>NC_040232.1:30190738-31440738 GCF_001444195.1 Xiphophorus couchianus | reverse complement strand
TTGGTTACCCAATCGACCTGAGTCGATTCGTTTCCACATCGTTTGTATCAGAATTTATTTTTATTTATGTATTTTTTAATGTAAATACAATTACATTTTTAAGAAATATTTAACAAGAGTGAAAGGGCACTGTGGAGGTCGGCCAGTTCTTCTGGGCTCCCGCTGCGCACGTCGTCGCCTCACGCATCGGCGTTCCCGAGGAACAAACTGCGATAATGGAAACCAGAACTTCCTGAGCTAATTACGAAGCCACCAGTGAAGACAGAAGCGCCATCGCTCTCTCAGCGCGTCACTCCATCACTCTTTGCTTCAGTCCCAGTCGACCCCGTCCTCAAGCGCTGCTCATCCTTCTTAGGGGTTTACAACACTGTCTCTTTTGTTGCCTCGGTTCTGCTTTGAAAAAATTTTAAAAATCCCCCCGTCTACCTTTTTTTCCGCCGTACCCACACTTCCCACGGGGTTTTGCATTTTAGCCAATTTATCAGCAGCTAATCTCAGCTGTCTGCTTTGAGGCGTTTCGGGGCCACGCGTTTGTAGTGAGAAATTGCTGCTGGGCAGAAACAGAGCCCTTCGGTTCCAGTGAATGTGTGCGTCTCCGAGAGTTTCCTCACTTAGGACAAGAAGTCTTGACTTACATAAATATTTGGTCCCTTAAAGGCCGTTAGTGCCGGCTTATGAATCATAAAGCTCGTTAAAACCGGAGTGTAAATAAACAGCGAAGCGATTCCCGGCGCCCCACAGAGCTCCCTCACCTTTCTTAACTCAGTCTGCAGCCGGCCCGGCTGTGGCCCACACCTGGGCAGCAGGTCCGTCCCAACCTGCTCAGATCGATTCAACCTGAAAACCAAAATATGAATAAAAAATAAAAATAGCTGAGGGTTGTTGCCAAGCTGTAAACCTGCTCATCAGATTTGAAAGTGAAAGAAATCTTCCCTCAGAGGGGATTCCTTTCGAAAGAGTCAAAGTTAACGAAGCATCGTCAAAACACGGATCAGACGTAAAGAGTGAATGACTGAGAGTTCAGAAGTTCACCGAGTTCATTTTAAGAACCAGCCGTGCTTTAGCGATTAAAGAGTAAAGGTGCGAGCCTTAACAGGCTTCACCACTAAATGAGGTTTCAGGAAGCTACGTTTTATCGACACTGTAAAAACTCAAAATCTTACCAGTGTTTCTGGTTGAGTTTCAAATGTCTTGAAATAACACTTATCTTATTTCAGGAACACTTGAAATACGACAAAAATAACTTACAAGTAACTTTTTAACAACAAAAACTTACTAGTCCCTCTGGCGGATCATTTCACTTTTAACAAGACATTTTCTCCATGTTATAAGTGAAATAATCTGCCAGAGGGAAAAATACTTTTTTATCAATATCATTAAGGAATCATTGACTTAAACCAGATTCCTTTATGTTAATGACAAGCTACTTGTAAGTTAATTATTTGGACTAAAGACTAGACCAAATATAATTGAAGATTTTGTGTTTTTGCAGTGCCGTCCTTTTGTTTAACAAACAATTTGATCATTTAATGGCTAATTGGCTTTCAACATGAGTCATTATATTATGTTAATTTTTATCTTTGTTAAAATAATATTACACCTACATCTGGGGGGAAAATGAAACTGGAAATTATGATTCATTAAAAAGTAAAAGAGGAAAAATAAGTATATTTTAGAAGTTATCCTATCTCATATTCCTTAGTGTAAATTGTGCCTCAGAAAATGTTCTATTCAATAGCTGGAATGAGATTAACAGTAAAATGGTAAAAAATTTAAAAATCTATCAAAAAAAGAAGCGTATGGCAGACCACAAACTGATTACCATTTTTGTTTTCCTGCAACTTTTACTTACATTTCGATGATCTTATTTCAAGCAATTAAATCTGAATGTAACATAGAGAAAGCTTTTGTTTGGTTTTTTCCTTCCGTTCTCTGTCGTCACTTTAGTCGACTAACAGCGAATTTTTCCCAAACCGCTGATTCCTACGGCAGCTGGGAGTCTGCAGACTCTGGTTTGTCTCCGTTTTCAATGCATTTTTCTTTTGGTGTTGCTTTATTTGCTCATGTTGAAAAGGACATAACAGAGCGTAGACTTTCCCATCTTAGTTTTGCTCGTAAATGTTCTGTGTCTCTTACTCAAATGCATGTTCCACTGCAACCATACGAACATTAATGTGGCTCCATATTTAGGCAGCTGAGAAAAACTCATAGTTTCTCTGCTAAGCAAAATGACACCATTTTTGTCACACATCTTCGTCAGTAAGAGCCTGTTTTGTCTTTTTGGTTGACGTATGTGGGGGGAGGCCATCATTTAACATCGACGCCGTAAATTATTTACAACTAAGCCCAAATGCTAATTTACTAGATGTAAAATTGTTTTCATTTAACTAAATCGCTTGTTTCTGATGGGAAGATAACAAAACTATGTCAAAGAAGAGAAAGAATTAAGAATGGGCATGTAGAAATTTATTCCAAGTCGATGACAAAACCTTTACTGGCATCACAGTAATCTACCGCTTGTTGTAATTGATCCATTTTTCCAAAAGGCTATTTTGACGATTTATGTCCTTTAGATTTGAAGGCCTCCTTTGCAAAAAAGGAAAATAAAAGCAACATTTAGCTCTTGCCATCACCCTAGGTTTTAGCTCCATTCACAGAAATATGCAGGTAAAGCTAAATCTGCCAGAGATATGAATAATTTTGGGGTAAAATAAACATAAAACAATAGTAAAGATTTATTTTTCTTCCTCTAAAAATAAAGAGTTCTGCAGAAATTGACTCATCGCTCTCCAAGAATAGAAGTGCTCTTCGGGAGCATTTGTCGTATCTTCTCCTACATGCTCTGTTACTCCGTCTGTAAACAAAACTAGTCTTTCTTTGTTCACATCGGGGAGCCGGTCACATTTTCCAGTTTTTGTGAGATATCAACACTTTTTTTTTTCTCCAGTTTGCGCTTAAAAGTGAATATTTGGAGTACGTCACGTGACAAAACAAGATAAATCAGTAGAAATAAAAAGGTACTCAGAGATTTAAAAGGATTGTGGCTTTCCTTTCTCCTTCCTTTGTCATGTCTTGTATTTTTACAAATGTTTTGTACATTTCATTTACGGTTGAGGATAATTACATAAATTCATGTGTTTCTTTTATTCCACTGTTTCTAACGAGTTTTCGAGATTAGATAAACTGTCTAAGCCAGCGTTTGTGTAAACACAGAGATGTTTTGAAGAAGCGCCTGATGCCTGAAGCGATACTGAACTACATAAACAGGTTCCGGAGTGACACATGCTGCTATCTTTTTTTTTTAAAGGAAAGGTCAAACCCTCATGCGCCTCCATGGCAGCCGGGCAGCTCCGCCGTGAAGCAGCACAGGCGCCACGGCTGCCTACGTGCGGCACAGACAGGTAACCCGCTGCGTTTTCAAAATTAATTTTGTTGTTTTCCCCCATGCAGGAGCTTCCCCCATAGTGCCGAGAAAGTAAAATTCTCGTTCAGAATAGAAGCAGGGAAACATTTCACCGTTTCTTTTTCCCCCCCCAAAATGCAAGTTGTAATAATTTAGGATGGAGTCCTAGCTTTATAATCTGATAAACATTTCAAATTGTCCATCAGCTTCATGGGTTTGGAAATTGTTGCGTTGCAATTTAAAACTTCATCTCACCTTTTTTGGTTTTTGCAATATTTTTAATTTTAATCGTTTAAAGAAGAAGGTAATTCTTTTGTGAGGGTAAAGTGACGGACACAAAAAGACGAACAGAATGCTGCCGCTTGGGAAGCCGAAATAGTTTGACGCCCGCAGTGCAAACATGCCTTCAGCTGAACCGTGTAATCCAGCTATTTTCTCTTTCCATTACGTCTGCATAAGTGCTGTCTTCAAGACTACCGGCTCCCGTGTTAACCTTCGACATCCTTTCTTTTTTTGTTTCCTGCTGCTTGCGCGGCTGATGCGGTGACCTTGTGAACCCCGCGGTGATTGTCTTACACGGTTAAGTGCCTCCCGGTGTGGGCATGGCTGGGTGGCGATAATGTCTCCCAGATTCTCTTGATACGCAGGTTGTGTTCACACGAATCAGCACGTAGGCACACATTTCAACACACAAGCAAACCCCACACATCGGCTCCTCGTCTCTGTCTCAGAGGTAAACACGAATGCTTCCCGATGTCAAAGGAAGTCACGTCGACGATGCTGAAACACGTCAAGTGTTTCCTGGTGCATTTATTTACGAGGGAACTCATCAACTTGCCTGAATTTTGCCAAATATTCCAAATAAAGACCTAAACCTCCTTCGTGTCCTCGCCAAATGTCGTATTTACACCTCATTCTTTGTTTATTTTCATACAGCGGGAGCTGATTTTTCTTTATTAGTGACAAGAACGCGCTGACAAAATAAAACAGACTCTTATATACAAACACAAACAAAGCAAGTCCTTCATTCTTCTTCTTCCATGTCACACTTCAGTGACCTCAGATCCACTAGAGTGATTTGAGCAGATGGCCGATCCTGTTGATTCAGTTGAAGATGTGAAAGTAAATCCAGGTGTTGCCTCTCCTCTCTGCTCAAGTTTTTTCCTTTTGCTAATAATCCCAATAAGTGGTCAAGAATCTAATCAAAACGTTTGGTTGGCTATAAACAGAAAGAAGTCAATCGTACAGTGACAGACAGTCCAATCAAAATGCAGTAAATAAGTTGCAAATTCACCTCTATGAAAGGTCTAACCATCAAACACAGAGGTTTAAAATAGCACAAGTTTGATTCATGAACAATATACTTGGACAGGCAGTGATGATGATGATTTTTAAACAATTTCTTTCAATTTTAATTTTTGCAAATCTGATCCTTTTGTATCAGTCTCTTCAATATCACCTGATTTTCATTCTGGGCCACAGTCCCACGTTTTGAGACTGAAGCACAAACAGCAACACGTCTGTAGGAGCTTGTAAAGTTTATCTGTGCTTAACACTGATGTCTCTGGTAATGTTCCTTGAACGCCCTTTCAAAACACTTTTATTTTATTTTACTTCAACAAAATTAAATTCTTCCGGGGGAATCCCGAGGCGTTCCCAGGCCAGCCGAGAGACATAGTCCCTCCAGCGTGTCCTGGGTCTTCCCCGGTTCCTCCTCCCGGTGGGACGTGCCCGGAACACCTCACCAGGGAGGCGTCCAGGAGGCGTCCTGACCAGATGCCCGAACCACCTCAACTGGCTCCCCTCGATGTGAAAGAGCAGCGGCTCTACTCTGAGTCCCTCCCGGATGACTGAGCTTCTCACCCTATCTCTAAGGGAGAGCCCAGACACCCTACGGAGAAAACCCATTTCGGCCGCTTGTATCCACGATCTCATTCTTTTGGTCATGACCCAAAGCTCATGACCGAGCTCATGGCCTCGGGATTCCCCCGGAAGAGCTAGAAGAAGTGGCCGGGGAGAGGGAAGTCTGGGCCTCCCTTCTGAAGCTGCTACCCCCGCGACCCGACCTCGGATAAGCGGAAGAAGATGGATGGATGGATGGATGGATGAAAATTAAATTCCAGTTTAAAATAAAGTGGAACAAAATTTCATGAATCGCATACAAACTTTTTCATGCTACTATAAATCATTTAAAATCCTGGTACAGAGACATAAAGTGCTGAAGTAACCAGAATGCTGTGAAGCAGGGCTACCCCTCCCCCACTTGTTACTGCACACTGTGAGTCTGATGACTGAATAAAAACAGTTAACTCTTTGTAGACACATTCAGCTGATTAGAAATATATTCTGCCTTGACCACAGAGTCATGTTGGGAAATAAAGAATGGGCAATACCGACTTGTAATTTTAACACAATATTTTGTGGATTATTTTTAGGTTACAATAACATTTACGTTAGAAACCTGCTTAAACTTTCTTGCTCAAATAAACATTTGAATAAAATGTGGTGAAAATGTCAAATATTTGGGAAGTAGTATTTCATGCACAAAGCGTCCTTTAGGTTAAAGTCTTAATCTTAAGATCTGGGTTAGTCCTCTATCCTCAGGATCTCAAGAAGTTTGTTGTATTTCTGCATATTTTGAGATTTTACATACTGTGATCCCTGTGAGGATGCCCTGTTACTCTAGTTTAAGACATGTAACCTTGAGTCCTGCCCTATTTTTAAATTTTTTTTCCCTTCAATCACAAAGGATGTTTACGTCGTGATCAGTGGTTTCATTCCCAGAAACTCAAAGAAGACTTAATCATGTTAACTGGGAACGCAAAGTTCCCCTGAGGTTTGCCAAAGCCATGGAAAATTTGTACCAATAGGCGGCTCCGAGGTCAGTGCTGGTCACTATTTTAGGCACATTATCATCTGAAGCATAGCTCTGCACCCTGGGGCTTATCAGTCACAAATCAAGTGGAAACTTGTGGATCTGTTTATAGAAGCTGCTGAGTGCAGGAGCCAAGACGAAAAAGGCCCACATGTCCTTGTCGACACGAGACATTGAGGAAATGTTTGAAAGTGCTTGGAGACGCCTCCCTGCTGTCTGACCAGCGTTTTATGCTAATCCATGTGATTTATAAGAATCAAACAGATAAACCGTGAGGCTGCAGTGGGGGTGGGCATTTATCGTATCGTTTATTATTTATCGTGATACATTTCATATCACGATAAAAGCTTTGATTTGTCACCATAATTTCCAGTTTGTTTAAAAACTCCAGAAACTGTCTGTATTGTTAGCTTTAGCTTTCTCTCCACTGTTTGTTCAATGAGAATACCAATACATATCAATATTTTTTTTCTTTTTTTAGGTTTTGTTGGCTCTAGTGGCCTTTATTTGACAGCAGTTCAACAGGAAATAGGGTAATGAGAGAGGGAAGACATGCGGCAAATGTCACAAGGCTGGAAATCGGACCTGAGACCACCACCACGAGGACTAAGGCCTCAATACGTGGGTCGTGCTTTGCCCCTGCGCCACCACAACACCCCATATCAATATATTTAACAGTTCAATGACACAAATCAATCACGCTTCTTTAAGTGACTGCTGTATTTGTGTTTGTGGGGCTATGATTGCTGTTTTATGGAGTCAGAGCCATACAGTTACCTAACACAATAAGTAATATTTTTATTGTCATCACAACAGTACCACAGAATATAATGATGAAACTTTATGTCTGTACTGCCGTCCTCTAGGCTCCAGGTTTCATTGTTGCGCACGATTGGCAGATTTCAGATGACTAGCTAAAAGCTGCCTTTTTGTTTAGACAATCTCTTAAATCGAATGCCATAAAAGGGATAAGTTATGCAAACATAAAGGTAGTCACGTTACACTGTTGGGAATTCAGCGAGACACACGTCGCTTAAGCACACTCACCTCCGATGTGTGTCTGTGGGTGTGTGTGTTTGGGAGAGTGGCTGTGGGGACTCAGCTTTAAGTGTCCTTTTTCTGAATGGAGAGATTCAGAGATAACAAGACTTGTTCAGCGGAGATTAGGAGGCACAATCAGGGAAAACCTTCAAAGTCTTCACTAAAACACACAGTACACATCCACGCCCACACACACACACACACACACACGCAGTTTTTCCAGTTTTCACCAAAGCCACCTCTGGACCATCTGCTCCTCTATTGAGCAGCGTCTATGGACCGGTGCCTGGCTCTGGAGGTCACCGTGTGAATGTGTGTGTGTCACAGCAGACAATAACCAAGCTGGACAGCCATTCCCCCCCCCCCCCCCCCCCCACACACACACACCCCAAACACACTTCAAACAGTTTGCTGAGACCTTACACCTCAACCAGACTATCGGCATCTTTCAAGACCGGGGGGTTACGTATACAAAGGGAGGTGAGTGAGGAGGATGTGTTTAACTGTGTGATGTGTTTGTGTCTTTTCCACTCAAGCCTTGTCCGCTCACATTCACACGTCCATCAGTCACACACGCACAAGAGAAGGAGATCTTTAAACGCAGCGCACACACAAGCAGCAGATCGATACGCTCGGTCCTTCATTAAAAGTGTTAACGTCTGCTCATCGACCAGGAGTAATTTAAGTCTCTACACATTGATTTCAAAGGAAAGATCAATCTGGGTGGTGGAGCTGCAACACCCTTTAGGTCAGGGGCGTCGAACTCATTTTCGTTTTGGGCCAAATCAAGATCATGAGTGCTCTTAAAGGGCCGGTAGTGCCAGAATGTATTGATAAAACCCGTTCACAAACTGTTAAAATATCAATGAATTCTTAAAATTAAATAACATTATTTAATTATCCTATTTTTATCTTTTCAGTCCCTCCAGGATTTCATGATTCTCTTTGTGATTTTTTTCCAATAAAAATTAAAGTGTTTGTGGTACTAATTTGGAAAGATCTGCGACGTTTGCACTTATTTATGACGGTAAATGCGACTTTTTATCACTCACTGTATAAATGATGGACTATAATTTTACATAGAATAAAGCTGAGGAAGCTGTTTGGTACAATTAAGAACATTTTTGACAATTTTTTGAGAAAAATCTGCAATAAACTCCCAATTATTTACTAGCACAAAAAAGTGTGTGATTTGTTGATTTTGCATGAATTTCCATGATAATTCTCTAGAAACAGGAGGGACTGATTGATATAATTTGGCAGTAAACAGATAAAAACTGCATTGATCGGATTGATAACATAATATTCTAGAATCCAGAGGGAAACATGACGGGCCAGATTTTGACACATGTGCTTTAGGTGAATGTGCCTACTCCTTTATTTGCCAGCTGATGTTGTCAGAGTTCAGTCTTTGATTTTTTTACTGCAGTAATGAGAAAAAACACTGAAGATAACAGATAAAAACTACAGAAGCACTTTACAGAATTACTTCACAAGGCCACTGAAAACAGGAACCACATATCTGTAGGTGTTTGAAGAGGTTTTGTTCACCAGTCAGTCCAAGGATTTACACTGGAATATCAACTGGATATACACTTTTTGTGGATGTATAATGCGCTTATTCCCCCATCCAGAACTAGAGAATTGTTTTGATCAAACAAAAATCACATGAAAAGTCAGACGTTTGGATGAAAATTCAAAGTTCTGCTCATTAAAGCTGCAACATGCTGAGATGTTGGAAGTTCTCCAAATGCACCCAAACAAAACGTTGCGTGGGTAAAACGAGTCAGAAAACAGCATCAAATGTTCACAGGAAATATTTTAGCATTCGTTAAAAAAAAAAAAAAGATACAGCCGTTAGAGTTATTTCTGAGTCTCTTTTTTTTAAGAGGGCTTATATTTCACACTTTCCAGGGATTAACCTTTAATCTAGAAAACCAAACCTAATGGGATGGAGGAATGCAAAACGATGTATACTTTAACAAATATATTGGTTTTGGGACATTAGAATTGGACAGTTCAACTGGATTTATAATTTGATTCTCTGCTGACATGGCAGGCGGTAAAAGGCTCTGCGCGGCATTATGTAAGTGCTCTCACTTAGTTTAAATGAAACTACGTCGGCTAAAAGCACAAAGAGATTTATTACATGCTGTTATTGTACCCTGCTGTTTTATCAGCAGGCTCATTAGTGTGGGAACTTCTGCACTGACTGTCAGAATAAGGATGAATATCGATCCTCCGCAGGATGTCATCAATACATTAATGTAGATTCTCTGGGAGGCGAACGGCGTATTTCATAAAGTTAGAAAATGTAAATTAAATGTTAATAACATTTTGAAGACTTAAATTCAAAAAAAGGAGCAATGTGTCTTTTTGATTCGCTGTATGTAAACTTGTGGGTTCAACTGTATTTTTTGGGGAGGGTTTACAAGACAGAGCAACTAAAAGTAGTGAACAAATGAGAAGTGCAAAAAAAAAAAGTGTTTTCCAAAGTTTACTGTCACTGAAAATCAGAAAATGATCCTGATTTAAAGATCTAATTTACACCCAGATGAACTTTGGCTCCTGACTAGACAACTTCTGAAACCGATTGCTTTTTATTTCGATATATCGAAGTGAAACTGGTTGACACCTGGTTCATTAGATATCTGATGCATGTGGGAAAAGAAAGTGAAAATCATGTCATTTTCTTCCAGTTTTCATACAAGCAATGATTTTTGTTGACATTTCTAAAAAACAAAATTCTAATAAAATACTTTGAACTTCAAAATGAGGATCCATGAAGAAGCTCAAATGGTATAAACATTTTTGCACTTTACTGACAGAGGCCTAGTCGGGTTTGTGATCTTTGATCCTACCTCCTCTGTTTCGGAAAGTTGCTTTATTTAGCACAACGATCAAGTCAAAAATCAACAGCCAGCCTGCTCTGCCGCGTTGAGAAGGAGGCGACGTGTGGCCTTTTATTAGTCGTGTTACATTTAGTCTCCTCCATCTGGAAAACCTCTTAATGCGACTTCAATGAGCCGGTTAAGCTTGCCTCCAGTGGTCCCTTTCACCACGGAGGCAGAAGGTGCTGTCATGTTCTCACAGGCAGGTCATAAATTGGTGATGCTGAGAGTTATGGACCTACAACGGCATTTAATAGGCCACAGCTGAGCGCACGCAGCGATCAGAAAGACGTCTTAGCCCCCGTATGAAACCCAACTCTTTATGTGAAAATAGGTTGTGCACTAGATAATGCTACAACACTGGAAAATTAAACGTGAAATGTTTGACAGCAGGTCAGAAATCTTTGAATACATGATATAAAGCCTGTTTCTCTTAATTGAGCCGGTTTTCTCACATGTTCTACCTGTACAAAGCATGCACCGATTAACGATCAGCCTTTTCATTTATTCTGCTACGTGTGTAGTTTTGAAACAATTACTAACAAACAATCCTGTCATTTCACAAAACATTCCATGAGAAGACAAACTTGATTTTGAGACAGATGTTTGAGTTTAGAGTATTTATTTCATATTGAAGTCATGACTAGATGAGACAGAGAAAGATGCAAGTTTCAAGATACAAGATATTTGAAGATATTTTTCTCTTCTCACCAAAACCGAACTAAAGTTCAAAAGGACAAAAATATCAAGAGTTTATATCTAAGAAGTCCTCATCTTTTAAAATTGAAACAACAGAAATCAAGCCTCATGTCTTGCAGGGAGACACATACAAAAAAAACACTAAATTCAAAAGCTTTGCAAAATCATTTGTTTATTAAATACTTTACGTTCATCACACCAGAATTCACATGTTGCTACTATAGCCTTCATGAGCTGCTGCATGCACTCTCTCCTCTTTCTTATAAATGTCATGCTTTTTCCTGACTTATTGGCAAGAAAGGTTTTGCATTTACATTGGACCCTGGCCGGGTGTGAAGGGGACTTGAGAGAAAGTGGCACCCGCTTCTAACATTTCTTCTGACGTATGAGATGGAAAATATACGAGAAGTCGGAGCAGTAGAGACCGTTAACCAGCCAGGACGTAGAAGAAAGATGATGAATGAAGTGAAATAATTTGTGATGACATTAGTAATATACTTTTGGAAATTTTCTCTGCAAATCAACGCTGGAGTGGAAAGCAGAGTGGAGGGACGAAGCGACGTTCACACAGGATCCTCGGTCAGGGTGAATGTCTGCTCACTGTCTCTGCATGCCGATCTCCTGGACAGTCCATCGCTGCAATATTGCTTCTCTGCAAGAAATCCAAAGTGCTGCAGACATTTGCGTTCTTTCATGTCGTCTTTTTGTAATACTTGAAGACCATAGTGCGTGGCTTAGGCAATTTATCTTACAGACAAGCTCATACATGTTTTTCTTTATTTCAAAGACTTTTTTTTATTGTTTTTACATTTTGTCTTCTGCTGTTTTGCCTCTTACTGTGTACTTTTCTTCCTAAGGAGTTTGCCTTGAATATTATTTTGTCTAAATCTGTTACGGCATATAGCTGCGGCTACAGTATATGCTTAGGGTTGTTGCCATCTGTGGGTTTTTTTTTTACATTTAACCACACCTTCAGAGTGTTATTTGTAAATTGTAAAACTTAAAAAAAAGCGTCATTTAACTATCAACCCGGAAAAATCCTAGGGTTATGGATAAATTTGCAATGCACTGAAAAAACAGCATTTCTCTCTTAGATATAATCACAAAGTTAAGGTACAGAAAAGGTTGCAGAAGACAAAATCATCAATTTCACTTTCAAAAATGTTTTCTTTCCTCTAATTATGTCCTTTTGTTCTAAATTTTTTTTAAAAAGCAGCAATAATTAAAATGCAATCTGTCTTACGCTCCAGCCAAGCAACTAAAACTGAGTGGGAAATCTAACCTTCATGACTTTTGCCAAAAAGCACAACATCTTGTTTGGTTCTACCTAATTGCTCATTGTCTTTTTTTTTTTTTTTTTTTAATGGACAAGAACCAGAAGTGAAAAATACGTGATGCGTCCAACATAACTCCAGCACTGATTCTTGGAGGTTGCTAAACTAGTTTTCAACACTTAAGATTGTGCTTTGCCGCAGTCCGCTGCCAAAATGTGACATTTCATGTAATGAAATATACTGTTTGAGAAATGAATATCTACTAAACCATGGAAACACAGGAGCTAAGGAGATGGTATGCCAGTAAATACTTTCATGTGTGACCTGAGTGTTGGGTCCATCTGTAGATGTTTGCTTCTGTTTGAAGAACCAGTCGGGTCTCACACGTTCGCTCCTGGATACGGAGCGACTGCTGACTTCTCGTAGATCCAGTTGGGTGCTGACAGTGGGAACAGGCTCTAATACTCTGAAAACAAAGAGCTGGTCGTGACCTAAAGATGGATGAAATAAATGACTGGTAACACTAGAAGAGGGCCAAGGAATGTGACAAAACACCCTCCGAAGAGGTCGCTGGTGAAAGGAGGAGCAATTTGACCAAAAGGGCGTCTGAGACATCAAACAGGCATGAAGTGACAATCATTGGGTGTTTTAACCCACAGAAATACAGTGGTTTTACACCTTCTGGACTGTGCAAAAGTCTTAGACCATCCTTTTAGTTTCTGTATTTTGCTTCCATATATTTAATTTCTACTAATAATTACTGCACAGACTAGTTTGATATGCCATTTTGTATGCTTTGGTTGTGAATGCGATCCATACAATCAATTTGTACTGCACAATTCAACTCAATTAAGTTCAAAAATACACTGAAAAGAATGGAACTGCAACTTTAAAAAATGAGTTAACTTTTTAACTTCATTTGACTTCATTTATTTGTTTGTTTAACATGAGAACGTAATATATTTACCTGGATAAACTTAATTTGAGTAAAAAATAAACAAATTTTTTTGTGTTGGATCACCTGCTTTCTTTTCTCAATGTACTTTATTGATCCCAAAGGGAAACTAAATGTTACTCAAATCATTCACAATTTTTCAGAGTAATTGTGGATGGTGTTGGCGTTCTGTAGAGGTCTGTGCTACAGCGGTGTTGAAGAAGCCTCCGACTGAAGACTCTGGTTTTTTATGACAGTCTTGTGAAGATGATGATCCTTCAGTTGTGGGACGATGGTGCGGTACGATCCGGGTGAAGCTACTGGAGTCTCACAGCACAGACCATTGATTGGGACAGAAAATGTCACTCTTTGTGACAAACAAAATACTAATGCATCATGTGTATTATTGCACTAGTATCACAAAAAGTGGCTATGCAGTATGTTAACTTCAAATAAGTGTTGGTTGTCAACAATATTGTGCAGATGAGGTTATTTAGAGACTAATTCTAGCAACTCCATAGGTACCATGGTAACAATGTCAAACATTTTCATGCAAAGTGGACCAAACACTTATCAGTGTAGCCGTCCTGGTGGGTTGTAGAAGCATAAACACTGTCAGCCATTGTTGCTTTAACAATTGTAAAAGTGAAAATACTGCCTGCCTCCCACCTGCCACAGTGTGAGGGCCGGCCAGGCTGAAAGAAGCGCTTAAGTCTCACTCCAACGCTGGTTGTCCAATCTGCTGGGGTCGTGACCTCCACCCAGTCCCAGTTCAGAGATCTCACCGCGGCCTGGCTCAGATCTGGCCTCCTCACAGCCGCTCTGCTCTGCTCAGTGTCTGTGTGTGGTGTTCAAATTAAGTTGTGTGTGAGGGCGTGGGGGTGTGTATCTGAGCCAACACATTTGTTCCTCATGCACCAGACATTCAACCCATTAAGCCTTCAGAGACCATCAAGGATTTACATCACAAAGACGGCATCCATGACTGCGCAGGTTTTTAGCGCGGCGGTTTGTCTCGAGCGGAGCGTCGTGTGAACTCAAAACAAACTGCTTTTAGATCGGTTGCTATCAAAAGCCGTAGCTGGAGGAACATCGTTGGGCCAATTCAGCTTGAATTTAAATAACCGCTCTCTGACGTTCAACAGAGGCATGTGTTCGTTGACTCCAGGCCATGTGATTTGGTGTTTACAGATTCTCTCCTCGTTTTCTGCCAAGCCCCCGTGGCCTCCATTGGCCCTGGTTTGGCACAAACTAGAGGAAATTTAACTTGTCAATGTTAAAGCGACCCATGTCACCGTGGGATATCATGAGGAGGAGAGGCTTTCAAAGATATGGCACCAAGAAAAGCCTTTTTTTCTTTTTTGCATATCTTTTCTTCATTTCTTCGGCGGGGATTATGTCAAGAAAACAGGGAGATTCAGATTAGATCTTTATGCTGTTTCACAGGCAGAAAATGCCTTTTTTGAGAAGCTGTCTCATAGATCTTGTAACAGTGTTGTCGACTGCTGACTTCAAGCAATAGGCCTCATTGTTGAATGATAAACTAACAGTGATTAACCACATATTTTTTAAAACTGGGTTTAATTTCACTAGGCCTGATAAATGCCACCATGAAGTAGAGTATGAGCTCTTTGAAGCAACCCACAACGTCCCAGTCTAAAGTAATTCAAGATCAAATACAATAAGAAACAGAAACACAGGAACACATATTTCCTATTATCCACAATTTGATTAAACACGGATCAATCATGAACTTTCCAGGACTGACCGGACATCCAAAATTTGTCCAAAAGTGCATCAAAGGCTCAACCAGGAAGTCCCAAAATAACTGCAAGCAACAGATAAAGCACCGTGTGCCTCATTTATTTCTGTTAAGGTCAGAGATCATGATTTAACAAAAGGAAAAAGATTTGGAAAACCTTGCACCTCTGTAGAGGTTTGTAAGTCAACTCCATTGGTTACCAAAAGACCACAAAAACTTGTTTCACAAGAAATGCTAAAACTTAAATTTAACAATACAAAAATATCGACACATTTACGTCTCTTTTTGTTTAAGACTGGTTTATCACCCACGTTTCCCTGATCTTACAAAAAAAAAAAACACGCAACCTTAATATCTGGCAACAGACATTCATGCAGCCTTGCTCAAATGGCTCAACCACACACTTATTTTTGCAGAGTATTCACGGTGCATCCCACCCAATTAGAGTTTGCATTGTGACGTCTGTCCTTTTACACGGCCTCCCCGATCTTTGCATTTCGCTGAGAAAAAGAGTCGACGACTGCCAGCTCCTAAAAACACAGTCTCACACACTTAAATGTAGCACCAATAGACACAGGCACTCAAATCCACCTTCTCTTTTTCTCTGGCATCCTCTAATATATACAGTAAACACATGTCCTTCCCTATACAGAGGCAGAAACTATGGCAACGGGATCACATGCAAACTGCGCTCTTGACAAAGACGAGGCAGATTTCAATGTGCCCGTCAAGCGGGCGACAAGGATAGAGTGGTAGGAGAGGAGGGGCGGCCACTTTTCGCCTTTGTTTGGTGGAAGCATCTATTGAGTGGCATTTGGTGTCATGCCAGATTCTCCCCTCCTCGAACCGGCCCAAAGTAAACTGGATTTGTCAATGAGAGGCCATTCTCCATTGATGACAGGCAAGGAGAGCCGAAGACTTCAAACGCATTCATTGCGTTGCTGCCCTAAAAGCAGCAGCACATTCAAATGGAAATGTCTCCAGCGTCGGTCTCTGTGGGTCTGCGTAGCTTTTTGACTGTATGTGCTGTACATGTAAAGGGGGATTAAGATATTCAAGAGTTTTATTCAGTGAAGAGCCCTTAATGCATTTTCCTTTTCCGAGTCTTTAATCTTTGTTGTTTTTTGGGTTTAGGACACTGCTACAGTCTAAAAGGACTAAATAAAAGCTAATGCAAATGGACCAATCTACGGTCTGTTCAAGTGCAGCCTGTAGATTTGCTTTTCATAGCAAATCTATAAAAAGTTGTAGCATATGTGCTACAACATTTCCATTTAGTTGGTCACACCTTTGTCGATCTGTGCCATCATTTGGCAGCCATTTTTTACCTAATCAAACCATTTCCTACCTTTATTTCATATTAGCTTTTGTGAAGATTTGTTTTTTTGTGTGTTAATTTAGGTTTCTGTGTTCAGTTGAGTCTCCGTGTTGTCCCGCTTACCCCTTGATTGTCTGCAGCTGTCTCTTGTTTCCCTTTGATTAATCCCTGGTCTATTTAGCCCCACCTGGGTCAGTGTTTGGGTCCTTGTCGTTTATCGTGTCACATGTCTTTGCCTTTATGCCAGTTTCTACCAGTGTGAGAGTCATTGCTGTTGCTCACCTGTGCTGTCTGGAAATTTGTACCAGTTTGCTACAAGCATTTGAGCTCCTTGCCTCTGCTCACCTGTGCTACCTGGATTGTGTTATTCAGAATTAAATAATCATTTCTCTCACTTCCACCTGGGTCCACCGTGTCTACCGCACAACCAACTCATGACAGCTTTTTTTCCATAACTTTCTTGCGTTTCCGAATTAAGATCAACTGTCGTGTCACATGTATGGTTGAAATTATATTATTTTCTATTCTATTAATTTTTATCAAGATCCCAGTTTGGGGCAGCGGATTCTCAAAATATGACATATTTTGACTCCCAAAACTAAATTAACCTTGAGTGACCTCCTTTTGGCACTTAGTTATTGATCAGAGTCACAACACAGCTTCCATACAGTATACAAGTAAAACATAGAAAATCACTTTAAATTTGTAAAGTGATAATCACAAAACCTTCCCCCTAGCTGGTACAAATTAATGCGTGGTCAGTATTAAACAAGCTGGATGTCAGAATTGACAAAGAAAAGTTGTCAAACAGACAAAATGACCACCATCCTTCTACATATACAGTATATACAGTATATATATAAATGTCCCATGCCACTCTGAGAATTTGCTTGCTTATAATACTTGCTGCTGCTTTTGCTTGTATTTTTCTCTGGCGTCTTATTAAAATAGGTTGAAAAGTAGGAATGGCGCGACTGAAATCTTTTACTGTTTTAAAGCCATGGCTTTGTAAGACCTTGGTATAATAGTATAATATGATCAACACCGGCAGCAAATGGACGATGCCTAATGTTCATCATGGCCCATAAACCTAACGTCAACCAACAGACAGACTCAAAATGCAGGACTTTTAGCAAAGACCCTGAGCACAATTCAAACAATAACTGTTTGAAAGCTGAAGTGAGCAATAAATTCAGCACAGAACTAAAAAGTGAAATCGGACAGCAGCAGCATTGCACCACCTAAGCTTAACCACAAAGTGCAACATAATGGCTTTGTTTCCTAGCAAAACAAAGCAACACAACCGCTCTTTCTTTTATTTCTATGAGTACTTACCCAATAGAAGAGACTGTTTAGAAATGTGAGCACAACCTTCTGAACAGATCCATAATAAATCATCACAAGATTACTTCAGACTGTTAAGGATACTCGTGTAATTAATCATTTAACAGAAACGTCATTCTGCTTAATCATGTGATGCCCCCCCAGAGAAGCCAGATGTTGAGACCAAGCATGTTAACTGATAGAGGCGACCCCTGAAAACACCACTTACCCCCCACCCAACCACACATCTTAAGCCCCCATTTTATGTATATAAAACCAAAACACAGAAAGGCAGGAACAGCATACCTCTTACAAATATACATGTTTTTTTTTATTAAACTCCAGGTGACATTTTCTCCACATAATGTTACTTTTCATCCTTTATTACATAAAAGTGATTTTATTTAACACTTTTAATGATCCAGAAGCTGTTACTCAGGCTCACATTTGTCCCCGTGTTAGCTAAAGTGTGTTTACATTTTGGACCGCTCACTCAGCCCAGGCCATGATCACAAACTACTGTTTGTCTAAGGAAAGCCTTTCATCTGGTCAGCCACCATAAAATAAAACCTATCACCAGACTCAAACGCCCGAACAAGCACAATAAACCCTGAGCAATCTGCTGAAATAGATCTGCAAAAGGAAGCAGGGCTCTGCTGTCAGGCAGGAGATTACTGAGCAGATTATTCTGTGGTTTATTTGGTCTCACTTTAGCAAGTAAAGGTTTAAGAGGACGTTAATGATGTGTTTGTGTGGCGTTGGTTTGTTTAACATGCAGCGACTCTTCCTGTTGAAAGAAGACTCAAGAAGTGGAAACTCTTAAGCTTTCATGGTAGGATAAAATCCAGTTTGGTTTTAGTTTATGTCACAAAGCAATATGAAGCTGCGTTCAAACTTTTTTCTGCTAAAAAAAAAAAAAAAGCCTTTTACCGTGTTAATTTACAAGGAACAAGTGAAAGCAAACCGAGAGAGCGGGGCAGTTGAATGTTTTTGTGTTCTCACTTACAGCCCCATTACTCCCCAAACAGCCGCAACCTCAGATCTTACAAGCAGCCGTCACATCTGCTATGTGAGAAATGGAATAACTAACCTAATGGCCTTTACATATCCGCTCGCCTTCTTCTAATTGTGCGGCGCTGCATGTTTGGACCCAGCGCTTGTCTGTTTTCCATCATATCCCTCGTCGGGTCAGCCGTTTGTTCGTGCTCCTCTATCAGGAACGGTCCAAGACAAAAACCTGGAAGATCAAACCCTCTAACCCAAAGCAGAGACGTAAAACGCTGACCTTTGACCTAACGTGTGCTACAAGTAACAGTGCTGTCCCGCAGGTCGGAGTAAAAGTTTCAAGCATATTCCCATTAGCGTCACTGATGCAGCATGTTGGCGCTGGAAAACTTTTGACATTCATGTTTGTGACTCAGAAAATGAAAATCTTTGAAAGCATGTTTTATCCATTTTTTATGAATAGAAACTAATGGAATAATTGAAATAAAATTGGAATTTTTGCAACATTTCGGTGGTCTTTAAGTTTAAAAGACTAAATTCATGTTTTTGAGGTGAAACAAAAACAGCGCAGAGTATTTCTGAACATGAATTATCAAGTTTTGCCAATAATTCTTAGTTGGATTTCTGAACGAAATTTGATTGTATTCTGACTTTATTTTGTCCTCCATTCCAGTTTTATGTCTTTTTACTGCAGATAATTCTGTTTGCTGTTTTTCACTCTCAGCCCCACAGATATTTACATCTGTACAATTTGCTTTGCATGCAGTCTCAAACTTATGCTGAAAATCCCAAACTAATGCTTTTTTTTTTTTTATCTCTCCTCTCGGAGAAAATCCTCTTGATAAGGACTGCCCAAGATAAAACCATCGAGCTACAAATTACAAGTACCTGGGAGAAATCATTGATGGCAAGCTTGCTTTTAAATTTCATGCTAAGCATTTAATCTAAAATGTTTTAGCATGTTTTGTGCCACAAAAACAAGGTGTTGCAGGTTTGCTTTGTCAGGCGATGTTTTGAACACTGCTCTGTTGAAAGCTTGGAACATTATTTCATAACCTAACTTTACTTTATACGTATCTTTATTGTTCACAGAGTTAGTAGCAAGTGGAAAATTGAGCAACATATATGATGATAACAATGTAATGTTTATTGCTTGTTTCATAATTGGTGGCTGTATTTTGTTTTTATTACGTGAAGCACTTTGAAATGCCTTGCTGTGTTTTACAAATAAACTCGACTTTGACCTTTACCACTGGAAACTGGGAAATGCATTTTCTGTAGCCACACTGCTGATTTGTAGAAAAGCATGTTTTTCTTTAGAGAAGTAATAACTGGATTTCTCTCAGGTGCTATGCGTTTCTCTCACTTTCATCTCTGGCTGACAGTGAACAGCCTCTGAGCTTTACGGCCGTCAGCAGGCCTGAGACATGCAAGTGCTCTCTCAGCATGCCGCTGCGTTGTGGGGTCTGGAAACCACAGCAGAGGCTCCTTGGATGGATGAGCAGTTTTGGTTTTTTTTCGCAGCATAAGGTTTCATTATCCATGTCGGAGTCCGGCGGGATCCAAATCTTCTGGCGGAACAAGGATTCTGTTCTGGCAGGAAGTCCAGTTCCAGTTCAACATCCGATGCATCAAAACAAAAAAGGTGGCAACAACGTGTGTAGTTACATGCTTGTTTTGAGTCCCGCGTACATTGAGAAACATGTGCCCGCATGCCACACCCGCACAGCTCTGTTTCAGTTCAGCTCATCAAGATGTGAAGCTGGAGGCTCTTCATCAGATCATCAGATCCTGGAGAGCTGCAGAAGACGTGAGGACTCGCATCTGTCCCTTCAAGCTTTGTTTACAGCCCTCATTCTGCAGCATCCTGTCCATGTCACTTGGAAGAACATACTTGATTAAATAAAATGCTTCAACCCATATAGAGGTACATCTATGGATCTTATAAAACACCAAATCTTCATCACTACATCTCTTTGACTGCCAGGCAAAAAAAAAAAAAAGAAGCAGAGCACCACTTTGACCATTTGTGGTGGATAAAATGAAATCAAGCTACATTTTTGGTCAAATTTTGACATATTTTTTATATAGAAATGTGGGCTTAAAGAAATGTGTGTTTTAATGCTATTAAGCAGTGGCATCCCTAAAAGGTGGCTGGCGGGGGGACAAGGCCCCTGGAAAAATGCTGGCCACTCCACTTTTATAAATCATATTCAGCTAAAACAAAGAAATATCATCATCTTTAAAATTCACAAATCCCACTTTACATAATACGTATTTTAAGAGTTGTGATTCGCATTTACTACAATTGAGAATCGAATTAAAATGTCCCAAAACTGATTTTAAAAAACGTAAACAAGTCTGCTGTCTGTCACCCTCCATTTTGTAACTACATAGAAAGTACGTAAATATCACATATAATTCAACTGCACACTGATTTGAAAGACTTTATATTGATCTCTATTTCTACTGATTATGGTAAGACACCTGAGATTGTTTTAAAGTCAAAACGTCAAAAACAATTTAAATATTACAACCTCTGCTCAAAGCAAAACAAGATCAAAATGGATAAAAAAAAGATGAAAGAAAGTTATTTTAAACACAGGTTGTCATAGTTACAAAGGTCCTTGAGGTGGACACAAACATAAGGAAACAAACTGCGGCAGACAGCAACATTTTTACATTGGAAACAGTTGTGTACTGAAAGAAACAATAGATTTTCTTCTCTTTTTAGTTCAAACTTAACTATGCATTTTAGATCTGATGAAATATAATACTACACAATCCGACCCTTGATTGCAGAAACCTCCAAACTTCAGCTTCTCCTTGATTTTTCTTTGGCTTGCCTTGCACACAAGAAATGGAGAATCGCATAAGTCAATTTTAAGATCTGCAGTTTCTCTCATTTTATTTATTCATAAATTTTTTTTTTTTTTTTCTTTCGGCACAACTTTTCCTTCCTCCCAATTGTGGTCCAGATGTGAGGTCTAAACAGATTCGTAATAGTTTAATCACGGAGCAGACAATGAAAGTCCCGTGGAGCCTATTAAGGACATGAACCAGGCGTAGAGGACAGGAACCGGGCCAGAGGACAAGGAGTCGGAGAGACGAAGAGAGGAAAAGGGGGGAGCAGTCTGTGTCCTAGCAAACAATAACACAACACTCAGCTGAAGCATGCAGCATTATTAGCCCAGCAGTAGGGAGCTCTGCCGCTCACAATGGGGCTGGGTCTGACTGGTGGGCAAACTGCCGGTGTACTGGTTTCAGTGTGTGGCGTTTCTATGTGTGTGGTGGAGAGGAAACCCCGGAGAGACAGATGATGGAAGAGATCAAAAAAAGATGAAATCTGGAAAAGAAACATTACATGAAGGACAGAAGCTGTTCACTGACTCCCAGCCAACACATGTACAATCAGGGAAGTCTTCTTTTCTTCTCCTCCCCTGCTCTCACCTCCTCTCCTGGGACTCACGCCTCGCCCTCCTGAGAAAGTGGGACTCCCCCTCTCCGTTTCTGCTCCCTCCCACTGAAGCTTTAACTGCAGCCGCAGCGGAGCTGGAGGACACAGTCGTGCGCTGGATTGTAGAGGAGGAAGAGAGAGCAAGCCATTCCTGAAGCCATGGACGTCAAGCTGCTGGCGCTGATGACTCTGCTGGCCGTGGCCATGCAGGCTCCCACTGCAAATGGTGAGTCTGGACTGGGAACTCTGGGGAGGTTTCAGGTCACTTTGCTGGTTTGGTCATTTGTTTTTATTTTTTTTGTAAAAAAAAAAAAAAATCCTTAACCAGTATGTAGATTTGGTGGACATATGGATTTAATGCCTCCTGGCATGGAGGAACTTTCACTTCTCTGGTTTCAATCTGGATGAGAAAAACAAGTTTCCATTTTAATGTGCAGCATGTATCATCTGGGTACTTAATTTAACATGTTTTCCAGATTTTACACATTTGTTTCATTATTTTCACTCGTTGCAAACACGAGACATGGCTTTTGGATCAGAATATTACTGCAGCTCATGCTCTTTCTGTGATAAATGTTAAGAAATCTTAGTTTTTAGGTGGCAAACTTTTATTCTAAAAGAATTCTGTCATAATCTTTCCACAATATTGAATCGTGTTGCAGTGATAAATGATGATGGAAGGTGTTTTAAATATTAGTTTTTCTACCTGTTTTCAATCTTTTGTAGATTAATTTTGACCACTTTGTTTTATAATTATGTTTTTTTTTTCACAAACTGTTTTCTCTGGTATTGGGGCAAATTGATCCACTGGTTCTTAAAGTTTTATCTCAAACTAAAGGTGATAAAATGGTCTGATGGAGTTTGTCGTGATAATTTAACTCACTTTATTTGTTTATGTAGCAACAGGATTATTTAATTATCTATGATATTAACATTTTAGGTTATAGATTTTTGTTTTATAAATTGAAAGAATTAATGACGAAATCATTTATTTATATTCAAAGGTAAAATCACAAAGTGCTGTTAAATCATTTTATTAATTCATAAGACAAAATTAGGGACTTAAAAGTGCAAAACATATGAAATATAAAAACATGGATAAGAAGATAAATAACATAATTACTAACACCCATATAAATTCTAAGTCCTACTTACTGGAATACAGAAACACAATCAATATGTCCAATATTTTTGGTTGAAACACTATTTTAAATGTGATTTCCTGCCTTCACTTCCACAGTAAAAATAAAGTCTAGAATCTTAAATCTTGAGCGCTGCCTTCGCGCTGACCCCCCATTAATCTCCTTTGAGTTAACCTCTGAGCTGCCGAGTCGCCCGCTGCTGCTGCTGCTGCTGCTGCTGCAGCTTTGTGCTGGAGCTTGTAGTTTCAGCCCCCTCCAGCATATTAAAGTCTCAGGTCGATGTATGAGTGTATGTTTGTCTTTTACTCTTTGCTTTCCTATAATTAGTTTCTAATTAGGGATAAAGAGTGAAGTGGGGAAAGCAGTGGGCCCTTGCTTGTGGCCCCGGTGCTGCATGCTGCATAATAATCCCTTAGTTTGCATGAGAAAGAAGTCTGAACGGGTGTGAATCATTAGGCTGATATTTAGCCATTTGTGGAAAGACATTTGGTGTTTCTATATATATATATATAAGTGGTTGTGAGTTGAATCCCACAGCAAATGTTTAAAATGTGAAATTATCTATTGTAAGTTGGCTAAATGTTATTTTTTTATATATTTTCATATGCATTTTTAAGTTGTTTAAATTACAAAAAATAGCCAAATGAACAACTACGTGCAGTAACAGTTGCATGTCTGTTTTCCTCGGTGCTCAGCAGGAATCCACAGTGCTGATTTGTAATCATTTTAAAAATGCGCTTGAGCTGATTTCCACACGGCCTGCTGATGCCGTCTCAGCTCCAGAGGACTTTTTATAAGAAAAACAAAAAAGAAACACAGAGGGAGGAATATTGGAAAAGGTTGAGGACCCTTTTCCCTTTAGAGTGGCCAGGCTAAATATCGCTGCAATGAAAGGCTAAAATTCTGCACCTGTGGTTGTGTGAAAGAAAGAAAAGACGTGGCCATAAAGGGATAATCTCTTTTTAATTAACATGTCCTGGAAAAAAAAGTTAGCCGCTAAACTCATAAATCCTCCATGCTTTGTGAAGATTTGTTACAGTAGATTAAACTTGTTCACTGAAGAAAGAGACACTTTAATATGCTTGAATTTGAAACGTAAATGATTTTATTTCAGTTTAATTTTAGCGCCTGCTGCTGATTTGCTTCATTTCATTGACTTTTGTTGTTGCCTGCTTGCAGCTTTGTGATGAGTTTTTGGTTTGTGTTGCTTGCAGCCAAGCCCATCAGTCTGGTGGAGCGGTGCTGGTGTCGCACCACGCTCAACACCATTTCTCAGCGCTCCATCAAGGAGCTCAAGTTTCTCCACACCCCCAACTGCCCCTTCCAAGTCATGTAAGTAAATGATACGGAGTGCTTATCTCTGAGAAATGTCTTTCCCACTTTCTAATTGTCTGATATTCTCACTAATTTGTACAGATTTCTATGTATTAATGCACATTTGTCTGTCTGCTGACTTAAGCGTCAGGTTTTCTGGTGGGAGTACTGTATAGTCAAACCAGAGTGCATTTATGGATGGAGTTGAAATTGTTATTTTATTCTGTGAAGAACGGTTAAAGCAGCTTATGCATTTAAGTAATAAATCATTCTAGAGGATTTTGATGCTTTAGGTTTATGCTGAGTTCTCAAGAAAGGGGTAAAATATTCATCTGGCTTGGCACACGTCTGAGTTCTGGCCCAAACAAAGTGACTTAGTAGGATGTAAGAGTTTCATGGATTTGCATTATTTCTAATATTTAAAATATTATTTAAACCAGAAGCACAACAATGTTCACTAAAGTTCAAGAAATTGAATTAGAATTTTCCATGAAAGTAACGTTAAAGACCAACTTGTGCAATATACGTTATTGTCAGCCATATTTATTGTGGAAACATTATTTTTGGACTTAGCAATCAGCCTCCTGCAGGCTATGCAAGGCATTGCAAGAAAATTTAAGATGGAAATAAATATAACTTCTCACCTAAATTTTATGACCAATTTAAATCCACATTTTTAGTCAAAAGGTCACATAGCTATTACTAGTTTAGCCCTAACTACTTAACAAGTAAACGACTCATGTTAGCTTAAATGTGCAAACTTGTTCTGTAATGGGCCCAATTCTGTAAAACAATCCATTATTATTATTATTATTATTATTATTATTATTATTATTATTATTATTGTTGTTGTTATTAATAAAGTGTGAATGTTGAACAAAGCTAGCAGCACTCTACTAGCTGGTCAAAACGTTCATGCTAGCTCAGGCGTACAAACACGTTCTGTAGTTAGAACAAATCTTATCTCTACAAACACCAACATAACATGATTACACAGCATCATTTTGTGTTCTTACCATTTCCTGTTCCATCCTGTGGCTGTTCAGTGAAGCTTGGGTCAGCTTGTTGTAAAGTTTCAGAAAATGATGAGGCTGCTTCTCCTGTCCACCCCAACAAACTTGGGCTTTAATTTTTAAGCCAATGCTAAAGTCGCAACAGTATAAACCCATCAGTGTAGGGAAAAAGAGTTACGAAGCGGTTTTTGTGTGTTTTCACTATTTTTGATCCACATGTGTTGACGTGTGGGGTAAATGTGAGGCCTGGTGTTGATATCCTTTGACTCGCTTCCTGTATGAAGAGAGATTAAAACAACACAATCCACTCAGAGAGAGGAAGGCCGCGGCAGGCCGAGCTCGAGGGGACCATTTATGTTTGTAAAGGAAGCAATCATTAGGGGTCAAAGAGATTACCTTTGTATTACTGCTGACCCCTTCTGTCCCTTATCCTCTCTTTTTTGTTATTTATTTCCCGTCTGAAACTGCTCAGCAATGATGACTGATGTAATGTCACCGGTCTGGGACGCATTAACTAGAAAGTCTCATCACTTCCTGGCTAGAGAAGAGTGGACAGCAGAAGCCTCACAGCCAAAAGGCTGAAAAGCTTCAGGGATTCTGCCAAAAAAAAGAGGGAGGAGGGATTAAAAATAAAATAAAAAATGAGGGGTGACCAAATGGCAAAATGTCACAGAGGACAAGCTGCTCTCTGGCCAGGCCAGAAACGTCTCAAATCCACCGTCCAGGGTATCTCTATTGGCGCAGATGTAGGAAAGCTGGAAACACTACACCTCCAAAAAAATAGAAAGTCCTCCCCCGTGTGCCATCATCCTCACGGACCTCAGCATGCTGTTGATATTAACTTGCTGTGAAGTAATTACTACCTGCTGCTGCTGGAGCTCCGGCCCACAAATTCCAGCCAAGTCAATTAGGGTTCAGCCTCTCTGAGCGTCTTCCACACCGGACCGAAGGGAGACGCATCAAACCATGAAGAGCCTCTGAATGGATGATCTGGCAAGCCCTAATGAAATGTAAAAGAAAGGGAAGGGGGAGAAGAGGAGACATCCCCTGAGGAAAAGCAAACAGAGATCCGGTTTCTGGACCACTAGGCCTCCCGGCTTCGCATGTTGGTTTGAGGGATTTGAGATTGATGCTCGGACTGACGCTCCTGGAGGACACTGTAAGCGAAGGGGCAGTGCGTTCCTCCTGCTAATGTGTGTGTGGGAGCATCTGAACGGGTTGAAGGGACAGGGAAAGTGGTGAGCGGGGAAGAGGGTCGCAGTCTGAGGAACGGGCTGAATTTACAGTTGTGTGACAGAGACAGAGGGAGGAGAAGAGCGGAGCAGAGAGGTGCTGCACCTCCGAGCTGTTAGCTGACATACGCGACCTTTTGGCACCGCGGTGTGAAATCAGCCACATGTTTTAAGAGGAGGTGAAACCTTACAGCCTGATGCCCCCCCATTACTGCCCATCTAGCAACCCAGAAGGCCAGAAGATACTTACTTACTTACATTTATTTAGCAACCCAGAACAGGGATTAGAACCTAGAACCCAGAAAAACTACCTTAGCAACTACAGTATGTTTTAGACTCCTGTTCTTCCAAACCAGAAAAGGAATTAGACCAGAGGACACTAACTTATACAACCCTGAGTATCTAGTTTATTTACTTTGGATCAACATTATTAGCCTTTTCTTCTTTTGCTCTTTTGCTTGGTTTGTTATTTTGTTTGTATTTCCTTTTAAATCCTGTAAAGCACTTTGTATTGCCCTGTTGCTGAAAAAGTGCTATATACATAAAATTACTTTACCTTTACTAGTCAGATCTGAAACTCAACCGGACAAGAAAACTAATCCCTTCACCACCTTTTCACCGACAGACCAGGAATACCAAGAAATTAGGATGAATAAATGGAGTTTACGTAGTTTAAGGAACTATGTTCTGTGAGAAAAAGTGTCTCTACATTAGTTTATTGTGTATTAGAGCTGTTTGCTGTAAAAATATTCACGGAATAAAATTGCAAAAGAAAGATAGAAACCTCAAGTTACTAACTCCCCCCAAACCCTTTGTCGCCTTTAATAATTTCTCTTCGAAATGGGAAAGATAAGAGAAAGCATTCCAGGAAGGCTGTGTGTGTAAATTCTCGTGAATCAGCAGACAAAAATTTAAATGTTTAAAACAACTTGAATTGTGAAATTCAAGGGCGGATGAAAGTGCACATTTATTTTACCTCCATGTTTGGAGCACGATGGTGAGAAAAATGATTTAAAAGAAAACTGTAAAGCTCCTGAAATAAGACTTTAGTGTGATATTTTGTTCCTTACACGTCAGTCGTGTTGCGAAACAGTTTTCTGTTTTTATCTGCATGAATTAACTTTAAAGGTTACAGATGAGCATCTAAATGAACAATTTTCAATGCTAAAATTCATTGACAAATATTTGACGCAGTAATGATAACATTATGAGGAAACTGGAAGTGCTGCAAGTGAAAACATGCATTAAAAAAGCTTCTCTACGACATCATATTTGATGGGATGAGGAATCTAAATTAAAAAAACAACCAGAGCGCAGAAAATCTGTTTGTCTGAATGTGACAAAAAGACGTCAACAAAAAAAAAAGGGGCAACTTGCTTACAGTAAAACATGGCGGAGATCCGATTGTGTGTGACTGCGGGTCGGCTTTGATGCTTCCGTTGTTGGAGGAAGTAAGGGATTGAACAGATAATACAAAAGCATCTCTGTGTATTTTTGTAAACTCGAGTTCATAGTTAAATCGTTCTGCAGACCGCCGGCGGTAAAAGCAGCAGACAAAAGAGCATGGAAATGTGATTAAAGAGGATGAGATGGAACGTTTCAAACCTGGCCAGCAATGGTTCCCACTATAAATCCCAGTAGGAACTTTGGAGGCAAACTGAGAACTAACATTACAAGAAGGCTTGTGTTTTTTTTCCCTAAAGAACCTGAACACACCACAGAAAAATAGTGTGAGAAGCATTTTGATGTATTGAGGAATTGTTTATTAATGCCAAATTATGCAAACAAATGAGTCAACAGTTTGAGTTATAGTGTCTGTTTCACTCTAAATGTTTAGTCGATAAATATCAGAACTGCAGGAATGAACTTAATCGAGTTATGTCAATTTAATTACATTTCAAGAGCATGTGTGCTGGAGCCGTATTTCTCTTATTAAATAAAATAATCTGGATTCAAGCCAGCAAAAATCATAATGTCTACAAGTAAAAAGCGAAATTCAATATTTCATGTAAGAAATTCACACCAAACCAAAACAGAAGAAAGTTTTAAATGAAACCGAGGCGATCCGTAGATGCCAGATCTGTGAGGATGTTTAATGCACTTTGCAGAGAGACAGCTTTACATAGAGAGCTGATGTGAGGCCCTGAGTGGAAACAGAAAGCTGCGATTTTTCACCCTCGGCCCCAAACATACAGAAACCTGCTGTAATAATGTAATCCGTCTCGTTTAAACGGGCTACAGGATGTGCTGAGATTCTTTAAAGACGAGGTGTTTTGGAGCAAAACCACGTGAGACATATTTATGGCACTTCACGTGCAATTTAGTGTTAAAATCCCTTCGATTTATTCAGCTAAACTTGAACCCTGGATAGATCAGTTTTTAATCAACTGATAAGAAAAGTTCTGCTTCCTTGTTCTTTGAATGAAACACTGATAAGGTTTAATTTAGTATTTCCCTTTCAACATCTTAGAACAACCAGTAATCCTATTTTTACAGGGGAGGTTTGAAAAATGATCAACAAACTGACAAGCAATTTAAGATGAATAATAAAGTGAGGCTCACTTTATTATTCACTAAGGCTTTGTTAGTCACAGTTTCAGGTGTTTTAAAGTAGATATGGGCATGTTTATGCTTCTTACATGAACAAACAAGCAGATTTCTGGAGCATTTCCCAGATTTCTGAAGACCCTCACATAATTTTGCCTTAACAAAAATGACGTATAACCAAGACAAATTGGTCTTACCACAATGGGAAAGTTTCCAGACTATCAGAGCAACTTTAAAATAGCAGAAATAATCAGTAATAAAAAGTTTCTATTGCATTTAATTTGGGTTGTTAGTGGGTTGAAATAGTTGTGGTTCGAGGGGTTTTTTGTTGGGTTTTTTTCTTGTAAAATTTTCTTTAGTTTTCTTTAGTTTACTCAAACTAAACATTTGACAACAAAAATGTTTAATGGACTTTATCGCCAAGATAAATTCATTTTAAGACTCTCTGCACGTCATTAGGGTTGTCGTTACTCATCATATCTGTTTCATTTCAACAAGATCTAACTGAAGGTTTTTGTAACACACGCAGCGGAAAACATAAAGCGAGCGTCTTGAATTAATAAACCAGCAACAATTTTCTTTTTTTGTGTAACTTTGATTAAACTAATCTTTTGTAGACACTACCTCTATGCTGCGCACTGTCACCAAAAAAAGGTCCTGCAGCATAAATATCCCTCCATGATGTCCTTGAAGCTGATTTATAAAACTCATGCTTGGATGAGACTCAAAAAGGTCCTTCCTATCTCTTTGTGTATACACACGTGTTAGCAGAGAAACTGGAGAAGTAAATGTCCATCTGTGTGTCGAATGATAATAATCACAGACAATAATCACAGACAAATGGTATGTAATTTATGTTGGGGTTTTTTTCTTCCATAGTGCTAAACTGAAGAACAACAGGGAGGTTTGCATCAACCCCGAGACCAAGTGGTTGCAAGGATACCTGAAGAACGCCATCAACAAGTAAGAACAAAAAAAAAACTCTTTGCTGTTGACGAATGATCCCTCGCAAAACAAGAAATATGCGGCTCTGCTCACACGAGTTTAGATGTCGCAGGAAAAGAAATAAACCTTTCACATTCCCGCTTACAATTACTCTCTGAAATTGTTTACGTGCAGCAGACGGGCTATCAGAGAAATAATTTCCACTAATTTATGAGTAGACTTAAATCTTCCACTGCGATTCGCGTGCCTTTGTTTCCACAAACCTGCTAAACATTTGATCCAAAGTTCGCATAAGATGTAAACTTGAAAGCAGATGTTCAGTGTTTACCTTTGTCCTGCATATTTCCACATTTATATCTTCGCCAACTGCATGTTATCAGAAGCGCATGAAGTGCATCTTTGCAATGTCTGACGTCACCTGACAAAGAGAAACAACTAAACCTGAATTTATTGTCAAATTTCCGTTTTCTGAAACATTATAAACACTTTCCAAAGCAATTCCCAACCAGCAAACAAAGGCAAATATTAAAGCTTCGAAATATATTATCATAACTTGAAATTCTTGTAGATCATGGATTATAATTTAAATTTAAACAAACAATTAATTGATTATATTAAAAAAAGCATATTCACAACCCCTACACTGCAAAATCACAAAGCCTTACCAAGTATTTTTGGTCTAGTTTCTAGGTCAAATATGTTAGTACACCTGAAATAAGACAAAACTCACTAACAAGTAGCTGTTTATCAAAATATAGGATCCTGTTTTAATTCAATAATTTCTTATAATTGATGAAAAGATAAATATATATATATATATACACAGTATATAAGTAATTACAACATTGGAATAATGTCTTGTCTCAGTAAAATAATCTACTGGTGGACCGAGTACTTTTTTAAAATCAATATTAGACATTTATTGACTTGAAACAAGCTCTGGTATTTTAGTTTAGTTACTTGTAAGTTAGTTTTGTCTTATTTCAAGTGTGCTAAGATATTTGCAATAGAAACTGGATCAAAAATACTGAAGGTTTTGTGTTTTTACAGTGTGTGAAATTATATAATGGAGCTAAATAGCAGCTGTTGTTCCCAGAGGTTAGTATCTTCCTTCAGATGTAGCGAATCAAAATAGTCACTTGTTAAATTTGACTTCAGAATGGCAATGTCATTCCAGCTAGCCACATTTGGTTTCTACGGTAACCAGAAGCTGTATGTGGCTATTGGTGACGGCATCTCCATTTCTGGTTCAGGTTTTCCAGATAAGCAGCATTCTCCCATCCAGACAGCCTGGATGTTTTCCTGCTGCTATGTCCTGCTGAATAAAATGAGATTGTCTACACACTGCAGTAACATCACAAAAACCAAACCCTAACCTTTTCACACCTCTACTCATCTCCCCAGGGTGAAAAAATCCAAGAGACGCAACACCAAGAAAGTCTAAACTCCAGAGAAAGGGGCGTGGAGCGCACTGCCTCCGAATCTGAACCCCCCCAGGTCAAACCTCCCTGACACTGCTTTGGATGTATGCAAACACGCTGTACGCTACCTACCTGTCCACTTCTGTGGACCGCTTGCAGAAGCAGCACTTCACCTCCAAACCTGCACTGACCGCACCGCCGTCATTCCCTCTCCCCCCAACCCAACTGGGCGAGGAGTCGTCTTCTGAAATCCTTACAAGCTCCAGATGCAGTGATGAAACTTTGAAACAGCAGGATGCAAACAGAAGGTGTCTCTGAACGTGGATCAATTGAATTAACTCTGCTTCTGTGACTGTAAATAGTCAGGGTTGTTTTTTTTTTTTTCTGACACGCCTGTAAAGAGAAACCTCAAGCTTTCCAACTCACACAAAAGCTTTGTGGCTTCATAACATCATAACCTCTTGAACACTAACAATGTCTCCAAGAGGACGCTCATGCACTGACGCATCAGTTGCGCTTTGGTGAAATGAAGAAGTGCTTAATTTGCGAACACCAAAGGGAACTCATGCGAGGCAAACGTGTCTCCTTTTCTACTAAAATACACCACGCTTCAACCTCAACAAAGATTCCCAGGTTTCCATCTCCTCCCACTTCTTCTGTCACGAAAATCACCTGCATGTTCTCCATCACCATGTCCTATAAATTTCCTCTCTGGCCTCCATCCTCTCCTCCTTCGACACAGAATGTCGGTTTTCCAGACATGCCAGCCGAACTCCACTGCTGATGATCAGAGGCGAGCCTGGCGTCCATGTTTGATGGAGAGGTAAACGGCCAGCCTCGCTTCATTTAGAGGAATCCTCCTCTGTGTCGACACCAGCGCCGGCCTCATGGTGCTGCATGTTCACAAAGAGAGGTCAGAGCCATTTATACGACTGGTTCATCGCTGTGTATCGTTGTTTTTTGTTTTTCATTCTTTTATGTAAGAGGGAACATCTACTAACAACTGGGAGATGAGATAAAGTCTTAAGCATTTACTGATAACGGGACTTTTGCCAGACGAAGTTGAAGCCATGCAAGGGAAAGAACGTATTTTTGTTGAAACAATTTAGCAATAGAAAACATGTCCGCCTCAAAAATCCTGCATTCCTCTATGATCTTAGGTTTAGGGGGTTTTTTTTGTGAAAAGAGTTGTGTATATATTTAGAGAGAGAGTGAGTCCCATCCACCTTTATTGGCACTTTTGCTGAACATGTGCAAAAAGTCCTAACAGGCATTAATTACATGTTGCTGTAACATAATCCCACACTGAATAATTTGCTGCAGTTGAATAAAAGTTCATTGGTGGCAGGATGAACTAGAGCCAACCATTTTTTATTGCTCTGACTGAACAATTTGGCAGATTTTAGTAAGTGACTATATTTTGCTGTCTGACGTTAATGAAGTTGTCTTTCCAACTTTGAAGCACGGCTGATCTGACCTCTGTCAGGTCACGTTCAGTGAAACGTCACGATGAAAATCTCTGATGTTTCAGAAAAAATGCACAAAAAAAAGTCAGATAAAAGTAATAAAAGATTTCGGTTGCATTTGTGTGGCAGCTGTTCGTGGGATTTTGTTGTTGCCGTACAAAAACAAATCTATTTTCTCTTAAGGCTTTTTGCACATTTTCGAGTGCGCGGGTGCTCTACGATCACAAGTTTAGTGTTTTATACCAACACCATTCCTTTTTTAGGAATAAAAAGCTAATAAATTGTCAAAATTAGTTGGGTCATGAATGTCACAGAGGGAATGTTAAGGTTGGCAAAAGGGAAGTTTTGGTTTATCCACTTTTTTTTTTTTACATCTATATATATTTGAGCCACTTTATTATCAGATGTTTCCTTTAGCGTATTTTTATTCTTTTTATATGTGGAATCTTACTAATTGTTTTTTATCTTAGGTAGATAAGAGCTACTAAATGAAGATGGATTTTTCAGTATTAAACTTCTTTACCACAAATAAAGAGCATATAATCCTGTATGCAAAGAAATACAGCACCATCACTGTTTGACTGCTTATGTTAAATGTCTTGTTTTGTCTCTCTTAATGTTTCTTTACCAGTCAAAACAAGATGCTAACATGTCAGAGCTGCTAAAGCTGACATAGTTTTTTCTTAAAGAAGGCTTTTGAAATAGCTTTTGAGCGCAAAGCTTCCTGAGCTCGAGTCAAACCAACTGAACAATTTTCTTTTCTTTTTTCTTGTATTGTTTTACTTTAGTCGATGTATGACGTGTCAACAGCCAATGAGCCGCGACAGAACCAAAGCTCAGCTTAGATCAGAGCCACCAGCAATGTGCTTTCAATCTGCCAGCACCCGAAAGCCTTTCCTCAGTTTTACTCAAATCTCTTCATTCAGAACCAGGTGGTTGTGATCATTGTTTTTTATGTTCTTGTGTTTCATTTTGTGCTGGTTTGTTTTGTTCTGTTGCTTTCTGTGCTTTTCTTACTAGTTTGGAGCAAACGGTGCAATAACCTTGTAATTAATCTCTCATAAATCACGCAGGATTAAACTAAATTACATGAACACATTGCTCAGAAAACAGAGTGTTTCAATGAGGTATTCAAAGATAAATGTTTTTGGGGTTTTTTTATTTGTTGTTCATTACCAAACTACTCCGATCATTGAAATTGGTCAAGAGAAATAATAACAATTTGTAACTGCTGACATTTTCTCATGTTCAATCTGTGGACGTGGAGAATGTAGTGGGTCACCAGCCCTGAAACTATGAATTTAGGGAAATCAAACACGGTGATAATGAGTTTCAGCAAAATGTCTCTGTAAGGAAATGTAGACTGATCGACAAAAAGCCATTTTAAACTGTGTTTTTTCTCTTTCTTTCACCTTTAACATTTTTAACATCTTTTAAGTTTGTTTGCTGAAATTGGCATTCAGCTTAACTCTTGCTCTCTACTGTTGTATTTTTAAATTAATCAAACTGAGTTTTACTTCGGAGCCCAAGACAATGTGAAAATGTTTCTCTCATGGCAGCTTCTGACTTATTCCTTTGTAATGGTTTAGAAGATTACTTCCTGTTTTTCACAGCTTGTAAGCCAAGAGGTTGTATTTTTTATTTTTTGTTGTTTTTATTTTTATATCTATGCCCATTTTTCAATAAAGCATAATAAGATAAAAATAAGTGGACTACATGTGTTTCATCCATCCCAGATGACTTTGGTTTGAATTTATTGCTTATTTAAAGGTTAGTTTTTGTGACTTAACTAGATTCACTTCTTCTTTTTTGGCAATTTGTTGAAGAAATCATACGGCTAGGTAAAAGTGTTCATAATTGTTTAATTTTCCTACACAATAATCTGTAATATCACTGTATTTAACTGGCCTTTTGTGAAAAAGAAAAAGAATAAGGGGCTTTCTAGCTATTTTTAAACAAAAATGCAAAAATAATGGCACTTTTTTTTTATTCGCCCCCTTTTAATTTGACATGAAATCAGTCTTCTTCCACCATATGTCAAATAATTAGCAATAATGGCTGTTAATAGCTAGAAACCGTGGCGCCCTCAGAAATGTTCACAGGGTGACCAGGCCTGTAAAAATGGTGAAACTAAACATTAACCAATTTTATTTATTTGGGTTACATGATTTTCAGAACGAGTGTAAACATAACAAAAAGATTTGTCTCATGGCTCAATTTTACCCTAGAGTTTGACTTTATTTGAGCCCGCAGGTAAAATGCTGCACTTTTACCTTCGGTTTATGATGGCATGTTGCAGCTCAAACGCAGCATAATGGATATATTAAATACATTTTAAAATACCTGTTGGGGTCTAAATACAATTCCTATGAAATTCACTTTTAAGAGTGAAAAGCATGTTTTAATAAATAAAAGTCTAACAACCATATTCATGCACTTCCTGCCTTCACTGACTGTTTGGTCAGATTCCTTTTTTTTTTGTTATTGTTTCCTAGCAACAACGATTGGCGTTACTTGCCCTTTGGCTCAACTCGTCCCAGTCTCCTCTATCGTACATAATGTGATGAGAGCTAACATGCTAGCATTGATTCTTTGTCAATTCAAAAGCATATATATATTTTTAAAATGTGCGCTGAGAGCAGCTTGATGCGCTTCTGAACTATTCTGGATTCTTTCTCTTACAATCAGGAGCTGTCGCTTGGTATTACTCACTTTGATAATAACAAAAGTCAGGCAGCGGGACAAACTGAACGACAAACCATACAACAAAGGAAAATAAAAACTCTTGAGGCCCCGCTTCACAAAACACAAAAACAAGCTCTGATTAAAAAAAAAAAAACTAACTAAAGCCAGCCAAAGCTTCAAAAGGCATTGGTACGAAGAATCGCCTCCTGAAGGCTGAGTGAATAATTCATGAGGTACTGTCACTTTACATTATCCACCACAGAAACGAAACTTGCTTAACAATCACTAAAGAGTCAAGGAGTAAAAGGCAGACGTAAACCCAGCCTGAAATTTTAACACCGGAGGTTTCTGCAGCGTTCTTGTGTATGTTCGTCCGCAGCACCAGGGAGCCCGAGTGGCTTTATGACGCTGTCACTTCCAATAACGGGGAACCAAATGGAGCGGATTAATTTTTCGGCACCGCTTTCTCCTCTGACCTGTGTGCGGAGGCGTACGAGGAACCAGAGACACGATTTGGACGAGAACCAAGTGCCTTACGGGGTCAGAGTTGCATGTTTTAGGCCTTTGGGGTTCAGAAACGATTTCTTCTGTACCATGCTTACTCAGCTGAGATCCAGGCATGCCGGAGGTGGCCGACGAGAGTAAGAAGTGTTTATTAAAATGTAGTTTCAGGGATACATCACTCTAAACTAAGGAATCTGAAGCGTTTTTACAACCTATAAAAAAAAAAGTCAAACCAAACACAGTAAGGCCTAGAGTAGGAGAATGAAATATGTTTCAATAAAGCTAAATTAAGAATTAGGGGCCAGTTGGGACATGCAAAATATTTCCAGAGGGCTTATTAGAGTCTGAATGGGAGGTACGCTGTCCAACCAAAAACAATAAAGGCAAAGGTTGATGAGGAGACACACCAACAGACGAAGCAGCACAAAAATGTCGCAGTGGAAAGTGGACCTCACAGAAGACTGGAGAGGAACGTGTAACACGTGACACAGCTGTACTCCAGGAAACTACTGGGTTTTTTTTTTGTTTTTTGCATAATTTCTTTGGTTTCATTTGGGTTTCCTTTCAAGAGGTTGATTTGGCCTCTTGTCTCTCTCCTGCAGCCCTGTGTGATGTAGCTTTCATCCCACCTTCTGTTGCTATCACACGTTCTGCTAATTTGCTTCAAACAAGCTCATGGGAACCATTTTGTTACACATTTCGAAGCATAGGTTAGGGTGGATCTGTGGGCTGTACAAAACATGTTCATTAGATCTTTCGCACAAAATCATTCTTATATAATGAGATTTTAGTCTGCTCAGTTCTGACTATGTTGATCTCCTTTCTGAATGAGTCATTTTAGGGCCTCTTGTCACTTTGAATCCAAATAAGCTGCTGCTGGCCACGCCCCGCCCAACTCATTTACACCTACAGGTGAGAAAAGCCAAAATATAAGAAAGTTGTATGGGACATGTGCTGTTTTTTTTTTTTCTTCCCCCGATTCTGCATTTGTGGTTTTATTCCATGCAGAAAGTTGCCTGGATTCAGAGTTATTACTGTAACACAGATGCTCCCTGTGGGTTTTTATTCCTTCAGGTTGCATTTCCCCCCCTCCTAAATGATCGAATGGCATCCCCCCCAAGTCTGATTTTCTGTGATGCAGACAGAAATAAAAAAAAGAAAGCAATGTCGTTCAAAGTTTTTCTCCAGCAGAAATTTTTATTACTGCGCGCTCACTCCATGCAATAAATTACACCTAAACTCAACAATCGTTTTATTGTATTCTGCTAGATGATAGATGGTGTGGAGTTTCGTGCCATGAGATTTCGTTTTGTTTCGGCTGATGTTACTTCCTCTTCTCTACAATATTTCATATTTTGTGGGTATGTGTGGGATTTCACATGGATCATCTTTGCTTTCTTCTTGATTTCTTTTCCCCCTCTGTCTGTTTGCTTCATTTTGTCTTCTTGTTCAGTGTTGCTTGTTAGGCTCCAGCCGCTGGTTTTCATTTGCTAGATCTTTTTTTGCTTGTATGGCTTTGTTTTCCAAATCAGGTGTACTCCTGTTTGTTTCCAGAGGAAGGGCTATTTTATGTTTTTGCCTTGATTCGTCTTTCAGAGACTTTGAGTGTTGTCACACCTGACAGTCCAGTTCAATCGCGGGCCAAATTTCAACATCACCGATATGCAACAAATGTTTTTTAAAAATTTAGAATTATGTCATTATGAACTAATTTGGTCCGACTTGAAGTAGATGACCTATTTGATATTTTGCTATATTGTAAAACAAAATATCTGATGCGAAAACATTTTCTGTTGCCCGCTAAAAAAAGTTACTAGAGAATTATTTATCATTTTTGCTAAAGCAAAATATCCACCTTTGTTTTAGTTTCAAGCTTGAATCTGAAATGAATACGTTTTTAAGCATTAACCTTTTCAAACATCATTTTTACATGCTAATTCAGAGTTTTCGATTCAACTTTCGGCCAAGTCGTTCAATAAACGCATCCTGAAAATAAGAGCGGTAGAGGAAGCGGCAGCCTTCAGCTAAATTCACTTTAAACAGAGAACATAACCACACAGGACAACAAATTGCCCAGCTGATTTGATCCTTGAGGTTGTGTGTAATCCTGTGATTTAAGGCTCTCATCTTTGAACAACCTAATACCCGGCCTGCTTAATGGGAAACATGTTGGCTGCTGGTCCACATGGAGGTGTGTGGGTGTGCTGATGTGTGTCTGTCTTTTGTCTTAGTGGACAGCCAAGGGAAATGAAACTATGTGTGTTTTTGATTCCTGCCACTAACAGAACAAACCTGCATAAACATAGCCGAGCAATTAACCATCTACAGATACAGACAAATTCTACAATGAGGGCGAAAGCATGTGAAGGTGCGTACATCCATCTTATTTTCCCATGTTAATGAGCTGAAGGTCACAGAGGAGGTTTGCAATCATATTTTAGATTTTTTGGGCCCATTCATACTGTTTTCTTTAAAAAAACAACAACTTTACCTTAACATATTTAAAGTGTGCCTTCTCTGTGTGGTTAGAAAGAACAAACTGCAGATAGATCAAAATCTCTGGAAATAAATAAATATATAAATAATTACTTAGGATGCACGATACATCAGTATCAACATCGATACTAGTCATTTTTTAGTGTATCGGGATCCGATCAGTTCATCTTGTCGTTTCAGTTTGTGTTTCAGGAGGGAGAGAGAAAAGGGTCGGCCATGACAGTGATAGTGATGCAGCAGAGGATTATGGGTGTTAAACTGAAGCAGAGAAACAATGTAGTTGGTGTGGTGGCTTTCACACAGTGTCAAAAGTGTAGGGAAATACATATAATATCACTAAATATTGATAAGTACTGCCACTGCATCAGAATTCATATCAGATATTAATATTGGCTCAAATTTTCAACCAGTGCATCACTAATATTTGCTCTTCAATAGCTTAGAAAATAAATCTAAAGTCAGCCTGTTAGGGGGGGGGAAGACAAAACATTAATAGCCTTTTCCATTATTTACCTTAGCATCTTCATTCTCCTCGGTCAATTTAATAAATAAAATGTCACTTTGCTCAGACTTTCTTTTTATAGTGTTTGTGTCCAGGTGACCTACAAGATCTTGAGCAATTTGTCACATAAGGAAAGATAACATTAATTTTTCTTTTTAAACTTTCTTGCATAATTAGTTCTATCTATAGAATCTGAGCTAAATAAAATCCTCTGTTAGAAATTCAGGCAAAAATATTTATATTTCTTTGTAAGCAATGATGTATAATTCTATAGTAATTTTGGTAAGGGGCAACAGAAAATAGTTTTTACATAGAATCTATTGTCTTACAGTAAAGTGCTGCAGTATGAAGTGTTTTTATTCTGGTTCTTAAATTTACCTAAGGAACCATTTTATGTTTTACAGGCAGTCCATTCCATTATTTGGATTATTAAATAGAAATTTTACCAAGAGAACTGTCCTTTGATTTTATTTTTTCTGCTCTAAACTAATTTCTTCTCTTCATACCTAAAAGCAGTTGTCGCCCAAAACCTTGATGGATTTTAGCTCCATTTAGCCTCTGTTTCTATCGCTGAAAGTGGCTTTGCATGGGGAAAAACATAAGAAGGATGAGGCCATTCACAATGACTAATGTCACACAAACTCCACATAACCCGCAATAATTCAGCATCAAATTGACAGAAATTAGCTCCTGGGCCCTTTGGAATGTTGTTAAATCGATCACAACTGAGACTTTCAGGGTTTCTGCAACCTAACACTAGAAAAAAAACAAAACAAAAAAACCGACATTGACAAACATGTTGATTGTAGTTTCCATTTGCAGACATCCTTTATGTCTGACTCGGGGGACAAAGCAGAACAGCAGAACAAAAGAGACCAGAAAGACGGATATCATTACTTGTTTGCAAGTACGAGCTCTGAAAAGAAAAAGTAAATGCTTTTTTTCATTCATGATCCATTTTGGAAGACATCCTGAACAAAAAAGGTTTACAAGAATCCCTGTTTAAAGGGTCGTTCCTCTGTGACGCGGGACCAGGCAGCCTGTGTCTCTGTTGCCTGATTATCACAGACCTTTGCATGCATTCGGCCGACCAGCACCACCTACTAAGAGGAGAACTGACTTCTCTGCTACTTCCTTTTGTGAGACAGGCGAGACCTGCAAGAAGTTGATATTGAAACAATATCATTACAAATTGAGCATTTCAGATGTCATCTAAAAGATTATAGAAACTGTGAGGTGACAATGAAAACATTTTTTTTTCTTATGTTTGGTTTAATATTTTCCTTACTCTCATCTTGCTTAGGCACAAATCTGTGCTAAAGACTTGGTGCATGTACTCATTTATTGCTTTCAAGGAGCCATACTTTAAAAGGATTTTAATCAATCATTATTATCTGGGTTTCAGAAGGTCTTTCAAATGTCTTTTTTCTTTCAGGTTAGTTTAATTTTACCTGCTGTTTGACTCATCTTCAGTTCAGAAACTGGTCATTTTTAGGGGAAACACTGAACTCCAACCGATGAATCATTCACTCAGTACAGCACTAGTTCATCTGTCGACAGCAGTTTTATTTTTTCAATGTTTATAGAAACAGCTGATTGTTAATCACTGCTGCAGAAATGGATGAAGTCCTGTAGCAAAACCAGTTTACTGATTGACTCATTTGTCTGCAGCTTCCCTTGTCTCTTCAGTTCACGAAAATTATGGAAAACCCCTGGAAGTTTTTGCAAAGAACATTAAACACACATTTTATTTAGTGGGCACGTCTTGTTGCTCCAATAACTCCACTACAACAACTCAATCGAACTTTTTAAATATAAGTTGAATGTTAGACTGTCACATTGAAAACATTTTGTGTAATTCTTTCGGCAGTAAATCCAGAGAAAGATTTCTTTGAAGCCTAACAGCCGATAGGAAGCAGAGTTTGGACGAATCTGCCAGCGTGTCCTGAACGTACATCACAAGTCGCTACCGACGTTCTGCTTTTTCTCATCTTCCTCTCTCTGTTCACCATTATTCTCTGTGTACCGTTAAATTTTCCATCCGCGGTGTCGTCTGTTGAATTTTCTCACACATCTGAAAGACTTTTAGGTCACAGAGAAAACAGCTTTTTGTTTGTTTGTTTGTTTGTTTTACCACCTTTGGTTCTTTAGAAAGTTCTTCATCACTTTGATGCTGACGAGCTGCTAAAATGTTGTCTGTGCCAACAATTAATCGAATCCCCAGCGATTGCTCTTCTTTTCTCTAAATTGCCATTTGAAAAGCCTGTCAATATTTCCATGGTGTTCAAAAGTAAATATGCTCTACTTAGTTCTACTCCAAACAATCCTAAGATGTTTAGCAGTGAATCGATGTGGCTTGAAGCCAAGGTAAACGAAAGTTAATGTTTCCAACTGTGTCAGTCCCTATAAAACCAGCAATCTGAGCAGGTTAATGACAAGCCTGATTACTCACACGACCTCCACGGTTGTGACCCTGTGCGGATTACAAACAAGCAAGCGAACGTTTTGTTTTCAGATCGGTGATTGGAGTGAGACATCAGGCTATATTGGACTGGACTTCCTGGACCGACCCAGGAGAGGTTAGATTTTTCTCATAGCCGTTCTGAACTTGCTCTGTCGGGGTGGGACAGGGGGTAGCGGTGGAGGAGCGGAGGCCAAAGCGAAGTCTTCATATGTGTTTCATAAGCCTCTGTCTCTGAAGACCTCATTTTGCAGGTGTGATGTTAAATACGCAGTGTGGACGCCGCAGGAAGTGACCAGATGTAAGCTCATGTAACCCAAATCCCCGGCGGTGACTGGTGCCAGGCAGCTGACAAATCCCAGTCATTTAATCACGTCAAATTAATGGGGCACACGTGCCTGACACTCAGCACAAGATGCAGCGCTGATGCTTTCATGCTGCATACCTCGTAAAGGCATTTTCTTACCTTACAAGCGCAAACTTCAAAGTATTTAAATGAGATTTTGCACTTATTATTAAGTATAAGAATGTATTCACCCAAACAGTAGGTAACATAGCAAGTATGAAGTAGAAGTTTTGGTCAGATGAGTCCAAAAGGGAAACTTTTGGCCAAAACAGCCAAAATGCTGATTTATATTGATCATCATAATAAACACACCGTCTCTTCTGTGAAAGCTGGTGGTGGCAGAATGATGCTGTGGGATGTTTCGCTTGAGCAGGAACAGAGAGGAAGATTAGAGTTGATGGAAAGATGGACAGAGCTAAATTCAGATCAGTCCTGGAAGAAAACCTGATAGAAGCAGCAAAACCTGAGACTAGGCCAGAGATTCCCCGTCCAGCCAGAGTAACAACAGATCGGTTTAGATCCAAGCATGACCATGTGTTAAAAAGACCTAGTCAAAGTTTAGACGTGAATCCACCAACAAAACAATAAGAGAAATTATGAATCACATCAGAATATGTCAATTATTTGGCACATAGTGCTTAAGTCAATATTTAAAATGCTTTTCTAAACAACAGTGTCGAAAGATGTCAGTGATTTTACGTTAATATATAAAGTGAACCTTTTAACATTACAGCACTAACAGGCAGCGGTGTATATTTTACCTAACTGTGGCTAAAGCTGCTGCTAGCTGGCTTAGGCTCCGATCGGAGGCTGTTTCTTTTATACACAGTTAGAGAAGGGTGAATTGACAATGACTAATAACGGCTATCTAACACGTAAATACTGTTTTATTAAAGTTAATACAGAAAGTGAACCTCTAAACGTTATAGCACTGACAGACAGCGGTGCATATTTTTCCTAAATGTGGCTAAAGCTGCTGCTAGCTGGCTTACTTTCCGACTGGAGGCTTTTTTCCTTTATTTACCATTGGAGAATGGTTAAATTGACCATGACTGATAACGGCTGTCTAACACTTAAATGCTGTTGTTATTAATCTTACCTTTAATTATAGCCTTAAGATAATGAGTCCGTGAATTTTTCAGTCAGGTTTCCTGAGGCAAAATTACACCGGAAGTAAAGATACACTGCTTCAAGTCATAACGGGCGTTGTCTTACGTAACTGTGAAAAGGGTCTATTAGCACACTGAGCAGAGAAAATTGATTGACAGCAGTAAGACCGTCCTTCTGGCGCTGATTGGGTATTTTTGTCGAGGGCGGTGTATTTCTCCAAAGGCAATAGTAGCACTGGAGGGAGGTGGATGACGACATGGTGACAGTTTTGACAAATGTGCAAAAAACCTTTTTAAAAACTGAAGTTCACTGATACTCTCCATCCAATCCAACTGAGCTTGAGCTATGTCGCAAAAAGAATGGGTAAAATTATTCAGACGCAGTGCTATGTGGAGTTTATGGAGACGTACGCAGCAGCAGCAGCAGGTCGTTCAAAAAAGTACTGACTCACAAAAGCCCTTTACACGTTTATGGGTGTAAAAAAAACTAAGTGACATTCTCCTTCCACTTCACAAGCACACACTACTTCGGTCGGTCTGTCACATCAAATCCAATAAAATTCATTGATGGTTGTGCTTGTAATGCAGCAAAATGTGGAAAAGTTCAAGGAGTGGGAATATTTCTTTTTTTTTTTTATGGCATCCCAGAAACTGGGAAGTAGAAGCAAGGTCACAAAGTGGTTTTGCCAAGATCTCAGAGATACCGTCAACAGTAACAACGTGTTACTCAGTCAACCAATTATGCAGCTGTTGTCATCGTTCTTTTGTCAGCTGATTTAAACAGGGCAGCATCAGCATGTTATTTGGAGATACAGGCTTGTTAACTGTGATGTCATTGGTTCACATCCCCTTGGCTGGCTGAGAATGTGAATGGAAACCATAACACTTCTCAGTTTCATCATCTACAATGCTCCTAATTTCCATCTATTACAGCCCAGCTGGTCTGTGGACAGCGCGTTTGTTGTGAAAGCAGCTGCTTGGTGTGCGATAAGGCAACGGCATCAAAGGGAAGGTTGTCATTACTTGTTTTGTAATGTTGTCACAATCAGCCTTGGTGATACATAAAGCAAAGAGCCAATTCAGTAAAAATTTATCTCCAGATTGAGACCACTTTCATGGATTTTACTGGCACTGGTCACTTTAATACAAAAGTTTAAAACAGCCATTACAGGCTTTATACACACTTGTAATATTTTCCTGTCACTTTCAACACTGGATGGAAAAATTTAAATAAGGTGGAGAGTTTTTCTTTTTTTGTTAATTTATTTATGAATTTCTGGTTTGTGGCTGCCAGTCACAAAAGCCAAGAAATAAAAGCTTCAGATCCTGCAACTTAATCCCAAACACCATCCAGATATTTCTGCAACGATGGTGTTTCCTCACCAGTAATGTGGGGGGAAAACATTTCACATAAAATGTCTGGAAAAAGGTCCGGTATCGCAGAAATCCTTTGCCATCATATAATAACTTTAACGGCTTTCCTGTGTTTTAGCTACATGTGATAAATGCCAAATGAAACAGAAACTCAATGGCTCTTTCGAGCAAAGAGTAACACAATCTAGAAGTCATGACCCACATCTGAATTACATGCAGCTGGATTGACGATATACTTAGGTGGGCTGTCCACAAACATTAAAGGCCAAGAATCTTTCACGATTTGACATTTTGATAGTTCACAAACTTCAGTTTTCATTTCTTGCGACCTCAAATTTCTTTTCCTTTGCTGCAGTCTTTTTCTTCTTTTAAATTGGTTTAATATTTCTCCAAATTCCTTTTAGAAATCTGAATCCTGCAATTTGATCCAGACACTGACAGGACGCTGGTGTAATGTCGGCCTTTTACATTCATTACTACATGAAGACGTGCGCAGATCTCTGTGCACACACACTGAATCACAACAAAATCAAATGCAGGTGACTTGGGCTAAACTTGCATTTGACCTCAAAATTATTCAAACCCCTGACATTTTTAGATGTGCTTTTATTCCCATTCATTGGGTGAGTTTGTATTTGATGGGAACTGAGGCAAGCAGCTCTTCAAAGACAATAAAACAATATAAACACATATCAAATAGTAACTTAAATTAGCTTTTAATTACTCTTTTCATGTCGAATCATATAAAGTTACATTTCTTTCAATCTCATAAAGATCAGTTTAGTGCAACTAAAATAACTTTACTTTATAATAATCTTACTTTACCTCATTTTTGACTGACCCAGGTTGCAGATACAGCTTCACTGCCATAACTGGAAAAAACACAATCAATTCCTGTGAGAGTGGGAAATTTAGACAATATAAATATATATTAATACTTTCAGGATGCACAAAAACATAAAATGTGTCATCTCGTGTATTGTGCCATGCAAACAGCAAACCTTTCTGTGCAATGCTAACTGTAAATAAGTACATTTGAGATTGAGGGGATTAAAGTATTTTCACATCAGTTTATCAGACTGGTGACAATTTGATTATGCTAACAAAAAAGCTTATAATTTCATGTCATTCTCTTGTGGCATTCTTGAAGTATAATATTTCAGGCATCCCATACAGCATACATCATTTAAACTAAATATCTGATGTTGATTTTTCACTTTGCAGCAACAACACACAGGCGCACAACCTTTCATGGCAACCAAAGCCGGCTTTAAATTAAAAGACATTTTTGTCCAAAAACCATCAGCCATGAGAAAAATTCTCAACTCTCAAAAGTAAATAACACAAATCACACAGGAGTTCTTTTATTTATTTATTCTTTTTTGAAGCCAGTGGACAGACTGTGTTGAGAGCTCACCATGTTTGAGTTTGAAGGCATGGGCAATAAAACGCTGCGTTGAAAATAAGCTGAGCTGTAACTCCCTCCTGTGGTGAGACAGTTCACAGGGTCTGACGGAGACGGACGGGTGACATGAGGGGTCGGAGGTTGGGGAACTACCCTGGGTGGCATGGTTTGGCTTTCCTTTTGCGAAGCTGTCTCTTGGGAAGAATGAGTCGAGCAAAAGAATAGACAAGGAGATTGAAACGTGTGCGTCCATCTTTAAATGATCCCAGTGCGACTTCAAACTTTCCCCGACGTTTTGCTGCTGAACATCGGTGCGTTCTGGAAACGAGCTCCTGGGAAATCTGCTGACACTCATGGATAGTTATGGCCGACCTTCTCCAAATGTGCATGTCGAGTCCCAATAACCATTCACACATAAATGGTTTTTAGTTTGTTCTTTTATGTAACAAATCAAAATCAAATCCAAATTATTACAATTACACTGACAATGTAATTGACAGTGTAATTGTCAATTATGTCCATGTTAACAGTGTTCACTTTTAAGCAATATATACAATACTGAGCAATCAAAAACACCGCAAGAAAAAAATTATAATGAAAGGCATGAAAGGCATGACGGAGAGGACAAAGGTGGTCCCACGCAGAAGTTCTTTACCTTTTGATGAACTGCTGGAGAACACGCAGAATCTTTGACGGACCGGGTGAAAAGAAATGTGTCACTTTTGACAGAGCAGGTATTGATGTCAGTAAGAGAGATATTTCTGATTTTCCTCATAAGAATGTGACAACTGTTGGTGAATGTGAGATTGATGTGAGCAAAATCTACACAGCTGCTAAAGATGATGAATATGTTCTTGCTGGGAGGATGATTGCCACGTCGATCATTCATGGAGATCCAGGTCCTCGGTTCTTGTCTGAGAAGCTCTAGAACAAGATATCACTGACAACACCATGAGAGCTTCCGTGCTTGAGGTAAGATGGCATTACTGACAAAGCTTTAGAAGTTGTTAAAGTCAAATGACAATTGTGTGTTGCTCCGTTGCTTAATTTAACACTGAAACCTTTTGTATTTTGTGTTTATAAGATGATTCTATTGTGCAAGATAAATCAGATATATCCTAAATGGCCAGTATGATGTATTTTCCAGGCACATAGTGTTGTGTTATTGCACAATCAAGTACCTACGTTACCTGTTGCAATAACGTGATAAAATGTATCTGGTTATTAGCGGCCCACTTGACAGAGGCACAAGGTATGTTTATTTTGTAAATAAGAATATTTCCATTATTGATTGGTTGAAATTGTGAATTTGTTTTATTGTATATGAATATTGGTATAGTTTTTGAATAAGAGTTGATATTTTAGTAGTGAACATTATTTTTTTGGTTCAGACGTTACGGTTGTAAGAGCGTGTTTCTGTAGCTTACCCTCTGTGTTCTGTGTGTGTTTGTGCATACAGCTCTTACGGAGAATCTCAGGGTTTACTTCCAATAAACTTCACTGTTCATCAGTAAAGCCACAATCCTTCATTTGGGGGGTCTGCTACAATATGTATAATGCATTTGTACATATTACATTGTACATTTACAATGCATTTGTAAATGTGCAATTCATTTACATTGTACATGCATTGTGGGAAAAATATGGGGGGGAAGATGCAACCACTGTAAAAATGTACATTTAAAAATAATAAAAGTAAGTTCAAACTGTTATGTTCATTTTCTGATTTAGGACACGTGGCGAGGCCTTCAACACCGTGTCACAGGAGAGCATGAGTGACCCCAGGAGCCCTGCCAGCGTGGTCCCTTGGAGGAGCACAGAGACAAGGAGTGGAAAGAGAACGGGTTCGGTTCCCATCAGGCTTTATCTGAAGTCATTCTCAATGAACGCTGGCTGAAAGAGGTTCACAAGTACTGGCACTTGAGGTATGATTATGATTATTATTTTTCTAGTCATGTCTCCTACACCTTGTCAAAGAATGGATCAAATCTAAATAGTCTTATTGAAAAAATAGGTCAACGGCTGAACTGGAGTCGTTCCATTATCACATTTTGATGTATGAACTGAAGCAAACCAGAATGTGGTACCATATGTGGTAACGCTGAACTGCAACAAGGTGGCTGTGGCATTCAACGCTTCCTCTCCACCACAGATGGCGTCATCTCTCTGCATCTCTGACAGACACACCAGGATGGTTGGCTGGGGACAGGAAGTGGTGTTGGAGGAGCAGCAGAATGGCTGAGTACCTGAAAAATCAGGCCTGGATCACATGCCAAACATTGCTCCAACACTCGCTGCATCTGCTGCAAATTCAGTTGCTCAGTCTGCTCCTAGTGATAGATAAAAATAAATGTTGAAGCTCAATGCACTACACAAAAAAAATTAAATATAATTCATGCAAAGATTTTGACCATAGAAAGGGCAAAACATGGCCACCTAAAAAAATGGTATGCACAGGAACAGCTGAAACCAGATATTTACACACTCCAAGTAAAAAGATAAAAACATATCGCTCTCTGTATATAGATAGATTTTTTTTTGACATTTTTTGTTTGCATTTCGTCTTTGTGTGTGTTTGATGCATTTTATTTATGGTTGTACCCTGTTGGTTTGTATTTGTTTTGCTGATTGTTTGCTTCTATTTTCTGTTACTGCAGCATTTTGTTGTTGTTGTTTGCGTCCTTTCTTCTGTTGCATTTGGTTGTCACTTTTGTTTGCAGTTCCTTTCAGTTCTGCTGCGCCGTTCGCCACCGTAAAATGGAAACTTCTCAAAGAAGTTGATCTCATTTGGAACGTGCCCAACGTGCTGCATGCGGTTTTACTGCGAATCGGTGTACGTGTGCAAACACAAACTCAGACATGTCCGATGTGTCCTTAACAATACAGGTACACAACAAAGACCTCTGCAGAGAACACAAAACATAAACAGAAAAATTATCGAACCATCTCCCCAGATAGCGAACAGACAAGCGGGGAGGGCGCCTGCAGGCAGGGTGAAGCGGGTGTACGGGGATTTTTCTAGAGGCCACAGGAGGCCACTAAACTGTACTGTTGGTGTTTTCCCCTACTGCCTGGGCCTTGTCCAGTCTTCAATAGGTGATCTGAAAGTCATTTGTAAACAGCTGGTGTGATCATAAGCCTGTTTCGGTGGCGCATTAGAGAAAGCTCTCTGATGAATTCAAGGGAGGTAGCCGATCAGGTTGGGACAAGAGAATGGAGATGTGTATCTGGATGCTAAATGGGACTATAGGTCACTGCTGAGACTGTTAGGGAACAATGCAGCCTTTGTTTCAACGAAAATAGTGACTTTATGTCAGAAAGAGACGAGATCAATGCAATATCCTGAAAATATTACAAAAGAAAGTAGACGAAATGTAAAAATACCTTTGTGTGATCAGAATGTTTTTCACATAAAAAAAATGTATTATACTTTAGCATTTCATGACACAATGCATGTGAAAAGTGAGTTATTTTAACAAGTAAGTGTTTAGCACTGCACTTTGTTATCAGGAAAACATGATGTGAACTTTATGGGAGTGTTTATACTGGCCCAATGTTAATCTGGAGTCTTAAAACTCCTCTTGTGTTGATGATTTAATGTTTGAGCTGGGAGATGCCTTTTTGTTTTATTTAATGTTTTTGGAAGAAACAAAACTCTTCGCACATAGTAGCATCGATTTCAAGCTCCACTTTGGTTCAGCCTTACTTATAGGGCACTGTAAAAATCCACACATGACCAAAGTACCATAAATAATAAACAGAAAATGTGGAAAACAACCGATAAATATGTCAATTTTCTTTTTATCACAAAAGCACAATCGGTAAATAACTTCAACAAGGAATTGAATCCTACAAAAAGAAATACATTTTATTACAAAACTCTAGTTCTTCCAAACCTTATTAGGTTCCTTGGCTTCATAAACTCTTGGAAATACCAGGACATTTTCAGAAAAAAATGGATTGCCTTTTTTTTGTCAGACAATTATCAAAAACATATGGCTAAATCCACATAGAAATAATTTCCCAGAGACAAAATCCAATTTATTTTATTGCCAACTGTCCTCAAATCAAATTACAGTTGGTAGTCTTTTTTTATTATTATTATTATTATTATAATGCTGGTAATCAATTTGTTCCAATCAAACTACCATGAAATGACTGTTTTTAGTCAGGGAAGCATAAATTAATTTTGTTTTCTACTCATAGAAAGAAACATAAAATTAAAAAAATACAAAGCAACAAGACATGACCTTTCCACCCCTCACCTAAAAGTTAAAAATGAGAATTTTCTTTTCGTTTCACATCAGAGTGAACTGCAATAAGTTTAAAAGTGCACATGTCCTTGGAGGTGTCGTGTTTCCATCGACGCTGGAGTTGATAAAAACCCGTCACTCCCTTTTAACCTGGGAAATAATGTCAATTGTACCTTTTGGACTCCAAAGACAAAAGCCAGATGTTGGTGTAATTCACATCTAGTAAGAAAAGAAAAGCAGAGGGCAATCCTTGGAGGTTGCACATTTTGCTCTGAGGGAAATGAACTGCCAATGCTAACATGGAGATTATCATCAGGAATGATGTTGCTTATGTGTTAGCAAGCCAGGATTGTTAAAGGGATTAAGCAGCAAGGAGAGACAAGGCCGAAGGAAGCAACACTCGGTAAAGATGTCTCCTTAGTTATATTCAAGCATATGGTTCGGGTTAGAGGATGGTGGTGGGAGACCACAGAGTTACAACCCTTTTCCAGTTCCTGTTCAATCCAAACCAGTCTGTCCTTGTAAAGTTGTTTTGCTGCCTCTTCGTTGCCACAGCTCCAAACAGCCCCACCGCCATTTCTTTCAATTGAGATGTGATACTTTGCTCCTCGTCTGCAGCTTCCCAGGCCAATTTACACGCTGGTCCGTATCTTCGGTCGGCTCTCCACTGATTGTGTGTGTGTGTGTGTAGCCGGAGGGATGAAGATACACAAGCGCGTCCCTGCATCGCAGTCAGCATGACAGCACTTTTAACCACAGGTTGAATGCCTGCCCGGGGCCGAGTGCATCTGTCGACACTTCTGTCAACATAGCAGACCGCTCACACGCTTTATCAGAGGAGGGAGGATCCGAGAGAAAGCTAAACTGGAGTTAAAAAGTCATTAGTCTTGATTTGTTGTCTTTATCACTTGCAACTGTTGACCGCAGAGCAGAGCAGATAATACACAAGCTGTTTGAAGACACACTGCGGCATGAATGGAGCCGCAGACAGACAGGACTGCACAGCCTGGTTAGAGAAGAAAGGTGGAAATCTAATGAGAAGCAGTAAATAAAAGGAGAGTTCAGGGCAAGACAGAAAAAAATAAAAACAAATTTGATTATCTAGCTGAAAGGGAAAAGGGTAGGGTTAGCTTTATTCCTTAAGGGGCCATTCTGGAAGCTTAATTTTTTTTTTTTCTCAAAAGACACAATATGACATTGACAATACATCCCACATGGAGAACTTTGTGAGTCAGATTCTACAAACTCAAGTTGCATTCAGTGTAATGCAAGGAAAGTAGGGCAAATGTGTTTTCACACTGTCCACAGGATAACAGTCCAAGAATGTCAGAATACCATGGAGTAAAGAGGCTTAAAAAAAGCTGAAAATTAGATAACCTAATACAATTGAGACTTTTCTAGACATACATAAATGAAATCTCTAGACATCAGGATTTCTTCCATGTGTGTCCTTTTCATTTCCTGATTCCTGAAATAGTAAACTTCAGTGCATTTTATTGGACATTTATGTTGTCACCCAATATTTAGGGTGCCTAATTTATTCATCTATTTAATGAAAGTCTGAATGTGGTTTGCTTTTGCATCCCCTGACTGACAAATAATATGCCACAACTGTCTTTAGAGGTGGTCTAATGAGTGCCTTTAGTTGGAGTACCCTGAGAGTAATTTCATGTCCGTGTAGATTCAGCAGTTTTGTGAAGGTCTCAGAGGTTTGCTGGAAAACATTAGGGAACAAACAGCATCATGAAAAACAAAGAAAGTAGAGAAGTTTACAGTTCAAATCAGGGTTGGGTTTTAAAACAACATTCTAAGCAAAAGGTTGTTCGCAATTCAGCACACTTTTTTATATGTAAACATTTGAAAACCTTGTTTTTTTTATTTTCTTCCGCTTCACAATTATAATAGACCACTTGATGCCGGTCTATTAAATAACAACCCAGTAAAATTCACTGACATCCGTTGCTTTAGGGTGTTGTAGGATGGCAAAATATGAAAAAATTCTGGAGGTGGGAATGTTTCTCAGGTTTTCTGAAGAACCGTGTGTGAAAATAATAATAATAATAATAATAATAATGCTGATGAAAATAATTCCTTCCCCCCTCCCGCCAGAATGTTGTTGTTTGCGTGGGGGCGTACTTGGCAACTAAACAAAGTGCCTTTCAAACAAACCACACAATTTGCTGAATGCTAATTTGTGCCAAAGTAAGTATGCCCTCTCCTTACAGCGCATTTCAACAGATAGTCATGATAAACTGCTTTTTCGTTGCTAAACCAAACAAGATAAATGTTTACTCAAATTCCTTTACCGTATTATTTTAAAAACGGTTACGCCATAACTGCAGAACAAAATTTTTTCTCTATGATAGAGTGTTATTTTTCCTCCACAGGAGGTTCCTTAAATAGTTTTGTGAACCAGATCTGAGCAGATTCTCAGGGATCTATATTGGTATACAGACAGACGTCTTTTCTCAGCAATTTATTCTGTTGCGTAAATTTTAAACTTCCTCTGTCAACCATGTCAGAATTACCTTTTTAAAATGTATCATGTTTTTTTTAAATGTTGACAGATTCCTCCTTTTTTGTTTTTTTTCACACTTTAATGCATCAGAATAATAAATACATTTAACATCTGATAGACTAAATACAAATCGGTTTTTGAAACATGATTTCAATTATCAACAGTAAAATCTTATCCAAACCTTCCTGCTCCTTTGCCTTTCAGGTGAAGGATTGGCTGCTGACAGGAACATCCAGTCCCAGTGTTCCCAGTCTTTTTTGGTCCCAGCGTTCCCAGTCTTTTTAGTTGTATTCATGGTTGCCCCTCACCGCGGATAGTCCTGGATTTTTGGAAATGTTTTGGCTTTTTAATGTGTTACCTAACACACTTGCACACTCACCCCTTCGCAAGCCGATTTGCTGATGCTGACTTCATGCACTTTAATTATTCTTGTTTGATTATTTGTTTTATTTTGATTCAAGTTAATGTGATAAAAAAAAAACACTCAATTTTTGTTATCAGTTTATTCTTTATTGGAGGCTTTTTGTGCATCCAGGCCACACAACAGCATCACAATAGGACTTAAAGGAGAACCGAAATCAAATCTCAAAATATTGTGTATTATTTGGTGAAATACCAAATAACCCATTTCGCTTCCCTAAGACTTTAACTTGTTTTTAGCATTGGTGTCAATAGATGCCAAAGTAGGATGATTTTTTGGGGGGTGGGGAGTTATTATCCTCTACATCCTTGGTGTATCCTTAGTTATCTTGTAACCAGGTTGCTATGTATTGCATATTTTTTGCCCAGGTCCCTCTTGAAAATGAGATCTAGATCTCAACGGGGTTTACCTGGTTAAATAAAGGAATATAAATGACTTGCCAGCCACTAAAATGACATTACTGTCCATCTGTTTGTTAGTGAAAGTGGGGGGGAGTCTTTTCTTTTAGACAAAGAAATGCAGGAAGACTTTATTGGAGTAAAAGATAGAGAATCCTATGAGTGTGAACCTGAACTAGCAGCTGGAGATCCAGAATCCAGTGAGAACTTCCTCAGATTTGATTTAGATTCAGACTGAGTTGGGAACGAACGTGGAATTCCGAGAACCCTTTCTAGCGCACGATTTCTGGATTTGGTGCATTAGTAGGAATTTCTGCTTTGGTAATTATGTGCAGCACATACCTGGATGACATGAGCGCCGTTCTCGCTTCAGATAAGTTTGGTCTCGTCTGTGGCAACGTCCTCCTCTCCATGTGCTTTTTTTTAAAATTAGTTTCGGATAGTCATTTTTTGGTCTTGCAACTTACTCATCCAAGCCGGACACAGTTTTTACCTTTAGGGAAGCTGAAAATATAAACTCCAGTAGCATTTTCTGGCTGGTTCGAAAACTTAATTGCAACCGTGTGGCGCCCATGTTCCACCACCAGTTGTCACATATTGCGGGATAGGGGTCAAAAAATATTTCAAAAACACCAGAGTGGTTTAAAAACACTCTTCAGTTCTCCTTTAAGCTTATTTATTTTGTTTTCAATTTGCATGTGGACTCGCTGCTCTGGCTCAGATCTGTGTTGTGTAACTCAGGTGAGCTTGAGCAGAAACTGATGGTCAGACATTCTTCTCTGGGATCTTCTGGTAAAAGAGACCCGCTGAACATAAATAATCCACAAGGAAATTATTAAAACACAAGGACAAGAGAAAACCAAAGTACAAACACCCAACGATCTTGACATAATCAGTATGAGATCAGTGCATTTGTCTTAATAAATGCCATCCAATTCGAATAAAGCCCAGGTTTTTCTTGGCTGTAACATCATCAGTAATAACTGTGGTGTCATCGTCATGTATTAAAGTTTCATAATTCAGTGTCTGTCTCACTTACATTTTATGCAAGCTGGACCAGTGTAAGTTTCCAAAGCAAGCCAAAAACTACTAGAACTGCTGATAAAGAAGCAATTGATGTTACTTTATAAATCATACTGACCTACAGATGTATGGCGTGATCAGTATTTGAGACTGAAACCAGATAACAAGAGGAGTGCTTTGGTTTGCTGAACTAGTCTTGAACTTTTGCTTGTTGCACAGGCGGCTGGCTCGGGTACTAATTGAAAACAACAGGCTCTGAAACCGTTCTGCTTATTCGTAAAAACAAACTCTTTTTTTTTTTTCTTTTCTTTTCACCAGAGCTGTGATGCAACCCGTGACAGTTAGCGCAGCTGTAACTCAGTTTGACGGCTTTGCATTTGGGAAGCCAAATTCACAACCAGTAGCGTTTTTAACTGAGGCTATAGTGTAGTAGAAATAGCTTTCAAATGACTGAAAAACCAAAATGGGACTAACTTTTTGAGGTTTCCAGAAATCTGGAGCAGTAAAATGTTTCAAGTATCGCAAGCTGTTCTGTTCGCTGGACCTAAAACAACGAGGTTCACATGAAAAGCTCAGCCACGCAGCAGCTTTTGTTCCCATGCATCCCTCAGGAGCGGCTGCACCCGGCTGTCCGTGTAAAAACTCCACTTTAGTCAAACAAAGGCTAAAACCCACAGGCAGCAGAGACGTCACGTCCAGAACCCCCATCACAGAGTCCAGTCTGGACACAGATCAGCTGCTAAAAATTAAGTCTGATTTAATGTGGGATTGTTTCGCTCTGAATTGTGAAATATTGTCCTTGTGAATAATGAATGCCTGGATAAGAGAGCCATCGTTTATTTAATATGCATTTTTCTCTAATTAAGCTGATGTAAGTCCTTGTGGTGGGTTATTATTTTAGTAATCCCATAATCTATTGATTATTCTAACGATTAATCAACCAATTGAATAAGAGAAAAATTCCCTTCTGTAGTAGCTACTTAAGCTAGTAACAGAAATATATGACGGAGAAAATGCTAGTAAGCAATTCAGTTCCTTTTTCTTAATAAAAGCGATTCAGTCTCAAGTTTAAAGTATGAAAAAAAGCTTATACTTCAAATCTATTTCTATTATTTTATTCACATAATTACTCTTCTTGATAAGCAAGTAAACGTTACACTAATAAGCCTGCAGAGAGCAAAGTCAGAGGTCTGGAAGTGTTTTAAACGGGTACTTTAAGATATTATGTGTTTGACTTCGGCCTCTTGCCTCCAGAGTAATTAGTTGGACTGGCTAGGACTCACACACAATGTTTATGAGCTTGGTCGAGGTGGATTTTCTTTTTAAAGCCTGATCTAAACTCAGTTTTTTTCCCCCCGCTGAGCTGTAACAGCATCGAGGATGTGCTATTGTGAAACTCCGTTTAGCTCTGAGCTGAGTCTATCTCGGTGGCGCTTCTTTCTGTCCGCGTCAACAACTCACTGGCACAAAAGAAAAGAAATTGCCTGGCTCAAACACAGCATGCTAAATTAGTAAAACATAATTTCACAAAGCCTGAGGCGGAGGCAGAAATCGAGCTACTCGAATTATTCGATGAATCGTTACAGCCCTAATGCGGTTTTCCACCAGCAGCGATGTTTCTGGCCCCTTTCAACTATGCCAGCATGTAATAAAAGCTGTCAAATCCCCTACACCTGCGTTTATCTTTCACCTAAATTCCCATTCATTACCTCTTCATAAAGATGAGGCACTGCAGCTCGTGTCTGCTTTGAGATTGTTAAGCTCATAATGTCAACAGAGCTCTTTATCATGGCTGGAATCTGTCGCAGACACTCTGCCTCTGTTTGGACAAACCAGCGCGGGCCGTGAACGGTGAAATCACAAGGCTTTACGCGAGGCTCGCCGTGTGTTTCCTTTCTTCATCAGGACCAGATGACACAAGCCATTAGCTAAGAACTTGATCTGAGCCGGAAAATGTGGGATTTCACGGCCTGAGCCGAAGCCTTGCAGGACTTTGCTACTTGTCGTTGACGAGAGCGAAGCGCAGACACTTTCTGACCTCTGCCAAATGGGCCTAGATTAAAAGTAGAAGATGTCTGCATCCCATGCAGAGTTTTCTGTCATGTTTTTAGCTTTTTATGACCGCTGCGGTATAATATGTTTATGTATGCAAAACACTTAGGTGAAGGCTGGAAATGTCTTTTCAGGCGTCAGTCAGCGTAACGCATGAAGCCAGCAGGGACGCTGAAGGTTAACGCAGTCAGGAAAGTTCAGACCTCTGCTGCCAGCTGAGCAAATAACGCCACGGGAGAAAAGCTGGGTCACACGGCACATAAAGAAAATGAGATGAGGAGCCAGATAAAGGATGCTTACACTCACTGTTTGCACTGAGGGTAATATCAGGGAGAATGGAAAGAGGACTGAGTGGGTATATGATTGCTCCAAAGTGAACATCGTGTACACCTCTTAACTCCGTGGATTGCCTAACATTTCACGGCCCATTCATCTGCCGCCATTAACACTTTGCACTTTCTAACATAGTTTATCGTTGCATTTTGAAACTTGGCTGAACCCAAAGCTTTAATGAAAGGAGTGCTGGTGAATCTAGAAGACTGGGACTGATGTTGGACGATAGGGGCTCTCGGAGCTCAGAGGGGGTGAAATTAGAAATGTATGTGATTCAGTCTGGATTTTTACCATCAAAGTGGAAAAATATTATTATAACAATGCTGAATAATGTTCAGGGAGATTATCATATGAAACCCTACAGGGGATTGCTCTATTTATGTGCCTTATAGATACTGGAAACAATTCTTATCATTCATTTAGGTCTGATTAGAAGTTTGGATGCATGCATTATTAGGACCGAATTTAAAAGGAGATGGGTCATTGTTGCCAGACTTTTCCTATAACAAGTGATCAATCTGTTCTGGTAATTTAAATTAAAATTATTTGAAAATAATAACTTTTAAGCATTTTATGAAGCAAACTTTTTTTTGTTTTGCTTTTTGGGGAGATGTTGGGTGTATTGATGTAATACTCTATTTAAATGTCACAATTCAGTCTCAATGTAATTTAGCTATATAATGTGTCGACATTGTAAAAAAAAAAAACTATTCAGTAATATTCAAATTTATTGAGTTGCATCACTCTTGCTCCAAAATGTGTGACAGAAAGATATTTTGATATTTTACGCACCTTTAGCAGCAAACAGAGCTGCATGCCGGGATGTTGGTCACTCTCTTCATCATGATTGTCTTCTCCGCCTTGGAAAAACACAAATATTAACCCTAAAGTTTCTGCAATCATTCACATCTTTCACTGCAACAATGAGCACAAGACATAAAGTTCCGTGCAGAATTAGTGCCAACAATTGTGTTCCTTCACGTACAGATTTCTTTCAGCATTATTGGATTTGTTTTGGCCCCTCTATCATGTGAAAGTCTGTAGAAGAAAGAAAATCTTTCCGGCTGAAAATATTTAATATAAAAGGAAACGTTTTGGAATCAGTGTCGCCTTTAATCTCTTACGACTTGTACGTGAGCATGTTCCTCTCGCTGTGGTAGTTGGCAGTAGGAAATATAATCGGTGCAACTATCTGCCGCAATAATTGATTCTGCTTAAAGAATGAAGGAGAGGGGGCGGGGTGGTGAGTATAGCATGATCTTGGCAGCACTTCAGTCAGACTTTTGTTTCATTCTGGGTCTGGATGGACAGATTCATTGAAACCGTGCTGAGTGACGGAGGTTTTTTCTTTAGAACCAGAGAGAATTAAGGCGGTTTTCAAAAAGAAAAAGAAAAAAAAACAGCTACAACCACCCCGATTTCATCACTATGCATAACACAGAGGGGATCTGCGGTTACTCCCAGATGTGAGTCTAACAAGGTGCCAGAGAGCTAAACCTTAACAAAATGTGTACGGTGGAAAGTTGCTGGACAAACAAATGTTTAAAATAAAAGGTTTGACGTATTCTCTCACCAAGAGGTTTCAGTTCTACTTCTGTAATGAAGCTATGGAGCAAAGTACGCTTAACAACCTTGAGCTCTTAATGCACAATTAACACAGTTATGAGGATAATTACTTTAAAAACAGTAAGACATGACCTATCAGCTGCCACACAGGAACAGTTTATTTTGGGAAGGCGAGGAATGTTTCAGACTTATATGCCAGAGCAAATATCATGGTAATTTCATGTGTAAATTACCCCCAATTTCTGCAATACATATAAATTTGACGTTCTTAATCCAACAAATCTGCCGAGATGCAGTGAATACGGAAATCTGTACTTAATCAGAAATCTGAGCTGGATTTTACCCAAAAGCATTCATCTTGTTTTTGACGTAGCACCTTAAAGGCCCCAGAGGCTGGCCTACGTTTCGGGGCCCTGTTTGGTTAGGAAACCCTTTATTCTGCCTATTTTTATGTATTCCTTATGTAAATGTTAAAAATACATTTAGAGTAATTGAGTTTCATTGAGTCCCAATTGCTTATTCCATGTTTGAGAAATAATGACCCATCTGGTCCCAACCATTTATGTGGAGACACAGAAATATAAAAGTGTGTGTCTTCAGTAAATGCGATGTTTTGCCAAAGAAGCTACAGGTTCTCTTGTTTACCTCTGTTTTGGGGCAAAGAATTTAACATCCAAGGAGCTATTTCTGCTCATACCCAAGGTTCAATGTATGAAAAACAAAGCAAAACGTTCATAAGAAAAAAGAAAAGAGCAAATCGACCTGTCTCTAATCTCCATGTGCCAGACAGGGAGTCTGTTTACCTGCACAATGTTTACAAGAAGACCTGGAATCCCCTTCCAGTACAACAAAAGGTGGACGTGTGCATGTGTGAGGGAGCTGTGTGCATTACATGCACTACCAGAATCAACACCTCACCGCTCCATTCTCGAGTTTAGGCGTCGGCAGGCTTTGTTTGGAGCTTTGCCTTCTGCTTTTTATCCAGGCTTCCCTCCCTTGGCTGGGCCGTGTGGTCGGCAGAGAAACAGCCCCAGCGAGAGAGAGAGAGAGAGAGAGAAGCCCTGACCTCTGGCGCTCGCGCGGAAACAATGGCGACGCGCCTCGGTGTGACAGCGGGAGACAGGAACAGGCACAAACACAGGAACCTGCCTCTGAGACAGACCTGCCGAGGCCTGAGAATCTGGAGGAGGAACTGTCTCTGGCTCACTTGCTGTCCTTTTCCAATATGCCCTGATATGACAAAAAGGCAACACGCTTGTTGACTGTGGCTGTTCTTAGTCAGGAGTCCCAGTGGGAGACGCTCCAAGCGCCAGTCTGTCGTACAGAGTATGGCAGGGATATTTTTAGGATACAAAGATGGTATCTTCATCTAACATTCGGCAACATAACACTTCTAAATAAGGTCTTAAATACCTGATGTCCTAACCCTTCCAACCAGTACTGTAAATGTTTCTGTAGCAACAAATATGCTTAAATAATGGCTGTAGACCAATGCTGATGATGGGAAGATACAAGACTTGCGATTGTGAATCAATACTCCATTGAAATGACAGAAAGGTTCTTTTAAAAAATTTACTTGGACTAGTTTCCCTACTGTCATTGATGCTCCTGAAGAGAAATTAAATTGTACTGTTACATTTTCAGCTGCTATGGTTTGCTTTCACACCGCACTGTGTCAAATGACCTAAGGTTTTGAAAAACCTGTTCCTCCTCCTCGCCTGTGGTGGCGCTGCACCTAGAACCACTGAAGGAAATGACACAAAAACCTCTGAACAAGACATGAGCTCAACTTCCTTCTTCACAAGATGGAAACAAAAATGGAGTGGCATCAGATTTTAGGATTTCTTTTTTGTCTCTGGTAAAAAACCACGAGCCATTTCTCCCTAGACTCTTGCATTTGTTTTGGTTGTATTTACCCAGAATGCTTTGTGCTGCAGTCTGCTTCCTGCTTTTGGAACGGTCCCCGGTACGCTTGGCGTTCACAGAAGCATTCAAGCAGCGACAGAGTTCACTTAGCTGAATTGAGACCTGGGTTTTTAGACGGTCCAGAGTTCGTTTTTTTTGGTCCGCATCAGAGTTTGATTGCACATTCACACCTCCACAAACGAACCAAACTTTCTAGGCAAACAAACAAGAGTTTGTTTAAAGTGGACTAAACAGGACTGGTGTTAATTTACTTCACACCCTGAGACAGTTTTTTGCAGAAGGACTGTAATACACTTTATTAGAGACATACATTAAAACCTTTTACAACTTTAACTGCAATGAAAGTTCATCTATAACGTAATGACTAGATATTTATTTGTAGAAAAATAATTAAAAATCATTAAACCAATTTTTCATTCTTTCCACTGCATAGCGACAAGCTACCTTGAGCTTGTCTTTTCAGTCTTCAGTATAACACAAAAAACAAAATCCCACCAGAGAAAGGCTGTTGTAGAAAAATAAACGACTGGTACCAGATGCTACTTAAAGCTGGGTGTTGTCTGTGTCAAACAAATGGGTCTGACCTGAAACTCCCAAGATCTTATCTGAATTCCTCAAAAACACATCAGATTGCTCCAATCAGCTGAGTTAATATTGACTTGGACAAAAGAAAACCTTTTAGTCATCAAAACCAATGTTTAAACCCAGTCGCTTAAGTTGCTTATATAACAAATTTGCTGTATTTACTGAAGCTATGAGTCATGAAAGCCAATAACAAGGTCCAACATCTGCTGAATGAAGTTTGTATAAAGGTGCAGAATTAAAAAGAAAAGTTCACAAGTGTGAATCTTTTTAGCAACAAAGGTATCACAACCTACTAAAAACCACATTCCTCTGAAAGAGCTACAAAAGATGGATGTACTTTGTGCACCTTATAATATAATCATATAAAAACACTAATAATTAATGATCTGTAGAAAGTCTTTTTATAACAGCTCTAGATTTTCATCAGACTATTAAAAGCAAACATTAATCACTTCTTTGGAATCTCTGTATAATCTTAGTATTGTCATTCGTTCAGATTCAGATAGAGACAATGACATTAATAGATCATATCAGACCGAACTCGTGCCTGATAATAATTTTTATTACCAAAAGTATAAAAAAATATACACTCATCTATTGACAATTGGGTGGTTATATTGGCTGTAGTCACCTAACAATGCATATTTAATCTATTTATAATTCACATTCACGTAGACAGCTCAGTTCTTTGGTTGTGGTGGGAATAGCTTAGTAGTTGTTCTAAAATACACTCGGCATTAAGTTATGACTGAGGGGATTCTTTCACCCGTCAGCTGCAGAATGTCATCAGAGAAGTCATTGGCAGTATGGAGTTTGGGGAGAAAAATAACTCCATGTTGAGATTTAACTTTCTCTCAGAGGATGTTGGAAAAACAGTGAAAAATGCATAAAGCAGCACAGGCAGATTTCACAATTCAAGCCATAAGTTAGATCAACTTCATTTCCTTGCAAAAGCACAATCTAGAAAACAAAGGCAAGTATCTCTCCAATCTCTGGGGGCGAGGTCGCCGAGGTGGTTAAAAAGCTCCTCGGTGGCAAGGCCCCGGGGGTGGATGAGATCCGCCCGGAGTTCCTTAAGGCTCTGGATGTTGTAGGGTTGTGTTGGTTGACGCGACTCTGCAATATCGCATGGACATCGGGGGCAGTTCCCCTGGATTGGCAGACTGGGGTGGTGGTCCCCCTGTTCAAAAAGGGGGACCGAAGGGTGTGCTCCAATTATAGAGGGGTCACACTCTTAAGCCTCCCTGGCAAGGTCTATTCAGGGGTCCTGGAGAGGAGGGTCCGTCGGATAGTCGAACCTCGGATTCAGGAAGAGCAGTGTGGTTTTCCTCCTGGTTGTGGAAACTGGACCAGCTCTACACCCTCAGCAGGGTCCTGGAGGGTGCATGGGAGTTCGCCCAACCAGTCTACATGTGTTTTGTGGACTTGGAGAAGGCGTTCGACCGTGTCCCTCGGGGAGCCCTGTGGGGGGTTCTCCGGGAGTATGGGGTACCGGGCCCTTTGATACGGGCTGTCAGGTCCCTGTATGACCGGTGTCAGAGTCTGGTCCGCATTGCCGGCAGTAAGTCGGGCTCGTTTCCGGTGAGAGTTGGACTCCGCCAGGGCTGCCCTTTGTCACCGATTCTGTTCATCACTTTCATGGACAGAATTTCTAGGCGCAGCCAAGGTGTTGAGGGGATCCGATTTGGTGGCCTCAGGATCTCATCTCTGCTTTTCGCAGACGATGTGGTCCTTTTGGCTTCATCAGATCGTGATCTGCAGCTCTCGCTGGATCGGTTCGCAGCCGAGTGTGAAGCGGCCGGGATGGGGATCAGTGCCTCCAAATCCGAGGCCATGGTCTTGAGCCGGAAAAGGGTAGAGTGCCTTCTCCGGGTCAGGGGGGGTGTCCTGCCCCAAGTGGAGGAGTTTAAGTATCTCGGGATCTTGTTCACGAATGGGGGAAGAAGGGAGCGGGAGATCGACAGGCGGATTGGCGCAGCGTCTGCTGTCAAGCGGGCGCTGTACCGGTCCGTCGTGGTGAAGAGAGAGCTGAGCCAAAAAGCGAAGCTCTCGATTTACCGGTCGATCTACGTTCCCACCCTCATCTATGGTCATGAGCTTTGGGTCATGACCGAAAGAACGAGATCGCGGATACAAGCGGCCGAAATGGGTTTTCTCCGTAGGGTGGCTGGGCTCTCCCTTAGAGATAGGGTGAGAAGCTCAGTCATCCGGGAGGGACTCAGAGTAGAGCCGCTGCTCCTTCACATCGAGAGGAGCCAGTTGAGGTGGCTTGGGCATCTGGTCAGGATGCCTCCTGGACGCCTCCCTGGTGAGGTGTTCCGGGCACGTCCCACCGGGAGGAGGCCCCGGGGAAGACCCAGGACACGCTGGAGGGACTATGTCTCTCGGCTGGCCTGGGAACGCCTCGGGATTCCCCCGGAGGAGCTGGAAGAAGTGGCTGGGGAGAGGGAAGTCTGGGCCTCCCTTCTGAAGCTGCTACCCCCGCGACCCGACCTCGGATAAGCGGAAGAAGATGGATGGATGGATGGATGGAAAGGCAAGTATACTGCGCCACTGTATGCACAATTTGTTACAATACAGACTTATCATTTAATAGTTTGAATTTTTTTTTTACCTCAAAGATGTACATATGTGTCTCATAAATGATAAGCTTGCCAATCCAGTCTTTCATAAATATTCACACTTATACTTACCTTAGTTGGAAGAAATCACTTCCTTAGTTCTTCTTCTGTGTCACTATTGCTGTTTCTTCACCCATTTTTCCTCTGTGGATTCTTCCAAGTTCAGGCAGGTTGAGTCTGTAGCTCTGGATGCATGCACTGATGTTTGTATTTATTATTTTAAAATTGTATATTAATGTACATTAAATTCCATTCAATGTCTTTTTAATGATTGCATCCTGTTGTTTTTACATTCCTCTCCTTTTGTGTATTTTTGTCTAGTTACATTTATGTGTATAGGTGAGTATGTTGTACTTATAACCAAGCTATACATGGAGAGCTTGTAGTTCTTGTTCTTACATCTTACCAGCAGTTTTGTTAGTTTTCTTTTGTAAATGTTGTGCTTCTGCGGTTTTCTTAAAGTGTGAAAACTCTCCGCTGTTAACTGAAACCAAACTTTGGCGCGCTGCAGTGTTGAAAGATGAACCGCTACCCTTCTCTAAGTCCTTCTCCAGCATCTTCTCAAGAGTTCAGCAGACCTCTGGGGCAGGATTTCTAGAAGAATCCCTTTGTTTTATGGCTGCTGTCACATCAAATCTTATTGAAACGTATTGAAACCTAAAATATTTATCTTGGTTGTTATTCAGCTTTGGAAAGGTGTCAATGCGCCACAGAGAGCAACATTTCTTCACAGAAACCTGGTTTCGTTTAGGCACTCTGGGCAAATCAGGGATTTTTCTAGCATAGTCTTTAATGTGGCACACAGTTGTAAGCATCTGAACTTGGCAGAAAACACAATAGCTTTCATCCTGAGAGGAGTGATTGTAATTGCCTTTTTGAACTTCCAGAGGAAAACATACTCACTCAATGGCTTCCCAAACGTTTCCCCCTTATTATTTATTTAAAAAGATTGGATAATGGGGTCCAGATTGGGAAAAAAAACACTTAATTTTTGGCACAATTACTCAGCAACAGTTAAAGTTACGCCAATTTAACTGTTGGTAAATTGTGGTTTTAAGAAACATACAAAAAAAAACTTAGATGTAAGTTACCTATGAACAGAATATGTGGCTGTATAATTAAGCAGCATATTTCTATTCCACGTACTGTGCTCCTAAGATTATCCAGATGCAACTATGAGGCTGTCATGATGCAGCTTAGATGGTTTTCAATACATATCCAACTAAATGCTCTTTTAAGTAAAGGTGTTTTTCTTCTGCTAAATGTTTGCTAAAAAAAAAAAACCAAAAACTTGGAAAAAGCAAACCTTTACTAGTTATTTAGAGCCTCAAACTGAAAGATATTCTGACAGATGATTAAGTATTGATTGCCTTTTGATATGACAAAGTGTTACAAAGTGTTTGGGTTAAACAACCTCAGTTCAGTTGGTGATATGGGTGGTTTCCCAGGGCGGCATTAGAAAAGGGCGGCACAACCATCAGATAAAACCAATCCATCAGTTGTGACTTTAACAGTTCTTCTATTGCTTTTATTTATGTGCGGTCAATAAGGAGTTGGCATCCGTGTGTGTTGGGTAGGAGTCCCCTGATGTAGCTGTGAACAATGAGGCGAGCAACATCTGTTTTGATTGATTTCACCTCAGTTCAAAGGAGATAAACAACATTTGAGCTTTAAAGTGATCTACCGCGGCAGACGGTACCTGGGAGCCAGTTACAGCTCCAGCTGGTTCATTAAGGTACTGTCTTCCTTTCCAGTATTTGAGCTGTTTTCTGGCATCATTACCTCTTTGCTTCCCAAGCTTTCCTAAAGGGAGGACAAAAATCTATTGTGCATAGAAACCATACTTCACCCATGTAATTAAGTCATTAATTCAAGTGGTATGAGTCTTGTTTCCTTGCTTAACCTTAAACAGAAATACATTAATGTGAATTATAAATACATTTAATATGCATTGTTAGGTGTCTACAGCCAATATAATCACCCAATTTTCAATAGATGAGTGTATATTCTTTTATATTTTTGATAATAAAAATTATTATTAGACCTATTCCTATGTGAGGTTTAAGCCTCCAGACAAGAATTATATTACCTTTTGACAGAGGAGTGTTTACTGGAGACATTATAAAAACAAACCATTTTAACGAGACTCTGATTTTTGATACGTAAAACTAAGCAGCTCATCAATTAATACAGTTAAAATGTATCTGATTAAATTAATAAAACTGGAATGTTCACCTAAGATTAAACAGTGAAGGCATCGAATGAGGTGTAAATAAAGACTTAGATATCCTTTTGGAAAATATTTGAGTGGCTGCCTGCCTTCTGGTCTGACATATTGCTTGACCTTTTCCTAGTATGTTCCTGCATAAAAAGGAGGGTCATTCAACGCATACAACAGCTATTCTTGCCATACATGAGGTCTATACTGTTAACAGCATCTCATAAACAGAAGTTTCCACAATAGAAGTGCTGATAAGGGCACAATTACGCTATAAACCTGCCAAACGCTGATAGACATCTAAACACGGACTTCCTCTCATGCACATTGTGCTCTATTCAAGGTAAGCAATTAAAGCCATGAGTGGCAGCGCTGCAATAACTGACCAGATCATATCAGTCAGCACCCAGCTGGCACCTACCGCTCCACCTCATCCCACCATCACACCCTCCTGCTACCTGCTTCCCTCAGGCAGAAATGTGGTATTGTTCATTATTGATGCGATTAACTTTGAGGAAATCCCCCCGCTGGTCCAAAGTGGAGACCGTCAGTCTGACGGGTGCAGCCAAAGCAAACACTTGTTAATCAGCCAATCGGTCGCCCCCAATGCCCACCTGACACCTTCTCCTGATGAGAATCCAGGCTGTTTTCGAACGTAATGCTAGATTGGGACTGCCACTGGGAACGCTGACGGGTGGGTCTCATGCAATGTCGGGAGCAAAGCAGGCTTCCTTGATTTATCCTGTATTGGTCTCTGAGGCCAAGTTTGAGACGCTTTCCTCGTTTAAGCAGGAACCCCCCGCTGGGAGAGGCAGCGCTTTCAAAGAACCCAAAATGCACACGGCGGCCGAGTGTGTGAGAACAGGTCCTCCATGCTGGATTCGACATGTTGTTTTAGGGGAGGGAAACGTATGACAAAGACTCAACCGAAGGAGGGAAAGTACCTACACTGCAAAAACATAAAATCTTACCAAGTATTTTTGGTCCAGTTTCAACTGCAAATCACTGAGTACACTTGAAATAAGACAAAACTAACTTAGAAGTAACTTTTCAGCAAGATGCTAGGAACCTGTTTTAAGATAATAATTCCTTAATAATCTACTGGTTCACTTATTCACTTACAACAAGACTTTTTCCCCATGTTATAAGTAAACTAATCTACCAGTGGAACTAGTACTTTTTTAAAAATCAATATAAAGGAAATATTGACTTAAAGCCAAGTTCCTAAGTCTTGTTGAAAAGTTACTTCAAAGTTAGTTTTGTCATTTTTGGTTTAGGAGCTGTACCAAAAATACTTGGTAAGATTTTGTGTTTTTGCAGTGTGTGAACTTATTTAATGGAACTAAATTGGACGAAAGCTGCACAAATAGTTAACATTGTAGACATTAACCATTGACTTTCCTGGTGCACGGCTTTGTTTATCGTAGATCCTCTATTGCACAGTGCCTTGCAAACATAGTCTCTCCACTTTTATTGACTTTGTGGTGTTACATCTACAATGTTCAATGTGTTTTATCATGATTTAATGTGATAGAATGACATAGCGCATTATTATACATGGTTTTCAAAAGTGTGGAGTGTATTTATGTCCTCTCCCAGCCCCCTGTTGCCATATTTGCTCATCTAGAGGTGGACATTTATACCCATCCTCCTTTTGCTAAGTAGCTCAAACTTAGCCAGATTGGATAAAAGCGCTCTGTAAACAGCATTTTTTAAAAGTGTTGCCACAGATTCTCACTTGGTCAGATCTTTGACTGGGCCATACACACACACACACACATGCACCCCTATATGCCCCCATGCATATGCACACACACACACACACACATGAATGTGCTTTGATGTAAACCCGATCCATTGTGACTCTGGCTGTGAGTCCGGAGGTTTTGTCTCGCCACTGGGATCTCAAGTGTTCTCATGTTTTTTTTAAATATATTTTTTTCCCAGGATTTAGCTTAATTTATTTTCTCATTAACTTTGACCAGCCTCCCCATTCCTGCAGAAGAATTCCCAGAGCATAATGGTGCCCCTATCGTGTTTCACCATGTGGATGACAGCGTGTTAGTTTCTTCTTCTAAATATGCGGGTTTATTCTGTGCAGTGGCACTTGGAAAAACTAAATTCAAACAGTTGATGTTCTGGTCCAGTGTACATTCTTTTTTTTTTTATTCTTCTCCAAAATCATCAGATCTTGGGTCGTTCCTCAAAGCTGGGTTAATGTCAAGACACAGAAATAGAAGGTTTTTGTTGTGGATTCCCGGGTGAAGGAATGCTACTCTGTTCAAGAAAACATGCGATCCTGGGTCAGATTCAGAGGTGGAAATATTTTGACTCCATGGATTAAACTGGGAGACGTTTCACTTGAGAACACAATGGATGTTGTGATGCACATTTCCCATTGTCCATTGTAAGAATCCCCCTGCCTCGCCCTGCATTACCCTCCACAACACGCCTGTTTTACTGTTACAGGAGAAAACAAAGGGTGAACTCATCAATCTTTTTTTTTTGTTTTTTGTTTTTTATACCCATTTTACAAAAGTACAAGACAGCATTATGTTTCTCCAACAGCAGTTTTCCAAGCTAGGATAGACATACAAAACTCCTGTCTGTCTATTGGAAATTATGTTTACGTTCCATGATTTTACAGTCAAAAACATTTTAGAATATAAATTTTTAATTACATTTGTGTGTGTGTGGAGGGGGGGTGTTAAATATTACATATATTTCATAATATACAATTTACAAGAAAAAAGAAAGGCGTGGCATGTATTGATATTGATGGATTTTGAAGTATGGAAAGTGTAGTTAGCATTCTTTCAGAACTACACGACTGTCCAAACTCTGTTAGTTTCATTAGTTTTGAATTTAGTTGAAATTAGTTTTTGCTCTATTCTCTGTTTAGTCGGTTTTCGTTCTGTTGTTTCCACCAAATTTTCACCGGTCTCACTTCTGCTGAAGCAGGATTTCCTAGAGGTTCTAGTTAGCCTTCAGGTTCATCTCAACTCCATGTGTTTCCGATTTGCTCGGAGACAAAGCGGCTCATGGCGGAGAGGGGATCAGGGATGTCAGAGGGCACAAAACACAAACATGCAGAAGTGCAGATTCGGATTCTCCTGAAAAATAACTTCCACGGTCACCGTGAACTTCAATTCAGCAGCAGCAGATGCAGGAATGTAAGACGAAGATTAACTTTTGTAAAGAAAATTGTGATGTGGATGGCGCATTTTATGGCCTTTCGGCCTCCTAATATGTTGCAACAGACACACATGAGCACAGATTTTCCTAGAACAAAAAATATATAAGCGCTGGAAAGTTTACAGCTTATTGTTTCACTGATGAGTCATCCTTAAGCGGTGGGTCCGTTGTGCACACTCATGGTTTATCAATGTCGGATTGAAACATAGCAAATAAGTGACTATTTGCTCAGCTTGCCTCATTGCCTTGTCTCGCGGCTCTCTCCATCCTGCCCTCCATCCACCTGCACATTCTAATGAGGTGATCGCAGCCCTCAAAAACCGCCCTGTGATCACATCGCATGCCTGCCCCATGTATGCACTTTCCTCTCTTTGTCGGCCCGCAGCTTCCCGCTCACACACGGAGGCCCGGGCTGCTTCCTGCAGATGAATGCAGGGAGGTGTGCTTCCAATTATAAGCCTTGTCCCGGGTTAAACACACTCTCCACTGGCCACCACTGCCACCAAGATTAATGGTACAAACGTTCACGCAGCCACCCCTGGATCCCGCCGGGGAAGAAAATGTTTCCACTTTTTGTGACTGTAAATCAGGAAAGCATGGCTGCTGGGTCACTCACACACTTACTTCGCTGGGTCTGTCTGGGGGTTCGAAGAGAAATCTGCAGGAATCCATGAAAGGTGCATGTCATTTTGGCTTAATTATTATTATTATTATTATTATTATTGCTTTTGTTTTATTTACTTTAAGTGCATTTTTACCTGTCAAAAACAGCAGCTGGCCATTCACATTCACCTGTTAGTAAAAGAAGAAATAAAAAGCAGATTCTTTTCCCAGTAAAGCTTTTTTTTTTAACTTTATATTAATAGTAGCTTGCAAAAGTATCCATAACTTCCTGAACTTCTTTATATTATGCATTGCATTGCAGAGTGTAAGAGGAAATGATGAATGGGTTTTAAAATATTTTTCTTCCCCAAAATAAACCACAGAAGAGAATTTTGCTGCATTTACAGTCTTTTATTGGGAGCATCTTTTTATTTTTTAGGTCTAAAGTTCATAAATGCATACATTTTTAAGTGGAGATAAAACCTAAGTGTCATCCTAATGAGCCAAAAAGCTATAGGCTACATCTGCAAATGCTAAGAATGGCTCTTATAATTTTTGTTAAGTTACCTCCTCCTCCTTCTTCGATTTTTTTTTTTACCTTTTCTGACAGTTACCAGATAGAGAGAAGCGGCAGAAAGACATGCAGCAACTGTTTCAAGGTCGGGAATTGATTCCAAGGTCGGGAATCGATCCCGGGTCAGTTGCGTTCGGGAATATATATATCCTCTGTACATCCGGGGCTCTAACGCAACACCTCAGACTTAGTTACCTTTGAAGAGAATTGAATAGTCATATGGCAGAAATTGGAGAATTATCTAAACCTTATAAACTTTCAAAAGTTTTATGCCTTTTTAAGGTGAATTTCAGGGAGCAAACTTTTGTTTACCAATCAACGGCAATGGTCAGATCAAAATCTCTGTATTTAGAAACATTTGAGTTGCTTGACTAATGAGCTGAGACAGAGGCTGTCAGCAGATTGTGTGACTTACTATGTCAAAAGTGATCCACTATAATTAGATGAGTTCTTAACTGGACACCGACAGAAGGTAATGGAGGTGACAACGTGAGGAATTCGTATGCTGGTTTTGTTTTAAGCCTGGAAACAGGGTGGGTGGCTGATTAAAAAAAACAGACAACAAAACAGACAAGTTCATAGTCGGCGGGTATTTAACTTGATACCAGAAAAATGTGAAAAATAAAATGTAAAAAGATTAAACCTTGTACATAAGAACATTTTCTGGACCTTTGTTGTTTTTTCGGCCAGCTTCAGAGCCTTAGCAACAGCTGCAACCTGCCCAGAAAATTTATTTTTGGAAAGCAACACTACACTTACAAAACTAATGTCTTAAGTTCTTGAAATCTTTCTGAGGACACTCAGTAATTCGCTGGGGTGATGTTAACTACTTCATTAGCGGAGTACAGTTACAGGAAGACTGTGAACCTGCTCCCATGTTGGCACAAGCCGATGTGTCAGTGTTATCGAGCGCAAATTGACTAAAGGATACCTAACTGGAAAGCACACTGAGCGTTACACAATCCCTGCCACGGTGGTGTGAAAAATTATATGCCCTCTTCCTAATTTCCTATTGTTTCTGCGTGTTTTTCACATTTTGGTGTATCAGAACATCACACCAATTTAAATATTAGACAAAGACAACACAAGTAAGCACAAAATTCTGTTTTCAAATGAATATGCTTATTATTTTTGGAAGAAACTAAATCCAAACCCACATGCCTCTTATGTGAAAAAGTGGAAAGAGATCCAAAGAAAATCAGGAACAAATGAGAAAGAAAGTGATGGAGATCTTGTTACAAAGTCTTTTCTAAAGCTTTGGGACTCCAGAGAATCACAGTGAGAGCATTTTGTGGTTTACTTATGTTGTCTTTCATTCATATTTAAATGGGTTTGATGTTCTGAAACGCTGAAATGTGGATGCAAAAAACAGGAAAAAATCAGGAAGGGGGCAAACACTTTTTCCCACCACTGTAGTTTCTTCATGATCAAAGACGACATACGGTGACAAGTGAATGCTACAGAGTTCAAAGCACATTCTTTGTAGTGCACAGTGGAGGTGCTGCATTTAGTTTTACTACTTGCTTAAACGCCAAGCGAATGTCTGGGAGTATCGATAACTTCATTTCACTTCTAGAAAGAAACCAAATGCTTCTACTGCCAAAAATCAAAGACTTAAAAATCAACCCATTGTTTGACATAAATGGTTCTAAATAGATACTCAGTTGGCACACTTCATTACTTCACTACTGAACAATATTCACTGAAAAAAACATCTTTTTTTATGTGCATGCCCGAATGTAGGGGCAGATAAGAAGAAATACATTGTTGAAAAAAAAAAGATCAGAAGTTTTGCTTAAAAGTTTGTCAAATGCTACGCAAACGTGGAAGAAGGTTGCTCCAGTGCAGACTGAACCAACATTTTCTCCTTCACAAATCAGGACATTTATGGAAAACATATTATGTCAAAAAACCATCTTACAATCAATACACTTTCCCAGCAGTGAAACACGGTGGTAGCAGCATCATGATGGTGGTGATATTTCTCTACAGGAAGGATAGTGGTGAGTAGAAGGATGAATGGAGCTAAATAAAAGACAACGCAGGAAGAAAAAACAGCTCAAGCAGCAAAAGACATGACACTGTAGTGAAGGTTAACCTGCCTTCACTACAGTGTCATGTCTTTTTATCACAAACGGCATGCTTGCTTTAGAGTACCATAATCAAAGTCTTCACCTAAATACTAGGGGTTTTTCTCCCTTCATTTTGGGAGATCGGTGATCGGCCAATTTTTACATTTGAAGCCGATCTTATCCACCGATCTTATCTAGCTTGGCAAAGGTCTAAGAATCAACCACTGTCCTCTTTTGCTCTCCGGTGAGGAAGGTTTGACTGACCGACCGGCCCACCAAGTTATGTCTGCATGTTTACATGTTTACAGTTGACTCAACAACTATTTTGCTATATTGAGCAACATTTCAGACAAAATAAAATGTGGTATCGGCCAAAATCGGAGTCGGCAGGTTAAGCTTTTTAAAAGATCGGTAATTGGCGATCGACCGGAAAACCGATCCAATCGATGCACCCCTACTAAATACCATTGAAAATTAATGGTCACTTAAGCGATCGATGAAATCTGGGTGAGCTTGTGCTATTTTGCAAAGAAAATGTCCATGAAAATAAATAAAAAGAGATATGCTGGCAAAAAAACTTTGCTCTACAAAGTTTTCCTACTTTAATTAGTAAAAAAAAACAAAAAAAAAAACTAATTCACAAAATATCACGGCTCGGTTCTGTGGCTGTTGTTCTCCTCAACTTTTGAATTACGAACTGAAACCAGCTGCATCTTGTTCTGTATTAATTTAGTCTGAGCCCTTTTATTATTGAAAACAAGAGGAAATCCCGCACAGACAGGAGGGTTTCCCTTCTGTGTAATAATGTTTCAAAACACAGTGCCAGAATGAATCAGGAATGTGACAAACAACGGAAAGGAACAAGATACCCTCATGATACTAGTGTGATTAACAGGACTTGGCGAGGGCGAAGAGTTTAGTCACAGGAGTATAAACCCCAGGGTGCAATGATTTTAGCTCAACACACCATCTAGGTCGCACTGTTATAAATAACCACTTTTGCAAAACACGCTACTTAAGCCCGCTTTAGAATATTACGCATCGGTTCTAGAAGCTGCACGGACCTTCCTACATATTGTTGTTGACTAATGAATCAGAGAAAAGCAGCCAAGATATTCATAAACACAGGAAGCTGTATTGAATCTGAAGGCAAAATCAGTCATGCTGCTCTGGAGTCGAGGTCAATGTAATATTGTTGACCATAGGAAGCTTGTCTCAGCTATTAACAATGACAAAAACAAACAGAGGTGGGACGTTTGGAGATGAATGTTGTGGTGCAGGACATCGACAACCAAAAGGTTTTCCTCTGGACCGCAATGGGCTTCGAGACATGAAAGAAGTACTTGTAGCTGCCAAAATTCATTTCAATACACAGAAAAAAAAGGTGGGGGAAAAGTCCCAGCCCCACTACCTTTGTTTCTTTGTTTGTCTTCTCAAATGTTTTTTAAAGACCCCCTGAGCAAATGGTGCAGGTTCTTCATCCAGGGTGCGACTGGAATTACATAATAACACAAAACACGTATCAAATAAAGATGTGTAGATTAACAGAGCAACAATAGTAGTAGCTCATAATAGAGGTAAAATATTGACTAATGCATGCGGCTCCCTCTGTGGTCTGGACATATGAGAAATGAACCATAATTGAAGAAATTGATGCAGTGTTTTTTTTGCCTATAGACACAATCACGCATAGCTTTTATGTAATATAAAGTTTAAAGAACTAAATACAGAAAATTTCTAGATGATTTTGTGCTGTCCTGGCGTCGCCTTATGTCATGGAGTTTGGTGACACCTGGTGGTCAAAACACGCAAAGGAAAACACTGTTCATAGCTAACGGGAAGATGGACAGATTTCCTTATATATATATATATATATATATATATATATATATATATATATATATATATATACATACTTCTGATTATTTTTATTACAAATAGAAGTGTTGGAATGCTTGATGTCATCAAATTATGAATATGAGCAAGCAGAGAACTGGATTGGATTTGAATCAACTCCAAGTTGAACTTTATTGGATTCTTGCCTTTCTTTACGCCTCATTTTCGTCCTCTTTTTCTTTCTGTTATATGCATTACTATCATTGTTTGCATACAATACAAATAACTGGATCTGAATATTCAAAATAAAATTAATTTCCAGTTATTATTAAGGAGAAGCCACACTTCTATATCTGCTAGCAAACATATTAGTAAAAAAGTGATATTTGCAGTTGAATAAATATTCATAACTTTCTTTCTTGTACTGTTTTCACAGTAGAGAAAATTTCATATCCATAGATAGAAGGATACATGTAACTTGTCCCCTATAGATAGATAAAAAGTAAAATTAGCTTACCTAAACATGGTCGTCTTCAAACTCATCCACCACCCATATTAAATAAGTTCCCCCTTTCTTTCTAAGAGGTCTTGTGCGAAATGCTGTTCCCCCTGTGTCGGGAGCGCGCATTGCAGCCAGAGAGGCGGATCTGACCATTTTCACGGCTCTTCTGCTCTATTTCTTAGTAAAACAACTCATATAATCATGTCGAGGCTGTAACGTTGAGTTTAATCGGCAGCTGTTGTTTTGAGAAGCAATAACAAAATTGTAAAATAAATAAATAAACGAGGTCTTCTTGTGCTGTTTTGTGTTGTTTTTTTAAACGCCAAGAGAATCGGTCTTTTTCCAACTTTTGTCACTTAAGCCTGACAAATAAAAGTAAGTCACCAAACACAGTTTTCCAACACGTAGTGTGTGTTTCTAATTTTTCATTGCTGATATAAGAGGATGGAAGCTGGCTGATAGCAGGGCACAAAAATTAAGGCTTCCTGAAAAGACGAGAGTGTAGTCTATTTACTTATGGTAAATAGACTACAACATGACTACCAACATGGATGAGTTCTGAGTTGGTCTCAGTCCTGAACTTCTCCAGAAACCATCAAAGGGTTGCTGGAAGATAAAGAAAGAAAAACATGTTTTAATACATGAGATAAGCAGCACATTAAACTGCAGTTAAAGACAGGCAGGATGAAAAGGACAGATTTAGTGGACAGACACTCTCTCTGACCTTCCTTCATTGTAGCTGTCCTCCTGTCTGTCTGTTAGAAATGGACAGGACAGATACAGAGAGACAGGCAGAAAAAAAGACAGACAGGGAGAGAGATGGAGTAAGAGAACTGGGCTTCAAGCAGCTTTACCGAAGCAAGCTGAACGAGGAAGACATGGAGATGGAGACCAAACTGAGCATTGTGGATGAGGCCATCAGGGATTATGACTACTGATTGCTGGTGAGTGAGCATGATGCCTGTTAGCAAATTTATTGAGGGAAAAACATTAAACATAAAGTAGTTTTGTTTTATATCAATATACAAAGAGAGTGTGAGGCTGTCTGAAGATGCTCTGAAAAATGTGTATTTGTTAAACAATAAAAACTTTAAATGTCACAATTGCTCCTGGATTTTTATCGCAAACATACAGTACAACTTTCTCTTATAGGTGGGAGGCTTCAGATAAATTCTAAATGCATCGTTTAAAAATCCCCTTAGGCTTTTCCTTCTTTAAGTTGCGAAACAGACTGGACTGGAGACTCAGCAATGAAGCTTTCAACAAGAAGGGATGGAGCAGGATGGACTTCTTGATGAAACTGAGGTCCTTCAGTGTTTGCAGCAAAATGCTGCAAATCTTTGATAAGTTTGTTATTGAGAGAGTCGACTCTTCTGCTGTAATCTTTTGGTGCCGCAGCATCAGAACCAGAGACTTAAAAAGGCTCAACAACCAGATAAAGAAGGCTGGAGATTTATGGAGCAACGGGGGAGAAACTTGGATAATATGACTTACAAAATGTCCTTCATGATCAGTAAAGTATTTCTGAATTAAATCATCATAAATTATGCAAAATGCATAGTTTTGTGTGCATACCAATATTTTAAGATTCTAAGGGGACACCTTGCTCTTAAATTTTACAAACAATTTACCATGGCTGACTGGCTTTAGTTGTACATATAGTCATGTTTCAGAAATCCAGAAAATTTGCAAAAAGAACCCTTTCACTGGCATGTGTAAGATATTTTGGCAGCTTGGACCAGAAACCTGGTCCAAGCTGCCAAATTTATTTACTGTGGATTTGTCAATGGTAGCAAATACTTCACTAGGTCTGATAGACACATCTTCAGAAAAAGTTTGTTCAACTTATTTATTTTTGCACAATTAATAAGATCAAAATAATATTTTCTACACTTGTTACTCCATTTGTATTAGCTGGTGGGGACATTTTACCATTGTTCATTCCATACATTCATTCTCAAAACTTACCTTGGTGGATTCGCCACTCACAATATGGCGGACACGCCGGCGAGGCGACAAAGTGATGCGTCACGTCATCTAAACTTCTTCGCTGAAACTCGTGATTGGTATAGCTTTTAACCAATCATCTTCCATCTGCCTTTCCTTCTCCTCTATAGACAGGCTGCGCACTGAGAAGGTAAACAAAGCTTCTCAATTTCACATTTTCTGCAAAACACGCTAGGGCGAATTTCACGTGTTGGGGAGATAACGAATGAAAGTTACTTTTTGCACAATTTTCATGTTAACAGACTTATTAATGTGCTCTCAACATGACGTCCAGGGACAGTTTTGTAACTGTCCCCCAAATGTGAGGTGCTGCTCATGTAATGCCCACTACACTGCAACAGTTTAACACAATACTGAAGGAATGCCAAACAACGATGTTATCACACATGTATTTTACAGGAACAACACAATAATTCCCCACAGCTTATATAAACCTGAATAAACTGCAGCCATGTAAAACGACACTGAGGAGTTCCTTTACCGTAATACACCACAAACAACGGATCTAATTTTTAGCCTAAAGCAAGCCGGTTGTGTCTGCTCACTTGACTGCAGTAGCATGTAGTAGTAGAGTAAGATGTCCTGGAATTATTTGGGCACAATTTGACTGTTTTGTAATTCAAACTTTAGAGTTGTGAAATCACATATTTAAGTGTTATATTATTATATTCCTGTCTCAATAAGGTGGCAACTCTGAAAACTAGAAAAGATGGATAGCAATTCAATCTCTGAACCCAAATCCAATGGAGTGAAGAAAGGAGGAGCCAGGATCATTGTGGATGACAATGATGAGGCTCTTAGGTAAAGTCCTAACAGGGCCTTTCATCTGAAATACCTACACTATGGTGAGATGTTTGAAGTGTTAATTATGTCTCTGTGTTTCAAGTCCAACTGACCTGTCTGAGATGTTAGCCGAGGGCACCAAGGAGTCCCATGATCGAGCAGAGAACTGTCAGTTCGTCAAAGATTTCCTCAGGGGCCGCATCATCAGGGATGTGTTTAAGGTTGGCTTAAAAAGTACACATGCTTGACATGTTCAAAATACACAGGGCCCTGTGATTGAAAATGGTTGTACTTTCCTTTAGAACCTTATCCGTTTTTTTTTTTTTTTTTACCACTTCTGCATATATAAGTATTTACATTTCAGATACAGAACTTATTAAAATTGTCATTGCATACAGTTGTTCTGAGCTATGTGGAAGTTTAAATACCTCAAGCTCCATCAAATTAAATCATCATAAATTATGCAAAATGCATAGTTTGTTACCAAACAAACATGGAGATCAGTTTTCAAACATCTGAGTTTTGGAAACTAAGCCATTTTGGTTCGTTTAGGGAGGTGTGAATGCGCAATCAAACTCTGGTCCGCCTTCACACCTAGGTCTCTGTTCGGTTGAAATGAACTGTGGTGCGGTTCAATAGCGGACTGGAGACTTTCTTTTGCTCTTGGAAGCATTGTGGGTAAATACAACCAAAATAATTGTGCAAGTCTCGTGCTAGCAGGAGAAATTGGTCGTGGTCTTTTGCCAAAGACGAAAGCGAAATCGTACAAGCGCTAAAATCTGATGCCACTCCATTTTTGTTTATGTTTAGTGAAGAATGAGGTTGCGCTCATGTCTTCGTCAGAGGTTTTTGTGTCATTTCCTTCAGTGTTTTTGGTACCACAGACCATGGGGTGAACAAGTTTTTCAAGGGTTTGGATAATTAGTCACAATGCAGTGGGAAAGTGGACCATACCACTTTCAATGTAGTAATTATGGTCCCCAATCAAACCTGATAGTCTGTTGGACTATCAGCTATGAAAGCACACAGAGTTTAAAGCAATTGTCTGCTTCTTTTTTTTCTCTTTATATTCAATCAGAGAGGCACAGTAGCTTTGTACTTCGTCTATTCAGCGATGGAGGAGGAGATAGAGAAGAATAAGGATCACCCTCACATCGCTCCAATCTATTTTCCTGTGGAGTTGCACCGTCGCGAGGCACTGGCCCGGGACCTGGAGCATTTTTATGGAGCAGACTGGGAGAGCCAAGTGAGCACAAAGCACGGTTATAGTTCAATGTCTATGTAGCTTGTCACATTGTTTTCATTAGGAACATTAATTCTCTGCAGCAAATTGTGTTTCTATCAGGAAGCTCTCACCACTGAAAAGCAAACTTGTCACGGTGGCATTCTCTCCGGCAGATCAGCCTCTCTGCAGGCACCAAGCCTTACGTGAACCGGATCCACGAGGTGGGAGAGGCAGACCCGGTTCTGTTGGTGGCCCATTCCTACACCCGCTACATGGGGGATCTCTCAGGAGGACAGATCCTGAAGAAAGTGGCCCAAAGGGCTCTGAAGCTGCCTGCATCGGGAGAGGGCCTGAACTTCTACCAGTTTGAAGGAATCACCAGCCACAGGGGCTTCAAGCAGCTTTACCGCAGCAGGATGAATGAGCTGGAGCTGGACCTGGAGGCCAAACAGAGGATTGTAAATGAGTCCAATAGGGCGTTTGGATTCAACATGATGGTGGGTGAGCAGGATGGTTCCAATAAAGCTGTAACTAGAAGGTTGAAGTTAACGGGGGGATTATTAATTCTTTAATCAGGTCTTCTCAGAGCTCGAGGAAATTGGAAACACCAGCAAAGAGGAAGTCCAAGAGGACGGCTTTGGGCATGGTCATGCAGAGCTCATTCAAGAGGGTGATTTCAACAAGTGCCCGTACTATGCAGCTAAAATGGGTAAGGTGCCTTTGCTGTTCTATAGTGTAAATTGATAAGACAGGCCAATAGAAATCACCACACAGCCTTGAATAAACATCATTTCAGTTGAAGCACTTTCTTTCCTGCAATTTATTTTAAAGTGTAACTTTTCCAAAATGATTAGCTAGTCCTCATAGCTAAAGCCTTGTGAAAAATTTCATACCGCAAACTATTTTCAAAGTACAACAATCATTTTTATGTGATAGAATAACATAAAGCAGCACATAAAAACAAAACAGAGGAAAAAAACAGAACTTTTGCATAATTTTAAATGAAATCTAAATAGTTTGCAGCTCATCTATTTAGCCCCCTTTATTCTAAAACTTCTTAGAATAAAGGACACAATTTATTAGATTTCAGTCATTTTGGAGTTGTGGATAAATATGGAAAAACAAAATATGAGTCTTGAAAACAGTTGTATTTCCAAGCTGTACTTTCTATCCCATTGTCTTAAATGTTGACATTCGTTCATTTTTATACCTCTTTTTATTGTTTGCTTTGTTTTTTATCTCCTTCTGTTCTAACTTTTTTACTTTGTTTCTCATTTTCTTCATTCTTTTGTTTCTGCCAATATCTCCTGTGTCCTCCCCTCTTGTTCTTCATTTTTTTCTTCTTTTCTTTTTGTGATCATATTTCTGGCCCTCCTAGTGTCATTTATTTATTCCCTTCTTCAGTCCTCCCACACTATGCCTTTTAACTTCTGTGTTTCATCTTCCCTTCCTTGTCTTCCCTCCTCTTTTTTTTACTTCCTTCCTCGTGTTCTACCATTCCTTCTGTCCTTGTTCCACACATACTTGAAACTTGACCCCTGTAAAAATATCTGTTATATTTTCAAATGGCTTCAATGTAGCTCAGAATTCTCAAAAGTGTCTAAAAATGTCTGCATGTTTTAAAGCAAATGTATAGGAACCCCGCTTTTATACATTCAAAAGTGAATGCTTTTGCAGAAAGTTAACACTGCGTATCATTGAACACATCATCTCCGTGGTAAAACGTGATGGCAGCATCATGCTGTGGAGACGGAAAAGTTAAAGGGGTATTGAATGTTGACAAGATAGTTTAAAGTAGTAAACAATGCGAGTGTCAATGTGGTTTATTCCTCCTCAATGCAGATTAGATTTATTGTTCGACCCAATGTTGAAGTGATGTTGGATGACTAAAACAGTTGTTTCATTTACTGCTTGGTGGAAGAACTATTATATAAACAGTTCTTTATTTACTTGACATTTTTGAACTGTCTGTTCTCCGTGCCTAACCTTCCCCCTCTCCTCTGTCCAGCTGCAAACGGGTATCCAACCTATGCCTTCCAGTTAGCCAAGACGCTTGTGGGTCATCTGCCCTGCCAGGTGGCGCTGGCTGCCTGGGTTGCCATCTTTGCTGGCTTTACAGCCTGGTACCTTCTGTAAGCTCAGGCAACTTTCTTCAGCCTTTAAAAAAAGTTCAGGATAAAATGGCTGTTTAAACCATGTAAAATTTGTGTGAACTCAAGTTACTTTTTTGTTTTGTTTTTTTGAGCGACTTCACTTGTAGGACTGGAGTTAGTCTAAGAAGATATTATATGTCACATGACAGTGAGATCTTCCTCCATGGTGCTTTGTTTTTTTTATATCCTGTATTCTGTGGGCATACAATTATGAGAAACTTTGTCATCTAGAGAACAGCTAAAAGTTTAAACTTGTGACATATCATCCAAAATCATAAACTGTATTTAATGCAAACTAGTTGTAGAATAATGAAGAGTGTTATGTTGTTTTAAAAAATGCTCTGTGCAAATGTGTGTGCATGTGTAAAATTAAAAAACCTTAAATGCCACTACAGCAGCATACAAGCTATTTCTTAAAAATGGTGAGAGACTGATAGGATTTCTAAATCCTCAACAATTTTCATCTTTATACTATTTATTTTCAGTAACAGTCAGTGCAAACAATATGCGTGATTGTACATTCATTCCATTTTCATCAGTCCAGTCCTACTGTCCTATCGATTATGCAAGCAACTACTGAAAACTTCCAAAAACTTTCTCAAAGCCTTGCTTATTCACGACCCGTCCAAAACGAGTGGAAAAATAAAATGTGTCTGGACTGCTGTATCTCTTCAGTTTCAGTATAGTCTCACTTGCAGAGTCTCCAGTATCCGCAATGGTCATAACGTCTGACACAGGAAGGTAGATGTCTTGACGTTTACCCCAGAAAGTGAGGTGAGAAACTTTGAGCGTGGTTAGGGATGGGTCCAGGTACATCATTCCTACAACTCTTCTGAAGAGGTGACTGGCAATGTAGAGCATGCCACCAGCAAAAAGAGCAATCCCAGTTGAGTAGCTGACTAGAAATAGGGAGGCTATTCCTTGGAAGTAGAGAAAGTACACCGGGGGCAAGAGGACCAAAGTGACTGCAGTCTGAAACAGCTTGAGCCTGGACATAGCTCTCAGGAGCCTAATATGAGGCAGGGTGTAAATCATAGAGTATTTCTGTGCTGATAGGTCAGAGTATCTGATCAGGGTTGTGATTTCTGGCGTGAGGGTTCCATGACAGCTCTGAAGGAACGGAGTGTGAGCTGAACGAGGCTGATACCTTGAGAGAAGAAATGATCTTCTGGTGCAGGCCAGGGCCTGAGAGGTGAACCTGGTCAGAAATATTGGTCTGATCTGTGGGAAATAAACATTTATTAGAAAAAAACCCCAACTGTGTAGCCCAAATGTAAAAATGCCCGATTTAAAGCAAAACCTTCACAAATCTACAGTAGTCCTTGATGAAACAGCTAGTAGCGTGTAACCAAGGCTGATTTTTAATTCTCTAAACCTTCAGAGGGAAATCACTTGTTTTACTTGACTGTCAACATGCACTCATTTTACCTCATGGTCTACAAACATTAAGAGAAGAGCTAGAAAAATATGAAGTATTCGGTAGAAAGGCAAACTTTTATGTAAGCTGCACTTGTAATTATGAAGGAGATGCTAACCTAGAGTTAGCTAATAAACTGGACTTTACTTTTTGTTGCTAATTAAATAAAATAATATTATTAAAATAATATAAATGTCTCACCATGATGCTCATCACGACTGACGAGCGTAGTTTTTTTAAAAGAGAAACAAAAATGAAAACAAAAGGAGAAATGACCAAAGTCAACCTGAGTAAGCTAGGAGCATGCTAATATGAAGCTAACCTACTGACCGACCCGGAAGAAGCCGTCAAAACAAGCCGTCATTGATTATCCAAATATTTTTCCCCTTTATGGCCCTGTGTAAAGACATAAAGTCAAAAATATATTCGATGTTATCTGCTTTATTACTGCTGCCATTATTCCATATATAAAATAACATAACAGGCTAGCGCAGGTAGCACGGAACTGCTGGACGGCCACATCCGGTTGGGAGGTGCAACCTCAAAGTGTTCCGCTTGTCCGTCCAACCGGGTTAAATGTCCCACCGGCTGTCTGCAGGCATTTGTATCGCTCTAAACCTTATAATGAACATTTCTAAAACGCTATACCGTATGAGTGGAATATAGTCCTGCGTCAAGCCGTATTTTAGGAAAATGACCGCTGAAGGACAATAAATGTCACATTCAAGGGCGACTTTGCCTCTGCAGTTTGAAGGTAATTTCTGCTTTCCGACTCGAAACTCAAGAGGACACGGAAAAGGGAAAAAAGGAGAACCACCATGCTTCAGCTGGGAGATGAAGTCACCCTCTACTCGCTGGTCTTCGTGCTGGTCCTGCTGGGAACCCGGAGCCCCTTGTGGTCCACCGCCCTCACCACCTCCCTCTATCTGTTTGTAGCCATGTTCAGGTTTCCGCAGTTGGCGACCAGCAGGGCACGGCAGGTGCTGAACCCGGCAGCGGGAAAGGCATCCGCGGTCGCTCACCGAGGCGGTGGACACGACGCCCCGGAGAACACGATAGCAGCCATTCGGGAGGTGAGAGTCATTGCCAACAAAGACAGAACTCTCCACTGACCTCTAGTCTGTGAAGGAGTTTATTTGGGAAAACTCCGCTAATTAAAATTGTGGTCTTACTGGGTTTTATTTATGAGCATCAGAGTAAAGAGGGCTCACTGCAATTTTTTTGTAATACAGTCATTCACTGCAGATTTTATATCTGTGGTTTGACAATTTGATTCACATAAAGATTTTGAAACCTATAGTTATATAGTTCTTTCTAGATACAAACTTACTTCCCTTTTATTTATGACGTAAACAAAGTTTTTCCCAAACTTCTCAGTTTTAACCAGCTTGATCAACAAAACTGGAAGTGAGCTGAACTTTTTTTTAATCACAGATAAACATTAAAATATGTTGAACAGTATAGATTGAGTCAAAGACATTTATTTTTTGCATGTTCCTGAGGTTTTTCCATTATCTTAAACTTGTTCTCCAAACTTGTTTTGCAAGTTTGACTTCAGAAAAAAAAAAGTCTATTCATTCTTTAGTTTGACTTTTCACCTCAAGTGAAAAACGAATTTGTAAAACTTAAACCTCAAATTCCAAGTTCAGGATATCTGTTATTGTGTTTGTAAACAAATTTAACAGCAGAACGATTAAATTTGCTGTTAAAGTGGATATGGTTACCCAGCATTGAACCTCACATTTGAAGGACCGATTGATCCCTAAATAAAAGTTCCTATACATTCTGACGCAACAGTGACACCTAGTGGCTCAACTCGTCTCCTACACGTAACTTAAAGGAGTTTTCAGAGAAATTGGATGTAGAGATCAGCCTCGTCAGCGCCGCCGCTGGTTCTTATAGCATCGCTCTTTCAAAGGATTTTGTAGCACCTAACTAACCTGTTAAATAAACTTAACCAAATGGAGTAACTTTTTTTAATGAGTTTTGTCATGTTTTTTTTCCCTGAAAGATTATTTCTTTTTGAATGTATGCATTTCTTCCTCTGCTTATAGGCGAGTAGGAATGGTGCGGCCGGTGTTGAGTTGGACTTGGAGTTCTCTGCAGATGGGATCCCCATCCTCATGCATGATGACACCGTGGATCGGACCACCAACGGTTCGGGCCCACTCAACAAGATGAGCTTCTCCGAGCTGCTCAAACTCGATGCGTCTGCTAAACATCGATTCAGGTGAGGAACCGACAAAACAGAATGCGGACGAATCTAAACTCCTGTGCACATGCTGTTGGGTAACAAAATGATTGAATTCAACGTACTCCCGTTGCATCAGTGCAGACTGAATGTAGCAATTATTTTATAAAATACACGTGTTATTGTGAGATGAATATAAAGGTATTGTTTTGGTCATTATCTAATCAGAATATAACTCCTTGTTTCTAAAGCCTGACTTATGAATGAGCTCTGCTTTTCTCACTAGGTCCAAGTTTGTTGGCGAGAAGATCCCAACTCTGGAAGAGGCCGTAAAGGAATGCATCAAGCTGAAACTCACCATCTACTTTGATGTCAAAGGTCATCCAGATGAGGTGCAGCCATCAAAACTAACAAACAGAGTTGATGATGTGCAGCCGGTCAGCTGGTTTTATTGATTTACATCCAGGTGAAAGTGCAAAAGGATGTTGGGCCTCTCCTGTGCGTTGCAGAAATATCCCTGCCTCTCTCGAACGCTTCCACGTTTGGTCGCTGTGATTTATATTATTAAAATGTTTTGTGTAATAGATTGAAGTAAAGTGGAAAGAATAGTTAAATACTTCTTTGTATCACTTTTGTAAGGCACTGTAACACGAGGTCCCACAATGGAGACAATGATTGAAATGAAATCTTTATTAAAAACTAATACAGATCTAAAGGCTTCATCGGAACAACATGGAATAAGAGAATAATTAGTGATAAATGGGTGCAGAAGTGACACAAATACAGCTTTTTCTTCAACATTTAAATATACTATGATTGCTTATATAGAGCAATAAAGATCCAATTAAAGAAGCTTATTGAATCTTGTCACACTTGAGTTTTGAATTAATACTGAAGGTGTTAAATTTGTTTTAAAAAAAGGAAAATCATTTGATGTGATTTTTTATTATTATTATTGTTACTATTATTAAGTGTGAGAGAGATCCACATGTGTTCGGCCAGATGGCTCTGTGTTTCCAGTTTGTATTCAGGATTTTAGGCACTTGATAACTAAGTTGGTTGAGGCAGTGTTGAATGTTTTCAGTTTGTTTATTTTTTTTGGTTGACATTTTTTCAGCAGAGGGCCCACAGCGGTGTGTCTGTACTCGCACCATGTGGCTGTTTGGAAACAGAACAAACAAAAACACTCACTGCAAAAAAAAAAAAAAAAAAGAAAGAAACAAAAAAACTGCCTGACCTTCTGTACCCCTCTGTTTTTCCTTCCCGCCCAGTCAGCTGCAGCGCTTAAAGACTTGTACAAGAAATACCCGGTTCTCTACAACAGCAGCATCGTCTGCTCCTTCCAACCCAAAGTCATCTATAGGGTAAGAGCGTGGTTGATCTCTGGAAACTTTGAAGCAGGAGGTTTAAGGTTTCTGCAGGGTTACTCAGCACTGCTACATATGCTTTTAGTTAATTATAACCAACCCCTACATGGCCACAGAAGTTCCCAAAAGATTACATTTGTCGTTTTTGTGTTACCTTAATCCGTTTTCCTTAGAGCGACGTTTGCTTCGCTGCTTTGCTGTGAAACGTTACAGTTACACAATCAAGTTCAAATTCATCCCTCAAAAACAAGTTTCCACTCGCACTTGCCTGTGAAGGCATCACTAAAAGCCGTAAATCTACTTGAGCCGAGTTGTTTTAAGCATGCACATTTGTATTTATTTTTCCCTTTCTACTTTTGCGTGCTTTCTCGTTGGCAGCTGTTCACTTGTGTTGTCGACGGCCGTAGCAGATGATTCTCACCGTGTTTGAGAACACGCTGCTTCTGACCTGCACATACTTTCAATTCAAGATGAACAAATATGAAAAGCCAATATTAAAATTGCTACAATATATTGCTAGATTGCTTCTCCGTTTGAGCACCACTATTTTAGATACATAAAGGTTTTTATTACTCAAATGCAACTTGAATGATTCAGAATTTAAGACAAAATATCTGCTGGTTAGCTTGATTGTTTTGCATGCTTTAATGCCTTTGCACTTTGAGAAATCTTAAATTATCTCAGCCAGCTATATTTCTTTCAACTTTTGTACAAGTTAAAAGAAACATAGCTTTCTTTTAACTTAAAAAAAAAAGATATAAACCTCGGTTTCGTATTGTTGATACATAATTCACAGCAGTAAAATCTGTGGTTTCCTCTAGCAGATCATTCCCGTCACGTATAACTGTCGTTGCTGCTGCAGTTCAGACTTTCAGACATTTTTTTTTGTTGTTTCTTTGTTTGTTTCGTTTTGTCCAGATGAGACAGAGCGACCCTGAAGTGCTCACAGCGTTGACCCACAGGCCGTGGAGCTTGAGCTGTCTCGGCGATGGTACGCCACGTTTTTCATCACTATGGCAACATCACTGGATGAGAATGATGGACATCTTGTTGGACTGGGCACATCATCACCTGCTGTGGAAGCTGTGTGGCACCTCCGCCTTCCTGATCCAGAAAAACGTCGTGTCACAGTGAGTTGAGCCAGTCACTCCTTGTTTGAAATTCAACACTTGCTCTGACGTCGAGCTCCCAAGACAATCCAGAAGGCTTACGTTTTTATCACGTCGACGTGTTCTCCATACGCTCCTGATGAGCACATCCTCATATGTGTCTTTCTGTCTGCAGGGACTATGTCCAGTACTGGGCTCAAAGGGGAGTGGAAGTTGTAGCCTGGACCGTCAACACAAAATTGGAGAAAGATTATTTCCAGGAGGTGCTACACATCAATTACATCACAGACAGCCTTGTGGAAGATTGTGAACCTCATTACTGAGACACACGGCCAATAGCTGCCCATAACGTCTCGATATCAGATAACATCCTTAAAATGAAAGAGGATGTTTTAACTAATTACTCCTCCTCAGCTATCGGTGTCAACAGATAAGGCCCTCTTCTCACCAGAGTAAGACCATGTCACAACTTTAAAACTAAACGGAAATATCTACCGTGGTGCAGTAAGAGCACAGTGTGATTTTTGTTGTTAGAGTTCCCCCTCTGCTTTTAGAAAAGCACATACACCTCCATGCTGCACATATGCAGCTTGCTGCAGTGGTTGAATGTGATGGTGGAGGTGCAGAAACCTATCGTATTTACAGAAATTTTTCTCAGATTGCAAGGAAACTTCATTGTGAAATGGTGATACCGTTCTGACAGAATGGTATAAAAAAGCAGTAACTTTCCACTCAAGTTTTTTTTTTTTCTTTCCTCCCCAAATTTGCTACAATCTAGCAAAATTTAAATAGTCTTGAAGATTATTGGGCGATCCCAATCTGTTGTGAAGAGGGTCAGATAAATCAAATGTTCTAGTACTGTAAATTTACGCTGAGTTTTACCTGTGGATTTTCAAACTTTTTAAACTTTTATTTCTAACTTTGTAATAAGAGGCCATGTATCAGGTTTTATGTTCCTTTAGACACTTTATAAATATGATAAATTCAGTTGCACATGTGGTGCATACAGAGATTTTCAGACAGCGTGCTGGTACTTTTTGTCTCAAACGGACTCGTCTCAGACTATCTGTGCAAAAGTCTTTACAGGTTTTTCTGGGCTCTTCAGTTTATCTTTGGACAATGGCTGCTAACATTAAACTAATACTTAGTTTAGTTTGACGGTTTTTAAAGAATCCTTTGAATTTATTGATTTGGCCACTTAAAGTGCAAATCCACCAAAACAAAGCAAATCCACCATAAAAAGCTCTCGACTTAAGGAATAAAACAGTTTTGTGTCTGCAAACGTTGACTTTTAAAAGAACCCTTGAATTTTTACCTTTGGTGCTGAACCTTGATTTGCTCTATTTTCTGTCTTCGGACAAACGAGGTGGTAACAGATCACATATGAACACATACTTAATACCACTCTGAGCTCTACTACTTGAGCTCTTTTACAAAGAACAATATGGAACAGAACAGAATTTAAAAAAAGACAAACAATCCCCACTGCAAAAACCTGGCGGTGGCAGCTTTATTCTGAGGGGTTGCTGTTCTGGTCAGCGTTGGTGTCCTGTATTGAATCAAATACAGGACAATCCTGCATTTTCAGTCTCCACTGACTAAATATTCACCTTTTTGACATAATTTTAATCTGATTAAAATGTACCATGAAGAAAACAACCAATGCCCAAAAGATTAAAGAACCGCAAGAGAACTTCCATTTAAAACAAAACGGAGGAGAAAATGACAAATGAAGACTTTTGGACAGAAAGACTTCTGTACTCAGGATTTTAATAAGTTGTTTGTTTCCTGTCTTTGTTTTGCTTATTGTTGATGCCTGCAACATTTGTCCTTCCACACTAAAAGGGAGAGTGTAAATATGTCTTGTTTATGAATGTTGAAGAATGACTGAGAGTCAGTGCACTGGTTTAATGCAGATCAGTCTTCCTCTACGCTCATGTATGAAAGGACTTGTGATTATAAGCGATCATATACTTCTTTTTTTTTTTTCTTCTTTTTTTTGGTCAAAGTAATTTATCTCCTTTTATTGAGAATGGTGGGAGTGGCACTGAAATACTGTGAAATATGAAAATAAATAACCAAATGTGGAAGCAACCAAGCAGGGGCATAAGCAGAAAAAACTTAGAAATGTTGAAAGAAACAAAAAGTTTGTGTGGAGTTAAAATCTCCTAAGGCAACAAATATCTTTGGAAATTGTTTTTAAAACATCCGGCGATCCTTGTTCTCAGTTTTTCAGTTTGTCTTTGTTAATTATTAAATTCCACACAAATTATCAGATAGTTACATTATGGATAAAGGAAAAAGATTTACTTTTGGTCCGATTGGGTTTACTTTGGTAAAATTGCTTCAATAGTAGACCTACTTAGAGAAATGAAACATAATAGATACATTAAGATATTTATTCCCACTCATTTCTAAACTGCTTTAGATCTTTAATTAGCTGATTAGTTTTTTATATTGCAGATTATTTCTGTTGAGTCCAGAATTGTCCATTTAGAGAACAAGAAACTGTCAAACAGATGTGTTTTTAATGTTTAGTAAACGGTTTTGTACAGATATGTAAGCAGGCAACTGGTCTCTATCTGCAGACTGAGTAACCTGGAAAGAAGCTGGACTGTAAATAACGAGCCGTGCCAATTACATGTGTGATATATGAAATCACTATAAGTGAGACATCTTTCTAGACTGCAGCTGTAACCGATAATGTATACTTGAGTATTTCAGAGCACGTGATTATATTTCTGCTTGTGTTTTACTAGCCTCACATCTTTTACACTCTGCACAGAAAGTGATTTGTAAGCAGTCATAAAGTGGAATGCCTATTTCATTGTCTGTCCAAAAAATAAAACAATGTTTGGGTTCTTTTGATGGAATAGGTCTCTGTTTATGTGTGGAAGGTGTTTATGGAGCAGAAACGGATTCGTGTTGGATCAGGTTTTTACCAAGATGCAATTTGTAGCATCTCGGTTGATCTGATTGTCGAGCAATCCCGCAGTTCCTCTACAAGAAGGAAGACAACTCTTCTGTGGTAAAAAGGCAAAACTCTCTAAAGAACAAGGAATAGTACAGATGTTACATTGTAAAATAACTAAAGTCCAGTTTATTTGTGTTACACATTTCAGCAACAAGGCAATTCCAAGTGCCTTCTATCATAAAAACAAAATGTATTCAATTATTAAATAATTAAATTTTGTCAAATAACATCATCAATCAAATATGTTGATCAATGTTTCATTTAATAGGAATCAAAGGCAACTCTAAACCGGTGAGTTTTTTTAGCCTTCATTTAAAAGGAATTCAGTGTTTCAGCGTCTTTGCAGTTTTCTGGAAGTTTGTTCCAGATTAGTGGTGCATAGCTGCTGAATGCTGCTTCTCCATTTTCCCCCAAAATAACTCATTTGTTCATGTCACAACCTCAAACTTTGATGTGTTTTATTGGATAGATGCTCCTAATTGAAACAAAATGAAATCTTGGGAGAGATTTTGGTTTTTCGTTTTTATCTCGGTGTAAATAAAGCTGTTCCGCGATGACCTCGGAGTGCCGTTATCGAACAAACGGCATCACAAAGAACACAGCGAGCATAAAACAATATCCTAAGCTCCAGCTCATGACCCGACAAGAAAGGCCGTTGTTGAAATAAGTTAACATGTGGAAGAAGTTGTCGAAGGTCGGCAAACGAGAATGTATAAAACCCTTTGGGGTACACCTAAAACACCATGTGTATCGGAAAACTAACACCGTTTGTACATCAACCACATTGTGAAACATGGCAATAGCAGCATCGTTCAGTGGGGACTGTTATTTTTTTCAGTGGAAAAAGAGAAGTTGGTCCATGTGGAGAAATGGATAAATGCAGGAAAACTTTAACTAGAGACTGGGAGGGGGAAAAAATGGGACAAATTCCACCTTCTAGCAGGGTGAGCCAGAGCTACAATGTGATGGTTTAAGACTAAATCAATCAATCAATCAATCAAATTTTATTTGTATAGCACATTTCAGCAGCAAGACATTTCAAAGTGCTTTACATCATTACAAACACAGAAACACAAAGCAATATAGAATCAATCATTAAGTCAAGTTCCATCAATAAATTTGTAATTGATTACATTTCAAATGCAATTCTAAACAGGTGGGTTTTTAGTTGAGATTTAAAAGAAGTCAGTGTTTCAGCTGTTTTACAGTTTTCTGGAAGTTTGTTCCAAATTTGTGGTGCATAGATGCTGAAAGCTGCTTCTCCTCGTTTGGTTCTGGTTCTGGGGATGCAGAGCAGACCAGAACCAGAACCTGAGGGGTCTGGAAGGTTGATACAATAAAAGCAGATCTTTAATGTATTGTGGTGCTAAGCAGTTCAGTGATTTGTAAACTAACAACAGTATTTTAAAGTCTATTCTTTGAGCTACAGGGAGCCAGTGGAGGGACTTTAAAACTGGTGTTATGTGCTCTATCTTCCTGGTTTTAGTGAGAACGCGAGCAGCAGCATTCTGGATCAGCTGCAGCTGTTTAATTGATTTGTTGGACAGACCTGTGAAGACGCTGTTGCAATAATCAATACGACTGAAGATGAACGCATGGATGAGTTTCTCTAGATCTGGCCGAGACATTAGTCCTTTAATCCTGGAAATGTTCTTCAGGTGATAGAAGGCCGACTTTGTAACTGTCTTTATGTGGCTCTGGAGGTTCAGGTCAGAGTCCATCACTACTCCCACGTTTCGGGCCTGATCGCTGGTTTTCAGTTGTAATAACTGAAGCTGTGCATTGACTCTAGATCAGGGGTGGGCAATCCTGGTCCTGGAGGGCCGGTGTCCTGCAACTCTTAGACGTCTCCCTGATCCAACACACATGAATCCAACAGCTGAATCACCTCCTAAGTGCAGTCAAGTTCTCCAGAGTCCTGCTAGTGACCTCATTATTTGACTCAGGTGTGTTGAAGTAGAGACACATCTAAAAGTTGCAGGAGACCGGCCCTCGAGGCCTGGAGTTGCCCACCCCTGCTCTAGATCGTTCCTCTTTAGGTCCAAAAATAATAACTTCAGTTTTGTTTCTGTTCAGCTGGAGATAGTTTTGGCACATCCACACATTTATCTGTTCTAAGCATCTGTTCAGTGATTGGATGGGCTCTGAGTCACCTGGTGACATCGTAATGTAGAGCTGTGTGTCATCTGCATAGTTATGGTAGCTAATATTATTTTCTGTTATAACCTGAGCTAGTGGGAACATATAAATATTGAATAAGAGGGGTCCTAGGATTGAACCTTGGGGTACCCCACATGTGACCTTTGACCTCTTTGATGAAAAGTTTTCAATTGAAACAAAGAAATTCCTGTTCTTTATGTAGGATTCAAACCAATTAAGCACTGGACCGGAGAGTCCGACCCAACTCTCCAGTCGATTCAGTAATATGTCATGGTCAACAGTGTAAAGCCAAATTTATGTTAGAATGTTCTAGTCAAAGTCCATTGATGTTAACACTATCCATCCGATCTGAGCTTGAGCAATTCGCAAAGAAGACTTTCTGACTTGGTTGGGCTAAATATAAGCTAAAGCCTGTTGTTCGCAAATTAAAGTAACTTTGCTCACTTGGGTCACAAAAGCTCTACTTGACCAAATCTGTAGGTAAATACCACATAATAGGAGCTGCGACACTAATATCCAGCTTTTATTCATTTTTAGATGCCAAAGCCTGGTGGCTCTTGGTGGACAGATAGCAGAAATGAAGGGATTTTAAACGTGTTGAAGTTCTGATGTGATTTTTGGACCTGAAGAAGTTTAGTTTAAGGAGGTGTCATTCATTCCTCCAGCAAATGTTTTCTGACTTTGCTGTTAATGTTAAGCCTGCAGCATTGTGGATGATTAACTCGCTGCTGTCTGACCCAGATAGTCTGGATGAAAGGGGGAGGCGGTAGTATTGGATATCACCGCAGATAAGCCCGTCTGAGCCGCTTCTTGTGTCCGCTGATCTCCAGGAGCTAAACGCAGACAGTCGGCTGACACTCAGGTGGTTTTGTTCACCGGAGCACCAGCTGCTACCTGCGCTTACGGCTCTTAGACCCCAGGGTGACGCTATTGACGGACCCCGCTAGAAACAATTAAGCCACCGTAGAGCAAAGTAGCCATGGAAACCGGAGAGCCGTTATTAAATTATCACGAAATGCTGAGTCACTGTGTAGTGAAACTTTGTTAACTGACAACCACCCAGACTGGAAAACATTGGATCTCTGCTTGTAGTGGTTTATTAGGTGAAAGGTGAACGCTTGGCTCCGCCTACGTAGATTAAAGAGAAACGAGGCGAGCGGAAACCAAGGGTTTTTAACTTCAAAATAAAAGCCTACGCTATATACGCCAGCATGACAACAACCAAAAGGCATAGTGGAAAAAATGTTTTATGTTATCATTAAGGGTAATCTTAAAACAAGTGTTTCTATTAAACCTGCTTAAAATATATGTTATAGAGCGCTTTTATAATTCGCTAACAATAACCTGAAAGACCTATAGTGTAGCTAAGCAACCTCAAACAGTACAACAATGCATCTAAAATATAAACAGTGACGTGCGGTCATCATGGAAAAATAATACATAATGATAAAATTATTTATATTGCTATTTTCACCCTGTTGTTTGTACTATGAAGTATTTATTTTTCATTTAGCTAAACAAATTTTGATTTTTTATTTTGTTTTTCTTCAAAATCGCTGAATTTTCGCATTTTTCCTTTCAAATGCTCGGAAGCGAAGCCGGTGAGGCAGAGCGAGGCTGAGGCTCACCTTAGATTAATCAGCCTCACCTTAGATTAATCAACCTCACCTTAGATTAATCAACTTCACCTTAGATTAATCAACCTCACCTTAGATTAATCAGCCTCACCTTAGATTAATCAACTTCACCTTAGATTAATCAACCTCACCTTAGATTAATCAGCCTCACCTTAGATTAATCAACCTCACCTTAGATTAATCAGCCTCACCTTAGATTAATCAACTTCACCTTAGATTAATCAACCTCACCTTAGATTAATCAACCTCACCTTAGATTAATCAACTTCACCTTAGATTAATCAACCTCACCTTAGATTAATCAGCCTCACCTTAGATTAATCAACCTCACCTTAGATTAATCAACTTCACCTTAGATTAATCAGCCTCACCTTAGATTAATCAACCTCACCTTAGATTAATCAGCCTCACCTTAGATTAATCAGCCTCACCTTAGATTAATCAACTTCACCTTAGATTAATCAACCTCACCTTAGATTAATCAACCTCACCTTAGATTAATCAACTTCACCTTAGATTAATCAACTTCACCTTAGATTAATCAGCCTCACCTTAGATTAATCAACCTCACCTTAGATTAATCAACTTCACCTTAGATTAATCAGCCTCACCTTAGATTAATCAACCTCACCTTAGATTAATCAGCCTCACCTTAGATTAATCAACTTCACCTTAGATTAATCAACCTCACCTTAGATTAATCAACCTCACCTTAGATTAATCAACTTCACCTTAGATTAATCAACCTCACCTTAGATTAATCAACCTCACCTTAGATTAATCAGCCTCACCTTAGATTAATCAACCTCACCTTAGATTAATCAGCCTCACCTTAGATTAATCAACTTCACCTTAGATTAATCAACCTCACCTTAGATTAATCAACCTCACCTTAGATTAATCAACCTCACCTTAGATTAATCAACTTCACCTTAGATTAATCAGCCTCACCTTAGATTAATCAACCTCACCTTAGATTAATCAGCCTCACCTTAGATTAATCAACTTCACCTTAGATTAATCAACTTCACCTTAGATTAATCAGCCTCACCTTAGATTAATCAACTTCACCTTAGATTAATCAGCCTCACCTTAGATTAATCAACTTCACCTTAGATTAATCAACCTCACCTTAGATTAATCAGCCTCTCACTAACTGCACTGGCGGCCATTCTATGGGAGCATGATCCTCCTGTCTGCACGTCGCCAATAAAATGGTTAAAATACATTTAATATATAAACTGATTTTCCATAATCTATCTTCTGTATATAATCTACAGTGTTTTTTGTGTTCGTGTGCTGAGGAGCGATCAGAGTTCTCCTGCCTCATGGCAGGGGGCGCTCATGATCCCAGACATTGTGACTCTACAGCTGCAGAGTAAGAGACAGTAGCCATGGAGCTAGCCATGGAGCTAGCCATGGAGCTAGCCATGGAGCTAGCCATACAGTCCAGTGCAGCGATATATTTATGGTTTTCTCCTCTGACCACAACAATCACTTATTAATAAACGCAAAATAAACATTAAGCCTAAAGCCATACTGCTGCAACAGACTGAATGTTCTGCTCTATCTGTGGGAAATATCTGAGTGGTTTTTTTTGTTTTGTTGTTGTCAGTTGCTATGGGAACGAGTCTGCGCGTAGCTGCGCTGATACAGAGAGAAAGACGTGGTTTTTAGTTGTACTTTAACGGTTTTTCTCTTTGTTGTGGAGAACAGCACGAAATTAATAATATCTACATGTCCAAGTTTGATTGAGTTAACGGAATTATTCTACGGCGGCAGCGCGGCTTTGCATGGCATGTTAAAAAACAGTCTTTTTGCCCTCCAGCGTTGTCCGCATGCGCGAAATTTCCTTACGTAAACAATAACATTTAGGGGGTCTGTATTTGTAAATATGATTATGATTTAGTCAGTGCCTCACCAACTATGAACCTCACCGCACGTCACTGCATGTAAATATCTGGAGGGTTTTTTTTTTATTGCACAACGTTCCAGTAAAAAAGATAAAGCAAAAAAAATTATCAGTACTAAAATAACATATTTAAACAATTCACGATACATGCATCATTTGTTTATCACTGATTTTATTTAATTAATTACATACTTTTACCTCAATATTTGATCAGATACTGTTTAAAGAGAAAAGATCTACATTTCAAATAACGTATTCAGATGTTTTACGTTGTTTGTTGTTTCGATTGTTTGTTTGTTTTAGATATGATGATGAAATAAAGTGAATAAAAAAGGCTATAAAGTATCTTGTAAACCATTTCAGTGTATAATAAACAATACTGATCCAAATACTGACCCCTGTGGGACTCCAAAAATGTCTAGGCTCTCCTCTAGATGAGCGTATTAACGATGTACCTTTTGATGGCGCAACCTTTACTTGCAGCGTAAGGGTTTTATTTTGAAATTCGCCACCGGAAGCTTTAGAATTCTCAATGGGCAGCTTCACAATGTACGAGCGTGGCAGTTCCTAGTCCTTATGAAAGTAAAGTACGCTTCGCCCTTGTGATCTGTCAGAGGAGCGGGCGTGTTGCAGTCATCTTCGGAGCTGCAGCGGAGTACAGCAGACATAGTGTCCGGCTCAGAGTCACAGTTCCACAGAAAGCGATCATCCCTCCTCCCGTGCACGGTCCCCGGCATCGTGGACCCGGGTTCTCCTTGAATGACCTACACTCCACCCTGAAGAACGCGCAGTGGTCCCATTGGCACCTGGACAGCAGCCGGTTCGGAGCGCTCTGCTGCAAAACACAGCAGCTGACGGAGCCAAGCAAAGCGAGTCCCATGCAGGCTTCTGGCCGACCTCAGAGCGGCTGACCCGGGCGACAAAACCAAACCGCAAAGCAGGACGCGCTGCGGCCGGAGGAGCGAGCTGGAAGTTTACGGGGAAGAGGCGCACTCTGAAGGGTTCATTACTGCTTCCTGACATCACATGATGTACACAATCACCAGGGGTCCCAGCAAACTTGTTACACAACGGAGGACAGGTGAGTGAGTGGCAGCGCGGGTTATCTAATGAAGCTTCACGGAGGAAAGTTTGCTGCTCGTTTGAGTTTATTATTATTACTATTATTATTTTTGAAACTGCACAAGGTTAAACAGTTGGATTTCGCCCCAGGTCCCACACAGCAGGTCGAGAGCAAGTTCAGCGACTTGAAGCTGAAGCCCACCTCTTGGCTCACCTCAAAGTGAGTACACTCCGTCTTTATTCTGTTACTGTACCTATAATTGTGGAGTTTTGTTTACGTGATTCGCGCCGGCAGCCGCGTGGGCCCAAAATACTTCTTCCCACGTGGACTAGCAGTGCGATCATGTAACGCCTCGACGTGGCCTGCGTCTTTATGTCTTTTTTTTTTTTCCTTTTACACCCGCTCTTCCCCTTAGAGACTCTCTCAGGTCAAACCTTTGTCTACATTTACTTTAGAGTCACATTTTCACGTGTTAACATTGTTTTCGTGGGGCGTTCATGATCGGTTGTAAAATCTGGTTCTACCTGTAAACCCACCTTTTCTTATGTTCATATGTTAGCCATTTTCCGCCACTCAATAATAATAAATAATGTTTTTGGGGGGTTTTGTGGAAATTGGCTTCCATGAAAAAAGGTCCAACTTCTGATTTTACTTATTTTTTTATTATTATTCAGTACAGATGGCTGCGTATCTGGTTGGTATTTCTCATAATTATGTTATACTTTCTCATAATAATGACTTGACTATGTGATAATGAAATCCAAGTTTTTTTTTACTCGTAGGAGTGGCAGAAATGGGCTTCCATACTTTTTAAAACATTTTTTACACCATACAAATTAACAAAGAATATTTCTAATAATTTATGCTTCTTTATTGGATGTTATGATCAGATAAAGTGAATTGTTTTTAAATATGAAATTTAGATACAATCCGTTTCTGTTTTTCTGTTGGACAGAAACTTAAATTTGGCCTGATTATTTTCTTATAATAATAAGGAATTTATACTTCAGTTCCAGCAGAGCCTAAACTGGTTGTAATTTTCCGATAATTCTTTGACCAGCAGTGGGACATGGCATACTGCTGGTCACTAAAACAAAAAACAACTGAGAAATTAGATGACCATTGATCTAGACAAGTTCAACATTTGCTCCATGGAATTAAAAATAGAGATGATTTAAGACTACCTTTCATAAAAAATTAATACATGAACCTACTTAAACAAGACTCTATTGTGAACCTCATGTTTTACCTCAGTTTCCCAGCTGCTGATTGCTCCCAGTGGGTTAAAACCTCAGCCTCAACTCGCTTAACCTTGCCTCAACAAATATGGCTTCTCTCATTTTCCTGCTAACGATCGGCACGCCGTCCTTCCCGCAGCTCTCCGCCTCCGAAGATCGTCTTCAATCGGCTCAATGGGAAGCGCCACCATGGGACGGCCCCGCAGAAGAGCCAGAGCCCGGCCGCAGAGGGATTCACCCCTGCGCACGAGGAGAACGTCAAATTCGTCTACGAAGGTGAGGATCACCGGATCAGTGGGCCGCGGGGTCAGACGTCCCGATCTAATCCCGAAGCCGACAGAGATCTTGTTGAGCAAAGTGTGTGAAAGTCAGAGGTCGAGAAGATCGGAGGCGGGACGGTTTTGCTTAGGAATGAACGATTCCGTGGAAGCGGATATTGTCTGTTATTAAGCATTTCAAATTTGATATCATGTAAAAATGAGACATGGGCTGTCCATATACCCACCTGACCTCAGGTTAAGAAAGTAACTTTCCTGCTTATTTAAACATGAATTCATGTTTAAATGAATACCTGACCCATAGCATATATTTTTAAAAAACTACACAAAGCAAAACAAAAGATCTCAAAGAGAGAGAGATGTATCATGCAGAACAGAAACAAGGTCATTGACATGCATGTAAAAAGCATTATAAAGTCAAGTTCAAGGCAAAACCACTGCTGACCGGAAACATTAGAAACACCCATCTCGTATTTGTCAAAAAACAAAAATGAGGAAAAATCCATGGACCGAAGAGACGGGACTGTAACTTTCTGGAAGCTTCCTGTTACGTCTGACCTAAAACTAACACAGAGCTTCAGAAAATTCACACACAATCTAACATGGTGCTGGTGGCATCATGAAACATATGAATGAAACAAATTCTGAGCTCTTTCAAAAAAAATAAAAATTTTTCCGGATGATGATTTGTCCCAGTAATTGTTGTGATAAACGATAATATTGTTGTTTTGAGAGCATTTTCAAGTAACGTACTGATGATGGCACAATAATGCAAGTTCACAGAGATCAATAAACTGTAATTATGGAATTGAAACGTATTATAATCCAAAATAAAACACAACCAAAAGTAATAAATAAATAAAACTGAAAAAAAGAAAAAAGCAAAGGCACGTAAATCATAAATAAAATGGATTATGATGTCTCTATGAAGTGAGGCAAAACCAATTATTAGGTGAAATAACTTTTTCCACATAGGTGTATTTCCTTCCAAAACGTCTTACCAAAAACTAGAAATCTGCAAGTGGAAGAATATTTTTCCGCTTCACTCTAAGTGTGTTCAAGCTGGAGGAGGTTCGTCTCATTTTCGACCCTCTTTTCTTGAATTTTCTTCCGCTTATGAGGGACTTTGACAAACTTTTATTTCCATTCAGAAAAAGAGCCCAGAGGAACTCTTCTCTTCTCACATGTTGGGATTCTCCATTAAATAGACAGCGTAATTAAATCTAACCCAGAACAGGTTCTCAAGTTAATTTCAATGTGTCCCAATGATTAAGCACCATTTTTCAACAGCGCGTCAGAAACTGAAGGTCGCTTCGAGTTACTTTAATGTGGGTCAGCGCCGACCCGGCGTCCCTCGGTGGGAAAATAACAGCTTGGACGGCTGAGTCAGCAACTTTCTGTTTCCTTTGGGCTTTCGCCAGGAAAGATGTGACTCTGGTGGTTGTTGGTTGCCACAAATTTCAGCTCTTCGTTGTTGCTGGATCTAAAACAGGAAGAAATAAAAACCAGTCCCTTTACCAGCTTTCCTGCAGTAATGTCACTGGGATTTGGATTTTATATACGACAGCCTGACAGTAACAAGTTGATTAAAGATGCAAAATACTGAGACCTTTTGTTCCAATTTGTCAAATTATTTCAACTAGGGCTGCAACTAATGATTAATTTAGTTATTCTATTGATTATTCTGATGATTAATTGATTAATCGGATAAGAAAAATGAGCTCATTCTGCTGATTTTTCATTGAAGTCGTTTATATACATATTTTTTGGATTACGTTTAAGAGCAATAGATGCTTAATAGATTTTTTTTGTTTGTTTTTACAGACAAGTTATTATTAATCTTAAATGTAAATATTTTTTTGTACAGGTTCGGATTAATTATTGCTAAGAATGTTCTCCAGTATAATCAGTTTCTAAATTAGTTGGCGGTTATTTCAATCATCAGCTAATCTCAATTAATCAGCCCAAATTATAATGTATTTTCACTGTGATTTTAAAGAAGTGCCCAGTTGTGAACTGAAAGGAATTTCTTTTGCAGAAAAAAAAAAAAAAAATCTATTGCTATCGGTTGCATTAAGAAGTCCAGCTGTGTGTGTGTGTGTGTCTTGGTCTCAGCATCTGACGTCCTGTGTGTGTCTGACTGTGTGCAGTATGGCAGGAAGTGGAGCAGAAGCTGAAAGACCGAGGGGAGTCAGCTGACAGCACGGGGCCAGTTCAGTACGCAGAGAAGACCCCCGGCACTGTGATGAAGAGTGAGTTACCTCCACTTCTCCAGCTCGGCGTCTCACACAGCAAAGCAAAGCCACCCTCATAAAGCCGATCTCCCGTCTAATTTGCATCGGGCGGCTGTGTTCCTGCTCGGTGACCTGCAGAACTTTGAACCAGTAATCTCACCTTGTGTTGATTTATTAGCTTGATTTCGGAAGCGCTGCTTTCATCACCCACTGTGTTTGTGTGTGTTTCTTTTTTCTTTTGTCTTCCCTTCATCACAGTCCGAGGACGGCTTTTAAAACGGCGCTTAAGCGTTTCACTCACCGCTCAGTTTGAGAGATTCTGGCTGTTCCAGAAAAACTGGCTCCAGTTTTGTAGCTGCAACATTTCTGATGGATTATTTTTAACTTAAGTAGCTGGCACTCTTATATAACTGAAAACAGATATTGACATCCATTTGCTTTATTTAAGCCTTTTAGTTTGGTCAGAATTTCCGGTAGAAGATCGTTGCTCACGTTTTTTTCTCTCCTAAAAAAAAATCAGTAAAATCCAAGTCTTAAATGTCCCAAAGACTGTGCTCAAATAATACATGTAAAGAAACAACAACAAAAGCTTCATGTACCAACATTTCAAATAGCTTCCCAGTAATTTCTTTATGGACTGACCACCTTCACACTGAGCATGATCTGTTGCTCACACACACAAACACACAAACGCTTTCTGCTTGAAATGTGGTGCATTCACTGAAATCCTTTTAAAAATAAAAAGGAAGGGCTTTTTATTACTTTGACTTCCAGTTTTAAACTGATCTGTTGAAACAAAACGACAAACTTTTGATCAGAAGTTGATTCTCCTTGTTCTTCACTCCTCTGCCCAGACTTTGTGCCTATAGACCTGGAGGAGTGGTGGGCTCAGCGCTTCCTCGCCAACATCGCCAACCTGTCGTAACCATACGAAAACGAAGCAAGCCTGCACCGGCGCCGACCGCGAGGTGACCGGAGACGAGCCCGTCTCCTGGGGGCTGCGGTGCTGTGCGTATTTCTTTCGGAATCTGATTTTAAAGCACCGTGCTTTACGCTGCTGTAGAGGAACCTGGGTGTGCAATATAAACTCGTCCCCTAAAATCCCTGAGCGGAGCAGCGGCGACCTGAATGTGGACTCTTGACAGAACTGACCTCATGTTGTGCTGCATTAAGGGACACCTCTCTGTACTTGAACAATGTATGAGAAGCTGGGAGATTTTTCTTGTCTTTAAACACGCACAGCTGTGGGTACGTTTTGGGTGTTTGGATGTTAAGCTTGAAAAAGTAAAAAAAAAAAAAAAAACATTTTCAAAACTTTTTGTGTGGTGTGGTTTCTGTACGTCTGGGCCGCAGACTCTGGCCGCTGTCCCGCCAAGAACCCCATGGGGCGTGGGGAGAGAAAGTGAGGCTGCCAGGCCAGCCGTCGGATATTTTTCACATCAGCAGCTCAATTACTGGACTGCTCTCGCTGTGGATCCATGGGTGGTTGCCACTCTGACCCATGATTACCGGCTCCAGTTCTGACGGCGGCCTCACATCTCACACCGGGTCAGGGTGAGTGTCATCACCGACCCGGTGAAAGCTCAAGTCCTGGACCAGGAGCTTTCTGCCCTCCTGGCCAAGGGTGCAATCGAGGCAGTGGATCCTCTGCAGCATCCCAGAGACTACTATTCAACATATTTCCTCGTGCCCAAAAAGACAGGTGGATTTCGTCCCATTTTGGATCTCAGGGGACTCAATCAGTATTTAAAGGTCCTGTCATTTCACATACTCACGACGGCAGAGGTTCTTCGGGCAGTGACAAAGGGAGAATGGTTTACATTGATCGACTTTACAGATGCGTACTTTCATGTACCTATTGCGGCGGAACATCACCGCTTTCTCAGGTTTGCCTATCGGGGGCGCCACTGGCAGTTCTGTGTGCTCCCGTTCGGCCTTTCCCTTTCCCCGAGGGTGTTCACTCGGTACGTGAGGGCAGCCCTCTCTCCTCTGCAGGCCCACGGCATGAAGGTTCTGCCATAACTCGACGATTGGCTTCTCTGCGCCCCGTCTCGAGAGAATGCGTCTTGCGATACGAGTCGACTGCTCGCTCATGTGTCCCAGTTGGGCCTCAAGGTGAACTTGGAGAAGAGCTGTTTGATTCCATCGCAGACAACCACTTTTCTTGGGGTGCTCTTGGATTCTCCCTCCATGACAACCTACCCATCTGTCCAGAGGGTGGACGACATTCTCCAGCTGGTGAGTCGATTCAGGCTGGGCAGGCAGCTTCCTTACTTTGCCTTCCTGCAGCTGCTGGGCAAACTAACGTCAGTTACTCGGGTTGTGCCCTTAGGTCTACTGTCACTGCGCCCTTTGCAGAGGTGGATCAACAGCTGGCGCCTGGATGCCAAGCTACACAGGAATCGCAAACTTGTGGTAACGTGGCCATGTCTTCATGCCCTGATTCCATGGAGAGACAGGGCTTATTTGTCCAGGGGTGTGTCCATGGGGGTGGTAGTGTGTCGCAGAGAAGTGGTCACAACAGATGCCAGCTCCATGGGATGGGGCGCTGTATGGCAACACAGGGCAGTTCAGGGCCGCTGGTGTCCACTGGATCACTCCAAGCATATAAATGTGCTGGAGCTGCAGGCTGTGCATTTGGCTCTCAGGCACTTTTTGCCCCACCTGGAGGGGAGACATGTCCTGATTCGGTCGGACAACACCTCTGTTGTCTACCACATCAACCACCAAGGTGGCACCAGGTCAGCGCAGCTTCTGAAGGAGTCCCGGCATCTCCTGAAATGGGCATCTGTTCACCTATCCACCCTGCAGGCGGTGTACTTGCAAGGGCTGTGCAACCAGGTAGCAGACTCCCTTTCCCGACAGACGCCAGCTCCGGGAGAGTGGTCTCTCCACAGCGACATAGTCCCCTGATCTGGGACCTTTTCGGTCAGGCAGAGGTCGACCTGTTTGCCACAGAGGAGTCGACTCATTGTCCTCTATGGTTTTCCCTTACAGGGGCCGCAGGTGCACTGGGCCAGGACGTCTTGGCCCATCCTTGGCCCAGGGTCCTTCTATATGCTTTTCCGCCCCTTTCCCTGATTTGGCCGACTCTTCAGAGAGTTCTCGAGGAGGGCCACAGGATGTTGCTGGTAGCTCCGTATTGGCCGGCACGGCCATGGTTCCCACTTCTATGGGATCTGTGTCACGGGGTCCCATGGTGTCTTCCGACCAGGAGGGACTTACTGTCTCAGTTGGGAGGTCAGATATGGCATCCCAATCCTCAACGCCTCCGGCTGTGGGTGTGGCCACTGGGAGGCTTGAACAGCAGCTGACTGGATATTCAGGTCCCGTCAGGCACACTATTTTGAGTGCCAGGGCATTCTCCACTCGTCAGCAATATGAAAACAGATGGCGTCTGTTTTCCCGGTGGTGTTTTGCCCGTAATGATGATCCGGTCACCTGTGCAGTGCCCACTATTTTGGAGTTTCTTCAGTCTCTTCTTGATAAGGGCCGCTCTCCTTCAATGCTTAAGGTATATGTAGCGGTTATATCATCTAGTCATGTTGACATTGATGGCTGTACTGTCGGGAGCCACAATCTGGTTTCTCTTTTTTTGCATTGTGCTTGTAGACTGCACCTGCCAACGGTTCCGCGAGCACCAGTTTGGGACCTGTCCTTGGTACTCAGTGCTCTATGCCACCCTCCATTTGAACCTTTGGTTCAGGCGGACCTCAAATGGTTGTCATGTAAGACTGCTTTTTTGTTGGCTATTGTCTCAGCTAAGAGGGTCAGTGAGCTACAGGCCCTTTCTGTCAGCCCATCATGTCTCAGATGGAGTTCAGATGGCTCTGGTGTTACCTTGTGGCCAAACCCGGCTTTTGTTCCTAAAGTATTTTCTCATTCTCATTGTAACCAACCATTGAGATTGGCACGTTTTCAGCCTACATCAGGGGACGTTGGTGATAGTTCTGAGTCACTGTGCCCAGTGAGGGCACTGGAGGCATATATTGCAGCACTGCTTCTATACAACGCTCAGACCAGCTGTTCTTGTGTTACGAGGGCCCTAGATTGGGTTGTCCTCTGTCCAAACAGCGTCTCTCCCATTGGATTGTGGATGTCATCTTCTACGCCTACGCTGCAGGGTCCCGCTCCCGGCCAGTTGGCGTGAAGGCACACTCTACCAGGAGCGTTTCCACTTCCTGGGCAGCCCTAAGAGGAGTTCCCCTGGAAGCTATATGTGCTGCTGCATCATGGGCTTCTCCAAGCACGTTCCCTAGATTTTACAATGTGAATGTGGCCTCCTCTCATCCTTTGGACCAGGCTCTTTTGCAGGGGTCCTCTGGGCCTTCTCGGTGAGGTATGTGCTCAGGATTCCTTGTGACATCGCTGGTATTAGTCATTCAGTGCTTTCAGCACCGCCCTCTGGCAGTCAGTAGGGATGAAATAGAACGAAAGTTACGTATACAACTACGGTTCTATGAATCCCGGATGACCGCCAGAGATTCTCTGTCACTCAGAATCCTTGCATTCGCGAGAAGATTCTGTAGGAACAGAGCTTCAGATGACGTCATGCTATATAGCCTCTGATTGATCATCCGATATGTCACAGGTGTGACTCTGTTGGTATTATTACTCGAACGGCGCATGCGCGAAGGGAACATTCAGTGCTTTCAGCACCGCCCTCTGGAGGTCATCCGGGATTCATAGAACCGTAGTTACATACGTAACTTTCGTTTTATTTTAACAATACAATGCAACATATGAAAAGTGAACTCCTAAAATCTGAAACCTCTTAAAAAAAGAATCAAGTATTGACAAAGTTTAAATTGGTGTAAATGTCTCAGAATAAAAAAAAAAAAAAAACAGTTTTAACCAGACATTTAAGCTCCACAAGTAAAATCTACAGTTTTTTTTTTTTTTTCACCTTTTCTACATCAAAATTCTCCGTTAGCGTTTTGAAGCTCCGTTCCTCCTTCCGCCTCCTCTCGCCCCCCGGCCTGTCCACGCTCCCCGCCTGCGGCCGGCCGCCTGGTGGCCCGGTTTGGCCGTGGTGAAGGTAATGCACTGGGAGTCCAGGTAGTCCACCAGCTTGGCGGCGCCCAGGCGGACCCCCGCCGCCTTCAGCCGCTGCTGGAGCTGGGAGAGAACCAGAGGCTGGTACTGGAGGATCCGGCTGTACAGGTCGGAGTCGGACAGGATGAAGGAGCGCACCGCCTGGAGGCGGTCCTGGAGGCACGAAGCGGCCTGAGAGGACGACACGTCGCTGTCTGAATCGCCGTCGGAGGAGAGAGCCAGCTCAGGGTTGGACCTGCGGACAGGGAGGATGTCACAGGAAAAACCTGAAAACCATTCATCATTTCTCTTCCACTTATACTAGTAAACGCTGCTTTCTGTTTGTAAGAAATCCCTAATGAAATATATTTTGCAGCTGGAAAGCCATAACATTGACAGAGGTGGGTAAAGTACCCAAAAATTGTATTTAAGTAAGAGAAGCACTACTTCCACATATTTTACTCAAGTAAAACAAATATTTGGTAAAAAGGCTACATAAGTACTGATCAAAACATTAGTCAATTAATATTTGAAAATTGCAATATCAGACAGACCGAAATATAAAATTATGTGAAAATTTTGCCATTTTTAAAAGAGCAAAATGAAAATAATTCATATAAATAGCTTAATTACAACATCAGGCAAAATAAGCATTTTTCCAAATCACTTTCTTTCAATATGAAACTCATTTTAAAAACTGCAGGTGAAGTTTTGGTTAAAACAAGTTTGTTCTTCGTTCAGTGAAGTAACTCACAGTGGGTAGAGCATTCAGGAATTTTATTCAAGCCATACTAACTAAAAGCAAAAAGTACGGCGTAGCATAAATGCTAATAAAAGTAATTTTCCTTTCAAGAAGATACTCCAGTAAATGTAGCTGAGTAAATATAACTAGTTAGTAACTAGTTAGTAGTCTCTATAAATTGATAAATCGTCCACTGAACACTTCTCCACTGCACGTGTTTTTTAGTTTGTAGAGACAGAAGCGCTCTGATCACGCCACACACCTTTCTGACTCGTCACTGGCGGCGGTGGAGGAGGCGTTTGAGCCCTGGGAGGCAGAGAGCGGATCGCCGGCTTCCTCTTGGTCCGTTCTGACGGGGGACGCAGCAGCAGCGGGCGCCGTCGGCTCTTTGAACCGGGCGCAGGAGACCGCTCTGCCGAGGGGCAGCCCCGCCTCTTCCCCCTCCTCTTCCTCGGAGCTGGTCAGCTGGTGGGTGTACTGGTGGATCTCCTTCAGCTTGAGGACCATCTGACGCTTCGGTAAAGGCCGCACGCCGAAGCTGCATGAGGGGAAACGTTAAAGGTGTCTGATAAATTAGCAGTTATAAATTATTTTAATGAGCATTTTCATTTATTTCTGTAGGATCTCTATTTAATGATTTAAATTTATTCGGCCAAAATGTAAATACTGATGAGCTGTTTTTGAATAATGAGTGTAACTCCACCACTTTTAACTTTCCCCCTATTTGTACAGCTGAGGTTCTCAGAGAATGGAAAAGCCTAGACACCAGAAAATCGGCGGGGCCAGATAACCTGGATCCTTTTTTTTTTCTAAAGTTGGCTGCAGAGTTTATAGCAGAGCCATAGTCTCTTATTTTTAATCTAAGTCTAATCTCTAACAAAATCCCTAGTGTCTGAAAATCAGCATTTGTTTTGCCTCTATTCAAAGGTGGGGAATCATCACAGGTTAACAATTACAGACCAATTTCTAAACTGTGTATCATAGCAAAAATGTTTGAAAAATTAGTTGCAAATCAATTGAAGAATTGTTTAGATTCTAATTGTGTTTTACAAAATGTACAGTATGGTTTTGGAAAAAAAAACATAGTAATGATACTGCCACTTTAAAGGTTTTTAATGTGATCTTATCCAGGCTCTTGGTAACAAAAAACATTGTGCTGCTTTGTTTATTGATCTATCAAAGGCATTTGACACAGTAAATCACACTTTTAATTGAAATTCTACACATGGTAGCTCTCACATCAAGCTACCATGTGGGTAGCTGATTATTTGTCAAACAGAACCCAGAGTTCAATTCTCTGGCTTCACTTCTTCTATTCTTACTATTTTAAATGGTGTACCACAGGGCTCAGTTCTTGGTCCGCTTTTATTTTCTATCTATATAAATAACTTGTGTGACAATTTGTCTAATGCTTTATCATTTTGATGCAGATGATTTAGTAATTTACTGCTATTCTGCATCACCATCACAGGCAATGCAGTATTTGCAGTCTGCTTTCAATGTAGTTCAAACCCGCTTACAAACTCTGAAGTTGGTTTTGAATGTGGATAAGACAAAAGCAATGGGTTTTTTTTTTAATTCTAGAAAACTACCAGACTTCTATTGTATTGCAGACTTCTGCTCAGGTCCCTCTTGAAAATGAGATCTAGATCTGAACGGGGTTTACCTGGTTAAATAAAGGAAAGAAAAAAAAGGCGAGCAGATGGACGGGAGAGACAGGAGAAGAAAAAAAAAAGAAAAGCAGCCTGAGATCGACTTAGCCGAGAGTAATCTGATTGGTTCATCACTTAATCACCTTGATCGGGATTGAGGGAGAGAAAAACAAAAAAAAACCTTTGACCTTTGTGTAAACTTTGCTCAGGGTGAAGATGATGAAGGAAGTGCAACTGACCTGCTGAGTTTGTTCTTGAGCTCCGGCGTGTCCATGTCAGAGTAGTGAGGCGTGGGGGTGATGGGCACCGGCGGACGAAACCGTTTCTGTTTCCTCAATTCTGACACAGCAATAGTTAGTAAACAAGGAGGTTTTTCTGATGTTGTGAATATGGCGGAGGATCAGTGATGCTGTGGGCCTGTTAGTCTTTCCAAGACAAGGCATTGTAAACTATCCAAAGTACAGCTGCAGCTAAAAAAGAAGCGCTCAATTAATTTGACTAACTCACTTCAAAAAATTTAAATTACATTCATTGTGATTTATTTTCATGGCTCAGTTAATAAAAACTGAAATTACATTTTTCAGAGGTTTCTAAGTTAGATCTTAGAAACTTTGCCTCACAAACCTCTCAAAGCTTTATTTCTGGGGGGGTTTTCTAGCACGTTTTGCTTCCACTCAACTTTCTACTAACAAAAGCAGCTCCCTCCTTTTAGAGGGCATCAGTGACTGACCCCCATTTCAAGTCAGCAGGTTTCCTCATGACTGTGAAACCCACAGCAACATGTCTGCATCCAGAAAATCTTTTTAATGGTTTTTAAAGCTGCAGTTAGTAACTTCTATTAAAAATTGCAAACATGGCTTTGCAGTTTCAAATATGAAAACCTTTTTTTCAGCATTAAATAGTTTTCTCTGAAATAAAGTTGTTGAAGATCTTTGAATTTTGCCACAGTTTGACTGATTTTACTGATTGAAAAATTTGAACACCTACTTGGAGTTTTGAGCTGAGCCGCCGGGTCCGCTCTCTGAGACAGAGGAAGACCCTCCTCCTCTTCGTCTTCCTCCTCTCCTGCTCCTCCATCGCCCTCCCAGCTGCCCCATATTTTCGAGTCCAGCAGGCCGTTGTGGTCCTCTGACGTGGTCAGCGGGCCTGGACCTGCAGCAGGGTTCTGGACGCTGCTGGTAGCTGTTGGACCGGATACTCCAGGTCTCCCTCCGGAGCTGGACTCTTCGGTGTCGTCCAGCTTCAGGCTGAAGCCGCCCAGGTCGCCGTCGGCGCAGGCGTCCAGGCCCCAGGAATCGTTAAAAGCTATAGGAGGCTCATCCATGAAACTTTGCTGGAAACTAGAGTCCCTCACATCTGGGACAGACGTTTCTTCGTTCATGTCGGTGACGCCAGGCTGCAAACTGGACTCCGTAGGAGAAGAAGACGAGGGCTGACCTGAACGGTTGGACACACGTGTCCCCGTTTTCATTTGACCAGATGTGCTCTGCCTCTCTGGGTCCGCATGCAGCGGCGTGCTGCTGATGATGCTGGGCGGCTTTGAGGAATCTCTAACGGAACGGTGGGCTGCAAACACTTCAGTACTCTTTCGATTGTCAGGAGAGACTCTGCGTTCTGGGGAGGCTTTAAAAGGAGTGCTGGAGGTCAGGACTGTGTTCCTGGACGGCGAGGCGAGGTCCACTCTGGGGAAAAGCCGCGTCCTGCACATGCTGCTGTCGGTCTGCATGGAGGCGGTCTTTGTGTTTCCGACCGGAGACCTGACAGGCGTGGAAGGGACGAGCCAGGAAAGCTCCGGCGAACACCCGGCGGGATCACCGGGACTGTACTGGGATCCACAGACCGATTCTCTGGGACTCGGGTTCTGGCCGGGTTTGATCCCCGTGAAGCTCCGATCGGCTTCTGCCTCTTCGCTGGAGTCGGACAGAACGATGAGCTCGGCCTCGTCTCTCCTCGCAGGCGAAGGGAGGGCGCTGCGACGAGCTTGGCTTTCTGCTGCAGCTTCTTCGCCTCTCCTGTGTCCGGCCTCCTGAGCTGGTCGCCACGGAGACGGCCCGGGGACGGGAAGGTTGAGGGAGGATTCATCGGTGAAACTTGCTGACGACTGAAGCAGAGTCCTGGCAGAGTGCTTGGGTGCCGCTTCATGAGGGAGAAGAGGAGGCGAGAAGGAAGCCTCTCCATCATGGTAGACGCCCCAGGACTGGGAGAAAAGCCGACTGTAGCTGCGGTCCGAGCCGGGTTCTGGTTCCGCATCTTCCTCCTCCTCCTTTTTCTCCTCTTCCTCCTTTACCCTCTGCCTCTGCGTGGCGGCAAACTCATAAATCTCCTCCAGCTCCTCCTCATTCACTCGCTCCTCGCCGATTTCTCCGTCACCCGCAGCGACCTCGTCCTCTGGCTGATCCCCCTCCGACCGTCCTCCTCCGTCCGAGTCCCCGGCGTCTCCGTCTGAGTCCTCCTCGTTCCACATGGATCGAAGGAGCTCCACGAAGGTCTGGTCCGTTTGGTTGTTGACGTTTTCTTCCTGGTTTACGTCGAGCCTGTCGTCTCCCGCCGCCATGTTCTCCGGTTGGAAATGACACAGCCGCTCCAGCTCCTGCAGGTCAAACCTGGAGACGCAGACGTTGAGTGTAAACGCAACTAAAACTTAAATCGTTTAAACTTTGACTTTGACCAGGGGTCCACAACCTGAGGCTCTGGAGCTGTAAGTGGCTCTTAACTACGGCTGAAGAAAAAGTAAAGAACCAACTGATGTTTTAAATGTAAATAAACAGACAGGTTTTAGGAAATGCCAAAAGTATCAATGATATTGTTTTTGGGTTTTTTTACTGAATTTTCCACATGTATCAACATTCCATAGAAGAAAATGTACGCATCCTCCTTTTGCAAACATTTTGTTTTTCTTTACTTTAAGCCCTAAAACTGGAAATAAAATTGTAATATGACAAATTTCCTAAATTATACATCAGAAAATGATGTCTTTTTATCAACAGAGACATTGGTGGCTCTAAACAAGTTCTACTTAAGTGGACTGATTAGGAAAAAAATGACTCTTTGGATTTTAGACGTCATAGACCCTTGGAATAGGCCGACGTAAAACAGGAATATGGTTTGATTTAAATATTTCTATTGTATTAAGTGTAGATTTAGAATACAGCCTTTTTGCACACTGGTTAAGACCAGAGCTCTTTCATCTTGCCGCCGACATTGACTATTGCTAACTTTAAAAACAGGAAAAAGCAGCTGGACTCCATATTTATTTAGCTGACAACTGGTTGCTCTGGATTTTAATCATCGCATGTATGATTAGTGGGTTGAATTCAAATAGACATAACACTGTTGGATTTCCATTTTTGAAAACGATGTTAGCAATTATAAATCACTGACTATCATACAAAATCTAAACTAAACATGTCAGAGTTTGTGGTTTTAGGTGTGTGGAGCTGACCTGGATGCCAGCTCCAGCACGTGAGGCTGCAGCGACGCAGCGACGGAGCAGTGGGCGGTGTAGAGGTACCGCAGCACAGCCAGCACCGCCTGACCCGGCACGTCGCTTAGCAACACCCTTTGAGCTGCGGCCATGCCCTCCTCCTGCACACCGAACCCACTTTCATGCACCTGGAAGAGGAGTGACAGATCACAGAAATAAAATAATAATAACTACTGCAATGTAAGAGCCGTTCAGAAGAATCGGATCGTTCAGGAATATATATTGCAGACTTTTGGTCACAGCGTTGTCCCACATATGCGACACATCAGTCAACACCTCTGCACAACAATTCAGCACAATGATGAGAGACAACTTTTTTCATGCAACATATGTGTCTCTGTACAGCTAGCTTTGCTAACATCACGTCCACATAGCTTACCTTTCTTTAAGCTTTTTTTCCAAGTGACGATAAAAGTTGGACATAGTCCCCACCGTCTGTGTAAGTGAAGCGCTGCTGATTTTACATGTCGCCATATCTGATGGTTTATGTAGCGGTATTCTGTTATTGACGATTAGACAGACATCTTCTCCCACTCAGAGGAAACCACTGCGCATGTCTTGGAGCGCCGTGTGGGAGCGATGGGTAACAACAGACACACGTAATTAGTACGCCGCGTTATTGCTTGGTTTTTACAGCACCACGTTAAGTCCCTGAACTTCACATTTTAACGAACAAAAGAGCGATGCGACTTGGATGTAACGAGTAACGCGACGGTTTTGTAGAAATGTAGTGAACCAGAAAGTACAGATACCTACTGTAAAATGTAGTGGAGTAAAAGTCGAAAGTATCCAAGATAAAATCTACTTAAGTAAAGTAGAGATACATGAAAATTGTACTTAAGTACAGTAACGACGTATTTGTACTTTGTTACTACCCACCACTGGATATAGGTTCTTTTATGGTCATCATAAGCGGACCTATATTTCTGTATTCCCCAACTAAAAAGTACAAATGTGAGTTTTTATAGTACAAATAATTTTAATAGCTTTATTTGACGAAATGCAAAGCTAAACTACACCTTGCCACATATCCGGTTGAAAATGCAATCTCAGAAAAGCGAGGAAAAGAAAGAAAAGACAAAACAAACCATTTTCTTTTTTCTTTTTTTTTGGTCTTTCCCCAAATTTTCCATGAGTCAAAATATCCCACAAAAGAAAAAACAATCTGTTTTATTATTTAAAAAAATAGAATAAATAATTTAGCCTGGGAAAATCTAAGAATTTTCTGACTCATTTTTATTTTCGCCATACTCATTGGGTATAAAAAAATTTTCAAATCAAATTCTGGATTTTCAAAGAGTGCATAGAAACCCTGAAAAATTAATTATTATTGATAAATCTGAGTCTGTATACATCATCTGGCTGGATTAAGGAAAATCCATAATAATCTAACATAAGATTAATAATTGAGAGATTGGGTCACACTAAGAAAAAAAGCAGTCAAAATAAAGTTATTGAAAGACCAAAATTAAAATTAAAATCATCCTTCTCAAGTAAGGAGTAATAATCATAACAAAGAGTTACATATTAAATATTTCAGTTGCTTCCTGCTCGTTTATGCCACCTTAGATATGGGGTGTAAACGACGTTATTTATTTAAATAAATAAACTACTACAAACTACTGAAGATAATAATAAAAAGCGTCTAAAAACGTTCATCATTTTACCATTTCAGCCAGCAGGGGGCAGCGAGCGTACACCATGAAGGAATGCGCAAAGTAGACCTCTCCACTGTCCACCTGGAGCTGCACATCACTGAGCTGAGGGTTGTTAACCATGCTGCTCAGGTCTGAGGACAGCTTGGAGAGCGCCACCTACAGGGAAAACACCGTAACAACATATTAAGCTTACCACAAACATGACAGTTGTTTTCTTTCTTCTTTTTTTTTCAACTCTTCCTGGTTTGTAATTTACACAAGAAGCAACAAAAAAACATTTCATTTCATTGAAATTTTTTGACAAATATGAAGGTCAATTTAAGTATCTGAAAACTTTCTGCTCACCGACTCATGTCTGACTGCGTCTCGGTCTGCCTCTGGCTGATCTGACCTCCTCACTGCCCGGCTGCTGCTCGCGGTGTCGTCCGACGGCTCGGCCTGATCCTCCAACTCTTCCTCCTGGATGAAACCGCTCGGGTGCTTGGCTGCAGAAATGGACGTAATTAAGATTTAGTCAGATTTCACTCACAGCATCCTTCTCATCTCTCCTGACCATCACACGGCTCAGTCAAACCTGCCATTTTTCTCCTAATAAAATTGCATGACAGGGTTTACCTTTGTCCGCGTATCCGTATTGGGTCAGAGTCATGCCTTCTTCAGCCAGCTCCATCAGGTCTCGGAGGGCCTGGCTTCCCACGTGGAGCTCTCCCGTCCCTGGAGTGGAAGGAGATGAGGACGCCATCTGGGAGGGCAGGGCAGGTGGGACAGAAGACTCCGGCTTGTTGCTGCTGCTTGAGAAGACCGGATCTGGCTTAAAGTGGAACAGGAGGGGGTTAATTAAAGAACGATACATGATCTGTGCTTATGTAAGTAACAGAAACAGATTGTGTGTGTCTGTGTATCATTAAAAAGGGTTAGGGTAGAGGCGCAGTTGGTAGCACTGTTGCCTTGCAGCAAGAAGGTCCTGGGTTCGATTCCCGGCCCGGGGTCTTTCTGCACGGAGTTTGCATGTTCTGTGCATGCGTGGGTTCTCTGGCTTCCTCCCACAGCCCAAAAAACATGACTGTTAGGTAAAATGGTCTCTCTAAATTCTCCCTAGGTGTGTGTGTGCATGGTTGTTTGTCCTGTCTGTTTCTGTGTTGCCCTGCGGCAGACTGGCGACCTGTCCAGGGTGAACCCCGATAGGCACCAGCAACTCCCAACCCCACTAGGGACAAGGGTGTAAGAGAATGGATGGATGGAAGTTGCTTTAATATTTTAATCACGACCATAAATTTTGTCGTTTATGGTGGTTTATTTTAATGGAAAAACAGCACTCCATTGTTGACTGTATGTCTGAACAAATTTTTTTTTTTTTTTACGAATATTTCAAATCACATAATATCCCTCTAATGCAAATAAGAAAACCACCACGACTTACCATAATACTGCCAAGTCCTTGCAGTTTTAAACCCGTCTAGCCAATGCCTGTTTGTTCCTGTAACCGTTTTTCCTCTTTTCATTTACAAAAACTACACACTTTACGGTCTGTTCTGAAAACTGTTATATTGTCAAATTTACTTCCCTGACTTGTTTTGTACATTATTTATGGCTTTTCTAACTGAGAATAAGCTTTATAAAAAATGATCTTCACCGCGTTCTGTCACTCAGACGGTTGAGGCTACCGCTAACTCGCCGCTAACATACCCTTACTAGCTAGTAATTAGCTAGCTACTAGCTAAAAGGGTAATTAGCTAGTAGCTAGCTAGCTCGTTTTCCTGCGTCTATTAAATTTACCGCCAGTTGGCTGGATGAAGTTCATACATTTTTGTGGAAATATAGGTCATTCGTTGTGGTCTTAAAATGTCTTAAATTTGAGTCGGTGAAGCCCGCAGAAATCTTGTACACATGCTGGATTTCGAGTTTATTGAGAACAAATTGAATCTTGTGCTCCGATTTAAGGTGGTCTGTAAAACGAAACGCAAAGTAATATAATTTGTTAAGTCAATTCAAAACATGACAAAAAATAGCAAGAAAGCATGAAAATGAATCCTTGTTTTCCTCTATTACCTTCGATAACTCCGCCGTAAACAGGTGCTGGAGCTCCGCAGCGTAGAACTGAGACGGACAGGTGGAGCCTCCACCCAGCAGTGTACTTTTCCGCCAGAGGGGGGCAGCACCTGCCCAGCAGGGCAGCTTGCTGGGGCGTCGCGTCGGGGTGGGAGGAGAGGGCGACCGGCGGCGAAGCAGCAGAGCAGTGACTCGTTCCTGCAGCCTCGCCAGGGCCGTCTCTGCGTCCTGAACTAGGAGGAGTGGCGGAGGACGAGGGACGGCTACTTTTTTCTTTTTGACACGTCCTTTAGCTGCACAAAACCAGAGAAGAAGAAATGATGGTTGAGTTGGAGTTTATGAGATTCCCCAGACTGATCCATCACCAGATGTTTGAATGGTCTTTAAATCTAAGAAGTAGAGTTCAAGTGAAGTACATCTGGAAATTTTTCACTGTTTCGTCTGTTTTTCCATGTTTTGCTAAAATGGATTCTATAATGGATTTCTTTTTTCTATTTTTTTACATGTTTGCAGATTTCTTAAAAAAAATGTAAAAGATGCCATAATCATACCTTACATTTGAAAAGAACTTTCTTATAGACAACTGAACTCATTTGTAAAATTATGTAGAATCAACTAAATTCACCTTAAATAAGGTGGACTCTTATTTAAGTTTATTTTAGTCGTAAAATGTTTTACTAAACTTTTAGAGTTTTCTCGCATACTATGCCTATAAAAGGCATTCAACCCCTTGAATATTTTACCCTTTTTATGGCTTTCACAAGTCATGAACAACAAAATATGGATTTTTTGACAAAGAAAGTGTACAAAAATCCCTTTAAAGACAAAGTGAAAATTGATTTATATAAAATAATGCCAATTAAATGAAAAATATATAACATAAATAGGTGATTGAACAAATATTCACACCCTTCAAGTCAGTATTTAGAAAATACATCTTCAGCTACATCATTAAAAGCAATTAAAAAAAGAATAAAACATCCAGGGGGGTACATACTGTTTTTAAACCTGCTTAGTACAGTAAAACCAAAAACCTCAACAAACCAGTGAGAAGTAAATTTTTTTTCGCAACTCTTTTCATAACTACAACATTTTCCCAGATTTTGTCTTGATACAACTGCAGATGAGTGATTTATTTCAGATCAAAACAAAGGGAACGTCAAAGGGAGGACATAAATATTAAAAAGTCTCCAAGCCCAAGAACTTTACAGCCTATTCGTCCCAAAAGGTCCCAGAAAATCTTAGTGGTGGTACCATACCAGCATCTGGCTTCCACGTCAGCAGTGGCGTCACGGAGCTGTGAGACGAACCGCTCTGAACCTGCTGCTCCTTCTGCTGCTCCAGCAGGGAGGAGGACAGAGCCAGAGCCACCATGGTGTCCTCATCCAGCCGGTCGGCCTTCTTCCTGGGCTTCTTCCTTGCTGGAAGCTCCGGCTGAGGCGGCCCTTTCCTTTTGATGCCGCCCGTCTCTAGGCTGGGAAGAGGAAACAGGGACAGTTTCTTCAGCTTTATGCACCAAGGGGCTGCGGCGTTAAGGACGCATCCTTCACAACGAGGCGCTCACTGTGCGGCGACGGCAGAACTGCGGCTCTCCTCGGCCTGTCTCTGCAGAGCCTGCAACAGAACGGCCGGGGAGACGCCCATGTCTGCGGAGCAGCGCTTCAGGTGGGCCGAGCGGCTCTTCTGGCTCTTGAACTTCTTGCCGCAGATGGGACAGTTGGGGACAGCGGAAGGCGGGGGGAGAGACAGCGCGCTCTGTTCGTTCTGATCCAAACACCTGCGAGAAAAACAAACACGTTTTTTTTTAAACGCAGACCGTAAATTTGTAGCAGGGCTGAGGATTGAGTTTTTTCAGGAGCTCAGTTAGCTCAGATTGTCCATTCAAAGCAGTTCTAGTGTTTGTTTTTAGTTTTTTTGTTTGTTTTTTTGATAATTGTTCCGTAATAATAATGTTCAAGTTTCAACCATCTGACATAAATCGTCATCCTCAGACGAAAGGAAATTGGACAGGATCAGGGCCGAAATGATTAACTGCGATGAATCAATTGTTGAAATAATTGTTAGTAATCGATTGATTGTTAACTGGAGGGTACAGACTCAAAAGAAGGCCATTTGCTGAAAGAACAACAGACTCAGAGCAGTAATTAAGCCAAAACTTTACTAATCCTGTAAAAAAAAAAAAGAAACAAAAGTAATCAGTTAATCAAAACAATAAACGGATCATCATCTAGTCATGTAGAAAGGTCTGATTTTTTTCACATTTTGATGCTGTCGGTTATTTTTCAGTTTTCAGAATGTGTCCTTCACTACAAATGATTAAGTACATGCCATAGGAATGTTTTGATGTTGCATTTTAGGCAATTAAATGTTTATTTTCTTAATTTAAAACAGTTAAGTTGTTTATTTCTGTCTTTTAATATATTTCTAATATTGTATAAAAAAGGCTGAAGTTGTGAAATGAAACATCTACAGAATTTGCAGATTTTCTTGAACCCATTAACTGGGTAAGATGGTGGCGACAGCACGGATCGCTTTGCTGCTGGTCGTGTTCGTACACGAGACGAATTCAGTAAAACAACTGAAGACGACTACTTCAAAGTTGTTCAAGTCAAATGGTTTCAGAATGAATAAAGCAGCTTTGATTTGGAAAAATAATTCTTATGTCTGATTTTGTAATTATGTTCTTTATGTGAATTCTTTTCATTTTGGTCCTTAAAATAGGAAAATCTTTTTGTAATTTTATATTTTGGCTTGTCTGATGATGTCTTTTCTGAATATCAATCGACTGATTTTTTTGATCAGTCACTCGGCCTTTTTTTCCCCAAATACTTTTTTCACTGTTGCCTGAGTGAAAAATATGTTGAAGTAGTGCTACTCTTAGTTGAGTGAAATTTATCGGTACTCTACCCGCCTCTGCTTGCAACATGAAACAACAACAAACGAAGAACATGTCCGGACCTGTTGAGGTGTTGTGTGCGCCCGTCGGGGGTCATGTGTGACAAGTCCCGGTGGCAGATCTGACAGAAGAAAAGGCCTCCGTCCTCCAGGTCCACCATCTGGGCCTCTGCCGCCTCCCTGTCCAGCTCCCGCTGCAGCCGCAGGGCCAGCGCCTCGTCACTCTCTGGGAGCTCAGAGCGGGGCGCCGCCGCCTTATCTGAGGACAGACGTGGGTCATAGTAAAACTGCGCATTGCATTTTTATCCGTCCCCTTCACCATGACACTCCTAAGAAGATTGTTGGAGAAGTGGCTCTTTGGACTGTCCACAATCGCTATGAAATATTTTAAAATTATAAAGAAACAACAGACGTTTTAGAAATAATGTTTGTCTTTTTCAGTGAATAATTACATTGAATTTCAACAACAGAATGACACTAGAAGTATTAGTCATTTTTATGTAAACCTATTTTTCACTGTTAAGCTAGAAACTATTTGCAAATGTCAACTTCCCCATACAAGAAGAAAGTTTTGTCCTTTTGTTTTTATTATTTTAAAACAAAAATATTAACTGTCGCAGCCTTCCGTTCCAAAAAAGCCAAAAATTCCAATAAAGGCTGTGGGTGGTAACAGGTGGTTTTGGATTTGTACGCACTCTCGAATTGATTCATTTATTGTAAAAGTAGAGATAAAATAATTACCAAAAAAGGTCTTGTAACTTAGTCGAAATGAAAAATAATCTCAATTTAATGTTTGAAGGTATAAAAAGGTGTAAACAAGTGGTCAAAAAATCATTTTACAAAACCTCCCGTCCACACCAGACATTTACCAAACAATCCACCTCCACCAAGCACCCGGTGTGTTCTTAATTACTCAAATTAATGGGAGGGTCTAACAATTAACAACGTAATCTAAACAATTCCAAATATAAAAATTAATTACAAATTTTGATTCTAAATTAACTTAAATATATTCTAACTACCCAAAGAACAAAACGAAATTGGTAGAAATGATAAACTACAAAACGTTTGCATAAATGGCCACAACATTAACAATTGTTGTTTCGCAACAGGATTCCTGTAGTAGGTTTTTTTTCAGTGTGCAGTATTTGTGCTGATAAGTCAGTTATATTCTAGCTGGACTGAGGTCAAAAATGGCTTTGGATGTCATTGAATAGTAAAAGTTGCAGACCCATGTTCTAGCAGGACACAGTTTCTTAGATCAATGCACGTGTTAGAATGGCCCAGTCAAAGTCTAGACCTAAATCTGAATAAAACTGTGTACGGAAACAGACGGAGGAGAGCATTTAACAACCAGCACCATTCCCATAATTTACATGGCGATGTTTGGGTTGGAAGAATCGTTTGCATTACCTGCTTTTTGATGCTGTGCAGTCAGAGTACGGCCGTCGGTCTTTGCTGGCTCGATTCTGTTGCTGTGCATCATCTTCTGTGGGCTGGCTCTCTTGAACTCTTGCATCCTGAGGAGTACGTTGCCTTTTGCCCTCAGGTCTGCGTCAGCTGGAGGAAAAGCAGAAGACTGCACAGCATCCCCCGAGTCACGCCCGGTTCCTCCACAGACCACCTCCGACCCAGTGGCTGAAAACCCGGACAGAGAATGCTCATCCTGCTCATCAACCGCTCTCTTGTCCCCCCGGGTTGCTTTGCTGCAGCTCTGCTGTTCTGCCTTCCTGCTCGGTCTGCCTGCTGGTTCTTTCTTGCGGACGCGCTTCAGCAACTTGGAGCAGAGGTCCACAAAATCCAGCTCGGAATCATCCATGGCGATGTCAGTAGTGTTGCTTTAAAGGTGCCAAAGCAGCGCGGTTCCAGCTGTCATCCCGCAAAAACAGCCAAGTGAGACACGGAAAACAGAATAAAAACCCATTTCCTCACCTGGGAACGGATGGGAAACAAGGTCCTTAAACACAACACGGCAGACGGCAGTTGGTGTGCTAGCTATTTGTGCTAATCAAAGTCTTACTGAGATTCGTTGATAGGTCCCTCATTGCCTCAGCTCTCTCTCGCTGATGTTAGGAAGGTTTATTTTTACGTAACATTGCTTGACAAACAACAGAAAGACCTGAAGAAATTGTTTATGCTTCAAAACGTTTTTACCAAAAAAAAAAAACCGCTCCATTCCTCGCTTCCGGTCACGTGATAATTAACCAATAAACAGGGATTATTCAGACGACCTCTTCGCTGACGTCACTTACTGTAAAACAACATAACGTAATATTAAATATATTTTAATAAAATAAATACCGAGTTTCCGACGACAGATTTTCTGACTTGAACAAGAACCTCAAATTCTGTAGCTACACTGGCTTTTGTACTAATTAATTAATTAATGTTTCCAGCTTTATTTTGCGTTCATATGAAAAAATATTGAATTCACTATGAATGCAATAATTGCTCCACTGGAAAAGGAAGTAAAAAAATAAAATAAAATCTAGACCTCCAACCGTGAGCGAAACCTTCTGAGCATTGATGTGTAGAATGACATATTGTGTTAGAAATGGGTTCAGATCTGGGTTCGGGGTTTCTGATATGGGCCACATGGGCATTAGCCCGGGGTAGCATTAGAAAGGATACACACTAGCATTGGATGAAAAAAAAAACCTTTGTTGAGCCCTGAACATTTTATTTTATTTTATGCACGTAACAAAAAAAAAAAAAAAAAAAAAGTCGCCATAGTATCCAATGAGTGTCTAGACAGCGCCCCCTACTTGCTGAAAAATATGGAGCCAAGTTTAGTTTATGGCCTTTGTCATTTGAAAATTGGTCCTTGAATATCCTATGGTGAGTATTTTCTGATATAATTTGTTTAATCTGAAATATTAAAGCATGTCTAAAATAACGGAAAGTACAAAAACACCTAGAAGGAGCACGTGCGCGAACGTTAGTCAGATTGTTAAGCTGATTTTCAAAAAACAGAAAATTGCTCCCAAATGAACAATTTTACAGAAAGAGCATGTGCAAGCCGCAACCTATTAATAAAATAACGGCGTCACTAATTAACTAATTTGATCGTTTAGTGCGCCGTTGGCTCTGTTCACCAATATTTAATAGTATGTTTATGATTCTCATAGTGATGGGAATTGCGGCTGTTTCTCGAGATCCAGATAATTTGGATGAGACACACAAGAACCGGGTCTTTCTTAGCTCCTAAACGGCTCTTCGTCATTAATGTTGCGGCAGTTACCCTGGTTAGACAAATTGATAATCCGTAGTTTATTAACCTCGAAAGGCATTTCCTCTTAGCAGTAGTACGTACTTTATGCCAGTGGTCCCAAACTGTATTCCTCAAGGGCCAGTGTCCTGCAACTATACGTCTCTGCTTCAACACACCTGGCTCCAATATTAGCTCATTTATATATATTTAATTTTTTTGTCTGTACTTAATTTCGATTTGATTGCTGCTATAAAACAGAACAAGTATGAGAAGACTTTTTTTTTTTTATCACAAATTGGTCAATCCTGACATGGTGGGCTAATTGGTGTAAGATCAGTTTCCTCCTGTTGCTATTAGCAAGAAGATGGAAATAAAAGTGAAAGAAATGAGGGTAGTGGCACAAAGTTACAACATGGCTGCTGTTAAATTTAACATCTAATCGGCTACACTGGATCCTGCGGCTGTGGGGGAAGAATCACAGACCTCCAGACTTGTCCTCCTGCAGATGTGGCCCCTCAGCCTTAAGCCAACCTGAAATACTTGTACAACTTTATATTGATAGAAAGTTTAGTGGAAGGAAAAAGTGTGAGTGTGCAAGTTAACATCTTCGTAATAGTTTAAATGCTGATAAATAAATAAAATCCCGATAAACTGAATTAAAAACAGTTGGAATACGACATCATATAGTAAACATGAGTTCACTTTTTGAAGTCGAGTGTTTTTAAATGCATCTGTAAATTAAATATGGAGGAGTTGAGTATTTACACACTAGGCTAAACTCTGAAGGAAAGAAATATAAATGTATATTTTTAAGTATACAGCTATAAAGAGGGGAAAATAGGCAATGGTTTAGGTATTAGAAGATTCAATATGGGGTATGTGGCCAATGTTGATGCTAAAGGACAGAAAAGTTGCACTGAAATGAATGACACACACCAACAGTAAAAGTATTGCCTCATTCAATCAACAGAGTACTGGCATTCTTCTGTTGCACACAGTTTATTTAACAATATGGTATATAAGTAAGAAATGAATCTTTTACCAGTTTATACAGTGATTTCATTCTCTCTTCCTTATATTTATAGTATTTTGCTTAATAGCTTGATTTACAATAGGAGAAAAAGGAAATCCCCCCAAATTCAAGTGTTTGTGAGAGGAACGAAGGTTGATGACAATGAAGCTTTCCTTACGGTGAATCTCAAATGTTGCCCTTTCACCCGTTGATAGCTCACAACTTTAGTGTAAAACTTGGGGCTTTTGGGAATCATCTGAGATCGTTTTCTGCAAAACAACCTGTTATCATTCCACCTCAGCTTAGGGGGCTGGTCTCTTTCTCACGCTCTCTTTACACTTTACATTTGTATGACAAGGGAAAAAAAAATAAAATAAAAAGGTATGACAATTTTCTTATTTTTTTTAGTCAAACCCAACAACTTTCTACACCAGCAGAAGAATTTTTTTTTTTTTTTTTTCCAATTTGAGATTGAAGTCCGCAGTCCTCTGTGAAAACTCATTCAGAGCAGTGTTCCTATTAGTGACGGTGAGGGTCTGTGCATCAGTGTCTTCATGTGCGCCTGCATACATGCCAGCGAGTACGCAGCCTGCCGCAGGCCAGCTCCTACTTTAATACGACCGAGTGCTCTTCATAAACACGCACAACGAAAAGTCGAAAAAAAAAAAAAGGGAGCCGTTGCCGTCCCTGAATGCATCGTCTCGCAGTAATGGTACAATACTAGATTACAATTGCCAGGAATGACGGCTCGCGAAGAGAAAAAACAAACCTGTCCCGATTCCCAGACAAAAAAGATATTTTTACAGTTTTAACACAAAAACGCATGACTTTTTTTTTTCAAAAAAGAAAAAAAATAAAACGGTACAAAATAAAAGATATGAAAGGTATGATGCAATTTTACATTTTTCTAAAAAAAAAAGAAAAAAAAAAAAAAAAAAAGAAGGCGTGAAATCATACCACAAACGAAAATAAACTGAGTACGGAACACATTTGGTCTCAACCAAAAATATATTCTTTGTGATTTAATTTTATTTTATGAAGAAAACTTGCAAATTCCTCAAACATTTTAAGGAAAAGAAAAACAAACCCGACGCTTCGGGTTTAGGAAACCATTACATTCCCAAGAACAGTTTGTTTCTTGACCGAGTTTATTTTTAGTCTCCTCCCGCCCTCCCCGCCCCCCAAAAACAGCTGAAACTTTTTACATGTCAGTACAAAACGAAAACGTTCTCAATCTTAGAAAAAACGAACGAAGCCCTCTGGTGGGGTAAAGAGTCCGAGGGGGAAACTGGGGAGTAGAGGTGAGGGGCACTGGGAGAGAAAAGAGTTCTTTTTTGCTCCCAGTTACAAAATGCTACAACCCCTCCACGAACCTCTCCAGCGTGTCCCCCGTGGCGTCACCCACCAGCCCCAAGTCGCTGCTCAGTGCCCCCCTGTTGGGCGTGTTGAGCTGCGGCAGCATGGCGCTTTGCTCCGGTGTCCCCAGGTGTCCCTGCTCCAGCGACTGTAGCGGGCCGCCCAGCACCGGGTGGGGCGACCCTGAGTGCGGCAGGGCCGGGTGCTGCGGCGAGGGTTGCGGTTGGTTTTGAACTTGCCGCGAGGGGCTGGAATGTGGCGGCGGCTGTTGCTGTTGCGCAGGCGACTGGACGGGTGCCGGGGAGCGGACCTGGTTGCCGAGGGCATTGGCCAGTCCTGGCTGGGCAGAGAGGTGGGCGGCGCCCTGAGCTTGGCCGGCCAGCAGGTGGGTCTGGGGGCTCATGGGGCTCGGGTGGGCCGGGGAGCCCATCTGCTGCTTGAGGACGGCCTGCTGCTGCTGGGGGAGCTGTGCCTGCTGTTGCTGCTGCTGCTGCATGCGCTGATGCAGCAGGTTCTGAGCGGAGTCCATGCTCATCCCGGGTTGGGCCATCTGGGCCATTGGTGGGAGCTGACCCATAGTTACGCCCCCTGCCCCAGCAGCGCCCGCCTGCTGCATGGCTATCTGCTGCTGCTGTTGCTGCTGCATGCGGATGTGGGAGTACATCACAGAAGTTCCCTGTGGCTGATTGGGAAACTGACCGAGGTGACCCTGCGGCATCACCCCTTGCTGCTGCGGCTGTTGTTGCTGCTGCTGCTGCTGTCGCAATAGCTGCCGGCGGTAGAGCTCCTGGATCTGCGGGTTGGCGTTGTGAGCCGCATTCATCAGCTGCCCTGAGCCCAGCTGGGCCATGCCCTGCACTGGAGCCTGCTGCGGCTGCTGAGGGGGCATCGCCGCCCTCTGCACCGGCCCGCCTTGCATGGCTATGGTCTGCATCGCTGGCATGCCGGGTTGCTGCTGCTGAGGCTGCTGTGGCTGACCAGCCTGCGGCTGCGGCTGCGGCTGCTGCTGCGGCTGGCTCGCGTGGTACTTGGCTGTCCGCTGTTTGATGAAAGCTGCCATTAGCTGCGGGTTGGACTTCAGGATGTTGAGGACCTGCTGCTGCTGCTGCGGGGAGCTTGGGGACTTCAAGGTGCGCAGGAGGTCCTGAAGGGCGTTCGGGGGTATGGTGCCTGTTCTCTGGGGGGTTTGCGGCCGCGGACCTGGTTGCTGCGGCATCAGCATCCTCTGCTGACCCTGTTGCCCGGGCGCCATCATGGCTCGCTGGATGCTCATGGCCTGCTGCGGCGTGTTCTGGTTTGGAACCACGCCTGGCTGTTGGTTCTGAGCTGGCATGGGGCCGGCGGCTGCGGGCCACTGCCCCAAACTGGGCTGCTGCATGACCTGGGGGCCGCGGGGCCCCGCCACCATCTGCATGGTTTGAGCCATGCGCTGCTGTTGCGTCGGCTGGGGGGTCATGGGTAGGCCATTCATGTTGACCCTGTAGTTCTGTTGGTTCTGCTGCGCCTGCGCCATCATCTCTATGTGGTGCGCCATCTTGATGGCGGCAAGAGGTGCCTGCTGCTGGCGCTGCTGAGGCGGCTGAGGGAGAGGAGACTGCTGCTGATGCAGGGGCGAGGCGTGGGGGCCCGGCTTGCCCTGCGACACGCTCGCCTGAGGCGGGCCCGCTCGCGGCACGCCGGGGAAGGTGGGGGACGTGACGCCCGCCGAGTTGGGCGTCGGCGGCTGGTTGGACAGCGGCTGCTGCGGCGTCTGAGGAGTGCTGGGCTGGGCGTGGGACGTGGGAGTGCTGGGCGTGGCGGCAGCGGGCGGGGACGGCAGCGGCATGGTCCGGCCCTGCATGGTGGCCATTCTCCTCCTCATCAACTGCGCCTGCTGCAGCCGGTGCTGCAGCTGCTGCTGTCGGAGCTTGTGCTTGATGTTCAGGCAGAACGGGACCGGACACTTGTTCTCCTGGCAATGCTTGGCGTGGTAGCAGCATAATGCGATGAGCTGCTTGCACACCGGGCAGCCCCCGTTGGTTTTGCGCTTGCAGCCCTTGGTGTGCTGCACCACCCTCTTCATCTTCTGGCAGGACGGCAGAGAGCAGTTGGCGTTGCGGCACTGACATGCGTGGACCAGAGACTGGATGCAGCGCTGGATGCTCAGACGCCGGCTCTCCTGCGGGCTTTTGGAGGCTTCGCCGCTTTGGCTGTTGTTGTCGTCGTCCAGGCCAAGACCCCACTTCACCATCTGGTGCTCGTGGCCCTTCGTGTTGTAGCAACTAATGCACAGATCAAAGTCCTGAAGCAGAGAAAATAACAGGTGAGTCAAGTCAAGTTTATTTATACAGCACATCTTAGCAACAAGGCAGCTCAAAGTGCTTTACATCATAAAAACGTAATCATGAAACAAGCAACAAACATTATATTTTGTCAAATAGTATTAGTATACCATATTTTCTGCACTGTAAGTCGCAGTTTGGCTCGTTCGACTAGCCACACTGAGTCATAATATTGCTTCCTCTTTGTGGCACATTTCTGACTGGTGTGACTTGTACTCCAGATCAACTTGTAGTTCAGAAAGTACAGTAATCACAATTTCTATAACTTAAACTACCATTATAAAGTCAGAAAATTGGAATTTTTTGAGGCTACCAAAATGGTGACGTGTTCAGATTATTTGTTAAGTGCTTTGTATAACAAAAAATAAAAATAACCAATTATGAAGCAAGCAACGTTTTACGTTTTGTCAAATGCCAATCAAAATAATCAAGAGTAATCATGAAATATATTTATCAATGTTCCAATTTGTTTTTAATCTATAGGAACTCTAAACAAGTGAGTTTTTAGCCTTAATCTGAAGGAACTCAGTGTTTCAGCAGTTTTGTAGTTTTCTGGAAGTTTGTTCCAGATTTGTGGTGCATAGAAGTTGAATGCATGTTTGGTTCCTGTGTATTCAAAACATTAAAATGTTTTGTTTCTAAGCCATTTTGTGATTTATAAACTAACAGAAGCATGTTAAAGTCTCTAAGTTAAGGGGGGAATATTAACCTTAAACAAAATTCTGCTTCCAGTGGATGCTTTTTGAAACAAGACGTAAAGAAAACAAACAAAAGAGTGACCCACCTCACACACAGTGCAGTGCCAGCGTGTCTCCACGTGGTGTTTGCACTCGTTGCAAGTGTAGACGAAGCGATCTTGTCCCTGGTTGTGCAGCTCCACCAGCATGCACATGGTGCTCCACTTGCACCTCCTCAGGGAGCTGAACTCCCAGTGTTTGTCCCTCGCCAAGGTCAGGAAGGCGTCCCGGCCGTCCATCAAGTCGCAGGAGATCATGGGGTCCGGGTCGACGATGGGCGGCAGGGTGTTGGCCAAGGGGCCAGAGTGAAGATGGATCACAAAGAACACCTAAAAATAAAAAATCCGTAAAGGAAAAGAAGGAAATCAATCCAAAACAGTACAGACTTGCCGTTTAAAGGCACAGCGCCGTCAGCTGGAGTCTTAACTTAGTTTTGCAATGAATTTGAGTTATATTTTTTTTTATATTTTTAAGTTTTTTCAGTAATTTAATTTAAAAAGGCAAATAAAATAAAAATGCTACAAATACTAAGGATTAACAAAAACACATTTAAATTAAAAGGTAAGTTACGACACAATGTCACAAATTTTCTTTTCATTGAACTTTCTGTTTTTTGCTTAGAGACAGCTCTGTGAGCAGCCAGCCAGTTTACCTGTTTTCTTATACTAAACCCTCCCGCTCCCCAAAAAGGAAATTTACAAGATGTTTACAAATGTTAAATAATAGAAAATAATATCAAGCTGAAATACCTACATCCAGTTCCATGGATTGTTTCAGAAGACACTTTTTTTTTCTGCTCAAGTCCAGTCAGATTGGACAGAGAGCATTTAAGCATCAATCTGGTAAGAAAACCTTTTAAAAACAAGCTGACCTCTTTGTGCTTCTCCATGGTGGCGTACAGCTTCTGGGACAGATCATTTGCTACGTTCGGCATCCCGGGCTTCTTCTTGTTGGCTCGGCTCACGCTGCTCTTGTTTTTATTCGTCTTCTTGTTGTTCTTCTTCTTGGCGTTTTTGCTGTCACTCGGGGTACCCTGAGGGACAACATTTAGACGTTAGAGGACAGACTCTGATCACAAAAACCTCTCCATGCCACCATTACTCTGTTCATTACTGATGTTTGATGCATAAACCATCACATTTTCTGACATTTTAGGCATTTCTTTTTTCTTTTTTAAAAGAAGGATTTTGTTTACTCCCATTTTATTGATACATTTCTAATATAGGCTTATTTGAAGTATCTGCAGGACGTACCAAATTTTTTTATCCGATTAATTGTCAATAATCTACAGCTCAATCAATAATCAAAATAATTGTTAGTTGTAGCGATAATTTCATCAATTCAAAAGAGAAATTTAAGGGATTAAGGTTCAAATATTTGTAAGTTTCTCACTAAGCGACGGTACCTCTGGAGTTTCCGTGGCCGCAGTGGTTTCCTCCTTCTTCCTCTCCTCTTCCTCCTGCTCCAGCTCCTTGATGCTCTCCTCCAACACGTTGGGCCAGAAGTCGCCTTCAAAGTACGGCAGCTCGTTGGCGCTGGTCAGCCGGTCCTCAGTCGCCTGTTTGAAGATGTCCTGCGGAAAAGACGTAGGAAATTTTGATCAATAATTAAAAATGATGATTTTGACATAAAGTGTTGCCATTAACGTCGTCCTCTCCAAGAACCTTTACCTACCTTGTAGTCATGCAAGATCCTCTCAGCAAAAGCTTTGTCCAGCATTTTCCTGTACCACTCCTGCAGTCTCTTCGGTTTGGGGATCTTCTGCTCTGGAGGATGGCAGTGGAAGATGTAGTCATCTCCCTCGCTGGGCGGACACGCCCAGATGTGGCCCTGCGTGTAACTTCAGAACCGCACAGACCAAAGCTCATATCACTAAGCAGCTACGGTAGGAAACATTTTTTATTTATTTTATCAATTTTATCAAATAAAAAATGTAGGACTTACCCAAGTTTTTTGACATACTCAAGATAGCCAATGAGAATTTCATGGTACACCGCTGTTCGTAGAACTCTGGGTCGGAAGAAGTGAATACTGTCGAGGTATGATATGTAGACCCGTCTGCAAAGTCGGAAAGAACAATGTCAATTTAACAGATTAAGTCAATTAGAGGTGAAGATCATTTAAGTACAAGATCATTTAAAATTCACATCCATAATTAAATTGAAAATGTGTAATAATTTGGGTTGATTTCCAACAAAGTGTTGCATTTCAAGAATTTGTGCTGATGATTATGGCTGAGAGAGAACAAAAACCCAAACTTTAGTTTAGAAATATTTTGTATATTTGGCAGTTTGGATACCAAACTGGTTCCAGGTACCAAGCCCTGCCTGAGAATGAAAACAGCTTCTCCATAAAACATAAAGTGCATTACAACATCCTATTAAAATGCTGCATTGATTTTAGACTTGATGAACACAAAGTGGACCAACACCAGCGGACGACATGATCACCATGGCGCCTCTCCACTCTTCTTTTAGTCTCTGGGACCTTGATGTAAACAAAAGAATGCCAAGTTTTCTTCTGAAAACAGGACTTGTGGATCTCTAACCAAGAGTCCAGTCCTTTTTCTCTTCAAAGGAGATTCTGACAACAGTTGTATTGTTTTTATGTCCTGGGTTTACGTCTGGGTGTTATGCATCAGCTGCAGTTCACAAATTCCACAAAATCAATTTTTCTATGTGGAGTCCGCCGTGTGGTTGTGTTTTTTGTTGTTGTTTTTTTTAAGCGTCAAAAGAGTAGTGAAATATTCACGTAATATTGGTAAATATCCATTTTCAGTCACAAAAGCAATACTAATATCTGATATCAATTTTGGCCTAAATTTTCTAATAAATGCATCACTAAAAATTCTGAAAGAAACTATTGAAATGTATAACCCTGGGTGTAACGAATTCATGTACATTTAGTTTTTGAACTGAAACACATTAATTGTTAATTAATTTGGGTTCATCTACATAAGCTTAAACAAACCAACCTAGTGTTAGGAAATGGGCATTCGGAGCCGTACTCCTGCACGTGCATGCCGAAGAAACAAACATCCACACCATCGATCTCCTCAAATGCAAAAAGTGCTTTGGTTCTGTAGGGAAAGGTGTCGGGCATCTCACCCGTGTCCACAAACCTGACATGAAAGGAACATAAAGAAATATTAAAAATGTACACAAATATGATGGCGATGGTGTATATTTTGCCCTCTTAGAAAGTATAATTTCACACACTGTAACAGTCAAACGTAATTGGTGTCCTCTGGTATACAAAGATGCTTTTTTGAAGCTTTTGAATAATTGTTTATAAAATTAAGAAGCGAGGTTTACTATTTTGAACCAGATATCTTGTAAAAAAAAATTTTAAAAAGACTATCAAAAAGCGCATAGTGGCAAAGAAAGTGGTAAAAATAAACCCTTAGAAATTCTGAACGCATTTGTTTGTTTGCTCACAAAAAATAAATAAATAAATTTAATGGGAGAAAATCAAAGACAGAGGATGGCATTTAAAAATAAATCAAATATTTAAAAGTCCGTTTTTAGGAAAATCTAATTTGAATATTTTAGGTTATGGAAATGAAGAAATCTGGACTCTTAATTTTATTCTTTATTATGGCATAGAAAGTCTATTATTATTCATACCTTTCAAGAATATATAGAAACTCTGTTAAACAGAAATACGGAAGGAGCTCCTGAAGAGGTTACAATGTAGAACTGAAAGGTCATGTGACTTTTAATCAATAAGGAGCAAACACGACTAATCAGTAAACATGATGATAACAAGCTGTTCAATCAGGGATTATGTTCCTTTCAGGGGGGAATGAGCAAAGCAGACTTGCAGTAGCAGAGAGTCAAACCCATTTTGTGCAACATGTAGGTTGTACAGTTAGTCTGTCGAGTCAGAGACAAACACAACCCGTTTCTTAAACCAGGGGGGTTGAGGTCGGCCGACCCGTTCCAAGCTCACCTGGCTTTCATGCCGGGTTTAACTTCCACCGTTTTGTCAGAGCTTGCTACCACTCGCACAAACACTTCCCCGGCCTCCGGATGGTTCTGCCTCTTCAAGTATTTATTCACACGGTCCTCTATGTACATTCCCAGTCGGGTGGACTGTAACCCTGAAGCGAAGCAGCACATTCAAGCAACATTTTAAAACCAACTCTGGCACTTAGGGGAAAGAAGGAAGGAATTTCATAGAGACTTCAAACATTAGGTCGCCATTAAAAGTAGCACAGTCTTAAAGATTAATGCAATAATCTTTATGAAAGTGCAGAAATAAACCCATCACGGCTAAGAATAGGGTGTGCTTACTTTTAGCGGTGAACTTGTTTTCTTTCCGTGATTTTGCACTTTTCTTCAAACAGTTGTCACAGATGAATCTGAACACATTAAGAGAAAATTGTCACTTTGTTTATCTGAACACAAATAAGAGATTTAGAAAAATGCAGCAAGAAAGAACTTCTCACCCTGATGGCCAAATAACCTCGTAGTGTAAAACACAGATCTGGTGCATTTTGCGTCCACAATCTTTACATTCAACAAATCTGGATGGAAAAAAACCCAGAAATTAAACGTCTTTTATCTGAGGATTTTATGTTTTAGATAAAGGTTTTTGAGCTGGTCCTGGATAAATTTAGCCTCATTTCATAAAAGGTTACTAATGACTTCAGAGTCCATTGAAAAGATCGAGAATGAAAAGCCTTCAGGAACACATGGTCAATTTAAGACTACAACTTAATATCTTTGGTTTCAGATTGATGCTAGTAAAGTCACAAATAAAATCTGTGTGATTCAAATGCTTTGAAAAGTTTGCCAACATCAACAGTACACATTAAGTTTTATGAATAGCATATTGTTAGCTTTTTACAATGTTAAAAAAAACAACAACAAAAAAAAATCATCTGAATTCCTCAGCTAGAACTATAAAACTAAGATCAAATAAATGCTGCCAGAGCTTTACTAAAAAATAAAAGACAACATAACAAGAGGACACACTCTGGAAGCACTTTGATAAATTAAAAACACTTAATATAAGACAAAATGTTGAAAATGAACAATATCTAAACGACAGGAAAAAGCAACCTAAGGTTGATGTGTGTGAAGGGAATTTAAATCAAATTCATTTGATTTAAATGAATTTCTCAGGAAAAGGATGTGCAGGGAAACCTACTAAAAACAGAATTTCATTTTAAAGACAGCAACCTTAGGAAAATAATGAAAGTATTTGTTTTACTTACGGTTCAGGGTCAAGAACATCATTCTTCCTGCGTTCAAACTGGTCTTTTGATATCATTCTGAAGAGTTGAGAAAAACAAGGGCAAGAAAACTTTATTACCATCATAACACAATGTCTCAAGTAAATATAAATCATTTCTTACATTTAAAGAAGCTTTACATGTGGGATAACTCTGTATTAAAAGTTCTACATCTAATTTAATGAAAATACAACAAAAAACACAAATCTGAGCATTGCCGGGTTCGCAACAAACATGGCTGCTTCGGTGCCTGAATTAATTTAGCGTTCACTCACGTCTGCGGCTGTGCGGGATCATCTCCTAACGTCACACTGTCTCCCTGGATCTCATTGAAGCATTTTTCACAGAAATGATACCTGAAGGGGAATAAAGCACATCCATACTCTCAATGCAACTCCAGACAAAAAAGGTCGTCGTACGGTACGCACATCTTTGGAACCCCGATGATTTGATGTTTTGCTACTTGTTTGTGACTCCCCAAGTGAGGTGTGCACCAACTACAGCGTGTTTTTATGTTTTCTGACAGACGGTGGGGAATCCTGGAGCTCCCATTGAGAGCGTAAATGAGCTGTGCTGCAAGAGTCTGATGCAGTCTCTCTAACGCTGCTGCTCGCTCTAAGTGAATTGTGTAAGTGAGAAGGGGGGGGGGGGGGGGGGTGACTTGTAGTTGCGCTAAGCATGCAGCAGGGGGAGGAAGAAATCCAAAATGTGAGTGAAAATGTGCCACATCTCAGCTGCTAGGCAGCAGGTAATGATGGGCGAAGATGTTTGTAGCTTTAAACTAAGATTATTTTTTGATGGTTACAAAAGAAACAGCTAGACGGATAAATCAGTCGAACAGAACCTGGCTGCAAAGTATAAGACTGTTCAAATGCCTCAATTTAATATGAAGTAAACCTGCAGATACAAGTTAGAATTTTTCAAGGTGCTTGGATTTGAAACACACTAAAACATTCTGGGGAAAAAAGCAAGGTGCAGACGTACCTGTTTTGGTAGCTGTAGTAGGTGCCTCCGGTAGGTATGGTGCAGAGCTGCTTGCCATAGCAACAGAGAGTTTGAGGGGAGAACTCGTACTGCGGAAACAAAGAGCGGCTCATAAATTTATCAGCAAGCGTTTTCAATCGGAAGCAGAAAAACTGGTCTGATTATTCAAGTTTCTGACTTTTTGCATGCGATTCTTTATGTGTTGGAGGAGTGGCGCGAAGAATTGCAAAGAAAAACAGTTCGCATCAAACCCTATTCATGCTGCTTTACTAATTCTCAAACAAAGCACAGAGAAAACAGTACAAATGCAATCCACAATATGTATGTACATTTCATACTGGAACAAGGCATTTTTAAACCAACCACAAATCTATATTTTTCCAAATTCTGTCATGTTTTGTTGTTGTTTTTCTTCTCACCATTTAAAAACACTCACTCCAAAGAGACAGATTTTGATGGCTTTAACGCCATACATCCATTTTTACAACAGTTTTGATGTAAGAATTGTTTTAAAACAGTGTTTAGTTTTTCCACACACTGAAATTTATAAAAGAACACATTTATCAACAAGTCGTATCAAAACAGAGCAAAAAAAAAAAAAACTAGCATTAGTTTGTGGAGGACTTCCACAAACTAGTATAATAAAAAATGTATAATGCTCTTTACATGAAAATCTCAAACAAAAATTTTGAAAACACTCATTTAAAATATCAATCATAATGATTGATATTTTATTAATAAAACATGAGTACTATATCTTAAGTCTACATTGAGTTATAAACATGTATAAAGATTATTATTGCTGGAATGCCAGGTAGTTCTTTTTATAGTAAGAGAAAGAAGATTTTAATGTAAAAATGACTTAAGTGTGAATGAGATAGAAAAAAAAAAACATTGGAGGAATCAAGCTAACCACAGGATGAATCTTACCTTCCTCCCGCAGCAATATCCCAGACCCTGCATGACTGGGTCAATCTCGGACTCGAAAACCTCCGCCAGCTTAGAGCAGTACTTGTAGACGCGGGACGTCTTGCGGTTGTAAAGCCAGGCGTTGTTGAACATCAGCCACACGTCGTCCACATACTGCCAGGGCTCTTGGTACTGTCCCGTGTCAAGCTTGCGCTTTATCGTGGACAGATCGATGGGGTTCTTAACTATATCGAAGTAGTCCTAGAGTAACACGGGAAGGAAAAGTATACACAAGTCAAAATGGCGCCAAGTGTGTCCACTAATAGCGCCGGACACGGAGGGAGTTTTTGTGATTCGTACCGGGATCCCGAGGAGCATGGGGTCTACAGGCTGTCTGAACGGCAACGACTCCGGGTCCTGCCTGTACAGAGACTCCAGAGTCGGCATCAGAGCCTGCCGCAACTCCTCAGGCTTGAATACTGAAATAAACAATACAATAAGTTAGGGTTTGGAAATACAAACATTTTCTGTCCCGCCCGACAGTATAGCACTCAGAATTGGTTAAGCGTCAAAAAAGAAGCCAAGCAGATTAATTTTCACAGGTGGAGCGTTACAGCTTTTGCTATAATGCTGCACTTGATATAAATTTAAAAAAGAAAACCATCAGAATTTGCTTTGGGTGTATTTTAATCGCAAGAAGAAAAAAAACAGAAGTTGACATTAAATATGTTTTGGGAATCTGCTTCTATACCTCTTTCTTATCAAGACCTGGAAAATACTTGAATCAAATTTCATACTTTAAGACTTTACCACAATGTAGGATCTCTGCGTCCCCAAATAATTTTAAAGTCAGAGCTTATTTTGAAATGGACGTAGTCAAAATAGGCAGGTGGACCGTAAGTACAAAGATGGAGAACAAAAAAATTAAAGGCCCAGAGTGAAAGGCCTTGAACATTTTCCTAGATACATCAGTCTCGGATGCACGAGACTCACTTTTCCGCCGTGACTGGGAAGGAGACGAGGAGGTCGTGCCGTTAGTTCCGTTCTCCTCCTCCTCTTTGGGCTCCGTCTTAATTTCCGGCTTTTTCTCCTCCACCTCCATTGGCTCCGGCTTTCCCTCAGGCTCCTCCTTTTTCACTGAAGCTGAGGCAGAGTCGTTCTCAGCCTGTAGTCGAGAGAACAATCGTTAAACCTGTTGCCATAAGTTATAAATCAATTAAATGCATAACAGCACAATCGTTTCCAGTTGTATGATTGCTTGTTTCTTGTGTCTCTGTTTTTCTACCAAAGACTGAATGACAAAAAAAGCTTTAGTCTGATGGATTGGTCTTAACTCAACCTTTTTATGAAAAGAGAAGGATTTCATTATTAACTTTATTTGTAGTTTTAGTTGTTTTGTTTATTTATTTTGGATATTTAAAATGTCTTCCAGTTCCAGTACGATTTTTGTTAAAAATAAAACCTGATTGATTTTTGATAGGGTGAACTTGCTTTATTATGCCATTACTATGTTATTACTTGAAAATGAGCTCAAAATGATAATACCTTGATTTCAATATTATCATTTATCGCAACAATTTCTGGGTGGGGTCAAAGCATAAAATCGAGCAAATACCAGAGGAAACTTTATTATTTAAATTTAAATATATATATATATATATATATAAAGTTGTGAGTTACAGCCCTAATACTGACAGTTTTAGACACGCTACTCAAACTCACCTCTGTCTTGGGTTCAATTTTCCCACCAGCAGCTTCAAACTCCTGTTGGTCTGTTCGCGTTTCTGCTTTGAGATCCTGGGCGGGCAGGTCGGCTCCGACGTGCTGTGAGTGCAGGTCAGCGCTGGCGGCGGAGGCAGGCGTGGGCACTCTGTTGTCCAAACTGGCCCCCGGCTGAGAGAGCTGAGACGAGAAAAGACAAAGGAGATGATGAAGGACGGGGAAATATGAAGCTTTTCAAACCAGTGTCAAGCCCATCGATATATGTTACTGGATAGGACTGTGCCTGTTAGCCGCTGTAGCTAGTGACGCACACCTGCAGGCGACATCACTATGCATTGAGTCATGGTCACAACACCTTGCCGTTCCGATGCGGGATGAGCAGGAATCTGGTGAAGAACAACTCAAAACCACATGTGTTCTTTTTATTCCCCCTTTGCTCCCCATGTCAGCTCTACCCCAAACATGGACTTGTTCCCATGGATACGGACTGACAACAGCCCCACTACCAGACAGAGAAGAGATTACGTACAACTGTGTCAGGATACAACACCATAAACCACGCAAACATTTACCACACTAAAGAAAGTATGTAAGAAGCCCAAACAGAACATTCAGTCCGTCACAGTTTTAGTTTTCCAGTTTATTTATGTTTATTTTGGGATTATTAATAAATGGCCAAAACAAACCGAACTCTGCAGCACTGGTACATGTTAAGATTATCAAAGTCAAGCTAGCATAATTGACTTATTTCCTATTTTCTTGATTTTTTTTTTTTTACTGACCTGATAAATGAGATATCCTTGGACAGGGTTTGTCCAACCTTCTCCAACACAAATTTAAGACTTTTTGAAAACTTTTAAGACCGCTATGAGTGGAATTTAAAACCGTCGAGACAGAAATGTACAAAGGAAAATCCCAATTGAATTGCACGGGTTTGCAAGAGATGTAAGCCAATGGCTAAGATGAACACCGGTCAGCCAACTGGCGATAAATTTGCACTTACCCGTGATGGACGTAAAAAAGCTGGTAAGGTTTACCCTAACTAGCTAGCTAACCAGAATAAAGCTAGCTATCTGTTGTACCAACTTTGAAGCTAGATAGATAGGGTACCATCTAGTTAGCGGTAGCCGGCTCAAGTCACAGACCGCAGCAAAGATGTCTGCGCATGACACAAAGTTTTGCGTAGCAGTAAATTCCTGAATAAAAAGGAAATTATCAAATATATGAGATTAAATAGTCCTGCCGCAACAAAATTTAGGACCTGCTCACTTATTTTTTCCAATACATTTAAGACATTTTAAGGACTTACTTTTAGAGCCTTAAATTTAAGATTTTGCAAGGCTGTGTGGACACTGTGCTTCAACCTTGCTTTTTAATTGGTGTGGTTCAGACAGTTAATAGCAAAAGAATGTGTCCCTCTTTCAGATTCTTTGCATGATTGTGTCATTTTCGCAACCACCCATATTCCCAACTCAATGCATAGCAATGACGTGATGTCCAATCCAGTAATCTATCTCAATGGTCAACCCTCCGCCCCACCCGCTTTTCCTGCATGCAGGGTTGCAGCTAATGACACAAACAAGGCTCCTGTGTTCACCATTGCTCCCTTAAGACAAAATGTGTGAAACTCTCTTTGTGATGGCGGCTACAGACAGTGGTGAGGATGCAGTTATCAGAAAGGTGGACATGAATGGGAAGGGTGGGTAGATGGCATTCAGAGGGATGGAAGGGCGAGGGTCAAAAATTTGAGGGCACATGCGGAGGGACTCGGTCTCACCGGCGTGGTAGGGGGCTGAGGCGGGGGCTGCGTCTGTCCCGCCGCAGGGAGCTCCGCCTGGGGTTGGGGCTGAGAGGGGCAGGGCGGGACGGCCCCCTGTGCTGGGGCCGGGACGGGGCCAGGGAGGGTGGGAGTGGAGCTGCGGCTGGAGGACTGGGGGTGTGGCAGGTTAGTGGCCGCCCCAGCCGCGGAGGCCGAGGAAGCGGCGGGCGGAGGCGTGGAGTGCAAGGGGGTTTGGGAGGAGGCTAGCTGAGGGCCCAGTGGGGGCCCCAGAGCGTTCATGGGGAGGTTAGCGTTCGGTTGCTGCTGCTGCTGAAGAAAAATGACACACAGAGCGGATCGGACAGAAACACAAGATAAGCGGACAAACGCACAACAACATGTCAAACGGACAACACCGCGAACAACACAGGGTTTAGAGAGCGCACTGTTATGGTATGACCATTTGAAAACAGAAAATAGTTACTTTTATTTTAGTTTTTTTGGGAATAATCTGAAATTAACGTGACTTTATGACGCCTTTAGAAAAGGTTAAAATGTCAAATTAGTCATGAGATCAGTTCACTACAACTCCACATCCTGCGTCTCACCTGAGTGACGGGAGCCTGCGCCGGAGGCTGGCCCATTCCCGGACCCACGGTAACATTCATGGCACTGGACACAGAAACGGCACCAGATCCGGGTGTGAAATGGGTCTGAGGCAGGAACTGTCCCTGACTGGGCGTCTGGCCCACCATGTTGCTGTGTCCAGGCATAATGCCCTGTGCCTGGGGCATCCTGGAGGGAGACATCCCCACCTGCAGGGCCAGAGCACAAGATTACGATGAGCACAGGAACATTACAAGAGAAACATTAAGAGTTTCACCAGGACTAATTTAAAACCACAAACACTCATTTTTAAGCTTTGACATGCCAAACATATTTTTAGACTTGGAATTGAATGCTTATCATAATTTGGTGTCACAAGCCTTTGTAAAAATCATCAATATATCCAACAAATCCTTTTTTTGTACTGCACTTTTTTTAAGAACAGTGATTTTTTTCTAATTCATTAGACAATAAAAATAAACTGCGAGTCAAGGGATTTACAGACAAAATATCTAAAGAATTTAGAAAGACTTAAACGTCCAAAATAAAATTCAACTGCTTTGAAAATATTTATCTACAAGAACTAAGCAACCAAGGGTAGGCCTGTCATGATAAGAAATTTTGCTGGACGATAAATTGTTCCAGAAGTTAATGCGATACACGATAATATTGATGTTTTGAGACCATTTCTAAGTAAAATTACGGTAATGGAAAAATAATAATTCAGGAGCCCATTCTAAAAGATCAGTAAACTTTAAATTCTAATGAACAATTAACACTTGAAAATATTTTAAATATCCAAAATAAATAAACAAATAAAATTAACTTTGACGAACTTGTAAGCAAAATTGTCCTTCAAAATAAGGGCTAGTTGAGACCAAAACAACAAACTTAAGACTTTTATCATCCAGTTTTAGGTAGAAAGAGAGAAAAAAAGAGATAAACAAATCATGCCAATGGGAATTATTGAGTTTGTTTTAATTTACCATGTGATTAATTGATTTATTGATTATTGTGACAGGCCTAACCAAGGGTTTCATTAGTATTTATTAATGTCACTAAATTGTGATGGAAATGTACAAGAACTACCACTACAAACTGGAAAGAGTAGAAAAAACAACTTAGTAATAGTGGCAGTATTGGCATACCGTATTTTCTGGAGTGTAAGTCACACTTTTTTATCATTGTTTAGCTGGTCATGTGACTTATAGTCAGATGAGACTCTTATGCTTTTTTTCCTCTTCATGACGCTTTTTTTTTATTAGGAAGACTTGTACTCCAGATCAACTTACTCTTCAGGAAATACAATAATTATAACTACCACTGTTTTACTCATTCGCAATATAAAAATCAAACAAACTGGACTTGGCTGAGGCTTCTAACATGCTGAAGTTTTAAGTTTATTTATGTAGCAAGAAGGCAGTCCAAAGTGCCTTATAAATAAAATAAACCAATTATTTCATAACCAATTATGAAACGAGCAACAATCGTATTTTGTCAAATGACATCATCAAAGTAATCAAGAGTAATCATCATTAAAGTTCCAATTGTTTTTAAGCGAAGGCAACTCTGTGCAGGTGGGTTTTTAGTCTCGATATAAAAGACCTCTGTGTTTCAGCAGTTTTTCGGTTTTCTGAAAATTTCTTCCAGGCTATACGTGCATAAAAACTAAATGCTCCAAGACGGTCTCCCTGCGTGATTCTTACCGCTGGGACAGAGCTGATGTTCATTTGCTGTGGGTGGGTCATAGGAGAAGCTGCTCGGGGTCCCATCGACGTCTGGGCATTGGATAGAGTCATGTGGTTGAACTGGTTCATACCTGTAACAAACAAACAGGCAAAATGTTCAGCAACAATCAAACGTGTGTAGAGGAATACAAACAAAGTCCAGCGAAAGAGACTGTTTCCATTCAACTTGTGTGTGCACGTAGCACCGCATTATGTAATAAAATCGAGTTTTAAAATGCAATAAAACGTCATTAAGGCTGAATAATGGACGCAAAACGTAATAAAAACCTTGAAGTCATTTTGAATTGTTTTACTTTAAATGGCATGTAGATTAATACCGAGGGTTTTGCTAACGAGTTTGAAAAGGCAACTAAATGACCAAAAGTTCTGGATTTATTGGCCAAAGTTTCAATCTAAATGCTTGGGATCTATAATATGATCGTTATTAGAAGCATAATGATTAGAATGAACACACAGCGGTTTGTGACCATTTAATACATTATCACTTCTAAAAATAGAGCTATTTTGTAACAATCAGTGCAAAATGTAATGAAGTTATTACAGATGCTGCAGAAAGTATTACAAAATGCATTTATTGCATTTTGAATAAATTATTACACAATGTGGTTTTGGTGATGTTTTATTACATGTTGAAGCCTGATTTTATTACATTATTACACAGCGTGAGATTAGATGCATCTTTAACATTGAATCTGTACCTTGAGGAACCTGAATGCGGTTCATGATCTGATTTGGCATGTTCGGGAGAGAAACCGGTCCATCTGTGCAACAAAAAGAACACGCATTAATCAAATTAACAAATATATTGTTTTAATTCACACATTCTAAATATAAAAGGTATGCCTCTCAACTTTCAGACTAGGTAGGATTATGTACCACTGCACCCAGCCTCTTGCAGCTGACATGTTGTGGGACCAGTACTCACTCTGCGGCCTGGGGCCCAATGCGTTGGGCTGGGGAAGGCCAGGTTGCTGCGTCCCCTGGCCAGCTATGGGTGCCTGGCTGATGATCTGCTTCTGGAGCCTCGAACGTCTCTTCTCTTCGAGTTCCTTCTGGATTTTGTAAATTTTCTCAGCCAAGAAGTGATAGTACTCGTCCTAAAAGCAAAACAAAATAAGACGTTGCTTTTTTAAGGTCTTACACTGTACACATTAACTGATATTGCAAAAATAATATAAGTCAGCTACTGGTTTGGCCATCTTACCCGGCTGTTCGCCGACTCATACATGTCCCCCTCAACTTTTCTGGCATAGGCCACCAGATTTTCCATTCGTCTGTCCTTCAAAGCAGCCGGGTCAGGGGTGGGGAATATGGCTTGTACCCTGCAGAGTAAGAAGCACAATGTTAAAGCGATGGATGACCTCCGGCTCTGCTCTCCTAAGACGAGGCCGACACTTACAGTTTGTGTACGAGGTGATTGCGCAGGTCCTGAGTGACGTGCTCATGCCAGGCCTTCCTGGCGCTTGCGGAAGAGACGGGCGCTGCTGTGGGCAGGCTGCCCATCTGGCCCACAGCGGAGCCGTCCGACAGCAGCTGACTGGAGGTGTGGGAAGGGAATAACAATAAAGAAAACCCGATAAGAGTTTACAAATATGACTTCTTTTAATAGATTGGGTAACACAACAGCACATATGCGCGAAGAGACACTGGAATGTGTATTATGGTTCTCTTGAAGGAGACAGAGACTGACTTGTTAGTGTTGAGCGTGTTGGAAAGGGAGTCTGTGTGCAGGTTTGTCTGTTCTGAAGTCGCCACGCCCATCGCCCCGCCTCCAAGAGCCATCTGGTTACCTGCTCACACCGAAAAAATAAAAATAAAAATACGACAACAGCCTCAAATATAAACAGTTTAAACATATTTTTGCACATTTTATACTAATAAAATAAAATATTTTACATATTTTATTTTGAACAGCCTGCATTTTTAACATTTTAATAAATAAATACATCTGCGTAGAAAAAACACTTCATTTTTTAATATTACTGGAACTACAGTCAATCATCTATTGTTATATTTTATCCAAAGGAATGGAAAGAAAAGGTTGCAAGAAGCGTTTGTTAAAAAGGTTTTATTTTATTAAAATGACCCCGGACTTTCCATGAACAGTCAGAGATGAACCAGCTGGATACATCATAACTAAACCCCTTCGGTGTGGAAGTTGTTACTGAGGAAAAGAAGAGTAAAAAAAGAAGTCAAAGGAAGCACAAAAACTTCAGGTGCTTTAAGAAGATAAAAAGTATTTTCTATGGAAACAGTACAACTTTTCATTCGGGCTCCAATACCAACTTCAACAGAGGAAGAAGGCGTCAGCAGGTAACAGGAAGGCTAAATCGGTACAGCAAATTTGTTCTTTTTAACATTTTCAGTTCTGTCATCCTGGATTAGGACATGTTGGCAATCCTTTGGAAATCTGACAGTAAGATTGTACTTACTAAATAGGTAATACGCAGAGACTAAAGTTTACAATTAGTAGTGCTAACCACATTAATTGCTAACATATCCCATATTAGCGATTAGCACAAGAAAGTCTAAGATGTTGCTTCAGTTGTCATGTTAATTATGTTATATATAATTATAATCACATTATAATTGTGTAATCATGGTCTTTGTTTTAAAGCTTTTGTGACAGTGCCTCAACCTGGACAGATGTGTAGACACACAGTGTGACATCACCTCTTTTCCAAAAGAGACAACAAAAGAAAGATTACAGAAAGGCTTCTGTATAGTTACAATAAATGACTCGATGATTTCATAACACAACACATCTAGCAGATAAATCGGTTTCTAATAAATTAAGCTGAATGTCACTATTTACGTTGAAATGCTCATGCAGAAAAACAAATTCTTGCCATATTGTGCATTCTATGTATTTCGAGGTGTGCAAAAAAATAAACTATAAATAAAAGTTAATGGCTTGTAATATGTAAATCCTTCTGTGATTGTAAATTAGTTTATTATTGAAATAATCTAATTCTTTTAGAAATAGATTAATAGATTACTAACTGGAGTTTAGACTCAAACAAAGACCATTTGCTCACAGATCAACATACTCAGAGCAGCATTAAAGCCAAAACTGTACAAAAAAAACATGTAGATTTTTATTTATAAAAAAAAAAGCATTGTAACTTGTTCTACTCAGACCTCCTTATGTAGCACAGTTTTAGCATTAGCTGATTCAAATTCTGTAAAAAACAAATATCTCCTATTATGCACCTTTTAAACAAGTTATTAATCGGTTAATGTAAAAATGAATCAATTAATCTACAAATGATTTTGCTTACACTAAAATAATGCTGTGTTATTGCATTTTAGGTAATATTTAAAAAGAAGCTCAATTATGTGTTTATTGGCATTTTTAATGTTCTTAAGTAAAAAAGCGACTTGGGTAATTGAATAAAAAATCTGCTGAATGTGCCAATTTTTTATCTGGTTAATCGTCCAAGTAGTCGATAACCGCTTTTTAAAATTGTTTTTATTTAAAATATGCCAGGCTGTCATTACCGATGGTGTTGATGGGTCTCATCTGCTGAGGAAGCTGCTGTTGTTGCTGGGCCTGCGAGTTCTGGGCTCCGGCCGCTTGTCCTGGAGCCTGCTGAGCCGCAGCTTGTCCAGCGGCCTGGCTGCTGTAGGGCAGACCGAGCGCTGCGTAGGCTCTCTGCATGGAGCTGGGGTCAATGGGGGCTGAGGTATTGATAGTGGGAGCACTGGGCTGGCCCATGCCAACTGTAGACATGGGATTCTGAAGGCTTGTGTTTGGGGAACTCAGCAGAGCTGCGGAGAGAAGAAGAAGTCAGTCCAAATGTTATAAATATACGCTTTGGGGGACAGGAGATGAGGATCATTTATCGAGTTTGAACGGATAAAAAGCTCCTCGACGAGAAAAGAGGAAGTAAGCAGAAAACATAAAGCACCTCTGTATGCAAGAAGCACAAAATCATACATCATGTTCTCCACCAAGCAAGCCAAGGAGAGACAGATAAACACTGGAAAGATGCTGACTAAAGAGTGGAAAGAAAATGAGCGAAGTTTCTGCAACTGCTCTAATTAGTCAGGGGCAGAGAAAATGATCATGGGTCATAAAATATTACAGCAATATTTACAAGAGAGACCTAAAAATCAAAACAGAACGGGAAGCAGCTCCAGGGAGAAACTGTGGAGCTGTAAACAACTCCGAAGCTAAATCGCTCCGTTGGACCATTCCTCCTTCGTCATATCTGCAACTTTCCACTGTGACGGAATAAAATCTCCAAAGGGACTCTAGTCTTACACTAGACCATAGACATCAACTATTTGCCAAACGTTTTCATGGCAATACTTTACCCCCTTTCCCTCCCCAAGCTGTCACAACCCTAATTATGGGGCTTCAGAGTGAGAATGCCAACATAATATTCCATAACCATAAAAATTTTTATCTCAGTAATCCTTGCAAAGCCAAGCCAACTGTTTCTAGGTCTACCCAACTGGCTCTTTCAGACTGTAGCGTCCATAGCTTTCTGCGTTTGGTGCCTTTTGGTCATCATAACAAAAACAATTAAAAGAAAACACCGTGACAACAGTCTGAGGGCAGTTAGACTCACGCTGCTGGGTTCGCTTGTCGCTCGCATTCTTCAGCGGGAGGCAGACCGGACAGTCGTGTCGTGTGCAGTTTTTCCAATGGGAGATGATCTGTCTGGACGACGCACAGTGAGCCACTGCACAGAAATAAGAGGTGGAACATTAGGCCTGAAACGATTAATCAGACTATTAAAACGATTGTGTCAACTTATTTAGTAATCGATTGATCGCCAACTGGAGCATACGGTCTCAAAAACGGACATTTGCTGAAAGAACACCGCAAAGTCAAAACTGTACAAAAAAAAAAACATACATTTTTCATTTCGGATAAAGAAAAAGAAAACTTTTGTCGGAAACTGTACTCGACCAAAAACACCTACAATGTCAACCTTTTTGCGTCAATTATTGAAACACCCCACTCCCTCCTATTAAGCATCTTCGCTTATCCAACTATTAATTGGTTAATCCAAAACACAAACTGATCAGCTCTCCGCTGTGTTACTGTTAAGTCAAGCAGAAAAGCCTGAGTCTCACGTTTTTGCTATTTTGTTCTTGCTTAAGAATGCGCGTGTTTTCTCTAGTCCTACCCGTTATTCGTTTTCTTTGATTTTAGAAACCTGTTTGAAATAAATAAATTTTAAAAGCATTTCTTTTTTTGCCGCAGATGCATTCTTTCCTACAAATGAAAGGGTGCACCTGCATCTGTTAGTGAGTAACAACAGATTCACTAAAGGAACGCCGGTTATTGCAATTTAGACCAACTGTTCATTTTCATATTTAAAAAGAGGAGTTGAACTATTTGTTTATTTGCATCTCTTAGTGTAATATTGGATAAGAAACCCCGGGCATAGAAGAAAAATCTGCAGAATGTTCCAGGTTTTGTATCCAATTGATCGTCAGAATAATTGACAGAATAATTGTTAGTTGCAGCCCTATTGAGCATATCTTTACCATTCACCAAATACACAAAAAATAAATACATAAAGACAAATGTAACCCCCGGAAGGCAATTTGTTTGGCCCGTTAGTGGAGCAGGTGTTTGAATTAGCTAATCAACCGCCGCTCGTATTCAGGCGAACACTTGTTCATAATTGCAAAATAAACGTCAAGCCTGAAAGCATAAAACTGCGATGGACTGAATGTTCTGTTTTGGGTTTTATGTTCTGTTCTGCGTTTGGGAAGTGTTTGCGTGCTTTTCGGTGTTGAATCCTGATACACTTGAGTGTAATTGTCAACCAGTGGAGCTGTTGTCCGTCAGTAGCCACGGCAACGGGTGTGTGTGTGGAGAAAAGCAGACACACGGAGGGAAAAAATAGAAGAAGAAGATTACGAGTGATTTTGAGTCGTTTTCCCTTTACTGCGGCGCTCCGCAGCCGATGGAATTTTCGAAAGTTCAATAAACGACAAAAACTGGACTAACTTTTTTTGGTCTTCCATTGAAATTTGCACTATTCAGAACAAAATATTTCAGAAGTTATATAACAAAATGTGTCCTATAGCAGTAATTATGTAAAATTAAATTAATTAAGAGAAATTTTAACAATCCTCTCTTGAATCTTGACGGAAACCAAACTTTTTAGAGATTTATATCTAGGCGGAAAACATATTTTATGTATCAAAGCATCAGCAGTTTTCTCAGCTTTAATTGACATCAAATTTGATAGAAATCAACTAAGATACAAGAACGCTACAAACATTTTTTCTGACAGATTCTTGCTCATCCCGCATCGGCATAGTATGGATTTATGGACATGACAGTGCATAGTAACAGCGCCTCCAGGTGTGTGTCACTAGCTATTGCGGTTATTAGGCGCCATCCTACCGAGTCAATAAACTATATTTCTAATAAGTGTAGCAGATTTTTCTTTGTGGCTTTTATGAACTCTTCAGTGTTCGTACACCTTTAAAACAGTAAAATTCAAGGACTTTTCAAGCATCTTCAAGATCAGTTTTTCAGGTTTTCCCACATCATGCTTTGGAAATAAAAAACAATACAATTGAACTGAAGACCAAGATCTAATTCACTTCTTTAATGATATCTTTTATCACTGTCATTAATAATATCTCATGATAGTATTCTACAGCAGGGACAATGTAAAGTAAAATATAACATGATTTGATGTTTTGAAATGTCTCTTTTACACACCCTACACACCTGACTGGTCAGACAAAAATTACAAAATACATCTACGTTTTTTGGCATTAAGCAAATAGAAATAATTTTGGTAATTCTGACCAACTTAAAACAAGTTTAGTCTGGTTTAACTTCAGACATTGAGAAGGGGGGGAGCATCTCTTCTTATTACAATTCAAATATCTGGTTTCAACTTTAGGCTTCTAATGAAAACAAAGCTGAATGTACAAAAACATCAACCAGAAATCAGACCTTGAAAACACCTATTAAAAATTCAAGAATTTTCAAGGATCTCAAGCAACCCGTATAAACCCCGACTCTTGACTTGTGACATCAAACTGGACTTAAACCCTCGGCTAGCAAAACGGTGCGTTCAAGAAACATCTGGTCGGTATCAATTTCGCTTTGCCGCGTCTTCTCACCGCTGCAACCTACCTTGGCAGGACTTGCCGGCCTGGCAGTGGGTCATGTGGTTCAGGACGTTCTTCATGGTGCGGCAGTGGGGCAGGGCACATTGTCTCACCTCGCCGTTAGCCTGCTCTCTTCTCTGGCACTTGTGTGCGTGAAGCAGCAGGACCAGCTGCTGCTGGATCAGCTTGCGCTTCTCGGGGTCAGCTGTTGGCCCCGCCGAAGACACCGCCACGCCTCCGCTGTTGGCCAGCGGGAGCATCCCTGCCTGCTGCTGTGGAGACTGCTGGAGCTGCTGAGGGCACAGGAGAGTAAGACTGATGTCAACGTTTTTGGCGAATTACGGTAAAAATCCTTCGTCTTGACATGTTTTACGATGGTGCCGTTACCTTGGCTCGGGTCGGTTACAGATAATCAGAGAGGACGACATTTTACCAACAAAGCCACACCATTTATCCACCGTATTATTCCAAACGTGATTGTTTAGCAGGTGGTCATTTGTCATCACCTTTTAACACCTTTAATAATGTTATAGAATTTTACAAGCACTAAGAATTATTTCTGCTTTTCAGTTTCAAACAAAAGGCTAAATTGCTTTGGTCATTTCTTTTTAGCATAATTGTGAAATCTTTGTTTTATATTCGGAATGGTCAAAATTTATATCTGTACATTCCTCTGTATACACAATGACGAAGTATAATATCAGGATTTATAGATGGTAGAAGTCTGAAAAGTGTGGTGTGTCTTTATATTTGGCCTCTTTAGAACCACGTTTCATTTCCAGCTTCTACAGCTTTCTGGTAACTGAACGTTCGGCTCATTTTCTTTGAAACATAGCTCAGGCTCAGTCAAATTGGAAGAAAGGCGACTTAACGTCATTTATTTTAGTTTCACGAAAGATTATCAATTACATTTAGCTCTAAACTTTGACAGGGCCATCCCAACACATGAATATACTCTAATGTAAACCACTCCATTATAGCTCGCGCTGCTTTTTTTATTTTTAAAGGTAGGCTACTTTTTTTTTTTTGCTCAGGAGAACCACCACAAAAGTTAGATGAACTCAAATTCTTAATCACAAATTTAATCATCCCACTTTTACAGGCTTACTTTTTTTTATTTAATCACTCTAAAATATAAATAATAACATAAATGCTGTGCTTAAAAGCAAAAATATGAGTCTATTTAAAAAAAAAAAAAAGGACTAACCATATTTGGCCTGCTAGTGACAGTGGCCCCTTTGAGCTCATTGGGGAATGGTGGCAGGCTGCTGGCAAGGACAGCTTTGTTCTGGAGCTGCTGCTGGGGATTTAGCTGCTGGCCCGGTCCAGCAGCACCCTGACCATAAGGCTGAGCCCCAAACGGACTTCCATTGCTACCCAGGCTCATCTAAAGACGACACGCAAGACACAGAAGACGATATTATTCAACACCGTTTACCTTCTGATATAAGCTACTTTTTATTTATTTTTTTTAAAAAACGGCTAACTTTCTGAGCAACAAATATTCACATTGATCAGTTTAAACACACACATTCACTCTGGCTCGGGCCCTTGGGGTGATAACTGTTTTCCGCTGCCCTACCAACCACCATTTGTCATTACAAGATGTCACACGCCAGAACGAGCGCTACCGTAGCCGTGCCAAAGTAATTGTCCCCGATTAGGCCAAAATTAGTCCGGAGATGCTCGGGTGCCATGACAGCTCAGCGTGACTGAAGCTGTTGGCATGACTGGAATCGACTTTTCACAATTGAACCGCCACGCGTTGCTCTTCCTCCTCCTCCTCCTCTTTCCTCTGTGCGTCAGGGAAGTTAACAGACAAGTTTGGAGCGATTCCATCAGATGAAAAGCACAAAAACATTAGCAGCGTGGCTGGAGTTTTTAAGATCTTTTAGAAAATGCTTAGTTGAGTCGGTTGTTGAACATATTTCTGTAGTACATATTCTCCTTTTCGACTTTTCCAAATCAAACTTGTGGATTTTTTTTTTGTCAGATTTCTACACTGGAATTTTTCAACATTTTTATTTATGTAATCATCTACAATTGCATCCCAAACTTAAATTCTATTTAACGTAATTGAAAAAGTGAAACTCATAATATACAGATATAAATGCATAATCTACAATTTACAAGAACATTTATTTTTTAAAAACTAATAGGTAGAGATAAGTTTTTTATAAACTGACAGACTCGGTCCCCAGGCGCCATGCGCATTAATAACAAACACACCACTGTCTGCCAACTTAAACACTGTTGCTACATTTGGCACCAAAAAAATCATTTAAAAAATTTAAAAGCCAGTACTGGCAGGGCCGATTTTTTTTTTAAGACCAGTGATTAGAGGTGCTGTGGTGGCACAGGGGTTAAGCACAACCCACATAAAGAGGCCTCAGTCTTCGACAAGGATGTCGCAGGGTCGATTCCCGGCTGCATGTCTTCCCTCTCTCTCTCTTTACCTACTTTCCTGTCTTAGCACTTTCAAATAAAAGCCACTAAAGCCAAAAAAAACTTTAAAAAAATCAAACGTGCTACCTACACATTTTGGCAAGTAAAATTTCAGAATTTAAGACATTTTTAATACCACCTTGAATCAAATTTAAGACAGAAAAAAACTGGAAATATAAAGGGTAGATATAACGCAGGGGGTGTAGAAGAAGGAGCGAAGATACTACAGTATTGCAGTCAAGAATAGTAAAATTTGTTTCTCTTCGCAGCAGATTTTCCCTTCTCACACTGCACACGGCTCTCTACAGCCTTAACCTCCATAATGACAAACTTAAATGCTGAAAACGAACATCACCCTGCCAACTGGTGATAAATTTGTGCTTATGCGACGTCGCTCCCTCTTCGTTCATTAACGGGAAATTTTGTGACATGACGCGTTGAAAAACTTTTATTGGAACTACTCCGTCCCGTGTCTGGACTTTCAACTGTCACTGTCGTTCATCACTCCCAGTGTGTCGAAACAATCGTCCATAATAGGGAGAGACGCAAAAAGGCTAGCTAGCTAGCGAGGGTTTATTATTAGCACCTCGTTAATGGTAGCCTCAATCACCTCGAGTCACAGAGAGTAACTGAGATGTCGGAGCGCAACAGAGAATTTTGCCTGACAGAAAAATCCAGTGAGAAAAATAAACACAACCATATGAGATTAAATAGTGCTTTCATAACTAAAATTAAGGCCAACTGAACCTTTTTTGTTATTGAATTTAAGACATTTTAAAGGCCTTAATATTAAACACACAAATTTAAGACTTTTCAAGGATGCATGGATACTCTAGGACAAAATGGACAGAAAAACAATAAAATTGAGAAAATACCAGAATTTAAAGAAAAAAATCTGAATTTGAAAAAAAAAAACAAACAAAAAACCCCTTAAGGATAATTTTCCAGACTGCCTTGCTTCACACTCCGATTAACTTGCTGCTGCTGTTCTCACCCATGAAGCTGGAGACCAGAGCAGAGTCTGCCATGCCAGGCCGTATCTCCTCAGGCTGTTGACACCGCTCCAACAGACCAGATAAAAAACACCCAGCTGAGACGCCCAGACACTGGCAGCCTTTCAACACATCTGAGCGGGAGGACACACACACACACCAAAACACTCCCCTCCCCTCCGTCACGCTTCCCATTCAGACCCTACCCGCCCCCTTCAGACACACTCCACATGTTGGCAGACTGCACAGAAGCCATCACCTCAGCGCTCTGCTGCCAGACCGGGTTTTCAGGAGGAGCTGGCCAACATCTTTTCATGAAAGTCATTTGTAGTCGTTAGCGATTCATTTTACAAGATCCGTCTCTCCCCACATCAGTGATGCGGCAAAGTAGCCGGCCGGTAAACAAGAGAGCGCTGGTGGGCACAACGGCATTCCTTTCTCCTGTAGGAATACTTTAAAGAAGAGGAGAAAAAAGGAGCATGTGCTAGGAAGGAGCACCCAAAAGATTTTTACAGCATGTTGTTCAGGCTCAATAAAGACCTGTGATGTTTTTTTTGTTTGTGTTTTTTAAGCTGTGGGGAGGCCATCTTGTAAACCACCTTATGTTACTGTGCTTTATACTGCTCCTAAACTTTAAGGTGTGTGATCGCATTAGAGAAAGACGTGAAGAGCAGTTTACATACACTCATCAAAATGGGCGTAAATTATATTTTTTTTGATTAGACGGATTTGAACAATTTTGAGGCCAGAACTGTCATTTGAAAACAAAAATGTGATGCTAAACGTCAAATATAGAGAGGATTTTCTCTAATCCAAACTTCTTCTGGTGCAGTTGTGGTGGGGCCCATTCCAGATTAGGCCTGGGCTGGTATGAAATCATGATGGTATGACAACCTTAGGAAAAAATACTGCGGTGTGAATGTGAATGGATGGGAGATTTTCTTCTTGAATGTCTTAAAACAGCCACAGCTGTTCTAAAAGAACAATGAGGACAGACGTGTGAATTTAACTGGAATTCCGAATTAGCCTATCAACATGATCTCTATAGCCACGGTCAACTTTGATTGGTTTTGGAAGCTGTTTTTAGATCACAGGTGTGTGACGCTGAAGGTTCGTGTGAGTTCATACTTAAGATTAGAAGATAAGAAGACACAATTGAGCTAAACTGATGACGTTAAGCTCCAATCGATGAACTGTGTTTACACTAATTCAATAGTTAAGACAAATCAGGTTATACATTGCACAGCGACAGTCTTTTTATTGGCATAACGTATCACGTTTGCGAGTTTTTATTATGTTCTAGATTCTGACGTAAAGCAGACCATATATTTAAATTGGATGAACACAGAAATGACAGAAATCACAAATGTGAACGCTTGTATGCAAAATACATGCTCTGTTAAAGGAGTAACGATGTAACGCTACAGAGAAGCTTGATACTTTTGCCTTCACTTTAAATTAATCAAGTACACAAGTCCTAAACACCCATGCAGACAAGTTGTGACCAGCACAATTATTTCACAGGAACACGGTGATATTTGTTTCACGAATGCCAGACGCTAACGGCAGCTAGTTCATTTCAAGACAGCATAAACTTTACCAATCAGTGATGCGATCTGTGAGCATGTTTTGCATGTAGGGCTACGTTCTTCCTCCATGTTGCTATTTGTCTTCTTCCGGTAGCCCAAGTACTCTATAACAGAGTGGATTTTGTTCTCGCCTTGAAACCAGTAGCTGGGTCTTGCCTATTCTGGAGCTCTAACGTTAGATTGATCTGTCGATCCAAAGGCACTTTGGATGTCTGCTTGGAATCGTCGTCTAATTGGACTGCCCAACTGACCCAGGAAAGAAGCTCCTGCTCTAAATTCAACACCTTCGAGCTCAACTGAAATTCGTAGCTAACCGCATGGAGACGTCTAATCAACTCCCCATCCAAAAATATAGCCGAGTTTAACAAAGCAAATACTCAAGACTCTCCCCATGGAATAATTACCACATAAATGATCAGGTTATAGCTGGAAAAAGTTGTTTAAGTCTAACTAACAGCCCCTCCATGCATTCCTCTGGTAATACAAATAATAATGCAATCAAGCTTAGTTTAAATAAATGTTTAATTAACTGCAAAACTGAATCCAATATATTCTTCCATAAAGGATATTAATACAGCTAAGTGTTACCTTACTTACTGTTTGGTTATACAGCAGAGCAGCCCTTTAGAATTATATGACTTTCTAAAGAGGTGCCAATCTCTCGTATACTGATTGTTTTTGCCGTGATGTAATTATATTTTTATTACTTTTCTTGGTAATAAAAAAGGAACACTATGATTTCAAAGGTTCAAATTCCAAAATAAAATCATGGAATATGTCTCATCATGAGTTTATAAAGCTTTCAGTAGCAATTAGGATGATTTTAACTAATCATGATGTCATCCAGCACAAAATCATTACCAAGTGTCATTAAAGGTTTTTACCAAGTCGTGGTAAACTGAGTTCCGTTTTAAAACTTTCCACCCACAACCCACTGCGAATAACCTATGAATGACTAACAACTATTCAAATAAACCACAGAAGGAGGCATATTGCATGTTTGCCTAAATATGCAGCAAACATGAATGTGCAAACTTTTTTGGGGGGAACCATCGGTAGCGTGACTCACCTTGTTCATATTGCCTGCCTGCTGGGCGGCGTGCGCTCCCATCTGCTGTCCTCCCTGGGTAAGAGTCTCTACCAACGCGCTCCCAGATGCTCCCGGTCCTGCAGTGCTTCCCGGTATCGTCTGTCCTTGACACTGCAACCCCGCCATGCCGGCGCCCCTTCCCCTTCCGCCGCTGGGTACAAGGCCGCCGTTCATCACCTGCCCGGGCTGAGGTTGCCCTCCTTGACCCAGCAGTCCCGAGTGACCCGGGCTGTTGTTGATCATAGCTTGGCTGAACCCTGTTGCGCTCAGACCCATAGCTGCGGCGTTGTTGTTGCTGTTCTGTCCTACTACTCCAGTCGGCGTTCCCGGTTTCTGGCCCTGAGGCGACGAGTGGCTGTTGGGAGAACCCTGGGCAAGGGGGCTCTTCCCCAGGGGGGTACCGAGCTGCGGGGCCATACTGCCAGGCTGGGGGCTTGCCGAGTTGAGCCCTGTGCCCGTGATGCTGGAGGTGCTGCCAGCTCGGAGAAGCTCCGAGAGCTGCTTATGTTTGGAGGCTGCGTCCGGGACGATGGCGGCGCCCTCGCCGAGAGCTCCTGCGGTGCCGCCAGGTCCGCCGCCAGGTGTCGCGCCACCATTTGAAGGCAGCCCGCTTAACTGGCTCAACTCTCCTCCGTTTGGGATGAGCTCATCTGGAAGGTCGTTTTCCAAATCATCCCAGGGCAAAGACCCCAGATCTACGAGGATGCAAAAGGAAAGAAAAACAGAAAAGTAAGGCATGAACAATTTCTCTGCGTTTGTCGGAACAATAAGGTTGGAGTGGATGGATAGAGCTAAAACCCGAGGCAATACTGAAAAAAATACCTGAAAGTGGCTGTAAAAAGCTTGAGAATGGAACAAAGTTTCACCTTCCAAGTTTATGTATTATGATTATCCAGACCAGAAAACATTTAACCTGAGGAGATTTATTTTTGACAAACGGTTGCAAATTGTTGCTTTAATGCAAACATTTAATATACACCAAAAAAAAAAAACAGATCATAAAAGTGAGCATAATGTTGTTAGCCTGGGGAGGCACAGTAACTCGTAGCCAGTGTTCAGACAGAGCAGCTTTTCTATTAAAAATCAGTTTACTGATGTTTTGCCCAAATAGTGAAAGGCTATAAGTTTTAAATGAAGCTAGATCAGGTAAGAGACAATGCGTCTCCCTTTCCTGCATGTGAAGCAGAATTTATGCTACAATGTTGTCTCAGTTCAGCTGACAGGTTTTTAAAACTAGATAAGTAGATCCCTAAAAATGACAACAAAAAAACACATTCTTCTAGGACATATGAAATTAGATTTTGACATCTTTATGAGATCCAGAGATGTCAAATGCTGTTTCAAATGCTGAGCAAAGTAGTAAACAAAGCACAGCTGATAAAACAAACAGATTCCTAAAGCAGAGCTTTTCTTATATTTTCCACCTTCCAGTTTTCTTGCATCCTGTGCAATTAATTGAACCAATTTCAATGTTGGTTCAAAATGATCCCAAAAACAATATAATAATGTGTACAGTGCTAAGACCCTCCTCCTCGCTCTGATTGGTTGTTTCCGACTGGGAGCTGTATATTTTTGCAGACAGCAGTAAAACTTCGAGGGGGTGCTTGAGATTAATTTTTTTTCATAGATTATCTGTCTTATACTATATTGTCATGACATGCTGGCATTTTAAACAAATGTGAAAAAATATTTTTTCATATAAGTTCCATACTCCAGATTTAATTGTAACAGAATAGCGATTAAATTGAATTGACTAACCGAGTCCACTTCCGTGCGATTAGACTGCATTGGTATGAATCAGATTCAGTTGATTATATATTTTATATACCTGGATATGATTGAGATTTGTTTGTCTTTTAAAAGTTTTTTAGGTGAACTCAGTTGTGAATTGGGGCCAGGCAGACTGAACGGGACTTTTTTTTAAGGACTCTATGGTTGTTTCCATCACGTCACCAAGATGAGTCAACAAGCAGCGACTAGAGGACAAACAGGACAGATAGCAAGTACAACAAATCACAGCGATCACACCAACAAAAACAAGTCTTTATAAAGCACAGATTCCCCCTGCCCCCATGTGGCACCTCTCTATTACACTAAGGCCTTACTGGCCCATGTTCGACTCTGAAAACCTCTGATCCTGTAGTTAGACCCCAGAAAAGTTTCTCTGTCGCGCCCTCAATTGGATCGTTTCAAACGGGTACTACTTGCTCAAAGGCCCTCAGAGCGTTAAAGCAGCAAATGTGATCAAGATGTCAGAACAGGTAATAACAGTAGCTCTAGATCAGATACCGAGTGTCATTCTTCCCAAATTGAAAAACGAAGAACTCAGGCTTTTAACATTATAACAAGTTCTAGTCTTTTTAAAGACCACTCTTGATTTTAAAAAACTTCATACAAATGTGTATCGTTTTAAATAATATAAAAGTAGAAAAAAAAAAAAAAACAGAAGTTGCACTGACGAATACTAAACTATTTCAGTGCAAACAAACATGCCTAGCGACCTATAAATGTCAAATAAATGTGACAAACACTTTTTATTTTTAGTGGATTTTTTTTTTTGTCTGTGTCCCAAATCAAACTGCTAGTTTGGAATAAAGTGTAGGTTTGCTGAAGTAATTAACTTTTTCTTTTTTTTTTTTCAAACTGTGCCTTTTCCTCGTGTTTTATGGCCAAATAAAGCTCAATTGTAAAGTTGATCAGATCTCAGAATTTGGTTCTCAATGGGGAACCAGACCAGAAATATTCAGAATTATTCTATTTCTTTGAGTTTTTTTTGTGCCAGTGGTCTAGGAGAATTACGTAAACAAGATTACAAAGGTCAGTTTGGTATTTAACGGGAAATTTCTGAACGATGTGAGTAATTCAAGCATGGCACACAGGCTGAAAAGTTTAGTTTTCTTGTTTTTGTTTCATTATGATTTCACATCTACAATTCGTACCTTTCCACGTCACAGCCACAAACATTATGGTACCTTATTAAGGTTTCTTATACAGACCAACACAAGTAGCAAGTTATCAATGGCGAAGGCTTTACATTTGTTACCAAATAAATGTTGAATACCCTTAATAAAAGAAGAGAAACCAAAAGGACGTCTAAATGTTTCAGTTTCTTTTTAATTCACAACTTTGCACAGCTTTGTGTTTGTCTATCACCTAAAATCTCAAAATACAAAGTCTGTTGCTGTAAAGTGAAATAGTTTCTCTCTCCCACAGACCAGCGGTCTACTGTCTGTTTCTTATTAACATTAACCAAAGTCGTATAAGGTGACCGTTTTTATAAATAAAAAATTTACAAAACGTTCTATTAGTCCATTGTTTCCCACAACAAAACGACACCAATGGAACGAGTCTTTTTTCTGCAAATGATGTGCATGATTTATTTATTGACATATTTCATGTGTCATTGAGTTGGGAAAGATTGAGCAGGCTTTCTTCTACATAATACATTTATATCACTCCTCCCTCCTCATTGTCAGAGTTTTACCGGAACCCCACAAAAGATTTTATTTCTTAATGTCATCAAAGCAAGAGAAGTTATTTTTTATAAAGTATGAATTTTTAAAACTTGCAAAGTAACGGTACGTTTTGTTCTTGGGGTCATCTTGGGTTTTTAGCTAAAGACAAATTTTACTTAGGAGGGCCGGACACAAAAATGTCTCTTTGGAACAGAAAGGTTGCAGAATGTTGCACTCATTTCCTGGCTTTATTAATATTACCTTTATGCTGCGGTTTTGTCACTTTAACTAGAGCATTGGGGAACATTTTTGGGAGGGGACACAACAGCTTAAGGGTGTGATGTTGCTCCTTTACAGGATTGATAAAACAACCAATAACGTTAAGATATCTTAGGCGTGAAAAGACCGTTGCATCCGTGTGAACGTCGGGGTATAGATTTTTCCAGAGGAACTTCTAAAGGGTTCGAACAACATAAACAGTGTTACAGGCCTTCAACATGTGTGGGCAAAAGGCTTTGATATTGATGTAGAAGTAGAAAAATTAGAGGCCATTTCATGGTGCATTTAAAGCCAATTTACACAAATATTGGTGGTGAGCATATCCCTCTCATCTCTTCCCATTTCTTTTTCTCGTGGTTTTTCTAGTTGCCCGCAGGCAGCGATTTAAATGGTGTTTCTCCAGGAGCGTACAGTTCATCTCTTATTTGGATTTGATGCGTACGTGTCGGCAACAGAATATATGGCCGTCTCATACAAGAATCTGTCTTTGGCTCTCAAAAACATATTTTTGTCATTGTGAATTATTGCACTGTGATACAGTCTAGTTTAATGTAAAGTAAAAGGTGAGGGTGAGTGGTATTGTCTGGATTGTTTATACTTATTCATCAATACAAATTTAAACAGTAGATTGGGGCCAGTTATATTACTGCTTTTAATTTATTTGATTTATTTAATTTATAAGGTTTGAGAACGGTAAAAGATTTAAAAACAGCTAAAATGTTCCCTTTAACCATTCATTCGTAGCCTTTTAATGCGATACCAGAGAAAACAAATGGGCCTAGAGAAATGCCTTGCAGCCCTTCCCCCACCTGTTGCTACAAACTGCTGTAAGCTGGCTGCCAAAGCAGATGTCCTGATTAACCAATCAATCAATATTAGCACGTCAGACATGCTTTTGCTTTTACTGTCTTTTACCATTTTCTCCACCGTCGGTAAATAAATAGATTTTAAAATAGTAAATCCAGTTACTGTATGCAGTTTATTTATGTGTGTGGTGTCTTAAAGAATTACAAATGGGTAGTTTTTCAAGAGCTGTATTTGTGTTTTTGGGGCGATGATTGCTGCGCCCCTAAAAAAGTAGTAATAGTTTCATCATCATCACAATAGTGCCACAAAATATTGTGATAAAATTTTAAGTCCATATTGCCCGCCCCTGCTTGCCATGTATTGCAAGAAAGTAAAAGTAAAAACAAGAAGGACCTTGGAGCTCAATTTTTTTTTTTAAATCTTTGCACACAATAAAATTCTGGCAAACTGCAAGAATGGATTTAAACGAATGCCTCCAATAGACCACTGCCTGTAAGAGAAATCTACAAACTACTTCTATACAAAGCATAAAGTAGATTTTAATGCTGCATTTCAAGAGAGGAGATGCCTGTTGCAGGAAAAAAAAAAAGAGAGAAAAGTAGTGTGAGGCATTTGGACAAACTCAAGCAAAAAGAGGCTTAAAAAAGGAGGCAGCTCACACTAATTACACCAAAGAGGAGATTATCAAACTCTCCTTCGATTTCTTTGAGTGTATATTTTGAAGATGTGCAAATGCAGGGACAACACTTGTGGATTGCATTTTTCTGGTTCGCCTGTGCACACAGACATGTCTAGTTTTTAAAAATCAGAGGCTACACAAAGCTCTAGCACTGAGCCCTTTTCTCCTTCGCAACACCTGCAACCTCGTCCTCCGACAGAGCACAACATTTTTCAAACAACTTTCACGGCAAACATCCTCATCTGTCATCAGCGGAACCATTTCTGCGAGGCTGGGATGAAATTACAATGCTATTGCTGAAAATGGCAATGATGGTTTTATTTCTTTACAATCACCAACATTACTCTCCGGGAGCTTCAGCATCTCAGCCAATAAACATAAAGATCAGCATTAAGGGTGCTTAAGAGTCCATACAACTGGCAAATATATTGCTAAAATATGCAGAGTGTGAATGCCAGTCACTGGAAATGGGAGTATTTCACCAAATATTGCCTCCAAGCTGTTATTTGCATTATTCTGTAAACTGACTTTGTGATGCTGATTGCAAATTGATATATTGTGCAGCTCCTATATCCATATGACTATTTCTCAGCAACATAGAAAGGGGTTAGGGATAAGGTTTTTTATTTAATTTACTTGGGGCAAATAGACTTTTTTTTTGTTTTTAAATCAACCAAATATTAAGTTAGGTCATGTTTTCAACTACCTTTATCCCAGAAATCAAGTGATTTGATGAATGAGTAGATGCTTTTGTCTGAAGTTCAGCATTTACATTCTTTATAGTAAACAAGTATGTAAGCTTTAGTATTTGTTCTAAAAAAAGTATATATTCTCTGTTATCGATTTCAATTACAAAATATTCTACAAGAAGGAACGGGATGATATCTGCTGAATAAAGCGATTATGACAAATCAAGTATGTCATTCAGTCTCACTACTGAGGCTGAACAGAATAGTGATCGTCCTAGGATTCCTTCTTTCTCTGCTTGATTCAAAATTAGAACCGGCTGCACATATTTTTAGTTTTTCATACATTTGTAGTACTTGGAGGCAACAAAACCATCTGTATTCCTGGAGAGAACTAAAATCAGCATCAGTGTCAAGGCAAAAATGTTCATTTAGAACTTAAACACTTGATCTTGGCATCACTTTAGAGTTTGTGTATTGCTCTTTAGGAGAGAAATTTAGAGTACAACTCTTCTGAAAAGTTCCTACACTTCTAACATTGCATCTAACCCTACATTTTTTAAGCACATGCTGAGAAAAACACATAAAGCTGCAGTTAAGAGAAGGGATGCTAATATCAGCCAGTTTGTTCCTTCTGTTTGCGCTCCGATCGTTTTATTAGTAATAACGCTACTGACTGTATTATCCCCTCTAAACTAGCTACAGCTTTTTCATTTCTGCACATTTCTGTATGTAGAATTTTCAATAAGGCACAAATACCCAGAATATCGTTTTTTAAATTAGAAAATTCTTGTTTTCCACATGGCTTTTTATTTTACTTGCATTTGTTATATTGCTTACAGATTTGGTCTAAAGTAGCATTGGACTTAATAGAAAGCGGTATTTGCAACAAAAAAAAAAAAAAAGCAATCTAGCTTAATCAAGTTTATAAATCAAGTCTTCAAAGGCTGCAATGCAGGACATAAAGGAGATAAACTACCCTAGAATCACAGGTTTTCACCCAACACAGTTGATTTAGCATCCTTTTAAAGTTGTTATATGGAAGTTTCAAATTAAATAGTTTTATTTTGACACAACACGTCTGTAGACATTTTGTTTGAGCACATATAGCAGTACTTTTAAAGGCATACGGGAATAACTATCGTTGGTTTATTGTCTAGTTCTCTTGACACACGAGCCGAACGGACCGAGCTGGCCAACAACACACAGGAAGCTTGCCATTGACTGCAGCTGTGTCCAGGAGTGGAGCTGTGCAGGTCTGCCAAACTGAATTAATGCCATGCTGCCCAACAACGCGTCGACGTAAACGGGGATTGTACAGAGAGAACGAAACCATAACAGTACCGTAAACCAGCCAGCCCACCAGTCTACCTAACTCACCTGTTATTAAATCTGAGCGTGTTCCCCTTGGTTGATACGGAGGAGTTAGTGAGCTATATCAGAGGGTCTAATAGTGAGTGCGAATCGTCAAAACAGTTTTTTTTTATTTTATTTAGAAAGCGTGTTCAGGCCTTACCTTGTCCATCAGACGCTGATAGGGCAGGTGAATTTAGTTTCGGTCGCTTGGAGCTGGGAGGTCCAACATCCAGCAGGTTTTCAGCCATAGTTGTCTTCAGAATCTGTCTGGCTTCTTTATTTTTGCACTAACTTATGACAGGGAAGGTTTTGTTTTGTTTTCTATCAGCCGGAGCCTTCCCAGTTAGCACATTAGCAAGTTGGCAGCTTAGTTAGCTAACTGGCTAATTGCCTGCTACCAGCTCTGGTAACTGTTAGCTACTCCTCGCTGTTAAGAGTCAACGTCTTTCAAAAGAGATGCAATAGCGCCCCGCTCCGCCACCGCCATTCACCCCATGATAATCCAACACCCAACACCCACATTATTACCATTAAATAACCCGAAATAAAAGAGTCCCCATGTAAAAATCGAGCTTCAACGAGTCAATCCAGATAAATCATGTAGGCTGCTGCATACCGGGCAAAAAGTCGTAATTTCTAAATGTTTAAAGTACCCATTTTGCGTGACGTCAAATTTCTTCATGCAAAAATCGCGCGAAGCTCCGCAAAAATGCACATTTGCACAAAAATGCAATTTTTTGAAAAATCCTCCCCGAAAGCCGCGACCTGGTCCTCCGCTTGCCGACGGTAAACAATGCTGCTCCCGAACGGGCGACAGGGGGCTCGAATCGCCGCACTCTGAAGGGGAAATCAGATATACGGAGCAATTCTGCCCGACGACCACCGTTCCGATTCCAGTTTTTTTGCACAAAACGTTCCGGGAGCGACGTTAAGGTTTCGTTTTCGACAGAAGGACGCTGTCATAGCCAGGTAATGGTGCTGTATTTCTACGCGAAACCCAGTGTTGGATCGAAATCCCAATTCCGAGCCACGACAAGATGGCGGCTGTTGATTCCTTCGATACAAAAAAGTTTTTTTTTTTTTCTTTTCCAGATCGACTGTGGAGGGGGAGGGGCCGCACAATCACGCCCTGCGTAAAAACACTGCCGCTGGGCGCCGCTAGGGGCGCTCAAGCACTATGAATTATAAAGCAGTTCATCGCTCGTTAATTTTTTTTTCTACTGCTGTAAATTTAAATAAAGTGAATGACATTTTTGTCAAAAACCACGGGAAAAATGTTTATTTTGAAATATTGAACATACAAACCTGTATGGCTCTCTGATGAACAGAATTAATATTTTACAACCTCATGCCTGTGAAATAAAATAAACATATTTACTACAATCTGCCTTTGTTGTTTTTTTCTTTTCTATATGTACTGTTCTTTTGATCCTTCATGTTATTTTTTCTAATATTCTCATAATTATACTTTTGTATGTACTTGTGCTTTTTTCAGATTTCACCTTGTGAAAATATTTTATTGAAAAGATTGTATATTATTTTTCTCATGCTAATTTTCTAAAACCTAGAGTAATAGGCAATTATCTAATTTATTAACTTAATAAATTTTATATATATATATATAAATCAGGCAAAGAACTTACCAAGAATTCCGTGATTACATTAATAAGTTCTTTTCTTTTCTATTTACATTGTCATGAACAAAATATGAAATACTTTGATACTTTTTATAATGAACATTGCTTATGAACTAGACGTAACATCTGTACAACTTTAACTATCCAGTAACATATCTTCCATCCCCAATTATGTTTTACCATTACTATCTTGTAGCTCACTGAGAGGCACAAATATATATTTTTTAAATACCCATCTAGATCAATTATTTTTTCTGTTATTATCCGTACCATTCATTCAGCAGCAAAATACCTTGGTTTTAATACTTAAACGATATGCCATAATTCAATTTGTTTTCTAAATGTTAGTTTGGGTATGCTAGTGCTTCTGGGGCACGATAATGGGAAATAAAATATTATCTTTCCATTCTATACACTAAAGATCCATTGTAAGTTTTTTCAGTATTATGTTAGGATGCTGCGATGTTTTTCATTCCCTTAAGCCCATAGGCCAACAAACAATGAGTTTTAGAAGGAGTCTGTTATACTAACAAGGCATCTTAAAACAATGCAGGAACACATGACAGCTGCAGGTTTTGATTAGATATCAGTGTGCATATTGTTGATCTTGAGTTCTGCATTTTGATCTGCAGTATTCCACTTCAACATTTATTTCTTACATACTGGAAAAAGGAAGAACTGGATTACACCATGACTCCCGCTTAAGCCAATACACACATTGAACAGTTTGCTAATAAACATCCCTTTCTTTTTTCTGACACATGCACATGTAAAAAAACAAAAACAAATTCAAATTAAATGTAACGAATTAAATGCGTAGATGTACAAACAATGAGTGCTTTTCAGGACCATGTGTTGATAAAAGATGCATAAGATAATGCACTCAAATAATACATTGTGAGTCTCTGTTACGAAAATATTGCAAATGCATTCAAAATCAATCAACGCTATTCTGGAACATGCCAGAATGTTTGTGGGAGCTGCTTTAATGTGATCATCTAAACGAACAATGAAGTCATGCTGTTTCACTGGTGCTTCCTTTAGTTTTCTTACACAACAAAATCGTATTTCTGATGCATGCTGAGGGTTTTCCAACACACAGTGATGAAAGGAAATGAAAAATAAAAGGATAGTGAAAAGATTTAATCAGACTTAACCCACATTTGAAGCTCAGTGGAGGCAGTGTCATGATACGGGATTAGCTCTTTACCTTTGAACATTGATCGCTGTAATCATAGAAGTAAGTCTGTGACTGGATCGTCTGACTCCCTTTGAACAAACTCTTCATTCTTAGTGCAGAAATAATTACAGTGTGAGTATAGCGAAGAATCAAAAGAACTCGCATGCAGTCGAGATAAACTCCTCTCTCTGGTACAACATCACAAATCACAGACTCGGTAGTTTTCAATGTAATGTTTTATTTGTGGCTGTATACAGATGTGTGCTACTGGAAAGGTGGTGCACTTGTCAACTTGTGAAATCTCTTCTTTTTTTTTTTTTCTTTGTATGCTGTGCTGCCATGGCCTAAAACTCACACAGGATTACTTAGCAACATAAGGCATTGAGGTCGTCAAGGAAATGCGTGCGTACGTGTGTGAAACCTTCCTTCACAAAAGACCTGGTATTTCGTCCAACCTTTTTTTTTGTGCTGTGGCTCATCGAAAGCGAGCGATCTGGGAACATGGATCACAGGTGTACAAAAAAGAAATAAAAAATTGAGAGCTTATGACTGAAGTCTAACATAAATATTTTTGTCTCTAGCTACTGTGACACCTGCTGAAGATGCTTCTTTGGATTCTCATGGTATTAATGCAACTAGGGTTAAATCATTTGACACTATAACCACACTTCACACACACAACAATTTCAGAAAAACAAGGACTCCAACTAAAAAAAAAAAAAAAAAGGCACTGATTGTGTATGTGGGGATGCCCAGTGGCAGAGGTAACCAAACGTTTTTCTATGCTACAGATGAGGCAGATGGATACGGTGGCGTGCGAAAGTATTCACAGCCTTTGAACTTTTAAAATTTTGTCACATTACAACCACACGCTTTGATGTACTTTATCTGGACGTTATGCAACGTAGTACATAACTGTGAAGTGGGCAGAAAATGATACGTGGTCTTATTTTCTTTTGTTTTTAGATAAGTCTTTAAAGTTGCAGTGTGTAACTTTTAAAAACAATATGTCTTACACATATTTATTAAAACTGTCACTATGCTTTGACGGTAATATGTGAAAAAAAAAAAAAATCAAACTCCACTGCCTCCTGCTTGTGGTCCAACTGTCATCTGCAGAAACAACCAATCAGAGCCAGGGGGAGGGTCTCAGCACTGTCAATCATCCTTGTGTATACCCAGTTCAAACACTCCCCCTTGCTCTCTGTTACATTCCTCCACACAGAAGCCTGTTGTGAATGCTCAAGCTAGTTAGCACAGCCACCAGTAACAGCCAATGAACTAGTTTCCTGCAATGGTGCTAAATGTACTGAATGTACGCGCATTTATTATCCTCGTTAGTACAGTGGTGAGTATCCCCGCCTGTCACGCGGGAGACCGGGGTTCGATTCCCTGACGGGGAGTGAAGTTTGTTTAAGGTCCCTCTTGAAAATGAGATCTAGATCTCAACAGGGTTTACCTGATTAAATAAAGGAATATTAGCAGCGTGTACATGAGCATGAATGACTACACTACATGGTTGCAATTTTAACAAATATGGTAAATGGGTAAAAACCCCTCCAAAAAAACCATACTGTTCAAAAATGTTACATACTGCACCTCACTCTTGCATTCAGACGTTACCCAATAATAAATTAAGAGTCTATCTGAGTGCAATTTAATCTCAGTAGAAATCCAGCTGTTAGAGAACTTTAGCAAAGAAACAGCTACACAATGACCAAGAAACACAGCAGACAGGCTGAGGGAAAATGTTGAGGAGAAGTTAAAAGCAACGTTAGGCAAAACACTTAAGACCGGGGCAACGGTTCATCTTCCAGCTGGACAATAACCCAAAAACTAATAACTACAGCTACAATGGAATGGCTTAGATCAGAGCACATTCATGTGCTAAGATGGCCCAGTCAAAGTCCAGACCTGAATCCAATAAAGAATCTGTGCAAAGACCTGAAAATGGTTCCCAAACAGTCCCTGATAAAGTACACTCAAGTCTGTGGTTGTAATGAGACACAATGTGAAAACGTCTAGGCGATATAAATACTCCCGACAGGTACTGAGAATAGAGAAGATTTTCCCTTTTACATTTTTTCTGAAATGACAACACATCCTCTTCCCCCCTCCCAGTCCGGCTCTAACAGCGAAATGTAAATAATGTAATTCCTGTACAAACATGGAGGCAGCAGCAGCAGCAAAGAAATGAAACACTGAAGATTGGTTAATCTCGAGGATTTCCTTTTGCATCTTTTCTCTTATTTACTTTAGGTAAAAGTTAGATGTCTCACAGTACATACACCCCCCACCCCCCCCCCACACACACACACACACACTACAAGAGAGAGACATGTGCTTTGAGGAGAAGAGATCGAACATGAGCGGGAAGTGAAAGGGCAAAAGAGCAAACTGTGGCAGTGATTCGATGCGAAACCCCGTCGGATTTCAACGGTGAGGAATCTGTCAACTCAAACTTGCAGCAAACGTTGTGGCAGCTTGATTTTCTTAAAACATACAATCATAATCAAATCATCCTCATGAAAAATGTATCATGTAAAAAAACAAACAAAAAAAGGTGTACTAAAATACTGAAATAGAAAAAAAAAAAACAGCCACAACTTTAGGCACCACAAAACAATCAACTAGCTATTGTTGCACTTCACTTACAGACCACTTCATTAAAGTGGCACAATATTTATACAGTAGAGGGCTCCTTCCCCAGGGAAGAAGCTCTGAAATGTCACAACGCTTCAACAGCAAGCTGTAGGGCTAAACTCAAATTCAGCTAACTAAACAGAATAGAAGTATCCTTTGTTGTCCCACAGTAGGGAAATTATATTAATTTTATTTCAGGTTTTTTTTTTTTTTTTGTTCCTTTGTTTCAAGCAGTAAAGGTGACCAGCGGAGCATCGCACAGTTTGACTCGGAGGTTTAACACACAGTGAACAGTAGACGAGCTGTGCTCTGACACAGAACAGGCGAATGGGGACTGTGATTGTTCCTCACGTTCCCAATTAAAGGTACACAACATAAAGGTACACAACACCCCAAAGTTGATTTGATTTCTAAACTCCCACCTCACTTGTAGACAAGCTTCCAGGTGAAGCAAACTAAAAACCTTTGTTTTTGAATTTGCTCCTTCTCAATCCGGGGGAGAGGGGGAAGCGAGTATATTGCATCCTCGAAAAGCAGATCATGGTTTCACTGGACAGTACGCTTCAGAAGTCCTCGATAGTCATCGAGCTTTTTCACATGTTGTCATGTTGCAAGCAGAAACCTCAATGTGCTGAAGCGAAGCGTGGGATTTCATGCGACAGACCAGCACAAATTGGTGGAGAATTAACAGGTGTGTGCATCCATTCGTCTCGATGAGATGAGGATACGCCAGCAGCTAACAATTATTTTGGTAATTGATTATTCTATCGACGATCCTGATGTTTAATCAGACAGAGGAAATGGGCAAATTCTGCAGAGTATTTATTGAACTATTTACGCTTACTTCAAACAATATTGGAAATACATTAAAAACACAGATAAATAATTTAATTCCTTTTTAAAATAATACAGAAATAGACATTTTATTGCCTTAAATGCAACAACATAGCATTCTGTTAGTGATTGATCATTTGTAGCAAAGCTAAAAAAAAAAAATACTTCTATCAACAACATGTGAAAAAGCTCAGCCTGACTTAATCAATAAATTGTAGGGCTAATGTGTTGATTATTTTTTCGGATTAGCCAATCAATAATTGGATAGAAAAAGGGACTCAATAGGAGATTTTATTTACTATTTAGTTATTTATTTATTTATTGTTTTTTACTAGATTTGAGTAAAATGAAGCTAACGCTGTGTCACTTGATAAGTTCTGGGTAGAATATATTTACTGATAAAAAACGTTTGTTTTTTTAAATTATAAATGCAAAATGTACAGTATATATCTTTTGTAAAGTCTTGATTTAATTACTGCTTTGACTATGTTGCTTTCTTTTTCTTTTTTTGAGTCTCTATTCTCCATTTAACGATTAATCGCTTACTAACTTATTTTTAAAAAACACGAATAATTCACATTTTCACCAAGGATACTCAAATCTGAACTTTTTGGTCTACATTCAAAATGCCTCGTGGCTGGAAATAAAAATAAAAAAAAGAACACTACACATCAACCTGGATATATAATCAACATGGTGAAACATAGTGGCAGCGGCATCATGCTGTGGGAATGTTTTTCTTCAGGATGGAGCAAGCAGCTCCAAATCTTGAAAGAAAAACCTGTTAGGAGTTTACAAAGACTGAAGGTTCACCTTTCAGCATGACACTGAGCCAGAGCTACAAAGGAACGTGTTTGGGCCAAAGCGTGGTCATGTCACAATGACCTAAATAAAGTGAAAATTTGACTTGGAATCAGTGCAAGAGTTTAGAATTGCCGTTTTTTACTAAAGCTCTCAGTGTGACTGAGCTGATGTCGTTTTTGCAAAGAAGAATATGTAAGTCTCTAGATGTATAAAGGAAGTAGAGACTTGCAACAAAATCCTGGTTCCACGAGGGAATGACTTGGGAGGGCTGACAACAAATGACCGCCACACTTTTCAGATTTCATTCAATCATTCTCATCGATATTTGTACTGGTTTTACACTACTTTGTATTGATCTATTGCATAAAATCCCAATAGCATACATTGAGGAAACTGGAAAATGACAAGATGCAAAAAAGCTCAAGATGCTTGAATACTTTTGCAAGGCACTGTAGGTGTTTAAAGTGCCTTCCTGTTCTCTGATGGTGTCCCTGCTTCAGAAACACATTTTGTTCAGATCTATTTTCCCTTATGTGTCTAAGCTTCTGTGCTTTCACTGTAAGATCTTTCCCCAGAGTCTCTAAGAAGCAATCAAGCTGTAAAAACGGCTAAATACAAGTGGTAAAAATAAAACAAAAACACTGTGCAAGAACTGTGCTTAAAATGTTCATCAAGTTGCTACACAAGCTAAAAAAAAATAAAAATCATCGAAGCAGCCTGCTTTTGCAGCATATCCTCTTATAAGTGAATCTCTGGGCATAAATGAATACTGTATTTAGGCCCTTATGTCAAAGCAGTATGCGTAATATTAACACTGCCTTGTGTAATTCCCTCAATTTTCCCCTAATTTCCCACTAAGCCCATAACACGGCGTTGGCACTTACATAAAAACTAACATGATTTTCCCTTAGTGATTGATATGGCACAACGGTAATGATTTATAAAAAAAAACAACAACAAAAAACCAATACTTGCGTTAAAAAAATAAAGGATGAAATAAGAAACTACAGCATGATCTGTAGTCTAGGTTGTTCAATTCTTGTTCACTTTTCATATTTGTTCGTTCACTGTTCTAGTCCTGAAGGCACTTAATAAAAATATTAAGAAAAGACATAACACCTTAAAAACGTTCCTTTTTCCTCCTTCTTCATGCTTTTCATCGTGATAAGTCGCTGTGCTCAGCACAGCTCGAAAGTCCACTGTTATAGCGCTTGGGCAACGCTCCCATAGAAGATATTCAGCGGACCCCCCCGGCCCCGTTTTCAAGCCGCGGTGTGCGTTGAAACGATCCGCTGCTTCCTCCGTGCCAAAGAGGGAAAGGAAGAGACGTCCTTGCTGGCATCTGTAATCGGTCCTAAAGGGGTGGAAGCGGGGGAGAAGGAGACGGAGGAATAGCGGGATCTACGATCAGAGACGAGCGTAAAACTCCTCGTTGAGTTTTGTCAGCTCGTTCGCCTCTTCCTCCTCCTGACGCGTGAGAAGAGCGGGATCTGTCTGTGTAGCAGGGACTGTCTCAGAACTTGCAAGGCTGCTAAAGTCTCTGTCGGGGGACTCCTCAGGGATGTGTGCTAAGTCCCTGTAACCTTCATCCCTCTCTTCTATGCTCGTCGCTGGGTTGGGCTCGGATTTTGCTCCTGCAGCCCTTACAGCGCTTTGGGGCGGAGGGGACTGATTGGGAAGAGAGAAGGAAGTCTTACAAGAAGTTAATATTGTCGGTCCAACTCCAGCTGCCGGCTCCCTTTGCTCCTGGCAAAAGCTCTCCCCGCTTTTCGGGTAGAGAAAAGTCCTCATTTGGCCTTTACCCTTGACATTGACCGTCCCCCTGTAGTCGAACTCCAAGCCCATGGCACTGAGGACGGCGTGGCTCTCCTCGCTCACCTGCACCCGACACTCCACGCCGGTCGAGTCCATCCGGCTGGCGATGTTGACCGTGTCCCCCCAGATGTCATAGAGCAGCTTGGTCGTGCCGATCACTCCAGCCGTCAGCGGCCCGTGGTTGAACCCGATGCGCAGCTTGAAACCGAAGCCCAGCATATTCTTGTTGAAGTCGTCCAGGACGCCCATCATCTCCAAGGCAAAGTCGAAAAGCGCCCTCAGGTGCGTGTGGGGAGACTCGTCTTCGTCGTCCCCCGTCTGCTGGACGTTGAGCCCCGACGCCGCCATGTAGGTGGAGCCGATGGTCTTGATTTTCTCCACGCTCCTGAACTCGGGCTTGCGGAGGAGCTCGTCGAAGTCTCCGATCAGCTCGTTCAGGACACGATAGCACTCCTTCCCGCCCTCGTAGCTCTCTTCGTAGAACTCGCTGAAGTTGACGATGCTGGCAAAGATCACCCCCACGCTGTCGTGGTTCTTGGAGTAGCTCTGGGTCTCCTGGGCAAACAAGAAAAAAAGGGGAGGGGCAGAACAAATTAAAACAATCTCACTCTTTAAATCATTATAGCACCTCTTCTCATTATCTATAATAATTTAAACAAGCAAGCGAGGCAGACCTTGAGCTGGTCGGCGACATGGATGGGGATGATGTTGCCCAGTAGCCACTCAGCCTGGTCTCGCATCGTCTGGATTTTGGAGCGGTGCTTGTCAGCCTCCACGTTGCCATGGTAATGAAGGCGGTAGCTGACTTCGGACTCACGATTGAGAAACCAGACCAGAAGGAGAAGCAGGAAGAAGGCTAGGATCGCCTCCGTGACCAGGAAGTCAGAGAGTCTTGACGTGTCTGGGCTCAACTCGGACACACCGTCGCTGGAGGTGGAGACGTTCAACCTGTTTGGGGAGGAAACAGGATGAAAATTAGACCGACAAACGTGAAACACCGACGGCACGGTTGGATCAGAAGAGACAGATGTTACCTTGAAGATCCATAACATAAAGCAACCCATTTATATTTACTGACCAAAAGATTTCACAACTAAATGTTGACAACAATTGATGAAATACAAAATAAAAATAAAAAATAAATATTAAAGAGGCAAAAACACCAAAGAGAACCTCGATAATATTTATTTCTTCCTCTAAGAGGGATCCACTGCTTTCACTATTTTCAGGGTTTCTGGAAATGGGCTCATTTGTCACATTACAAAATACCTTTCCAAAATTGGCAACCTTTAAGCAGGTATTAAACATACTTTTGTATAATTGTTTTTGTATTAATTCTAATTTTAAATGTCGTTTTCATTGACTAAGTAAAAAATCATCATAATTAACAGAATGAAAGGCTTTCAAGCATCCATCTGTGTGTAAATAATCTATATAACGTGTTTCAGTTACGGATAAAGTTCCTCAAATAAATGGACTATTTTTATAATATTCAGATTCATTGAATTTGGTCTGTATAATGAACTCGACGTGTGATAATAAAACACAGTTTTTAGAATTCAAGGCGGAAAAATTGCACAAAGAAAACACAAGTGCTTACAAGCTTTGCAACATATCTCATAAGGTCGATGAAAACCATCTTCTTAGGAATCGTTCTTTTACAGATAAAAAAAAAAAGCTACAATCTTATGAATTTTACGACTATAACTAACCAGCTACAATCTCTCTCAAGTGTGGAATAATGTTACGATCTAGCAGCAGGTGTAATGAAATGAGCTCCTTTAAAGAAGAACTATGCCAATTTCTTCTCCAGACGGTGCGATTAATTAAATCTCTGATGTGTCTCAAACACAAAAATTCAAGCCAGTTTGAGCTGGATGAGTTATTTTCACTACGAGTGGCACTTTAGCAGCCATTACTACTGCTGCACGGAGAGCGAGCGAGAGAAAGAGAGAGAGAGAGAGACAGGCAGCACAATAAAGAGCAGATGAAACCAAAAAAAAAGGAGCAAAAGCCAAACAGAGCTGTAGTAATGAGAAATACAGAACAGAGCTGTCGCTCCTGTTGACCCCCTCAAATGTCAGTCTTCGATCAAACCGCTCTGTTTCTATGGAAACACTCACCCATGAACTGGCACGGCGTTATTACTTGAGCTGAAAGGAGATGAGAGTGATGTCAGCGAGGAGAAAGGACTAGTCAGTCACACACATTCGAACCACGACGTACACACACACACACACACACACACACACACACACACACTCACACACACCCACACACAAATATATATATGCTTCGGTTCAGCGTAGCAAAAATGAGATATTCAAACTTCTGTGGTTAAACTGGTTGATTTCTGTTTTAGTCGCATCAGAGACAGATAAATTCTTGAAATCTGAACAGCCTGTCTACGTAATGGTTAATGACGGCTACATAACTTGGTGAGCGAGTGAGTGAGTGCACGTGCAGGTGAGGTGTAGCCGTACCTGTGAACAGGACTGTACAGCATCAGCAGGAGAGCGAGTCCGGTGATGGTGGCGAAGACGGACCTCATCCAAAAACTCAGCTGACAGAAGTTACAGTACTGAATTATGGCCAAGATGGTGGCACAGCACAGGAACATGGTCACCTGGGGTGGAGGGTAAAATATCAGAGTGCTTACCCTAAGCAACAAAGGCATCAGTAATTATTTCAGTTTTTACTGTCATCTGGTTTTCCTCAACGCCTTTTGAGTAAATCTAATCAAAAGCGATCAGAAATTCTCAAATCACGTGGAAGTGTCTCTTTGTAAAGAGATTTTGAAATGTTGTACTGACTTTGGCCTCAGGAGGAATGGGACGAAATTCCAGCAAACTATTATGAGATATCTGAGATGTCTGACCCAAGTCATAGTGTCTAAATGCAACAATACTAAATAAGGAATCATGCAAATAGCTTAATTTAAGTAATTTAAAAAAACATTTCTTAATATTTTAGTATTGAGAAAAAAGAAATAATTTTGTCAATCCTAATAAAACAAAACAAGTTTAGTCTGATTTAGTGTCAGATAGCGAGGAACTTCTGGTTTCAATTATTATAAATATTGTTAAAAATAGAGGGTTTTTTATATTGTATTGAGTTGTAAGGTAGATGTAGTTTCTCCATGTCCGTATATTTACCATTTAAATTTATGATCAGATTTCTTTTTTGTTTCAGTATCAGCTAAAAAGCAGGTCTGCATCTGTTATTTTATTTGTAAAATAAAAAACTCTCTCTATTCTTCAATGCTTTGAAATGTTACAGGAGAGAACCTTAAAGAGAGATGCTTCTTAAAAATGTCAAAGATATGAAAGATTGGAAAACACGAATTTTATCAAACAATTCTCCAAGAAAACAAAAAAGCAGAAACGTCTTGCAACCACCTGTTGGCTCGTACTTCCATGTCGAAATCTTAGCTGAAAGAAGACTAGACTCTGACATGAGCAAAAAAAAAAAGTTATCTCTTTTTTTAATATTACTTCCAATCCTCTGTTACGCTAAACACAGATTTAGTCTAGTTCTCTAGATCTTGTTTCTTTATTTGGTTGGTAGATATTTAAGTTCTTTCACTGTAAGGAAGTATTTCTGTGCTTCAATTGACTATAAATGATGTTCTTGCCAACCAAATGGATTTACCTGGAGCGGAAGGCGGACGCTGACGTGGGACAAGACGGAGACGGCGGGAAGGGAGACCAAAGCCGCACCAATCAGATGACGAGAGACCCAGCTGGACACCAGCAAGGCCAGGGAGCGAGTGCATCTCCTCAGCTCCTCCAGGTAGAAGGTCATGCTGCAAGAAGAGAGAGGGAGGCAAATAATCAAGAGAAAAATCTCAAACAGCAAAACTCCAGCATTTATTGGATGTGTAGCCCCCAAAAAGTTGAAGTTGCAAAATAAACTCGGATAAAACACATATTTTTTCTTCAGATCCCATGTTTGGTTTTAATGAAAGAAAGTGCAGCAGGGTGCTGCCATTACACACCCTGGTGAAATAACCCTGCTGCTCAAGATTAATTGCACATTTATACCAAAGTATGACTGCAAAGTTTCTTCCCTGATAAGTGCTGGAAAAGCTAGCAGTGTTTTGGGGTGGGTTCAAATCCGAACTTGGTACTAATACGCTAACAGCTAACTGATGGCAGAGACGAAATAAAAAATAAAAAATTTCAACTATTTATCCAGACATTGACAAATTTGTTTGCAATGATGGTAAAACACCATTAAATGAGGTCACCTTTGACTTCAACAGCTTAATCTGTCACTGAGAAGTAACAAACAAAACAAAAAAATTTATTTCCGTAAATTTTTTTCAGTGGGAAAAATGTAATTTTGTAAAGTGGGAGCATATGAGAGATGGAACAGACCATTCCGAGATGGACTGCATTGGCAGAGATACCTTGCACACAAGATCCCCAGGACCATTGGAAGACAAACAAACCCACACAAATCATCCACTGTGTTAGAGATTTTTTAGTATTATCATTTTATTTTCTTACTCTAGTTCACATTAAGTCTATAGATCTTTGTGATTTTCTGTTTAAAGTGTTCTCTTCTTTAAATGACCTGGAGGTCACTACTGTCTGTTCAACTTTACGAGAAATAGATAACACTGAGTTTCTCAGACTTTAAACCCTTTTGCAAGAACACCCCCTAATTTAGTAACCACCTGTGAGCAGTCGTATTTTGTTTTCTTGACAGTATTGACCGAGATTTGAACCGGGCTCAGACCTTTGATCAGATATCACATCTGGACCTGGGTTGTTAGATGTTTGGGTTAGAAGCTTTACGACCTCTGTTGTTTTTCCTTACTGCCCCCTTGCCTGTCCTTCTTAGACAATAAAAACAGGAGCCGTTGTAAGGGAGCCCAGAACGCTCTGTGGATTCCTCGGAGAAAAGGTTCTCAGAGCCTTCTCCCAGGAGTTCTCAGAGCCTTCTCCTTTTGCAAAAGCTTTACATGAAATTCATATACGTTGTCTGTGGTTCTTTCTTTTATTTAGGTTTGAAAGGAAAATACCTATCACACTGCATTTAACAGTGGGCAGGAGGTGCTTTTGCACATATTCCTTACTTGTTCCACACTGTAACAATGGCAAAAAAATTCCCGGAAATCGGATCAACTTAAAAAAAATAAACATAATGTGTTTTTCTTTTGGACTATACTTCAATCTGGAGTATAAGTTACATTAGTCAAAAACTGCATCACAAAGAGGAAAATAGCAACATATGTAAGCCGCCCCGTCTATGAAACTATGAAAAAAGGTGAAACTTTTTTTTTTTTGTACCCCTCCAGAGGGTCTTTTGTGGGCTCTAGTGTCCCTTATATGATAGTGGGCTGACAGGAAACGGGGAAGGAGAGGGGGAAGACATGCGGCAAATGTCGTCGGGTCCGGGAGTCGAACCCGCGACGGCCGCGTCAAGGACTCAAGGCCTCCAAATACAGGTCGCGCTAACCGCTACGCCACCACGGCACGCCCTAAAAGGTGAAACTTACAGTCTGGAAAATACAATACATTAAAAAAATGATTTAGCTAATTTAATTTTGCAGCAGAATGAATGTACAAAAAATATAGAATGGATTTGATACTTTTACCAGTTTGATATTAAGGCTACTGACATGAAAGATGACCTTACTTTAAGGTATTTTACAAACCTTCATCATCTGCAATGCAAAACGCTTTAAAACAGGGATTGTATTGTGTTCAGTGTAAAACACATTTTTTTTAGTTTATCCTCAAATAATTCCTGATGTCAAACTTATGAGCACCATCACCCCTATAAAAAAGCACGTTCACATGATGCAGTTTATCTGTTTAAACCAGCCTCACCGTACGGAGAACACCAGCGAGGCCATCTCTAACAACCCAGCCAGAGGAGCCAGGATCAGGGCAGCGAGCGCCGGGGGGCCCGCCGTGGCCGGGTCGACCAGAGACGGAAGGAAGCAGGCCACGGTCAAGGCCAGGAAGACGAAGCAGCTGAGGAGAACGTCCAGGAAGGAACTGAAAGTGGGGCTGGCAAACGTCTGCACCGGAACCTGGCTCTTCACCTGAACAGAAGAGACGATTGAAATAGATTCGATCTTCTCCTGAGATGAAGGCAAGGCGGCGTTTCACCACCGTGTGTCTGTGTGAGCAAAAACGTCATCACGTTTGAAAGAATTTAAGCGTGTTTTCACAACAGATAGTCCGGTAGACTCGGTTCGATTGGGTGCGGTTCCCTTTCACACCGCACTGTGTGAAGCGATCCGAACTCTTCGAAAAACCTGTTTCCCGGCCCCCACCTGCGGCGGCGCTGAACCAACAACCACTCAATGAAAAGCCTGAAGAAGTCACTAAGCACAACTTCCTTCTTCACAAGATGTAAACAAAAACTGAGTAGCATCAGATTTCAGCGGTTGTGGGATTTCTCTTTTGTCTTTGGTAAAAAACCAAGAGTCATCTCTCTCGCTAGCACTAGAGTCCCGCGTTTGTTTTGTTAGAATTTACCCAGAATGCCCTGTGCCATAGTTCCCACTTTCTGCTTTTGGATCCATCTCCAGTCTGCTTGGCATTCACATACGCTCCATAGTTCACTTCAGCCAAACTGAGATCTAGGTTTTTAGGGGGGCTGCAGATCCAGACTTTCTAGATAAACCAACTAAAGTTTGATTAAAGCTGAATGCACCCGTAAAGTGAAATATTAAATGATATGAAGGAGTTCGTTTTTTATAAGCAAAACATTGATAAGTTTAGCTTATCAATGTTTTGAAGAACCTAACTTCAGGTTTCACGCAGGGTTGTATAATGCTAGAAGATATGAGATGTATATTGGTGCTAGAATTTATCAATGAAGTTCAAAAATTAATTAACAAAGAGACGCTGAAACTGAAGTAATGTGCTCTTTTTTTAAGGTTGTAGTAACACGTATTGAACAGCAGGGGGCTGAAAGTCTCCAGGGTCAGCAGAGGACATCTGGAACTGGTCTTTATAGTAAGAGTCTTCACTGTGGCATGGAGTTATGACGTGTTACAAAGAAAGTTATTTTTTTTTCCCTGTCCATTAATTATTCAGTTATCTTAAAAAGAAAGCCTGAACGTGGAAGAGAAAAAGGAAAGAAAAACATGTTCATGTTAGATACAGCAGCAAGTTGCAAAATCACAGGACAAGAGCTGAAAACAAAAATCCTCTAAGTCATGGGTCTCAAACTCCAGTCCTCGAGGGCCGCAGTCCTGCAACTTTTAGATCGCAGTCCTGCAACTTTTAGATGTGCCTCTGCTGCGCCACCTGAACAGGATAATTAGGTCATTAAGGCTCTGGAGAACTGATCTACACAAGGAGGTAATTAAGACATTTCATTCCAGTGTTTTGCACCTGCGGCACATCTAAAAACTGCAGGACAGCGGCCCTCGAGGACTGGAGTTTGAGACCTCTGATCTAAGGGAAGGTGTGTGTGGAAGTCTGCGTACCTCTTCTTTGTAGCTGCTGCGATACGCCTTCTCCAGAGGTCTCTCCAGAAAGTTCAAACTGATCTTGTTGATGGGCGGCTTGAAAAAGTAGTCCTTCATCAGACTGCAAAAAGTCACATAAAAAACTAAATCTGAGTCAGATAGATACCTCTTTATTTTAAACAACCATCTGTTCATATCACCCAATTGTACAACAAATACAAACAAATTCAAGTGAATAATCTTTGTTGTTTGAACCACCCCGAATGCAAAGCGTAGCTTATTCACTGGAAAAATTCAGAAAAAATACCAACTTTTCTGAAATAAGCCAACAGTAAGTTCCCACCATTTATGCTACATCAAGTTACAACCACAAATCTCCATGTATCGTATTGGGGTTGTATTCATTTAAACAAAACTATATAAAAAAGGGAAAAGAAACACTTAAAGGTACACCAAAGTAAAATACAATGTGACAAATTACCTAGATGTTCATTAATTGGTAAAAAAAAAAAAAAAAAAAAAAACTCCACTTGTGTGTTATTTAATCTCAGTGTAAATCCAAAATGGAAACCAACCTCCGTGACATGGGCATCTAGCTAAAATAGCCAGCTAGGCAAGACTGTGATCCCTGACATATCTTTCATTTCAATAGCACGGTGGTGGCAGCATCATTCTGCAGGGATGCCTTTATGGTTGTAAGGTGACAAAATGTAAAAAAAAAAAAAAAATTTGAGGGGGTATGAATACCTATGCAAGGCACAGTATGAATCTTTATTTCAATGCATTTCTTCAGTTCAAAGGTTTATTACCAGCGGACAAGTTTATGAAAAAAATCATTATAAAAACAGATTGCTTTATTGCTCTCCGCTGTGCTATCGGCTCATAAATTCCACCTTTAACTGGCCTCCTCACCTGTCCTCCCTGATAACGTCCACGAAGTGGGCGTCGCTTTTCCGTTTGAAGTTCTTGGCACGCAGCTGGATGAGGGCAGAGTGATCCATGCCCGTGCCTGCCGCCGCCACTGCCGCCGCCATGCCGAGGCTTGTGCCGGTGCCCGTGCTGGTCTTCTTCTCTTTCTCCTGGAGGATGTCGCACAGGGAGCTCTGGCTGGCACGCGCGGTGGCGTCCTCCAGCGGGGGGCTCAGGAGACCGTTGACCACTTTCGGGCTGTGGCCTGGTAGGAACTTTTGAGAGGAGACAAAAAGGCGATAAAACAGCAGGAGGGTCTGCGTGTAGAGTAGATTAAAAGGGAAACGCTCGGAGAAGTAGAAGCAGGCGATAAGTGCGGCGTTAACGTGGGCCGTACCTTGGCACCGCTGGCCTTGTGTTCCTCCTGACAGCCGTTCACAACAGCCACATCATCGTCCTGCTCCGCCATGGATGAGCGCACGGCGCCATGGAAAACACAGGGAGGCTGGAGAGAGAAAGTGGGAGTGGGGTTTCACAAACTACAACATTTGCTCGAGCTCCAGAAGCACAACACTGATTTTTATGTACAGATTAGTGAAAATCATGGTTGTCAAAGGTATTGTCCTAAGAGACAATCATTGTGGCAGACTTAGACTACCACATGTCTTCAAATGAAGCAGGAACAAAAAGGGTTTAATATGTTTTGCTTCCGTCAAAAATTGCAGCACACTTTTCTTACTGATTTTTAGGCAGATTTGTTCAAGGACATATTCTTCTTCCTTTTCTGGCCCAAAGTTTGAAGTGTCGCCTGGGGCTGCATCGTACATTGAAAATACTTTTGTTATTGCACCCACTATGTCTGTTACATGTAAATTATCTGCTTTCCTATAGTTTAAAGCCCTGTTAAGGAGATGTCTGGGAGTATGAGAAACCAGGCTCTTTGATACAGGCTTTAGGTCCCTGCATGATTGGTTCGCATTGGCATAAGTAAGTTGAGGCTAGTTTCCAGTGAGAGTTGAACTCCACCATGGTGGATTAGGATTAGGTCTCTACTCTTTGCAGACGATGTGTGGTCCTATGGTCTTCATCAGGCTTTCACAGCCAAGTACAAAGCAGGAATGTGGATCACTGCCTGCAAAACTGAGGCAATGGTCTTGAGGCAGAAAAGGGTAGAGTGCTTTTCCGGGTCGGGGACAAGGTCCCACCCCAACTGGAGAAGTTTAAGTATTGTGGGTCTTGAGGGGCGATGGGAGTGGGAGCTCGATAGGCGGATTAGTCCTGAATCTACAGTGAAGTGGGCCCTGGGAACGCCTTGGGATTGCCCCAGAAGAGTTGGTTCAAGTGGCTGGGGAGAGGGAAGTCTCTACTGAGGCTGCTACCCCTGCGACCCGACCTTGGATAAGCGGAAGGGGTATTGCCTGGGATAATGGGTAGTTAAAGAGATTTTGGAGAAAGTACAGCAATTTTCAAGCACTGCAGAACTTCCCCTTCCTCGCATGCTGTTGTACACTGCCTATCAGCTGGCTGAACGACAGCTTATAAATCAAGTAGTAGCACAGTAGTCCACCTTCCCCCGTAGTTGCTGTCTACAGTCAGTCAGACGCCTGGAAGAAAACTTCTACATATTTTTTCCTCGCTTACAAGAAAGATCAAGTCAGCTGTTTAGATATATATTTGCTCATCAAAAGTAAAAACTTTCATAGAATCTATATGCATGGTTGGGATATAGGTAAAGTAGGACATAGCTAAAGTTTACAAATTCTCATTGTCATATTGTTTGTACAGTTTAAAATCCTCATATTGATGTGTCAGAAAAAGCAGTGGAGTTACTTAAATTTCCTCTAGTTGTATCTAGAATACAGCAATACAGTGCTGCCCCTAATCACTGAGAAAATGCTGTATTTTTACTAAAGAATGTCATACCAGCTGATATGAGACGGAAATCTCACACCAGCCTCAAGTTTGCAATACGAATTGCTAAAAAACTGCATGGAGTAAAATATTTGGAGGCTTTTAAACTCCAAGTGTCATGAACTCATTCCTTGAACGCCACTGAAACATTCACTCTGCCAAGGCATAGTTTGCATTTCAGGCAGACATACTGTAGGTCTCCCTGAACAGCGATTCTTGAACATGATCTGCAAAGTGTCATCCATAAGCAGCTGTTTATATTTCTACTCAATTATAAGAAAATGGAAGTATTATTTTAATATTATTTTAATATCTTTTCGGTAAATGGACAAACCTATTTACCAATATCTTTTTTAAATTAATTAATGAAAGTAAATGTAGTCATTGCTGCTGTTGCCCGTCTCGTCAATGTGCAAAACGCACATTTTGGTGGGAAAATTTAAATCCGTAAAATGAAGGTACATCAACCCATCTCAGTTTCAAAGGACAGGCAAATATTCAGAGAAACTGTTCTTAAAACCACAAGAACAATTTTGCCCTATAGGCTTTTTTATTTTATTTATCTCACATCGCCCTGACTCTTCTCTGCAAAGGAACATTATCTACTAACCACATTAATTGTTGTGAGGCAATGACAAAGAAAGAGGACGCTACTATTTTCAGAACGTTATTCACGCCTTTTGCTAGTTCCAGTGTTTTAGCTGCAGCTTCTCAAACAAATCAAGTAAAATTAGCCGCTGCATCTTTGCATCCTGAGTCTGTCAGCAACTGGTTTAACAGGCAGAAGATGACTTCTGTACAAAACGTTGATGACCAACATGTTAAATTTAGTTCTTTATTCCCCATTCTCATAAAGATAAAAAAAAAAAAAACCTAATATATTTAGCTTAAAGTATTAATTTGAGCCAATGAGGCGACAGCTCGGGTGCTATTTCAGGCCCATGACCTGTGTGGTCCAGGTCAAAGAAGGAGAAGGAGTTTCCTGAAGTTTGTCATTATGTTGCTTATAATTAAGTCTCAGAAATAAATACGACCACATACAGACACAAAATAAAAGATGAATCACATTTGGGACAGATGGTTGGATGGTTGGATGGTACGTACCATCTTATTTTACAGCTATTCAAACGGGGATTTTCTTAATGTGACCAGTTTAATGGGACAAAAATCAATAAGCCATAAATAAAGTGTTTTCTTGAAGTACATACTCACCACAGTTCTGTCTGATGGTTTGTGAGGCAGAAGGGACTCGGCAGCCTGTGCTGCTCCGTGGATGAGGTCCGGTGTACGAGGCTGAGGGCAGGAAGGCACGTTGACTCCCACAAACTCCCCACCAGGCAGAGAGCAGCCACACTGCACATCATGATCTGGCTTCCTTCCTGAGATCAGGTATGTTTTCATTCCTGGCAAAAGGACAAGAGACAAGATATTCTCTATTTAGGAGTCCATAATTACTTTGTCATTTACTCTGACAGAAAGATGGAAAAATCTGCAGCACGCAAACAGTAAGAAAGTGGTACATGAAAATAATACTGCAAGAAAAGGCAAATAGAGATGGGGATGCTCCAAAGTTACCAGGTCTAAATGCCAATACACCCAATTTTCTACTGATCAGACATTCAATGGTGCAGAAAAATTTAGGAAAAACAGTTAATCTTTATATAAAACGCATAAAGCAAAGTTAACTTCATCGACTTTATGATTTAATCACAGGACACACCAAACATTTGGGAGTTTTCACCTGTGGAAGAAGGTCCGGGGATGGATTTTTTTAAGTTGCTGTCAAACTGCTTGGTATCTAACTTTGAGAGTCTTAAGTTGAAGCAATTACAGTGAATTTTTTGCACATCGACTCCTGTGAAGTAAGCGTGGAGCTAATGTACTTCCTGCTCAGCCCAATGTGTGAGTGTTGAGATCAGTGAGATATAATTCACAGTGTTCATCTGCGCTAAAACTAGGTACCTTACTTTTTTGTGAAATTGATATATTCTTTTTTCATATCAAAGCATTGCCTGACCATTTATGACTGTAATTCCAATGTTCTGTGAATTCCTTAGAAAAGTCAGCTAATTATCTAAATTAATAAAGTAATGCAGGATGACAGGATGAACAATACAGGCATAAAGTCTCCCCAGATGAGTGAACTATCCACATAGCATAGAGTGAGGCTACGCAATATTTTTGCATCACTGCTGTGATATTTGTTGAGTCACAATTGTGTGGTTTTTCTGGTTAAATGCAATCTAGTAGCATCATTTCCCTGTGGTCTCATGTCTTACAACAAATAATAAGAAAAGCGGATAGACAATAGTGTGACCAGGAGATTAGTATTATTAAGGTGCTTAAATAACAACAGAGGAAGCAAAAAAAAAAAAAGTATATCTAGTTTCTACAAAAGAAAACTTTTGTTAATTTACGCTTCGGTTAAACCTAAAATGGTAGTTAGATGTGAGCATGTCACAGCAAAGTTGCTCAGTTTTATCCTTTTTAAAAATCCAATCTGGTCAGTAATGGAACGTGCTGAAATCTCACAGTTAAGGCTTTACTGACCTTTTAAGTAACGCCAGCAAAGATAGCTTTGTAAATGCTAACTTGCAAATCATGCTAAACTCAAACTACCCATCGTAAATGCTGGGATAATGCCAGCATTAATGATAAATATTACCTTTCTTTTTGTCTTTGTTTTGACCTAATAGTCAAATCCTGGTTATCTGCAGAGTTGTGTAACGTCAGCTGTTCTCTCTCTCACACAGTGTGATGTCGCCTCTGGTCCCAACACAAGCAATTCATAATCAACCCCAGAAAGCATTGCTTAGACTCTTGTACATAATTACAGCATGTATGAATGAATGAATTATTCCACAAGCGTTCAAAATAGCTATCCTACTAAATATTAAGATGTGCACAGCTGGAACGCATAAGCGGGCGTATCTGGTGCAATACGGGGTTTTGCATAAACAACGACAACAAAATGAAAAAAGAAAGACAAATCTTTTTTCAGAAATAACACGTAATATAATTCTTAATTTTTGTGTCCCATATCCAAGAGCAGCTGAACCTGATGCTGTTTTCCTCTTTGTTTTAAGAAAATGTAACAATGAAAATATCTAAAATTTCTGGTTTGCACGCTCACCAAATTAATTTGTTACTATGAGCCAAGGCGAGGCGAGAGATGAAAGTCTATTGTAAATGTACTAAAAAGCTATGTCAATAGATAACTTGCACAAGTGTACTTTTATTACCCTCTCTGTGCAAGATGTGAAGTAGACATACCCTACAGGCTCCAATTCACTGCTGTTGCTTTACAGAGTCATAATGATCAATGATTTACGCTGACTGGAAAAAAAAAAGATTAGGCTTCAACCTAAATTTGAATCTGACCATTGACCATTTATAGGTGTCCGGAGTCGCCTTTAACACTTAGATCATTTTGGTACCAAATGGTGCAGAGTACAAACAACAGACAATAATTTTTCTCTATTTCCCTCTGAATCTCCCAGGAGTCTTTGTGATGCCATCAGTTCCCTTCATTGGGAAGAATAGACTTACCAGATACTTGAAAATGTAATGGTACATTTAATGGCACATGTAATGATCAACCCATCATTGATCAGTATGTGTACCAAATTCTGTCCAGATGGGAGAAACCTGTCTAGATGCTTTAAGCTGTAGCAGAACATACAGCTTAAATATTACTTTTTATTGTGCTAAAAGATATGATGAACTTGGTTTTATTATGCATCCAACATTGGTTTGTGATTTATTCTGGTTTTACATGTTAAAATTTAACTGCTTTATCTAAACCCATTGCTTCATTTGTCCTATAGCAGATGTTTTAGCAAAGTACAACTGGACAAAACATCAGCAACACAGTTTAAAGAACACAAAACAGAGTAGTTAATAACACAAGAATTGCATAAAATCACAGCTGAACACAGAAAGTCTAAGGGATACTATCCACTCCAAACACTGTTTGTGTAAATGATCTAACCCAAAAAAATAAGAAAAATATACAGAAACAGTCATTCTCCGTCTGCATTTACGGTATTTTAAAATAATCTGAAAATCTATCCAAGACATCAAAGCAAAAGAAATCCCAAAAACATAAACAAAATTCGTGTTCATTTACATTACATTCTTCAAAAAGGGGCTCTACTTCCATCAGGCAGCCATAGTGATGCATACACATGCTGACAAGCAGACAGCAATGCAACACTGGGTGTTTCACCAACGATGTTTGCATATCAGCCCAGGGCTTTGGCCTGTTCACACTAGTGTAGAGCCAACAAGGAAATACACAAACAGAGGATTAGAGAGGTGGCTCGAAGCCAGCTGATATCAGCCTGTCCAAACACACAGTAACCCGGCTAGCTGGCCTCGGCTAACGGATCTGTCCCTGACAGCTCAGAGACAACCGGAGGCGGACCAGGAGTCTGCATTGCAACCTTGACCAGAAATATGAGAGGGCGACCCATCTCTAACTGCTTCTTCATTCATTCATTCAATCATCTCGTTTAGTCACTGTTTTCCACTGAGATGGGATTTGCGAAGGGAGAATAAGAACCAGGAACAGGCATTTGAGATCAGGGTTTCTACAGCTTTCACTAACTCAAACTTAAAACCTTTAGAGACCATCATGAACCGTAGCTTTCTCTCCAAACTAACAACTTTTTTTTAAAACAAAATTTGTTAATAGCCCAGATTGGTGTTTAAATTTCACTAAACATCCGACGTCAGAGTTTGTGTCGCACCAAATGCTGCTCTTCTCTGTGCTAATAGAAGTGGCAGCGTCAAACGTTTTCTAGGTAGCTTTAGCGCCCCAGAAAAGAGGTCTCCTTTTGTTGTATGCCACTGGCTAAAACTGGCTTAGGAAAATGTTAAATGTTTTTCAGTCAAGATAAGGAAGGATCTTTTCTTTGAGAGGCATTCTCAAAGAAAGGATTCCCCTGATAAGTTTCTTTTTTAAACAGGAGCAAATAAAAAAAAGGCAGCAATGTTAGAGGCTCTTTAGCTGCGACCGACGACCACCCCACCTCTGTGTATGTAAAACCTTTGTGCGTCAGTCTGACGCTAGCTGGGTGCATTCATGCGTTAGTTTGTGTACTACAGAATATCTGCAGCATTTTTAGCGAAGCAAACACACACGCATAGCATATTTTTCATTCCTTCACCATCCAGTGAGTGAATACCATCTGAATCTTGAGTAATAACAGAGTAGCCTCTTCAATAAACACGGGACACAAAACGCACAGCCGCATCGGTCCTGATGTTCACCTCATAGATCTGAGCCTTGCATGTAATACGCCAAAGGATTGCTGGAGCTCTTTCAATATGCCAAGTGACACAGGAACCTGCTTGAAAACATATCGACCCGACCTTGTTACAAGAACTTGCCAGGGCTGAGGCAAAAATAATTGCAGTCCACTATAAACTGCGCTGAAAGTAGAAACAGTCGGCCAATCAACAACTCTAATGAACAGTAGACTTTCTGTCTGCAGAAATGAATAAATCATTAGAGAGCATATGGCTAATAACTTCCAGGATCGTCTGCTCTCTCACAAAAGGGTTCGCTCTTGCTCTCATGCCATCCATTAGCTTTTCTCCACATACATTAACAGGACCTTCTCCTCCTCGCCTTGACCTGAGCTGTTGCTGACAACTACAGTAAAACCACTAAATCTTTTTATTTTTTAGAAATTACAGTAAAATAAAAGAGGAATGTGTGACGGCTTACCTATTTTCACCACAAACACAGGTGGCATCTCAATGAATTAAAATCGAATTGAAAAGATTTTTCACTAAACGCATTCATGTAGCTAGTCATTGCAAAGGAATGCTTTCACAAAACATATTAATAGAATGTTGAGTGGAAGGAAAAAAGTGTGGTCAAAACATTTCACAAGGAACAGGAACAACTTTAGCAACTCCAGAGGATCACAAAGCAACGGTCGATTTCATTCGGTTACCATTCCAGAAAAGAAACAGAAAAGATTGTGACTAATTGACTGTTCCTGTTCGAATGAGACTGAAGACTAGATTCGGATAGAACTCAACTAAATGATGGCAGTAGAGCCAAAAAGGAGCCATATCTTTGCCACTGCTTAAAGATGTGCATAACCTCAATCATTTTTGAAACCTTCTAACTATTTTTACACAAACGCTTTATACTCTGAGGCCACAAAATACCAAGACGTGCGCCCTAACACAAACACTGCGTCATCCATTCTACAATTATTGTTAATGATTTTAACAGGTGTTTCTTTATGACCTGTCGTGTGGTCTCCAATGGTCGAGTTCTTTAAATTCCAAACACGTGACAGAAACATGTCAGCCGTGTATTTTCCATGCAAAATGAGAAGTGGCCTTTAACAGAGAAAGAGCCCTGATGGAGTCAAACATGGCGTCAATTGAAATTTGACTTCCATCTAAACGGATTAAACTACAGCATTCATGCTGCAAAACAGGCAAAAAAGGCTGACATGTTTCAAACACAAAGACGAGATAGTGGAAAGAGGCAGAAAGCTCCAGACATGGTAAAATAGGAGCAAGAGAGCAGATGTGCTTTGAAGGCTTGGATTTCCAGCATGCCTTTCATAACCCACATTCTTCATCTATGTCCACTTCAGCCTGTCTTACTTTATCAGCCATGAATTTGGAAAACAAACCTTGACATCTGAGGTAATTTAACAGCTTGAGAAAGCAGGCAGTGGAAATATCGGCCTTCTCCGACAGCAAAGTGCACCAAAGATGCTCTCAAGTTTGTTGTTTGTAGTTACTGTATCTCACATGTGTTGGATAGTTGCAAAACTAATATCTGTGTGTGTGAGAATAATTGTATTGGTTTCAGGGAAATCATATTTAATGCATGTGCATCCAGAACTCTGAGTGAGCTCTAGCTAACAAACTCAAGTAATCAATTTGACATTTATGGCTGTGGAGGCTAATTGGAAGCCAATTGGAAGCTAATTGGAAGCTGAGTAATACATGGTGTCAATTCTTTTATAATTTAATAAAAGAATTAAAACAGTGTTCGATGGTTTTTGTTATGTTAGGATGGGTGACAGCAATATTTTTATATGAGCCCGAGTTGGTGAGGATAACGTTTTCCTCTCAAAACATGAAACCAGCTGAAAACTGATTTAACCAGGTAACACAATAAAGCAAAGACAGAAGGAATCTGTTCGGTGGCAAATAGTTTTCATGGGAGACGGTCAATCAAGTGTTAGCATCAACTATTGACAAATCCCCTGATTAAAACGGGGATGTCCCGCTTCCTCTGGGAATACTTTCCTCGTTTAAAGCAATCTAGGGTTTGACGTCCGACCCAGGAAGATGGGATTCACACTTAGAAACAAACAAACTCTACGTGAACAACCCCTCACATGCACTGGGGAGAATCTGAAAAGGTGTGTACTCAAACAAATCCGTCCGTCTGCTGGTGAAGAAAACAAGGAGGAATGAAAAGGAAGTGCAGCTGAGTCGTCACATTCCACATGCACACTCGAAGACCATCCACTAACTGGACACAAACGCAGCAGAGTAAGGCTTCTCCACAAACACACTCTTAACTTTTGCTTTTCTTTCTTTCTCCAGTTCTCCAAATGATATTCATAAACTCCAGAAAACCAGTGTTTGGGATTGCTGACGTAATACAGTTAAATTTTTTTTTTTTAAAAATCACAAAACGGTCCAAAGCGCCGCCGGAAGAGCGAATGCTTTCAGCTAAAATCTGACATTTTAGATTATCCCCGGAGGGTCATCCCAGCCCCAACTCCGCACTTCCTGACAAATACCCTTTAACCTTGTGACAGCTTACAACCACATGATCAAACCCATCCCCAGTGACCCAAAAGATCGCCACCTCCCTTCTGGTCCCACACAAATGAATGTGTACTTACATGTGAACATGAATGGAGGATAAGCCTCGTCAACCAAGCCGGTGCTTTGTTACTGATACTTTTATAATGCAGGATACATTGGAAATAAAAGAAAACCCCACATTTATCTTGTTCAAAATAAAGCAAATGGGACTTTTTCTCCCCATCCACTGAGTAAATAAATTCAAATTAAAGTCCGGATTTTTCCCAAATTCAGCTGGTATGATAAAAATTTTATGTACTCTTTAAACATTTCTGCCACATGGAAATGCATGCGACCGACACCACAGTCGTTTCATTCAGCACTTTCATCTCGCTGCTTGCAAAAGTTAGAGAATAAACAACTGGAAGAGAAAAAAGATAGACTTAAACTTGTTTTTGTCTTCCCCTTTCAAAGGACTTCCATCTGTTCAGAATTTCTCTACTTTGTTTTACAAAGCCTCACATTTCAACAGAGCTCTCTCGCTTTGAGCCGCCATCAGGTAATTTGTCTACTTCTGTCCTTTTTAGCCGTCTCACTTAAACTCTCTCCCACAGTTCACGCTCTTCTTTCTTTTTTTTTTTCCTTCTCGGTACACCCACACACCAGCTCCCTTCCTCTCCAGTTTTCTCCCTGGTCGCTGGTGGGTCTTGAGAACACGGCTCAACAATAGCAGAAGCCTCCATATTTGGACACGCTGATGGAACCCGGGGAAGAAGCTCTCACACGGTCCTCCTTCAAATACCCTCCCCATGTCTACATCAATCCCTCCTTTCTGCCACCATCTCAGCCAAGGGACTTTGTTACTTGCTCCCCCCTCCCACATCTTCTTTGGCTTTATTTTATTTTATTCTTTTTACAAAAGAAGGGATTTCATGATCCATCTCTGGGGAGCCTGGTGGATGACTGAGCATGGCTTCTTGGGTTTTGGGGTCAAACGTGAGACTTTTATGGCTTCACCCTGAGGGTACACAGGTATTTATGATTAGATCGGACAGGGATGTCAACAATACGGCTTTGCAGATCACCCCCACTCTTGTTGAGCAATCACCAATCTGTTTCCTCAGTAGGTCGTACAAGTGTTTCTGTGGTGTGCAGCGAGCTGACTGGAGCAGTGACGCACACTCCGACTGCCACTGCGTCATACTCGATACATACACAGACACGCAGCTGTTAAAAAGGACTTTTGGAGTCGGTGTTCCCGGATTCTCCGGGTTTCTCTCGGGGAGGTCGCAACCCGTCAGCGGAGGAGTCTATAACCCCTTGATTTTAGAGGTAGATAATTAGGCTCATTAGGGGTTTGAAAGACTTTTTTTTCTTAATGAAAAACATAGAACCTTATGTAAGTTTTATGTTTGCTGCTTTGGGTGAATCAGTCTGCAGTCTAGCAAGGATTTGAAGTCCACACACTCAGTGCCTAAAGTTAGGCTGTGGGAAATCCTTGGAAAAAGGTCATGACCAGAAAATATGCTCCATCTTTCAACCACTTCTCTCTATCTCTCTCTCTCCATTTTTTCCCTTCCCTCCTGGTGTAACACAAATCCCTCTCTCCACAGAGGAAAAAAAGACATTGCATCCAATTCAGATAAGAAATTTGATTCAAGCAACAACCTGGTGAAGTCTGGCGGATCATGCGTCGACCGTGAAACCGAACACAGGCCAACTTACTTGATTGATGCTGATTAAATGGCAGTGAAATTAGAATCCATTTGAATTCAGTCAATTATCTCTTCATTTAACATTTCAATAAAAAAAACTTAATGAATGAAATCTGTATGCCTAACCAAAAACGACAACTTACTGTTTCGTTCTCATTGTCTTCCAAATTTCTAACCGTCTTGTATCTTTGCAATCAGATTGTGAAATTGTAGAAAAACGTTTGTTACAGTGCCCCACAAAAGTATTCACACCTCTTGAACTGTTCCCCATGTTTCCGGCTGCAACCTTAACTTTAACTTATCGGACCTTATTGGGTCGTACCAACACAAAACAGTGCATATTTAAACGTGAAAGGAAAACACAAGCTTTTCAACATTTTGCTTACAAATTTAAATCTGAAAAGTGCCGCCATCATTTCACTATTTTTTGCACTCATTTGACCAGAGTACACACAGGTTTGATACGAGTCTACATGACTTGTGGCAAATTGTGAATGAGACTCCTTAACTTGACTTGTTGCCTTGACGAGGCGCAAGGCAACAAGTGCCAAACAGCTCTTCTCTGCTGGTGTCGAAAGGATTTACTTTTAGACTCACACCGCACTAGTTCTGGTCTTTGTACAGTACAGACCAAAAGTTTGGACACACCTTTTAATTCAATGAGTTTCCTTTATTTTCATGACTATTGACATTGTAGATTCACACTGAAGGCATCAAAACTATGAATAACACATGTGGAAATATGCACTAAACAAAAAAGTGTAAAACAACTGAAAATACCCCTTTTATTCTAGTTTCTTCACAGTAGCAACCTTTTGCTGTGATTACTGCTTTGCACACACTCTGCATTTTCTTGATGAGCTTCAAGAGGTCGTCACCTGAAATGGTTTTCACTTCATAGGTCAACCTGCCCTGTCAGGTTAATAAGTGGGATTTATTGCCTTATAAATAGTCATGAAAATAAAGAAAACCCATTGAATTAGAAAGGTGTGTCCAAACTTTTGGTCTGTACTGTATATCTGTCTAACAAACTTCAGTAAACTTGAACTTCAGCTTGGCTTTTATGCTTTTCTAATGCTTCCTTCTTGCACACCTTGTGGAAAAGTCAAACATGTGCAACCTGAGTTGAATTGTAAAGTCGTCAACTTTCATCTTATCCGCAAAAACAACCTGCTGTCGGCTCATGATGACAAGTTAGGGTGCCAGTCAGGTGTTTAAATTAGTTCATTTTGTTAAAGACGTCTCTGTTGGTCACCTATTTGTATTTGTGAAGTCCTTACACACCTGGGTTATGATTTCAAATGTCTCCCACACACATCCCAGCGCAGACTAAAAAAAGTCTAAATTAATCCACCTAAGATCAGATGGAAATGATCCGTTTTAACTGCACAGTGTGCGAGTCGGTTCATTAGTAACCGAACAGGAGCCTTAAAAGATCAGCTATTGTCCCCAGAGAGACATTTTAGGAAAATCAAGTCAAAGTCTTCAACATGAAAAGCAACCTCTTTCCATGAGGAGTTTTTTTTGTTGTTGTTGTTTTTTTTTTTTTAAAGAATATCAGCAAAGTGTAAAAGCCCAGAGCGTCCTGCAGCAGATAGCAGTAACGCCTGATGCCTGGATCAGGCAATCGTACTCAGCTCTCTGTGTGAAAAACTCGCCTCATAATGGGATTCTGAAACAATGTAAGAAATCCAATTTTAACTTTTGGTTTCCTTTTTTCTTAGTAGGGGGGAAAAAAAGGTTGATTTAATCTGTGGTGAAGCATTTGTGTGTTGTTTTGATTTTACGTTTTGTAAAGCTGAAAGACCTGACGACGCCCCAGTTCCAGCTTACCGGTATAAACTGCTAAATCTTTATTTAAAATGTCCTGGTATTTTACTGAGTTCATAATTTTAAGAACTCTAATAGACCTGTGTGTCAATAACCCTAAGTAAACATCCCATTTTTTTTGTATTATTTTAAGCTGAAACAACAACCAGACGTCTTGGATAGGATTTTTTCTTTTCTCCCCAAAGCATTCACATAAAATCGACTTCACACAAGTTCTCACAACGCCAAAGGTAGCTATGAAGTCGGATAAGCGTTAGCGACACACCTCGGCTGTGGGAGCCGGTTAGAAATCATGTACCAGTCCGACCCATTACACAGAGTCACGTGGTAATCATTAAGACTATTAGATAATCATCAAGCGTACCACTAACTGTATCAGAGCACCCATTATGTAACGGTTAACTAAATGATTGATGACACGTGAGGCAGGTGGATAATATGTTTGGACACAATTATAAAGCTTAACGCTTTCTAAAAATAGAACTTTTTCTGCAACAACAACAGAAAAGTGCGTGAACAGATTGTGCAAACATGAATGTTTAACTGTCCTGGACTTCCAAACACACCTTTGAAGGTTTGTTTGTGAACTCAAACCACTCAAACTTCGCAGCCGTAAACTTCAACGTGTATTAAAGGGACTTGCACATGAATCGACAGCAAGAGGTGCATAATTTTTGAGAAGCAAACACACATGGTTTTTCAAAATCTTTTTTTTTTTTTACCAATAATACTCTGTATATGTATTGAGCCCGACGTTGTTTTGGTTTCCATGTTTTTTTCTCGTATTTGTTTTGATCAGAAAGAGAAAGAAAGAATAAAAAAAAGAGAGAAAGAAACAGACAGAAAAAGACAAAGACGCAACAAAAAATAAAATAAAACTGGAAATTAGTTTTGCTGGGAATCATCAAATCAAAACTCAGACCTAAATAAAGCTTTGAAAATGTGCATGTAGAGACACTGGCCGTCCAATCCGATTGAGCTTCAGTTAATTTGGAAAGGAAACGTTTTCACATTCGTTGTGCCGATTCATTGTAAAATCTGAAAATGAAAAAATAAATACACTGAAGTTTGTTTTTGCAACCTTGAAAAGTGCTAAACAGCTTACTGGACTTTGCCATTGAATACATTGCATTGTTTAATGGTTCTGTTAGTTTGCGTCCTTATGGAGGTGGGAGTAGAAATATGTGAAGGCGGTCAGGGTGTGCTATGTATCTGCAATCAGGCAAGGACGGGGCACGGCATGGCTTATCAACAGCCAACACACATACAAACAAACTTGACTCATGACATTCTTGAGCAACAGAAATGACAAACCTCAAGTGAAGTGTGTGGGATGTATGAAAAAAGAGAGAGAGAAAAAACACAGAGTTGATTGGATGTCCGTGTGGGAGACACTGGCTGAGGGTTACTACAGATCTATTCAGAGCCAGAGATCCAGATGATGACAGATGTAGTTACAAAAAATCTTTTGAGACTGAGAGGAACATTCAGGATAATGAAAACAGTTACTGAACGTCCACTGGGAGTCCCAGATCTGTTGCTATTGGAGGAAAACAACTGGAGCTGAACGGCTGATGACAGCCCGTCATTAACCGGTCCAACTTCATGAAGAGAGAGTCCTACAAAGCTCTCACCTGGGTCTTTTAAGGATCTATTTAAGTGCTTCCTTTTGGCTATACACAAGAGGAATGCATGTCAAAAACAACATGTGGGTTCATGGATTTCAATTCATCAGAAATTTCCTGGAATCAACACAAATTTAAGAAAAACAGGCTCAAGTGGACACATAACTTTGTTTTAAAACTTTTAATAAGGAGCTCTTGAGTGTTTTTTGCTATGCTGTGATCTATTAACACTTCTTTTGTGGGGAGGCAAGAGATGTTCACAAGTGTTTATCAAAGTCGAGTCTAAAGTCTTAAAGGCACAAAAGTCTAAGTCAAGTTTGAAGTCTGAGGCTCAAACCGTCTCTGAGTCATGAAAGACTGCGTTACGTAATTTCGTTAAAGAATTCATTTTACGCCGCTAACTGGACCGATCCAGGCTCAGAACAACTGGAAGATCAGAACTATGTAAAGATCAGAGGAGGAGACATTTTCACAAACTGGGAAGTCTTTTGGATTACAGAGTTTTAGATTTGCTGCCCATAGTCTGACCTGAAATCGGGCCTGAGTTATTTGCTTGATCGGGTCGGGCTTGGGCGTTTAATATGCCTGCGAGTCACGGTGAGGCTTTCAACCCAAAGAAGAGTGGGCCAAGTCTCAGACATGGGGATGGAGGCCTCCAGATTCTTGATGGCTGATAGTTAAAACCTGAACACAACCCAGAGTTCCCACAGGACAATGATTCACAAGACATTAAGGCGGGTTTCAGGATAAATGCGGTTTGAGTAAACTACACACCCTATGGTAAAATCACAAATATAAAACCAACAAAAGTTGGTTTTATACGTTTGCATATAAAAAAAACACACATTCTTTTTCCTGTCGTTCAACCGTGAAATTCTTGTATTCTTCCCTGTTTTCTTCTGACAGGGCAAAGGGGGACTGCTGCAACGAACTGAAGCAAAGACAAACCGACTGAAGCAATGGCAAAAAATCCATTAGGTGAAAACCTAACATTAAAAAACAAAATCAACACAGGCGCAGCATTAACAGCAAAAAACGGCATTGAAGTGACCTGATACCGGCTGTCAGGTCACCTGCCAGAGATGATTTTCAGTGTAAACAGCACGTGTGTGTGCCAAAGCAATCAGGGCACAAATACTTTCATCAGACACTTTGCTTTATTTCCATCACACCTTATCTTTATAATAAAACAGACACTAACAAGCGCTTTGTTTGACAAGTCAATGCATCAGTGCAGGCGACACTGAGAGGTGAAGGTCACTTCCTGCTTTCACCTTTCTGAGTCGCATACAAGGGATGTAAATTGGTACGTCGCACAAAAAATAAACCTTTATTCAAGTCAGTGTGCTGCTTCGTGAATAATATCCTTTCCGACAAAGTTCCTATTTGCATTCACATGATGGGAAAAAATATAAAATGTTTATTTTTTTTCTAATAAAAAGACAAAGAGAAACTTTTATGACACTGGAATTAAAGGGACTAAAAAGTCTCAGAGATGTTATTATATCTGACGAGGCCTGTCACAATAAGCCATAAATCAATTAATCGCACGATAAATGAAATAAAATAAAACAAACTCAATAATTTCCATTGATTGAGTTTGACGGGAGACGTTTTTCATTGGTCTCAACTAAAGAGAATTTAGTTTACAGAGACTTGATAATTTACTAGCTGCTTCTGTTGTTTGTGTTTATTTGTTTTGGATATTTAAAATTTCTTCCAGTTCCAGTGTTAAATGTTTATTAGAATTGAAAGTTTATTGATCGTTGAGAATGTGTTCTTATGCCATTGTCATAATATTACTTGAAAATGGTCTCAAAACAACATTATTATCGTTTATTGCAATAACTTATGTGACAATTTATTGCACAGCAAAATTTGTCATTGTGACAAGAAAGGAAGTTAACAATGGCATTCGTAAAGTGAATATTTTTATTGATATATTTTTTGAGACGATAAACATAAGAAGATCTTAATTATAAAACAACTATACATAAAAAATAACATTCAGTAGGCTCAATGTTTCTGCTAATTTTTTTACCATCCCAACCTCAAGTAACATTCATCTGAAAATTTTTTAATTTGTATATATTTTGGGGATCGGAGGGGTGAAATTGTGGTTGTTGGCTTGCAAAAAAAACAAAAAAAAGAACCAAAAAAAAATCTTCTACTGTAAAACAGGGATTTAAATGGTCAAAAATGTTGAAAATTCATTACTGTTGTTGCGAATAGTACGCCCTGAAGTTTTTGATTTTTTTAAAAACTGAAAATTTAGAAGCATGTTGACTTGTAGTATCGCTACTGTAAACCTAAAGAAGCCTTTTTTGTGCCCCATGGACACATGTGACGAGACCCCCAGCGGTTCACCATCAACTCCTTCATGCAGATTGTATGAAAATTAAAATTCAAAGAAGATAAATAAAAAATTTCACCAACTACAATGTTGCTTTTTCAACAAGAAGCTCAAGAAATTAAACAAAATACATTTTGCGAATTTTGTTTTGATTCTTTAATGGGAGAGTTAATTTCAGTCTTAATATTTAAGCTGTTCACTATCAACAGCAAAGTATTTCCCGAGCTCAGTCTCCAGACAAGGTTCTGCTTGTCTTTACCTTAAAACAGTCACTAGAGCCAAATACGGAGTCAAGAATAGCAAAGCCATGACACAACAGCTCCAGTCAGTTTGTAGTCCAGGATCTCTCATCTGCAGCTGCCTTTTTGGGTGGCATGTTTGATTTAGCACAGACTAGCTGGCCTGAGGAAACGGGATCGCGCTGTGTCTCACTGCAACAGTGGCACGGATTATTTGTGCTCACATGGCTGTATGCACACACACAAGAATAGAGAAAGACTCTTGCGTGTGGGGGCGCACACACACACGCAAACGCCCACAAATGAGCACACACAGAAGTGGTACTTTTAGATGACACAAATGTAAACTGAAAAGGAGTCTGCGCTTTGCCATGAAAGCCTGGGAAGTGTTCAGGGTTCACCTTAAGTCAAGCCAGTATGCAGCAGAGCGAGTGTTTGTGAAACGCCGAGGAGCAAAAGGTGAAGGAAACTTTTACAGACAGACGTGTGACCTGAAAACAACCGGAAAGCAATTCTAATGTTTTCTTTTTTTTTAATGCTAATATACTCCAGGAAAGTTTAAAAAGCATCAGCTTAGAAAATTATCATGCACTATAACAACTAACTCACAAAGTCTTGGATAAATCTCTTGCACAACAATTAATAACGAATAATTAATTAATAATCAATGCACTGTATTTCCAAAACAATGGATGAGCAATTATTTGGATGCTCAGCCATTGAAATAATTAATTTGAAGTTCTTCCCTATCCTCAAACAGTTCTGAGAAAGTGGGCTTGGTCTCAGGAGGTCTTTTACTTCAAGCGTCTCATCCTTCTAGGGGAGCAGCTGTGCATTAAATACAGTCATTTAATGTCTTCACAACTTCATACTCCAGTCACTTGTGGTATTGTAACAAAGTGGAAGTGATTTGAAACAACTGCAACTAAGCCCCAAAGTGATCAGCTGATGATGAGACGCATAATATGCACAAGTCAGCTACTTTCTGAAATCTGGAGATGCAGACCTCAAAACTTCATGTGGTCTTCAGATTAGTCCAAGACCAGTGTGGAGTGGGCTTCGTAGAATGGGTTTCCACAGCCGAACAGCTGCACTCGAGCCTTAAATCATCTAGTGCAACACACAGTGTTGAAAGCAGTGGTGCAAAGCACACAGTAACGAGACTCTAGAGCAATGGGGAGACATGATAAATCATGCCTCGCTGTTTGATAATCCAATGGTTCAATCTGGGTTTGGCAGCTGCCATAAGAGCAGCCTTTCGCTGACGGCATTTTCCTTTTATTCATATTTGTTGGAAGGTTGATGAGTGAGTGGTGTGACAATGTAGGACAAAGCAGAATTTACTGTGATAAAGTAAGTTAAAAGCAGTGGAAACACACTGAGATTTTGGCTGGTGACCATAATCGGACGATTTTGATTTTAAAATCATCTGGTGGCTTGAAATTGGGCCTCTGTCTCTTTAAGAACCTCCTGTCCTTTCTGACACTCTGCCTTCAGTATGACATCCCAACAATGCTTCTCCATCGCCATTTACAACTGTTCTTAGAAGCGTTGCAGTTTCTCTAACGAGCTCAGCAGATGTGCAGTTCCACCTGGCGTTTGCTAATTGCTGCTGCCGCTAGTCGGGAGGAACTGAGTGGGGAAGGGGTGGCAGTAGGGAGCTCTGTGAGGCAGAAGCTCAGCTGGAGACTTAGCCTTCAAGGCTGAGGTTTGGGTAAACAGGCAGCACCTTTCAGGAGAAAGCGTTAAGAACGGGAGACTGTCTCACAGGAGATTCAAGGATTTCTCAAACACGCATGAATGAGTCAAAGCAACACTCCATGTATAGTTTTGATGAGGGAATGATACATCACCGTACAAAGCTATTAAAAAGTCAATTTCTCATAATACCCCCCTTTAATTGGTGACTTCCCAGTAGGAAACTGATCAATGATTGTGCCTACGCAAGTGCTTCCAAGTGCAGATGCATTAGCTAACTTTTAAATCCTTTCTCATCATGCCTGGCTTTAACCAGTTCTTCTCCAGTCAGCCCTGGCTACATTCGTCTCCATTTCCTGCGAGGTTCGTCCCTGTTTTTTGGAACCACCTCAAGGGTGATACACGCTGGTCCAAGCCGGATATTGTGCGCGCGAGAGCTTTGATTGGCAGCAGACTGCATTTGTTGATTGGCCCATTGATTTCTCCTCAAACAACAACATTGCAACCAATCCACAGAGAACATAGTACAGATGCAAGTTGATAATTTCATGCTCAAACTTTGATGTCCAGACCTTGATGTTCAGGCCTTTTGCTCAGTTCTGGTGGAAGAGCACACACCGTCAACTGGACATTGGAACCCACCACACAAATAAGCATCAGGAAATTTCGGGAAGACAGTCACCCAATGGTACACGTGCAAAATGACATGACCGGAGCATCAACCACAGCTCCTGTGCACTCATGGCTGGTCCACGATCCCAGCCAAGTTCCTGTTCATATTCACACCCACATGGTGAGGAACACACTGTCAATGTAGACACACCCAACTTGGCTAGAACCAAGCGAAACACACTAGCCGGCTAGACTGAGTCTTGACAATGGAGAAGGGGATTTACACAGCATTCTTTTTTCATTCTGAGAAGTTTTTCACTTTTTCATACCAGTTAGCTTCTTAACAATGACCAAACTTTTGTACATAATAATGATTTACACTAGGGGTCTCAAACTTCAGTACTGAGGGGCTGGTGTCCTGCAACTTTTAGATGTGTTTCTGCCTTATAACACTTGAATCAAATAATTTGATGATTAGAAGAACTCTCAGAAACTTGACTGAATGCCATTTGGTTGAGGTGCATTGCACCAGGGATGGATCTAAAAGTTACAGGACACCAGCTCATGAAGACTAGAGTCTGAGACCAAAAACAAACTCCAGCCAAACAAGATGAAAACATTTATGTTCCGTTTAAGCAAATACATGTTTTAATCAATGGAGTCTTAAACAATTAGGCAACATTGCAGTCCAAGAAGTTTTTTGCGATATGCATGTTGCGCGTTGTCCAAAATAGTCCCTCAGTGGCTTGGTTGTTGATCCTTGGAAGCACAAGGGGAACTGAGCGACTAATAAAACAGGACTCAAATCCTGAGATTAGATTCATTCAGCCCACAGGGAGATCTGGAGCAAAGCTCTGACTAAAGACAGACGGACAAACAGCACAAAAACAGTGTTACACAACAGGCCGCGAATACAGACGTGGGTGACAGGTGGGAGACTGAGGCAACGAGAGAGATAGCAACAGTGAGGAAAAGCAAAGGGAAGGATGTGAAAATTCAAAGTGTTGCAGGCACAAACACGGGAGACAGACAATTTATCACTAATCCCACAAGCTCATGTGGTGTTATAACTAAAACACTGACTTTAGATTAAGAATAAAACTCCAGTCGGAAGTTGACATCCCCTCACAATGGGAATGAGTCTCATTGATTTCGGGAATTTCATTGTTTCATTTGGGGTATTCTTAGTTTGGGCTGCAATGATTATACTGAATACAACTTCAGTGAAAGTTAGAAACAGATTTGAAACTATTATTGTACCTCGTCTCTCAATCTAACTGGCACAGTTGATTGGGTTAATTGTGATTAATCGACTATTAAATAATCGTCAACTAACTTGCTAATTATTAATTGGAGTATACAGACTCTGTGTGAGGCCATTTGTTGAAAGAACACAACGCCGAGAGCAGTAAATAAGCCAAAAAACTTGACAAAAAATACTCACATTTGGCATTTAAATGTATGGATACACTCCCACTAACATGTGGCTTTTTTTTAAAATAGCTTTGGAGCTGCCATCAGCCTTAATGTAAGCTTTCCAAAGCTATTTTGTTGTGTGCTTGAGATCGTTTTCTTTTCGGAAGACTCAAATGTTGCCGTGTTTTGATCATCTGGTACAAAACGGTCTGCCTCAGCTGGAATAAATGTTATGTGAATGTTCAGGAACAAACCAGGAACCAGCATGGAGTGGAAACTACAGCAACACTAGTGTCACTGTTCACTGTGAAAACAACTTCACATGGCCATGAGCTGAGAGGGGGGGCCCTGCTGCAAAACTTCACACCTTCAAGCTCGATGGAAACATGCAGCTCCCCGGGTGGACAATCCAAATGTCTTGGAGAAAAAGTGTTGACTTGAACGGAAACAAACATTGAGCTACTAACAACCTGCATGTTTAAAGGCATCAATGTGAGGCTTTTAAACTTAAGAGAACACTTCTTGTTGTGAGACATGGTGGTGGTACCATCATGCTGAGGGTCTGGCATGCTGCCAGTGGCCCTGATACACCAGACAGCTCCACCTTGATTGAACAGCTGGATGGTTTCAGGATGGGTTAGTCGTTGTTCCAACAGGAAAGTGGAAACGGGTAAAACGAGTCACCGTTAGGCTTCCGGGACGGCCCTGACCTCAACCCAACATTTTGAGACAACGACAAAAAGCAGAGGCCTCGACAGGAAACCAGCGTAAAAATCAACACAATTATTTCTAACTTGAGAACAAATCTCTTGTCTCAAGAAATTATTCAAATTATATGTTGCACTATTAGTCCACAGCAGAAAAATAAATGGTACAAATAACTCAGGGTTGAAACGATTAAGCGGATTAATCGCTTATTGCGATAATAATCGATTAATTTAGAGATCGATTAATCATTAATTGGCTTGTGCTGACTCAAAAGAAGCCATTTGGTGGAAAAATACAACACACTCAGTAAATAAAGTGAAACTGTACAAAAAATAAGATATAAACACATTTACCTGTAAATATGTTTAAGCCAAAACTACTGGGGTGGAATAGGTTTAGCTTCACCAGGTTCAGATTTACTAAAGGAATGCTATGGTATTGCATTTTAAGCAATAAAATGTTTATTTTTTTATGTTAAAAAAAAGGAACTGAATTATTTGTTTATTTGTATCATTTAACGCATTTTAAACGTTGTATAAAAAAGGCTTAAGTGGTTAAATGAAAAATCTGTTGAATGAAATTTTTGGATATGATTAATCGTCAGAATAATCGATAGATTAATCGATTACTAAAATAAGCATCAGTTGCAGCCCTAAAATAAATGATCCAAAAATGCACAAAAGAAATAACTCCCACAGTGAACTGAACTTTTGAATAGTGTACTGTATATTCAGAACTGTAGGACAGCGATGATTGGCGATGGTTACAAACACCGTCCTGTTCTCTCATTTCTGCTGAATAAGTTCTTCAGTCTAACAAAGAAAACACTTCCACCATCCTGACATTTGCTAACATTAGTATATATATATTTAAAGCTACATTAATTTTTTAAAGCTGTTACAGCTCCTCAAAACAGAATCCGCATCCCAGCCTCATTTCTCTCTCCCTTTCTGAACAGGAAACTGCTGCTCTGCGTTTCAGTGGAGTAACAAGATGCCATTCAATCTCCGCTTTTCTCTCCGACAACAAAAGCTGCTTGTCAATATCCCTCTCTTTTACTGTTTGCCAGCGTGGAAACAGAGAGTGATGGCACCATTTAGAGCCAAGAGTGAATACACTCTGACATAAGGCCCGACAATAGAGCAGACAGTTTCTTTTCACCAGTGACCTAAGATTAGACATCCCACGAGGAATTCCCTGCTGGAGAGATTAGTTTCTGTGATACAAGCTCACTCTGTGTGCGTGTGTGTGTGGAGGTGTGTGTGTGTGTGTGTGTGGTTTTTTGTGGCGTGTCTACATGAAACATTGGTGAAAATCTATGTTTTATACTTCACAACATGTTATTATAGATCATTTTGGCAGTTCCTAAAAGATCCCCTGTTGTTATGCAATTATCTGATCAAAGAAAGGAAAAAAGGTAAATCTTGGTTACAATTGTCAGAATTCATTAAATATATTCCAAATGCCATGCAGACAGTTTCTTTAACAAAATATTACTAAATCGTAATTTAGAAGTGTGGATATCAATGTGAATTTCAAAATAAACACAAAACAAATTAGAAATAAAGTTGTATTATTTACAAGAGCATATAAATCCATCACTATACATTTGATTATTTTATGTCCACATTCTTTATAAGTCAGCCTTTTAAGATGTAATGCTAAAGTACTGAATCTACAGCATTGCACTTAAATACCTGTTTATTTAATTATTTTTTTATATGTAGTGGGTGTCATTAAATTATGTAATTAATAATCATTTACCACATTTCTACTCGACACGCTGCACAATCTGTTGCACTTTTTAAGTGTTTAATCTGTTCAGTTTGAACGGAAGTTGCCGTCTTTGGAGCTGATCCTCTGAGAAGCAGACTGGTTCACTGCACTGTGTACCATTAAGCTGGCATCTGGTAAAAAAAAATGAAGAACCTTGGTGTCATCCTTGACCACGATTTGTTATTTAAATCCCATATAAACCAGTTTTCTAGGGCTTTCCTCTTTCACCGCCACAAAACGGTGAAAATTAGAAATATCCTGTCCTACAGAAAAACTAGTCAACACATCTGTTACTTTAACCTGGACTACTGTAGAAAAATGTACTTAAATACTCAGATGGAAATTAAAGACAGAGATCATTCAGTTCTTCATTGGCTCCCTGCTGAATCCATAATACGCCTGGTCACATATAAATCCCTTAATAATCAAGAATCATCATACGTCAGCGGTTTGATTGGTCCATGTGTTCCTATAACAGAGCTCCTCGCTCTCAGCCTGCAGGTTCACTACTGGTTCCTAGAATTTCTATAAGTAGAATGGGAGGCTGATCCTTTAGACATCAGGCTGCTCTTCTGTAGAACCAGGGCCCAGTTTTAGACACCCTCTCTACGTTTTAAGGCCAAACTTAAAACTGTCATTTTACATAAAGCTCAAAGTCAGAGCGATGCTGAGCTAGCTCAGGGCTAATCTGTGTTGCTGTGTTTCTCTCCTAGATGAGGCGTCTAAAGGACCTACTGCTGCCAGTGACTTTCCTTTTTCTTTTACATAGAAAGTACTCCTGGATCAGTGCTTCTGTGTGTGTACGTTTCGACTTTTGAAGCCGACCCAGTTGCCTGCAGCAGATGGCCGCTAACCCTGAGCCAGGTTCTGTTGGAGGTGTCTTCCTGTTAAAGGGGATTTTTCCTCCCCACTGTTTCTACATGCATGCTCAGTGTGAGGGATCGCTGCAAAGATAAAGACTCAATCCAACAGACTGTTGCTCCAATTGAGGAGGATTGATCGCCGTTACTGACTCGATACAATCTGACAGGTTTCCATACTCTTTGACCTGAATGATAAAATGAACTTTTCTGCATTAATAGCTGAAGTGGAGCTCGTATATGTATGTAATTGACTCCATCAGAACGATTGAACTGACGACATATGTGTAGAAATTTGATGTTTTTCCTAAAGTAAGGTAAAGTTTATTTATATTGCACAATTTCAGCAACAAGACAGTTCAAAGTGCTTTACATGAATTAGAAACAAAATCACAAAAGAAAAGAAAATTCCACAATTTATTAACTAATAGGAGTTTATCTGGATAAACTAAAAGAAAAGAAAAGGAAAAGTGTAAATCTATATACTGGTTTCCCATGTTTAACAAGAATACGAAGTCTGTCAGTTATAAACTAGTAGGAGTTTTTCTGGATTCTTGTTCTGACTTTCTAAGTTTGCTCAAGTAGTTTCTACAGAGCAATGTGTTGAGATGACATTTGTTGAGAATGGGAGCTATACAAATAAAGTGAACTGAATTAATTAATTAATTACTTAATAATTCAATAAGCTGTATACAGTTTTAACAACTGGGAAAACATTCAACTACTGTATTTGCAGTTTTATTCTAATTGCAATGTTTTAAAACCCTCAACTGTCACGAGGACAAAGTGTTTTTTGGGGTGACAGTTAAAAGGTTAATTAATTATTCCATGTATTTACTTGTTAATTACATTTCGCTACACAATATAAACAACCTGCTGCATTTTTTGTTTTGTTCAATTTTTGTGTGATTTTCAGTTAAACAAAAACTCAAAATAGAAATCTGGGTTACATACAAGCACCTGTCGTATTACTGTTTGTTGTCAAATCAGAAGAGTCTGACAAGATTTCAAACTTGTATAAATGCCAGACGTCTGTCTGTTTGCCGTCTCTCTGGGCTCTTCAGCCTTCCACTAAAGTTCGCGGACGCAGCATGATGAGCACTTGTGTAATCTACTGAAGCCCACCGCAATAGCCCATCTAAGAACAGTAAATCCAGCCGGCCCTCGCCTTATTGACAGCAAACTCTCAGCTCACACCACCCAGCAGCGGCGTCAGAACACAACCGGAGCATGAGCCAAAAAGAGAGCTAAAACAAAATCCAGCGAGAGGGCCACGACCTTGTCTGCATCTAAACAAGCTTATCACACACACCAGCTTTCTGACAGTCGCACATCTAAGCCCTCTCTCCAAATGTAATTTTATCTGGTGATCCTTGAGCTGTCGGTATCCATTTATGTTGTTATTATGCAAGTTGCAAACAGTCGTCTGCATCGAGGATTTCAAAATCCATTTGTAATATTTGAAGATTAACGGTTCTAATCTCAGTGGCACGAGCATGCATGATTCAAAATACATCTGCAGAGCCGTGCCCCAGAATGTCAAGACCACACAGATCCCCGCAAAACCACCGTTTGGTGTAATTCAGATTTTAAAAGAACAGGGTGATCCACGTTCCCTAAATACATCTGTTGAAAGCTCCTAATATAGGCCATGTGATTTATTTTCAGATACTAGGAAATGTGGAATGACACCCAGAACGTTTAAAAATAAAACCTGCCTACACTTCAGGTGCTCCAATCTGAGAGTTATATTTTGATCTCTGCTTAATTTTAACTGGATTAGGGGGTCAGATAACATTGTTCAGCTCTGTCTAATCGTGCACCGACACCAGGAAGGCCTGATCAGTGCACACACTCAGTGTACTGCCAGCCTATATACCCTCTTGAAGAGTCATTTTCTTGAACTGTGATAATCTTTCAAGCCTTTACCGCAGTTCAAGTGCTTTTTTGTGATGCATCGCAACCCAAAAACAACTCTGAAGATGATCTTATGCATCTTTCAGCTGGCTTGGCATTTTAAGTGAGTTCATTCTGCAACCTGGTGAGGAAATCAGAGGTGAACAGCCACTTACCTTTCAGTTTCTCGATTGCACTCTGCCCTGCTCTCTCGGCCACCTGCCCATCCTCTCTCTGGTAGCGGTCGTCCAGGAACCGAGCAGTAGCTTCAGACAGATGAACCTTCCCCGCCATGCCCAGCTGCTCCATCAAGTTCGCCAGATTGACGTCGTTCGACCACACGTCAAACTTGAACCTTTTCATTCCCAGGATCCCGCACAGCACGGTGCCCGTGTGGACACCGACCCGCATGTTGACGGTCTCGCAAGTCTCCTGGCAGAACTGCTCGATGGCCTGGATCATGCCCAATCCCATCTCGACGCAGCAGTACGCGTGGTCTGGTCTGGGCTCGGGGCACCCTGCGACGCAGTAGTAGCAGTCTCCCAGAGTGCTGATCTTCTCGCAGCAGGTCAATTCGCAGAGTCTGTCAAAACGTCCAAACAGGTCATTAAGGAGACCCACCAGGGCCGGCGCCTTCTTGTTGGCGGACATTTTTGTGAAGCCCACAATGTCGGCGAAGAGGATGCTGACAGGCTCCATGCGTTTCATGTTAAAGGGTCTGAATATTATCTGTCCTCGGGGTATCGAGGTCTTTTTACGTCTGTGATTGCTATGAGGGTTATTCTTAGAACTTATAACAGTTTGGCTTTGGAGAGCTCCTCCGCTCCCTCCGCTGCCCACTGCCACGGCCGAGGCAGAGCAGGCTCCAGAGGAATATCTCTTGCCAGAATTCTCGCCGCCGCCCTCATCGTCGCCCTGGTTCATTAGCTCGTCTGCAACTCGTCTCGGCATGACTGAGTGGATCATCCTTTCCTTCAAGGCCTTCTCCACCTCCAAGTCTTTGCCGTGCATTATGGCTTGGCCCACTTTAAGAAAGGTGCTGCGGGATCGCACCTCGGACATGATAAAAAGGTGAATGCCAATGATGTGCGCGCACAGGTGGAGTAGACCCTTGCCCGGGCCAAGCCAAAGGAGCGTGTTTTGCAAACTTGACACCTGTCCAGTAGCTTCATAATTCCTCTGAAGCAGTGGCAGCCATCCTAAAGCCTCAAATAAGACAGAATACAGGAGGCCCAGCATCACTGAGGCATACAGACGGACATGGAGGACGCTGTATACCAATAACAGGACCTCGATGCAGAGGGAAAAGGTGCCAACGGGGGAGATGCAGGACATCTGAGGCGGAATCTCTTTGTTCAGAGAGGTGTGAGAGGCGTTCACTTCGGCAGCCCAGTTATAGGTAGCAGTTTGAATCTGTGGAGCCAAAGTGATGGCAAATGTAAGGACTATTAGCAGCAGGGAGGTTTGGTTGTACAGCCACATGTAGGGCTTGGTAAAGGTGAACAAAAACAAAAGCACCAGCAAGGCCAGAAAGGAGGCAGTGGGGGCGAGGAAGGTCACGGGACGACAGCGGTCACTGTTCACCCCAAAGTACACCCCCCAGAGTATAGAAGCCACTGCCAGGTAGAAGAGGACATAACGGAAGCGCCTCTGCTTCTGTGGAAAGCACCTTTCCTGGCAGGCGTCCTCCAGGACGGAGGAGTCAAACTTGGGGTCCCAGCACTGGGCGGCGGAGCGTTCAAACAGTGAAGGGGCCTTTTTCTGCACATTGGGAGTGTAAGTTATGACGGGTCTGGAGTCTGCTGAGCTGCAGCTGGAGGAGATGCTGTACTTGTGGAGGGCAGGTTTCGCTTTACTGGCACCCCCTCCTCCACCACCTCCTCCTTCACTCTTTGCAACCCGAAGTGGCTCATGATGCTGCTGCTGCTGCATCCGGGTGGAATTATTGGCAATCCGCACCGTGATGGCGCCATCACCCCTGGCTGAGTCGCAGCTCACCTCCGTGCCGTGCATAAGAAGCTGCCTGTGATGTTGCAGAGTGGCCATGTTGACTAGTGCTGACGAGCGGAGGCGACGGGAGATGAGAGTGGGGTAAGCGGGGCGGGAGGGAGGGACAGGCGGTCACTGAGGTGTTGAGTCAATCAGTAATTTACTCTGGTCCCGCCGAGTCAAATGAGGGAAGGTGGAGGAGGACAGACACCAACATGGGAGGCAGAACAACAACAACAAAAAAAGGTTTTTGACGGAAAATTCACACTGACCGGGGAGGGATGACAGACGAATCGGCTACGCGCAGTCACTCACATTAAGACGATCACAGAACACGATTCTGTATCTTCGCCTTTGCGTCAGTACTCGCATTGCACGCATCCCTCTCCACAGAGGCTGTCCGGTGTTGCTCTCCAGCTGCGGTGCAAACATTCTCATCATCACGTTTTCTTCCTCTTGGACTCAGCATCCTTCTCGGCAAGCGGCTGATGGAAGCGGTGCAACAGATTTCTCTTCTTCAAATGTGCGCGACCGGCGATTATCAGCCGCTGAATGTGCGCAATTAGAAAGTTTCTCCCGTCGTCGCTTAACTGGGTTGTTTGAAAGAGGAATAATAATAACGTTGATGATAATAACAAAATAGATGTCAACAGTTGGTTACAAAGGTTGCGCTGTCCTTGTTGCAACACCCTGCACAGCTCCTCTATTTATACTCCTTTTCCACGAATAAAATACTACATGTACGAGCAGCAACCGGTGCTACGAAGAAGAAGAAAAAATACATAAAATTGCACTTATTAGAAATAATACAAATGCAAAAAAAAAAAAAAAAAAATTAACAGCTTATCAAAAGAGAACGGCGACCTCAAACGGATGAAAAGTCTTAAAGCAGTTAATTAAAAAGTGTGCGAGCTGTAATTACCTCCCACTGCATCCGCTCTAATGCACGGCTCAGTACGCGAAGGCTTTCCATTTCTCATTCCCAAGATTCCCCTGTCATCTTTATTGCAGCACCTCCCCTCCATTTTATATTATTATTATTATTATTTTTTTGGACACCCGACTCACAGAGGAGGCCCCTGACAGCCAGGCCTATTCCCACGGATGCAGCCCCGTCCTTTCCTGAACTCCCAGCTCCGGATCTCCTCTGTTTATTCCCTCCCCTCTTTCTTTCTTTCTCTCTCTCTCTCCGCTTTTCCCAAAGAGAGGGTCTCAGGGTCTGCGCCCCACTCCCTCACTTCCCCCTTTTCACAGACGCATGATCCGCACTAGTAAAAGAAAGAAAAAATAATAACTCTCCATGCACTGCCCCAGTTCTTTTTTTTTTTTTTTTAGCGTGTGTTTTGCCTCTGCTGGGAGTGCCTGCAACTTGTTGCGCGCAGTTGGCAAAACATACATGCAGCTACGGGGAACGGCTTCGCTTCGGACCAGGCTGGGCTATAAATAGTGATGATAAAAACTCTTGCAAATAACACCACCCCGCTGCATGTAAAAAAAAAAAAAAAAAAAAAAAAAGGGAATGCTTTTTTTTCTTGAACTTCTTCCCAGAACGAGGATTGCTTAGGCTAAAAATGTTACGGTAAAGCCTCCAAAGCCTCCAAACTCCCGAACTTTTCTCGCTTCCAGGCCGTATTTCCTGCGTTTGGAGCGGAGACCCAGTTAGGAGTCTCTGCTTATTTGGAGATGAGGCTGGATTTCCTCCTCTCGCATTCCCTTGTAGCAAAGAAGGGAGAAAATCCACAGAGCGGCTCTGGCTCTTGGTGATCCTCGTTCGGATTATCCAGAAAGAAACGGGGGGAGGTGGGAGAACGCACTCTCCTTATCTCCAGATCGCAATTCCTCAGGTCTAGTTTTCGCTGGCATGCATGTGTCCAAAAAAACACAACGCCGTGCGCTCCGGCGGTGGTGTGTCCTCTTCCGTCCGTTCGGTGGCTGGTTGCCACCCTTTCCCCCCCCCCCACCTCCACACCTCCGCGCCTCCCTGTCTTAGCTCTCGGACGCAGTTAGGGTCTGGATGAAAACAAAAAAGACAGACGGCTGTCTGTTTCTCCGTCTCGTCCGGGCGACAGAAAGCTCCTCACTCTTGTAACTGCCACCATCTTCACTGCAAGTGGGTCGGAAATCCTTCCCCAGCTGTTGTGGCGGTGCTGGTTGGCCAGACCAGGCAGTCTGCGAAGTTAACTGTGATTCTCAAGAACACTACTTCCGGTTTTGGGCCTAGATATAAAAGAAAAAAAAGACAATTTAGGATTAGTGCATTTAGAGAAATAACATGTTTGACCGGAGGTATTCTACTGGTGCATCACCATATAATTCAGTACGATCGAAATTTATTTTAGTCGTTCAACTCAACAACGAGAATCTCTTACAGACTCAGTAATGGCGTTCTGTTCTTGAGAACTTCAGTGTTCAGTTTCTCAGAAAACCTGATGATTACATCACACCAATGAAAAAAATTACCTTGAGGAGTGAAAAGTTATTTTGTGAGCATGACAATCATAAGGAAGACTCACAATTAAAAATATAGCATACCTCAGATTTAAATTCTACTAGTAAATAGAACACAAAAAAAATCATGTCATTTCATTACAGTTTAGTTTTTCTGCTTTTCAACATATTCTCAAGTGGATTTAGGTCTAAACATTCAGTGAGCAGTCCCAACCGATAAATATGCTCCGACCTGGACCTTTCCACCTCTCTCTGTATGTTGACTGTCTTTGCCCTGCTGAAACCTCCAACTTCATTTCCAAGACCTTTGTTCTGAGATGTTAAAAACTAACCACAACTGTCTCCCTGACCTATCTGCTGTCTTTCTTGGTCTTCATGATTCTGTTTGTTCACTACTATTCTCCAAGGCAAACAGCTGGGTTTATCTTTACTAAATAGGAAGACAACTGGTTGCACTAGATTTCATTTATTGTTATGAGAGTAAAGGGGCTGATTACATATGCAATATACATTAGGAATATATATATATATATATATATATATATATATATATATATATATATATATATATATAAGCCAAACTGTGTCTACCAATGGAGTTATAAAATTAATGTCTTTATAATTAGCCAATGCTGAGATTTGGGACTGTTGTGCTCATAAATGGTCGATTACACTGATGTATATGGAAATATAAAATGAAACTAATAAGGGTGGTGAGTATTGAAAATAAAATGGTTTAATGTTAAATGTTAATGTTAAATCTAGGGCTTGAATGTACAAGTTGCTTTAGTAATAATCGGGTTAAAGAGTAACTACAAGCCACGACAGACTCCACCAGTTTAGCAACCAATAGACAAAGGAACAAATGTCTGTAAAAAATGTTTTAAAATTGTATAACCAACAACAAAAAAAAAGAAAATAAGCTAGCTAAACTGTTTACTATTCGACTTTCAAATCAATGTTAAAAAGCAACGTGCTTTTAATTTGAAGGCAAAACTCAACTTCTGATCTCTATATGCTTCCCTTTGTTTGACTTGACAGGTTGTTGTCAGTATTACTCACCTGTAAATGCAGCTTTGGGCATTTAGTTTTAGTTTGCATCGCCCACGTTACATTAAGTGTCAGCGGCTACTAAAAAACGTCTGAGTGTGTTGTTTTGTTTTTTTTTACTTTTTCGTGAACACTGTTCTTTTCTATATCACAAAATGTGAGAAAAAAGTATCCACAAACAGAGAGACCTACAGGTTTGACATTTGTAGAACCACTGGCATGCATATCTTTTCTAATCCTGATCTGGACCTCCATGTCATTTCTGGTCAAAAATTACACTAATTAAAGGAACAAACTTCTCTTTGGCTCTTAGTTAATTATTTCACCGGTTCCTCCAGGGTTAAGTGATTATATGATGTGGGAATTCTATGATTAAAAAAAAAGAGAATTTGATGCAAATGTTTGCATTTGTTATGGATTTTGTCTGACGTACACCAGCTCAATAATGACCCATAGATGCTTACATATATACCTCTTGATGCTACGTATCTTCATACATATACTGTATATATAGACATACTGTATGTACCTCATTTGTTGCAATGTCTCTTAGCAAGGTCAACCTCCTCATTTACCTCATCTTGCAATTTAAGTTGATCTCATCCTTGTTGTAAGTATACGGAGCTCAACTGGGGTCATAAAGTCTGTTAAAAAAATAATAGCAATACAATTTGAAACTGGAAAACAAAAAATAAATCAAAGTTTAACTCCCTACAGGCCTTCTGCTGTAGCCACACAAAGCACTTCTAATTTCCCAGAAGGTACAGCACTGTAGAAGTATTTAAGCATTTACAAAAACATTTTAAAAAGTCACACAGATATCCTTTATGACCACAGTTGATGTTTTCATTCATTGCACACTAAGATCTTGGATTTCTGGTCTTTCTGTTAATATCCATCCATCCATTTTCTAACACCTTGTCCCTAGTGGGGTCAGGAGGGGTGCTGGTGGTGTCTATCTCCAGCGAGACATTTCGGGGGTACACCCTGGACAGGTCGCCAGTCCTTTCTGTTTATATATTATTCTAATTACATTTTACTGTGGAAGATGGAGTACAATTTGAATGTTAATCTCAGGGGATGTGTGATCTCTATGCATTGTTCTTGTGAGAGAGCTTGGCATGTGGGTGGTGCGCTGAGAGCTTACAAAGTGAGGACTGTTGTGGGATTTGATAAAGCCCGTCTGATAGGTCCGCTCTGAAACTGTGCCGAGAGCTTTCGAGAGCCGTGGCTCAGCTCATCAAACACCGTCTGTCGTCTACAAGAGCTCAAACATGTTTGAGGGTGTAAGTTTTATTCACAAATCCACAGGTGAAGTCATGTAAAGTCGAAAATGAGCCAGAAGGGAAAGGAAGGCCATGCCTCCAAGCTGGTTTACTGTTATAATTAAGTCTGGAAACTCTTTACTCGTGGTACGGTAATATTAAAAACTACAGTTGCATTGCTATGAGGATCTTCTCTGCAGAGCAGCTGATTGTAGACTGGCTACCAAATGAGAGAGACTGACTAAAAAGGAACAAGTCAATGTCAGTTTTACCTGTTACTCTGCAGAGTAACAGCATCTTCACCCAAAACGAAGATGTCAAACTCATCTTTGTTTTGGGCCAAATCAAGATTATGGATCCTCATAAAGGGCCCGTTGTGCAGAATGTATAAAACCTGTTCACAAACTGTTAAAAAAATCTATGAATTCTTAAAATTAAACATTATTATTGAACATCTTTTCAGTCCATCCAGGATTTTGTGATTCTTTTTGTGATTTTTTGCAATAAAAATCAAAGTATTTGTTGAACTAATTTGGAAATATTTGCAATACTTGCGCTTATTTGTAACGGTAAATGCGGCTTTTTATTACTCACTGTATGGATAGTGGACTATAATCTGATATCAATTAAGACTGAATCGGATGTTTAGTGCAAGTAAGAAGGTTTTTGACAATTATCTTTAGAAAAATCTGCAATAAACTTCCAATTATTAGTGCAAAAAAGAGCAGGGATTTGTTGATTTTGTGTGAATTTCCACAATAATTCTCAAGAAACTGGAGGGACTGATTGATATAATTTGGCAGTAAACAGATAAAAATTGGATCAATTTGACTGAAAACATAATATTTATGGACACTCAGTGTTTAGTCTAGAATCTACAAGGCCACACAAAATGCTATGGGCCTTGAGTTTGACGCGTTCTGTATTTTGGCTCATAATATTGCATCAAAAAGAAGAAATGAAGTTCCCATAAAATGTACTCACCACCTTGGATGCTTCAAACTTTTACTGCTGTTGCAAATCAATCACAATCAATAAAATGTAGCTTTTTTCGACAAAAAGAAAATCCCTTTAAAATCAAAACAAAAACGTATTTCTACAAAAACAATTTAAATTGTCTAAATATATGGACCATAAAATCAGCAATTTTTCTAGCTTTTCTAAAGCTTGAATCAGTTTCAGCTCATGCAGCTTTATCTTCAGAGAAAATTAAACTTTGACTCACTAAACTGCAGTGATCCAGAGATTATAACCAGCTCATCAAATATGTTCAGAACAGAGTGGGGAGGTATGAATGTGTAAATCCAGCGCAAATGTTGTTCATTTGCATAAATAGCTACATGCTACTTTTATCTTTTTTCCCCTGCACAACATATTATTTATTTCGAGGTTTTACTTCCTGGTTGCATTTAAATAAGAAGAAAAGTAATCCCAAACTTATTTTCATTCTCTACTTTTGCAAATCGTTTGAATCGACGCATTGAACCGAAGCGCCATCTGGTGTCAGGTTTTAGTCACTGCAGAAGAAAATGACCAACAGCTATAAGGAATCATAGCTGTTATATTTCAATAATAGGGATATATAATAATATTATTATTATTATTTTTTATTTATCTCTAAAAACAACCCCCACACCCCTGAAAATAACATTTTACTCTTTCTAGATGTCTAGATTTGTTGGTAAGAAAAAAAAACAGTTAGTATACCTTACCTCCTAAGAGTGAGTGTTAACCCCACTGGTGAAAATGTTTTCACTTCTCGAAACACTTCTTGCAGCCATCTTTTTGTCCACTGTTCTGTCCACTCTTCACTTGCAGCTCTTTGATTTTTTAAACATTTTTCCCCTGTTTACTCTAGATTGAGTCAGATCACATGATCTCAGTGAGATCAACAATTGGGCTTGAATCAATCCAGGACTGACTTTTCATTTCCTAACTCTAAGCAGTGGATTTAATGGTATGCTTGGATAATTTTTTTGTTGCAGGGTCCAGTTCTACTTCAGCTTAAATGCTTTTACAGCTGATGACACATTTTTCTCAAACACCCTCTGACACACGGTAGAATCTATGATGGACTCCGTTATGGAGAACTGGCTAGGTCAGCAAAATGTCCGCAAACTCTGAAACTTGCCCCTCTATGCTTCACAATTGGTTTATGCCAAACCTTAGCTTAGGCATTGCCTTCCTAAGCAATTCCATTCAATTCTGATTTATCTTCACAGCTCTGTCTGGGCTTTCTGCCATTTAAGTGGATTTCTCCGGTAGAATGTCTACCGGGACATAGAACAGAAAGAGAAGTTGAGAACGACGATTTTCTGCGCTATTTTGAATCTGTAGTCTGCCTGTAGTTTCAGCAATTCCAACGCAGGATGTGAAGACAGCCGTTCAGTTTGTATTGGCCATGTTCCTAAAGTGAATTAAATCAATATCCATCATTTTTTGCTTCATCTTCACAGTGGAGAATGATTGTTTACAGGGCAGGCTATTTCCGGTTATCTTCAGAGCATCAAGCTAGCGCATTATATACATCTCTGCCAATGATTGTGTTAAGATTTAAAACTTCAGAGTCCCCGCCTCCAGGAAACAATCGTTTCTCAATATCCGAGGGTCCAGACCCTGTGTATGAAGGAAAGCGGAGGACAAAGGACTGGTTTTCACCAAGCTAGTTCTGGAAATAGTATTCAGTTTCATCTGCCTAAGGAAAATCCTCCTGGGTTCTTCTGTCTAACAATTGTAAACTGTTTGTTGTAGACTTTTAATTCTGTACAGTCATTTTCCTGAAGGGTTTCACACCTGCAGGGAAACTCCTATACAAGTTAAAGTTCAAGCAAACCGAACCGCCCTCGAAATTAATCTTCAGAAACTACATCGTTTTTAAATTATATTTTAATAAAACATTTCGTAAGGCAAATTGATAACAATGAAATAATTTCTAGTTCAATAAGCTGCACATTACCCAACATGTTCAGGTGTTGTTCAGTATTGATACCAGAACATTAGGCTTTAGTCAAAGGGATTTCACAAAGGAAACACTGCTGCTGTTGTTTTTGTATCCTGGTTATTTAGTGACAATGAATCACACAAAACAAGGACAATATTAAACAGAGTAAATACTGATTAAGGACCCAACAGAGTGCAGACAGAGTGTATTTTAATGGAAAATGCCAATATGGTGCACGGCAGAACTGAGGTGAAACTAAACAACAGTTCACAAAGCTAGGAAATTGTAGCACATTTATTTCTTTCAGTTATCCTAACCTTCTCAGGAAATGTTAAAAAAAAAAAGGAAAGTATATGTATTAGAGCAAAACATAGTTCAGAGGGAAGTTACAGTGCAAAATACAACTGGAAACAGAGTGAGAACCCTTCTCCTTATTTTATTAGAACAAGTTATCACAAAACTCTGCTGTTTGTCTGAATTACAGTGGCTCAGATCTGAAAACATTAAATATTACAAGGTGAGCTTTCCTTTACAATCCCAGGAGCAGTGTGGTCGCTTCCTGATGACTCCTCTGATTCAAACAAATAAACAAACGAGGAACATAAACAAGAAACTGAAAAATAATTTCTCTGAAACATAAACCTTGAAGTATATTTATGCTCTAGATATTCAATAAAGTTTGAAAATTAAAACTGTTGCGGAGAGGAATTTAAGGAGCAGTTTAATCACCACAAGAAGTGAAGTTATTTGCTCAATGCTAAACAAATAAAATTCTGCACCAGCAATATCAAAATATAGCATTCTTGGCACCTCTGGTAAAAGGTTGTTTGAAGGTTTGCATGAAAAACCTTCTATTAAGATACAAATTTTAAAAAAATCACTGGTGCCACACCAATCAGGATTCCCTAAACTTCCAATAAAAAAAAAACCCCGTTAGTGAAGCATTGAGGAGGTAATTCACCCATCGGCCCTGGACGACTGTTGTTAGATGCTATCTAAATGCCAACCAGTTGTTTGGGAAGCATGCCAGGAAAAAAGCCTTTTCTGTCCTAACAATCATGTATGTAAAGGCCGTTTGGCAAACTCTACTGGGACTTTAACTACAACTAGCTGCTTTGATGAGTGCAACAAAGAGTTGGGTCTGATGTGTAACATAGAATTAATCCATAGAAAAGTACCTTATTCTCACTGTTAGGCATGGAGGAGGTTCTGTGATGTGTGTTGGGTTTGTATGTCTCCTAAGTAGTCTGGAAATCTAGTTACAGTGCATTGCACTGTGAACTGTTTTAGATTTTCAAATACAAATCAGTGGATCTCTGCTAGAATACTGAAAACTGGATTGTCATTGGGGTTTTCAAGTGAAAAATGAGCAGGAAAATGTGGCTAAATGGATGCAGAAATGGCTCACAAGTAACTAATTCAACCTTCCTTCTTGGGCATCTCACTTCCTGAGATGTAAATCCTATAGATTCCCAGGTGGGGGAGCTGGAGAGTAGAGAACTTAAGACTGGATGATCTACTGAGTTTGTGCGAAGAGGAATGGTCTAAAACACAGGTGTCAAACTCCAGTCCTCAAGGGCCGCAGACCTGCAGTTTTTAGATGTGCCACAGGTACAAAACGCTTGAATGAAATGGCTTAATGACCTCCTCCTTGTGTAGATCAGTTCTCCAGAGCCTTAATTACCTAATTATTCTATTCAGGTGGCGCAGCAGAAGCACATCTAAAAGTTGCAGGACAGCGGCCCTTGAGGACTGGAGTTTGACACCCCTGGTCTAAAATATGGTCTGTATGCTTAAAATTTGTAAAATATTATAAAAGAAGTAGGGGTGCAAATAAGTGTGGCACCAATGATTTGGTGAAAAAAGAGCATTTGTTTTTTCTCACTTGTATTTAAATTTAAAGGCAAGGTAAATAAAATGAACTGTATAAATGTATGGTAGAGTAATACACAATTAATTTAGAGATTTTTACACGTCTTTATAAAGGGTCCCAATAAATGTAGAGGGCCCTATATTGTTTTCCTCTGCTTTCAAATACAACTAACAGAACATGTATGGCAAATATTCTTTCCATTTAAGTAGTAACACAAAATATCCTGAAGTCCATTCTTTATCTGGTTTTCTGCACATTTCCAGTCTTCCTGGAGCTATTCCTGGAATCCACGCCAGTGGACATTATTTCAGGAAACTATCTGGCTGCCCTCTGCCTCATCTCTCTCTTGGCTGCCTCCTGTCCTCTTCCTTTCCATCTCACTGCTTCCTCCAGCGATTTTTGGGTTTCTCCTCACACTCTGGACCTTCGCATGTACCGGGGAGAGGCGGCGGGTTTGCTGGGGCAGCCTTTGCTGGGGTGGGTGCCTCTGAGCTTTTGGTGACGCTGCTGAGCAGAGCCGGAAGCTCGTGCGAGATAGCCTTCTCAATCTTCTCCAGCAGACATCCGTCAGTCCAGCTGCAGTGCTGGGAGAGTTGCTTGAAGTTGGAAATGGGGTTGACCCCAAAGAAGTCCTGGTAAGCGTCCTTGTCGGGCAGGTCGAACTTGCTGACGTTGCTCTTGGCCAAAATGGACTTGAAGATGTAGTACTTATCGGGGTCGTTCACGACGTCTTGGAAAACCTCGTAGGGGTCTCCGAACCAGCCCAGCTTGTCATAGTAGGTCTGAAGGTAGCGGTCTACCAGCAGAGCGTGGATGCGTACTCGGATGGCGTGCTGGCGGATGAAGGCAATTTTGTTTTCTATCTGATTCTCAACCACCTGCACGGACAAAAGGCAAGTTTAAGGAACATAAATAAGAAAGCAAAGGCAAGAAACAAGAACTCGTAGGAGAATACAGCTTTGATTGGTGGTCTGTCCAGGGCATAGTCTGCCTTTTAGCCATTTAGCCATTGACAGTAGGAGACGACGACTAGCCCTAACGCCACCCTGTAAGGATCAAACAGGTATGGAAATTGAATGGAAGAATAAATATTATCATTCTACCTGTACCCAAACGCTGACACTGTTAAAGTTTTCTGTTGCTAATTAAAAACACACGCCAATTAGGGCAACAACTAACTATTTTGGCAATCAACTATTCTGAGTTTTAAAAAATTAGCACAATTCACAGATTTTTCATTTAACCACTTAAGCTTTTTTTATACAATATGAGAAGTACATTAAAGGATATAAATAAACACAATAATTAACCTATCAGAAGTTCCCAAAGCCATGACCACATCATCTGGGCTTTTCTCTCATTGTTTAAGCAAACAGAAATTATTTTGGTGATTCTGACTGACCTAAAACAAAAAACGTTTGGTCTGTCTTAACTTGAGACAGCGAGAAAAAAAAAGAAGCTGTGTGTCTTTTTGAAAACTTCTGGTTTCAAATGTAGATATTCAACAACAGCGGCCCAAAAATGGAGCGTTGAGAAACTCCCCACAGACCCTCATCAGCTAACCAGCCCTTCACAGAATCACCTTGAGGTTACTGAACAGAGAGGAATGAGCTTAACCTGGTTGAGATCCTCCAGCAGGGAGATTTCCTCCTTCATGAAGAGCTCTCGGCTGGTGTCTGGAGCATAATCCTGCGGCCAGAAGGAGCTGACGTACACGCGAGGTGGCTCTGTGACATTGACGAGCGGCGCCATGCTCCAAAAGAGGGCCCCGTAGACCCTCATCAGGTCCTGCGTAGAGAGGCTGTCGGCCTTGTTGAGGATGAGGCGTATCTGGGACTCGCGGCCCTTCATCTGGCGGAAGAGCATCTCCAGCTCGCCGCCCACATCCAGCTTGGTGGGGTCGAACACCAGGAAGATGAGGTCGGCTCTGTCGATGAACCACTGGCACACGTCGTTGTACGGGTAACCTGTGAACTTGAGCTAGGTTAGCTTCGGCTGTGCAATTTCTATGGAAAAGTCTAAAAGTTTTATGGCTTTCTTCAAACAATATCTCTCCTCTATCCACCTTTCTATGGAGGACAGATGTTTGGACTGATCCTTACCTCTCTCCTGCTGCTTGCGGTTTTCAATGATGCCTGGTGTGTCAACAAAGGTGACTCTCTCCAGTAACTTGTGGGGCATCTCGATGCCGACCAGTCGCTCCAGGAAGCCCTGACCGAACTTCTCCAGCGGAGAGAAAGACCTTGAACTGTCTGCTGCCATCACAATGCCCTCTATGGTCCGAAACCTCTCCCCGTGCATGATGACCGTGTACTCAGATGTGGTGGGCTCAGCACCTGGTGCAGGGATGAAAAGAAAGGGATTTTCTTCCGGTGCATGCACCAAAATCAGAAACTGTCAGGTTTTATTTGTGCTAACCTGTGTAAAGTTCCTGGGGTGTGCCATGGAGACCCAAAAGGTAGTTGATCATCGAGGACTTTCCAACACTCCAGGGTCCGAGAAACAGAACCATTGGCTTTGAGGTGATCTCACCATCTGTAGGTGAGTGTTTATAAAAGGTAGGAGGAAGGTTTGAGAAAAAAAAAAAGAAACCACCACAGATCCTAACCCCAGCCCTAACCCTAATCCGCTACATGATGCAGTCCAAGCGCAGAAGTTGTTGGTTAACAGGTACTTGTTCTGGAACATGCCTAAACCACCTGCCCGTAATTTCCATTAAAGCATTTGGTGAATTTTATGTACATTCCTTGAAAGTTGCATCCAAAACTCAGCTGGATTCAGTGCTGGACCAAAAAATGGACAAAAACACTGAAATAGAGGCACACACTAAGTAAGGTTCCCATATAAACACTGATACAAGAGCTTTCATTAGTGTGTGATACATGGTGCCACACAATATAAACATCATAAACTTCCTCCATCGTTCTATTAACTCCAATCAGCTTCCCTGTCCTAAAGAAAAGCATCTCCACAGAATGATGCTGGAAAAAAAGGAAAAGTTTGATTAAAACCACATGTCCTTTTCCTTAAAAAAAACAACAACAACTATGCTTTACTTTTGTGTTTTCTCTTAAATAAAATACCAATAAATCCTCCAGTTTTGTAGGTGTAATGGGACTAGATGTAAAAAACTTCAAGGGTAATGAACACTTTTGCAAGGCACTGCTCCTACAGATTGATCTGATTGGTAAAAGTTAGCTTAAGTCACTTTTGGTCTCGCCATTGTTCTCCAAAGGAAGAGCCAGCAGTACCTACCTGTAACTTCATGTTGCCTGAGCTCGTTGTACTTAAAGACTTGTTCCATTGGCTTGATGGACTTATGGTAGATGTTTAACAGTCTCTTTATGGCGCCTAAACAGAGAAAAGCAGAGAGAAACAGACCCATAACAGCTAATGCCAAAACCTGCTTCCGCTGTAGATGATGAAAAGACCCCATAAAATTTACTGTACAGATCGGAGGCAATAAAAGGCCTGCTCTGCCGTAGCTCATAACTTTTCTAACAGGAACCGCTCTGATTCAACAAACTGTAGAGGCTTTCATGCTCAAGACAGCATCACATTTGATCTGATTAATCGCCCTCATTTGTACACACGCACTCGTATGGTACATGCGCACACACTTTGGCCCAGACATCATGAAGCAATCATCAGAATGGCTGCAGCACGACGATGCAAAAAACCCCATCTCAGGCACACATTTTCCTGCGAGCCCATCTGGTTTCCTTTGCATTGACAACGTAGGTGTAAACATTCAGACGCTGTTGTAGTTCAAGTCACGACTTCATTTCCACAGCAGAGGTCCAACAGACATAACCAGTGGTGATGATGGATAGAGGCAATGTGTTTTAACTGTGTTTAATAGATGAGTGTCTTTCCCATCAGCTCTCGGGTATGGTGGAGCATTAGGCCCAACTTTATGACTTTATTCTCATATTATTGTGACTTTGTTCTCATAATATCATGACTTAATCTTGTAATTTTGGCCCTAATATTCCAGTTTATTTTAGGGAACTCGTGCACCTTGTAAAGATTTCTTCTCGTCAGTTTGACCGGGCCGACATTTTGCTCCTTACCAGAGAACTCTGCTGATGGTTCAGCTGTCGCCAGTCGCAGCATCTCCTCAATGTGGGAGCGGTCTCTCAGGCCCGACCCAATGGCCTCATCCTCTGTGAGAGTGAATGAACATGTAGTGAGTCGGCAGGTGAATAAAAGAGAGCCAATCTAAATGCGACCAAAACAAGCTATGCTTCGCTACCAAACAGCTTTCTCATATTGCGATACGAGTAAAAGTACTAGCCTCATAGATTTGCCATGATTTGTTCCTTTGTAAACAATTGATCTAACTCATTGTTTTGTTTTAGCTCCAGTTTCCAGTGTTTCGCAACCTCTATCTGGTTTTCTTCCACAATTGCCTCGTATTTAGGTATTTCCTCCTGCTAAAAGAAAAGCTTCCCCACAACATGATTCTGTCACCACCACTGACATTTTGTAGGTGGAGTGTTCAGGGTGGGTTTCCACCACATGTAATGATTTGAATGCATGCCAAAAAGACTATTAGAGTATCTTTTCTTTTCAGATTTAAATAACTTTATCATTTTTAGTTTAAAGAAGAGCTTAATTAAGAAAATATGTATTTTTTAAAAATTATTATTTAAAGAAATTCAACACCCTCCCTCCCTCCGGGTGGCATAAATAAAACAAAAACAAATACATAATTAAGAATTAAGAACAGAGTAAGACTCAATGAATTAATCAAAAATAAATGCAATGCAAAACACTCAAATCACTTCTGTACATCACAAGATCATATTCTCAGGATTTCTATACTCTGACATAGAATGGAGACAAATATATCCAATCGTCACAATAATATTCAACAATCTGCATGCAATGAAGCATAGGCAATCCCATTTCTATGAAGGCATGATACTCTTAGTTCATCTCTAACTATACAAAAAGTAGCTGTCAAAGTGTCAGGGTCCAATCTTATCAGCTATTACTGAAGGGGATTGAAAAACTGAAGACAAAACCCAGTAATGTTCTCCCTCCCAAGTCCAACAATCTATGTTAATAAAACATGAATTATACATTTCAACAACTTTTTGTACCTTTAGCTTGAAGCTGTGCTGGCTCCTCTGCAGGTACCTCCTCCAGTTTCACCTCCTGGTCAGAACCCTGTTCAGACTCCGGTGTGTCCTCTCTAGTTTCCTCCACTGCATCATCCTCAGTGCCTTCCAGAGAAGGGTTCTGGTTAGCCTGATGGGTGATTTCTGATTCTGGGTCAGTCTCAGTAATCAGCTCAGGCTCTAAAGTGACTTCTTGCTCTGCTTCAGGTTGTTCTGTCACTTCTGGCTCTTTCACTCTATCCTCCGGTAGCTCCTGTGACTCTGGTTTGGGGTCTTTTGTCAAATCTGGGGGTCTTTCCTCTGGTTCAGGCACCATTTCATCCTCCTCTGCACTTTCGCCCTCTGAGTCCTCAACTTCGTCTTCATCAGTTGCAGTGTCCTGACTCACGTCTTCTTCCTCTACTTGAGATGATTCTCCTAGTGCTTCCCGCTCCTCTTCCTCGGGTGTCTTCTCTTCTGCCTCAGCAACAATGATCTCTTCAGGTACTTCCTTTTCCTTGCTTTGAGCACCAGATGTCGCATCTTCATGTTCCTCTGCAATCTCCTCCAGGCTCCTTTCTTCACTTGCAACTTCCTCAACAGAAGAATCGTCCTCAGTTGGATGTACTTCCTCTACCTCTTGCTCCAACGCGGCCACCGGCTCTTCTTCATTACTCGACAGGGGCTTGCAGGGGTGGCACACGGCTCTCTCTGGAGCCGGGGTGTCGTTGGACGAGGTCTGGCTGGCATCAGTTGTGTCACATCCGCAGGGGAAGAGGTCTCCGTCTGGCTGCTGGAGCTGAAGACGCATTCGATGCTCCTCCTCGTGGATGGAGGACTCTGTCAGGAGAAATGAAGGTGTTAAAGAACATCAAACATGAGCTCACAGGGCTGCTCTAATAATAATAATAATGAATCTCCTTTCCTGCTCGCCATCAATCATAACTTTGCCCCCCGAGAGACTTGGCCTGCATATGCATCCATTTCTAGAGTTGTTTACGGTTCCAGAATTGCGCCGCTCATTGTTGCCGCATTTTGGAGTGGCTCTGTTATTTCTGATTTGTTCTTTTTCTAGACTTCTGCTTGCCTTTTTGTTTTTTTTTTTAGCAATTATTTCCTCTAGTTTTGGATGCTGTGCAGCTGGAAGGATTTTTTTTTTGTTCTCATTTTGTAACTTCGGGACAATTGCTATGATGCGTAGCCCTGGCAACAGGAAGTTGAAAAGGATGCAGAGAACCAAAGAGCAGCTTATTGAAGACCAGACACGCTGAGGTATTCTGGACCATCTGCAGAGGCTTTACAGAATAGTCTTTAGACTAAAATGCTTTTTTTAAAACTATTACTTTCTCTGCACTTAGTGCTGCTCTTACACTTAAACTTTGTTACCATGCTTTTATGGATCAAATACAGCTACCATGACTTCTATCATATCTAACAACAGGGGACTCTTTTGGCATCCCAATAGATTGAGACACGCTGGATATCCTTGACTGCCATGATGGACAAAGAGCAAAGGTTTGTGACCTGCATTTAAATTTAACTGCCTGTGGTACAGAGTGTGATGTGAGACACTTAAATGGATGCCTACAGTTCATGTTACAAGATGGATTCACTGCGAGGGAGGAGGATTAAAAGGTTTTGGCAGCTGTCAAAGACATCAGATGTTTTGTTAAGTATTTTGTCACTAATAAAGAAAATCCTGTTGAAAATATTTGTTTTGACTTTTGGCAGTTAACTCAGGTAGACCTCCAGTAATTAAACTTCATTTTCTTACTGTTTGTGATTTTCGTACTTAAAGACTCAACAAAGTCTAAGAGATTACTAACTAAACCTAATTTTACCAAACCGTTCGTGTTCAAACTGTCTGATCTTTTGTCGCCAACATCAGATGTGTGGAATTGTGTACTGATAAATAAATGAGCTTCTAACATTTTGTGTGCCACAAACTAAAACTTAACTATCGGGTTTTATAAAGTGTCTTGTTGGGAAACTGTTTTCTATTAGGTGCCCAACTTTTAAAAGTCCATATAATCAGGTTCTTCTGATACCGTTTAGTTAAGAAATTGTATAATTTCAGCTTTTATAGGGGAGCCAATGCTCACCTAGATGTCATAAAGGTCATTTATTAGAACAATATGTACCTTCCAGTCCCCCAAAGGACTGTCCAGCACTGTCCCCGACCCTAACTTACGAAATGTCCAATGTGTTCCCATCATGTTGTTGTCACCTCTTGGGGCTCTAAGTTTTTGGCTTACCACCTCCCAGTGGGGTAGTCAGCCTCAACAGCTACTGATCGCAGAAAAAAAAATACAATACTGCAGTAATGTTGTTATGTTATGAGGCATTATTATCCAGACTTTGCCAAAAGTGAAAATAAAATTTAGTCCAAAGTACAGTTAGGGGGCCACATAGTGTCATATTGTTATGTTAATAAATATCTGTGAGAAATAAAAAGGGAATTTTCAGAGTTCAAGGAGTCCCGAAAGCAAATTTCCATAGGAAACAGATAGAAAAGAAGATGTTGACTTCAGGCTACAAAAAATGACAAAAGCGCAAAGCCAAAAGAAATCTGTTGATGTCCTGATGTGGCTCAAAGAGGGTTGGGATTGATCAAATAGGCCAACCACGTCTGACTTTCAACATCTTTGTTTAGGCCAAATTTGGTTGAAACCTATAGACAGGAAAAGTCCAGTTATACACCACATTTAATTGCTACATTTAGACAAGGAAGGTCCAACGTTGAATAGCCGCCGCGATTGTGAGTGTGTTTGCAAACACTCTGTAAATTTAACACATTCAGTGCAGAAAAATGTGAAGCTTCTATTATTTTTGTTTTGTTTAACCAAGATACACTATAAATTGTTTACCTTTAGAAATAATTCTTAGCATTACATCAAAATCTTAAGCCATCCCTCATCTCTTCATGTTACCTTCTGGAGGACACACTTTCCTGAAAACATTCAGTAATGTCCCAGCTCGGATTCATACCAAAGACCTTTTTGCTCTAACCAGTGCCGGCAACTGCATCCCTCTGTTTCTGTTTATCAGTCAGCCATAAAAAACCTCTTGAACTCAAAGAATGAAAACTCTTGATGACATCTTTTTCAATGGTTTTCAAAGGTTTGTCAAAAAAGAAAATTGAAAGTGGACATTTTTTAGCCAAAAGTTGCAGATGTTGTAATTTGACCAAACTCAACAACTTTTATACCACATTTAAACATCTGTGGACATCTTTAGATATCTCTTCATCTTTCAGTTTTTAAGCCTCTCTAGATACCCAGACATTCACACATTATTTGTTTTGGATTTGCTTGTTTTTTTGTGTAAAAATATCAAGAGCGGCACAGTAACGGAGCAGAAATCTCTCTCGGCCAAGGTCTTATAATACCCATCTTGAGCAGACTTACGTGTACCGTAGGTGTCTATAATTGAATGACTCAAGAGAGGAAGAAGAGTAATCTGATCCATGTCTGTACAGCTTCAACTCTGATCTGCCTGAGTCATGTGGGAGTTTTGGATACAATCCAGACGGGTGCAGTGGCATCGTTTGCGTTCTAACATGAGCCAAAGAACAGCCTATCAAAGGAAACCTTTAAAAATATGTTTGCTGTTGTTACTTGACACCATGTGGAGATGTTCAAGGTATGTGAATACTTTTGCAAAACACTTTACCCAGTTTGAATTAAAAACATTCAGATCCATTTTAAATAATTTTCTGACTCATCAACTGGAGAATACCTGGTAACTACTTTAACATTTGGAGGATTTATAACAAGACTTTATCACACCTTTTCTGCATTTTTGTAAATACAAAATAACTAAGTGTTGTTTATGACGGCATAAAGTCAGACTGCATCTTTCTTGAGGAATCATAAACACAAATTTGAACAACATTTAAGAACATATTTTCAATCCAAAGAATTGTTTGCTACCATTCTTGATAAACCTAATTTAATCTCTGATAGAAAATAAGATGTATAGTTTATTCTGTAGTATTAATGTCAGCTTTTTATTATTATTTTATGGTACATACAGTACAAGGTTAAAGCAGACAGGATGGGCGTTACTCGATTGTCCTGGTTTGGTTAAAGTCCAGGCCAAAACCTAAATGAGAATCTTCAGCAGCAATGCTTTTCTACAGACACTAACTAATTGACTTGAGATATTTAGCAAAATTAGGACAATATATATATATATATATATACATGTATGTATATATATATATATATATATGTAATTTTTTTTATTTTTATATATATATAAAAAGATGACGGTCTGGTAAAGTGACTCACTCAAAGCCCAGACCTAAATCCAAGTATGGATTTATGGCAAGAGTTGAAATTTGATGTTAACAGATCCTCCCATTCAATCTGACTGGACCTGGAGTCATTTTGCAAAAATGTCGGACATTCTCAGTCTGAAACAAGAGACGTTAAACATCAAGTCTTCTGTTTGCGGGTTATCCTCACTTCAAGAACGTTGGAATACAATTAATGGCAACGTGTTGCTGTGGTGCAGATCAGTTGCCAGAAATGCTCCCTGACTCCCAGGCAGCAGCAGCAGCCTGACGCTGGAGCCTGGTCCGAGCGCAGGCCTGTGGGGACAGAGCGGGACAGGTGCCTGGGTGCTGGGCTCCCAGAAATAGTCCCACAATGAGTCAGAGGGCGAAAAGAAGGAGGGATAATTCCACTTCTATTTTCAGGAAGCGTGACGCTCGTCGCCCTCTCTGCGATTGTCATGAGGCCGCGCTCCGGCTCCTGCAGGAGCTCCAGCCGTGAACGACTCAGGGTCTCCTCCAAGAACAATAAATACATCAAGATGTCATAAAGTCGGCATATGGCATTAATTAAACATAGCAGCCACAGTGAAACAGAGTCTGATTGTGTGTGAGTGCATGACAGATTAGAGGCTCTGCAGGCGGAGCAGACGAAGCCCTGCTGAGATGTTTGACTCGGCACTGATCGCATTCAGAGTTTAATGTTTGTTTCAAAATTAAGTGTGTTTAACACATTGAATACGTAATAATACAATATATTTTACAGTACAAGTGCAATATATTCAATATGTAATGCAGACTTGAAGTCTTTGGGAAGTTTTTAGAAATGTACAAGAAGATGTGTACATGAAAAATGTCATCTTTTAAATAACACAAATGTTTGTGAATATGCTAAGTGATATGCTGTAATAATAGAGAAAATTTACATTTTTACACAACACAAATGTTTGTGAATGTCCCGTAAGATGTAAAAAACCAGAACATTTCAGTTTGCGATGAACAGATGTTTGCCATGAGAAACTGTTAAATTACGGTAAAAATCTGTTTCAGCGTTGGAACGGAAATATTCATACACTTAGCAGAAAATGTCCTGGTAATTTTTTGCCAGCCAGGATTTTTTATTTTATTTTTTTAATATTCATTTCCTTTAGAGTGTAGCTGTGAAATTTAAGTCTAAGTGTATGATTTGACGTTTGTCTTGTTCTTACACAGATGTCACAGAAACAATCTTTGCATTTGGGTATGTGATGTCTGTGCATTCCTGAGAGATTGGAAGAGATCATTATCAGTCTAACAACCATATCTGATGATGACTTTGTCTGATAATATCCCGACACCTGGTCAGTGGCGGTCAAAATGAATCGGCACAAGGACGGACAAGACGCCTCGACATTAAGGGAGAGTCGATAAACACCCCAAAACGGCATAAGATGGAGCAAAGCGACCAGGCAGTTCTAAACAACAAATTCAGTTCAAGCTCGTCCAAACCAGAAGCAGGAAGACTGACAAATTAGACTGGAGGTCTGCACTGAGCATCCAGTATAAAAAATGATTTGATTGATTCAGATTTAAAGCAGCAAATTCTACCAAAACTGTTAGGAAGTTTACCAAAATGGTGACATGCGTACACATTAAGTGGACATTTCATTTGAATCAGTCCTTTTTTTGTTCAAGAGCGATACAAACAAAAACTAAACGTTCATTTGTTTCTAAATCTGGTTATTTCATTCATCCGGCCTCCGTACCTGCAGCCGACAGAGCCAGGAGACACAGCAAGCAGCACGCAGTCGCCAGAAGCTTCATTTTGGCTGCCAGAGGACTGCAGATTATCCCCTCCGGGTATATATACCGCTGCGGCTGAAGGTCAGAGGGCATGCCGTTGGGGGTGGGGTCTCATTGAGTGTCAGAACAGCTGCCCGATCCAATCGGGAGTGCTGATAGGAGCGGAGCAGGGAAAGGTGGGCTGAACGCTTGTAGTTTAAAGTGAGTTGGAGGCCCCAATCTAAAACAGCCAAGATAGAAACGTTAGCTCTAGTTTCATTGACACTGATGTGCACAATGGATGGATGGATGGATGATTATGGGTTACAGTGAAAACCTGAAATTTAATGTCTCATAAAATTAGAAAATCACATAAGATCAATAAACCAGTACATTGACCTTATGTACTGGTTTACATAAGATCAATGTAATCTTACATTGATCTTATGTAATCAATGTAAGATCATTGATCTTACATTGATTACATAATCAATGTAATGTAATCAATGGAATTAGGATTCTGTCAGGATTTGTCTCTGAAACGTGTAGTATGTGTGGCTCTCGATGCACCCAATCCACCGTCAGTCCACACTTTGCAACACTTGAATATAAACAAGAATAAAATGTTCTGAAGAATGTATTGTAGTTCTTAGCTTTGCCACTAGGTGGCGCGACCGTTTTGTGAGTAATATTTTGTTCAAAATGCCGTTGAAGAAGCAGAAGCAGGTCAGCAGAAGTTGTGTTAGTAGGTAGTTTTGTGGTTTTATGAGAGACTGGTAAGTTACCGTCTATCTATGTTTAAGTAGGATAATATGTGTATTTTATTACCTTGGACATTTTCTGTTTGCTCAATTTTTCCAGAACAAGCGATAGCTAAGCTACCGGTAAGTTCTACTCTAAAATTGTGAATCTTATTATGTTTACTTGCTCTCTTTTACTTTATTTAACTATATTAGCAACTGAAAGATAAGACTGGAGTAATGAGAAGAAAGTTTCATTTTATTTACCAAATACAAGTTATTTACCAAAGCTAAGTTATAAGGGCCATTGGGCCCAGTGGTAAGGCTTAAAAGACAAATAATGTGATTATAATACGTTTGTAGCTTACAAAATTATTAATTGGTGTACATGGTGGATTGTAATTTGTATTTGTTTATTTTTTTTGTGGAACCACTCACACACATACAGTACAGACCAAAGGTTTGGACACACCTTTTAATTCAATGAGTTTCCTTTATTTTCATAAAGGCACAAGGCACAAACGGTCGATTTCCTTTGAAATTGACCGTTCAGGTAATTTATAAATTGACAGATTTTGGCGAAAGTATTTAAGGGAGAAATGTTTCATCAAATTCAAAGATATCGCAGCGGAATGATGGCAAGAAGGGAGATCCAACAAATTCCCCAAGGCAGGTTCCTCCTGTGCAATCCAAAGACTGGGCTCTCTTTTGGAAAAGGAGAGAGCCAGAAGGTTTGAAGACGACGTTGCGCTTGTGAGGTAGGAGGCAGAGATGCAGAAGTTTCGTGAAGTGAGGGCTAGCTTCCTTGAGAACCAAAGAACCATCTCAAACGATGTGTTTCAAAAAATGTCACAAGATATCACACTTCTGCAAAACACTGAGAGAAGTCTGCAGGAACAACTGGACCATATCAAACTTTCATACAAGCAACTTAACAGCAAGTATGAAAAAGAAGTTTCTGGACTGAAACAAGAGGTAGAAACATATCAGAACATCTTGGACCGGGAGAGAAAAGCCAATTCGGAGAGAGCAAACCAGGACCTCCAGCAAATTGAACTAAGAGCTGAGAAGGATCGTCTCTTTGAAGAAATGTTAAAAGAGTTCCAGACGCTGGAGGAGAAATTCAGGGAGATGGTGAAACATTTAAAATGTAGCCAATCTCTGCAGCAACAGGTGGAACAACTTCAACTGCAGATCACTCAGGAGAAAAAAACTCATCTGCAGAAGTCAAAGGAAGATATGGAGGTTCTTGGCAAGGCGAGAGCGATGAATGTCCCCCCCCCGAGAAAATACGAGTAAAGAGATTAAACTCCTGCAAGAGAAGGAAAGTTATGCACAAGTCAAACTGGAGAGGATTAAAGGTTTGTACCAAGAGTTAAACTGCAGGTATGAAACCGATTTTGCTGCACTGAAAGAACGAGCAGAAAAATACTAGCAGCAGATGAGTTGTGAGAAAAGTGTTCATTTGGAAAGAGCAAATGAGGATCTGCAGCCTGCCAACACTCTCACAGCTGAGAATGAAGCAAAAAGCATTGCAGGAGATCAAAGGAGAAACCATCCCAGAGAGATTGGACAATCCAGACGCTGAATCCACATGTGATGGAAAGAAGAAAAAATTGAAGCTTGAACATTGTACTCGTTTTCTCATGTTCAAAACCAATTAAAAATACAGCTTTTTGTTCCTCTATCTCTCTTTTTCTTAAATAATTAGTAAGTTACTTAATATATATACACACACATATATATACAGTACATAGACACATATAAATGCATACACACATACATACTGTATATAAACATGCACACACCTACACATCCCTTCCAAGGGCTAATACCTTACCATGGTGGAAGGGTTTGAGTGTCCCAGTGATCCAAGGAGCTATGCTGTCTGGGGCTTCATGCCCCTGGTTTGGTCACCCAATGCAGACAGGTCCTAGGTGAGGAACCAGACCAAGTGCAGGCCAAAGACCCCTTATGATGAATACGACCCTTGGAGACGGTGTTCCCTCGCCCAGACCCCACTCTGGAGCCAGGTCTGGAGGTGGGGTACATTGGTGGAGCCGGGGCTGACTAGACTGCTGCCTTTTATGTCAGTTTTTATATTCTTGAGGTGCTATATAAATACATTTTCACTTGCACTTGCAGCAGTGCATGAAGCTTAAAGTCATGCTTTCTCCTCTTTCCTTGTAATGGCTGACTTCAACCAGTTTCTTCTGAAGCCAACTGGAGAGTCTTTTTGGACAAAAGAGGTAGAGAACCATTCAGGAACCTTTTAGTTGATTCAGAAGGAGAGAAAAGTGAGGGAGTGTTTGTTAAGCAGATTATATATGATGTTTTTCCAATGAAAAAAATTAGTAAAACGTTTTGGTGCTGTAATGCAAAATCTTGGTCACATCAAACCAGCTGCTGAAAATCTTTGCATCAAATATTTTGTTTGAAATATGTTTTTAACCCATATTTCATCAAATTATTCTCTTCTATTTCAGTGAAGCATTAACACCATAATGCAATAAAGACTTGAAAAATTAATAATGCAGTAAAATTTAAACTTGCCTATTTATTTGCCCAGTAACTACAATTTTAAATAATCAGCAGGCTCTTCTAATTTTTGAATAGATTGTACGTTTTATCTTTTGTATTTCCTTAGAACATTTTTTGCTTTGTTGTCTTTATGTATTTTCTAAGGAATTTTTTTATGCGTTATATTTGAAGTTTATATCTCTGAGGTGATTTATATCACATATGTTTATACACAGGACTTCAACTGTACAAAGTTGGCACGGTTGCCTTTGGACTTCTATCTCTTCTTCTGCTCGGTGTTATCATTTACGTTGCTTGCCGTAAGTAACCTTGACAACACATGCCCAAACATTTTACCAGTACATTACAATTCGGCTCAGAGATCACACGTCTCTGAACAATGCCTTTTAATGCAGATAGTCACTCAGTAATTTTGACGCACAGCAAATTCTGGAGAGTGTTTACACCATAGAATACACTATAGTGCCAATAGTGTTAACTCACCTTTCCAGGTTGCTGAATTCAGGTTTTTCAACCACTTCCAGGGTCAAGAGTTTTTAAAATATAACACATCGGTATAAACAGTCTGCTGCTACGAACTTGTGTAAAAACGTTGGTAGCTCTTTAGCTCAGAGAATTCCAGTCTAGTACTGTGTTAGGATGCCATCTTTGGAATAACTCCAATGGAAAAGTTTTACCCTTAAAGTGTTTTGTAAAATCACAGAGCACGGCTAACCAGCCTTACATCACCAAGACAACCGCACAGCAGAAGCTGTAGGGGTGTAAAGTACGCCACCACTGGAACATAGATCAGCTAAAATGTGTTAACTTCAGTAACAAATCAGGATTCTCTGCCAGGCTATCCAGCTGAGAACTCTAGGTTTGCTAGCCTGGTAACAACCTGCCCCTTGTTCTATGCTTTACTTTGTACAGAGGGTCAGGACCCTCGGCTATTGAGAAACGATTGTTTGCTGACTTTGTTGAAGTTTTAAATTTTACCTAATTGCTGACGTTTGGTCGTTGCATATGAAATGCGCCAGTACGAGCTTATCAGAAATTGCCTGTGCTGTAAACAACCAACCCCTCACAGTGGAGAGAGAAGAGCCAGGCTGAATGAGGCAGCTGTTAATTCAATATTTAGTTATTTCACTTCCTCCACTGCCATTGCTAAAACTACGGGCAAAATGCAATTATAAAACAGCGCAGAAAATCGAGATTATCGTTGATAACTTCACCTTCTGTCCGCTAACTGGCCTGGTAGAAATTCTATCAGAAAAATCTCGATCAATGGAAGACAGCCCACACGGGGCACTGAAGGGAGATCAGAATCAAGCAAAATTGCACAGGAAGGCCATGGCCAGGCTACATGTTTACCAGTAACCAGGTGAAAATCACTTACCTCACCGCATAGTGTTAAGTAAAAGGTTTGGTGCAGAGTGGATTATGCTGTGCTGTTGTTTTTTTAGCAGCTGGGTTTCAGACTCTTAGATTTAGTAAACAGAACTCTTAATGCTTCAGCATATCAAGACAGTTTGGGAAATTTTATGCTCCCAAATTTTTTGGCAACAGTTCAGATGTTGCCCCTTTCTCTGCCAACATTAATTCAACCTGTTAAGATTCACACAGAAAGTAGCTATTAGCGACTTTAATTGGCAAGCACTAATTTTAATCCCTGGTGCTAGTAACTGCTGTCAGAGCGGATGAGCCGCTGTGGATGAAAATTAGAGAGGGCTTCCCCCAGTGTCCAGACACTGGTGGTGAAGAGAATACCGAAGGAATGAAGGGATATTGGAAAAAGTTGAGAGCTGAAGGTGGGAGAGGGGTAGAGGAGGGTTGAAGCTCAGCCGAGGAGAAGGTGAAGACAGGACCTTAGCAAGGGAGCGAAGTCTGATGATTGAAGGAGAAGAGCAGACGACCTGCCCGATAGGCTGGGAAGGATGATGTGATTGGCTGAGCAGGGGAGATGGAGAAAGTCTTCCAGTTTGAATTTTTGCCTAGCTTCATTGGTCACCAGTACCCAAAACAGTCCACAAAGAGTAGGATGAAAAATGTGGTAAAGAACTTGACTGGTTTGTACAAAGTCCTGACCTCAACTTAATAAATAAAGTCTGTGTTTTCTGTTGGCTTGTAGAAGCCAGGCTTTCTAGACAAACATCAGTGTCTGATCTCACAAATCAAGGCTAAGTAGAAAGCACTCCACTGACGTCATCAGCTTGTACTGCAGCAGAATCAAAATGTCGGCAATAACTCAATATTTGTACATTGAATAAAGACCTCTTCTTTTTGATGAAGTCCCACCTTCGCTCAGTGACTGAAGAGAGAAACAGATTGAAGGTGAAAATTGTTGAGTACTTTGTAAACAAATATATGTAAATTAATACAAATTCAAAATATGGAGGATGTGGAGATTTTATTCCCTGACTGCACATCCTTCCCATTGTTCTAGGAACAATTGGTCAGTGATTATGTCATTTCCCCGACCACCGATATTCCTGACTCAATGCAAAGCAACAGCGCATGTGGCGCACTGCCACGGCGCACACAGCAAGTCACGTGATGTCCAATCCACTAGATCACTGAGCGGACTTGCCATTTATGTTTTCCAAAGTTATTTTAAAACGCATTACCTGGCTGCTAAAGCTTTGAATACAACGTGCAGCTGCTGCCGAGTTACATAGATGCAGGCACATAAAGAAAAAAAGGTGCCTGAAATATTGGTGGGGACTGTCCCCGTCATGCCAAAGTTGGTGGGGACTTGTCCACAGCAGTCCTTCAGGAAGTTACGCTTAGTTGCTTCCCCAAATTATTTAATGTATTTTGCTTTATAATCCACCTAAGAGTAGAAATATTAATGTTTCTGGTGCAGAATTTCCTACCAAAATATTTGTTCCACTAAGTTTTCTATGAGCATCCTAGTTACTAGTTATCTGTAAGCCAAGAAATAAAGGCTTCAAATATATAATCCCATGTGTAAATCACTCTCTGTAGTAAGTGACAAACATATCGAGCTTTTTCACAAAATTCACTGTCTTAATCTCATTTTGGACCATCTTGTTTTTGATAAATGTCATAGTGTGTGTATTTTGCCAATGTTTATCACCCTTTTGATGTTAGGAACAATTTTCCTTTGCAATTGCATTTTTATTTTTGATGGAAAACACATTGTGTTGCTTTGTGTATGATATCTGCTATTTAAATAAACTGGACCTGGCAGTAGGGATGCATGGTGCCAATAAAATTGACCCCAGCTTTGCAAAAAATGTCAGTAATCGCGTGTAATTCATAATTTACCAATGAGGAAATGTGTTTTCACCGAGCCAGGTGGTCTGGCTAGCTACGTTTTGTTTTAAACGTACAAATCCAAACGAAGGAACCTGGATTAGGTCATTTTTCAGGCCGACGAGGTATGGCGCTAAAATGTTTCTTGTGAGCTGAAGCATTTAGGTGTGACAAAAGAAAGCCCAAGCTAAATAAATCTATCCACCTTATTCCTAGCCGCCATGAGGCTTTGCGTGAATTATGGGTGCGACTTCCACTGCAAACCAGAACCGTCATTTGTTTGCATGTTAGCACCTTGCTAACCGGCTTACCTCAGAGATTTTAGGCTATAAAATATGTAGGAATACTAGATATCACAGCTTAAACGTGGCAATATTGTTTTACTGCTACCTCCAGCTATAGAGAGGTGGGTTGGTGACTTAAAAAAGTGGCCACAAGAAACCTGCACTAGCATGTCTAGTTACTTCATTGACTCAGTTGCTTCGGCTGCAGATGCGGGTTTTCTTCCGTTGGCTTTTTGTCCACGTAATGAAGCGAGCACACATAAAGCATTTTGGGTTCTCATCAAGTTTAGAACTTTTAGCCAAATTCTTTTTGTTTCCTTATCTGTCGATAGATGATGAGAACTACCACTTATCACAGAAATACTGCCTTTTTCTTTTGAGAGCATGTTCAAACCACACTTGCTGCAGCCACAAATTGCGCGCGCACCGACACTAATGCTGTTGTTTCTTCTTCTTCTTCTTCTTTTTGTTTTTAATGGCGGTTGGCAAGCAACTTAATGGTGTGCATTACCGCCACCTACTGGTATGGAGTGTGGATCAGGACGCAACTTAAAAAAAAAAAAAAAAAAAAAATGCTGTTGTTTCTAAATCATTCTGCTGCTTGTGGGCTCAATGTTGACGCTCAAGACGTAACCGGCATAATCCGGTTAAAGGATTTTCAAAATAAAAGATCCTCCAGACTCAATACATAAAACAGAAGTATTTAATTATTTCTTGCGTGGCCCGGTACCAATTGGTCCACGGACCGGTACCGGTCCGCGGCCCGGTACCGGTCCGCGGCCCGGTGGTTGGGGACCATTGGCGTAGGGGATAGCACGACCTACGTTTGGAGGCCTTGAGTCCTCGACGCGGGTTCAATTTCCGGACCGGCGACATTTACCGCATGTCTTCCCACCTCTCCTGTCAGCCTACTTTTATATAAGACACACTAGAGCCCACAAAAGACCCCCTGAAGGGAAGGAAACGAACAAACTAAAAAAAGACACTGGCCTGACGCTAGTAGCATGCAGATGCGCTAGCATAGCTCGGTAGCACAGCTTACTCACTTAGATCGCTAGCTTGTGATGATAGTTGCTCAATTAAATCGATTAACTTTAATAATGATAACGTGGGGATAAATAGCTAAATACATTACATAGATATTTCACTTACAGCTCCTCTGTCGCTGCCAGAAGCCAGGCAGAGGTCTAAACTGTCGGTGCTGTCGTTATGGCAACAGCGCTGTTGGAATGGGTTAATGTGATTGGCTGAAACATAGATTACCCCAACGTGGGGCTTCGTTCATATGATTGGGTGAAACAAGGAAGCTATCTGATTGGTTGCTGATCATCCAATCAGATAGACCATTTATTAAAAAAAGACATTTGTGGATTGAGACGTCAGGGGAGTCTCAGCGTAACTCACAGGCCAGAAACAGCTTGTAAATCAAGATATACAAGTGTGAATCTCGTGCTGTGCATTTGTGAATTATGAGACAGTTTTAGCTCCATAAGTCCCAGTTTGATTCATTGGTTCATATTTTGCTAAATTACCAACAAATAACTACAATAAAATCAATTCCAACTTTAATAGAACTCTTAAAAATGCAAAAAAATGTCGCCACCTCGTGGCCAGACAGTTTTATATGTAAAAAAAAACTGAAACAAGGGAGTGTAATAAAAAAGTACAAATTTTATTTATTTTTTTTTACTCTTTTTTTTTTTTATACAAAGGCCGGTTCATCCTTTTTTTTAATAAACAAAATATAACAGCTTGGCATCGCCCTGGACTGATGAGAAAAAAAAATTAAGTCACACAAAATATATATAAAAAATGTCTTGTCACTATAAATGGAAAACAGGAAACAAAAAAAAGACTAAAGAGCCAAACGACAGGTTAAACTGCATCACGGAAAACAGCTTAGAAAACATAAAAGGCAGCAAAAGAGAAACAAAAAAATGATTTAGGCAGTACAGAACAAGTGCTTCATATATATATATATACATATATATATAATTCATCAAAAGAACAGCCGCGCTGCCAACAAAATGTACAGAAACATGAAAGGGTGAAGCGATTTTCCGACTGATAACCACACCTGAGATTTAGGCTGTGGATCAACTGAGATCAGCGCAACACTAAACCCTTCAACAAAGCTTCACAATCAATATGTAATCCCCTCCCTCCCCGTCTTCCCAACCATGTTTGGCTTGAAAATACTACTCTAACCAGCTGATGAGTGAGTGAACAAAACCCAAACATCCCACACAAGACAGTGTCACAGAATGCAAAAAAAATCATAACAAAAACCTACTTTAAGACAAGAAAATAAAAAAAAAATAAGATGCATTTGGTTGGCAAAAGAACACACAACATCAATAGACAGGAACGAATCCAAACGAAGGAATGTTTACAGCATCAAATCAGCGACTCAAATAGAGTATGACAGGAGAGAGGCTTTGCAGCACGGGGGGGTTTCCAGTCAGAGTCCCAGCAGAAACACAAGCAAAGTAACATGAGGTGCACGAGGGCTGGGGGGGCATTTCAAAAAGAAAACCAGGAGAGATGGGGCTGCGCGGGGCGCAGTGGGGGGGATATGTGTGGCACATCTGCAATTCTCTTCAGCTTTTCAACGTCAAAAACTTCGCTGTTAGTGTTTCTGATGCTCGGGTTTCGGTTTTCCCGCTAAAGCCGTGTAAGGTTAAATTTGTCTCTTTTGTAAATCGATTTGTTTCCCTACATTAATTAAAGAGTTACAGTCTATGTTTGTACATTAGCTGGGAAAAAAAACAAAAAAAAAACACTACGACTCCTGTTTTCTTGGAAGTAATAACTTCAGAAAATGGAGGCACCAGGCATGGGCCGGTTATCCGTTGAAAGGAATATTTAAGTTTGAGGCGTTACCATCTAAAAACAAGAACATTTTTCCAATATGCAGAACCTGTGCTTTAGATGTATTATTAATAAATTGCCACGTTAAGTACTTGAGTTTTCTCCGGATGAAAATGGAAATCGCTCCCTTTCTTCTTGCTTGCATCGCCAACAAACCTCTCCATTTACTCCCTAACCCCAAAAACCAAACAATTATTCATCATAAGTATAACAGATAAATATATTATCTTAGCAGCTGCTGGAATAATTTGCTGCTGTTGTTTTTGTAAACAGAAGCACATAAAACAGTTTCTACCAAACAAACCGGTCCGTGCCTGGTGCCTCCACAGTCGCTGAAGTTACCGGATGCGTTTGTAAATAAAGTTCTCTTCTATAGCCAAACTACGTGTAAAAAAAATAAAATAATAATACGCATATATAGCCGACTGTCCTTCCACCCTTTGCTGTGCTCTGCCGGACAGCTGGCTTAAAGAAGACTCTTGTACTCCTCATTTGTTTCGGGTCAGAAAAAAAATAAAAGTCTAATTTTGCACATATCACCAGCAGGGATTGCTGTTGTTTTGAGATTTAAAAAAGAAACATTCTGCACAAACTGTGACACCGTTGTATTTTTACTCAACGTTATCAAACCATGAGAATCTATTGCTGGTTAAACTTTGCTTTGTGGGATTTGCTCTTTTTTTTTTGTTGCAAGACACGACACCAGAAATTTTCTCCTCTGTTGTCGAGTTCAACATAATATCTGACTAAATCTCTGGGGGAAAAAAACAAAACAAAAACAAAAGGAAAGGTGACTTATTGCAGGTACATTTGGCCTCGGCTCGTTGCGCCCCTGCAGATCGCCACGGTGACGACTAAAACAAGCACCTCTTAAGTACTACATTCTTCCATTTAAACACGTCAAGTTTCATACACGGTGCATAGAGAACTTCACCCTATGTTTAAATGATAGTGACAAAAAAAAAAAAAAAGAACAATAAATGTACAAAAGATGGAATTGCATAAATCCCAACATCTCTAGTGCATAGTCACCAAGACCAGATGGTGGATTCAGGCCCTTGGGGGGAAATGCTGGAAACATGATTCATGCCCATCTGTTTCAGAACTTCGATGGAAATATTTGTAGATTCCAAAGAGTCTGATTCAGTCAAACCGTCTCGGGTTGATCGCTTATTTACAAAAATGCGGCACCTGAATGTTTTTCATGCAACAAGCCGACATCAAGTTAAAAACGTAATGGTGCGTTTTTCTCCTCCCTCCTGTTAAGAAGAAACAAACAAAAAAATGGTAAAAGAAAAGTCGACTAATTTTAAATTAGGACAAAACCTTCAACGATTGGCGACCCTGACACTTAATTAAAAAAAAAAAAAATATATATATATATATATGTACATATATATATATATATATATATATATATATATATATAAGTACATATATATATATATATATAAACATCTAAACTGAAAGACCAGAGAAGGAATTCAGCTTATTTCTAAAGGCTTATTTAGAGTTTAAAAACAGCTTTTTTTCTTTTCTTCAAGTAAGAAAGATTTTATGTGTAGGTTCAAATTTTTAAATTTAGTATTTAATAGCTTAAGATTTGACAGCCACCAGAAATATACGACAAACAAAACATGTGAATAAGGATCTCCTTGCTTATTGTGTCGTTACATTCATCTTTCTGATAAATTGACTCCATTAGATTGTAGCTGCACTGTCAGGAGTGACAGAAAGAGGGCGACGATGATTCTGGGACTATATGGAGAGCACGCACAAACGAGAAACAACGGGGCAGACAGCCTTTTTTTTTCTTTTTTTCTACAAGTAGACCGTTTGATTATTCAAGTAGCTGCAGAGATCCAATGGATCCTGCACGCTGACCTTCCTACCTCTTCAATACTCTGAAAAATTACAGTACAAAACTTGACGCAGAGCTTAAACCACTGGATTTAGGAGTTTAGGTAATGCCAAAGACAGATTAACATGAGTAGTCAAGCTCCTGGAGGGAATCTTACAGTGAGTAGGGTGTCTTAAGTGTTTGTGTGCGTGTTGGAGGGGCGGGGATAGGCAGGAGTTCAGGGTGGGGGCGGGTCAGTTCATCAAACAATCTTCACCCTCCGTGTCCGTGTCTGTGTCCGAGCAGGCAGTGTCCATGGCGACGTGGGTGGGGCTGACGATGACTGCTCTCCTCTGCTCGTCCTCGGAGCTGCCTCTTCTCTCCTGGGTGCGCTCAATGTGCTGGATGGCCTGGGAGGGGATGAGCAAAAAACAGTAACATCGTTACCAGAGGTGGGCACACTTCCGCAAATCTGCTAACTAGTTTTTTTTGCTTAGCCGTTTAGCATTTTGGCTAGTTTTCAAAACATTTAGCGCGCGTAGCTTCCCCTAAATTAATTCCCCTGGACAAAGTGTAAAACGCTATAATTTTCTCAGCTGTTTTCCAAGCTCTCAATTGAATAAAGTTCAGTGGTTGAATTTAGCACTTTAGCATTAGTTTTGGCTAAAAACCATGTAACCCCTCAACATTAGAAAAACTAATGTTTATAGATAACGCTTTAGCAGAACTCATACTTATAGTTAGTGCTTTAGCGTTAGCAGAACCATTGTTTATAGTTAGTGTTTTATCAGAACTAATGCCTATTGTTAGCACTGTACCGGAACCAGTGGTTAGTGTTAGCATAACCAACTTTTATAACTAGCAGTTAGCGTTAGTGGATCTAATGTTTAAAGTTGCCATTTTAGAGTTAGCAGAACTAATGTTCATAGTTAGCAATTTAGCAGAACAATTTTTTTAGAGTTAGTGTTTTAGAGCTAGCAGAACCATTGTTTATAGTTAGTGTTTTAGCAGAACTAATGCCTATTGTTAGCGCTGTAGCGGAACCAATGTTTATAGTTAGTGCTTTAGCGTTGGCGCACATTAGAACAAGCTCCAACCTGCACAATGGTGTCCAGGTTCTGTCTGGAAGTGGACACGGTGCTGGTGTGGACAGATGGGCTCATGGTCACCACAGTGACATGATGGTTTAGTGTTGGAGCTGGGACGATGACAGTGGGGTGGTGGGTTGGGGCAGGCGGAGTGGGCGGAGCCAGCACCTGAAAGACAGAAGATCAAATTGAAACCAGAGTCCAGATCTTATTTCCCCTCCAATGATTCTCATCTATCTGGAGCACAGGGACCGCCGGGAGTGAGGAGCGTTTCAGACCTGAGGACTGTGTGTTTGTCTGTCGGCGGCGGCGGCGTGGATCTGCTGTAGCCGCAGCAGCGTCTGGCTCTGGATGAGGGCCTGCTCCTCCTCCACCTGCTGGGTGATCACCTTCAGACGCTCTGGGTGCAGCTGGCCGTCCAGAGACCGCACCTACAAGCAGATACCCATTCAGTTTGAGCACGTCCTTACAAGACGGGTGTGGAGTATTTGTGACCGCACAGTATTTTACCCACAACATGCATCAATTACAGGAAAAAAAGGGGGACTTCTAATTTAAGGTTTTTCCAATAAAGTGTTTAACTAAATTTTGTTCTTTACTGGCTCTATAAAAGCACCCAGAGAGTTAGCTTGGAGCCTCCAGACATTTCTACAGTAAATGTTAGATTTTATTAACCAGACTTTTTCTCAGCACTCCTGCAAATACATTCCCTAATATTCCCGCTACAAACATCCGCAGAACTATTGCAATATTCCACTAACGTCAAAAAACACACAAATTTGTAATAGTGGTGTTTCCATAAATAAGAAATACAATTAAAATCACACGTAATTAAGTTAGTTTAAGATGCATGCTGATATCCAACAAATGTCTGATGTCTACAATAGATCAGGACATCCCTAATTTAAAACATAGTTAAATAGTGTTCAGATAAACATTTGGGAGCTGCTCTGAGCTTTACATACTCAAGAGGAAATTTACACTAAAGTATACACACAGTTCATTAAAAATTATGGTGTAAAAACTCCAAACAGGAAGAAATGCTTTGGATTTGTGACAAAATGAGATCGCTTTAAAGAGATCAAACTATTTCTCAAGATGTTGGCAACTCCTCCAACTTTGCGACGGTGAAATTCTGGTCGAGTCAGCTGTGTCTATAATTGCGCTCACGCAGCCGTCAGTGTTTAGCCCCCCCCCCCCCCCCCCCCCTCCCTCTTGTTCAACCTGCTTGTTCGAGTTCCTGTTTGTGTGCAGCACCTGCTGTTCAGGTAGATCCAGGATGTGACCCAATCAGGACCTGGCTGCTGGGCTGATAAATGTGTCGGCACCACAATCAGCACTGTGTTTGCTCTCCTAAAGCGTGGCTTAACATTGGCTATTGGCTCAACATCGAGGACAGCGTTCATTTACATGGGGAAGAGTTTATAATAGTTAAACGCACAGCTGAGATCACCTGCTCCTCCAGCTGCATGCGAGCCGAGCGCTCCTTGTCCAGCTGCTGCCGCAGCTCGATCATCTCCCTCCTCAGCTCCTCCACCTTCTCCTCCTCCAGCGTGTCCGGAGACCCGATGCCTTCGTCCTTCTCCTCGGCTCGCCTCCTTTTGGGCGAGGAGCCGCTAAACTCCTGCAAGAAACGAAACGTGATGTTGTAAGCACGCAATTCCTAACTGAGCGACCGAATCGAACCAGAACTCTGCTTGGAGGCGGAATAAAAGAATTAAAATGAGCTGAAAGTGCGTCTTTAAGGCAGAACTAAATAACCAAGAAAAGTCCAAAACAACACAAAACAAAACCTCCAGCTATGAAACACACCTCACCACATGCTGCTCAGGCGTTAACAAACACCTGCTTTCAAGGTGAAATACAGGACGACATTTTTGTCAACCAAGTTCTCGTCTGACTAGTTAGTGGTGTCTGGTGAGTTCTTCCATTTTTTTTTGTAATAATTAAAATGCTGGCTGAGAAAAATCTATAGAGTGAGTTACCCAGAGATGTCATATACCACATTTTTAAAGAGGCTGGGAAATTTAGGTTTTAATTTTGATTTCAATCAAAATAAGACATAAAGAAATCAATATAAAGATTCATAAAATTATTCTGCTAATCACCATTTTAGATGGGAACCCTTCTGAAATCTTGGGCTGGTTGCAAGACATCAACATTTACCAATGTTACATATTCAGCTTCGTTTGTTTCTGCAGGTTTCACCAACTCAAATTTAATACTTTTAAAGACCACTATGAATGGAATTTAAGACCTCTTAATTGTACAAGCTTCTTTCAGCCAAGTGGCCATAAATTTGTAATAATTTATTATAAAACCAAAAAATGCCAGCTAGCAAGACAGGGTATATTAGAAGCTAGTTAGCGGTAGCCTCAACTGCCTTGCGTCACAGAACGCAAAGTGGATGTCTCAAATCTTTGCCTGGAAAAATAAAAAAAATTTCTATGAGAGGAAAAAAGGATACGAGATGGAATAGCGCTGCCAAGACTAAATTTAGGACCTGTGACATTTAAAAAAAAAATTAATTTAAGACATTACGGCCTTAATTTTAGATGCATGATTTTAACTTTTTAAGGATACGCGGCCACCCTCACCCTTATTATTAACACTGACCCAGTTTTACTTATCGGGCGGATAACAGCGTGTTAGAAAATGACTAACGTCGGCCGATATCAATGTTGATGCTGATATAGCAACACAGTGAGGCAAGCAAATATGTACATGAAAACTCGATATGCAGAAAATATCAAAAGAGGCAAAAATACAACAACACTGAGGACGGAGGTTTAAAACCAATAAAACTAGAGACAACGTTTCCGGTCACATGCAAAAATCCACAATTAGCGTTCTAACCTGGATGAAGCGCTTGAGCTGGTTGTTCTGGGTTAGCAGCTGGGTTTTTTCCTGCTCCAAGGTAAAGATGTAGTCCGCTGTTTGTTGAAGGATGGCGGCCTAAGGTAGAGGAGAAACAAGCAGCTCAAATTAGGGTTGAAAAACTCTAAATATTGTCAGTGAAAAAGGAATAAAAAGAGACTTTAAAGACCCGGATTTGCTCATTATAGCACAGGAGAATCTACCTTGCTGAGCTTCTCCCCGTCTGTGTGTGGCAGGAGTGTTTTGAGGGACTGAAATCCAGCGTTGATGCTCTGCATACGCCGCCGCTCGTTGCTGTTGGCGATTTCCCGACGGATCCGTCTCTCCTGGTCCTGGGCCGTCTCCGGACTGAGGGGGATGTTCGCCAGGCTGAAAGACATCGGAAGGAGAATTAAAAATATTCTCCCGTGAAGAGACAAAATGTCTTAGTTATCCACATCTGTACACCCTCAGCACTTTTTTTTTTTTTTTTTTAGAAAAACAAATCCAAAGAATGACATGCATCTCATGTAACCCCTAAATACAATCCAGTGCAACCAAGAAGCCCCCTAATTAGTCAACAGAGTACACATGTGAAAACTAACACTGTACATCACTGAATCCACCACTTGAAACATGGCAGTGGCCGTATCATACTGCGGGGATCATCTTTGGACCTACAGAATCAGCGCACAGCTTCAGTTGCCACAGCTACAAGCTAGAGGTCAGACCCGAACTCTGGCTGTGGGGATGGACTCAGACCTGAGCCTCCAGTGTCACATAAAGACAGTTACAAAGTCAGCCTTCCTGAAGAACATTTCCAGAATTAGAGAACTAATGTCCCAGCAGCAAGACCTAGAAAAACTCGTCCATGGAACATCGATCAACATATTTGTTGCATGTTTGCTTGATGGTTTTGATGATGCCATTTGTCAAAAGGTGATGTCTCATGAATTATGTTCTTATGGGGCAAAGCACTTGGAACTGCCGTGTTGCTGAAATGTGCTGTGCAAATCAACTTGTCCAGACTTTTCTTTAGAGCTTAGCTGGGCAGCTGGTGGGAAGATGGAATATGAAGATGGAGCTGAATCTGTCATTAAAAACTAATACGCTTCTGCACTCTTTCTGTGATAACCTTGTTTTTCCTGTACTAGACCGAACTTATAGTCTTAAAATGGAAGAGCCCTTGGCTGTAGAAGAAGTTCTACGTGCTCTTAATAATATGCAAAGTTCAAAATGCCCAGGACAGGATGGATTTCCTGTCGAATTTTATAAAAAGTTCAGTCTTAAATTGGCTCCCCTCCTACTGAACATGTTTAGGCACTCATTTGAAACTGGAACTCTCCCAGCATCCTTGTTACAGGCTTCTATTTCTTTGATCCTGAAGAAGGATAAACATCCTTTATCTTGTGGCTCCTATCGCCCAATTTCTCTTTTAAATGTAGACTATAAAATTCTCGCCAAACTTTTAGCCCTCCGTTTAGAAACTGTCTTGCCATCTTTGATCAGTCCTGACCAGACTGGATTTATTAAGGGGAGATATGCCTTCTCCAATGTTAGACGGTTATTTAATGTGCTCTATAACCCCACAGATTCTTGTGAAGCTGAATTTGTGATTAGTCTGGATGCGGAGAAGGCGTTTGACAGGGTGGAGTGGGGTTACCTTTTTTATGTACTTCAACGTTTTGGATTTGGTAATAAGTTTGTTTCATGGATAAAGCTCTTATACACTTCCCCACTTGCCTCTGTCAAAACAAATTCCATTTACTCTAAATACTTTCCTCTTTTCAGAGGCACTAGACAGGGGTGCCCCATGTCCCCATTACTTTTTGCAATAGCTATAGAGCCATTGGCCATCTCACTTAGATCCAATACACATTTAAGTGGGGTCACAAGATCAGGCATTGAACAACGACTTTCCTTGTACGCCGACGACTTGCTTCTCTATATTTCTAAACCAGCCTCTTCAGTCCCTATTGTACTTTCAACTCTTGATCAATTTAGCCGCGTCTCTGGCTATAAACTAAACCTTGGTAAAAGTGAAATTTTTCCATTAAATTCGGTGGCTCAAAAATATTCACTTGCTTCTCTCCCATTTAGGGTTGCCCTTGATGGTTTTACATATTTAGGTGTTAAGGTCAAATGTAAATTTTGCGACCTTTTTAAATTTAACTTTGAGCCGTTGGTGGACAAGGTCAAACAAGACCTAGATAGATGGTCTTTGCTTCATTTATCCGTTGCTGGGAGAATTAATACGATTAAAATGAACGTGCTTCCCAAGTTTTCTTTTCTCTTTCAGTGTGTCCCTGTTTTTATCCCCGTTTCTTTTTTTAGCAAACTGGACCAAATCATCACTGGATTTATTTGGGATCATAAACCCTCTAGAATTCGTAAATCATATCTTAGGAGACCAAAAAGTGTGGGTGGAATGGCATGGCCGGACTTTATGTTTTATTATTGGGCATCCAATATTAGAATTCTTAATTATTGGTTAAAGGCAAATGATTTGGACAGTGCCCCGGCTTGGCTGGATTTGGAAGCCTCATCCTGTATACGATCGTCTTTGTCTGCTTTAGTTTATGCTCCCAAATTGCTATCAGGAGCTGAAATTCCGAACAACAAAATGGTGAGAGTGACTCTGAAAATTTGGTTTCAGTTCCGCCGCTATTTTAAATTAAACTTTTTTTCTTTACAATCTCCTATCTTCAAGAACCCTTTATTCCGGCCCTCTATGATCGATAATGCTTTCTCCGTTTGGTTCTCTCATGGTATCAAAAGCTTTAGTGACCTCTATGAGGAGGGTACATTTGTCTCCTTTGATCAGCTTTCTGCAAAATTCGACCTCCCAAAGAGCCACTTTTTTCGTTACCTACAGGTCCGAAGTTATGTTAAGGAAAAAACTTCTCTCTTTCCCTCTAAACCTCCTGTTAATGATTTGGATAATCTTCTGTCACCTTCCCCACCGAAAAAGGGTCCTATTTCATGTTTGTATGAGAGATTGTGCTGTCTTCGTGAGTCCCCAATTCTCTCAATCAAAGCGGCATGGGAAGAGGACTTGGGTTTTCTGTTTCCAGATGACTTGTGGGATAGAATTCTTTACCGTGTTCATGGTTCGTCACTGTGTGCCAGATACGGACTAATTCAGTGTAAGGTCCTGCATCGCACTCACTGGACTAAGGCCAGGCTTTCTAAAATATACCCAAACGTTAGTCCGGAATGCGATCGTTGCCATCAAACACCTGCCTCACTGATCCATATGTTTTGGTCATGCCCATCACTAAAGCAATATTGGACAAACATTTTTGCAGCCTTGTCTGAAGTAGCTCATATGTCCATCCAGCCTGATCCACTAACTGCATTGTTTGGTGTACTTTCTGAGACGGTTTCTTTGTCAAGACATGAGGCTGATCTGGTTTCATTTCTCACTTTGTTGGCGAGGCGTAGAATATTGCTGTGCTGGAAATCAGCTTTACCTCCCTCATTTGAAATCTGGATTAAAGATGCTTTACATTTTAGTAAACTTGATAAGATTAAATTTACCCTACGAGGTTCCACAACTAAATTTTTAAAGATTTGGCAGCCGTTTTTTGATTTTGTTCAGACATTGCCGTCCCGTATGGTGCCCAACTAAATTTAGCTTTTGCCTGACCTTTTTATTTACATTATCATATTATTTATCAAATTATTTATTTTGTCATTAATACCCATTGATGTACCTTTTTCTTAAATCCTCCTCCCCCCCCCTTTTTTTTTTTTTCTTTCTTTCACTATTAAGACCTATATTTATATCATTGTACTTTGCACACAAGACTAATGTCTTTTTTATTTCTTCTTCTAACATATCTACTTTTTGTTTTTTCTTGTTTTCTTTTCTTATTCCTCTGGATTTTATTTGGGAAGGCTTATCCATGTGTTCTGTACGACTTATGTTCGGTTCTGTTATAGAAAAAAAGTTTACATATCTTGTTCATATATTTTTGTACATTTTGTATTTTGATGTTAAAACCTAATAAAAAAAAAAAATAATAAAAATAAAAAACTAATACGCTCATGTTTGTAGATGTAGTGTGGCCAAATTAAAACCATGCAAGTCCTAAAACTGATGCCTTGTTTTATCTCCCTTCAAAGTAAGCCTAAAAAAAGGTTTAAGTATATTTTTAAGTGAAAAAACGTTGAAACAAAGCAGGGAAATAAAATACATTTTGGTACCTATTCCAATTTATGCATTAGTTTTACCTAAAAAAAAAAAAAAGCACAACTACGAAAGAGGAATAATAAACTTAGTCCGAATGTGATGCTTCGAACCTTTAACTTATAACTTTGATGGTGACCTCTTCACATTCCTGACGTCTGGCTCCAGAGGTCACGAGTTTGGCTGAACTTGCTGCCCCTCTCGAGCTCACAGCGCCGGGATAGTAAAAAGCCTCGCTCTTATTTACTGTGAGGGGGCGGGGGCACCACTAACGACATAAACGGTCACAACAAACCTGAAGAACCGGATCTGCAAAGTTGAAGTCAGAAGGTCAGAAGCGACACGGTTCACGTGGCTGTAAAAGCTCGCAGGCGACGCCGAGCAGCCGCGCTCTGCTGTCTGAGTGAGAAACTTCAGTCGGTTTTTAATACAGGCCTCAGTTTCACTGACATCAAGTAGCTTCTACAGCAGGGAAATCTGGAATAATTAAACGTTTTTTTGTTTTTTTAAAAAAAGGAACATTTCTTAAAGTTTTAAACAGAAACTTGAAGGTGAATTTGAGTTTGTTGTTTTTTAACTTGGGTTTTTCCTCAGAAAGAAGAGTGAGCAGGTGACAAACTTGTAGTTATCAGGTTCCACCTACAATACCTTCACTGATTAAAGAGACTCTCCTCACTGGAGAATTTCTGTGAAAAACACTTTCAATAAGCAATTTTTTAATATTCGTACCCTTGAGTTTTATTTTATTCCTTGGGAATTAAAGCTGCAAATTGCATTTTTGTGTAATTTCTGAATTCTGGTGCAACAGAAGCTTGCTTAAGTTTCTTTTGGGGTTTAAAAGAAAAATCATCCATAGTTTGTTGGTTCATTGTTTTCAAATACCTGTAAAAAAACAACCCAAGATCCATAAAAATTGATATTCGACATACATTTTTTCAATTGTTTTAGAATAAGATTGCCAAGTAACATCACCCTGAATGACATTTGAAAAAGTAAATATTGGATTTTTGAAGTTGTGTGTGGAAAAAGAATTGGTTTCTTACCAACCTTGACCTCAAAACCTAACATGGCTGACTTGTGTAAAAAATAAACTTGAATATTTTGTAGCTCAAAGCAACAACACTGTTTCATTTGAAAAATAATGCACACTCAATTTCTGTTGCCGTGAATATTTTACAGTAACAAATGCAATGAAAACAGTTCCAGGTCAATTAACTGAGATTTACTCTAACCACGAAGGTATAAGACTCACATATTGTGCCAACACTTTATGGCAACACCTACATTTTGTTAAAAGTTGGCAATTTTGCCAGTATTACAACTTTTAAAAGGTTTTACATCCATGAATAGATTAGACAGTTTATTCATATAATGTTTTGCTAATATAAACAAAGCATGTTTAGTTCAGAATAACTACAAAAACATACAACCAACTTGGCTGAAACAAATCTCAGAAAAGAGATTTAAAAACAACAAGCCAGCTGTGGAATGACGTCACATTCTGGAGAAATACGCTTCCTTTCATTTCTACCGCTAGGGGGCGCGTCTTCGAGCGGTAGCGGTTAGTGAAATGTGACACCACCTGCAGAAGCAGCAGGCCCCCCTGGCACCGAGAACAATGCTGTACGCCATTAGCATCGAGCTGAGGCTTTGTCTGCTGTTAGTTAGAGGCAGATATACTCATGTGTGTACCCTCGCTTGTGTCGAGCGACATATTTAAATAATACAAATGTCGTGAACACAGGTGTAAAGAAACCCAATCACAGTCCACACGGTTGCCACTTAAAGTGCGCAGCGACATATGACTTGCTAGCCAAGCTAAGCTAATTTTAGCACATGACAACGTCGCACGCTACAGGGAGCAGCTGTTTAAACACGCAAATACCGAAGCCGAAAACCTGCTGGGCGAACCCAAAGGGCATACATCCATCCAGAAAGTGGTTATTAATGGCGCTCAGTGGAAACTAGTTGGGTTTTAATAAACTATTGTGATTTGAAACATGATTTGGTGCGGCAGCGGCAACCGTGTTAACTACCACGTGGTTGGCGTCCATCTGGACATGAATGTATTCGCTCCATCTCGTTGTCTCACTGAGATCCCGTCGACATACTGTCGCCTACACAAATAACGCCTCTAACGCAGGTTAAATTTAGAATAATATACAATAGTTCAGAGCAGGCACGAATGTGACAAAAACAGCTAATTCCTACAAGCACACTCCAGCTGCCAGCAGCTAACAGCTAGCATGCTACCCGAAGTCCCCTCTGCACCACACACACATACACACACGCTACGGCCACATGAAAAGCCCTTCACGCACATGGTATGGCTGCATCACAAATTATTAATACGCGGTTTACACACCTGCAAAGCCCGCCGATAACATCCTTCTCCGTCCGCTTGAAGTGCTGCAGGGATGTTATCTTCTCTGTCGGCATCCTGACATAGTCCATGCTTTCAAAGCCACCTTCTTCTGTAGTTCGTGTTTGCTGTTCTCTTCCCCTTCCCACTCGTGTGCTCTCGTTGAAGTATTGTGTTTTTCGTCTATATCGCGGAACCCGCAAAGGCGTCCCACAGCAGCGCAGATCCTAAAAACCCCCGCTCTAAAATTGAATCTGAGAAGGAGGGAAGGGAAAAAAAACGAAAAGTAAAATCGAGCTGTGTTTCTTTCCACAGCTGATGGGGTTCCCTCCAGCGTGTGTGTGTGTGTGTGTGTGTGTTGCCTTCCAGCCTCCGCCTACTACGACTCTGTCTGTGTGTCTGTGTGTGTGTGCAGCTGATCTGTGTGAGGCGGGAAACAGCTGGTTGGAATCAGAGCTGGTTTTCCGGAAAACCGAACAAGCAGGGCTCTGTTGTTGAAGCTCTGCAGCAGCGACTGCAGTTCTACAAATTAGCCACGACTGAACAAACAGTACCGATCAGAACTGCAGGAGACAACTGGGGTACAAAGAAAGCACTGAGAACAAAGGGGAAACACTATATATATATATATCCAGTACACCTCAGAAAGTACTTTATTGTGTCCCGTGTGGATGTCTTTTTTTTTAATTTGGAAATTTATTAAAAACAGAAAAATATATTTGCTTAACTATTCACAGCCTTGAAACGCCAAGCGTGATGTCAAAGAGCTCTCTGCAGACCTCTGAGTTTTTATTTAAGATTGATATATCATCAAAGTTTTGATCTTTAGATGTTTTTTTTGTTTTTTTTCCTTTGACCTTTACGTAACCAAGCACGTCACTATTGCTAGTGAAGCATAATGGTTGCAGCATCATGCGGCGGGGAGGATTTGACAGATGGACAGGAAAACTAAGAGCAACTCTATTGGTCTGGATATTTCTAAGACTGTTTTGTTGTCTCTGTTTAGGCTCTTAAAAAGTGCAGCATTGAAGACCGGAAGTAGAAAGTGTGAATATTCCCGCTTAGTCCAGCAGGTGGCAGTACTTCACAGAAATATTTTCAACCAATCAGGGTGCGCTTTCAAGTGTTGAGAAATTGTTGTGAACAAATTCAGAACTGACCTTTAGCTTTATGAAACACCCTAAATTTGGTTAAGATAATTTTAAAATGAAAATAAACTCGATTCACCTTTGAATCAAGTCCAATTTAGCAGACGCTTGAAGCAGCTTATCAAGCATTATTCATGTCTGACGAGGCAGAAACTCCAACTATCCAAATACAATATTGTGTCAAAGTTTGAAGTCCTCCTTGCAATCTTTATTAATTTTATGTTTTCAAAAACTCTGACCTTAACATTGGCTACTTTTTTTTTTTTTTTTTAAAGCAGAAAGCACCTCTCCTCATAGTATGCTAGCTTGGTCTGGCACCAGGACTGGACTGAGAAGTTCAATGAAAAAAAAAATGCAGTACTATTTATCAAAACCATGTATTATGTTCTAATTAAATTTTTCTATTTTAAAGCAACATAAAAGGAAATCATTGGCTGTTTCAAACTTCTGCAAAGTATTGATTTATGTAAAGAGCACATATCTTTATATTTAACATACCGGTAGTAAAACTGACATGCAAAAGTAATTTTTTGCAGGTTTTTACTTTTAAATCTGTCAGAGTTTATAGTAAAGCTAAGGAAAAAAAATACAATTCAACAACAAATATTTGGTCCCAACAAAAAAATGCCAACGTCTTATTGTGCAAAAGCACATATAAAATCAAAGGTATCAACAGAAGTTTGCTTTTCTTTCAAGAAAACTGGACCATGTCTATCAAGGCCTGAAGTTTGCGCCATCAACGAGGCTTACAGCTCTGTAGAAATCCTAACAAAAAACATTAAAGCTATAGAACAGAGAAATGTTACAGGAAACAGAAAAGAGCACAAAGAAAACATCTATAGTGACAAAGTGCATTTCCTTTTTAGGATACAAATACTAAATATTTAAAATCTACAAGTAAAACCAAATAAACCTTGGGTTTGATGCAACATATGTTCAATTCAAACTAGCAGATACAGAGATTTATAAAACTAATTACACCTTTATCCCTGTGAAGTGAAACAACCAGGAGTTTCCTGGAGCAAACTGAATTCTACAAATCCTCAATTTTACATACTTAACATACAAATAAATGGCTTTTAGGTTTCCTGAATGGTAGATTCAACAAATGAATCTAGAATATGAACATGATTATTCTTGATTTCCACCGTCTAGTAAGCCGTTACCTTGGAAAACCCCGTGGAAACATACAGTAAAGTAACAGAAATAGTTGATCGATATAATGGGATTGTAACGATCACTGAACAGTTTATGTTGAGACCGACGGTCGGATCCTCTTGGCAGCAGATTCCTCCACTGTAAACGTGTAGTTGTACTGAAAAGCCAAGAAACAAAGGAGTGCGTTTTTGATTTTTAATTGCAGCTTGAGGGCGCGTGATTTAAATCCAAGGATCACAGTTGAACCTACCTCATTTTCAATGTCTCTCACAGACTTTATGTGGATGTTTAGTTGGGAATTCAACTGGAGAGCCTAAGAGAAGCATGGCAAGAAACAAATAATATGCAATTCAATGTCAAAAACATCAAACAAAAGAGAACAACCTTACCGTGCCATTTGCTTGCAAATTGAAATCCGGGTGCAGGCTGAAGGGAACTCCATCTAAAGCTGAAAAAAAAAAAGAAGAATTTTTTATCCTGATTAATTAAAAAACGACAACAGCAACTTACAAAACATTTCTGAAACGCTTTTTTCTTATTGAAAAAGAGCATGGAATCATTCATTGATTTGTACTTTTTAAACGTATTTCTAAAATTATATAAAATAAGCGCAAGTGGTTAAATGAAAAATCTGCCGAATGTGCAAATGGTTTTTAAATCCAATTAATCGACTAATCGTCAGAACAATAAGTAGAATAATCGATTGCTAAAATAGCTGCGGCCCTGGACAAAATGAAAGCCTGTATACATTACTGGTCTAAAGTGTATACCTTCAGTCTGAAGAACTGAATCTCTCATTAAAACCGGCTCTGTTCAGTCCCTATGCTAACATACAGTAATTGGTGAGAAAGTCACAAGTGTACAGCGTGCAGTAAAGATGTAAGATGACCGGGGATCATCTTACCTCCAGTCATTTAACTGTCTCCAAGAGGTGACAAACATCATCCAGAGACATAAATGTTTGATGAACGTTGTAAAATAAAACCTGATGTCCGATGAGTCAGGACACATTTTACTTTCAGGTGTGAACAGTCATCATTCCAGTCGACCCGATTATCCAAGACAAAACATTCTAGTCATGTGGAAAGGGAACCGTTAATAAAAAAAAAAAACCTGTTCCATCGTCACCTGTAATTGCCTGAAGACTGCTGTCAGCACATGTGTTCTGGACGTCCCCGGCATTCAGGCTGTGCCGGCGATTACTCAGCCGGCTTTGCTGCGGTATAGGAGGAAGGTCCCTGCAGCAACAACCAAACGTTGACACGTGCGGCATCCAACCTGTACAACGTCTCTGCGTCTCACTCTGGATGCCTACCTGGACCGGAGAGGAAGAGCCGGAGCGGACGGTTCCTCCAGAGAGAGACTGCGTATCTCTAAGCTGATGCTACGAGGTTTAGCTTTGGGGGCGGGGCTGGAGAAAGGACCCTTCCTGCACCACAGCACGTAGCCGTTGATGTCGCTGCACAGATTGACATTGACAAGTTAAAAGCTTACTTATGAAAAGTTAAAAAGTTATTTTAGTAACGATGTGTGTCAGGTGTTTATTTCTGGCGATGATGATTTATTGCATCAAGGTGGGATGGCGTGGAGGTTCTCGGCCTTCTTGTTGGGTTTTGTGTCTCTGATTTTCCTCTTGAAACATAAGATCCTCTGTGGCGTTTAGGTCTGGCCAGATGGTTGGCCAGTCAAGGGCTGTGATATCATTGTAAACTAGGCACGGCCAGAAACTGATACGAGCATATTTATGATGGTTTCCATAGTTCCCAAGTTACATTTATCGTACCGTTTATCATTTATTGTGATAAATTTCTTATTACGATAAGAGTTTCGATTCTTCGTTGTCATGATAAATTCCAATTGATGATGTTTAAAATCCCCCAAAACTGTCTGTATTATCAGGATTGTTAGGTTTGCTCAATGAAAGCATTAATAAAAAATACCAAAAAATATGAAAATACAGTTACTGTGTGGAGTTTAGTGACACAAACCACACTTTTTTATGTGGCTGGTGTCCTAAAGAAGCATGTTACAAACAGGAATGTTTTTCAAGAGAAATATTTGCGTTTGTGGGGAAATGATTGCTGTCACACACAGTCAAAAAAGACGTCATAGATACTTCTTAAAGTCAGTTTTATCATTACAATAGTACCGCAAAATATCGTGATAAAACTTTAAGTCCACATCGCCCACCCCTACCAATATCTGTAAAACCTTCACACCACAACTCAAGCAATTTGAATAGTGTGACTCTGCACTCTTCCTCCAGACTATTAAGTTCCCAATGAAGTGTAAAATGTACTCTTAAATGAAAAGAGGCATTTTTCTGTTTATCCCAATATAAACAGTTATGCTATTGTCCTTTATTCAGGAGTGGCTTATCATAAGAAGAAGGGCAGCTGTGGATCAGGTGTCGAATATTTCTGTGTGTGTTGGCTCTTGAATTTGCTGACTTCCCTCACCTTTTAGGTTTTCCCTTTAACCTTCCTAAAGCTGCAGTTATTCTGTTGGCTTGCGCACCTTTTTCTACCACACTTTTTCCTTCCACTAAACTTTCCACTGAGATGCCTAGATACATCACTCTAAACATCTGGTCTTATCAATACAACCACTTGAAATGTATCACTGTGTGTGTAACAAATCTACAAGCGTTTCACTTTAAATAAAGGAATATATGTCCAAAAACACTTTTTCATGAAGATTCAAGATGAAGAGCTGCCCGAATGGATGCTACTAACCCCACGTAAGTGTAGTGCTGCAGCAGCATTTTGCTTTTGGCTGTCAGTTTGATGTCCAACACAGCCATTTCTACGTTGGCCACCGGGGACGTGCGAACAACCACCCGCTTCTTCTTAGACACAGCGGTCTCTGAACACAAAGCGTCACACAAAATGCTTGTCAAGAACGCAGCAAAAACGAAAATGCGTCAACGTTCCAAACCTGAGCAAGCCTGTACGCACTTGAATCGAGGAACTCTCTAATGTAGCTGTAGCCGTGGGGAATGGAGTCTTTGTCCGAGATGACCTGAATGTCTGAAACCACCACACTGCCTTTCAGGTCCTAAAAGGAGAGCAATCCGGTTGAGTCATGGAGCAGAAGAGACCACAGAGTGGTGTAACCTAAAACATTCATCAAATGCAGTAAACGTCTCTCTGCGTTACCTTGCTGTAACAGAGGTAATATCCGGACTTCATGCCAAAGCCACGCGTGAAGTTCGCCGCCACTCCGTCTACTGTGATGCTGATCTGCAGGAAGAGGAGAACATGAAGAAAATTGCACAAGAAGATCGTGTTTTTACCATGTAGCCGGTTGCTAAAGTTACACAAATGTATATCGTATTTTCTGGATAACTTTAAATGCAGAAGCGAGAGATGAATTTCGTTTTTTAAATCATGCTAACCTTACAGTATTGAGCTTATTGTCACTCGCTGACCAGTTCTCCAGTCAAACTAATTAAAAACATTTCCTTCTGAGACTAATTGTACTGAAGCAATAAGGCCAGTCGACGCTGCACCTCAAATTTCCGTTTCCTTACCAGGGTGAAATCTTTGGGGCAGCAGCCGGTGTTGGATGTCCAAGCCACCGCCGTCAAAGGCAGGACTTTTCCCGACTCCATCAAGGACATCTGTGACAGAAACAACAAAAGGGAAAACTATATCTTTAATTAATTTAAAAACACTCAACACCCTTAAAAACTGCAGAATTTTACAGATTAATAACAACACGTTCTTAATCTAGCAATGGATTTATGTTCAAACCCCCTTTGCAGTGACTTCCTGACGTTTTGGCACTGAGAAAGCGAATTATTTATGTCCATGTGACAGCGAGTGGGAAATCACTCAGGTCAGCAGAGTCCATTGTTTCAGACAACCAGATCTCATTCAGTCTTCAGAGTTCTCAGTAGACAATGCCAAACAGAAAGAAACTATTCAGAGAAAGAAATGTCGCTCTGACAGCAAAAGGAAGTGGCTTTTCTCCTCGAGTCCAAAGCAGAGACTTTAATAATGCTTTTAGAACACGCAGTACTGACACTAACGAAGTGCAGACAGCAATGCTGCGCTTTCTGGTTTCCTTAAGCCCTACAAAATACAGCTGCTAGAGAGATGTGTTGTTTTTTTTTTTTAAAAACTGTGTTAGATTCTTTGCTCATTCTCCTATCACCGTCTGAAGATCTGAGGACACCAGCAGCATTCAGATTCTGTGCACCACAAATCTGGAACAAACATCCAGAAAACTGCAAAGATGCTGAAACACCGAGTTGCTTTAAATCAATGCTGATTTAAAGCAGCGTTGTTTTCTGGCCTTCATTATTTTTAGTTCTAGTTCATGAAATAAATATAATTTTGTATTTTATCTAAATTTATTTGTCTCAGGGTAAACGTACTGTACATGTTCAATGTCTGTCTATTTCTCTGGTCTTCCTTACATCAAAGTGTATCGCAATTAATCAGATCTACATTCTACATACATTCCTCTGGAAAGCTCTTTTATATTTAGCTTAAATTTGCGTTAAAAATGGAATGAATTGATTTGGAGACGGCCACAGTTTGCTTCTCAACACAAGACTTATTCATAAAATTAACACGTTTCTCCTCGTCACCTCTGTTACCAAACAAACTCCAATGTATGTCTTGTAATTTGAAAACGTAAAGAAACAAGCTTTTAAAAAAAAAACTACATATAAAAATATAAAACAAGGTATTTTCCCCATATATCAACCATTAATTAATTTTAATTAATTAAAATTTAATTAATCAACTATTTAGTTACGGTGATACTTTAGATAATTTTTTTTTTCTTCAAATAAAGATCGTACTCTCATTGTGTTGCCTTTAAGGAACAATAATAACACGTCAGATTCAGGTACATTAACTCTTTCTTTACGTAGCTCTAAAGATAACCAGTCGGTTTCACAACAACCTTATCCTTTAACATTACCCGATAAAGTTACATATCGTATAGTAATGTTATGTGTCACATTTCCAAATTTATCCAGACAAAAAAAACTAATTTGAACAGTAAAAGATGAACTAACCTTACACTCGACTGTTCAGCTGGGAAACCTGGATGTTTCCTGCCCAAAAGGCACAAACGCTGCTTGTTTCATAAAGTGACATATACAAGCAACAAAGGTGGAAACACTTACCTTGTCTGTGAATCCGTTTCTATTGTTTTTTCGGCGGCTTTTATGGAGAATAAAGAACTTCTCAGCTACTAGCCGAAATATCTCGGTCGCAGTCGTGGAAGCAGGAAGTTCTCAGGCCATCCCAACTACAACTCCCGTCAGACCCCGAGGCATTACGTCATGACGAGAGAGTAAGTTTGCGAAGTGAACCGCAAGGTGGCAGCAGCGGTATTTTTTTATTACCGCGGCACACAGTTTTAACAAAAGACGAATATACATTCATAGCCGGGTGTTTACACAAGTAAGAAAAATACATTAACACATTTTACCTTACATGGTACTCACCTTTTTTTGGCAAGCTGATTTGTCATATAATTAAATTCCTCTCAGTCAGAACTACAAACAAAACACAATTTAAGCTTTCTTCTGGAAAGGACAAATGTCACTCTTTCAACAACTCTTGTGGATGTTAAAATTTAACCTCCAGGTTTTCATGAGTACATTTTTCTTTCTATCTCGAACGAACATTTTAGATCTCTGAAGAAAAATACTTTAAGGAAAGAATGGATTCCAATCGAACTTGCGATGTTAAATATTAACAACTACCAGCCAGAAACATATTAGTGCTAGCTAGCTAAAGTCTTTACAAGTCTTTCATTTTCAAATGTCAGTGCAACAAAACTATTTTATTTGCATTTACTTTTGATGGGAAATGTTGACTTTCAAGATACAAATGGCATTTTTTTTTCATTCACAAGCTCCATTTGTGTTTATAAAACTATTATTGTCATTAGCTCAAAAACAGACAGAATATATGATAAACAGCTTTTAATACGTGACTGGCACCCACAGACACTATTTGGAAAAGGGGTCAGCACAGAGGACGGGTTAAAGGCCAAAGTGATAACGGAGAAAGTAGTGCAGAGCAGAGACAGTGGAACTGCTTTTTGCTCATCATGGGTTCATATGCTGCAGCTCTGATCTTCTGCTCCCTGATATGCTCAGGTAAGAACTCGGTTTTTATTCAGAGAGGAAAAAATATATTCCTTTTATTTTACCTCAGGCTTTAAAAAAGGTTCCTGTCCTTTGTAAAGGACAGTAACCTTACTTTTTTACTTGTTTGCCGAATATCTTAGTTGAGACAAAACCATACTTTTGACACAAGTTCAGATTCAAACTGCGCAAAGAGGGATAATTTTAACCACTTTAGGGGGTGTCCCAATTGTATTTTAGTGCATTGCAACATATTTTACACAGACAACAAAGAGCAAAACATTATAGAACAAAAAGGGGAGGGGAAACAAGATGATTAAAAATATATGTTTCTTTGTATAGTCCACAGCTCCTTCCCCTTTAAGCTGGTCTGGAGACAGGCATTTCAAAATCAGATGAAACAAAGTTTGTAATGCGCTGTTACTGACAGTTTTTTTGGTTTAAATTTCTACTTTGTCACCACACACATCATGATATATTTGCTTTGGGGTGGTCATTTGTTTACTCTCAGTGTCACTCAGGGCCTGTTTAAAGGTTCACACAGTTGATTCGTACTTGTGTTTGTCCTCACATGTAACACCTCTGTCCCTCTGTGTATCCGTCGTCAGTGGCAGCTCAGGCTCCAGTCGTTACCGTGGAGCCTCGGACCGCAACCATCCGCCAGGGAGAGTCTGTCAGCTACAGGTGCCAGGTGAAGAGCAATGTCCAACCCGTTCAGCTGGAGTGGAGAAGAGCCAATAATCAGGCCTTGCCAGGTCAGGAGGAATTACACTTAAAAGTGTTTGTCTAATAAAATACCTGCAAATATTCTCTGAAATATCTTTTTTCCCATACAGACAATGTAAAGATTGGTCCAGATGGGTCTGTGCTGACGGTTGCAAACGCTCGACCTGGAAACCACGGCCAGTACCGCTGTGTGGCCATCAGCGCCGCTGGACGCAGCTTTGCCAACGTTGTGCTGAATGTCAAATGTGAGTTTTGTCTTTACACTTCAGATTTGGAAAATGAGATTCCCCAAAAATAGGTCCAATTCTTATTGAAAGAGAAGCTACATTTTCTAAGAAGCCAACCTCCATTTAATCAATATTTACCAAGTATTGATTAATATCTAAGTGGTCAATTTTTTTATGTTGTTTTATACCGCACAATGTTGTTAGAAAAAGATTACATCCATTCACAATTTGGAACTGACTAAAGCTTAGTTAAATATTTTTGTTGAATTTTAGGTTGGCAGTGATCTGTAAATCTTTACCCAGTGACTCTCAGGAGCTGTCAATACAATTGTTGTTGTTTAAAGATAAAATTAACAAACTCTTAAAAACAATAATTTTCATGTCCTACTATTCATATTAAGTTCTCAAATTTAAACAAGTTGGGTTTTTATTTTGTGTTAGTGATTCTTTTGAAACAGCAAATTTTGGGGGCTTGTCCGGGATTACAGTCTAGCAGACTGTACCAGTCTACATGCAGGTGGTCCCAGAGTCAAAGCAATAAATGTACTGTAAACATACAGTACAACCTCATTTCATCTATTACACTGTTAAGGAGAAAGGACATATATCTGCACAGTGCAGAATAACATCAACGGAGGACATTCAAAGGTTGGACGTCCTCCATTAAATGTCTGATGTGATTTTGGAGATAACACAGTCACGACTGAACAGGTCATTAAATATTACTTCCAGATTTTTTGAGCTGTAGATAGTCTGTAAGTATTCTTACACTTTCAATATCATGTAGACTTCTCTCTCTCTCTGTTAAATTGAGCCCATCCCAACTTTGGTTTGGTTTGCTCCTTCCTACACCCATTTCTTACTTATGCATTGAGCTCCCTCTCTGTAAGCAAACCACTAAACCACAGTATATGGTTTAATGCTTATGAAAATACTCAGATCAGACGTATAATCTATTTAAATCACATTTTGCCATGGGAAAACATTGTATTAATCTTTATTTGTATTCTTACTTATTATGATTCATAATACAAGAGGGTAAGATTAAGACCCATATACAAATTCAAAAGACCTTTAAGATCCCTCCTGGTGGTAGATCATATTTATTGGAATCAAGTCAATTTATGTCTTCACAGTAGACTGTAGGTTTTAAAGAACAATTATTAAATTGTCATGAGTTAGAAAAGTAGACTCCAAACACTTCAAACTGGTGGATGCAAATTTAATAATGGCTTCTATTAAATATAGTTTTGTACCCTAAAAAGATTTGGTAAGAAAAGGCCAAGAAGTGATTGACGTAGCGAGTGCTCTGACCTTAACCAATGCCAGATTGACCTGAAATTCATTTTGGAAGCAATTTTATATATATATGTTTTTTGTGTCGCCCCTTGGTAAATTCCATAGTTCAGTGTGGTTATGTGCATCCATCTCTCTCGTAGATCCTTCTAAAGTACAGTTGACACCAGCAGGACCCCTGCTTATCAGAACAGGAGAGTCTATGGCAGTGGAGTGTCATGTCACCGGTAGGCCACGCCCCACGGTCACCTGGAAACGCAGAGGCTCCACCCTTCAGCTGGTAACTCAGGAGATAAACGACGCCCACATAATAAAGGTGAAAGATAAGCGAAAGAAAGGATGTCAGACTTAAATCCTTTTGGTTTTTATACACTTCAGATAAGCGGAACAAAATGTTTGTTTTCTCAGTGGCCTTCCGTACGCCCAGAGGACTCCGGAGTGTATGTCTGCCAGGCTGACAACAACGTGGGGAAATCCGAGGCAGAGGTTGAGCTCGTCGTGGTGGGTCCACCTGGAACACCAGTGGCTTCGGTTAACATCGAAGAGATGACAGCGATCGAGGGACAAACAGTTACCATCGAGTGCAAGGCTACGGGTAAGCCTGTTTTTCCTGAAAATCCCCCAATTGTGATTCCATCGTTAATGTATTTTTTCCCTCCAGGCTCCCCTACCCCTGTCATCACCTGGTCCAAGCTAAGAGCACCACTGCCATGGAAGCACGCAGTAGCTGATGGCGTCCTGACGCTGACCGACGTGGGGCGCCAAGACTCGGGACAATACATATGCAACGCGACCAACATACACGGCTACAGCGAGGTGTACACTGACATGGAGGTGGACAGTGAGTAGTACATGATGGGTGTGCTTGCTGTTGCTAATTTTGACAAGGGATCCAGTTTGCAATAGAATATATTGTGGCTATTATTGCAACATTAACATCACAAAGGGCTGTTTTGGAATGTAATAATTATTGGCTGATACACTGCAAGTGTCTTAAGCACTCAAAAAGATAGCCTGTTGGATTCAGTCTCACTTGAGCAGATACATGATAAATTACACCGTCAATTTACACCAGATGTTAACGGGCAAAGGCAGATTAACAAAAAACTAGAGTAAGAAAAGTGCGTACTTATCATAGCTGATTAATTAGTGCAATATTCACCAATAATCCATCAATATTTTCTGATGTCCTGAAGCGCTTGTATAATTTTTCATCCTGTCATTTGCACTGAAAAGTAAGATAATAAGCAGGAAATTGGCAGCTTGAGGCCGTTTGGCCAGTATGATCTTCCTGTGTGAAACATTTACAGAACATGAAATATGGAAACCTTTTCCAGGCCAAGTAAGATGGTAAAAACGTTGTTTGTTGTCTCTCCAACTAGCTGGATTTCGACTAAATTAAGGCACCAATAAAGTTGTCTGCACAGCTTCCTTCCTTTCAACAGACCCTCATTTAAAAAATCTTGAACTATCCCTTTAATGGCTGTCGTCCACATGCAGCTCCTCCGTACGCCACCTGCCTGCCGGACCAGGCCCGGCTCCAGCCTGGAAACTCTCTGGTCTTGCAGTGCCTGGCCCACGGCTCTCACCCAATCCAGTTCACCTGGAGCCGGGTGGGAAGAGGCAGTCTGCCGGTTGGAGCAGAAACCACCAGGGAGGGGAAGCTGATGATAGCCAGTGTTAAACAGAGCGACGGAGGAACGTATAAGTGTGTGGCCACCAACCACGTTGGTTCGAGCGAGGCTGTGGCGAAAGTCATCATAAAAGGTGAGCTGGTCTTTTGGAAAAGCTACCAAATTAATAACTTGCTTTGCTTGTTATATTTCTAATCTCCCGATTTCTCTTTTTGTTGTTTGTCACAACAGCCTGAGTAAGCGTGGACCGACAGGCGGCATAAAAATTGCCTGCAGCAAAGATTCTATTTAATATATCCATGTATTGTGGAGAATAAAAGCCAACATTTGTTTTGTAATCCTCATCCAACAGTTACAACATCAGTTTGATTTTGTGCTCTTATTGAGAACTAAAGCTGAATGGGGTTGAACATTATGTAGTAGGTTTTTCCTTCTGATTGTACAGGATTCAGGACAAAATTCAACTTAAAATCATCTATTATAAAGTAAATTAATTGAGACAAACATACAGTAAATGCACTGTATGAAAAAACCATCTGATACGTGTTAATTTTCCAAAGTAGTAACATAATGATAAGACTGAAATAATAATAACAAAACAAAAATTTTTAGATCTACTTTGTGATGTGAGAAAATATTGGAAATATATCACTTCTATATTTCCATATTAAAATATGCATTCTTTGTTTACTCTGATTATTTGTCTGGTTGCAAAATTTATTTTGATAATCTGAAATATTTAGGTGTGACAAAACAAGAAAAAACTAAACTTTTGTCACTCACACACTGCATGAGTGTTTATATGACAGAGACAGCAGTATGCTATGTATAGCAGTGCTTAAAATTTTATACTATGGAGAAGTTTGTAGCCCCTTAATATAAAGGACATAGACAGGACCAAAAAGGAAGACATTTTACAGCAAACATATAAAGGAAATATAATCCAAACAAACGTAAAAGGGCAATACAAATAATAAAACATAGCTATTTTAAAAATATTCAGGAAGGAGACAAAAAATACATCCAAAAGAGAAAAACAGACCAAATATATGTTTCCTCCTTGTGGCTGTAAACGCACCAGGTTGTTATCTTGATCAGACTGAAATGCAAACAACAAACAGCCCAGGGGGAGACTGAAAGTTCAGAGTGGCTAAGTTCGACGGGCTAAAGGTTCAGGGCAGCGTGATGAAAACATGCCTGCTCAAAAAAAAAAATAAAAGGAACAAAAAGCCAAAGGAATGACAGAAAATGAAATAAATCAAACATGAAAAAAGCTAAATGTTAATACAATATGTGAAAGGGACGAGTATATTGGATATTTAATTTATTATTGAATAATCAATAAGGTGCATAAATTAACAACCCAGAAATGCTAGTGCATTTCCCAGTGTTTCTACTGAAAACTTGGCCATGGCTCCTGAAGTCATCTCAGATACAGAAGCTAGTCTGCAGAAGAAAGGTTAAAAAAGGAAGAGAATCAAGACGTTGCAATGTTCACTCAGCCCTCAACCTGACAACAACGCTGCTGGAACTGAGGAAATGCTACAAACAAAGAGTTGATCAAAACGTCTTCATCCGGTTCTGGTCTGCTCTGCATCCCCAGAACCAGAACCAAACGAGGAGAAGCAGCTTTCAGCATCTATGCACCACAAATTTGGAACAAACTTCCAGAAAACTGTAAAACAGCTGAAACACCGAGTTCCTTTAAATCTCAACTAAAAACCCACCTGTTTAGGATTGTATTTGAAATGTAATCAATTACAAATTTATTGATGGAACTTGACTTAATGTCGTGTTTTGATTGTTGATTCTATCTTGTTTTGTGTTTCTGTGTTTGATATGATGGAAAGCACTTTGAAACGCCTTGCTGCTGAAATGTGCTGTACAAATAAAATTTGATTGATTGATACATTGATACAAAGACCTAAAGTGAGACAGATGAAGTCTTAGGCTAAATAATTACTTGTCACAGCTTCTAGAAGAACTTCTGAGCAACTTAATCCAACTTTCTTTTTTGTACACATGAGGTTAGATTAAAATAATTTTACAACCTTGTAAAAGATTGGGTAATTTTTATTGTTTCACACTTGAGAGAGAGTCTGCTTTCTTTTTCCTGTAACTTCATTGTTTCTTGGTATCTTCCCATTCCAGGAAACACTTCTGACAGTTCTCACAACACAGAGAAGTGCACACCATGTACATGACAAATGTCACACCCGTCTTGTGGTAGTTTTGTGCCTGGTTTCATTTACTCTGCATAAGCAGTCAAAAGGTCAAAATGAGCCGATCAGCTCATTTAGCATAGAAACAGATGTGCTCTCCCCATTAGCAAGAGTTAACAAGACACTGCAGCATGTTTCAGTTATCATAACTTCAGACTGTAACCGCATGGGGCTTGTTGCTTTCAATTTCTCTCTGTTTGGGGTTACGCAAAAAAAGAAAAAAAGTGACTTACAGTGTCTTAATTAGGGCTGAAAAGATTAATCGTATTGATTGTGATTAATCGATTGTTGAAGTAATAGTCAATTTGTAATCGACTAACTGTTAACAAGAGCATAGACTCACACAGTTGTTTTTTTTTACAAAACTTAAAAAAAAAAAAAGAAATCCATTTTGCCTTTACAATAAAAAACTTGCTTTTTTTGCGTGTAAATATGTTTTACCCAGAACTCCTCAAGTATCCTAGTTTAAGCTTTACATGGTTCAAATTCTGCAGACAAAAATCTACTAAACACCTTTTTCTGTTCAATTATTGATCGGTTAATTAAAAAAAGAACCAGAAAATCCATGCCCTGCACTGTAGTGGTAGTCAAACTGAAAGGGTTGAGCTTATCACACTGCTGATTTAAAAAAAAAATTATCTGCAGACAGATCCTTTGCATACAGTGAAGGAATAATATATTATTGCATTTCATACAATAACACGTTAATTTTCCTACTTATAAGGGGACTCCATTATTTGTTTATTTGCATCTTTTAATATATTCCAAATTTTGAACAAAAACAGCTTAAGGGGTTAAATGAAAAATCTGCTAATTTGTTATCCAATTAATCGATTAATCGTCAGAATACTTGATAGAACAATCAATTCACTTTTATGTTTATTTAAAATCACTTCCTTCCGTCGTGCATGCGTTTAATGACTGTTTTTGAAATCACCATAAATCTCTGCATGACTAAATCTAACCACACGGTGACAGTAGGGAGCTGACACTTGCAGTCATATACCCGCAGGCCAAAGAAACTATCCTAGCTGTTAACAGTTAATAAATGGAGGGACAGATGCACTGGACAGATAAGGCATAATTCTCCAGATGACTTGACTTAATGCTAACGTTTACAAAAGACAGAGCGCTTTCTCTAGTCTTCCCAGCTGTCTGTCTACATGGGACTATATCCGCCCACTGAACAAAGTTTTATTTGACCAGACCAATATGTTGCAACAGGCAAGCCCCCACTGGTTCGGCTGCTGGAAGTAGCTTTGATTATATTAGGTTTAAGGTGAACGCTCAGGTTTCGTAATCGCAGCACCACTTGGAACGGCGGAGCCGCGCTTTCCAGCACTGCTGCCAGAGAAAAGACGGCAGGGCCTACGTGTGACTGTGGCCTCCCTTGTAAAAAACCCTCCGTGGATTTATCCCTTTCCACTATCTCCACCTTTACAAAGCACTTCAAAACTAGAGAGAGGAAACATCTGCCCTCTGTCACCTTTAAGCCACCCCCTCACTTCACAGAGAGGCCGAGGGAGGGGAGGAAAGCCGGGGATGAAGGGAAAATACAGGAGCTGAATTTATTGGACAGTGCTGTTCAAAAGTCTTGCATAATTGAATTGAGGTTTTTTTTAAGTGGTTATAAATAATACAGTGCGGTATTTTGATCTGTTTTCGTACTGTGCAGCACATTAGTGAATCAAATAGTTTTCTTAATGTGCTTTATGAATTAAAATGATTTAGATTTAAAAGCTAAAATGATGGTTGATGCTCAAATGTGGTGAGCAGTCAGTCTTTTGGGTTATGTCTCTGTTTGCACATCTGCAGACTAAAATGTTTAGCTCAATCCGGTTCGATGGGCAGGAAGTCGGAACGTAAATTCTTCTGTCTTGCTGCAGATTTTTATCTGGGCTTAGGTCTGGACTTTGACCATGCTGTCCAACTCCAGTAGTCAAAGGTGAGCGTCCTTCAAGTTTTAGGTCTGTTCTTGTTCTCATCTGATTCATGTGGCACACCTGACCGGACACCGGGTCTGGACTAGACCACTGAAACACATGAACATGGGCTAAAACTTTTCATTGTAACTCTGATCATATGTTTACTGTTATTGTTCTGCTGGATACTTTTCACTTTTCTGTTACATATTGTATTTTTTTATGTGACTTTTATACAAAATATGTTATTTTACATGTCACCATATCATGACAGTATGCTTTGAGACAGATAATCTGTGAAAAGATCGATCTCCTCCACCTCCTCCCTTTTCAACTATTGCCGTCAAAAGAAATGCGCTGCTCAGTACCAACCAAAAACAACCAATCAGAGCCAGGAGGAATGTCTTAGCGCTGTCAATCATTCTCATGTACTCGCTGCTGGAACTGGGAGAACGCAGGGGAAACTTTTTTCACAGATTATCTGCATCTGTGAAAAAAGATGCAGACAATACTGTGACGACATGGTGACAGTTTCAGCAAATTAGCAAAAAAATATAGTGACATCCAAATTAAATTATTGAAGTTTGTTGTATGGTGAAGAATGTGAACGAGTTCAGAGGTACAAGGTACTTCAGTAGACAATTAATTATAGGTTGTGGTTTTGTAGCTGCTATAGATAAGACATATATAATAAAACCTTTTATTCTCTCTCCATCTACATTCACAACGTGCAGTTGTGCTCACCAATAAAAATACGAAGAGTAAAATAAAGCTGCCAAAATGTGATTAAAAACTATAAACAAAAGTATTGATCCTATCACGCTGGTATCGAACCAATATCAACACTGAAGATTGGAATAAATCCAGGGATTTAATATTTTGTGCAGACAAATCAGTTCCTTAAATGTGATTTAAGTTTTTTTTTAATTATTATTATTATTTTTGTTTTACCTGCGGGGCCTGCTGTGAAGAAAACTATGCCTCCAGATGACGACCAAGTGAGGAGATGTGCGCACGCACTCACCCGGTTTGTCACACCTTCACAAACATCGCAAACGTTTATTCGGCTGCAAGATTCACCAGCAGCGCACACCTTTCACAGAATAACACCTTTCACAGAATAACAACATGCTGCCGAAGAGGTAACGTGTTGTTAGAACTCTTTGCCTTCCTGAGATTTATTATCGCCAAGATCTTTGTTTCTGATTTTGAAGAGGGCCACGACATTCATGAACTCTGTCCAACTTGTTCATTCAGGAAGGAACCAATGGGGTAGGAGCTTCCTCAGGAAGTGACAGGTGGGGGGCGCGCTCGAGCCCTGTTGCTATTGGTTACCACCTGTTGAGCACTTCATCGGAACAACAGGGACGGATGAAGGTAGGCTGATGTGTCCTGCGTCGGCTGCAGAGCCCTGATGAATGCCAGAGCAGAACACCTCGGCTCTGGCTGGGCTCATTTGTGTCGGGGAAAATGTTCCTGTTCCTACCTCGTGCTACAGGAAGCGGCAGCAATATGTCCGTCAAGCTAATTAAAAATAAAAAAAATAAAAAAAATCCTTTCATGTAAATGAGGTGATTTATTGAGAATGCAAGGGGCCGGTAATTCCTGCTTTCCCCGGGGGGGAGGAAAGGCCTTCAATGGGAGAAATTCCTGCATGTAGGTCTGTTACATTTGGAGAAAAAAAAAAAAAAAAATCAAAACTTTCTGTCTCTAATGTAAACAATCTCTAACCCTATAGTGACTCTGCAGAACCCACATCTGCATACGTTTTCTCTGATTGCTGTTGAGGTTTCAAAGCTTGAGCCTTTCTGTCTCCTCTGTTAACACCTTTTTTTTTTCTCTTCTCATTTTTAGACACAACATAGATTAAAAAAAATTTAGATGCAGGTGGCCTTTTAGTTTGTAAAACTGCAGACTATCATGTTCAAATTGGACCTTAGATTACAGAGATATGTATTCTGTGACCCAATACATTTTGACTATTAACCAATAACCCGCCTACAAAATACACTTAGATTTCAAGATATTGTGTGTCCTTGAACAGAAACTGTGACGTGAAAACCAGAGTACTGCACATCGTAGCATCCTGTTATTGTGAACGAGGCGCCGCTCTGAAACCGCTTTGGTTTAAAAATGCTCTATAGCATCTAAATATACATGTCCAAACCTGGCCAGTCGTAAGCATGCCAAAAATATCTATTTTGAAGTCAAAGCAGGAACATGGTTTTACAAAAAGATCATGCTAAACTGAACATGACTTAATTTAGATCATTTAGAAAGCAAGTAATTTTAAATTGTTGCTCCTTTCTATTTCTAGCCATGTGTAGTCCAGCTTGGGTTTGATTATAGATTATGGTGAATGTGGTGTATAAGCTGTTAATACAGAATCAGAATTAGGAGGAAAAGTTGATTTGACTGGCTTTGACTTTTTATGTAGCAGTGGTTGTTGTTACTAGACAGGCTGTTCCTGGAAACTGCTGATTTGACCAGATATTCTGGTTTACAGAGCATGGTTCTAAAATAAGAAATATCCAGTGGACTACAGTTGTGTGGAGGAAGATGCCTTCTTGATGTCAGAGGTCAGACAGGAAAGGCAGACTGGTTTGAGGCAACAGCAGCTCAAGTAGCCACTTTTTACAATCAGTGTATCAAGGAGCATCATCTCTGAATGCCCAATCTTGAAGAACATGCGCTACAGCATCAGAAGACCACACTGTGAGCCACTTCTGTTAGCTAAGAACAAAAAACAAAGGTCATGTGGTCAGGGCCGGACCAAGGCATAAGCAAACTAAGCAGCCGCTTAGGGGCCCCCTCAGTGGAACAGATTTTTTTTTAGTAATAATTTCTATGTCATTATAATATCAAAAACACACAATTTCACCATGAAGTGATTTGTTTTTACAATAATATATATTTGATAATGTATGTAGAAATTATTATTTTATTGATAAAAAGAAAAATAAATTGCTCTTGGGGGCCCCTGGTGGTCGCGGTAGGTACCGCAGCTTCGCGGTAACATGAGCTGCAGCGTGCAGAGCCTCCAAACGTCCAGAGCTCCGGTCAGAAGACAAGTTAGCAAAACAATGTCTCAAAAATGGACTTATCCTTCAGGGAGGGAGAAAAGAAAGAGGAAAAAAAAAAAAAAAGCCAAGATAAAGGTTTGTTTTAATATGCCTTCATATGTTTATAAAAAAAGAATTGTGAAGCTGCTAATAGAAAATTAGCTTTATATACTGAACCTTGAACGGTTCAGTTCAATAGCCAAACATTTAAGCCAACGTCTTTGTGTGAAACTGAGTTTTAACTTTAAATCAGTTGATTCTCTTGCTTGGCTCTTTATACTTCTGAGTTTCTTTGGCTTAAAAAAAAACAAAAACGGCGTGTTTGATAACGTTTGATAAGAATAACTAAAACTTCTCAATGTTTGACACTGTCTAGCAAAATGTTTTCCATCAGGCTACACGGATACTGCATTAATATATCAATGAGCTGCTCTAAGCTGTACTTGGTGACATGTTGTTTGCTGCTGAGCATTTATGTATCAAAAACAATATTTTACATCAACATATAATGTATGTGGAACTTCTGTTAAAATCATTTGAAGGCTCAGAGTCAACCCGGTACCGGTACCGGTCCACATTCTCAGTGGAGAAAGACTCACCTGGTGTAAATTACATTTTTAGCTATTGGAGTAACGCTTAAGAGAAAGTTATTTAATCAAAGAATGTCATAAATATGTGTGTAGAGCTGCACCGATTGCAGTTTTTTGGCCGATGCCCAGTTACTGATCTTAAGAGAACCTGACCTGCCGATTTTGATTTTGGTTGATATAAATTTTTTTTGTCTGAAATGTCGCTAAATATAGCAAGAAAGTCGATTCAGACATGACCTGGTGGGCCAGTCTGTCAGTCAAACGTCTCACTATAGAGCAGAAGAGAACAGAGGCTGATTTTTAAACCTTTGCTGAGGAAAATAAGATCAGTGGCTAAGATTGGCTTCACATGTAAGTATCGGCCGATTACGATCCCCCAAAATTAAGGACATCAGCGCCCAGAAATCAAATGTAAATGTATTGTATATTATACATGCATAGGATATAGTGTAAACAGCACCATCAGAGATGCAATAAGTTTATAACAGTGTGCGAATGATCTAATTGTCTAACTCTTGATTCCAGCCGATCCATATTGTTAGCAGAAATAGAGGGCCCCAAAACCAAATTTCGCTTTAGGCCCCATGGAGGCTTGGGCTGGCCCTGCATGTGGTTGCAGAACAATCACATTCACTTACAGCTTTCATACACGACACAGACCACCAGGGGGCACCTTTTTGTCACGCCCTAAGCATATAGGTGAGACCACTACACCTTTCTGCAAACAGCCTCCTCTGCGGACAATGACTTTGCAATTTCCGTCCAAGAGTTTTTAGCCATGTAGCAATCTTTGTAGGTATTTTGTGAAGAATCGTACAAACCTACATAATTCCTCACTGCGTCTGACAAAGGTTCCTCAAAGGTTTTCATGTCGCTTGCATGTACAAAAGTAGTAATAGATTGTAGGAGCAGACTTAGCCTGGTAAAAACCAGCCTCAGGTTCTATGCTTTGCTTCCAACAGAGGATGTGGACCTTCAGCTTGCAGGTTACCGGACATTACCCGCACTGTAAACAACCATCCTCCACTGCCCATCCAACCAGAGCCGAGCCAAGCAGACAGGAATGGTCTGTTTTTGTTACGTCAATATTTGGAAGCGTGGCCAACACGTACTGAGCAGTTTGGTTCACTTTTAGCACTGCCATTGCTAAAACTACAGACAGAATTGAATTGAAGTGAAATTTCAACATTGCTATCTGAGTGCATTTCTGTACAACAAACTTGTGGCCAATCACCCAAATAGTTCAACCCAAGCTGGAGTCGAGAAAGGGAGCAGGACACCTCCCTGTGAACAAGATGACACAACTTTTGTCAGCAAGGGGCGATTTCAACACTTCCGATGAAGTTTGGGAGAGCCTTTATTGAGACAGGCTTGCCCCAAATTGGACTATAATAGATTGGGAAAATGTTAAATGGCCCTATGAGTATTGATTCCAGCTAAAATTTGGTGTAAATGACATAAAAGCATCCGGCCTTGTATTAATAGTTCAGGCTGATGGGGTAATGAGTATGTAAGATACTCTCCATCTTCATTTACGACCACAGTGTAACTATTTTGTGGATCGGTACTTCCAGTACAGTACGGTATGATGTTCCGAAGCTGCCCTATTGAACAGAGTAAAAGAGTTCACTGCACTTTACTTCCATAAAGTAGAGATATCTTATAGGGTGCGGTGGACATAAAACTTACAGCAGCCATAAACCCCAAAGCGACATCCGCACGGCGAATTACTATGCTAGGTGAGGGAGGTGGTTTTTCTTCAACATTGACAAGAAAGCTGGTCAGAGTTGACTTGAAGATGAGTTCATATACATAACTACACATTTTGTTCACTACTTCAGTTATCGTCAGATCCTTTGCCTCATTGTGGTTTTATGCCCAGCAAAACTCCAGCTCTGGCAAGTTTCAAAAACAAATAAAGTCCCTAAAAAAATGTAATACTGCCCAGCTTAATGCAAACTTCAAGTTTGATGGACTTGCCAATGGAGAGTGTGCACAGCAGCTGCAGCATCAATTGCAAGGTTTGACACTTTGCTGCACCTGCTTTTCCAGTTCTCAGTTGAGGCTGTTACACATCTTCTTCTCACAGAGTTGCAAAGGAAGCTGAGAAATGTCTGTTTTGCATGGCGTTACTCTAGGTTGTGTTGCACAGTCTCTCTTCATGCAAACTCACAAGAGATACATGCTTGTTTGAGATAGCTGTGTAAAGTTTTACCAGGAGAACACGGCGCAGATTGGTGTGAATAACTGGGATCGAAATGATGGAACCAGTTTCATGTGAAATAAATGTAAAGGTATTCGGCATGTTTTTTTTAAAGGCAACATTAACACAAGCCATTTTCAGGATCCCCTATAATTACTTCTGCTTCACTTCGAACTCATAAACCACACACACACACAAAACGGGCCTGTCCTCAGTTTGTGTTATGTACCCACTGTACAGATGCTTTCACTACCCGTCTCTTCTTCCTGTGCTAAAGAACATCAGCGACAAAAAAAAAATCATGCTTTTAAAAACTTTTGAAACTCTTGCAGATTAAATTAAGCAATCCACCAGAGCTGAAACCGCAGCTGCGAGTGCGCGTACGCCTCGGCACATGTGGCGTCACAGAAAAGTCACTTGAGGTTTGGCGGGGAGCGGCGTACGCTCCGGGATAAAAATACAGGGTATAAAAGCATCAGCATGAGGGAGGCACACACACCATACGTGGCTGACGCAGCCCTACACACGTCTTCTCGCTTGCTAACTGCAAATTAATGTTTGTGCGTCGTTTGTAAAGCAGAAGCACACCTCAAGTATTTAGCAACGTTTGTGTTCGCACTGTGGCAGTGAAAAGAGAAGTAAACGAAACGGTCATTTGGATTGCTCTGACCATTGCACATAATGTTGTACAATTAGTAAACACACACACCCGTCAGACATATCATCTGCGCTGAAATTTTGTACATTTCAACTGAAACAGAGAAAACAACCAATGTGAGCAACACCTAAAACACCCAGCTTTCTCTTCTTTTTTCCCCCCCTCTTACTGTTTTGAATAAAAAAGAAAGTGAATAAAGTTAAATGCCTTAAAGGGGCAGCATGCTGTATTTTAAAGGCAGATAGTGATATTTCATAAGAGTGCTATAAGATTGCTGAATATGTCAAACGCAACTTCAAAGAAATTTGACTTTACAATTTAACGCCTTGAAATTGGGTCTCCGTCTCTTTAAGAAGCTCCTGCTCTTCCCAACATTCGGCCTTCAGCACCTCATGGTAATGTTTCTCCAGGCCGTTTGCTGGTGTTGAACTAAGAAGTCGTTTCTATGACTAGCTCAGCCGACTTTCCACGAGGTGTTTACTAATTTCTGCTGCCGCTAGTCTGGACGCTCAAAAACGTTGATTTTGCATATAACACCTCGTCACTTTAATAGCTTTAAAATACAGTATCTTAGAAAGATTTTTCATATAGCTCAAACTTTTGCCTGTTTTTTCAAGTTAAAAATTCCACCTCAATGCATTGCATTTGTGTATAACTTGGTGGTGCGTCATTCTGAAATGGGAGGAAATGAATGTGAGGATTTCAGACAGCGATCTGCTTCGACATCCCTAAATTATGTCCTCAGAGGTTTGTTAGAGAACATTGGTGAGCAAACACCATCGTGCAGACCAATGGACACAGCAGAGCGCTCGTGTGAATCATGTCGCCATGACAACTAACTATAAATCTAATATTTATGTGGGTGGCAACAAGAAAACCATAGCTGTAAAAAAGCCAGTAGAAGTCAAATGTGCAAAAATGTAGGAGAAAAGACTGTTGTGGTCCAAGGAGACCAAATCTGGACTTTTTTGCTCAACATGAAAAATACAGGTGTGGTTAGAAACTGATACCTCATGGCAATACACGGTGGTGGCAGCATCGTACCGTGGTAACATGTTTCTTTCACTGGTGGGAGCTGTTTGCGGTTGCAACGTGACAAAATGGGAAAATGTTGACCGAAGTATTCACAGCGCTTCACTTTTCTCACGTTACAGCATTGTTCAGAATTGTACTACTGTCTTTCCTTTGAAGTCTACACATGAATATCGTACAATGACAATGTGGAGAAAAAAGACTTAGAGATTTGCGCGAATGTATTAAAAACAGAAAACCAAGAAATCACAAAGAAATCCAAAACTTTTCTTCCACTTTGTCATAATGTGGAGATTTTTGTATGTAGAATTTTGAGGAAAGAGATTCATTTAGTACGATTCAGAATAAGACTGTAATGTAAAATGTGGAAGAAGAACACTTTGCCGCTTGGCGCCGCACACATAGGTACGGCGATGGCGCTGAAGCGAAAAATATGAGACAGAGAAGAGGACACAGGAAACGAAGGAGGATGTGGTTGCTGAAAGGGGGTTTTGGGGCTTGCCAGCTTTGACTCTCCTGCACCTCATGGAGGGAACATTAAATAACACATCTGTGTGTTGTTTTCAGGATGCCAGTAGCAACTGAATATGAGTGATTACGATCCACTTGATGTGTTTCCATATGGAAAGATGGGAGTGTGCGTCCTGCCAGCTTCAGGGCTCGGGTATTTTTCTACATCTGCTACCGGAGTTTTTCCACGGTGCTGCTGTGATGCAACGTTTTTTGAAGCAACTTGCAGACTGCCAAAGAGCCCTGCGTTAATCATTAAGTAGAGTGCGAAGAGTAAATATTGAATTCTTCTTTAAAGAATTATCGAGCAGCTGGAGAAAATGTGCTTTTCCCCTTGATGGTTGAGACTGAAAGCACACATGAGCCACAGCCAGATTTCAAATCTATCTTTAAGAACAGGAACTATAAATAACGTGGCCTGTCCGTAAACTCTCTATCTAACAGCAAAAGAAACCAATGAAATCTTTTGTGAGATCATAACGTTTTAAAAAATACATCATTTTTTTGTCCTTTTGGGTGTCATTGAGGTTATCCGGAAAACCATGGCTGCTGGGTTTGCACAGCTGCCATGGCAACTTGTACAATGTTACCAAAGTGTCTGATGTAAACACAGGCAACACGAGCCTTGGGATAAATAAAAACTGTGAAATCTACACCGCCGAACAACTTAATGATACAAACATAGATTATGTCAGCTCAGGATCGTGGCTCAGCAAGTTTCGGTTCTGCGCCAGCTAGCTGTCGTGTCACATGAGTGGAAAGCAGCTGAAGGTTCATGTTTTGGAAATTCAAGATGAATATTGTGGAAAAATGTACCAAGAGCCTAATCCAGTGATTTATGGTTGCAAATGAAGAATTTCTCTTGAAGTACGGGAGAAAAAAAATTAATTTTAATTTAGCTTTTTTATATCTCTGGAGGAGCTTTGGAGCCTTCATCTCCTATTTTTCCCCTATAATCTCCTGAAAGTTTTCAAGATTGGATGCCTAAATGTCCACTTTTAACGAAATCTACCGATTTACAAGTTTAATAAGAAAAACCTCTCCAGATAAGGTGCTGATGTTAATTTAAAAAAACAGCAACCTGAGGAATTAGGGGTCAGATCAAACAGCTTAAGCAAATCACTTTCTCACGTCTGAATTGTTGCCGTGCCATAAACAGGCACACACAACAGACGTTTGTCCGTTTGGCTCCTGAGAAACTGTTTAGAGGTTTCAGACACTGATTAAATAACAGAGCTGTCCAGATCTTCCTCCTCCACACGCTAATCTACAGTAACCAGCTCTGTTTTTCAGTATCTGGGAAAAATCAAGCACGGGGTTCCTTCACATATTTCATGTGAAAATACCACACTTTCATGGATTTCACTTTCCAGAGCTACCAGTCTAGTCTGTTCACCCTAAAATACCAGAAAATATACTTACTTAGTACTTAAAGAATATAAAAATATTTGTTTTGTGAAATGTTTTGTGTAAGGCATTCTTGTTTCAAGAAGCAGATGGCGCTGTAAGGGTGTTTTCACACTTGATAGTCCTGTAGACTCTGCTTGACTGAGGACCAAAAAGGCAACATTTGTTAAATTTTCATCTGGTGCTGTTTGCTTTCACGCTGCATTGTGTCCAACAATCCAAATTCATGGAAAAACCTGCTCCCCCACTCGCTTGTGTGGCGCTGCACCGAGAACCACTGAAAGAAATGACACAAAAACCTCAGAAGAAGACACGAAAATATGGAGTAGCGCCAGAGTTTAGTGGTTGTAGGATCTCTCTTTTGCCTTTGGTAAAAGACCTGAAGACATTTCTTGCGAGACATGTGCATTGATTTTTTTTCTGTATTTACCCAGAATGCCCTGCGCAATAGTCCACTTCCTGCTTCTGCAGAGTTCATCCAGCCAGACCAAGACCTTGGTTTGTCGGTGGACAAGAGTCCACTTTTTTGGTCTGCATGCAGTTGAACTAAAAGATCTGATGATTTTATGACTATAGTAAATAATGAGAAAAAAAGAAGAAAAAAAAAAGTCTTTGGGACGCCCCCAAAAACGTTGCGGCCCTGGGCTACTGCCCCTTTACGCCCTTTCCAAGAGCCTGTCCCAGGCTGCATAGCTTTCTTTTCTTGGGTCACTTTAGATTAGCTCACTGCTAAGCTGGTCCGGTGAATCACAGTAGCAAAGCCACACTTTCAGTTTCTACCGTCTTAATCAAGTGACACGGCGTCACGCTGTCACATGCAAATCACATTAAAAGGTACGTGGAGGGCTGCCCACACAAACTCCTGAAAACCGCTCACACTGCTACTTGTATAAATAACATTCTCCCTCTGACAGATCACATTTTTCCCACACAGCCCCTCCGTTCAGATGACGGATGATCACATTGCACAGACGTCAGTTAAAAGCATGTGGGATTAATGCTTACTGGCGAGAACGCTGGAGACTCACACACACGCACACGTACACACACACACTGGATAGATCTGTCCATATGGAAACATATGAAGCCCATAAGAGAGCAGATGCAGACTTAGATCCAGACAGTCATTAAAACTCAGGCACAAACAAATCTAAACAGGTGAAAGTCGCCTACATGCAGATATACGAATACACACACACACACACACACACGCACGCATATATACATACACACATACACACGTAGTGTGTGGTGCGTCTGCTTCTTGTTTATCGAAGATGCTGAAGCAACATAAACTCTTCCTCTTCCTGCCGGCAAGTGTGGATGATTTGTGTGTCTCCATGTGTCTCTCCGTTTGTCTCAGTGTGTCTGGCTCTCTGTCTGCACTAAAACGATGACAGGGAGTCAAGATGATGCTTCTGGAGGCCAAGACAGCATGAGACCATGTGAAACTAAAGGAGGGGTCAGGGGACAGAGGGAGACGACGAAATCTGGTCACATCAGTGTCCTTTCATTGAGTCCGAAAGCCTGCAACCGGCTCGACTCGAAAAAAAAAGCGAACCAGCTGCACCAGACCGATACTCTAATCTGCGACTTCCTTACACGCTTCAGAGATTGTTTATGAACACAGCACAGAAACCATGGCAACGGCAACCTATTTCCTCTCTAACAAGTGTTGGGGGGGGGGGGGGGGGGGGGGGGGGGAATGGTACATGTCATGATCTGAGTCCACACATCCTTATCTCGCTTTTAGTTGTTTACAGTATCTTCAAGCATTTTTGTCCTCCTCACACATGGCTAGGCATGTTTATGACTCTTCAAGTAGGATTGTGCGTCGGCAGATAGTTTGCAACAATCAAACAGCTTTAAAAGGCCCCACCTGTTAAAGGAGATATGGACAGTTTACCATGCGCAGTAGATTGTTTTACTTCCTGAACCCAAACCAAACGGAGGTTTGGTTATAAGTTATAGAGGTTTCAGTCTCTCCTGTCAGTTTTGTGAGCAGGGAACATCTGAAGTAGGAAGCAGGGAAAAGGGCAGCTACTTTAGATTTGGTTTGACTTTCTGCAGGCGACTGTAACAAGAGAATGTCAAACAAACAGGTCAATAAACCGCAGTCATCTGGGACTATTGATCAGCTTCTGGAAAGATTGTTTGATAGAGGAGCCAAAGTATCTCTTTCGCAAAGGCCAGACATCTGGTGATTGTTTTACCATTTAATAACAAACAATAATTCACCCGGTTTTAAATGCTGTGGCGGTGTTTTGATCTGACTTTGCCTCCACTTCTTTTCCAAACCAGACTTATTTCTCGTGATTCTTTCTCATCACAGTCGACATTTCCGTCAAATTTTTTTTATTTTATTTTTATATAAAAAGTTTAAAAAAAGATCAAGTTCATTAAAAAAAAAAATTAAGTTATCGGATAAAGTAAACAGCAAATTTCAATGTACTTTTGTTTTTACACCAATGCAGAGTTGTGCAAGATTATGACGCGGAAGGAAAACCACTCTAATCTAAACAAGTTAGACGAATAGTAAATAGAGTTCGCATGTGCATAACTTTGAAAGCCTGATAGACCGTTAATGTAAAGTACTCCATCATGGAGACTAAGTAACCGCTATCTGAGGACTGAAAACACAAGTGCAAACTTTCAAAGACAACGTGCCTGTCAAGAAAATTGTTCCTCAGAGAACCAATCAAGAGTTTCATGTAACTCAACCTCATCCGTGTTGGAACAATCCAGTCAAAGTACAGTGCCAAATGCAAATGAAAATCTATGTGAAGACTTGAATGTTCACAGAAGCTCGTCATTCAGTCTGACTGAGCTTCAGCTATTTTGCAAACAAATGTCAAGCAAATGTCAAGTCTATGGATGTGGGATTTTATTTAGGTATATCAGGGCAAATGGAGTTGAATACAGTTTTGCTGTTTTATTTGCACAATGTTAAAAATTGGGTATCAATTCGGCACCTGCGTAAACTCAGTGAACTCAATCTCGATGAAGTTAGTGGATGCAATGCGGAACAACTTCCACTGCCATGCTTTTCGCAAGGCACTGCAAAAACAAAAACCCAATATAAATTCACTTTATTTTTTTCCATTTGTCTTTCCCATGTCAATAAGCTAATTAGCTTAACATTAACTCACTTACTGATGACATGGAAGCCCAGTTTACTCTAACCAGCATTCTGTTGTGGGAAAAGAAACGATTGGAAACAATCCCGAGGCATATTTTCTATTTTTATTTTCAAAAATTGAAAATGTGGCTGGCTGTGATTTGCCTCAGACGTGCCAGACTGTCCTGGATGGGAGCCCAGCAACAGAAACAAAGCTGTTGCTGTAGTTCTCCTATTGTCGTGTAATTTCATTTACACACATTAAAACCGGCCTCGCCTGTTTTTCTGTTTGGTTATCAGTGATCGAACCAAAGGGGAAACAAAGGGAAACTATGTGGAGTTAGTGTGACGTAGTCTGATCCACGTAAACACTCAATTGATTCTGGATAAATGCTCATTTGACATACATGACTATTTCAAAAGGGAGCAAAACTGTAAAGATTTATGAGCAAAATCCCCAAATCTGGTCTAATCACTTAGTATTAACCGTTTTCTTCCTTTGATAAATGCTCCTATATGTTGATGCTAGACTTCAGAAGCACAGCGGTGAGCGGCTAGCTTAGCTTTATTTTTGTATTTCATACTGCGGTTCATGTTTTCAGGTGGTGACAAATTGAATTTGCAGCAGGGCTGCTTATAAAATTACAACCATGTGTTCTGGTGCCTGTGTGTTGTTCGCCGATGGTCTTGTGTTTGTGTTGATTTTGAGATTAAAGTGATTAAAGTGGCCAAGTAGGAGATGAGGAGGAGACGAGTATTATAGCTAATACTTTTTTAACAGTTTGGTGTGATACAGGTTATGCATCTAAGCCTCCTCACAGTGTTTTTGATAAAAACCAGTTGTTTTTCTTCTTCTACTTCTGGTTTGACTCACAGTCTTTGTGTTTTAGATTCCAGATCTTTCACAGATATTTTATCTGTGCATGTGTCACCGTGGGTGCAGGCCATGTAGACATCAACAACTATCTTCAAAATGATCTGACCTACATGTGTCTCGGCAAACCCGTACAGTCTTTTAACGGTACATACTTTACTCACACTTTTCTCATGACTGGACAACGAACCATGAAATGGGCCTTAGTATTAAAGCCTTGAATCTCCCCTGGGTTGTGTTATGTGTGTGTGTTATGACTGCCGGTGTTGTTTATGCCAACTATATCCGCCGATGATGGGATAAGTTGCCTGACTAGTAGCCTACAGTTTAGAGGAGAGTGAGAACCAAAAACCTCTTTCCTCCTTTAGAAAATAAAATGCTGTTATTTTCACCAGTGAAACTCAAACCAACCACTAACGACTGCATGCCCTTCTGCGTCGCAACTTCCCAAAGTATTTTACTGCACAGCTTTCAGCCATTGCTGCGTCTCAGAAAAAGAGATACAGTTTGGTAGAAGCAGATTCTACAGCCACAGCCCAGAGGCCTTCTGCGCAGTAGACCGGTTTAGAAGAACTTGTGTTGCCTGCGGAGGATCCTGACCGCAACACAACAGAACACATTTGGGATGAATTAGAGCAGAGACTGTAAGCCAGGCATTTAAATACCACTACAGGAGAACTTCCTGTCCATACCGGTTACCTTCTACAGTGAAGTTTTTGAACAAACCTGTGTAAAATGAGCTATAACAACATTTGATTTCCCTTTGAGATTAGTGAAGTATTTTTGAATTGAGTTGAAATGAGCTTCCTGTTTCTGTGCGGCATATTGTATGACAGCGCAAAGGTAATTTGTGTCTCAAGTCTAAAACATCTGAATCAAATGACTGTAGGAGTTATTTCAGTCCTGCTAATGACCTAATTATATGAGTCAGTGATGCAGAGACACAGTGAAATGTTGCAGAGACAACAGCCCTCAAGGATGGAGGTTTTACACCTGCTATATAGAGTTATTTTAATCCTTTTGTACAGATCCTGACAACGAGTACTTCTAATCGTGATAGGAATTTAGGACTTCAAATGGGACGCCATCAATGACATCAGTGGCGTAACGTTCTCCAGCTGAACAGAAACAAAACTTTACCTTTGGAACGACCAAAGAGTCAGCACACGGCTTCAGTTATTACAGCTAGGAACAAGAGATCAGGTCTGAAATCTGAATGTGGCGATGAACTCACACCCGAACCTTCAGAGTCACATGAACACGGTTACAAAGTCGGCCTCCTATCACTTGAAGGACATTTCCAGCGTTGAAGCAAGATCTAGAGATACTCATACACGTGTTTAATTTTTGCTGAATTGATCACTGCAACAGCGTCTTCACAGATCTGCTTAAAAGGTCAATAAATCACTGAACAGCTAAGCACCAAAATGCATTAACCAGAACCAAACTTGGAGAAGCAGCATTCAGCTTCTGTGCTCCTCTAATCTGGAACAAACATCCAGAAAACTACAAAACACTTGAGTTCCCCAGCTGTTCAGAGCTGCCTTTGATTAGCAGTACCGGTAAGTGGAACATGGGCCAACATTTTTCACATTTCATTTCATGTATTTGCTTGATGATTTGGATGATGGGATTCGACAAAATGTCATATTTACTGCTTGTTTCGTAATCGGTCGCTGTTGTATGTTTTTAATGCTGTAAAGCGCTTTTACCAAAACATGCTTTACAAATAAACTTGACTAGGTGCTTGTAAGGCTAGAGGCCGGTTTTGCTGTTCTTGAGCTACTTTTAAAGTACCAGAGTTGGAATGATTTGCAAGTTTTCGCGGGACATCCAAGTTTTGTTACCACATCACGCCGTGTCGTCTTATCCACCCAGCTGCCCTTCTCTAATCTACACCAGAGAAACCTCGCAGAGGTCAACCCCTACATCCGCCTGCAGCCGGCTTTCTTTGTGACCCGGCACTGGAAAATGGGTGAAGAGCTGAATGCTGCCGAGGGAAAGAAGGGAAAAAGCAGAGAGGGGGGAGGGAGGAGAAGTAGAGTAGAAGTCAGAGGAGAATGTGAGCGGATATTAGAGTACTTACTGGCAATTCTCAAACTCTCAAGCAGCTGTTTAGATTAAGTGTTAGTCATCATGCTCTTTTTCAATTTCTGTCCACCCCCACAACATCCTCCCACCCTTCTTCTTGTTTTTTTTTTTGAGGGGGGGTGGGCTGTGAATAGCTCCTGAAATAGAGGCCACTGGAGCAGCAGAGGATATTGTGATAGCATGTGTGTGTGTGTGTGTGTGTGTGTGCAACGTGATACGACGAGTGTGAGAAACTTGTTCACCAGGAGAGGATTTGGAGTGAAAGACGAAGAGATCGGGACAGAGCGTTGTTGAGGCACACAAGTCCGCAGAGATTAGAGAAAAAGAGGCAGAAAAAAACAGAGCGAGAGAGAGAGAGAGAGAGAAGGGGTGGGGAATCACAAAGGAGGCAGAGAGAAAGAGAGAGAGAGAGAGAGAGAGGTGTGTACTCAGACTGAAAGTCTGAATTAGTAAGAAAGAAAGCTGGTGACTGTTCCCTGTTTTTAGTGCCTTATTAGTAACTCCCTTCTTAAAGGACAGGGTTTATGTTTCTTCAGTTCCTCTGTTTTTGGATTTTCCACGACCCTCGGATTACAAATCGACCCAAAAGCTTTTGTGAGAGGATCCAGTCTTTGCGTTTGGTCTTTGAGTTGAAGCTCATTGATATTTTGTGCAGATCTGAACGAAATCTCCTGTGTGGATCTATTTATTGCCTCTGACATGGGGTTTGGCAAGGGGCTGCTGATTTTGGGTGAGTCTTTCAATGAGGTTTGTGTGTCTTAATGTCCCCGTCTGTGCGCATGGAGAAACCAAAACTAAAGACAGTTTACAAAATGATCTAATACTTTAGTCACGTACCTTTATGTTTTCTTTGCAAACCTTTCCTATAAAAATCGAATCACACAATTAGAAAGCAACTCTTTAAATTAAAATAAGAGTTTAAAGAGGATAAATGGGACTTTGTAGAACTCGACAAGAATAACGCCTCACAGTTTTAATTGCGTCCGGCTCTTTTCAGGTTTTGAGTTGTGAACTGTCACGAAATTGTTGCCAAAGTGACCTTCTGCAGTCAGAGGTGCTTTTTAGGCAAAGTGGATCTTTAAGGCTTTGTTAGAGTTGTGGTTGTGGATGAGGTTCAAGCTGTGAAAATCGTGGCTAATCTGAATAAACCACAGCTGCTGAACTTTTTGATCACTAGTATAAAGATGTTTTTTTGGGTTTTTTTTTTAGGTGAATCTCACATAGAAAAGATGAGATGTAACCAAGGCTGTTTAGCCGGTTGTGTATCTACGTATCTTTATCTCTTTACAGATATAAAAACATATAGTGTGTGTTAGTTAGAAGAGCGTAACTTCAGAAGTACCAGATATTATATTGTTTTCAAAGGATAGAATTACAGTGATTGTGCAGATTTTGTTGGCCGAATCATTTTCTTAAAGTTGCTAAGTTACAATCTGGTGACTGTCGAGGTCATTGCTCTCCGATGAAATCATCCCATTAAAAAAAAACATTTTGAGAAGATCTGAGCTTTGTGGCACGGTGTCTCTATCACACAAAAGACGCACAGCGATCTTACAACAATGTATTTGATAAGCACTGGCGCTCAGATAGTCTGTGGTGTTTAAAACAAAATTACAAATGGTACTAATTGGCCCAAAGTATAGCTGGAAAATATTCCCTGTACCATGATGCCACCACCACCAGCCTGACCCTTTGATGCACAGTCTGATGGATCCATGCTGTCATGTTGTTTAACTCTTTATTTCAGTTTGTACAGTTCAAAGCAGAACATTAAATGAGATCTTTTGTTGGAGCTCTTTTCCAAAGACAGAAGTATACTTTAATCATCTCCGGTTGAAAAGATTCACTTTCATTTGTAAAGATGCCGTCATTTTTCCCATCACACACATTTTTTATAGTCTCTGTTTCTATTCGGTTACGGCTGGTGATTTCAAACTAACATTTGTAATTTTCTTAGCAATCAACATTAAAATACACAGAGTCTAGCTTTGAGCTTTGAAATCGTCAGCAAACGTTTCGAAGGGACTTCCCTTTTAACAATTTTCTCAATCTCGTTAAAGATCATTTCTGACCATAACATGGCAACGTTGCTGCAGAAATCGAGACTGCTTGGAACAGGCAACATTTTTCCCGTCTTATAGTGTCCAACTATTGTGAGCCCTTATAAAATATGGTCTCAGATTTCTGCTCCTAGCTGAAGGAAGTGGCACCGGCTGTTGTTTTATTATATACCTTGGTCGTAATAAGTGGTAATTTAAGCTGCTGTTGCCTTTCTGTCATCTTCAGCCAGTTTTCCTTTTCCTCCCCGACCTCGAACATCAACAAGGAAAGAAAAGGCCGCGCGCGAAAATCCCCAGAGATCATCAGTTTCTGAAGTTCTAAGACCAGCATGTCGGGAATAAAAACTGTAACACATTTAAAGTCACTCAAATCCCTTTTCTTCTGCCTTTTTGATGCTCGGTTTGGGTTTCAGAAAGTTGCCTTTGAAATGTCTAGAGCAGGGGTCTGCAGCCTACGGCTCCTGGGCCGCAACTGGACTTTCCACACTGAATCTTAGTAACTTTGGCAAAAAGCAATAAATGACCAAAAAATATAGTATTTAAAATTTGTATTTGTATTTTTATTTTTACGCTTTTCTGATGGAAAAAATTGACTAAATATCCACAAAAGAATAAATTCAAAACAACCAGTAATCATTTTTTTTAGGTCTTTTTCTTTTTGGTCATTAAGTTGGAAACTGCGTGCTTTTTCAGAATCAGAATCAGTTTTGCAGGTAAAGATCGTGAGACCAAACAGGAATTAACGTAACTTTTTAACACTCACAGTTTATAGACATTTGTAAGGATTTTTTAAATACAAAGGTCAACATCCCATAGAAGAAACTTTATCCACCCACGTTATTGGGACAAATGCTAAATTTAAAAACATAAATGATGGTTCCTTAAACACAACGACACATTTTTTTTTAGTAGATATTTATAAATAAAATTATAAGCAGTCATTGTGTTTCCATCAGATTATGTAACATTTGCTGCCCTAATCAAGTTTTATTTAGCTGGACTGAAGACAAAATGGACAAAGGTCTCCCTGGATGCCTTAGTCATTTGGCTCCAGTCAGTTCATCCCTTCACCATTTTGTGCACCTATTCACCCAATGCAGCGCCACTCCTTTCATTTCCACTTGCATCTTTTATGAGTAAGCCAACCAGTTCATACACATGTGAAATAATACGTTTATTTCTAATTTTAGAGATAAATTGCTATAAAAATGCTGAATCTCAGGTAGAATTTAATCCAATCTTGAAATATTTGATGAAAACTTTATATTACCAATTCGTTACAATCCTGATCCTCGTCTGAAGTCGCTGACCTACGAAATATGACAAATTGTGAATCTGATTTACCACAAGCAGCTAAAAAGGACAGGCAGTGAATGCATACACCTTCATATGTTTTTGTAGGTGTTTTCATCTCGTAAAGTCACAATACGAGTCCCGTTTTCTTTGTTTTTACTGCTGGTGAAACAAATCAGAAGCTAATCGCGGCTGTGGGGTCAACTATTTCCTGTGGAGGCTTAATTCAGAAAATAGAGAGAACAGAAACTTTTTGGAGCTGCTTGTTACTGGACTCTGTGTGAAATGTTCATTGTGGTTTGTGTCTGCCTGCTGACAGCACTGACACTGTCAGGAGATTGAAATGACATCACTCTTCCACGTGATGATTTTTTTCATACGTTTGTACATTTTGTCGTGTGAAAATATTTTGTCACTGCACAATTTAAAAACCACAGAGGAAGACCAGTTGGATAGTTCATCATTTTGTCTCTTTATCCCACTGGGTTGGCTTATAGTTAACTTGTATTGTATAAATAAACTGAATTTAAAAGAAGTCGCCGCTTCACCTTCGTGTCTGATTTCAATGCAATGGATTCGACTTCTTCAGTACAAGCGACGTTATCCAAACTTTTGAGAAATATACGAGCTTTTCTTTTTGCCGTGATTGATGTTTCTTAGTCAGATAAAACTCAGACTAAGCCTGACAAAATGTTTTGAGAGAAACGCTGATTTCAGGCAGCTGTGTTTTCTGTCAGGAGTCTGTTTTCCGGAGACTCGGTAGCCATAGCATGCTGACTCATGTTCGTGAATCACCCAGCGTTATCTTAGTCCGCTTTCATTCCAACTGAGATCTTCCCCGTCAAGAGTGGTTTGCGCATCTGTGCTGCACGGATCAGATCTTGATGAGGTCTGCCGACACTTATTCATACACGCATGACACCCATGAATGTAGGGCCAAATATATCTTTGTGCTCAATTTCCACCGAGGCACCACATAATTTATTACGATGACACGGACGATTGAGGCACAATCGGCCTCTTTTCAAATGTCTTCAGAAACGTCCCGCCTTCTTTTCAGCGCGGTCATCTCGGCAGCTTCGTCTCAGCCTTGAAAAGATCATTTTCTCTTGGAATGGTTGTCAAGCGTCCGGCATGCCTCACTTCCCAGGTTAAATGAGACAAGCCCCCGTGTTTGCTTTGGAGCAACAGTGAACACAGGGGGAGGCTTTGTTCGTGCTCAACGCGGATATATAAAGTTACAAGACAAAATTTTGAAGATGCAAGGCATAGAAGTCACAAAGCTGTCTTTATGACCACCATTTGCAAAATTTCCACCTTCACCATATAATGGAGTAAATGATTTTAATAGTACTTTGAATTCCGGATGGAAATTTTTTCCTAAATGCTGAAGAACGCTGTAAAGTTTTCACACACTACAATCAAAGTCAAGTCAGGTTTGTGTCGCTCATTTCAGCAACGAGGCAATTCAAAGTGCTTTATACCTGGAAACTATGAAAAAAAAACAACATTAAATTTTGTCAAATGCCACCTTCAAAATCGAATATACATCAAATATGTTGATTAAAGTTCCAGATACTAAGAATCAAAAGCAGCTTTTAACAAGTGGGATTACAGCTGTGATGTAAATGAACTCAGTGTTTCGGCTTGCTGGCATGTTAGCCCCTCTAATCCCGGAAATGTTCTTCAGGTGATGGAAGGCCGGCTTTGTAATTGCCTTTATGTGTCTTTGAAGGTTCAGGTCAGGTTTTTGCACACATCAGATCAAAGAGATCATAAAACTCAAAGGGTTGAGGTGGATCCCATGACATCCTTTATCATGGGATCCACCTCACATGGTTTTATGCAACATCATCAGAGCACCAAATGTCATCGTGAAACTGATGAATGATGATGGTAAGAAAAAAAAGCCAAATCAGGTATCAAGGCTTTTAAATACATTTAGACTTTCAATTTCAGAACCGAGTTGTGCAGAGATATGAAGAAACCTGACACCCGAAGGACCTCGGTTTAACATCTTTTGGACTTGTAGCGGGAAGCCATATTGAATGTTTTTGTTTTTTATGAGTCAGCTAAGCAGAAAGGGGACCAAAATGCACGACTTTTATCCGTGCATCTTCCAGATGCTGAAGACGACAAAAAGGCGCATTCTTTACTCCTCCTCTTCTTGAGCTAAAGAGTTTGAGAGATTATCAGCAAAATGTGAGCTGACAACATAATACGTAAAAAGAAACACAACAGTAAACACGTCCGAGGTAGGTCATAAATTATACACTACAAAAAGCAAGCCACAGTTAGACCACATACCTCTACCTCTATTGCCTCTGCAATATTTGTACACAAGCCTCAACGGCAGATATTTATATGCATAGTTAGCATTTATAATTATTTATTGAAGGCTGTGAAAATGTTACAGCTGTAAGACAAGCTTGTCTGAGTAAATAAGGTACAATAAACAGTGTAATGCATGAAATAATAACTAATAGACGATGTTTACAATTTTTTTTTTTTCAGCCAAAAACACCAGAATCATGCAGCTAAGATTTAAAGATGCAATGATTGTACCCCTGCGATACGTTATGGGAAATACTGGGAATAAAATCATAAAAACAAAAACCCCAAAGAAATTAAATTGGCATCCGAGCTCTGAACACATTCTGCCCTTGTTCCCATCTGCAGACCATTTCACCACATAATCAAGCCCAGACACAGTTTTTCTCACTCTGGCTCAGTGAAACGCTGTCTGGTCCGCCTCTGGCTGACATTACGGGATCCCAGCGCTGTCACACTGCAACAGAAGGCTCATTGTGAACAAAAGGAGGGAAACGCAGCGAAAGGACCTTGGAATGTGAGCCGGAGCTCCGTCTTTAAGCAGTTTCATTCACTCCCGAGTCATGGAAATGTGACCGGCGTTGGTCTGATTCGAGGGGCGGTTCGCTGTTCGGTGTGTCACGGCTGACGTTTGTCTAGAAACACGGAGGAGAAAAAAAGTCAAGTTTATTTTTTTGCTGTTTATGTAAATGTGCATTCATTTCCAGGACTGGTTAATTATTAACATCAGATGAAGATGGGGCGAGGTTGAAGGTCATAAAATGCGGTTCGTTCCCATTGCTGGCACTTTTGTCAAAAACTGTGTGGTGACCAATTTTCCAGTCTGCTCCACAGTCCCGGTCCAGTACATTTAGTGCAACATACTAGATGTGTCTTCTACAGCTTGAAATAATCTCGAGTTCTATCTTTATTGGAATGAAATGAGTTGAAAGCAAGAATCATTGTGTTTGTGCATTTCTGTACACATGGCATGGTTTTCATTTCCTTGAGGACTGATGATAAGTCAGCCTGGGGTTTTTATGTGGTTCAAGGTCAAGTTGATCTGTGGCTTTTTTTTCTTTTCAGTTTCTCTTCTAGATTTTACTAAGTTCCTCCCTCTCTCTTTTTCTCTCTCTCTCTTTTTTGGCAGCGCTAATTAAAGGTGGGAGGGAAGCTTATTTTTAGCGAAACGTCTTCCTGTTTGCAGGTTTCAAAGGCAGACGAAAACAATGAATTTAATCGCATTCTGAAAAAGTTTGGATCTTGCAACAGGTCGTGCATGGTGCTCGGTGTTTCAGATCGCCAAGCAAATCTTAGTGTCCGAAAATGGTAGCCAGAGTAATTACAATAACGTGTATATTTATGCTGCTTTCAAGAAATCGAAAAACTGCAAACAACAGCAGAGTTGTAAACACAAATGATTGAGTTTGTTGCGGCTGCTGGGAGGAAGGATCTGCAGTAACGCTCCTTTGTGCGACTGGGATGCCGCAGTCTGTCAGTGAAGCAGCTGGCCTTCTTGGCTACAGCATGAAAACCTCATGTTCCAATGCTCTGTTTCAATTCAATGCGGTTTTACTTATTGAGTGCCAATTCACAACAAATGTCTTCTCAAAGAATTGTAAATCAAGTCGCTGAAAACATAGCAACATGAGGAAATTATTTTCTTTGCTGCACCTCTACAGAATGGCTATTGGATTTGACGTTAGCGTCTCGGTTGCCAAGCATCTATCAAAACTCCTTATTGTTGTGGGTCGTACGCCTACGACTGCAGCTTCTCTTGTGTCCTAGCAACGGTATCATTGTTGTTTTTACTGCCATGTTTACCTTTAGGACAGTTTTCTCCTCATGGCGTTACTTATGATCAACAATGATTTTCAGCTCTGGACTTTCCTGTGGAGACCGTTTTGAACCGGTCTCTCGTTCTTTCTCATTGTCGAGCCTTTAACATTTTCAATAACTATGAGGCAAGTGAGGTCTGCAGAGCCGTTGATGCTCTGTCCTAACCTCCTGGGTGAGTCATGGATCTGCTCTTTTCACAACTCCTGGGAAGGTTCATCACTGCTCCATGTTTCCTCCATTTGCAGATTATTTCTCTCGCTGTGACTTGTTGGAGTCCGAAAGCATCAAAATGACTTCTTCACCCTCTCCAGACTGATTTTTTAAAACTTTTTTTGACACGATAAATTGCCTCCTGAGATCTTTTAGCCTACTTCATGTTACCAAACATGTTCTATAAAACTTATATATTGATTCTTCTGCCTGCTTTTCTTGTAATCAGGACTCCAATGACTTTTTACTCTACTAATAATCATCAGACATGGTCAGATATAACCCACAATTGCTGCTCTCCTGGTAAATTAAAGACAAAACTTCATCATTTACTCAAGTCTGTCATGGCATTGTGTGACAGAAATATAATGTTTGAGACGGTTTCCACCAGTTTGCTCTGTTTGTGTTTGTCCCTCAGCATTTCTTTCTCACTCTCTCTCACCCCATTTCTTACTCTATCATTGTAACAACTCCTGATGTTTCATCAGTTCCTCTTTCCCAGCATTCATGTTGAGAGAATTTATTATGCGAGACGTTTGGCTAGAAAATCTGCAGTTTCTGTAGGCTCTATTCAGCTTAAACCTTTGCTGTCAGACCCCGGCGTAAGTTAAAAACCAGCGTCGCAGAAATCATGGATTTAATCAGTTTATCGGTTCTATCAGACATATCAGACAATTGATTACATTTGAAATGTAATCAATTATGGAACTTGACTTAATGCTTTGTTTTGATTATTGATTCTATATTGCATTGTGTTTCTGTGTTTGTAATGATGTAAAGCACTTTGAAATGTCTTGCTGCTGAAATGTGCTATACAAATAAAATTTGTTTGATTGATTGATTGATCAGTTCACGGCTAGGCTCTGATTCGCTGTTCGAGAGCACACACTGTGCTTCTTTTTAATTTTGACCTGACGAGGAGACAGCACGTTTCTGTTTCTTATCTTACAGCTTTGCTAAATGAAAATGTAGAAGGAGACTTCTAACGTTTTCAAATTTTTATCAATTCCTAAATTAACCAACATTTATAACCACAAATCCTCCTCCTTTTTTTTTTGTTTTTCAACATTTACTCTTTATTTTTTACATCTGCATTAACCCACCAGTAACCTGCATGTAATTCTGCTTAGATTTTTTGTTTCAAATCATAAAATGCATAATTTATTTGATTCAAAACTGCATGCACATAAAAACTATTTGTGTCAAGCTCCTTGACACTTATTCAGAGGACTCTCTGTATTAAAAAACTTGCTCTAAAGGTCAGTCAGTGTGTCACAAAATTCAGATTTAAATGTCCGCTGACTGTTATATTGGGGGTAAACATGGATCTGACTCATTCTTTTAAAATGAAGGAGTAAGACGGATGTTGTGGTTTAAAAACTAATAAGTTTTCTTCTAGTTCATATCCATCATTTGGAAGATAAGTAAACAAAACAAAACAAAAAAAATGTGCTAACCATAAAAAGCTCAGACAATTGATGTAAATATATCATCTGCTAGAGATGCGTAACTATCGTTACGTCTTTAATGAAACATCATAAAACATTTAGCTTCCCAACCTCCTAAGTAGACTTGTGCGATGTGGAAACATCTCCAGTCTGAGGTTTATGCATTTTTACAAGCATTTAGAAGGATTTACATTTAAGACTGTGGTAGGTCGCAGGATGTGAGAATAACCTTTCCATAAATCCACTGAAAACGCCGCATCCAGCCAAAGAAACCGACCTATGGAAGAAGAGTAAGACAGCAGTGACTCTTACTGGAACAGAGTTAAAGTTTCTTTAGCAACTTATACTTCTATCTTGAATTCTTCTCCTTTACGAAGTGTTTAAAAGGATAAGATAATCAAGCCACAAACAGCAATGGACTTCCTGATAAATAAGCTTTTACTAGTTTGCAAGAGTTTACAGGCTTACAAGCCTTCACATAAACTGCTGTGACATTTTGTGTGTTTTTTCTTTTTAATTGGACTAGTTTCAGCATTGAAAAAGTGTGCTGGCAGTTAGAAGGGAAACAAGATGTTTGCTTCATCAAACTGGTGACGCCAACAGAGTTATCTGCTGCAGGGAGGGTCTCTACTGGCCATCGTGCCTTTTAGAGCTGAACTTTCTGAGTGAAAGAGAACAGGATATAAGACAAAGTTTGTTATTTCAGCCTACAGGAAGCTGAAGTTTTAATCTAATTTTCTATGCAACACTTTTGCTTTCTAAAATATGTCCCTTACTGTAACGGTCAGCGCATAAAAATAAAAAAATAAAAGTCCGGTGGCAGTTCTGCATTCAGCTGTAGAGAAATTTAGGGACATTTCTACTGTAAGAAAAGTGCCAGAACAGCAAAAACGTTTCAGTGATTAAATCAGCAATACATTTTAATGGCTTTATTGCTTCCCAGCATTAAATGCTTTATAAACGGCTCAAGCTTTCTGTCTTCAGGCGTACCCTCAAAAGGTGTGAGGTAATAATAAAAAATAAAAAAAATCTCACATATAAAGTAATATTCTGTCTCTTTGTCTCCACAGGGTTTGTGTGTGCACTGCAGAGACCCGTTTTTGGGTGCCCCAATGGCTTCCAGAACAATGACGGCATATGCGAAGGTACAGTTCTCACAGACCACTTTGTCTGTGTTCTTCTGTTTTCTGTGACTCAATGATTAAGGGAAGAAGAGCCATTCAGAAATGGAGGTACGGTGGCAAAGTGTTGCTTTGCGGAGTAAAAAGTTTGTTTTTTCAATACTTAAGTCATCCTGGAACATCAGCCTCATTTAGAGTTCTGATATCAGGAAGCAGAAATGTTTGTGTTGACATGCTCCCTGCTTGCTATACGTCTCAAACAACATGTCTCAAAATTGCAGATATAGACGAGTGTAATGACCCTGACTTCTGTGGGAACCACACAAAGTGCATTAATACCATTGGAAGCTACTACTGTGAATGCTCTGCTGGTTTCCACAATGTAAAAGGGAATCCCAACTTTACTGTTGATAAGGGACAGTGCTCTGGTAAGTATGGTACCGACTGTGCTGAAACTGGATCTGAGAAATTGCTCTTAACTGTGTTTGCATTTTCTCTTCCGTCAGATATTAATGAATGCCTGGACAATAATACAACCTGTGGTCCTCATGGCACGTGCAATAATGTTATTGGGCACTATAAATGCGTCTGTAACGCCGGCTACGTTAGCGCAGACGCCAGCAACAAGACTGCACACTGCAGAGGTGAGTGTTATTTTCTCTCTTCTTTCAGTTCTGGTTGATAGGTGTTCTTACACAATCTGGAAAAAGAACAAAATATGACGCAAGAGCTTTTCAGTTCTAGTGAAGTGCGGAAAAACCGAAAAAGAAAAATAAGCTTTGCCTTTCCAGACTTTTCTCCTCTTCTATTGACTTTTTCCTTCCACCAACCAGAACTAAAAACACAGAGCAGTCATCCGCAACTGCAGGTCCGCTCGTTCCCTCCTCCCCTCCCGCTGTTATCAACTCATTATGAAATGATAGCAGAGCTTCCAGTCCCTACATACACAAACACTTTACGCTTAAGAGGCGCTCAGACATCACGTCACTCGGTTTATTCAACAGAAACCCCACTTGATTAACGCCGAAACAAGGAGTAAGTAACAATAACATTCGCTGAGAAGATTTATGAAAATTAAGAGGCTCAGTCGTCTTTGGTACACAGAACAAAATACCTCTAAAAACTATTAGCACACGAGAGCAGACCAAGTAAGGTTGCAATAACAAAACCCTGGAGGGCGCTGGTGGATTTAATTGATACTAGATGTAGGAAGGAAGGTGGAATAAAAAAAAAAAGCAAAAAGAAAAACACATTCCTCATCAAAAGGATTTTTTTTTTGTTGTAAATAATGGCAACTAGTCTTGGTTGTCAACAAAATGCTCCCAGGCTGAGGAAAAGCCAACGTTTTAAAGTTAAACTGTTGTGATAACTCTTGGAGAACGCTGTTGTTGCTGAGTAAGAAGTAAAGAAATTACACGCAATAAATGAATAATTTTCCAGAAAGAAAAAAAACAGAAAGAAATTTAAAAAAAGTCCTTCTTCACAATTTTCCAGTAACACTCTGTGGATAAACATCTTAATTACAAAGTCTTTCACTAAGTGCTCTATTTAACATTTTTTTTTAAAATGTGCTGCCAGCAAGATAACCACTGGCTCAATATACTGTGGGTTCAGAATTGCCCTAAACTGCAAATCGTTACTGAACGTCTCTCTTTCAATCTCTTCCACAGATTTAGACGAATGCAAGGAACACAAAGACGTTTGTGGAGAGAAAGGCGTCTGTGAAAACCTTAATGGGAGTTATCGATGCATATGTGAGGCAGGACACACCAACTACGGCCAGGAAAAAACCAGATGCTCAAGTAAGTGTAAATGCTGCTCTACCAATCGTAGAAAATGTTCAAGTCAACGTTTTATTGCTTCTTTGTAAACCATATCTATGTACTAAAGAGTATCAGGGTCACACTAAGAAATTACACAAGAATAAAGTCATAATATTACGACTTTATTGTCGTAATTTTATGACAGTTCTCAAAATACTATGACGTTGTTCTTACATTTATTCAATATTATTCTACTGTTGTAATTATTTTGTTTGTGTGTTACATCTGTGACGCGATCTGTACATGTATTTCTGAAGAAGTCCCTAGATTCTCATCTTCAGATCTGTTTGCTTACATACAGCCAGAACCGGTTCTTGACCGCTAAAAAAGGAAGCTGCGTCCATGTTGGGTTTCTTCCTGTTATCACTCGGCCGCAGATTTATTGTAAATGCTTCTTGAAATCCTTCATCCACTTCCTGTAGTAGATAATCTTACCTCAGATCGTCTCATTTCTACTCACACAGTTTTACTCGTCTGTTGTCAGGACAGGATTCTGATTTTAGAAACGCTGCGAATGTCCTGTAAATGTTTCACTTTTTCTTTTCTCGCAGAGCTCGAGTGTGACAGCTTTCATGCCGACCCGGGGAAGGTACGTCTTCTCCACAGCAGATATATTATACATCATCATTCTCATAATGTTGAGAATGAGGTGAAAAAAATGAGCACACCGACCATTAAATCTCTAATTTTGTGCAAAAACACGCGCTAATTTTCTCCGTTAACGAACCGACCGAAATAAATTGCAGTCAACAAGAAGTCGGTTGATCTCTTTATTCCTCTTGTCTGTGTCTCCTAGTCCTTTGAAGGGCTGGCGGACATGTTGTCCATGATGAGGAACAGCTGCTTGGCTCTGTCCGACCCAAGCTATTCTGCTGGTGGAAAGGCTGATGGCGATGCGCTGCTCGAGGTTAGGAAAACATAAAACTCAAACTCCCATACGTTCTGAACCTGCATGCAAATGATCTGCTGACGCCACGCCGCTGCTGGGTTTCTGATTTACTATTTGTTTCTCTTGGTGCAAGTAGAAGCTCATTAAACAGAAAATTCCTAACCACCAGTGCGGTGAGGGAAATAATCGTCAAGTTGAAATGAGCCTCAGAAGACTCGCAAATGGAAACCAAACGTTCAATGAAAGCAGATTAACTGCATGAGTTTGAGAAACAAGTCAGCTTGGGTTTTACATAATTTATCACTCTGTGGAGGGTGGCTGTTTGTAAATGTAATTTTATATGTTTTTGCAGACATGCAGGCAAGTGCATGTGCATTTGTGCAATAATGCTTCGTTTTAAGAGAAACGTTTAACATTCTCATATTAAGGTTTTAATTTTAAAACAGCAACAACACAAACAGTTGTTTATGGTAAAAATTGACCCCCTTGAGAGAGTAAGGCATGTCATGATTGGGGATGGTCATTTTTCCATTCTAACCATCTCCAAAGGTGACCCACAGGGTTCTGTGTTTGGACTAGTTACATGTATTTATGCTTTGAAAAAAAAATCAGCTTCAAGAAACTCTGTCATCCCCAACCATTCTCCACTCTTACTAAAGTTGTCATTTAAGGTTTTTGATGAAAAAGAACAGATGTCTAGAGTTCAAAAACTACAAATAAATTGCAATATGTTAACAAAGCACAATTTTAGATGTCTATAACACACTTCTTTGCATTTCCACAGAATCCTGTCCTTTGGAAAATTATATGCAGCTGTAGCTTTGTCTGTATTTGATGGCAACTTTGCATTGAAAGTGTCATTATTTACCGAATGACACTTCATGACAACAGTCAGAGACTTTCATAAAGACTCCTTCATGTTTATGACAGCGTCATGTCAGTCTTATGCACACCCCGTTGAATAAAGTTTTACCAATATGTGTGCTTAGATGACCCAGCTGGCTTGCAATGCCCCTGTTTATATACTATAAAATTAGTTCTTCTTTCTCAAAGGTCAATTCTGTCCTTATGCTGACGACACAGTTCTGTATTTGTGTTGATTTTTTTTTATTCCACCACTGCTGTTACGTGCTCTAATGTATTTTATTGCATCAGTCTTGAAAATCAGAACTCTTTCCTTATGTATTCTCCCATTATAAATAAATAAAATCTAACCTCCACCTACTAATTTTTATGTGACGCAACACCTAAAAAGGAAATAGAACAGGTTTTAAAAAAATGTCTCTGTCCTCCATCTCTGTTAGAAACTTCTGACAGCGACGGACACCATCCTGTCCCCTGCACACGTGGAAAACAGTAAAGGCGTGAGTGGGCTGCTCACTGCTGTGGAGAAGTCGATTTTACTGATTGGTCCTCAGCTCAAAGCCAACGACACCAAAATGGAGACCAAAGAAACGGGTATGTTTCAACCCATGAGCTCATGGTTTATAGTAATTATAATAGTGACAATAACATTGTGCCATATTTGTCAAAACAGAAGCAAAAATTACAGTTCGAAGAGGAGCTACCCGCCCAACCGGACAAATCCATCTGACCAGTGAACACGCTGACCTCAACACTGACTGGACAACAGCAGCTGGCGAAGGCCCATATCCTGGTGAGCGCTTGACTCTGATAAACAGGTCACGCTCACCTTCAAAAACATGAACTAACCCTGAGTGTCCCAAACAGGTTTTGCTCTGGCCGCATTGCTGAGCTACAAGAACCTGGAGGAGTCTGTAAACAGATCTTTTGAGGACCTGGCAGAAAAAGAAAAAGACGCCGTTTCCTTCCAGGTCTTCTCCAAAGTCGTCTCTGTCGTGGTTTCCAACCCATCGACTCAGAACCTGCACAGACCTGTCAACATTACCTTCAGACATCTAAAGGTAGGTCCAACCTGTTCGACGTCACATTTGTTTTTTCTTTGGTCCACCTTAATAGAACTCTGATTCGTTTGTCTAGAAAGCTTGGTTCATTTCGGGGAAGTGTGAATGCGTAACCAAACTCCGATGCGAACCAAAAAAGCGAACTCTGGTTCGCCTAAAAACCCTTCAATTCACTTCACTTCAATTCTTGGTTCAATTGAAGTGAACTCTGGTGCGGGCCGCCGTCATATGTGGATGCAAGCATTCCGGAGACCGCTAAAAAAGCAGGAAGTGGACAATAGCACAGGGCATTCTGGGTAAATACAACCAAAACAAACACGCTAGAGGGAGAAATGTCACATGGTCAAAAGACGAAAGAGAAATCCTTCAACCACTAAAATCTCATGCCAGTTCATTTTTGTTTACATGTTGTGAAGAAGGAAGTTCCACTTTTTCAGAGGTTTTTGTGTTGTTTACATCAGTTGTTCTTGTTGCAGCGCCACCACAGGCGAGGGGGGGAACAGGTCTTTCAAAGGGTTTGGATTGTTTGACAGTGCAGTGTGAAAGTGAACCGCACCATCTGAAAATGTAACAAATTTCGCAACTTTGGTCCCCAATTGAACCACGCGTACCAGACGATAAGGTGTGAAAACACCCTAAGAGATCCTCATTCCTGGTAGCTCTAAATCCAGCGTCTAATATCATGAGAGTCTGCAAGAAAACACCATATGAAGTCATTACCAGGCAACTTTCAGAGCTTTCTCTGAAATCCAATGAAGGTATAAATATACCACACCCTCTGTATTTAACTGCTGATTTTGGTTTGCACATTAGGACATAAAACAGACCCCTGAGGTGAGCTACATCTGCGCGTACTGGGATGAGAGAGGAGTCTGGTCCCCAGATGGCTGCTCCCAGGAGCTGTCCAACGACACACACACTGTGTGTTCGTGTGAACATCTGAGCAGCTTTGCTGTGCTGATGGCCCTTTATCCCATGAAGGTAAGTCACAGATTACCTGGACAAAGCGCATCTTTTTCTTTTCAAATGTGGGAACTATGCAGAATGTTTTTGGGTGAAGAAAATATATCCATGGCAGTAGGTAAAATATAAATATGTTTGAACTTGGTGTAATATAGTAATCTTTATTGGCAAGCAAATTGGTGGGAAGGTTTTGTCATGTTTGGCGGAGGAATTTGAGCCACGTGAAGACGAGAGGATCACAGTTACGTGTTGAGATTAAGTTTTGAATTGAAGAAATAGAGCTACCGATGTCAGGAATGGGCTCAAAGAGAGTTTTTTTAATGACTGGAAAGGTTACGATTGACTTTAGAACCACATCAGACTCAAACTAACCAGCAGAATCTAGAGGAACTCAGGGAAGTGACCAATTAGAAATGAACACAAAGGGAACCAACAGGACATAAAATGATTTTTTAAAAACTCAGAGATCTACACCGAAACACAAATCTGTGATAAAGATGATAAATAATGCCTTTCCAGACATACTCACCACGCAAAGTGTTTATGGTTTCAACTTTATGGGGTCTCAAGCATTTTTACAAGACAGGATCCATTGAGAGTCCGACGTAAACAACCAGATTCATTCAGTACGAGTCATGGTGTTCATCATTACTGAGGGGAGCTTCATTGTAAGCTGACGTGTGTTCTCTTGCAGACCAGCTTTCACCTCCAACTGTTGACCCAGATCGGCCTGACCATCTCCCTCGTTTGCCTGGTGCTGAGCATCCTGACGTTCAAGTTCTGCCGGTCCATTCAGGGGACGCGCACCACCATCCACCTGCACCTCTGCATCTGCCTCTTTATGGCAGACCTCGTCTTCTTGGTTGGGATTTCTCGAACTAGACCAGAGGTAAGGATTAGTAGTGTTACTTCAAAACAATATTACTTTAAGGGGGCTGTTATGTTAAATCAATTTTTTGGCATTTTATATCATGTTGCAGTGTTATCCCCTCATCAAAAACATACTTGGAGAGTTGCTGAGTGTTTGAGAAATATGTGAATCTCCCATGGCAACCAGTCTGGGTGCAGGAACGGACGTAAACGGCACATTGAGAATGATGTGCTGAAGGCAGAGGGTTGGAAAGAGCAGGAGCTTCTTAAAGAGACAGAGACCCAATTTCAAGGCATCAAATTGCAAAGTCAAATTTCTTTTAAGTCATGTTTGATATAGATAGCATTTGTATGGCAACTGAAGGTAACATAATGACGTGATTGTGCTATAAAATGGCACTAAAGTACATAATACTTCCCCGCTTCGTTTCCCTTTACAGAGACACGAACAGCAAGACATTTAGCTTGAGACTCATTCTTTCTTTTTCGTGTTATTTTGTCTTCCAGGGCGGCTGCAAGTTTGTTGCTGCAATGCTCCATTTCTTCTTCTTGGGTGTAATGAGCTGGATGCTGTTAGAAGGGGTGCAGCTCTACAGAATGGTGGTCCTGGTGTTTAACGCCACCATCCGGCCCCTTTACTTGTACCTCACCGGTTACGGAATCCCTCTGGGGATTGTTATCATATCCGTCATCATCAGACCAGGGGGCTACGGCACTAAAGACCAGTAAGTAAACACCGACGCTTTAAAAAAAAAAAGTTGCACATAAAAGAAGTCATTGCTTTAAAGGAGGTGTCAAACTCCAGTCCTCAAGGGCCGCTGTCCTGCAGTTTTTAGATGTGCCACAGGTACAAAACACTGGAATGAAATGGCTTAATAACCTCCTCCTTGTGTAGATCAGTTCTCCAGAGCCTTAATGACCTAATTATTCTACTCAGGTGGTGCAGCAGAGGCACATCTAAAAGTTGCAGGACAGCGGCCCTCGAGGACTGGAGTTTGAGACCCCTGGTTTAAAGTGAAACCAGGAAATTCATGTCTTGCGTCACATTATTTGCGTCAGAGGAATTCAAACACTTCTGTTATCAGGTTCTGTGACGTGAGCTTTTTTTTTTCCCCTTCTCCTTCTTTTTCTTCTTTCATCTCGCTACCAAAGCTGCTGGCTGTCCTTGGAGCACGGCCTGATCTGGAGCTTCTTTGGCCCCGTGTGCTTCATCATCGCCCTGAATGTCTTTTTCTTCATCGTCACTGTGTGGAAGCTCGCCCAGAAGTTCGCCACCCTCAACCCAGACCTCTCCAAGCTGCACAAAATAAAGTTAGTCTCTGCAGGCATTCATACATGAGCACCTTTGCAATGAATGGAAAATGATTTGAGTCAGAAAAAAGGAAGAAGCTTTCCTACTTCTATCCCATTTTCCTACATTGATAAGCTTTGTTTTTTTTTTTACTCCTTCTCACATTCTCAGAAAAAGTGTTCAACTGTAAAATTCATTGGCGTCTGAAAATGTCCTTGCTTGGATGCAGAAGCTCATAGATCAGGAGTTAGTCTGAGAAATTAATTTAAAAAATCATCCTCTTGCACAAAAAGCAGCTGCTTGACGAAGCGGCCATAAAGCGTGAGATTGGGATCAAGAAGGGGTCAGTGGCTAAATGAACAGATGGTTGAGTTGGTGAATGTAGCGACAAGCACCTTTTCAATTTGAAGAAGCTGAAATTACAGAACGGCCTGTAAAAATAGCTATGTTATAATTTGTCCCTGGGGAAATTACGGCACTTCCTTAATCTTATTTAATTATGACTTCTGCTTTTAAGTTGTTTTTTTTTCCTTTTACATTTCACAACCCAACTTAAAGTACACCATAATAATGAAGGAAATAGGAAGATTTTAAAATTGTGTTGCGTCTCCCTTTTACATCTTAACCCTAAAATAAGAAAAACAATGGAAGTAATTTCCTTCTAAAATCAACTAATTAGCAAATAGACTCAATCTATGTGTAATCTAACTGAGCACTGTGCCGGCCATCATAAAAAAGAAAACAATTTTAAGAATATGATACACATACAAACTGACTTGGCTGTCCATCTAGACCTGGGGTCTGCAACCTCTTCCATTCAAAGAGCCACTTTTGCCCCCGCTGCTACAAAATAAAACTGACGTAGAGCCACAAAAAGCGATTTTATAAACGTAACTATGAAAGTTGACAAAATGACACTAAAATTTATTTCTGTTTTTAGAACAAAGTGAATTACCTTTTGCAAAATAAAGAAAATATGCTGAATGAGATGAGCCTTTTACGTGAACATGGTAATAGGTAGCATAGTTTGAATCTAGATACTTTTAAAAACCTGTTGTAGGTATTACATTCTGATTTTGCATAAGAATTTCCAGGAAAAAAAAATCCTAAAACAATTTCTTTATCAAAAACATTTCCTTTTTGGTATTTTAAGAGCTACAGTTCTCTGGACACTTGTCCAGAGTGTCACAACTTGCACAGGAGAATCTGATGACGGGACGGCTATTATTTAGGGTCTCCAAAAATCTGGAAGACTAGAAAAATTAAATCCACTGCTGAAAGAAAGCCGTAAGAGCTACTCTTTCGTCTGACCGTTTTAAAATGGCCAAATGATCAGAAATCAAAAGAATCAGATGTCACGTCCTGGACTTTAATAGAAATTCTGATATTTAACATACATGTGGTTTTTTATTTCATCTTCCTTTTGAGTTTAAGGTTGTAAAGCAAAAAAAAAGTACAAACAGGTTCAAGGGGTATAGACTTTTCAAATCACAGTAAATTACAAACTGAAGCTATTAAGCAACAAATATATTCACCAGATCCTTAAATCCAGGTTTATCTCATAACTTTCTTTTTTTTTAATTCAGTTATCGGTTCCTGTTTGGTTTAGGCAGCAGATTTTAAACTGAGACAAATGTTCACCTTCAAGCATGACAATGACCCATAAGGTAAATCTAACAGAGAGTGAGGTCAAGACTTAAAAAGACAACTCTGTTCAAGGACACTGTCCATGGGTCCGATTGAGCCTAATTATACCACAAACACTTGTAAATGCAGCTAAAGGTGGTTTCTACTAATAAAATAAAAAAAGTCTCATGTTTTATTTTTCACTTCACAACACTATGCATGCGAGAACCGTAGAGGTTTGGATACTTATGCAAAGTTTTCCCCAAAGACATGCTAAAAGTCTTGGTAGTGGCATTTTCGTCTTCAGGGATTTTTCGCAGACGCTGGCAACATCTGAGTAACAAATGAGAAATCTCCGTCTGCGTTCTCTTCCAAGTCCCATCTGTCTGATTTGTTGTTTCGTCCCGCAGAGCTTTCACAGTCACCGCCATCGCCCAGATGTGCATACTGGGACTGATGTGGGTGTTTGGAGCCTTCTTGTTCAGCGAGGGGATGACGGCGGTCGCATACATCTTCACCATCCTCAACAGCCTGCAGGGTGCCCTGGTCTTCATCATGCACTGCGTGCTGTCTAAACAGGTAGAAAGGATCTGGAAGATGTTTGTGGGAGTGAATAGTGTCGGGAGGAAAAGGATAAGTTTAACATTAAAACAAAAGAGAAAACACCAACCAGACCGGCGATTTTAAAAAGAGAAGAAATGTTTTAGGAAGCTCTTCAAAAATGCTGTAAATGTGGGATTGAACAACGCACAGCGATTTGAATATTTCCCCGCGGCTCTGCTGCCCCCTGCAGGTGAGAGATGAGTACGTCCAGTTCCTTTCCTGCGTCTGCACGCCGCAAAAGAAGAGGTACTCAGACTTCAGCAGCACCAATCCGTCCAGCAGTCAGTCTCAAGTACGTGCCGTTTCCTGCATCACATGTATTTAATAAGCTATTTATCTGTTTCCGTTTAAGGTATTTTAAAACAAAAGCTACGTTTCTGCATAGGTATAATTTATGATCGACAACAAAAACTAGACAGCTATTAAAGATCCAATTAGTAGTCAAAAATATTTACTGTTCCAAATGTTTTGTCTAAGCCCAGACATCAAACCTCAGCAAAAAAGAAAGTAAATTTGCCCAATAAAAAAGAAAGATAATTTAACCTATTGTTGATGTTTGTTTTTAGCATCGTATCATTTTACATTTTTCAAAGAAACAATCGGACTTTAGGAGAATTTTTCATCTTATTGGCCGGTGTAAGATACTCGTGTATGAAAATCTTGAGTACCATGGTTATATAATATTTACTCCGCCTTTAAAAACCAAAATGAATAACATGATTTAATTAGTTTTATGTCAAACGTAACATAATGATATAACATACTGATTATCACAGTCTCGGTAATATGTTGAAATGTTCTTTCTTTCTTTCTTCCTTCCCTTCTTCCAAAGTTTTGCCTTTGAAACTTGCATTTGGTAAAGACTCTTGTCTCGATTGTTTTGGAAAAAATTTAACATCAGTCAGTGAGTAACACTGTGCGTCGTGTTACCAAGCGTCGACAATTACGATTTCGGTAACCCTTAATATTATTATTTGGATATAAGGACCTATCTGGTGAGGTTTGAAATGGAACCGTAAATCATAATTAGTGTCATATTTTATTATAATCAAAGACTGTGATCTTCCATCTCTCTGCCTTGCAGTACATTATGTCCTGCACTGCTGTCCATTGGGTTGTAATAGTTGATTTTAAAATCTGGTGAGCATTGTTCAATCTTTCCTCATGATATGACTTGTTTCCCTGTAGGGTTCCCGGAGTGGACAGATCACAGGAGAATCCCAAATATGAAGAGCTTCATCATTTTTACCCCGCCTCATGTGCAGAAAATCACTCCTTCAGACTGTTAGGGTTAGGGCAAAGACTGTCAAGGTTCAAATCACCTAGGAAAACAAACATGTCCTTCTGTGGCCTACATTTCAGTGATTTTTAAATTATTATTCTTTCAACCTGCCGTTGTTGACCTGTAGAAGAGCAGCAAGAGCGATCTCCTATTTAAAAACTAAACAGAAACGCTACAAAACCGAAAAAAAACAAAACGTTGAGTGAAACCATCAGCTGGTCCCAGGATTTGGACTTTTGCCGTTTTACCTTTTTGAGACTTGAGTTGAGGGTGATCAGACTGTGAATTGTTAAAACTGAACCCTCCATCTCACCTGCTCAATTCTGTATTCAGTTTCACCATGGAAATGAAAAACCATTTTAGAGCCAAAATAAAAGACTCATTCACGAGTGTTTACCGTGGTTTCAAGCCCTGTAAAAGGATGAATTTTTAATGTATTTAAACAACTTCTCGTGACTAAACGGCGCCCCCTGCTGACTACTAAAGCAAACCCAATGTTTCAGAAAATGTTTATTTGTCTTTTTGACAGTTCTGTTTAAATACTCTGTAATGTCTATATAAAATACCATTAAAAAAAAATCAGAAAATCTTATTTAATTATACACACCGACTTCAATTTAAAAAAGAAGAACAAGACACCAAAATATACTGTAGAGAGAAAAAGAAAATAGGTCAAAGGGTTTGATAGTTTTTCATGTTTTTACTGCCATTCACAACAGGACAAATTGTATGTGATGTGATTTATTCTGTAAAATGATCCAGGTTATATATATTTTTTAAAGTGAGCCTTAAAGAATGTTTATTCAGGAGTTTGAGTTACATCGATGCTGCGTTAGTAAGCAGAAGTAACTCGTCAGTTCAACCGGAACATATCACAGTTATAATATAAGCTGTACTGCCGTCAAGGCAACTAAAACGGAGTTTTATGGATTTACACATATTTATTTCAGAACGCAGACAACAGAAGTTAATACACACACGTGAGCAGATAGTTTGCACTGTATTTTATGTAAATGTTGCCTGTACAAATAGTAGTTTTTGTTGTTTGTTTTGTGCGTACCGTAGGGAAAAAGGTACAGAATACGTTCAAAAGTACCGGTATACTTCTAGTATGGTGATGGGGGTCATGAAATTCACACCGGATGTTGGTAACAATCCAAGTTATCCTCAAATGTTTACCATCACCTTGGATTAAAATACACTTTTTCCAGTACAGAGTGAAAAACTAAATATATAGCACTGTTTTCTTAAACATAACAGTGCACAAATAATTCACAATTTAAGAAAAGAAGAAATTCATTTGTTTTAAATAAAAATTATACTGTCTGTATGTTTCCGTTTATGTTTTTGGACATTTTCAAATATTTACAGATTTTCTCATGGCCCTCTGAAATTTCTAAGCTTAGTCCACTTTCAGCCCATCGACTGTTGCTCAGTCAATTAGGACTGAACCTGTCGATATCAACCATCGCCACTAGGGGGCAGGAATTCTTTCAAAACACTGAGATTTCGTCAAGTTTCTTTAGTATCTTAGCCTTTTCTTCTTTTTGTTTTGCAGTGTATTCATTTTAATCCATTTCATCCTTATTCTATGTCTCATTATACATGCTACTCATACTTTCTGACACATTGGTTACAATTTTGTTGTGTATGGACTAAGTTTGGCTACTACCAACGTCCGGTGTGAATGTTGTGGCAATAGCCAATTCAAAAACATATTCACATGGAGAAATGCTGAAGTGTTTCATAATTATTTACCCGGCTGTACTTCTGTGGTATTTGTTTTCATGTACTGTAATTAAATATTTTGCTTATAATGGGACAGAAACTCACACACAGCCTCTGATTTCAAACAAAACGAATGATATGTATTGCTTTAATCACTCGTGGCTCATGTTAAATCCTCCATCTTGGCTTATGACTGAGCTTTCCTGCTCTTTTATTATTATTATTATTATTATTGCAATTGCCAAATACGTAAACACATCTGGGACAGGATTAACAATTAATTAACAAAAATAGGCCCACTCTGCTGATAAGGTTGCAGCAGCTTCCCCCATCATGCAGTGTTTGTTGAATAAATGTCCATTTAATTACTGTGTTCTTATTTTAGAGCTTGTGTGTGTCCAGGAAATGTTAGTTACTGTAAGACTGAGGCTTTTATCGCTGAAATGAGAGCCACAAGATTTGTACAGACCTGAGTTTGTTTTGTATCATTGCACTTTTCTGTTGTAAAAAGAAATATTCAGTACAACTATAGGTTTTCATATTGTTATGTAATAATAGAAGCAGTCGCACTTGCAGAACCTTAATAGTTTTATGTATAGATAAGCATTTTAATTTTCCATCATTCACATCTGTTGAATTAGACATGGAAAATGCTTTTTCATAATAAATTAGAGGCTTTCAGAGCTGCGTTTTGTTTTATCTTCCTATTTATGTTCAGATTTCAATGTTAACCTTTTGTTTTACCAGCTGTTCTTTGGTTTGTAATTGTCATGGTTTTTATTATTATTTTTTACCGTTTTTATTCCTACAAAGCAAAAATTTGTATTTATGCTAAAAAGAAAAAAGAAAAAAAAGCAATGTGCAGCTTTTTAAAATGAATGTAAGATTCCTTATTGTTAGAATATAGTAGAGCTACATTTACAAATATGCTTATTTTTTTACTTTGGTTCACTTTACGCCATTTGGTACTTTTTCCTTCAATAGATATTGTCCACAGTTCTGAATAAAGCTTTTTCTTCATGTGAGAAATCTGATTTGTGTGCTCATTATCAAAACTGTCTTTACAGACTAATTCAATGGATTTGTGTCCTATTGAAAAGTTCATTTACTTAATAAAGCAAAACATTCAATCGATTAATTGCACACAGACTGGTGTTTTAGGACTTTATTTCTATTAACTATAATGATTTTTGTTCTGCTTACGCCTAGTAAAAAGACATCAGTGAAGGTTGGAATATCATATTAGACCAATAAAACGGCTTTCCAACAAAGAAATGTGGACTCAATGAAAAGTGTGTTTAATACCTGCTTAAAAGTTGTTATTTTTAATTATCCTTTTAATCTGATAAATCTCATCGGAAGCCCTATTTTGATTTAGTGAGTATGACTGCACGTCGACCTCTAGACTTGTAGGCCTCCCAGCACACACCGACGAGTCTGAGTGAGGAACTGCAAGTCTGGGTTTGACTGGAAAAAAATAAACTAAACAATAACCCACAAACTTATGAATCAGAGAAATACATCAATAAGCTACCTCACAACATCGCTGTCATGGAAATGATTGCAAAAGGTGTGTAAAAGCATGTCTTCTACACACCTGTACAAGTAATTGTCTTGTATTGTACATGAAGTGATTTGAATTTCCATGAAATGTAAGGAAATGAGTCATCTCACACTCATGAGTCTCAAAAAGTCTTAGTGGGCTAAATAAACTGAAGAAACCACACAAGGCTGCACTGACTCTAGATTTGACACAGTTTTCATTTATAAATTCCTAATTTGTATTCAGACGTCTGGTTAGAAGCTTACACACATCACGGGGATTATTGTTGTACAAATTAGCCTGATAAAACCCACCCTCTTCTTCTACGCTTTGTTTCGTTCTGAGAGTCTAGAAACGATTGTTTGAGCCTTTAAATTTTACCCAATTGCTAATATTTGTCCGTGACGTATGAAGCTTACCGGAAATTGCCTGCGCTGTAAAGAACCATCCTTCACCTCCAGGAGAGAAGTGGCTGAAGCTAATAATGGCTAATAATGTTAATTCAATATTTATGGAAGCGAGGCCAACACGGACTGAACAGCTTCATTCACTTCTTCTTCTTCTTCTTCTTCTTCTTGGTATTTATTGGCGGTTGGCAACAAACTTACAGTAGCATTACCGCCACTTACCAGTATGGAGTGTGGTTCGAGATGGTAAACTTTCACTTTCTACCTTTTCCCTCCATTAACTCCTGATTAAATATACCCCCACACATACACACCTGCTTATATTATCCAACTTGCTTATAGCTTTATATACCCCTCTTTGATATTCTTTACACATTCACACCCAACTTGCTCTACTCATATCCTATGAAATAGCTTTGTTTTTTTAAGATACCGAATAATTATTTGAATATGTCTACTCCCGAAATCTCTCCTCAAAAATTCTATTAAATTAAACCTTTCTTTAATACCTACACACTCTCTCAGCATGCATCTTCTCTCTTCTTCATACTTACAACACTCTAAAATAACATGCTCTATTGTTTCAGACTTCTCACAATAATCACACTTTCCAGTTTTATGCTTTTGTATTTTAAAAAGTGAATAATTAAGCCCTGTATGACCGAACCTTAACCTTGTTATTATTCTTTCCTCCTTCCTATTCCTTCTTCCTATTCTTTTCTTTCCTACAGCCACCTGAATTTTATAAAACCACCTTCCTGTTAATCCTTTATCCCACCTTCTCTGCCATATTTTCATCAGCTCTTCTTTGACTTTACTTTTCCCTTCCGATTTACTCATCCTAACTGTAAAACTAATAGGATTATGTATTGCCTTCTTTGCCGTTATATCAGCCTTCTCGTTTCCTACTATCCCTATATGTGCTGGAACCCACACAAATGTAACTACTAATCCCAAATGTTGTTTTCTAAATAGATTATGATATATTTCTAATAAAATGTCCATCCTACTGTCTGTATTATTATATTTTATGCTTAGCAAAGCTGAGCTTGAATCTGAACAAATTATTGCTTGCAAAGGCTTTACTTCCTCAATCCATTGTAAAGCCAAAAGTATTGCTAACATTTCTCCTGTATAAATTGATAACCCGTCTGTGATTCTCTTCCCTATATACACTTTGAAATCTGGAATTGTACATGCTATTCCTATTCTTCCGTCGATTTTTGATGCATCTGTATAAATTTGGACATGTCTATAGTAATTATTTAAATGTGATTGCACTGCATACCTTTCTACAACATTTGACTTATCATGTTTTTTTACCAATATTGTTAAATCAACTATAGCTTCTGGTAAAATCCACGGTGGTATAACTGATATTGGATCTGTTTGACTAATTTCCAGAGTGTCCACTTTAAGTTCCTTTACTTCCTTTTCAATTTTCCATCCATAACTCTTCATCTCTTTCTTTTCCTTTTCCCAACATGATTTTAAAATTTCCCGAGTTGGATGTCCACATTTATTGCCCATCAAATTTAGCCAATAATTAATTCCTAATGTAGTTCTCCTTAGATCTAGTGGCATTCCTCCCATTTCTACTTCTAATGTTGCTGTTGGTGTTGTTTTGAATGCTCCGGTACATACTCTTAGTGCTTGATGTTGAATCCTGTCTAATCTATCTAAGTGAGTTTTAGCTGCTGAACCGTACACTAAGCACCCATAATCAAGATCAGATCTAATTATCCCCGTATAAATCTGCTTTAAGGTTTTTCTCCCTGCTCCCCAATCACTACCCGCCAAACATCTTAATATATTCAATTTTCTCTTACATTTATCAACAATCTTTTGGATGTGAATATTCCACTTTAATTTCTCATCAAACCACAAACCTAAGAATTTTATACTCTTTACCTGTTCAATTTTCTGATTATATAATTTTAATTCTATAACCTTATTTGTTTTTTTGTTTTTTTTGGAAAATATAATTACCTTCGTTTTGTCCACTGAGAATTTAAACCCCCATTTCAATGCCCACAACTCTATATCTATAATAACCTTTTGTATTTTTTTAACTATAAACTCTATATTCTTCCCTCTTTTCCAAATAGCTCCATCATCCTTCATTCACTTCCTGCGCTGCCATTCTAAAATTAGCGCAGAAAAATGACGTCACGTCGCCCGCGACCTCTCCTTTTGTTCGCTGATTGGTCCAAGTACACCTCGCTGCAGCAAACAGAATGGGGCGGGGTCGGACCGCTGTCAGTCTCATACCTTATATGGAAATGGGACTATTTCATTCCGGAAATGAAGGGGGCGCTAGTGACACTATTTCCTGTACCGATCGTGTTATAATAATTATACTAATAATAACGTATTTTATTTGACAACGCCTTTTAAAACACCCAAGAAGACTTTCAACATTAAAAATACAAATTAAATAGTAAAAAAATGGCTATAAAACGTGATATGTCACGTGGTATGTCTGTCACGTGGTAAGTTACTTTTTTATTTCCAAATCTTTATTAAACCTTTATTTAAAATTATATTAGTAACAAACAATCTAGAATAAGCAACAAGGAAACATTATGGAGATGTATTTATCTATCCTTACACCCAATCTATCTCAAACAAAAGTATAAAACATGAATCAAATCAATATTTTGAATGGAATAGTGGGACACCAGTCAGTTTACTGACTGGTGTCCCACCAGTCAGTAATTTTGGAGACAAATGTACATTACATTAAGAGCACATTTATCCATCCATTAATTATCATGAATTATCCCTATAGTGGGTCATGAGGGCTGCTGACCCTGGACAGATCGCCAGTCCGTCGCAGATTAAGAAAACAGATATAAATAAATGAAGTTCAAATAATATATTTTGATGTTGTGAATGGTATTCTTAAAATAAATAAGTTAAAATCTAAAATATAATAGCCTCTGGCTTATTAAGTAAGAACTAGATGGAAAAGAGGTTTGGTCGGTAAAACATTTAGTCAACAATTTTGGCCAACTTAGTACGTCCAATCACAGCGCACTTTTGTTGCTTATTTGCCAAATATTTTTCTTATTATTCACATTGTGAATATAATTTACAAACAAACCAAAGGACTTCTGAACTTCTAACAAGTGCCATTCTGAAAACTAGAATATTTTTGGTTGCAGGTGACCTGGCTCAGCTATTATCATTGTTTACCATAATGTCTCATTGGAAACTTTTGCTATAAGGACTCCAGTTCAACCAGTAAACTGATTGGTGTCCCACTATTCCATTTAGAAATTCCATATCAATTCTACCAATTGCAATCGATTCATAAAATAAAGCCCTTAAATATCCAATTGTTGCAAAACCCAAAGAGATTCATTTAAAACTTTAAATGTAGCTTCAACCTGGAAAGACTCACACAGAGAGAAAGTAGGTTTTAGAAAGTTTATTTGACAAGAAATAATCTTTGGGGCTCAGACCGCGGCAGTAGACGCTGCGCTGGTAACTGCCAGAGAGAATGATCTTTTTTCTATATGAAAACCTTTTTGAATAACGTCACTGGTTACATAAATTAAACCAGTGTGTAAATTCTAACTATAACTGTCTTCATCTCACCTGCTCAGCCAATCACCTGATCATGTGTCTCCATCCCAGTCTAACGACGCCGGGCTCATCTCCTCCACCCTTCATAAAGTCCGGCTTGATGTGTGCAACTGCTCCTCATCTGAGCTTCCATCACCTCCACCCCGACTACACCTTCGCTCTGCTCGTTTAATCTTGTTTGTAACCGAACAATATGTTTCTGTATGTGCTTACTTTATTACAAAAAAACCCCAAGTTGATTCTGACTGTTAAAACATAAACAACTTGGCTGTATGTCAGGTTTGTAAAAAAATTTGTATTGATTCCAGTCATTGTTCAAAAAGCATAGGAAACATTGTATTTACACATATAAAATATTGCAAGATATTAGCTTTGCTTGCATTTAAAATTTTTAAAACAAGGTTATCCTATTGTTAAATAACGCTGTTACAATATATTTACAACTACTTTATTGGTTCTACTCTCTCCAACAAATTACAGCCATAATGTAACTTTGTGTGGAAACGGCACCATTTCTATGAAAACTAAATAATGCAAATCAACTGAGCTACAACAAAAGGAACATTCAAAAATGTAAATAATATTGAAAGAACACATTATTAAAAAGGATGACTGCACAAGTCAAAAGGCAAATATTCTTTAGCAGAAATGATTTAAAATGGCTTGTCACAAAAAAAACTAACAATGTGTGATAACTGAAATGTGTGAAAGACAGTGGAAAGCAACTAATATTCTCCTTGCATTCAGTATTGACAGTCAGTGCAGTGTCCAGGTCGGCCATCACAGTAGTAACCAAGGTACTCTCCTCGTCTTCCATCGCCGGTGAAGCCCACAGTCTTTATATCACCGGTGGCAGGAAGAACACGTTACAACCGCAAAAGGAATCCGGTTTTCTGCCTTGAATGTTTTTTGAAAATTTGTCCCAGTTGATCTCACCTGTTAATGAAAAATCGATTTCATGTAGTTGAAATCTAATTTCACATGTTTTAGGTGAAAAAAGTCAAAGGTCCTTACCATCCAGCCAAGCAAAGTGAGTCTTCTTCCTGAAAACTGGGTCAGACACAACGGCTTCAAAGCACTTGCAGGTCAATGCCAAGGTGAGGTAAGCTGAGTCTCCCTGTGCTGGTATCACCTCCTGGAGAACAGCTTCAAAAACAAAAAACCAAACAAAATAAAAAATCACATTGCACATTATGATCAGTAAAACAGTAGTTAATAATAGCCATTTCACCAAATACTTTGTTACTCTTACTAGTGTAGTTTATTGCAGTTACTTACTAAAACTATATTGAAGTTGTGCTACTCGTCATTAGAGTATCACATCTGGGTACAACACCCAACTATAATGGCAGCTGTTAGTTTATAAAATATATTAGACTTTCCAGAAATTTAACATTGGTGTACAAAACATATTTAAAAAAGATTAACCTTTAAAAATAAAAGAGAAACACTAGAAAACTGGTATGTAAAAAAATATTTTATATTTTTCAAGTGTAGTTATACATACCGTTATGTTGAACCATAGCAGTTTGTGCTAAATGGTTCTGTAGCTTGTATGAGCAAAGGGAACAGCAATAAATATGTTCATGTTGCAAATAGATACGTGGATCTGTATAATGAAAATAAAAAACAGTTTGAGCATAAAATACATTTCTCAATTATACATGTTATCTACTTTTCTATTTTTATCTAATGGTGCCCAGCGGGATAATAATTAGCTATGCTACATGCTAAAATTAGCCTTCCCCTGTATGAATTACGAATTTCACTAGTTTACAGCTGTTAATTGTATTTTCAACCTAATCTAGAAAAGCGTATTGATTTACTTTGTGAAAAAATTCAAGAAGGTAAAAATACCTTTTGTTGACTTTGTGAGTTTTGCATTGTTGATCGTGTGCCGAACATCAATGGAAGAACCTCAAACTTCTTTCTTTCTTTCTTCTTCCGTTCCTCTTAACTCCGCGTCTTAAGGTATTTATACTAGTGATTATGAAAATAGCGCCCCCTTCATTTCCGGAATGCAATAGTCCCATTTCCAAATAAGGTATGGGACTGACGGAAAGGTCCGTCCCCGCCCCTTTCTGTTTGCTGCAGCGAGGTCCTTCTCGATTGGTCCGGATAAAATTCTACCGGAAAAATCAAGTTGAATGGCAGAAAGCTCGGACTGAACAGTAGGAATCCAGCGGAATGGGTCAGGCTAATAAATTTGGGGCTTTTAGTTATTTATTTGAAATGTCTATATATAATGTGTAGTCCGGTATATTTATATATAGATAGTAATACAACATAAACTCGTATTTTTTTCCATTAAGTTCAGACATTTTTAAAAACACGAATTAGCTTCACAAGATTAAATCATCGTGGGTTTCCGCTATAATCCCAAAACTGGACAAAAGCATACATACAGGTTCGAATACACTATTTGAGTCAATATTTCGTAGCAAATTGCTCCTAAACCACATGCTTTTTGTTTGTTTTCGAAGCCATCGCTGCGCCCCCGGCATTATTCTGACAAGACCCATAAAGTAAAGAGAAAATAGCTCCTTGTTCCTCGTACAGACACAGCTCGGTCGTGGCTCCGGGGCAGATGAGTAACACACCCCACTGTGACGCTGGAGCTATGAGTTGCAACCTGCTCTGCTCTCTGCTATGCGCTGCTAATCAGGCACTTTACTTCTGACAGCCGCTCTGGAAACATCTGCTCCGAGCGGCTGCTGCTGCTCACCCTGTGCATTAATTACTTCTGGATCCTCCTTCCCAGTGGAGCCTTTTATAAAATCCCTGAACAGGTAAGTAAATCGTCTCTTTCTCTCCCTGTTTCTTTTGACCTATTTTTTTCCCCTCATACTCCTTTTGAATCCTGTTTTTTTTCTTCTTCTTCTTGCAGACAATGAAGCTGCTGATTTGTGTCCTTGCGAGCTTGGTCTTCTTGGCTCCGCTGAGGCTCGTCTCCGTCCCCTGGCCGTCCGGCCTGATTGCAGGGCTGGGCGTCCTTGTGGTCTGGATGGCGTCCTGGAAGAACATTCGTATTGCTGCATGCACCATCAAGAGAGACCTGATGTATGCAAGTATTCTGTTGTGCACGTCTTACTCCTGTTCTTCCTGACATTCCATCGCTCCCTCCACTTTTCCCCTCTTTTCAACAGGTGTCTGGCTGCTATTGTGAAAGTAAGACTTTCCATTAGCAGAAATGTGCGAAATAAAAGAACCATCCCTGCCTTGTTTGCTCAGAAGGTGCTGCAGCATCCAGACAAACCCGCCTTGATCTTTGAGGCTACAGGAGAAGTGAGGAAAAACATTTTGAAACTGGTGCAAAATAAAAAAAAAAATCTGAATGAAACTTATTTACTTTCCCGTGTGTATTTCCTCCAGGTTTGGAGTTTTAAAGCCCTGCAGGAGCGATGCAATGCTGTGGCTCACTGGGCTCTGGCCCAGGGCTGGGCTGAGGGGGATGTGGTGGCCTTGTACATGGAGAGTCATCCGTTGGTGGTCGCTCTGTGGCTGGGGCTGGCCATGGTGGGTGTGGAGGCCGCGTTCATCAACCACAACCTTCGGCAGGAATCGCTGCTGCACTGCGTTGGAGTATCTGGAGCTCGGGCCGTGGTGTTTGGAGCCGAAATGACTGAAGGTGGGAGGCAAAGCGACACGCACCCGACACAAAGATGCAGTTACTTTGAGTTAAAAGGACACACACCTGGTGGGGGCAACACCTCAAACACACTTCTCCTTTGGCTTAATGGAAACATTAAAAGCAATCAAGGTATCAGGAAATGAACTGTGAACCATGAAGCCAATCAGTGAGCCAGAGATGAAAATGAGCAAAATATAGAAATACACCTTAAAACAAAAGCAAAAAGACTTTAAGAAGTTGTTGGCTAAAGCTGGTCAGAGTGTCATTAGAGTGGAAGGAGTCCAATATCGGACAACACAGTGAGGAAGAATCCATTACTCCAAAAACTAGCGTACAGTTTGAAAATGCACTCATTGGAAAAAGACTGTTTTTTTGGAAACGCATCTTTTTTTTTTTTTTTTGATTAATTGAAATTTAAACATTTGACCACAATGACCCCTAACCCATCCCAACAGTAAGGCATGGTGGTGGCAGGATCATGTTATGTGGGTTATATGCAGCAGAAGGAGCAGGCGACATGTGAAACATAGATGATATCATGAAGAAAGGCTGTTGTGTGAAAGTACTGAAGCGAAATTTCAAAGGATCGTTCTTAAGAATACTTAAGAAGTGTAAGTTTTCTTCTTTATTTGAAAAAAAAAACAATAAAAAAATATCTAATATATCCTGGCAGTCTTAGTTCTTTCAGGAATCATTTTGGTTATTGAACCAAGCTAAAATAGAAACGTCTCAGTCTGATTTAATAAAGGAAGGAGGCTTTGTGTCTGCATACAGAGAGCATCTTAGATATCTGTTTTCAGCCGGACGGGAGCTGAATGCTGGAAGATGCTGATTAACGGCTACATCTTATTAAATTAGAATATGATCAAAAAGGTCATTAATTTGGCTCTAAAATGAGCCTCATTAGACTCACGCAGAGCAATAAATCTACAGGGTTTACTCCTGTTGTTAGCCAAAATCACCGAAAATTAACATAACCAAACAACTGAAACGTGTCACCGTTCATAATTAACCCATATTATATGTTAGTTTAATGTTATTAAAATGCATTAACCTTTCACTGAGATGCTCCCGTATCAAAACGAACCGATTGCAGAAGATTTAATCCGAAATACAAGCTATAAATCTTTTTTGCGCGCAATCTCTCGAGGAAAAGTGTTGCCCTCTCATCATTCCTATGCACGCCGCGCTCCGTTTTTCTTTCAGTGGTGTCAGAGGTGTCAGGATCTCTGCAGCCCGGCACGACTCTGTTCTGCACTGGCAATGAGGAGGACGAGGAGCAGCGCCGCAGCTTCCAAGCTCAGAGTCTAGAAGCCCTGCTGACCTGCTCGCCCACACACCCACCGTATTACAAGCTGAGGAAAGGCTTCAATGGTAACACTCTGCAGCTTGTGTTGCCCCAATGTGTGTGCGTAGCTGCAAAGTTATATTTCATGTTTTTAAAAATACTTTGATTGCACCACATTCTCTCAGCAGGTCTTTGCCTGCCAGATTGCCCTCTTTCTCTTGAGATTTAACCCGTATTAACGCGCAGACAACACAAAAACGCGCACGCAAACTTCACCGTCAGTCTCTTGTGCGATGTTGTAACACTTTAAATGTCACTAAAAGTTATATTTAAATAATCACTCTAGACTGGCAGCATCCCAACTATTCAGTTCTGTTTCTGTCTTGTTTGTAGTATCGCATTCCTGAGCTACTCTTCATGTCTTTGCTTGCTCAGTCTGTCAGGGGAGAAAGAAACATGTTTGCCGCTAATGGGGGAATCTGAGTGCGTGTCATACAAGTAAAAGCTCTGCTGAACGTGACAACAGACGCCGAAATCACTAGGAAGCTTTTTAACGTCTCTGCACATTGGGTTTCTGCTGGCTTGCAGACAGACTTTTCTACATTTACACGTCTGGAACAACTGGAATGCCGAAGGCAGCGGTAGTGGTGCACAGCCGGTGAGTTTATTTCATTCAATTTGATGAAGTAGCACAATGTTGAATGTCAACATGTTGCTCAAAAACAGCCAAAAATGTTTTAACTCCTAAATGTAGGTACAGCTGTTAAGCATTTTTATTTATTTTATACCGTCTTGAGTTCTCTGCTACTTTTCAACTAGAAAGCTTTATATTGCTTAGCTCGACTACTGCGATGGGGTTACGTTGAGCTTTTCAAAACAAAAGCCTTTCTTTTATGACCTTTAAAACAATGAATTAGGATACGACCACAATGAATGGGTTCTATATGACTAATAACCTGCAATCTTTACAGTATGGGGAGCCATTTTCACCCTCAGTCCTGTCAAATAAAACTTGCCACAAAGGCTACATGAGCAAATAATTAAAAAGGTAAATATCTACTGTAGGAATTTTGAAATACTGTTTTTTTTTAAAGTAGTATCTATCCTATTGTTTATCCTACCCTAAAGAAAAATATACATATATCTAAATATAACCTTCTGTTGCGAAATTCAGTGCTATTATTCAATGAGAAAAGAGGAATTAATACCAAAAACCTGTATTTGTTATTACTTAAAAATATTAGTTGGATCTTTAGTATTTTTAAGAGCCATTGTAAAAGGTGGAGTAGATGTATGGAATGGCAAAGCAACTTTATTTATATCGCACCTTTCAGCCTAAGACAATTCAAAGTGCTTGTACAAAAAAATTAGAAACATAAAAATAAACAAAATTAACATTGAAATTTTGAATATAATGAATGAATAGAATAATAAAAAAGTAAGAATAGGCAACGTCAAATAAGAAGGTTTTTAACCTTGTTTTAAATAAACTCAAGGTAGGGGCCTGCTTACAGTGAGCAGGAAGCTTATCCCAGAGTGTTGGAGCATTAAAACTAAAAGCTGCTTCACCATGTTTAGCTCCGACTCTCAGAATAGTTAGTTTTGATTCTGATGATCTTAAAGGTCTGAGTGGTATACAGGGTTGAAGATCAGAAATGTAGTCTGGGTTTCTATTATGAAGTGCTTTGTAAACCATTAAGGAGATTTTAAATTCTATTCTTTGAGCAACAGGCAGCCATGGAATGGATTGCACAACTAAACCAGCCTTTAATGAGCGCATTGATGACATTTCAAAATGAGTCCTATAGATGCTCTACAAAATAAAAGCCTTCATATCTAACAATAACAATTTATTAAAGCACTGCTGGAGATAAATCAGCGATGAACCTATATGGACAGCAGTTGCCTTCATGTCTGTCACGTATTTAGAAACGGCTGATATGATTAACTCAGACAAAAATGTTAATGTACAGGTGACCTTTGACCCACACAAGATTGCATAACACACAGAGGGTCTTTCATGAAAAGACTGCATGACACAAGGAAACCAGTTTGCTGCTGGCAAATAGTTCACCAGTGGTAACTGAGGGAGCTGCAGAGTTGCAAAGCTCAGGTGGAAGATTTTCTTGACAGATGTGTGATCTACAAAGCTGAAGTCATGAGATTTTCTATTTCGAGTTTGCAACGCACCTTTCAGGAGCTGAACTGAACACGTGAAGACGTTTTCTGGTCAGACGAAACCAAAATTAGCATTTTTTAAAATTCAAGATGTAAAATAAAACATAAGGGGAGAAAAACTAACACTACACATCACCCAACAATCAAAAAGAGCTTTTGTTTATTGATGTGTGGAGTAGATGTGTGGAATGGATTGAATGAAGAGTTCAGAAAAAATACAAGTATAAACCAGCTTTAAAAAACTGTTTAAAAAGGAACTTGTTGGGAAATATGTTGTATAAGATGAGTGTTTCAAAGTCCATAAATGCCATTGATAATATAATAAAATGTTTAAATAACTGTACATTTAAAGATGATAATGTGAGATTTAAATGTCATGCCAGGTGGAAATAATTTCAGTTTATCTGGTGTTTGGAGATTTAATTGTTTATAAGTTGATGAGCATAAAAGGGGCAGGAATTCATAAGACCTTAAATCTTCTATCTGCTCCTTTTCGAACAGATAATATAAAATTGCATGTCAATTGGGCACGATAATGTGTTTTAATTTTAATTTAATCTTTTTTTTTCTTTCTTTTACTTTTGTCTGTTCGACATAAATAAATATCACAATACCCTGAAAACACCATCCCCATTTTCAAACAAGGGAGTGGCGCCATCATGCTTGGGGAATGCTTTCTTCAGCGGTGACTGAAATCCGATCCAAACCTCTGTGCCACCTTAACTTCACCAAACGTACTCAGAGTAACAAATGCTGATTGTCTCTTCTTCCACTTGACTTGGCAGCTATTTCCGCATCGCTGCCTTCGGTTTTCATTCGTTTGGCTTGCGTCCCGATGACATCCTCTACAACTGCCTCCCTCTCTATCACTCCGCAGGTAGGCCCTGTTTTTACTGAACAATGCATCACACCCTTTTAGAAAAGTCTGCCATAAACCTATTTTATTTTGTTCAGGCTTTCGCTCCTTTTTGTTCCACTTACTCAAATTATCTACCTGCTTACAGCTTTCTTATTTCATTTATTAGAGGAACTAAAAGTCTTTCTAAACCCCAGCCTGTTGTGTAAAATATATTTCTCCCCAAGGCAGCTTTTGTCTAAGTCTATAAAATATTTTTCCAATAGTCTTGAGGATGACGTAGATGATTTTTTTTGGCAAACGTGAGGCGACACATTGTGTTCTTTTTCCTCTCGGCTGCCACTTTTGCCCAGTTCTATTTATTTTTGCTAAATCTTGAACTCTGACATTAACTGAGGAGACTGAGACGTGCAGCGCTTTAGATGTTTTCCTTGGACCTTTTGGATGAGTTAACGCACTCTCTTCACTGCTGGAAAGGTTCGTCGTTTTCTCTGTTTACGGATAATGTCTTTTTTTTTTTTTTTGAAGTTCGAAAGGACTCGAGTGCAGAGCTAAGCTGTTGTTAAATAAAGTCCTGTAACAATGGAAAACAGTGACATTACAGAGGAAATGCAGGGAAAACCAGTCATGGAAGACAAGCAGTGAAATGTAGGAATCCAGCAAGGAAATGGTGAAAAACCAGGAGCTTAACTACTGAGGCAGAGAGGTGGAAATTCAGGACCAGATGAACTAATCAGAGAAGATGGGGAGCAGCTGTAGAAAGGGGAAGGCAGGGAAACCGAGGGAGAGAAGCTAATTAACACTCAAGGAGCAAAACTAACGCCAAGTGCACACAGCAAGTGAATGCAACACAGATCAGATTTTTTTTCCCCCATATCCGACTTTTTCACGACAAGCTGAACGTCTCAATTTTGATCTTTTCACCCTCGTTCCTCCAGCTTCTCCCACCCCCCCCAAAAAAATCAGTGCCACTTGTACATGTGGGACTAAGCTGAATATGAATCCAGTTGTTTTCAAAGCATCTGCAGTCTGAACGACCAGGTCGCATTTAATCCAACTTTAGAATTAGAATGAATGGCAGCGCAAAAAAAATAAAATGAAATAAAAGAAGAATTTCAGCAAAAACTGAGCATCTAGATGTGCTGTGTGATCGCAGCCCAAGACTCAAAGGATCCACAAACTGAAAGGGACAAATCCTGACAATAAACTAAGAGGAATATATTAAAAGGCACCCAAAAGAATGAAGCAGTTTTTCAACACGTTTCTAACACCACCTGTGGTTTGTGACAAGTATTACATGTTTTTGATGATCTGAGACATTTAAGTGTGAGGAAAAAAAGCTGATGAAAAGCTGGAGGAGGGCAAATACGTTTTTCAGAGCAAAGTATTAGAAAATAATCTCTTGGGTTTGGCTCTTTGGTTGTTTTTACTGTATGTGTTTGTTTGCACAGGGACCATCATGGGCGTGGGACAATGTTTGCTCTTTGGCTCGACAGTCGTAATCCGGAGAAAGTTCTCAGCCAGTCGCTTCTGGGACGACTGCGTCAAACACAACTGCACTGTGAGCTCACGCCGCCGCCGCAAGCCGGACGATCGATTTTCTTCAGGCACGTCTGTAAACAACTCTGCCAAATCTGCTGTGTAATTTGTCCCTCGTTGTGCGTCAAAACCCCAGGTGATCCAGTATATCGGTGAGATCTGTCGCTACCTGTTGGCTCAGCCTGTCCGCCCATCCGAAGCTCATCACCGGGTCAGAGTTGCCATCGGCAACGGCCTCCGTCCCTCTGTGTGGGAGGAGTTCGTCCGCAGATTCAAGATCCAAAGAGTGGGCGAGTTCTACGGTGCGACCGAGTGCAACTGCAGCCTGATCAACATAGATGGAAAGGTGTGCTTTTACCACAACCCAACCTGGCCCAATCCAATAGGCCCAAACCCAATTTGGACTTATTGTTTTAATTTTTTTTTTTTTTTTTTTTTACTGCTTTTGTTTTTAGATAGTTATTTTAGTAAGTTAGTTTTCTTTAACATCCACCTTGTCACTTCTTGAATCCGAATCAGCCTTTATTGTCATCATACAGAAAGAAGCACAATGAAATTTGTTTCAGTACAACCCATCCAAAGAGCAAAATTAGACAAAAGAACAACGTAAGTCATGGGCAGGTGGCTGAGGCTTCATGAGAGGCGCTGGGAGGCAGCGTGAGTCACGTTCAAATCATCCGGGATGTGAGCAGCTGCACAAACTGGGATTCCCACAATGAATTAGCTTAATGGAAACGCGGTCATTTCTAAAAATAAAACCAAACAAAAACACTAAAAAGTCTAATGTTTTTGCGCTAGAACTAGACGGTTTTTCAGCTGTATTGAGATTAGTGAATTTCGCATGAACAAACTTCTTCATCGTGTTCCTTATTTGATGGAAGCACTTCCGTAGCGAAATTAGGTTTTTTTGTTTGTTTTGTTTTGGTTTTTTTTACATTAGCAGAACATCGACGAAGTTTTGCGCACATTTGCGATGGAGACACAGCTGTTGAATTTTGTTACAATCTGAATAACTTCTGCGTCCTACTTACTGTCTTTATTTTCTCAACTAGTTAAACCATCTACTCCTAGCTGAGCTTAAACTGGATGAGCTTAAGCTAGAGCTATTATAGTCTAGCTGAGCTTAAGGAATTCAGACGCGTCCCGTCTCACCCATCCAGGTGGGAGCGTGTGGTTTCAGCAGCCGGATCCTGCCCAACTTTTACCCCATCCGACTGGTCAAGGTGAAAGAGGACGAGAAAGAGCTGCTCAGGGATTCGCAGGGACTCTGCATACCTTGTCTGCCTGGTAACACAACTCTCTCTCTCTCACACACACACACACACACACACACACTTTAACAAAAAAAAAAGAAAAAGGTATCAAACAAGTTCCTAATGCACACATCTGCCTTTGCCTCTGCAGGGGAGCCAGGTATGCTAGTGGGCCGCATCAGCGACAAGGATCCGCTCAGGCGGTTCGACGGCTACGCCGATCAGGACTCGACCAATCAGAAAATAGCTCACCATGTGTTCCAGATGGGAGACTCTGCTTACGTCTCAGGCATGTTGCATGCGGTCCGCGTGTCAGTCTCTGAATAATAATGATGTCATGTCTGGGGTCTGGTTTCCAGCCTTGCCCTGTTCAAATAAAGGCTCTCAGTGGAGGAGATGTTGCAGCGACTCGCGCGGAGGTGTAAAGTATAAAAATTAGACAAGAACAATTCGTCTGTGTTCTCCGATTGCTGGTCAGCTCAAGATAAGGCAGGCTTCAGCTCCCTGTGACTGGAAGAACAGTACATGTTTAATAATAGATTCTCTCATGGTGTTTTTTTGTTCCCCCTAAGATTTGGATAACCTTCTAACAAAGAAATGAAAGCTTATAGTTTGTTGCAAGAGGCGCTGCAGTGACAGCTTGAAAAGAGAAAAAATACAACAGAAATAAAATCTGACACTGAACAATCTAGAAAAATCTAAGTATTTAATTCTACTTCTTAGTTTGTCAAGAGTGCATGGTGCCATCTTGTCACTGTTTTCTGATTGGCTCATTATTGTAGTGAAAGATCCAATCATGAACCATTTACCTCTAAGGCTTTTGGAATAAAAAAGAAAAAACAACAGACCCGCAGCATCACAAAACCTTCCCTGTACTTACTCGTGGACATGATGTGCTTTCCCAAATCTCATCCTTTGTTCCATGTCCAAACCCACCTGTGGTGTTTGTAGCTTATTTTTAGACTCAGCTAACCAAACCACAGGTTCCAGCTGCAGTCTGCAGCAAAGTTGAGCAAACTCCATCATCCCCTGCTATCATTATATGACAATGAATGTACTGAAATCAAAAGTTGGGCTTTTCTAAATTGTTGAGTCTGACAATAAAATATGATCCAATACCAACCAAACAGTGTCCGTATGTATGATATCAATACTGGTAACGATACTTTTTATTCAAGTTTTATATATAATCAAACTTTCTGACCTTTGAATTATTTTTGTTCCAAACTTGGACAGAATCTGGAGGAGGTTTATAGATATCTACAAAATACTTGAATAACTTAACATGATTTGTGTACATTTTTCCTAAATAAAGGGGAAAATAAAAAACATAATTTGAGAGCAAAGTGAAACAAAATCTTTTTTGAGGAAGTGCTAAGAAACCAATACAAAAATAAAATAAAATTTCAAGATGGAATCTGAAACTAAAGTATCGATAGTATTGATCCGATACTGAAACCGACATGGCATCGATATTTTGGATCAATCCACCCACCTTTACTCTGTTATTTCAGAAGGATAATTATCTTTGATTTCTAATTCACGGATGAAATTCTTGATTCCTTTTTTTTCCATCTTTGTGTTTTTTTGTCCATCAGGCGATGTGCTGGTTATGGATGAATACGGCTACATGTATTTCAGGGACCGCAGCGGGGACACGTTCCGCTGGAAGGGGGAGAACGTTTCCACCACAGAGGTGGAGGGGGTCCTCAGCGGGTTGCTGGGACACACTGATGTAGCCGTCTACGGAGTGTCTGTTCCAGGTACGGATGAGATGGAAAAACACACAAACGAACCCAAACCTGAAAACTCAAGAGCCTCCTGTGTTTGTGCAGGCGTGGAGGGCAAAGCCGGCATGGCAGCCATCGCTCACACGGGAGCCGGTTTGGACCTTGATGAGTTTTTGAGTGCCGTACAAAAACACCTTCCCTCCTACGCGCGACCCGTCTTCCTGCGACTCATGCCATCTGTGGACACTACAGGTGAGGCCGCGATTCAAGGACTAAAACATGCTTCGAAAAGAGCTGAAATACAAACTTTTTTTCCCCCCCATTTTTCCTGTCAGGTACATTTAAAATTCAAAAAATACGTCTGCAGAAGGAAAGCTTTAAGCCACAGCGCACGGGGGAGGAGACCTATTTTCTGAACAGCCGGGCTGGACGCTACGAGGCTGTTGATGATGAACTGTGTAAAGCTATCATTGAGGGCAAAGTTTCTCTCTGAGACAAGAGGACACCCATAGAGTCTGCTCTATATTTTATTACTTTTTTTTTTTTTTAGAAAACTCCATTGTACGATGGAAACCTTGTTGATTCTTTAAATAAATGTTCTATATAAAATGTTTGAGAAACTTCTTACATCTTGCATCTACAAGTCTTAAAATACATCAACTAAAAATCTTTAGATAGAAGGCACAAATAAACACTAGACACTCTGTAGGATAGTTGTGTTAAAACTATACATACAATACTATAAAGCTTAACTTCTGAAAGCAAAACTCCAGCTGTGAGTTGCATTAGCTTTTGAAACACTTAAATACAATTAACCAGAAGGTATGTTGTACTTGTAATTTACTATAAAAAAGAAAACCTAGACTAAGTTTTAATTTTGTTTGTGTAAAAATAGAATTTTGCAACAGTAAAAATACATAACGTATTGACGGACGTGAAAAAGCAACCCATCCGTTGTCCCGACAACCTGCATTTCATTTGGTAGTTTTACTGCAGAACAAAAAATCTAATTATATTTCCACAATGTAAAATATTGCACCTGATCTTAAATAATTTTTTTTATTACATTTGTCTAACTCTTTTTTTTTTTCTTTTATTTCTCACACTGTTTGCACTTAACTAGATTTATTTAAAGTTTCCACGGTGAGTGATGGTAAGGTAAGGTACATTTTATTTCTATAGCACATTTTCAGCAACAAGACAATTCAAAGTGCTTTACATGAATTAGAGGAAATGCAAACAAAAAGTACTCCATAATTTATAAACTAGTAGGGGTTTCTCTGGATTCTTGTTCTGATAAACTAGATTAAAGGTATAAAACTACATGTTTGTTCTCCATTATTATTAATAAAGTTATCGTTAAACTAGCTGTTGTTGCTCAGGGCTTTGTTCAGTGAAACATGGTAGCTCACGTTAAACCTGCTCTTTCTGCTCTGCTTCTTAATATTTCTGGTGCTTGGCGTCTTCTCCTTTCCTTCAGGTTTTCCTGGTTCCTCCTTTTTTGCACAACATAATTCGACCGACTTCCTGTCGGTCTCTCTCGCTGTCTTTGCTGCAGTACCTTTCTCCGTGGGAGAGTTGCCTTTTGCGGGCCGATCCTCCGAGTCCACGCTGATCTTCACTCTCCGTTCCAACACTGCAACACCTCCACCTGCAGACGACGACTCAAAGTAAGGATAGACTGCTCCCGTGAAGCAATGCGTGAAGGTAAAAAGAGGCGCGTCCGTGTCAGCATCTACGAATGTCACCGTCCCTCCTTCGAGGTCCAGTTTTACTCGGACTCTGTTGAGGTGGCGTGAGCTGCCGACGTCGAGGGTTTGAGTGGGAGTCGTGAGAGCTAGGTACTCGCCATCCTTGAGCCTGATGCACCAGAGTCCGGCTTCTGGAGATGCTTCACATGTGGTGGTTTTCAGCGCTGACAGAGCAGCTACACCCACTGTCCATCTGTCGGTCTCCCCAACCTGAGCAACAAAAAATAAACCTTTAACCTAAAATTTCGTGAAAGAATTGTTATTTCTTGCTGCACGTGAGGTCAACTAAATGTTAACACTTCACTTATTAGTACCAAGTCTTTATTTTCTGGACTTTCTCAATTGGTAAAATGTGCTCCAGCTTCGGGGCAGGAGTGCCGCAGGGTCGTATGCTGAAGCCCCTGCTCTTTGCACTTTGCAACCATGGCTGTATTCCCATCAAAACCCTAAAATAAATTGTGTTTATTTTATTTTATTTTGTTTATTTTAGGGTTAGCAAAGTTTGCATCGTTTCCAAAATTTCACGTACCGGTTTGGTTCAGAACCTGGCAGTGAAATGTTTATCCTGCTTTTGAACACCAAATGGAGATCTTAGGACTGCAAGGAAGTCCTATCCCATTTTAGCAAATGTCAAAACAGGAGCAGTGGAGTGTTACATTTTGAGAGTTACAGTTGCGTACCCACCTCTTCCGTGCTAGCAACCCATTAAAAGTTGTTTACAAAATACATAATTTAAGTTTTTAGACTAGCTAACTTCCCTCAGAATCTGTTAATAAGTTTCTATAGATGTCCTCCTGACAAACAGCCTGGTGGCTTAATATTCCAGCTGCACTAAAGACTCCACAAAGCTTCTCCAGCTTCTGATAAAATCAGGAAAAGGAAATGATCAGAATGGAGTTACCACGAGGTGAACAGCAACACAGGATGCGCGGGGAAAATATTATCAAAGACGTTTTTCTAAAACGAGATAAAACCTGTTCCAGCTCCTCCCATCAGGGCCGATGTTACAGAACATTTATGTTCCTACAAAAACAACTTTTCCTGAACTCCCATGAATTTATTCGACACCGACTCTCCTTCCTGCTGAGTGCATGAACCGTGCGTGTAAAAACACTGCATGTTTAGTCAAAATTTGCTGCAGGTACCTTATCTGGGTTTGCATTTGCTGTCTTTAAGCATACTGCGCAACATGTGGTTGTGGTGAAAGAAGCGAACAGAAAAAGACCGAAAAATCATCCAATGTCGAAAGGAAAACTTTTAAAAACTACTGATCAACTAGAAGCTGTTTAAAAATGTAAACGTACAAACACAGCAACTGTACAAATTAAGTACAGAAACACACAATTTCACCTTCATGACCTTATCATCCGAGTCATTTTTTGCCAAAAGGGATTTTAAATTTTTTTTAGCAAATGCTTTTCTGGTATTATTTTAGGAAGGTGACCACATGCCTCGTAGTGAAAATGTGACCTTATACATATACCTGAGTGAAGCTTGCCTCCCCTCGCTTTCTCCAAATCAGACAAAACTGGTGTCAAACGTTTGTGCAGCAAAAATGTTCATTTGTGCCGCTATCATTTTAAAGATATTAAGAAAAGTTTCCAGAGGTTAAAGGTCACCCAGCCCACCCACCTTCTTCAAACCAGACAAATTTGGTGCCAATTGACTCGACTATGTTTGTGCTGCTTTGGCTTTGAAGGTATTAATGAAAGTTGAAAGGTTAAAAGGTCAACCAGCCTTTCGAGCTTTTACAAAATCAAAATGACCTGTAAAATTTCATTCACATCTTCAAAGCCAATGCAGCACAAACAAAACCTTTTGCGGCACAAACCAGGACAAACGTAGTCGAGTTGATTGACACCAATTTTATCTGATTTGAATAAAGTAGAAGGTGGGGGCGGTGCGCTGGTTGACCTTTCATGACCTCTGGGAACGTTTCTTGATATCTTTAAAATGATAGCCGCACAAACGAACATTTTTGCTGCGCAAACATTTGAGACCGGTTTTGTCTGATTTGAAGAATCACTCAGCTTCACTCGGGTCATACATGTATGTAGGTTACAGTATAGATACCTCCGTGTCCCAGCAGTGCACCCCGGTGCTAAAGCCCTCTCTTGCCAGGATGCCGGGATGAGGGTGGAGGTGTTCAGACTCGGCCTCGTTTACGAGCCGCTCTGCGCTCCGCCAGGGTCCAGCGGTGACATGGAAACGGCTCAGCTCTGAAGACGACGCCCTCACAGCCCGGCCTGCTGTTCTGGGATCCAGAGTCACCGGAGCTGGAAGACGTCAGGTATTTAATGGACATCAAAGCGGGAAAACCGAGCTGACCATGGTTAAAGTGCACGCGCATGCGTGGGAGGACACTAACAATAGGGGGCGATTTGTTTCATCTTCTCCCAAACGGCGTATCGGAGGTTGCCTAAGTGTTTTGCCACGTTGATTAGAGGCCTGTGAATCCTCTCCGGCTTGGTGTTAGCGCACTCTGTGCTACAGTGAGTAAACATGGACAGAAAATCAGATGATTGTGATTTTTAATTTTTAATTTTTGCTTTGTATGGATCAACAAAATACGATAAATCCTCATACCTACTCATTGTATCTTGGTATTCCTGTGAAAAATAATTGATTTGAGAGAAACTCCTTTTTATTTTTTGGTAATTTTTTAACTGTTAAAAAAAAAACAACACAATTTGATGATGTAACCTGTAAGTATTCGGATCCTTCTCCCCCGGAGTGGAGCTCCCGTTCAGTCAGCCGGATCTTGTCCTCCAGGGATGTTATCACCTGGTTTAGCCGTTTTCCCCTCTCCGCAGCCTTCCTGCTCTTCTCCTCCATCAGCGCATGAAGTCTGGCTGCTTCCTCCTCTCTCAAAAACCGATGAAGTTTCTCAAACTCTTCCTTCACGATCTCCTCTGTGAGGTGGGAATCAGTCTTTAAAAAGATTTAAAAAGTAAAGCTTATTTACACACGCAGACGGGTGAAGGAATTTGTTGTTTTCTTTTTTTGACTGTTAGATGCACCTGGTTGCACTTGGATGCCGTTCTGCAGGCCTGCATTGCGTCCTCGAAGTTTTTAATCTTCACGTCTAACCTGGTTAGTGATGTTTTAAGCTCCTCCTAGTATTGGAAGGGAGAATAACTTTAAAACCAGACTTTATGGAGCAGAATACATACAATTAACTTGTTTAGGAAATAATTAAAATTCAATTTCTGACTTTGCATTTGATTACTTTATAAACAAAATATAACATTTTAAAGCATATATATATATATATATATATATATATATATACATTTTATACCATTACAAGACATTTCCCACCAAATTAAATCAAATCTGTTTCATGGTCAATGATTCAGACCTGATTTCTAGAAAAGATTATGTACAATAGATTACTAAAACTTGATCAGCTTTGTTGATAAAAAAACCCCCACTTTTTTTAATATGTCTTTTTCTCCATACACAAAAACAAAGAGAGGTCAAAGCGCAACAACAAACAACTGAGACAAAAAGTTACGGCTATCCAAAATTAAAATACGCACTAGCCACCTAATATGAACTTACTTTTTATTTTATTTACTGAGCTGCTTCAACCATAGATTGTATGCAATTGGTTTTGAATATTCCTTTTTTAATGTTTTTAATCCTCAAGATTGACATCTTAATATCTGAAGTTTAATACCTCTTATATTAAATCCCAAAGACGTAATCATATATCTGTGTTCCCAGGCTACACATATAAAGTATGACTTATGAAATTAATTATAATTTTCCTGGACAACAGTTAGCTGGATCCTTTTATTAAAATAACTGTCTGGCTCACCACATACAGCAACAATACACTGTGCTGAGCTGGCATTAGCTCTTTTTGGTTTTAATAGGACTCATTGATAATTTAGGGTTATAACAAACAAATGTGGACACATCTTACAGAAAGATTAGCTGTTGTGCTTCATAAACTCATCATTTTGTTTTAAATGGCACAATTATGACTCATTAGTGTTTTATCAGACTTAACCTACATGGCTGTTGGTTGAGTCTCGGTTGATCCAGCCCTAAAAATAAGGAGCAGACTGGATGTGAATGGACAGATGAATTACCAGATCCAGATCAGAGACTAAACTTTCAGAAACTCTGCTGTAAGCCTTTAAAAAAACACATGTGCTATAAAATATGATTTCAGAGTAGAGTGATTATTTAAACTATTTGTGAATGTATGTAATAAAACGGGAATAGAACCCAAAGAAATCTACATGTCAGGCTACGTTACGTCTTTTGCTCAAACAATCCAAAATCACATTTCTGGTTTTGGTGAAAACATGTCACGGCGGATGAATCTGAAGGTTAAAGTTTCTCAGGTAATTCAATATGAATTTTAATAGTAGTCTTTAATGAAAAGTCTGTTTTTCTACAAGACACGTTGATGAAAGTGTATTATGGCTCAATTCATTCGGCCTTTAATGTGATGTTGATACTCTGCAGGCAGGAAAATATCTCTAAAATGTTTGGCCAACCAAACCGCAGACAAAAGAACATGCTAATAAAATTTCCAATGAAGATTGAAAGTCAAGACGACCCAAAAGTATTAAAAGTAACCACTTTAGTAACTATACAAACCTCCCTCACACTGGCAGACGTTAATCTCTGCAAGCTCACTAAGCAACATGTCGGAGCTGCAAGGAGAAATTCACTAATCTAAGCACTAAATTATATAAAAAAATAACATTTCTGATTATTTACAGTGGATCCAAGAGATACGCTCAAAGATGAAATGATGATGAGATGGTGATGAAATCCTCGTGGAGCCAAATTTTTTAGCAAAGACAACCGCTTAGATTACCGGGTAAGCATAATTTGTGAAGATTCTCTCTTAGTAAATCAGGGCCATATTAAATTTAAACAAGGCAGCATCTGTTTGGAAGAGGAAATGCATATTTACCAGAAACTTTATGGAGGCCTGTAAAGAATCCTCCTTGTTTACACATCTGCCGGATGTGGCTTCAGGAAGCAGGCGGAGGAAAAAGTACACAACACTTGGAGAGGGCCTCAAGATGGGGCGGGGGAACAGACAGATCATGCAAGACTCTGCGCTTCTGGCAATTCATGACGACTTTTGCGAATGTTTGGTTTGGCTTTCTGGCATCATGGCTGCTGTGACTTGGGATACCAGTGCTCAGACATTATGGTTGGCAGTCAGCTGGTGTCCATGAGGGGAAAAGTCAATTCATGTCAGCTGCTCTGTTTCTCAGCACTTCGTGATCTGTTTTATTGCTTTCTGGGAAAAAGTAAGGTCTGTTTCCATTTTAATTTAACATATATTTTTTTAACTTTTGGAATATTGTCAAAGTAAAGGTGTAAGATAAAGATCGACACTGGAAACAGTCTAGAATAAATACAGTGCCAGTCACAGTTAATGTCATGTCGAGGGAAGAAAAACCCGTAAAATGAACTCATCTTTTATTTCAGCAGCCTAATCTCAAGATATAAAAAAACAACATTTTCAAGTAACTTTCATTAATAGCAGTTGAACTTTTTGTTTTCCTGAGGTATAAATATCAATTAACAGTATAGTTAGGCTTCAACAAGGACACAAGAGCATGCAATAAATCAGCAAGAAAATAGGTTGTCATCTTAACTTCCTCATATACACAATCAGAGCAAATTGCCGTGTCATGTTTTCCCCAGTGTGTTGAGGAAGCACGCCCTGCTTGCAGTGAAGCATTGCCAGACATTTTCTTTATGTAGCACTGCACTGCATTTTAGTCCCAGAATCTTTTCGGCGGCAGAGGGACGGGCTTGCCCAGGGCCTGAGTCAAGTGAGAACCGCCACTGTTTTAAGCACTCTGTGTCTGTGCTGCCCAATCACAGGAGCTCATTCAGTGCAGAACCGAACGCCACAGGAAATCATTCCCATGTGTGGCGATCGAAATGATATGAGTCCACCCTTTGACCACAACAAACAGACCACTTTAACACCATATACTGATTCAGATGTGTGCATCCTTTTATGTTTTTTATATTGATATATATATATATATATATATATATATATATATATATATATATATATATATATATATGTAACCCTCTGGGTTCCCAGAAATGTGTGTGTTATTGTTGTTTTAAAAATGACAAGGTTAACAAATTTACTGTATGTAAATTAATATCTTAAAGTAAGATGTAATTCCCAAGTCTTATGGTGGGAGGTGAAATGAGTATGAGTTCATTAAAAAGAACTTAAACAGACGTAAAAGACTTGTTAATATGTGTTGTTAAAATGTGGTGTTCTGTTACTTTAAGAACGAACCATACGGTATAGTTTATATGAAAAGTAGAGTTCAACACGAGGAGTGACGGACAAAAGTGCTGTGTATACGTTTGCTATTGGGTGATTGCTATTCTCCTGAAATCTGATTGACTGGGGGGCGGGACAAAGGAGAGAGCGGAAAAAGAAAAAAGAAGAGAGAGGACGTCAAGGAGGAGACTCGGTGAAGAGTCGCTGGAACTTTGAGTGAAGAGTCGTGGAGGAAACACTTGCTCGTTGGTGAAACCATGAGTCGTTGGACAACCGCCTAAGGACCGCGAATGGACCGAGAGTGACGCGTTCGGTGAGCTGAAGGCCGGGGTTTTACCAAGGAGACGGTGGACCCGGAGAGACCTGCTGCACCTGCGTTGGGCCGCGGTTTGGATTTTCCTCGCCTTCGTGGATAACGTAGTGCGGGGTTCGACTGCTTTCAGGAGACAGGAGTCGTCGGGAACTTACCTACATCAGTCGCTGTGGGTTGAGGACCCGGGGTGAGTGGAGTCAATATCAGGCCTGCAACGGGGGGTTTTAATGACTATTTTGCCAGCTTTTATTTGTTTTATTTTGTTTGGTGGGCCCACTCATTAACACTGGCTGTTATTGTATGTACATGGTTATAAAAAGTAAGAACTCATAGGTGTTCCGGAATGTTCTAAATAAGTTACTTCAGAACTCTTGAGGTGGTTAACACAGAGGGAGAGTCCCTATTTATCAACCTATAGGTTGATAAAGCCTTGTGTACTTTTATTTGTCATTTGTGTTAATATTTCTAAGGGTAAGGTCTAGATACGGTTCCCACAGTGATACCTGTGGTGTATTTTCATTTCCATTCTTGAGTTAGTAAATAAATTCTTTATCCTTATCAAGTGTCCTTATTAATGGGTCAGACCTACTCAGTTTCACTGGCTGGACCGTGGGGTGTTACAGTAAGCTTTACGAACCCTGAGCGTTAAATCTAGCATAGATGACAGAAAGCGCTACATAAATGGAGGCACCGCTGGGATTAAAACACATAAAACAATAAAAATAAATAAGTAAACAATAAAATAAACTTGTATGTGAAAGCTAGACCCCAAGGTTTATTTAGTTAAGCTGTTTTTTTATGTTAATGTCTGACCCACATTACTATCTTAGTTAATTTGAATCTGTAGTCTGAAAAAGGAAAAATAAGAATTAATTAGGACTTTCCAAAGCAGAAATAAGTAAGTAAACCATTATCTACAGAATGTCATTGTTGGAAAATTGGTGTACAGGGGAGGGCTTAGATGCATCCCATGCACTTGTAGTGAAACAGGTCCCTGTCGAGACCACAGTTAGGCACATTGAAGAAACTTTAATGACTATCAAAGCCCTAGGACGAGTTAGGGTGAGAGGACGTATGTTTAACCCTCAATCACAGTCATTGATAGTTTTATGCGAGTGTAGTGAAAGAGTACACACAAAAACTATACCTCTGGATGTGCCACCTATTGAAGGAGGTGAACTGTGGATATTGCACGGGCCTGCAGATGAAGAAAATGTCAACCCGGAAAAGAGACAAACAGATCCTCTCTCACAAGGAAGTTCCACATCAACTGAAGAAGCAGCAGCACCAGAAATGCTTTTCAGCAAATCCTATGCCAGGAAACTCTGCAGAGTCAATCATAAGAGCAGTTGGTGAACTGCTAGCAAAGACAATGAGGCCTGCCCAAGAAAGTAATGTCTTCAGGCGTCTCCGAGCATATTCTGGCATAAGTCCCACACCTCCAGGAGAGGAGAGTTTGGATACATGGATGGAGCAAGCACAGCTAATGGTGGATGAGAGTGACTGTTCCATTCGAGAAAAACGGAAAAGGATCGTAGAAAGCTTGAAAGGACCTGCTCTGGAAATTGCTCAAGCCGTACGGACTGATGATCCAGATGCATCCCCAGAGGAATATATTGAAGCTCTGGAAAGAGCGTTTGGATCACCAGAGAGTCCTGAGGATCTCTACTTCTCCTTCAGAGCCTTACGTCAAAGCGCAGGTGAAAGTCTTTCAGATTTTTTACGGAGAGTGGAGCGAAAGCTAACAAAAGTTGTTCAGCGAGGAGGGATAACTCCCAACCTGAGGGACAGTGCACGTGTGGAACAGCTCCTTCGTGGAGCCACAGAGTCCGAAATACTGCTACTACAGTTACGCCTAAGAGAAAGAAAGCGTAATCCTCCTCCCTTCCTGACACTGTTGAATGAAATCAGAGAAGAAGAGTTTCAACAATCAGTGAGGAAGAAAAATATGGCTCCTTCAGCTAGATCGATTGTCAGGCAGGTGAGGGTGGAAGATGAAAATAAGTCAGAATCTGAAGTTCAGGAGCTGCAGGCTCAAGTCAAAATGCTGCAGTCCCAAGTGGCTGAACTCACAACTGGACAGTTGAAAGCCACCTCGAATGCTCAAAAAGTATTCCACACAGATGAAATTAAACCCAGAGAAAATTATGAAGTTCAGGCTTTAAGAAAACAAGTTGAGGATGTGCAACATCATCTCAATATGATGACTGTGACACACACAAATCCTCCTCAGTCTAAAGGTGCAAGATGGAGACCGGAAAACCAAGCAAATAAAGTGAATAAAGCTCCCTCTCACCTCAGTAGCCCAAGAACTACTCACACCAACCATGACGAAGAGGATTTCTTCTGTTACAGATGTGGGGAAGGAGGACATGTGTCTACTCATTGTACAGCCCCTGAAGACAATGGCAAAGTCATTCAGAAACTGATTCGTTCTCTGAGAAGGCAAAAAAGAAATAATGAGATAAACAAACAGGAAAAAGAGACCTCAAGTACCAACTGCTCTGTCAAAAGAAATGCAGTTGAGACCCAACATGCTACAGGCATCCCTAAGGGACTAGTAGGAGAGGCCTCGCTCAGTAAAGTAATCATTGAAGGTCAACCAACCAATGCCCTGATGGACAGTGGTTCTAGTGTTACCATAATATTTGAAAGTTGGTACACAGACCATTTGTCCCACTTACCTCTTCATCCTATTTCCAGCTTGGCACTTTGGGGACTCAGTGAATCCTGCTATCCATACAAGGGCTATATAGCTATGAATGTTGAGTTCTTGGAGGATGGTCTTCACACAGAGCCAACGACAGTGTTAGCCCTAGTCTGCCCCGACCCTAAGGGTCCAGACCAGGCCCCAGTAATCATGGGAACCAACGCCTGTCGTTTTCATCACCAGCCCAAGACTCCAGATGAAGCTGAATGCCATGGACAGGCTCAGTCATGGCGAGTTTCTGTCAGTACACCAAAGACCTTTAAACAGAAACACCCCTCACGCCAGCTGGATGATAATGTTGGACACATAAAATGGATGGGTCCTGGACCTCTTAAGATCCCCCCTGGTGGTTCAGCCCTGGCAGCCTGTAAAGTCATTGCAAAAGTGTCTTGGGAGCAGGATATGTTGGTGGTTGAGCCTCCTGAGCAGCCCTCTCTCCCAGATGGAATACTGGTGCCACCATGTGTTCTCTTACCATCTGACATGAATGTAAACAACTTCTCACTGGTGCTAAAAAACGAGTCAATCAAGCCCAAAGCCATCCCTAAGGGCACCATTGTGGCATGTATTCATAAAGCCAACGTTGTGACCGAGTTACACAAAGGCCAAGAGTCAAGTCAAACAATAGATCCTGGATTGTTTGATTTAGGCGACTCTCCAATCCCAAGTGCCTGGAAGGAGAGGCTTGCTCATAAGCTATCAGAGAAAGCAGGAGTGTTCTCCCTTGAGGAATGGGATGTTGGACTGGCCAGAGGAGTCGAACATACCATCCGCCTCAGTGACTCACGACCTTTTCGAGAAAGATCAAGACGTCTTGCCCCTGCAGATATCGATGACGTGCGAAGCCATCTGCAGAAACTGCTGGCAGCAGGAATAATAAAGGAGTCACGTAGTCCTTATGCTTCGCCCATCGTGGTTGCAAGAAAAAAGAATGGCTCGATCAGGATGTGTATTGATTACCGCACCTTGAATGCACGAACAATCCCTGATCAATACACCGTTCCTAGGATTGATGAAGCCTTGGATTGTATGACAGGAAGCCGCTGGTTTTCTGTATTGGATCTTCGAAATGGCTATTACCAGATTGGTATGGCTGACCAAGACAAGGAGAAGACAGCCTTTATCTGCCCCCTAGGGTTCTTCCAGTTTGAGCGTATGCCCCAAGGCATTACAGGAGCCCCGGCTACCTTTCAACGGTTAATGGAAAAGGTTGTTGGAGACATGAACCTCCTGCAATGTTTAGTATACCTGGATGACCTAATAGTGTTCGGCCGGACACTAGAGGAACATGAGGAACGTCTCCTCAAAGTATTGGACCGACTACAAGAATATGGTCTAAAGGTGTCTATTAATAAGTGTCAGTTCTGTCAACCTCAGGTCAAGTATGTTGGCCACATTGTGTCTGCTTCAGGAATTTCTACTGACCCAGAAAAAATTAAAGCAGTCCTTAACTGGGAGCAGCCTACGGATCTTAAGAGTCTTCAGTCGTTTTTGGGTTTCTGTGGCTACTACAGAAGATTCATTGCCAACTACTCTTCCATTGTGAGACCCCTGACAGACTTAACCAAAGGCTACCCTCCTGTTAACAAAGGACAGAAAGCAGTTGACTCCAATTCAGTCTACCTTAAAAAATCTGAACCCTTTGGAGACAGGTGGACTTTGGCCTGTACTACTGCTTTTAAGAAAGTAATACAGTGCCTTACAAATGCGCCGGTCCTGGCATTTGCCGATCCAACTAAGCCCTACATATTGCATGTAGATGCCAGCTTTGATGGGCTAGGTGCTGTGCTCAACCAGGAACATCCAGAAGGATTGCGTCCTGTAGCCTTTGCCAGTCGAAAGCTGAGAAACTCTGAGAGAAACTATCCGGTCCATCAACTCGAGTTCCTCGCACTCAAGTGGGCTGTGGTCGATAAGTTACACGATTACTTGTACGGAGCCAAGTTCACTGTGAGAACCGACAACAACCCACTGACCTATGTCCTTACTACGGCCAAACTTAGTGCTGCAGGTCATAGATGGTTGGCTGCCCTGTCCACCTATGATTTTGGCATTCAGTACCGACCAGGCAGGGAGAATATTGATGCCGACCTGCTTTCCAGAAATGCAAACTCCGAAGAGGAGGGGTGGATACCCCCATCTGGAGTGAAAGCCCTATGCAAAACTGTAAGTGTTGCTGGGGTCTCTGAAAACATGCGGTGTGTGGATCAACTGGGTGTATCTCCATCCGCTATTCCTGATCTGTATGTGTACCCCATCTCTCTTGGTGAGAACCCAGTGCAACAGTTCAGTATGACAGACCTAAAAAATTAACAAGACTCAGACAAAGCTATTGGAAAGATTAAAAATGAGATAAAATCTGGAAATTGGCCCTGTAGCTTCCAGACGGATCATCAGGAGGCCATTCTGCTACAGCGAGAAAAGGAAAAGTTGCAGATAAAGAATGGACTGATGTATAGGAGAACTTTAAGGCCTACAGGGAAGGAAGTGTTCCAGTTGGTGCTTCCACCAAAACATCGGCTTCAAGTATTAAAGCAGTTGCATGATGACTTTGGGCACCTTGGTATTGAAAAAACAACCGAGTTGGTGCGGGATCGGTTCTATTGGCCGAAAATGGCACACGACATTGAGCATTATGTCAAGACCTGTGGGGTATGCGTGGCTCACAAGACCTTGCCTCGCAAAACCAGTCCCCTACACCAGATCACAAGTCGGGGCCCATTAGACTTGGTCTGTATAGACTTCCTGTCAATCGAGCCAGATTCTCGTGGGGTGGCCAATGTTCTCATTATTACTGACCATTTTACTCGGTATGCTCAGGCCATACCCACCAGCAACCAAAGAGCTACTACAGTTGCTAAAGTTCTGCTAGAAAAGTTCTTTGTGCACTATGGTCTGCCATGCCGAATCCACTCTGACCAAGGTCGTGATTTTGAGAGTTTACTGATCAAAGAGCTCCTTAATATGCTGGGGATAAAGAAATCAAGAACTACACCCTATCATCCCCAGGGAGATCCCCAGCCAGAGCGCTTTAATCGTACTCTCTTGTCTATGTTGGGCACTCTGGAGCCAAAGGACAAACAAAAATGGAGTCAGCATGTGGCCTCTATGGTTCATGCTTATAACTGTACTCGTAATGAGGCCACAGGATATTCACCATACTTCCTGATGTTTGGCCGGGAGGCTCGCCTGCCTGTGGATGTGTGTTTTGGTTTGTCTCAAGCTGGAGAAGAAGTCATGAAACATCATCAATATGTGAACAAACTGAGAAAAGAGCTACGTCATGCTTGCCAGCTTGCGACTGAGGCTTCCAACAAGAATCAACAGAAAAACAAGAGAAGCTATGATAGCAGGGTATGTGCTCAGAACCTGGAGGAAGGAGATCGGGTTCTTATTCGAGCCTTGGGAATCCCTGGAAAACACAAGTTAAAGGAGAAGTGGAATCTGCAACCTTATGTGGTTGTTGGGAAGCTCCCTAACTTACCTGTTTATCGGGTAAAACCCGAAAGTGGACGAGGTGTAGTAAAGACTCTCCACAGAGACCATCTGCTACCAATAGGGTTTCTGGTGAGGATTCCAGAAATCCCTGAAAGAAGCTCCCTGCCTCAGAGACCTTCCACCAGATCCACTGATGTATCTACAGCAAAGTATGAGGTGCAGCATCCCGCAGAGGAAGTGAGAGATGAAGATTCTGAAGAGGAGGAAGACGTCTCTCAGCAGTTCTGCAGAGGAGTTGTCCAGGATGCCTGGTTAACACGTCCTCCAACGGTCCAGTTATTGACCCTTGCTAATGACAGATCTGATGTCATCTCGGAAGGAGATCTTGGTGGACCAACTCTGTCATGCAATGAGGAGGGATTGCTTGATCACTACGCAGTTGTAGAAGAGGACCCTGTGGCGGACACAGGGCTGGAGGTGGGAGACGTCCCAACATCTAGTGTGTCTGATGATGAAATTAACTCTACCAGTGTTCCTGCTACTAAACGACTGGTTAAGCCTGTCATCCGTCTGAGCTACGACGAGCCGGGAAAGCCCACGGACAAGCCATTGGTCATTGTGCACAGGGGGGTGAGGATATACATAACCAGAGATCCTGAGGAAGATCCTACAATTTTCTGTCCTCCGCCCTGCAATGTCCCAGTTCATAGAGTAGCAAGCTGCAGCTTTGTGAGTTTGTAGCATACAGAACTGTCTGATGGGGACATCAAGACATTTAACCCGGGGAGGGTGTAACCTGTTGGGTTCCCAGCTAGGAGGGTTTGTAAGCTCTTTTAACACATAGAGTTGTCTGATGGGGACATCCAGACATTTAACCCGGGGAGGGTGTAACCCTCTGGGTTCCCAGAAATGTGTGTGTTATTGTTGTTTTAAAAATGACAAGGTTAACAAATTTACTGTATGTAAATTAATATCTTAAAGTAAGATATAATTCCCAAGTCTTATGGTGGGAGGTGAAATGAGTATGAGTTCATTAAAAAGAACTTAAACAGACGTAAAAGACTTGTTAATATGTGTTGTTAAAATGTGGTGTTCTGTTACTTTAAGAACGAACCATACGGTATAGTTTATATGAAAAGTAGAGTTCAACACGAGGAGTGACGGACAAAAGTGCTGTGTATACGTTTGCTATTGGGTGATTGCTATTCTCCTGAAATCTGATTGACTGGGGGGCGGGACAAAGGAGAGAGCGGAAAAAGAAAAAAGAAGAGAGAGGACGTCAAGGAGGAGACTCGGTGAAGAGTCGCTGGAACTTTGAGTGAAGAGTCGTGGAGGAAACACTTGCTCGTTGGTGAAACCATGAGTCGTTGGACAACCGCCTAAGGACCGCGAATGGACCGAGAGTGACGCGTTCGGTGAGCTGAAGGCCGGGGTTTTACCAAGGAGACGGTGGACCCGGAGAGACCTGCTGCACCTGCGTTGGGCCGCGGTTTGGATTTTCCTCGCCTTCGTGGATAACGTAGTGCGGGGTTCGACTGCTTTCAGGAGACAGGAGTCGTCGGGAACTTACCTACATCAGTCGCTGTGGGTTGAGGACCCGGGGTGAGTGGAGTCAATATCAGGCCTGCAACGGGGGGTTTTAATGACTATTTTGCCAGCTTTTATTTGTTTTATTTTGTTTGGTGGGCCCACTCATTAACACTGGCTGTTATTGTATGTACATGGTTATAAAAAGTAAGAACTCATAGGTGTTCCGGAATGTTCTAAATAAGTTACTTCAGAACTCTTGAGGTGGTTAACACAGAGGGAGAGTCCCTATTTATCAACCTATAGGTTGATAAAGCCTTGTGTACTTTTATTTGTCATTTGTGTTAATATTTCTAAGGGTAAGGTCTAGATACGGTTCCCACAGTGATACCTGTGGTGTATTTTCATTTCCATTCTTGAGTTAGTAAATAAATTCTTTATCCTTATCAAGTGTCCTTATTAATGGGTCAGACCTACTCAGTTTCACTGGCTGGACCGTGGGGTGTTACAGTAAGCTTTACGAACCCTGAGCGTTAAATCTAGCATAGATGACAGAAAGCGCTACATATATATATATATATACAGTATATTCCTTTTTTTAGACATCTTTTTGCTGTTTTCGATTTCTCTGATGTGCAATTTAACTAAGCAATTGTATCATATCAGCCTGGCCGTCGCTTTCCCACGCAATTCAGCACGATTCAAATCTCACTTCACTGCTCCGTCTGAGCTTTCTCCCACTGAAGTGGATTTCTCTAGCAGAATTTTTACCGGGCCAATCGGCGAACAGGAGAAGAAGTTGTGAACGATGATGTCGATTTTCTATGCAGTTTTATAATTGTAGCCTGCCTGTAGTTTTAGCAATGACAGCAGAGGAAGTGAATCAAGCTTTGCAGACCGTGTTGGCCACACTTTCAAACATTTAGTTAGCATTAACAGCCGCCTCCGTTCGGCTCGGCACTTCTCTCTTCGCATTGGAAGATGGCTATTTGCAGCGCAGGCAAGTTCCTATAAGCTTCGTAGCATCATACGTCATGGACAAACTGGCGATTGGGTAAAATTCAACACCTCAACCCAGTCCAAGCCTCCAAAAAGAAATAATTTCTCAATAGCGGAGAGTCCAGACCAGCTGTATGAAGCAAAGCCTAGAACAAGGATCTGGTTTTTACAAGGTTAGTGTCATCCTGATTAGGGTGGGAAGCCTGAATGTTTAAATGTTTCTGACTATTTAAACTTCCAACTCTATGTCAACACCTTTCTATTCCTAAAAGATTTACAATGCTTTCTCGTAAACATACAACTAAGAGTATCAAAGGTCAAGGTAAAATGTACAAGCAGCACCAAATTCCAGATTCCTACCTTGCAGTCGATCGCGGCCTCCGCTGAAAGGTACACCCTGTGGCCTGCGTGGCTGTCAGCTGCACAGTGTTTACATAAGGGCTCCAACTCATCCAGACAGAACAAGGACAGGTACTCCTCGTGTTCCTCGCAACATTCTGCAGACGCAAGCGAAGAGGGAAAAACAGCGTCTGCCTCTGATCCGGGCAGGGGCGAAGAAGAAGAAGAGGAGGCCCGGTCACTCATGGCTGTTCTGACAGATATGAAGACAGTTTAGTTTGTCAGAATGAAGCGGCGAGGGGGAAGCTGGGAACTGGAGAATGGCAAATGGGAGGCGTCCTGGTGTCAGGATTCCACGGTGGTGAGTTGGCATGCATCTGTTTAGAAGAAGTGAAGCTGAATAACAGAATATCTGCTTTCAGTCTTCTCATCTGACGGGTCTCTACCAGTGAAGGTCTGTCTTCTTTAAAGCTGATTCATAGATGTTCACATTCCTAATTAAGACTTAGCTCGTCCCTTTTTGCGCCTACTGTGTCTGTCATAGTAAAAGAAAAATAAACAGGTCTGAGTTATCCATTCTCCACCAGGTTGTAAAATTACTTTAAGTGTACAAACCACATGACTAAAGATCGATGTGTAATTATTCCCTAAACAAAGACAAACTGGAAAAAGTTGAATTGTAATTCTCGCTATTATGATTCAAAGTGCTTCCTCCTTTTCCGTGACTGTTAATCAGAATCTAAGTTAGCTTTTCACGGAGGTCGGCTGGTCATAAAGTTCTGCTGGTTGACATGTAACTCCTCTGTATGGATCCAATTTCGTTGGCCTTTAACACTCTGAGCTGCTCAGATCCTGAACTCATGATGCAGATCAGTTTCATGCGACTCATATTTCTTTGCTCGTATGCATCAACCGTTGACCAGTTTCAGGTGAAATTCAGTAAATGATTGGGGGCAAAAATGGTGTCTCATCTTTTTATTTTCTACAATATATATATTTTTTTATCAGAACAGAAGCATGTTTATAGACACATTACAATTAACACACATTACAAGTGACCATAAAGCCATCCTTGAAAAAGTATCAAAAATAATAATACACTATCTAACTTATTAGATGGCGAGTAGATAAAATATATATGTTTTTGATTTAATTTTTAAAGATATTTCTTGTAAAATGTGTGAAACCTCAGACCTTGTGGGGGAACACTGAGTCCTGTCATGCCTTTGAAGTCGACTTCAAAGGCATGAAGTTATTTTAATTTTACTTATAGAGCACATCTCATGCCATAAACATAAACTCACTATGTTTAAAAGGAAATGTAAATATTAAGGCAAGCAATGACGATAACATATCAAGCACATCTTTGAAATATGTATGCCTGGTTTGATGCTGAAAGCTGCCGATTGTATTTTTGTTTTTTCGTCATCGACTCACTGAAATAAAGCAGAATGAGTTGGTCTGTCTTCAGTGCGGTTTTCAAGAGGTTTTGTATTTTGTAAAATCGTGCAGGAAAAATTCATGCTTCATTATCCCGCTATGCACTGTCCACTTGTCAATGAGGGAATTTAAAACTATGCGGTAACAGATTCAAGAGCAAAGCAGATGATTTGGAGAAGTTCTAAAATAATTTTCATCTTGGAAACTTCAACTTTCGTCTCCTTTGACGTCACGCTTACCAGTTGAACAAATCAGATTCTTTGTGTTCTGAATTTTTGACCCACTGATTTTTAACAGAGCGTGTTACAGACATCCTGGGTAATCTGATTCCTCTCTGTAAGCATCATTACTGCTCTCATCTGCTGAAACATTTGAGGAGGAAACGCACAGAGCCCTCTGAGCCCCGTCCTCTCATTCAGCATGCCGTGAGTCACTTCCTTCCTGGGTTTCTCAAATCAGAAACATATCCCTACGGCGCATAAAACTCAACAATGGCACTGGTTCAGGACGTCCCGGCTGACGGGATTATCATGGAGGGGACTTTGCCTCAGTGTGTGGATGGGATCTTCTCATATTGCCACCTGCAGGTCAGCAGCGATTTTGCAGTGGGAAGTCGTAACGCCAGAGAGGTAAAGACTGGATCTGCATTTGGTTCTTCCACTGAAGCTTCATCCAGTGTCTTCAACGTTTCAACTTTGAACACATCAGGTGTTTAAAGGTGGATAGAGCTGTAAGACTCACCTTTTGTCCTTTCTGGCTGCCACGGCTGCACCTCCGTACCTGAGCATTGTGCGTTAGTGTGTGACATGAGCCAGCACATTACAGGTGAGCGCCTTCAAAACAGATAAATGTGCACAGATTTATTATTTTAACCGCCTAGTATGATTTTTTTGTGCGTGTGTGTGTGTGTGTTTCAGGTAAGTCAGAGGACAGACTGGCTTGTTGGGACTACAGAGTTTCCTGTCTTAAGCATGCTTACAGTAACCCAGCGTGTCTGTCTGGCTACCGGCTCTTGTGAAGAACAGACCTGCTGGGCAAACACACTACAAACACGACATCAAAGCTCCGGTATGGGCGGATCCCTCATCCCTGCTCCCAAATCTGATCCGGAAAACATTTTAGAGTCATCTCATTTATTCCCCTTATGTCTTGTTTTTGCCTGGTGCGGTTCAGCGCTCTGGTGTGAAAACTCACCAGGGTCCAAGACTTTCTTAGATGCTGTGCTTGCACTGGAAAAGCTCGGAGGACGATTTCAAACTGAAGCATATCCAGTTAGTTGTGAAGAGGAGGTGAGCTCTTATCAGAAACAGAGATATTTTATATTTTAGGATGTTTGCTCCCTTTTCTTGGCAGAGTTGTTGTAGTTCATCCAGTTGGCTTCCTGGTGCTGATCTGGGTTTCGGCAGAAATCATAAAAGCAAGAAAATAAGTTATCCGTCCCAAAACGAGCTTGGTGTGTGTTTTGGATTCATTTAACTACTGAATAACCCAGTGTTGTCTAAGTTTCAGCCTCTTATAGCTGTTGTTCTCAGCTAAAGTGGGAGAATTGGGAGTTAGACTATTGATCTAACTCAACTGCATGAAGTCAACTGTCATGCAGCTTTTTTGGTTGAACATCTTACTTTGACTCTTCAAAACGTTTTTCAGTTTTTCAATTTTTGCCTTGTCTGACCATAGCACATATCCGCCAAAGCTTAAAAGTTTAGAGTTTGAAGAAGAGACTTCTTTCTTTGCCTCACCTTACTCTGGAAACAGACGCTGGTGTTTCAGCATCCTCCAGCATCATGTCGTGCTTGGGCGGACATTTTTCTTTTCCCCCTTTCTACCAAATTGGTCTTTAGACAGAGCCAGCTACCAGCTGGTTCTAGTCCTGGGTTTGGGTAAACACAGGAAAAAACCTGCATTGTGACCTTTCAAACCAACTTTCTTTCATCCAAAGGAACATAGTCTGAGTTGAAACGTCTGGCTTTCTAGCTGGAGAAAGATTGGAACCATGATGAAGGACAGACTTTGGAATCAGTCTAACATTAATCTTCAGCAATGGCTTCCGACATCAAACCTACTGAAGTTTGTAAACTGTGTGTAAAAGATTTAGAGGGAACTAAATCGAAGTTCACCAAATCTGCCTGTAGACAGACCCGGTATCCATCTACAATTATACCAAAAACTCGTTGATAATCTTTACAGATTAAGTCATAATCTGTAAAGATTATGACGGAGGTACAACTCTCTAAAGGGTGTCAGGTTGGGGATATTTGTGCCTGTATTCAGTGGTGTAAAGGAAATGACAAATTTATAATAAAGTATTCTCACTTTTTTTTGTTTGCTAAATCTAAATGTTGAAAAACATTTCTGTTTTCTAAAAATAGAAAATCTTACAAAATGTTTTTGTGCCATTTCTAGTGCAAATATCTTAGTACGATTGAAATAAGACAAAACTAACTGACGAATACATTTTCAACAAGATATAGGATCTTGTTTTAAGTCTCTAATTCCTTAATATTGATGAAAAAGTACTAGTTCCACTGGCAGATTTTTTTTTATTTTTTAAATGGGAAAAATTTCTTGTTACAATTGAAGAAACCTGCCAGTGGAGAACTTTATATCAATGTTCAACAATTATTAACTTGAAACAAGCTCCTACACTAAAATGTTACTTGTCAGTTATTTTTGTGTTATTTCAAGTGTACTAAGATAATGGCACTAGAAACAGAAACAAATACACTTGGTAAGATTTTGCATTCTTTTAAATGCATGCTCCCTTTTAGGCCAGTTGGCTCTTGAGCTTTTCGTGCCTGTGTGTGATTTTTATTTAATTCCACTTGTCAAATCCCTTTAATGCACTCAAGGGACACAAAGGTGCTGGTGGGAATTGTGATGGAGGACCTTGAATCCTACCTGAGGGAGACGGTACTCCCCAGGAGTTGTGCATGTCGCAGCAGGAGAAGGAAAACATGGATCAAAGCTAGATGCTCTGAAAAACAACATGATAAGCAACGCGTTTTAGGCAGATGAATTATGCGACGCTTTCTTGTGTGATTCAGTTGCTGTCTGAGGTCTACAAGGTAGTAAAATGTCGGGTGTAGGAGGCCGTGTTGGGTCTGAAGGAGGAGTTTTACCATCTGAGCGTGGAGAAACGTGTCTCTGCTGGACTCCATCAGGTGGGCCTGCTGCAGGACCACTTGGCTCACATGATCACGGGTGAGTTTGACTGAACAGGCAGATGTCATCGTAACAGAGGCCTCCTCACTGCCATGCTTTGTTCTTTGTTCCCAAGAGGACACGTGTGCCTTCAGCACCACTTGGTCGCACTCTGCAAGAAGTTGCCCCACCCATCTGTGATGGATTTGCGTCTGTCTGGGAGCTCTTTCTGGAGACATCATACCTTTGGCATCCGCAAACACACCAGAGAGAGACGTTAAAAAGGAGGTAATGTGGAAATCTTTTGCATCTTTCGTATTTAAGACGATACATTCAGCTAAACCAGGGGTCTCAAACTCCAGTCCTCAAGGGCCGCAGTCCTGCAACTTTTAGATGTGCCTCTGCTGCACCACCTGAACAGAATAATTAGGTCATTAAGGCTCTGGAAAACTGATCTACACAAGGAGGAGGTAATTAAGCCATTTCATTCCAGTGTTTTGTACCTGTGGCACATCTAAAAACTGTAGGTCTGCGGCCCACGAGGACTGGAGTTTGAGACCCCTGAGCTAAATAGACCCACACTGATCATCCAACCCAGAAGGGTTTCTAACCCTAATTCTAAAAAGTGTGGACTTGACGGACTAAATAAATATCGCAGCCTCACATTCCTCATTCTCAGCCCATGTAAAAATCTTTCTGCTCACTCCACATTTATACACTACAACAGTCTATGTTGGTCTGCAATACACGTCACAATACACTGGTGTTTGACGTTGTAACAAGACAAGTTGCGGGAAAGTTCAGGGAATACGACTGCTTTTGCAGTGAACGGTGAAATGTTTGCTCTCCCAAAGTTAAATAAGAAGATATTTCAAATGCACCTTTCTTCTCTCCCTTTATATTTAGGTTGCCAGCATGGCTGCTAAGATGTTTTGGCGGCTCCGTGTTTTTCTTCTGACTCTGCACAGCTCACAGCAGCGCTGTGCAGAGTCAGAGACAAGGTAGTACAGGTGTGCAGGGAGGGAGCGGCTCCAGCTCTGATCTTATTTCTGAACTGGTGTACCATGAAGAGCTGCCCCACAGTGTGCCAACACACACCAAGCTCCATGTGTGAAGGCTCCTCGTCAGACTCTGCAACGCTCTGCCCGAGCACGCCGTCTGACAGGGAGGACACGCCGGACGACTCAGGGGAACATGTGCTGCTTCGTGGAGCGGAGTGGGTCAGAGCCATGGAGGAACTGCAGAACAGGAAGCAGGAAAAGTATAACACAATGCAAATCACAGCTGCAAGCATCATGGTCTCTGCAAAACACTCATGTCAAAATAATGTTGTTTTTAAATATGACTTTTTATTGCTCTAATCCAAATTAAGATTTTTCAATAGATTATTGGGAGGAGTAAAATGACCTTTTTAAAAATGAAATATAAATAAAGACAAAAAAGTATTACTTTCTCTTTAAGTATGTTGTTTTACCATCTTTTGAGGGATGCCTCTCTTTTCCCCTCCACTAAAAACAAACCTTTTGCAACTTATTAAAGCTTGAAATGGCATTCGCAACATTTTTATTTCTCCAAAGGTTAAACCTTTGGGTAAAAGGGAGAGAAAAAAAAAGAACGTTCCCCCCAAAAGGTTCTTAAAGCGTTCCCCAGAACAGAACATTCTGGTTTTCAGATCCGTCTGCTTCCTGAGTTTTGCTGTTGGGTTTGTTCTTAAAGGGAAAGAAGAAATAAAGCGCTCGAGATGGAAATCATATTTTTTTTTTGTTTTTGTTATTTATTTAAGTAGGGGGGATTCCGCCGTAAGAGTTTCTGAATTTGAATGCTGTTATTATTATCATTATTGATTTTCACTATAACCCGTGCACACGGTGCATTATATAGCATTAAAGTGACAGTGAGTTCTCCTTGACGCGGCCCTGTCCTTCCCCTTTAAATCCAGACCCTCCGCCATGTCGGCATAGACAGCAGCTTCCTCTGCTTCTGCATCCCCTGTCTCCCCCTCTCTGGCTGCCACTTTCTGCCGCGTCAGCTCCGTCTTTTTTCCTCTCTCTGCCCTCCCTGCCATGCTCCGGGTCACCTCACTGCTGCTCGCCCTGCTGTTCGTTCTGTTGCCGGGCTCGGGCTGGTCTTATTTCCCGGAGGAGCGCTGGAGCCCCGAGTCGCCGCTCCTGGCTCCCAGGGTCGTCATCGCGCTGGTCTGCCGCAACTCGGCCCACTCTCTGCCGCTGTTCCTCGGAGCCGTCGAGCGGCTGAACTACCCGAAGGACCGCCTAGCGCTCTGGTGAGTTTCACTGACGCAACTAAATGTTAATATATGTTTTAGTTAATTTATGTAACGGGGAGTAGTTAAGAGACGCTATCAATGAACGCGGACAACTTTAATGTTAAGGCAGTCGGCTACTTGTGGAGAAAGGACGTGCACTTTATCTGCACTAATCATATAATAAATGATTATATTTGATATGTTTAGTGAAGTTTTTCCTCTCCGCTGGGCGTGGACCAGTTTGCTCGGAGAACGGGACACATGAGGCGGCCTGCGCCTGCAGAGACGTGTCCGTGAAAAGTTCCATTCAGTCACAGATCATCCCCTCATCCCCCCTTCGTTTTTCCCCCTTCTCTCCTCATCCCCACATCCCCTCCTTCCCCCCTCCACACACCCGTCCTCTTGTCTGAACTAGAATCAGAACTTATAGAAATAAGCAGCTGAGTTTCAAACTCTTCCAGCCTAAATGACCATGAAACTTGCCCAACAAGTATTTGCAGGAAGGAAAAGCTTCGCTCCGGGGTATTCTGTCATCCTGCACAGATTTGAGTCAGCCCTCTCACTTCCCTTTTTCTGCTTTCTTTTTTATTTATTTATTCATCTTCCATTTTTTTTTTTTTAAAAAAGGTCTGTGTAATGTTTTAATCTTTTCATTAGCATTCATACCTGACAGGTTGAATCTGTTTCTATTTCATGGCCCAGCGGGATTAACAAGGAATTCATGGGCGCAAAAAAAAAAAAAAAAGCTCCGAGAGGAAGTTGTGTTCTGACTTTGAATTTTACTTCTGTGGATTTAAAAAAAAAATGTTGAAATGACAAATGCTGATGTAAATGTGTTGTTTTATCTGCAAGTCTTTTTGTAGCAAACGACAATGTTTACGTTGAGCTCTTCTTTCACAGTTTATGCCTAGCGGGTCGTCGACCTTTTATGTGGTTTACTACATGAAATACACAGACGTTTTATTTTGCTCCTGCAGCAGAGAAGCAGAATGCACAAAAATATGTGCTTTCATTTTTTTTCTAACACAAAAAAAATCTAAAAAGTGTGACAGACATTTGTATTTAGCCTCCTTTACTCGGATGCCCCTGAATAAAATCTGGAGAATTCAGTTTCCTCAAGAAGTGACCTTAGTGCTAAATTGTATTCTCAAAATATAAGCATAGCTGTTCTGTAAAGTTACATGTGAGGAAGAAGGCACCCCAGTCAGACGAGACGGAAATTAAACCAGACTAAACAACAACGACCCTAAAAAGGGCGTCCGCGCATCCATAAAAAGTCTTGATTTTATGTATCTAAAACATTGACCTTCAAATATCTTAAGTTCTTTAAAAAAAATTAGCGATGGTCTTACCTTTCGTAGCATGTTTTCCACTTTGTGATCACAAACTCCTCATGAAGCATGAGGATGTTTTGTGTTTCCCAACCCTGGTCCTCAAGGCTCACCGTCCTACATGTTTTAGAGGTTTCCCTGCTTTAATGTGCCTGATTCAACTGATTGCAGTTCAGCAAACGCCTGATAATCAGTCATCAAATGAAATCAGCTGGACTGAAGCAAGGAAATACCTAAAACATGCAGGGCAGTGAGTCTTCAGGACCAGGGTTGGGAAACACTGGTAAGGTGTGTGAATACTTCTGCAAGAAACTTTTTTTATTTCCTTTTGATGGAGGAAGAAAAAAAAGAAAGAAAACTACCTGCAGACATCAGTGTGACAAGTTGAGAAGGAACGCTTGGCAGTAGAGTCCAACCAGCATGCAAACTCCCAGAGGGCTTTTGCTGTCATTGGCACGACTGATGCCAATTCATAAATCAGTTTCCATCCTCTCTCTCTCTCTCTCTCTCTCTCTCTCTTTCAGCTCTCATATCCGTTAGGCATAGTTCTCCAATCCCAAATATTTACTCTTCAAAAAACACTTTGTGTTTTTTGTGTGTGTGTGTGTTTGTTTTCAAATCACTGCCTCTGGACATTGAAAACCTCTCAGCAGTCAGACGCCCCTGCCGGCACGCTGAGAGCTAGACGGATGCAGCGAAGAAGACGGATTGCGGAGTCGGTCGCACGTAGGCGTGGAGATGACACCGCTGTGTTAACGTGCCACAGACACATGGGAAACGAACAGCGGCAGCACGCTGACTGTCACTCGCTACGTGACAGGCTCGGGAGGAAATCCATTTCTGTCATTTTTACACATTCTTTCACTCGCCGGCTCTCGCTGCCGCTGCCCGTCCCTCAGACACACATTGGGATTTGTTATCATAACACAGACGGTAGACGAATGCCTCACTTTTTCAGCCTCACGGTCCAAATTTTTTCCCCCCCTTTTTTTAAGGGTGGCTACGCTCTAATAAACAAGACTTTGACCGAATGTAACTATCTCGGCTCTCCTGGGTAATTATTAAAACATTTTGTTTGCATTTTAAAGAAACTGAAGTAAATTGGTAGCTTTCGTGCCGATTGAAAGCATTTCTAAGGAGTTTCAAGATGCGGAAACTCCTTCATAGTTTCCTTCACCTTTTCTTTGAAGTCACAAAGAGAAACTGTTAAAAAATATTTTGTCAAACCGTGTTAGAGATACAGTTGACACTTTAAAAAGAAGGAGCTGCATTTAACTTCTAGATACAAAACTAGTCATAATAGGCTTTTTTATAACCAGAAAGTAATAAGGAATAAGATCCCAAACTTACAACGGGATGCCTAGTTATCTTATTTGAAAACAGAAACCTATGGTAAAGTAATTAAACATATTGGTTATTATAGACATCATAGTTTTCATAAACTAGTGTTTATTTCCCGCTTAACAATTAGTTCTAAATTCATTTCAGCAGGTTAAAATCAAGTAATTAATTTGTGAAATAATTCTTGCTTGTGGAGGGCATTTATTGTATCGTTCATCATTTATCGTGAAAAATTTCCTATAAGAATTTTGATTTATCGTTTACCATATAAATTAACGTTAAATAAACCCCCTGACAATATTATCAGAAATGTTACTTTTACTATTTTCTCCACGGTTGGCTCCATGAGAGGATTAATAAATATCACTGTATTAGAAAATTTGATGAAATGCGGTTAAGATGTGCAGTTTTAATCACACTTATGTAAAGAAGCCTGTTTCAACTGTGAATGCTTTTGAAATATCACATTAAATTTCTAAGTCCTTATTGCCCAGTCCTAGTTTTTGCAGATTTATTGTATTTTGCCTGAAATACAGTTTTTAAAAAATGCACAAATGCAGTTCATGTCATAATTTATACACATAAGCTGTATTTTTCCTTAAACAGCTGCTTTCATTCGTAGGAAAGCACAATAAGTTGCAAAGAAATATCTGGTTACAAAACAACGGCTTCATATGTTAGTTTGGCCTAATATGGCTTCAGTTTAAGATTTAAGCACAAGGAGAGACTTGGAGTATCAATATTCGTTCCCCACAATCACTGCATGTTTGTGTGTAAAAGTGTTTTTATAAAGATCGGTGGCTGGATATTTTTTTTTTCCAAAACTGGCATTATTAAGAAGGCGAAGGAAGAACTGAGCAGCATCTGTGTTTACATAGCTGCTTTTGTTTCACTCTCAGAAGATGCAAAGGGCGAATGAAAACTGTGAAAATTCACTACTCTGCAGAGATCGTGTCACTTATGGTGTGTGTTTAATGTGTTCGTGCCTGTTTTAAAGCAGACTTAATGTGATTTAGAGGAATGGGAAAATGTGAACAATTTTCACCAGCTGTTCATGGTTGGAATCCGGTAAACTTGATGTTAGCGACTGGCTGCCGTTACGCCGGATTTCGTCTTCCCCACCGGTGGTCATAACTCCTATATCTCCCAAATTACAATAATCCAGTGTTTTATGTTATTTGGCCTCATTTTGATAACAGTGGAATTTAGTTTATTGTTACTTTTTTAATATATTGATTACTTCTGAAGCTGTTAACTATGTCTTAATTTTTTTTCTCCCAATGATTTTTTTCAAATTTTATTTTTCTCTTTTAAGTTCTTAAAAACAAAAAAATTCCAAAACTTTTAACTTCATGCACTGTAAACTCCATTAATCTCTAAGAACAATTTGTCGCCCGAAACAAAGTTTGTGCACAAACATTAGCAGTGCACTGTCCCCCACTAGTGCATTAGCATTAGCCTTTTCCCTAAAATAAGCTTCTTAGCTATAAATTTATTAGCCATGTTTAGCACATTGAATTGAGGAAGTCAATATAAGACAACATGCTAGTGATGCCCCACATGCTACTGACAGCATTTAGGCTAACATTAGCATTTTGGCTAATTTTAGCTTATACACTAGTTTTAACATACTGCATGGAGTAAGTCCATGCTAGTCAACATGCTTGTGATTCTCCACATGCTATTAATATTACTTTAGCTATGCTTAGCCTTAATGCTAATGTTTAGCATCAGAACGCTGGGTTCCAACCAAAGGCTGCCACACGTTGGCAGGCCCTGTTGAAATTTCTTCAGAAATGTTCTAGTTCCTCTTGTTGTGCTCCACAGGGTGGCGACAGATCACAACATAGACAACACCACAGCGATCCTAAGAGACTGGCTCATCGTGGTGCAGAATTACTACCATTATGTGGAGTGGCGACCTGATGACGAAAACAGGTAATGTAACGTACATCGAGTGTTTTTTTTTGTTTTTTTAATGATTTTTTTCTTCTTTAAATGGGCCCATCTTTTTATGTCCCAGTGCCTTTGAGGACGAAGTGGGGCCAAAACACTGGAATAATCTCCGATATGAACACGTGATGAAACTTCGGCAGGCAGCGCTGGACACCGCCCGCGAGATCTGGGCCGACTATCTCCTGGTATGTTGGCGCCAAGTCATGGCACTTAAACTTCTGCTAACTATCAAAGTAATCTGCATTACTTTGGAAAACCTGTATTGATTTAAAGGGAGAGTTTGGATTTTTTCTGTGTTTCGTGGACAAGTTATTAGACATTAGTATCACAGATTAAGTAGGTACCACTTGTAGTGCAATACTTGTGAACTCAGCCACTAAATCCAGTATGAACGTACTTTTAAAGCCCAAGTGCAAAATAGCCCAAGTGCTTCAAGCATTTTCAGCATTCATTCATTTATTGTTGTAGAGGTTTTCTTTTGAAGTTAAATGTCTTTTGTATTCCCTATCAAACCAATCTTATTCAGAACACAAGCATAGTGGTTGATGAAATAGAGCAAATGTTTGTGCTTCCCTCTTTAAAAAAAAAAAGAGGCTAAAATGCCCTGAACAGCTGTTTGACTACCAGCTGCCCCGCAGTTGCTGACTGTTAATGCGCTCTGACAGACTAAGGGAAAATATGGCAAAACATAAACTAATAACATATCCTTGCAACAACACCCCATAAGGCCGTCTTAACCCATTACAACGAGAGGATCCACGCAGCGCCTGTGTGCTCGCTTCCCTCTCTCTGATCAAACCTCGTTGCTGATGAGTCATCCGCCGGCGGCCGGGGAGAGGAGAATGGGGGGGGGTGCTTTCTCTGCAGGCGCACACACGTTGATGAGTAATTGTATGTAAATATTTAGCCGCTCTCTTCGCTCTGTAGATGGCCGACTGTGACAACCTGCTCACTGACAGAGATGTGTTGTGGAAGCTGATGAGGGAAAACAAAACCATCGTCGCCCCCATGCTGGAGTCCAGAGCCGCTTACTCCAACTTCTGGTGCGGGATGACGTCACAGGTAATCGGAGATTTATTTTTAGTCCGCTCGAGATCCCGCGCATCTGTTTCAGTAAATATTCATTGCATATAGAAGATTCCTTGGTGCAAAGATTGTTATTTATGTAATAGAAGTTGAAGAATAAGTATTCTTAGAGTTGTTTTTGCCCTCCTGTTCAGCTGCTGCTCAAATATTACACTGAGATATTTTTCTCTGCAATGTGACACTCTAACCCATCCCGTCGTTCTTGAACCACTGCACACAGAGAGCCAACAGACTGTAAAGATTATGTATCCGAGAGCCTCAAAGACTCCCCAGATGGCAGATCAGATTTATGTTTCTTTTTTATGTGCCTGAAAACCTCTAGAGGAGGAGAAAGAGAACAGAGCAGCAAATGAGATGGAGACCAAACCCATCGCACATGTTCCAATTTGTGGTTTTTGGGGAGCATTGTTCCTGGGTCAAACTGCTGAGTCAAACTTAGCTGCTTGTTTGTCCAGATTGTTTCCAGAATCATCTTTAGAAAATTCCAATAAAAAAAAAGTGATTTTAATTATAAATCTAAACCCTTTTAAATCCATTTTAAAGTGGGAATATGTTTGAATATATATGATTCTGGTAAGAAATTTAGATATGCTTATGGTGGACATGTTGGTGTTTATGATGTATTGAACAGGAGACTTTAGTCTAACTTTTAAACGGGGGTAGACGGTTATGTATTCTCCAGACACGTAATGCAATTTGAAAACACAAATACCTGCAGCTGTTGTGAAAATTGAAAAAGAAGCTAATAGAAATTTGATGTCACTTTATAGCCGTATTTGACGCCTCTGTCTGAAAAGGAAATGACACGGGACACTCAGCAATGGGGAACTCTGACTGTGTGGTTTTGATGCCGCCATAGATAGTAGCTCTAAAGGACTGGAACTGGGTTAAATAAATCCTTAAATAAATTAGAAAATTATGTTTTTATATCTCACTGACTAAAAGTGTATGTTTGTTTTCTCACCTTGGTCATCCCATACTAGAGTGTTAAAGTAATAAAATGGTAAAAAAAAATAACAATACAAATAAAATGGTTCTTCAGATAGAAACTTATTTATGATGATTTTTTTTTATCAAGTATAGCTTTTATTTTGAGGCATTAGTGAATAATGAGGAACACCATAGTGCATGTCATATGAAAGAGAAATAAAGTCCTCATTATTTTGCTAACAAAAGAAAAAACATCGTTGAGGATTTTTGTGAGGATTGTTTCACATGCATTCATAAGGAAAATAATTTTTTGTAGAAAAAACTGAAAATTAATCACTGTTTCTTTAAGGATTGGTTCCACATCATGCAAAATTAATTTGTAAGTAAGATAGCTGATTTATTTCTCAGGTGTACTGAAATCTTTGCTCCATTTAGCTCTAAGGAAGCTTAAGGATATTAGAAAATTATTTGGCGGGTGTGCAGATAGCCCACATCCTCATTATGTTCCATTAGGGAGTATCTTCAGGGTTTGTCCACGCTAGCTTTAATAAAAACACCAGCTGGTTCTGCTCATTAAATTAAGTTAAATTAAGAGAAAGCTCTGTGACATGTGTTTTCTTGAATATGCAAACACTTTTGCATAATTTAGATTTCTCAAACTCATTTTACCTAAGGTGCAAGTTTTTGTTTTTTTTACATAGTTGGGAAAATAAGTATTGGAGACACTGCAGATTTTTCAAGCCTTTCTCTTATGATCTGTAATCTTCATCATACGTTCACCTCAACTGTGAGACAGAATCTAAAAAAAAAAATTCAGAAAATCAGATACATTTTTTTTTAGGAGTGCACCGATTTATCGGTGCCAATTTCCTTAATTTTGGGAGATCAGTGATCGGCCTATTTTTATGCATGAAGCCGATCTTATCCACCGATCTTATCTAGCTTGGCAAAGGTCTAAGAATCAACCACTATCCTCTTTTGCTCTCCGGTGAGAAAGGTTTGACTGACCGAGCGGCCCACCAAGTTATGTCTGCACGTTTACAATTAACAATAGTCACCCCACTGTTGCCAACTGCACAACTTTCTTGCCATATTGCGCAACATTTCAGACAAAAAAATTGGTATCGGCCAACATCGGAGTCGGCAGGTTAAGCTTTTTAAAAGATCGGTGATCGGCAAGAAAACTGCAATCGGTGCAGCCCTATTTTTTTAAAATAGTTAATCTGCATTTTATTGCATGAAATAAGTATTTGATCACCTACCAACCTGCAGTAAACCCCTCCTGTTCTCCATTTGGTGCTTGTATTAAACACATCTGTCCACACACTAAATCAATTGGACTCCAACGTCCAACATGGACAAGACTGAAGCGCTGTCTAAGGACACCAGGGATAACATTAGGATGGGCTACAGGACAACAGTTAATCAGTTTGGTGAGAAGGCAACAACTGCTGGTGCAAATGGAGGAAACTGTTTTATGAAGGTCAGACTCCCTCAGACTGGTGTTCCAGGCAAGATCAGGCCTTGTGGAGCATTAATGATCATGTGAAGTGTAGAGGATCAGCTCAGAACTGCATGGGAGGACCTGGTCAATGACCTGTGGAGGACTGGGTCCACAGTCTCAAAGGTTTCCATAGTAACGCACTGTGCTGTCATGGATTAAAATCCTTCAGGGTGCACGTGTCCAGCCAGGTCCATCTGAAATTTGCCAGTGACCATCTGGATGATCCATTGGAGGCGTGGGAGAAGGTCACGAGGTCAGATGAGACCAAATTAGAGCATTTTGTCATAAACTCCATTCTATGTTTTTGGAGGAGGAAGAAGAAGGATGAGCACAGTCCCAGGAACAGCATCCCATGCGTGAAGCTTGGTTGTGGGGCCATTAAATGTGAGAGTAAAGGTATCGAAGATGGGTCGTGGCTCGGTCGTTCAGCATGACGGTAACCCGAAGCAGTGGCTCCAGAAGAAGCATCTCGAGGTTCTGGAGAGGCCTAGCCAGCCCCTAGACCTGAACCGTGTAGAAAATTTATGGATGGAGCTGAAATGTTGCAAAATGAAGAGCTGTGTGGAGGAAAAAGGGCTAAAATCCCTGCTGCCATGGAAACCTGGTCAAGATTTCTGTGTCAGAATATTTTGTTCTATTGTAAATATTAAAGTCTAGAATTGGAGTAGGTATGCTACATTAGACGTTTATTTAATTTAAGCATTTAATTTCCTTTTAGAATTAATAAAGTATTTTTAATCTGAATAAATTTTTTCGGTTGATGCATTGCTTTTTCTTTTTTGACAATTGTTCCTTCTGTTTTCGGATAACTGTGCAGCTGCAAGGATTTCTACTCTCACTTTTTTGACTTTTGGACAGTTGCTGTGCGTAACCATGGCAACGAGGAGGCTGAAAAGGAAGCTTCATGGATGCAGAGCCAGACCAAAGAGTGGAGAAAGAGGACATTCAAGCCTCTCCTCCATCAATCATAAAGAGCAAGGATCATATTCCAGACTCTAACATCTGCCTGACTTTCTAACCATGCAATCAGACGGCATTAAAGAGGAACGGCAAAAGCAAATGAGGTGGATTAGCAGTGCTTGCCAACAACTGTCATCCTGGACAAGTTGCTGTGAAATATCATCTCTGCTGCCCGGCTATTTAGCATGAGTCAGTCTCACAGCAACAGTCTTCGGTCAGAGGCTTTTTCAGATTTGTTGCAAGACTGACTGCTACTGGAGATCCCTCCTGGCCACAGCATCTCTGTCCAGCAACTCTTTGAAGATGCTGTATGAGTCCCAATAACATTTAATTTTCCTTTGGGATAAATTAAGAATTTCTTAATTGAATGGATTTTTTTGAATGGATGTTGTATTAAATGCTTATTTAATTAAATAAAAATACTAATTAAATTAAAAATCATACAATGTGATTTCCAGAGATTGTCTCCTATAGTTGAGATGTACCTATAATGAAAGTGACAGATCTCTCTGTTATGTGCAAGTTGGAAAACTTAAGTCAAATACTTATTTTCCCTACTTTACATTAAACCTACTCAGCTGAAGCTGCAGACTTTATTTTTAATTTTTAATTCCATTTTTTTGCATCCTCTCCATAGTTACCCGTAACCTCAAGGTCATGCCCACTTCCCTTTTGTGCTTTTTCAGTTGTCAGCAAATTCCTTTCATTAAATCCAAACCATGTTGTTTTTCAGGGTTATTACAAGCGCACCCCGGCCTACATGCCCATTCGCCGCCGGGAGCGCCGGGGCTGTTTCGCTGTGCCGATGGTCCACTCCACCTATCTGGTGGATCTGAGGAAAGAAGCCTCCAGTCAGCTGGCTTTCTACCCGCCACACCCGGAGTACAGCTGGGCGCTGGACGACGTCATTATCTTTGCTTACTCTGCTCGCATGGCAGGTGGGGAGGAAAAATGTAGCTGAGATTGCCTCGTCCCGTTTTTAATGCGCCTGCACATGTCGCATCGTTTGTCTTCTTTCCGTTCCCTCCCCTCCTCAGACGTGCAGATGTATGTGTGCAACAGAGACACCTACGGGTATTTCCCGGTGCCCATGCGTTCCCACGCTACCATGCAGGATGAAATGGAAAGCTTTTTGCACACTCACCTTGAGATCATGGGTGAGTTAAAGAGCTCAGTGAAACTGGGCCTATATTTGTTTGTTTAATTGTTTTTTGTAAATGTCGACTGTCTGACACTGATTAGCACCACAGGGAAAGATGTATAAAAGAACTTGAAATAAATGTATTTTTGGATTGCAGTAGTAGAGAAACATAGAAACTCAACATCTAATGTTATTCAGTCAGAAAAAGAGTTTCACTAAGATTTTCTTGTATCAGAATAACTGGTGGGACCCAAACTATTTTAATTAAATGCAACTGAAGTATTTTTGTTTTAAGTTGACCGGAGTTTCTCTGAATTTTTAGTAATTAGTAATCAGTGATGGCATAGTTACTTTGAAAAAGTAACTTTAATCGGATTACTGATTACTCCTTGAAAAAGTAACTTAGTTAGATTACTGACTACTTGATTTGGAAAGTGACTAAGTTACATTAAAAGTAACGTTTTTAGTTACTTTCAGCAGCTGCTAACAACAGCGCTGTGAAAATTACATTGGTCTTTGCCAATACTTAATTGTAAGCTATTTTATAATGGTAACATCAACAATATGTCTCCACTTATAAGGTTGAACTGAAGGGGAGATTTTGTAATGGTTACAGTACAAAAAAAAAAGGTTAGTAATTTGTGCATGTTTTTGTGTTTTATGCCATTTTTCAGGCATCAGGAACATGTATTCACATAAAACTGGCACACAGCACATATGTAGAGGGTTTATTTCAAAGCTTTTAGGTTATTCATTTATAGCCCCTGCTGTCTTCAGTGTTGACATGCAAACCGACTGAAAGGAGCTAATGAGTAACCTGAAAGCTTTCACATCGAGTAATCGGTTCAAAGCCAGATTACAGAACCATGAACATTCAGGTGTAGTTGAACCTCTACTGCTCCAATCTACTGTACACCCTTATGATTTATTCAAATATAAATCATAAGGCTCCTGGGCCACTCAACAAAGTGCTTCACTTTCATTCGGCTGTTTCTAACTAAAAATGATCAGAGTTCACAAAGAAAGAAGAATGTTTGAGGTGAGGATTCTTTAAAGAAAAGTTCTCGTAATAGAGATCAGGATCATTAGCAGGGCTGCACAATATTAGTAAATCGTGATGATGTTTGTGAACGTCACTTTGAGTTCGTTGCAAATCGCAGAATGAGTTAAAAAAAAAAATTTATTGTGTCCATCTCGACATGCTGCTTCTGGCTACATCTGCTGTTTTCTCAAAGAAACGGCTTAGTTGTATTTTCTTTATGACTTTACCTTAACGCCTTGCTAAAGCACAGAAAGCTTCTCCAAATATAAATTGCACATATTAAGCACTTGACTGCGTGGTGCTTATTTAATTGTCTAATATTTATGGCAGTTCAAGCAGTTTTTGCAGTATTGATCGTGTGTGCAGTATGACTGCGAAAACCGAGCTTTATTCATTGTGCAGCCCTATTTATTAGTAATTTTAAAAAATACTATGACGTGTACTATATTCAGTCTGATATTTATCACTGCGCTATTTGCAAAACTTTACTACCATAGAAAATATGAGGGTTTATGGTTCTGGTGAGAAGTTTACATACAGAACATATACGCACATAATTGTTTACATCACTGGAGGATTTAGGTAATCTTTTAATTTTGGTGACTTGTTTTGCTGGTTTGGAAAACCAAATAATATTGACATTTTGGAGCAGCTCAGGCCGAGTCCTGACTTTAATCACCTTGTGTGGAGTGATTAAAGTCACTCCTCACAATACCAAAGGAAAGAGGCAAAAAGCTGATCAGCAACTTCAGGAATGTTTTGATTGCTGTAAAGCCTAAAAAATATTTTCTATTGATTAGTTAAACTTGCGTTATTATGCCATTATCAATATTTCACTAGGTGAGTGCAACTGAATTCTCTATACTGACAAAGTTACAGCTCTAATTTGACTGTTTTTCCTATTTTTACTTGTATAACTTATGATTTCACGCTCTTCATTTTGTGTTTTTGTAAACTTCTCTTCTTTTTTTCTTCTTCTTTTCTTCAACAGTGAATAATCCTCCATTGGAGCCCTCCAGCTTCCTGTCTCTTCCTCCCAAGCATCCAAACAAGATGGGCTTTGATGAGGTATACTCACACGCCACCTCCTACGGTCAGGAATACGCATTAGCCGAGCGTGCGTGCGTGTGTGAGCGTCTGCATTCGTTTGCACGCAGGTCTTCATGATAAATCTGGTTCGTCGAGCCGACCGCCGCGAGCGAATGCTGAGAACTTTGTACGAGCAGGAGATCAGCTGTAAGGTCGTTGCTGCTGTGGATGGCAAGTATGTTTCCTCGTCGTCTTCCTCTCCTCCTTCCTGTTTGTTCTTTTTTAGCACCTCTGGAACGTGTGCGCTCGCCTCCTGCAGAGCACCAAAAACTGACATAAACAATCAGGTGAAAAGTAGCTGTTTGCATGCGCTTACTGCTGTTCTCGCTGTTTATTCTGCTGGAGGTGGGTTTACATGTTTCATCTGTGTAAATACAGCCGAAACCTAATATTCAAATATTTCTATTTCTTTTTTTTTTTTGGCTGTGTCTGGTGTTTCATCAGTCTGAACTATTCATGTTTTACAACAGTTAGGATTACTATTATTTCTGTCTGCTAAAGGCTTAATAAAGATTAAAGATTTGTTTTGCATAACTTTACATACATGAAGATCACTGAGACTTTAAGCAGTTTGGAAAAGCCTATGGGATGATGTCATGGCTTTGTGAGCTTCTGATAGGTTCAGGTAAATTGAGGCAACCCCTCAACACATTGCTTCCCTGTGTGACATTGTGAAAAATTCAAAGAAATCAAACAAGAACATGGAAGATATTTGCATTTCCACTCCAACTGTAATAATCCCCTTTCAGCTAAATGTTGTTCTTTCGTTACTGTATCATTTTTTACTTCCTTCCTTTCTCTCATTTCCATCCAGTTACTTGTGGTTCCTTCCTTTCTTTCTAAGGTTGGTGGTGGCTGAGAAGGTAGACGTTTGTCCTGTAACCTCTGTCCTTACTTTCTTTTGTTTTTCATTTCTTGTCCCCTCCTTCTTTCTTTCCAACGGTGTACAAATTTTTCAACATTTTTTTCGATCCTTCCTTCCTTATCCTTCCTTTTTCTTGTGTTCTTTCTTCCTTTTTTCTTTGTCTACTTCTAAATCCTCCATACTATGGTGCACTGATAAATCAGCCCTAATTTTTGTTTAAGAGATCAGCGATCGGCTACTTGATACTCGATCGATAGACCCGCCCACCAGGTCTCACCTGCATGTTTGCAGTTAATAACCACCCGACTATTTTGAGGCTTTTCAGACTAAAAAGGATTGCATCGGCTAAAACTCGGAATCGAAAAGTCAGGCTTTTTAGACATGGGAGATCAGCCAGAAAACTGATCTCGGTGATTCTCCATGCTGTACAAATATCTTCCATACATTCATAGAGAATGTTTGGATTTTTGTTCTTTTAAACACATCTAAAGGAGTTTTAGGAAAGCTTGAGTTACAAGTATTGGGAGATTTTTACTTAATAAACAGAAGGTGGTATGAAAACCTTTATTTTGAAACTAAAATACCCCCTAATAATCACCGTAATGACAAAAAACGGCAGACATCTCCAGGTACCAACACCTTAGAGCTACTTTAGTCTGTAGAAAAGTGAACATAAGCTTTGCTATAGACAGCATATTGATTGAACTCTAAAGGTCGCACGGTGTAATTAGTTCAGCTTTATGCTCTTCCAGATGAGCGGCCGGTTAATGCTCCGGTCTTTTTCCTGCTCCATCAGCATGTGGGGTGAACTTTATGATCTAGCTTACACTCAGTTGATTGGGTCCAACATCGCTAGAATGAGGGTCAGCTGTCCGCCAAGCGAGTCCTCGGAGTCCAAGCTTAACCTCTGTGGGACCTCATCAGTCGTCCTGGAAACCATCCAGCCATTGGACGCCCTAAAATACAAAAACCTGACAAATGCAACGCAATTTTGGGAATAAACAAAAGTTGGTTAAGATCATATAAAGAAGAAAAAAAACTCCAGTGTAGCATATTTTATAAAGTTTGGACTGTGCGAGTCAATTATTGTTATTTTTCCATTCATGTAATTTATAGATTTAATCTCTCATCTGTTTATATTTAATCCCATCTCTTTCTGCCAGAGCTCTGAATACGTCTGACATAGATTCCATGGGGATTAAAATGCTCCCGGGATACAAAGACCCTTATCACGGTCGGCCCCTCACCAAGGGCGAGCTGGGTTGTTTCCTCTCTCATTACAACATCTGGAAGGAGGTGAGACACTTGAACGCACCAGAGGCATTTGGCTCCACCTGCACAAGGCTGATAACAGTTTGTGTTTAAACAGTAGATTGGTTCGTTGTTTGGAAACTCGGTTTTCTCAGACAAATTATCAGTTCAGGATAGTATTTTTATGCACTTGTTTACGATTGAGAAAGACTTTGGATCAGACATAAGAATATTACTTTATTACCTTTTTTTTATGATTGAGTAGTAGTGACAGAAACATACTGACTGTATGTGCCACCATGTTGAGGTAGCTCTATTAGCCACCTTCAGCTCGTTTCCATATTCGGATCTGTTTTTTTTATTTTTTATTTTATTTTTTTCCCCCCATTTTTCACTTGGCAGGTGAGTTTCCTGCCCAACCAGGCAGATCATGGTCTGCATGGTCATTAGACCAGACGGCACCAAGTCCTGCTGGGAAAATGAAAACGGCATCTCCATAAAGCTAGCATAAAGCATCAAGTTCTCTGAAGTGCTCCTGGTAGACGACCGTGTCTGGTTTTAGACTTGATAAAACACAATAGATCAGTTTTTCTCCCACATTTTTTTCTTCCACTCACCTTTCCATAAGTTTGCTGGCATACAACACAGTCGGCAGTGACATTTTGTAGCTTATGCTCTCTGCAGAGTCCCGCAGCTGTCGGGTCATTTGTGTAAGTCCTAAAACTGCATTAGAACAGTTTTTTTTTTTTGCTGAAATAAATTGCTTTTCAAATTTTACAAAAATAAAACATTATGCATTACGTGTACATAATACATCTATAAATGCTGTAGTAATGTTTGTTGAGATGCACCTTTTTAAAGCAGCGGTTTCACAAATCTAATACTTTTAAAAGAAAATTTCCTCTAGGAGGGAAAAAAACGTTCTAAGTTACAGTCGGTTTAATTGAACAAAATATAACAGGAGCCAAGTTTGAATCACCTTTTGTTGTTTTCTTTAGTCTTTCACAGCTAGAAAATAAAAAAGAGGCACTGTAAAATGTTATTTGCTTCATTAAATGCCCTACTAAGTAAACATTGAGCTTGTTACTGCAGCTGAGCGCATCGGTTTATGATTCAGAAAGACGCCTCCCGGTGCCTCAGCTGCTGTGAGAAATCTTTATTTCCCTGTGAACCTGTTCAGATCGCGGAGCGCGGCCTCCAGACGACCCTGGTGCTGGAGGACGACCTCCGCTTCGAGGTGTTCTTCAAACGCCGGCTCCAGGCACTGCTGCAGGAAGTGACCACACACAAACTGGACTGGGATCTTATGTGAGTAAATAGAAATAACTCGGATTACTCCAAAATAATCCCTCCTGTCATCCATGATGTCTCTACTGCTGGCCACCACACATTCGGATGGTTCGGAAATGTTCTGTTTTAGCGTTTTACTAGTGAGCACAGACGCTGAGCATCATCTCAGGGAAAAATTAAGTTGCCAAGTTTATTTGATTATCACATTTTAGCAGAAAGGCAGTTCAAAGTGCTTTACACCACAGAAATGTGATGCAGTGGCAAATTATGGAACGAGCAATAAAAATTACTGTTTGCCAAATGCCATCATCAAGACCGTAAAGCAAATGTCCCTCAAACATATGGATTACTGTCCTAGTTCTAATTAATCAAGGCCTGCTGAAAGCAGGTGGGGGTTTTAGCCTTGATTTACAGGAACTCAGTTTTTCTGCGGTTTTGCAGTTTTTTGGAAATTTCTTCCATATTGAAAACCGAATGCTGCTTCTCCATGTTGATGGAGTTTAGATATGTTCACAATGTTTAATCTGATATTTTAACAGCCATCAGTTTTGATATTCTTTATTAGACTGTAATGATATGGACGTGATATTTAAAACATACGCATAAGACTGTGGTGCCCATGGAAAAGATGAGTAAAAAAATTTAAAAAATAACTAAAAACTATTAAAATGAATGTTAATTCAGTTGGGGGGGAAATCAGGTTAGGAAAAAAAAAAGTTTTACAATAGCACCATTCCTTTTATACATTTATCTGAAGCATATTTTAAGTTTAAAATGTTTGTCCTCTGAGCAGGATCATAAAAGAGGTTAACAAAATCCTCATAGCTCTACGTTGAATCATAATGTTTCCATAAGAGCCGTAACATCTGCTCTTTATTCTAACCGGGAAAAAACCTTCGGTAACACTTTATTTGAAGAGGTGACATGACGCTGTCATGAACATGACATAACATCTCTTATGAACATGACGGAGTCTTTATGAATGTTTATGACTGTTGTCATGAAGTGTCATTCAGTAAATAATGACACTTTTAATGCAAAATTGCTATGAAATTTACATTAAATTTACGTTGGTAGGACTGTTGCCTTGCAGCAAGAAGGTCCTGGATTCGATTCCCGGCCCGGGGTCTTTCTGCATGGAGTTTGCATGTTCTGTGCATGGCGGGTTCTCCGGTTTCCGCTCACAGTCCAAAAACATGACTGTCAGGTTAATTGGTCTCTCTAAATTCTCCCTCGGTGTGAGTGTGTGTGTGGTTGTTTGTTCTGTCTCTGTGTTGCCCTGTGACAGACTGGTGACCTGTTCAGGGTGACCCCACCTCTCGAACGTTAGCTGGAGATCGGCACCAGCACCTCCCGACCCCACTAGGGGACAAGGGTGTTAGAAAATGGATGGATGGATTATTAAATCTCTAAATTTGCGTCATTATTTGGTAAATAATGACACTTTAATGCAAAGTTGGCAAAAATATTTTTTTTTCATGAAAAAATTTATAGTGGGAAAACATTTGGTTTGTTAGGGTTTCTGTAAGTTGGTAAATGTGTATTTTATGTTATTAAAATACTGGTTATGTGGTGAAAATACTTGCTTATTTCTAAGTCTAAAGGTTTTGCATGAACTATTGTTTCACAAGGTGAAACAAAAAAACAAACAAACTTTTTTTCAGTTTTAATTGGTAATCTGACCAATGGTTGCTCAGATACATCGGACGGAAGCGGATGCAGGTGGACCACCCCGAGAAGTCCGTCCCGAATGTCCACAACCTGGTGGAGGCCGACTACTCCTACTGGACGCTCGGCTACATGTTGTCTCTGCAGGGAGCCCAGAAGCTCCTCATGGCCGAGCCCCTGAGCAAGATGCTCCCCGTCGACGAATTCCTCCCAGTCATGTTCGACAAGCACCCCATGTGAGTCCAACCCGTGTTCTCTTTGTTGTCCTCCGGGTGGCGCTCTTCTTTTATACGACCCCCGTTTTCTGCCCCGCCAGTTCGGAGTACATGGAACCCTTCGAGCGGCGGGACCTGCGGGCGTTTTCCGCCGAGCCGCTGCTGGTGTACCCGACCCACTACACGGGGGAGGCGGGCTACGTCAGCGACACGGAGACGTCCGTGGTGTGGGACAACGAGACCGTCAAGACGGACTGGGACCGGGCCAAGTCGAGGAAGACGCAGGAGCAGGGCGAGCTGAGCTTCAAGGCGCAGAATTCGGACGTGCTGCAGTCCGAGCTGGAGAACGTGAGCGCACGGGACGAGCTGTGAAGAAGAAGAAGGAAAGGGAGAAGTAGAGCTCCGACACACGGATACAAGGGAGACTGAAAAAAAGCTCTGATGCAGAGTACAGAGGAAAGTATGGAGGGAACATGATCAAAAAGAGACTGAGAGGCAGAGCTAATGGAGGCTTAGTTCACCAGGAAAAAAACAGTTTTCTTATAGATTTCTCGCTCCACTAATGGATCTTTCTCCTGAGAGATTAGATGTCGAGTTAACTCTTGAAGAGTCCGCTAACACCTTCTGGTTTATTTATTGCAGTCGATACAAATGTCTTGCTTTAAGTGTGGTCCAGTTATTTTATTTTTGTACATCAACTTTTCCGAAACTAATACAAATGTTCACTTAGACTTTCTGTGCATCTGAAAAGAAAACGAGAATGTGTATATGTATATGTAGGGCTGAAACAAGTGGATTAATCGATTATTGGAATAATCATCTAATTTAGCAACCGATTAGTCGGTAAAGGGAGTATACAGATTTGTTGAAAGAACAACATGCTTAGAGCAGTAATGAACTGTAAAACAGAATATACATTTTGCCTTTAAGATGAAAAGAAAAACACTTTTTCAGTAAATATGTTCAAAACTCCTGAAGTGGCATTTTTAGCTTCACCTGCAACAAAGTCTAGTTTGCAGCCCTACAAATATGCAACCTTACCTTATTATTGTTAATTTAGGAGTATATTTTGGGTCAAAATAAATAATTAGATCACATTTTATTTTGCATGGACTGACTCTGCAGCTCCTCGGGTGTTTATGTGTGTGAGCTCCTGCATGTCCACAATCTGTGGCCATTTAAACCAAGAAATGTTATGTTTTGGGGGTTTTTTTTACTTTTTTTTATTTTTAGGATTAATGCAGATGATGAAAGGAATAAAAAAACAGTTGTAGAAGAAATATATTCAATTGTTCTTGCTTTCTGTTTTGGATGTATCTTGTTATGCCTGCCTGAGGTCCTGACACCAATGTTTCTCTGTTAGTGTCTCTTATCGTCTTGTTTAAGGTAAACCTCTGTCATTTCTTTTGTTTTTAACGATGAATGTATCTGAGTCTCTTCTTGCCAAAGAAACATTTTCACGTTTGGACAGCAGCAGATTTGATTGTCTCTGTGTTTTTTTTTTTTTTCTGCTCTTGACCTTTTGCCAGATTTATTCGCAAACCAGCAGCTTGTGTTGCGTGTTTGTATAAATTTGCAAATATAGATTTTTATTTTTAAAAAAACTAAGTCTCAGCTTTGTTTTCTGCACATTTTTCTTGCCGAAGGTTACCGCTTTATAGAAGCAGTCAAAGCCCTTTTAAACATTGTGTCGACAACCACAAAGTTCAATTTATTTTATTAGGATTTAATGTGACTGAGACACACAAAGCAGAGCATAGGTAAGACGTTTTACAAAATGTTTTTCTATTTTTTTTTCTTCTTACAAATAAATAAATGTTTGTCTGTACAGTGTGTATAAAAAATATTCATACTTTTACATGACCAATAAAATGTGCCTTTCGTTTTTTTAACAAAAAGTGAAAAACTGATTTCTACAAAATGACAAAAACATTTTTTAACTTAAAATAAGCGACTGTGTCAATATTCGCCCTCTTTACAGTGACGGACCTAATTCGACAGAGGGCCAGTCAACTGCTGCTAGCAGCCTCACAACAAGTTGAGTACAGACAACTTGAGTGCAGTGAATGTGTCTCCAGATTGTAGCGTAAAGAAAAAAAAAAATCTAAACCAAATGTACGCTGATGGAGATTGTCATTGATCCAGGACATAATTATCCTAAGTGGGTCAGTAGAAAGCTGCTGGACGTCTTTGTTTCTTGAGCCCTGAAAGCCATAAACACACAGAGCTTGACTGGAAAGGTCAATAAGGTGCATTGAGTTTTGTGGGAGAAAACACCTAAGCATTCAAGAGCGTAGCAATACTTTTGCCAGACACTTTAAATCAAACGGAAAAGAAAAGAAAACGTCCGCGGCGTCAGCTGAAGCTTCAGGACTAAAACATCTGGACTGAATCTTTTGGCAATCAGCATTTTTTTTATTTCAGCCCAAGCCAACCCACGGTGCAGCTCAGACTTCTTTTAATTACCACTGCCTGGTATTTGCCCTCTCCGTAATTACATAATGGTCAGTTTGGATTACAACAGGCCACAATTACTTATCTGCATTGTGTGTTTCTGTTCTCATTTGTTATTCATTGTTGACCCGTGGAGCTCGCTCTTTGTGTTTTGCCTGCTTTACAGATTCAAAAGGAGAGAGAAGAAAAAGTTTCCTACTTAATTCAGGAGCAAGAAAGACTGATAAATATATATATATATATAATTAGACTGAGAAATAATGTCTTTATTAAGTGTTGGAGAAACGAGTACACCACTGTGCATTATCTCTGTAATGATTCAAGTCGCTATCACCCTTCATGCAGTAATTGCATTTCTTCTCAGCTGAGCAGTGGGGTGTTTGCTCTGGTGTAACGTTAAAGCTTTCAGTTTGCATTTGATTTGCTGTATTAAAAAACACAGACCCCCGCTGTTGCAAATCAAACATCACTAACCCAGTGCTGCTTTGCGTTTTTTTTTTTTTTTTTAAAAAGATCTGTCCTGAATGAGTGCGTTGCTTTATTTTCTCCTTTTTAATTCAAATAACGGGGTTTTTTTGGTTTAGACTCTAGTGTATATTTGTATGTATAAAATGCTGCGATCGATTACTGAAGGCAAACACAAAGGACCACAACTGAACCAGCGCTGGTCACGGACCCCTCCCACTGAACACCAACAGAATGTCTCTAATAATGGACAAAATAATGTGAAATAGAGCCTTTCTGACAGAATGAAGTAGGCTGAAAAAATCCCCAGAAAGTCAAAACAATCTGCCCAGGTCTACAGAAAATCTAGAATAGATGAGAAACTTTGACATCTATCTGTCTGGAAAGGATTGCAAACACTTTTGGGAACATATTGACACAAATCCTTTGCAGTTAATCAGGAACAGAGCGTTTGATTTGTTTTTCTTATTATGAAGTGTCGTCAGAACTTGGCTTGTCAATGGTCATAATGTTTTGGCCAGTATTACTTGTAAAAATCAGTTAGTCTTTGACTCATTCAAACTTGGTCCCAACCTCAAGGTGTCCAAACATACAGGGGCGCAAAAAGGGAGTAACCCTATATCCATAGGGGCGCCCAGTTAGAGGGGGCGCCAAACGATGGAGGAAATGTATGTTTTATTGGCGTTTTCTGTATTTAACAGCTGTCTGTGAAGGAATTTATAACTGCATAGTACGATATATATTACACAATGTTTCTTTTGATTTTGATCTAGCTGATCACCTCAACCTGGACCCCGAAGTCCCCCTGAGGCCCCAATAATACACACAGTGAGAGTAGCTCCACTGCGAGCACGTGCTGGACATGTTGCCTTTCATTCCCATGTTTCTCCCTCGCGTGCGCGTGGCAGCCTGGATGAGCTGTTGAAGGGAAGCCAACAGGCCAACAGACGCTTCTGAAAAATCCCCCCTGACACACAATTTAATGTCATATTACAGCTGAGCGACAGGCAGAAACGCGTCGGCACCGGTCCCGCGAAGCGGAGCTAACGAGCTTTGGCATGCAATTGTGCGCACTTAGACGTTAATGTCCAAAAGCCACGTTTGTGTGCGTCTCGCCACGGGAGTGTTTCAGTGCGTGTGACGTTTGTGACTCAGATGAAAATCCTATTAGATCTCTTGCTTCTCCCCCACTTCTCTCTCTCTCTCTCTCTCTCTCTCTCTCTCTCTCTCTCTCTCTCTCTCTCTCTCTCTCTCTCAGATTAACCTGGGTGTTTACAGTGTTTGGCTGCCCCTGTGGATCAGTAAGCGTGTTTTCCAGCCTGCAACCCGGGGTTCACTAGAACCAGCATCAAACCGCGGCGACTTTCTTTCTCGGCTCATTTCCTCGCCTCTCTGCCGCATGCTGGCTTTTAAATCACCCTGATAGCCGGGCCCAAAAGATTCAGTGTTGTGCTTTAAAGGTTTAATGCGCAGACACTTCTGTGAAAGTGGGAGGTGTGGGTGTGTGTGTGTGCGCGTGTGTGTGCGCGGGGTGGGGGGTTGAAACAGGGTCATTGGTCTCACTCGACGCTTGTTTCAAACCTATCTAACTCCATTTTGCATTTTCCCACAGTGTTTCTTTCTCCCCCACTGTGCACGTCCGTCCTCGCGTTGCAATCCAATTTGTCCTCCTCTCCTTTATCCTTCCTTTCCTCCCCTCCCTTCTTCGTTTGAAGTAATAAGATTTTCTGCTTTTCAGCGGAGAGTTTTAGAAACACACACACACACACACACACACATACAGGTATATAAGGTATAGCCTGCCTTTTTCGCCAAACAGGCCCGACGGTGGTTTAGCTGGACTACCCTTTCCCAAGTAGCTAGAGCAATGGGAGGTGGCTTAAAACACTGCAAAAAATCTGAAAAAAATTTAGCTCACTTTAGGTTTCAGATAGCAGCTACACAGCCTTTCTTTCAGCAGCCTGACAACATGGTGGCTTGTATGGACATCAGCAAATGTGGTTTATGAGAACAAAACAAAGTATTGTGAGAACTTTAAAGGGACAACTACGTCATATTTAAAAACCTGCTGATTAGCATAAATACACAACCTGACAGCACAAAGCATTAACAGAACATATTTTATTAGGTAAATATGACCAAATAATTCAATTATTTTTCTTTAAAAAATAAAAGTAAGCCTCAAATTGAAATTACCAAAAGAAAAACAATCTAATTTAAGTGCCTCAACAAAACGTACACAAAAGTAAAATAAGGGCTTTAGGGTGCAGACTGTTGCCAAATATTCTGAATATAAATAAATAAGTAAAAGAATGTTAAATTAAAATTCTGCCACCTTTTCGAATAATTTTTATGCTGGACAACAGAAAAATGCCTCACCATTAGAAAAACGCTTTTCTGCCTATCAACACAAATACATTTAAACAGCCTCTAAGTCACGGGACTTTACAGATAATATTGTTCGATAGGCAACAAAAAAAATGTTTTAGTAGCATGAACAAAATGGAACACTTTTGAACAAATGATAACTTCACATAAAATCTAGAGCCTTTTCTTTTGTGCCTGCCTCATAGCAGTTATTCCACGGTTTCTCACAAAGTCCCTGATATTTTGTGCTGTTCTTTGAGCCAGCACAGGACCTTCCACCAACTTGCAGTGTTTGCACTCATTTTTAGTGGCAAGTTTTCCTTTACCTATGTGAGCTTTAAAATGCCTCATAACAGCAGAAACCTCAGCACTTGACCATGGTTTTTTTGGTTGTCTTCTGGGTGCAGCAGAGGAGGTCTCTGAAGGGAAAAAAGTAAAGAGAAAAATGATTAAAACAGTTTATTAAAACAAAAAATGAAAAACATTCAAGATGGCTGCTGGCCAAGCATGTTTGTAAGTTTCTCTACTAATCAACTAACTGAGAAAGTGGACAAAAATTTGGAATACAATGCTTCAAAAATGTGAAATTACTGGAAATTGGGTGGAGAAGAAGGACAATGAGAAATGTCCAAGCAGAAACAAAAGCAATCTCCCAAATGGAGGCATGTGGACAAAAAACAAGTTGTTTCAGTTTAGTTTTATTTCATGCTTGTGCTCAATAAAGAGCTTATTTATTGTTGAACTCCGTGTCTTCCTGTCTTTGGTATGGCTCAAAGAGCCGGTCGTAACACTCTTCACTAGGTTGGCACATGTCTCAAGCAAATGGCATATAGTTTGAGGTCATCTAGACTGCATGGCCTTTAAGCATGAACTAGTTAATATGGTCAGCGCAGTAGAATTATGCTTTAACTAAATGTAGCTAGGATCAAAACACAGACTCATAAGGAAACTTGACTTGCCTTCAACAGGAGGGACAGTTTCCTCTGCTGTCGATGACACTGCTCCCACTAAGACAAACAACAAAAGTTTAAAAAACAAAAAACAGATAGACAAAAAGTTATAGCATCTTTGGATTCAAGTAACATACACAAATCATCCATATTCTTGCTTTGCTCAGGTTCCACAGGCTCCACAGGTTCCTCAGGTTCCACAGGTTCCTCAGGTTCCACAGGTTCCTCAGGTTCCACAGATTCCACGGTTTCCACGGGTTCCTCAGGTTCCACAGAATCGCAGTCATCCAAATCACTTAAATCTTCCTTTTCTTCATCCTCACTTAGTTCTATTTCATCTGAAAGGCATTATTAGAATACAAATGAGTGCCATACATAAAATTATATCTAAGCATTACCAAAATGAGGCTTAAAACACATTTTGTATTTATTAGTATTTTCTAACAGAGAATCCCTACTGTAATATTTTCCAATAATAATCATTTATTTAAATCCACCAGTTTTATGAATGTTGATTATGTCAGACAAGTCCTACTAATGGAAATAAGATCACAAAAGAAATTCAGCAATAACCTTCGATTTCGATGTCATCAAGGGATTTTCCTTGCAGGGTAGATACGTGTCCTTTCTCCATGGACAAAAGAAGCTTAGAAATCTTTGCCAGTTGTGTTGTTGGCACAGGTAAGCGATAAAATTCCCTGTGGACACGAATATCATGTCCCAGGAAGTCAGCCACCTGGTCAATTTCATTATTTTTGAGGTTGAGGACTTGTGACAATGTGGCAACATGCTTCCTGAGTTGCGTGGACCTGAGGAACTCGGGATGCTTCGCCCCACATTGGCTTCCATAAACACGCAAACAGTCTTGGCCCCTGTAGTGACTTTGAGATCTTGGTCGGGCAAAAAGAAAGATGTTTGTGGAGCAAACACCACATTGCTCTCTTTTGCTGACCAGCAGAGTCAGAGCATCCACCACATCTGGAGAAAGGAGAACCGCAACTTTTCGACCTCTTTTTCCAATTATTTCAACACGGCTGAAGTAGCTACAGAGCCTTTTTTCAACCTTGGACAATCCAGCAGCAACATCTTCATGGAGCTTGGAGTCATCTCTCTGCTGGAAACCTCTGAGACGCATCTTTGAGACTTCTCCAGCTCGTCTTCGATTGAACACAATGACCTGTGCAAGAGTAACTTTTGCAAGTTCTGCATAATTCTGGGGGCTGACCTCTTCTTTCAAGTTAGAAAATGCATTTTCTCCAGATTTCTTAAGGTACCTATGAAGACTCTGAACATCTTCTGTGAATGGTAAGGTTAATGGCTTATTATATTTGGCATGACTCAGAGTGTTCAAGGCAGTATGTGACACTAACTCAGACCACTTGGATGTATACAGCTTTTTGAAAGTGTCTGTTGACTTAATCAGTTCTTCATCTTCTGCCATGAGCGCTCGGCAATGGATAATGTCACTGATTTTCTGTAGTGTATGTCCCAGTTTTAGTGCAAGACTTGGTGTTTGGTATGAATGCTTTTCTTCATCAAAACCGCAGACAATCTTTACTGCCTGGACAACTCTTTGGAAGTTAGCAGGTTTCACAGCTTCCTCCAAGTTATGTATAGAGAATTCAGACCGTAGACATATTAACAGACGTCCAATTTCACGGAGCTTCTGTCGGATGTACTCATACTTAGTAGGGTCTTGTCCATGTCTGTTGTAGAGAGACTGGGCAAACTGAATAATGGTCAGGTCATTTCTCACAACTGTGGCTACATCATCCTGCTTCATGGGACCGAGGAGCTTCCAAACCCCACTTGAAATCTCTTGACAGAATGCAGACTCTTGAGCCATAGCAAAACCCAGTACTTTGGTTCTTCCATGTCCTTGGTTCAAATCTTCATTTTGTGGCTTACAGGGGCATCTTTGCACATGTCTCCATAGTTCCTTTCGAATGTACATACCTTGGCAGTACATACAATGTATAAATGTTCCAGTCTTTGCTTTTGGCTTTCTCTTAACTTTCAACGATCCTTTCCCACTTTGTAAAACCTCACAGTTATGTTTGAAGTTCCCCTTGTTTCTCATTTTTTCTAGAAGAACATTGCGCTCTTTTGAGTCTTCCGGAAGGGAAAAGGCATAAGCAATTTCAGCATGTGTCTTGTGGGTTTTTAAATGGCGTGAAATTTTGCTCTGTGGCCTACCACATACAAAGCAATAGTTCTTAGCACTCAAAATATGCTGTGAGGATTCCTGTTTGTGAAGCTCCTTTTGACTTTTTGGTTTATTGTTTGAGTCTTTGGTAGACTTGGCTGGGCTGAATGTTTCGAATGTGCCATCACCCATATCATCTGTGTGAAAAGGAGGCCAGTAATTTGATGTGCAAGGTTCAACCACAGAACTTGAGTCTGGCAAGAATGAAGTGAGATCGGGTATTGTTGGGTTTCCTTGAAGTTGTCCAACTTTAGACTTGATGGGCTGAAGAGGGATGCTAACATCTGAGTCTTCATCAGCTTCTGCAGATTCTGAATTTGGTATGTAGTCAATATCAGATGCATGGTCATCATCTGACATTTCACATTCTTTGGAAGGTGATGTGTTGTTATCTGATGAGGAGTCAGCTATGGAATACTTAAACAGTTCTTTTGCCTGAAATTGGGAGTGGGAAGTGGGAAATATAATTTATGTTATAATGGAGACTTAGAAGGCAAAGCTAAAAAAACGTATGTGGATATTCACCTGAGATCCATCATCCTTTATAATTTGTTTAAGGCAGGATGAATGCCAGACTTTTGAACAACCTGTGAAAAAATTTAAATGTAAAAAACCACAGAAGACAAGCAAAATCCAAAATCTCAAATAAACCATTACACCTTACGTTTAGATCAGATGGAATAGTTAAATATAGATTAACAATTTTTTTTTTTTCAAATGTGCAAAATTGAACATTCTGGATAAAATTTTTATGTTCTGTTTTAAATAAAGATCACGGTTAAAGGCTTTAAGGTACTTTGAAAACTTCCACTGCTTTGAAAGTCACCATGATGACATAAATTGCATTGTATTGAAAACTATGTACTCAATTCTGAAACTGTAATTTGTTCATGGTCAACAGTTCAACAAAGACATACATCCTATTAAAATTAATTAATTCACAGTACAAATTAACTAAATATCTTACCTTTGCACTGGTAGCCAACCCACTTGAATGAAGAACAAGGTCCAAAACACTGAGTACACTTCTCCAAAGAGGATACTGTTGTGCACATCAAGTGATGTTTTTGACACTACAAAGAACAAATTAAACATATATTTAAAAATACACACACATATACATATATATACAGTCATATGAAAAAGTTTGGGCAGCCCTATTAAACTTACTTATTTTTATATCTAAATATTTGGGTGTTTGCAACAGCTATTTCAGTTTGATATATCTGATGGACATAAGTAATATTTCAGTACTGAATTGAGGTTTATTGTACTAACAGAAAATGTGAAGTATGCATTAAAACAGAATTTGACAGGTGCAGAAATATGGGCACTTCAACAGAAAAGTGGCATTAATATTTAGCAGATCCTCCTTTTGCAAAAATAACAGCCTCTAGTCACTTCCTGTAGCTTTTAATGAGTTCCTGGATCAAGGTATTTTTGACCATTCTTCTTTGCAAAACAATTCCAGTTCAGTTAAGTTTGATGGTCGCCAAGCATTTACAGCCTGCTTCAAATCATCCCACAGATGTTCAATGATATTCAGGTCTGGGGATTGGGATGGCCATTCCAGAACATTGTAATTGTTCCTCTGCATGAATGCCCGAGTAGATTTGGAGCGGTGTTTTGGATCATTGTCTTGCTGAAATATCCCAGCACAACTTCAACTTCGTAACTGATTCTTGAACATTATTCTCAAGAATCTGTTGATATTGAGTGAAATCCATGCAACCCTCAACTTTAACAAGATCCCCAGTGCTGACATTGGCCACACAGCCCCAAAGCATGATGAAACCTCCACCACATTTTACAGTGGGTAGCAAGTGTTTTTCTTGAAACGCTGTATTTTTTTGCTGCCATGCATAACGCCATTTTTTATGACTAAACAACTCAATCTTTGTTTCTTTTTTTTATTTTATCTTTATTGATTCTCAAGAAAGTATCACTTACATGAACTTAGGTCTCTACATCACAGGATTAACTTCAACATTTGTAATAAGGTAGACATGTAGACCATTGCATAATAACAGTCAAAACAAAAATGCAACTTCACTTCCCTGAGAAAGATTATAAAGCAAGGAATAAAGAGAGTGTGAAAGAAGAAACCAAAAATAGAGAAAGGAATCAAGTTAGAAATGTAAAGAGCAAACCAGAAAAAAAAGAAATACATAAACGAAAGACATAGTATAAAATAATTATGAAGTATGGCTGTCATAGGAGATTTAATCAAGTTTGGTCTCTAAAAATGAAATCAGATCTCTACCCAAATCTGCCACCACTGACAGAATTGTTCAGTCCTGTGACTGTTGATTCTTTTCCATTTTATACATGTTAAATGTTATGTCGATCCAGTCGTCGAAAGTTGGTTTGTCTTGTGATAACCATTTTCTTGTAATGTTTTTCTTACTTGCTATTAATAAAATAGTCATTAAATATTTATTTCTTTTTGAAGAAATTATGTAAAATACATAAGCTTGATCTCAAAAGGAATGTTCTGCTTGAAAATATCTTGTAAGGCACTATTTATCTCTTTCCAGTAATCTTTTATGATTGGGTAGTCCCAGAAGACATGATAATGGTTTGCGTTTTGACTCGGTCATCCGTCTCCTTAATTTTTTGGTGTATGTTGATGAGTTCTGACTTAATGTCATCAAGCTGTTGTTTCATATCTTTTCGGAAATCCCGTAACTCCCCCAGGATTTGCGCTAGTGCAGTTGAGTCAGTGGAAAGCTTATTAGCATTAGCTTCGCCGAGGTGCTGATGTGTTGGTGAGCTACCTGCCGTCTTTCTTTCTTTTGCCAATTCTTTATTCGTGGTTTTCTTATTCCCGTCCCTTTTCCCCATTCTAGACCCCCTTATAGATTCCATTTTACTCATTTTTTGTTATATTTGGCAATTAATGGCGGTCAAATTAAGATTTACTGGAGGTGCAGTCAGCTCAAGCTGCCATCTCGGAAGTTGACGTCACCGGAACCCCTCAATCTTTGTTTCATCAGTCCACAGGACCTTGTTCCAAAATGAAACCGGCTTGTCCAAATGTGCTTTTGCATACCTCAAGCGACTGTTTGTGGCATGCTTGCAGAAAAGGCTTCTGTCGCATCACTCTCCCATACAGCTTCTCCTTGTGCAAAGTGCGCTGAATTGTTGAACAATGCACAGTGACACCATCTGCAGCAAGATGATGCTGCAGGTCTTTGGAGGTGGTCTGTGGGTTGTCTTTGATTGTTCTCACCATTCTTCTTCTCTGCCTCTCTGATATTTTTCTTGGCCTGCCACTTCTGGGCTTAACAAGAATTGTCCCTGTGGTTTTCCATTTCCTTACTATGTTCCTCACAGTGGAAACTGACAGTTTAAATCTCTGAGACAACTTTTTGTATCCTTCCCCTAAACAACTATGTTGAACAATCTTTGTATTCAGATCATTTGAGAGTTGTTTTGAGGTGCCCATGATACCACTCTTCAGAGGAGACTCAAATAGGAGAACAACTTGCAACTGGCCACCTTAAATACATTTTCTCATGATTGGATACACTTGTCTATGAAGTTCAAAGCTTAATGAGGTTACCAAACCAATTTTGTGTTTCAGTAAGTCAGTGAAAAGTAGTTGGGAGTTTTCAAATCAATAAAATGATAAGGGTACCCACATTTTTGCACCTGTCAAATTCTGTTTTAATGCATATTGCACATTTTCTGTTAGTACAATAAACCTCAATTCAATACTGGAATATTACTGTTTCCATCAGTTATTAGATATATCAAACTGAAGTAGCTGTTGCAAAACCCCAAATATTTAGAAATAAAATAATTAAGATTAATAGGGGTGCCCAAACGTTTTCACAGACAGACAGACATATTTTATTATTTATATTTATTAGCTCAGATGGAGTAGCTTTTCAATGAATAAGCAATTTCCCCTTTGGGATCATACTATATTGGATAATAAATGAGACAAATAATTACAGAGGGTTCCAGTCATAAAAAACAACTTTTTCTGCAAACTTTTAAATAGTTGAATTAAAAATATTGTGTGGTAAAGATGTAGATAAATACAAAAGACAAAATTTATATATATATATATATATATATATATATATATATATATATATATATATATATATTTTAACTTTGACAACATTTAAAACATTTTTCTAAGATTATATTCTGTGCCACCAAGTCAACATTTATCAGAAGTCAAACCAATATTCTCAACCTCACAAGAACCAAAACATATGTTTTTATCTATTCAATAAAGCAAGGTCCCCATATATGAAATGGTTGATTACTTCACAGAGATATCTTCACTTAAATGATTGTGCTATGAGAGCCAACAACCATGGAAGGAAACTAGTTTTAAATCCAGCCAAAATGTTCGGTAAATTAAAAATGAAATCCAACTTCTGTACCTGTTCTGTGTTGCCAGCTGAAGAAGTTGTATGAGGACAGTCAGGACTTTGGGACATTTCTTCCTCCAATTCCTGTGAAAAAGAAGAAAAATTGATTTTTTTCACCCCAGAGAAATTCTGTAATGCAGCAGAGAAAATAGTCCGATTGTGACTCAAGTGTTTTGAATCCTGGAAACAACCTAAAGGATGAACGGTAAACACATTGACTGACAGCAAACTTTAACAAATATTCAAAATACTACAATTTCACCAGCACTGACCAAATTGAAGTCTGATTCTGTTGTGAAATTAAAAAAAATGTTACCGAAAATGTATGCATCTACTTTAACCTTTAAGAAATTAAAATATTTACTCTCCCAATATATTCTGTAATACCAAGTCAACATTTTTCAGAGGTCAAACCAATATTCACAAAGTCACAAGAACCAAAACATATGTTTTTATCAGTTCAATAGCGCAAGGTCCCCATATACAATATGGTCCTCCTGTATCACATTGGTGCCGGTGACCATGAAACACACACATACACACGCTGAACTTACAAACTGAAAACCATGACATGAGACTGTCCTTACAAACCAATGTCCAGATAAACCACATGGCATTCAGGTCCACACACAGACACACTGAAGTTGAACAGGTTGGCTGACTGACATCATTTAGCTGCACCTTAAACATAAAATACCTCTGAATTGATGGGGAGTGAATCCAGGACAGGGTCTATCTCATTTGGGACACTCGTTGTCATCTGATCCTGATCATTTTCAGCTCTGATCTGAAACAGAAAATAAATACAAGTCAACACCATACTGCCCTTGATTACTTCACAGAGATATCTCCACTTAAATGATTGTTCTATGAGAGAAAACACCCATGAAAGGAAACTAGTTTTAAATCCAGCCAAAATGTTTGGTAATTTCAAAATGAAAACCCAACTTCTGTACCTGTTCTGTGTTGCCAGCTGAAGAAGTTGTACAAGGACAGTCAGGACTTTGGGACATTTCTTCCTCCAATTCCTGTGAAAAAGAAGAAAATTTGATTTTTTTTCTCCCCAGAAATTCTGTGATGCAGCAGAGAAAATAGTCCGATTGTGACTCAAGTGTTTTAAATCCTGGAAACACCTTAAAAGATGAACGTTATACACATTGAATGACAGCAAACTTTAACAAATATTCAAAATACTCCAATTTCACCAGCATTGACAAGATTGAAGTCTGATTCTGTTGTGAAATTAAAAGAAATTTTAGCAAAAATCTATGCATCTACTTTAACCTTTAAGAAATTAAAATATTTGCTCTCCCAATATATTCTGTAATACCAAGTCAACATTTATCAGAGGTCAAATTAATATTCACAAGGTCACAAGAACCAAAACATATGTTTTTATCAGTTCAATAGCGCAAGGTCCCCATATACAATATGGTCCTCCTGTATCACATTGGGACAGATGACCATGAAACACACACATACACACGCTGAACTTACAAACTGAAAACCATGACATGAGACTGTCCTTACAAACCAATGTCCAGATAAACCACATGGCATTCAGGTCCACACACAGACACACTGAAGTTGAACAGGTTGGCTGACTGACATCATTTAGCTGCACCTTAAATATAAAATACCTCTGAATTGATGGGGAGTGAATCCAGGACAGGGTCTATCTCATTTGGGACACTCGTTGTCATCTGATCCTGATCATTTTCAGCTCTGATCTGAAACAGAAAATAAATACAAGTCAACACCATACTGCCCTTGATTACTTCACAGAGATATCTCCACTTAAATGATTGTTCTATGAGAGAAAACACCCATGAAAGGAAACTAGTTTTAAATCCAGCCAAAATGTTTGGTAATTTCAAAATGAAAACCCAACTTCTGTACCTGTTCTGTGTTGCCAGCTGAAGAAGTTGTACAAGGACAGTCAGGACTTTGGGTCATTTCTTTCTCCAATTCCTGTGAAAAAGAAGATTGATTTTTTTCTCCACAGAAATTCTGTGATGCAGCAGAGAAAATAGTCCGATTGTAACTCAAGTGTTTTAAATCCTGGAAACACCTTAAAAGATGAACGTTATACACATTGAATGAAAGCAAACTTTAACAAATATTCAAAATACTCCAATTTCACCAGCATTGACAAGATTGAAGTCTGATTCTGTTGTGAAATTAAAAGAAATTTTAGCAAAAATCTATGCATCTACTTTAACCTTTAAGAAATTAAAATATTTGCTCTCCCAATATATTCTGTAATACCAAGTCAACATTTATCAGAGGTCAAATTAATATTCACAAGGTCACAAGAACCAAAACATATGTTTTTATCAGTTCAATAGCGCAAGGTCCCCATATACAATATGGTCCTCCTGTATCACATTGGGACAGATGACCATGAAACACACACATACACACGCTGAACTTACAAACTGAAAACCATGACATGAGACTGTCCTTACAAACCAATGTCCAGATAAACCACATGGCATTCAGGTCCACACACAGACACACTGAAGTTGAACAGGTTGGCTGACTGACATCATTTAGCTGCACCTTAAATATAAAATACCTCTGAATTGATGGGGAGTGAATCCAGGACAGGGTCTATCTCATTTGGGACACTGGTTGTCATCTGATCCTGATCATTTTCAGCTCTGATCTGAAACAGAAAATAAATACAAGTCAACACCATACTGCCCTTGATTACTTCACAGAGATATCTCCACTTAAATGATTGTTCTATGAGAGAAAACACCCATGAAAGGAAACTAGTTTTAAATCCAGCCAAAATGTTTGGTAATTTCAAAATGAAAACCCAACTTCTGTACCTGTTCTGTGTTGCCAGCTGAAGAAGTTGTACAAGGACAGTCAGGACTTTGGGTCATTTCTTTCTCCAATTCCTGTGAAAAAGAAGATTGATTTTTTTCTCCACAGAAATTCTGTGATGCAGCAGAGAAAATAGTCCGATTGTAACTCAAGTGTTTTAAATCCTGGAAACACCTTAAAAGATGAACGTTATACACATTGAATGAAAGCAAACTTTAACAAATATTCAAAATACTCCAATTTCACCAGCATTGACAAGATTGAAGTCTGATTCTGTTGTGAAATTAAAAGAAATTTTAGCAAAAATCTATGCATCTACTTTAACCTTTAAGAAATTAAAATATTTACTCTCCCAATATATTCTGTAATGCCAAGTCAACATTTATCAGAGGTCAAACCAATATTCACAAGGTCACAAGAACCAAAACATATGTTTTTATCAATTCAATAACGCAAGGTCCCCATATACAATATGGTCCTCCTGTATCACATTGGGACAGATGACCATGAAACACACACATACACACGCTGAACTTACAAACTGAAAACCATGACATGAGACTGTCCTTACAAACCAATGTCCAGATAAACCACATGGCATTCAGGTCCACACACAGACACACTGAAGTTGAACAGGTTGGCTGACTGACATCATTTAGCTGCACCTTAAATATAAAATACCTCTGAATTGATGGGGAGTGAATCCAGGACAGGGTCTATCTCATTTGGGACACTGGTTGTCATCTGATCCTGATCATTTTCAGCTCTGATCTGAAACAGAAAATAAATACAAGTCAACACCATACTGCCCTTGATTACTTCACAGAGATATCTCCACTTAAATGATTGTTCTATGAGAGAAAACACCCATGAAAGGAAACTAGTTTTAAATCCAGCCAAAATGTTTGGTAATTTCAAAATGAAAACCCAACTTCTGTACCTGTTCTGTGTTGCCAGCTGAAGAAGTTGTACAAGGACAGTCAGGACTTTGGGTCATTTCTTTCTCCAATTCCTGTGAAAAAGAAGATTGATTTTTTTCTCCACAGAAATTCTGTGATGCAGCAGAGAAAATAGTCCGATTGTAACTCAAGTGTTTTAAATCCTGGAAACACCTTAAAAGATGAACGTTATACACATTGAATGAAAGCAAACTTTAACAAATATTCAAAATACTCCAATTTCACCAGCATTGACAAGATTGAAGTCTGATTCTGTTGTGAAATTAAAAGAAATTTTAGCAAAAATCTATGCATCTACTTTAACCTTTAAGAAATTAAAATATTTGCTCTCCCAATATATTCTGTAATACCAAGTCAACATTTATCAGAGGTCAAATTAATATTCACAAGGTCACAAGAACCAAAACATATGTTTTTATCAGTTCAATAGCGCAAGGTCCCCATATACAATATGGTCCTCCTGTATCACATTGGGGCAGGTGACCATGAAACACACACATACACACGCTGAACTTACAAACTGAAAACCATGACATGAGACTGTCCTTACAAACCAATGTCCAGATAAACCACATGGCATTCAGGTCCACACACAGACACACTGAAGTTGAACAGGTTGGCTGACTGACATCATTTAGCTGCACCTTAAATATAAAATACCTCTGAATTGATGGGGAGTGAATCCAGGACAGGGTCTGTCTCATTTGGGACACTGGTTGTCATCTGATCCTGATCATTTTCAGCTCTGATCTGAAACAGAAAATAAATACAAGTCAACACCATACTGCCCTTGACTACTTCACAGAGATATTTTCACTTAAATGATTGTTCTATGAGAACCATCACCCATGGAAGGAAACTAGTTTTAAATCCAGCCAAAATGTTTGGTAAATTCAAAATGAAAACCCAACTTCTGTACCTGTTCTGTGTTGCCAGCCGTAGAAGTTGAATGAGTGCAGTCAGGACTTTGGGACATTTCTTTCTCCAATTCCTGTGAAAAAGAAGAAAGATTGATTGTTTTATCCCCACAGAAGATTTTCTGATGTAGCAGAGAAAATAATTTGGTGGTTAACCCAAGTGTTTTGAATTCTGGAAACAGTCTGCAAGACGAATGCTAAGAAACAAGTTGACTATTATAATTTCACCAGCACTGACCAAATTGAAGTCTGATTCTGTTTGATTAAAATCACCAAAAATAAAAATATTTTCTATAACCTTTAAGAAATTAAAATTTTTACTCTCCCAATATATTCTGTGATGCCAAGTCAACATTTATCAGAGGTCAAACCAATATTCACAACCTTGATGGGGAGTGAATCCAGGACTGGATCTGTCTCGTTTTTGACACTGGTTATCATCTGATCCGGGTCATTTTCAGCTCTGATCTGAAACAGAAAATAAATACAAGTCAACACCATACTGCCCTAGATTAATTCACAGAGATACCCTCACTTATATTCAGATTTTGTCTTAAAACTTTCAATTATATCATTTTCCCACACCTTTATTTGGTCTTTGCTTGATACCGGTCCATAGTATGAAACCAACTGTGATGTGGATGGCACCTCAACATCTTGTCCAGTTGAAGACATCCCACTGGAGTTCTGTTGAATTTGAATATATATCAAATTCATTGTAGATGTAACAATGTTTTGAGAGTACGTAAAACACTACTGTAAATACTACTATACTGTAATTATTTATTATACATTTGTGGGCAACTGGTTAATTTGCCCAGTAATGTCTTGTATAGTCAGCCATCTAGTGTTGTGAAAAGAATGGTAAAACAAAGGAGGTTCAGGTTGTAAATCATCATTATTAGTGCATTTCTTAAATGAACATTGTCTTAAGATTCATACATTTTTATTTTTTTAGTACCTTGAGTCGCCATGGCCAGTCTGAGTCCCCATAATTGTACGTAATCTCTTCTCCCTGATTGATATCTCGAGTTGCAAATAAACACAAATGTGGTTTCTGTTGGACGGTCAGATACTTCATTTTGGCATTTGGGCTGATATTGTCATCGTTTATAAGCCTTCCAAGGGAGCAATCTTCTTTTGCTGCATCAACACTGCAAATACATAACATTTAATTTTAAATATTAAAATATTCATTTATATATATATATGCCATTTAGTTCTAATTAGACTTCTGATACAAACATACTAACCACCAGAGTTTTCCATTAAAATAGAATTCAAACAAGAATACTTTAAGGTTGTCATGGTAAACTCTCTGTCTCCTCTCACATTCCTCTTTACTGATCAGTTCACCTCGATATTCACACAGAAAGTCTCCTTTCTGAAAAGAGGTTGTGGCAAAGATACCACGACCTAAAGAAGAAAGCAAAAATAATAGTAGAAAGAGTAAACAGTATAAAGGCTTGATTGTATTTAAACCACTCCAAAGAAATCCCCATACCTTTAAAGGCATTGATGTACGTGACGTCAAGCCCCACTTTGTCCGTTTTGGTATCAATATAATATTTGGCATCTTCCTTCGGATTTATGCGTCTTCGCCTCTGCATGTTTTACTGACATGTATGAAAAGTTATAACAGTCAAAGAAGGAATTACAAGCTTCTTTGTAATTCCTACAAATGTTAAAGCTAAAAATTTAATTATAAATATGGAAACATGTTATGCATGCAAGACACACAGCTCAGATAAAACACCAACACTATAATTTATTTAATCACTGATTTAAAAAAGTGCTTTACCATCTACAAATAGTTCAGTGTTCAATATATTGTTGTTCAGCCAATAGTACAGCCTTACAAGAACATTTGAGCCATACTTTAAGGAAAAAGGGTAGTTTGTTGCACAAATGAATTTTATTAGAGAAGTCCAATTTATCTTTAATTAAACAGTTTTAATCAGTCTTCCAGGGACAGTCTCCTCCAACTTTTAGATGCATCTCTGCTTCAACACACCTAAGTCAAATAATGTGGTCAGAAATCTGGAGAATTTGGCTGCATATGAGGAGGTTATTCAGCTAATTGATTCAGGTACAAATACACATTTAAAAATTGAAGGACACCGATATTTGCCTAAATTTGAGGACTCTTGATTTACACTTTCAGCATTTAAGTCATGAAAGTGATTACAGTACACAGCTTTAAAGCCATTGATGCACCAGCCCTATTGCAGCCAATTATTAAAACCTTCAACCATTGGTGCTTTTCCAAAAGATAAACAAGTTTCACAGAAACCTGTGGGTTTGCTTCTTATTAATCTCCTGCTTGAAATCAAGCTTAACGAGCTTAACAAGCATCACTACGGTGCAATTAGCTAACATAAAGCAAGCAGTTCGCCAATATTGTTAAATATAATGATGAAAACCTTACAGTTCATCACCCAACTTTTATCACCAAAAGCTAGGTAGTAGGTACCACACAGGTACCACCTACCCCAAATATTGTCAACTTGTCAAACACCTGTTTCTAGCTAGGAGGCTAGCTCTAGCTAGGAAGCTAGCTCTCCTAGCCCAGCTAGTCTCTTACTTTAAAACACTCGAAATAAAAACTATACTGCTTCAGGTAAGTCTTTTCAGTCATAAAAGCATACATATTTAAGCTACTTGATGCAAATATCTAAAATAAGTTGCTTAGCTTTAATGTTACCTAAATTAAAATCTAAAATATTTCATTTTGCTCAAAAACCTTTCTTGCATCTGCAGTTATTTACTTGTAAATAACTTCATCTAGGCAAAAATTATTTTAATTTACCATTAATGCTTACCTGTGCACAGTTATTCCACCAACACGTCCATATTGAGGGCTGCGGCTTCAAATGAGGATTTAATTTTTAAAAACCTTGCGTCTGGGATGGTTTGGTAATAAGACACACCCACAGTTTTTTTCCAGCCAATCAGATGATGACCGGCTAAAAGCGCGCGTAGTGTATAAAAATGTGTGTAAAACTGCAATTCATACACTGACATCAGGTGGCGCTGTGTTATACACTGGAATACACAAAACTCAGGTTACAGGTATAAAAGGACAATTAAAGAAAGTGAGATATCACGCTGTTTATTCAATGAAAAGTACAAATACATGGTCCAAATCATGCAAACACTGGCATAGTTCCTATAAAACTTTAGATTTATGAGAAAAAGTGTTGTTTAGATACTCAAAATTTAAAATACACTCCATGATTTATGCGGACATTGGCACTGTCCGTGTATTACCCCTAGGTCCGCGTAACGTAAGTACGTATTCAGGTCAAAAGGCAGGCTAAACCATATATACCAACACACACACACACACACACACACACACACACCCACACACACACATTGAGAAGCAACCTCTACCCCTCAATTACTGCGCTGCCACACCTCCAGCTATCTCTAATCTCCGTCGGTGGACCTCGGAGTGCAAGGCTGAAACAAATTACAGAGCGGGGCGAGGAGGCAGCGAAAGGTGTCACTAAAAATAACAAACTTCTCAGGATTCAAAGAAAGAGAGAAAGAAAGCAGATCAAATAAAAACAAGGATGGTTTGACGGAGGAGGAGGGAAGCTGCGGATTTATCTCTCGCAGGAGTGTGAGGAGTTTCAAGGAAAGGTGAGTTATTTGGGAGAGATTTAGCTTCCGGGGCGCGCGCACAGATTGATGTGCTATTAAATTAGCAAAATGACAAAATGAAGCTGCAGCGTAGATCAGGCGCCATCGATCGGCTTCCAAAAGAATAAAAAGAAGAAGCTGGACCTAATAGTTGGGAGATTGCTTTTTTCTTCTTCTTCTTCTTCTTTTTCCTTCTTCTTCTTCCAGTTTTACAATTACAGCAAATTGTCATTCTCCGGCAGGTGAGGTGCGATGCTGCTCAAAATTTCAAACGTAACTCTCCCCATTGACGTCGGTCCCGGGCGCTCCAGTCCAGGAGCCTCTAACGGATTTGGCACAGCTCGGTGCCAGAGAGGCAAATCTAATTTGTGCAGTTATCGCTGTCAATTCCCGCCCTGCAGAAACACAAGGCTGGATCAAACACATCAAGCTTTTCTCTCTCTTTTTTTTTCTTCAGTGGTAAAAGCTGAACTTTATTTTTGTTACTGATTTTTAATTATTCTGAAATTTAGGTGCTTTTATTAGTTTTGTTGTTATCATACCTTACATTATACCCCCCCCCCACACACACACACAGAGATACAGCGTTGACTTTAATAAGTAACTCGGTTAGCCGGTGAGACAGCACAAGTGTCTCTTTCTGGTCTCTGATGACCTCAACTGACCCCAAAAACAAAACACCGATCAATGAAATCCACAGTTTTAATGAAACATCTTCAGCTAAATTTCAAATTGAACACAAAGCGCAAACTAAAAAGTAATCTTCTGACATAAATCATTTAAATCAAACCTCTAAAAGCAAGAAGGAAAAACTCTTGAATGGTGTTGAACAAGGAGGAGCGCAAATATTTACTCACAGAAAGAAAGGACTGAACTACCCAATCTTCCCGATCTCTTTGTATTGCCACGCTGTTCTTAATTCCTCCCTAACTAAGCTGCACATCATGTTTTCTTGGTTTTCAAATCCCTCAGAGTTAAAGTCAAAATGTAAGTCTCATCTTGTGAACTGGTGTATCAGGATGAAAGCTGTTGTAGTGAAATGTCTCCGTACCGCTCACAATGTTTTTTTCTCATTTAATAACATCGTAACTATAAACTTACGTGTTTCATTTTGTGTGATAGACCTGGAAATTAACCCATTTAGAGCCGCATGACAGCTGCTGGAGCGCGTAGTCGCAATGTAATCAAATGGAGAGACGTTTAAAGGTGTATTGACACATTTTTAGGGAGGACTTCCCCATCGCTGCCCGCCAACATGGTGGACCTGTTCCTAGGCCGAGTCCTTGTGGAGAACAACTCGGACCAGGACGAGCTCAACACGGAGCGCGAGATCATCGGGATCCTGGAGAACCGAGTCCTGCTGCTCTTCTTCGCGTCGGCTGAGTGTGAGAAGTGCCAGAGGTTTGTGCCCGTCCTCCACAGCTTTTTCAGGAAGCTGAAAGATCCAGCGTACATCGAATACCCCAAACTGCTCGCTCTCATCTACATCAGGTCCGCATCTTCGCCTCTCTGATGTTGTTGTTGTTGTTTTTAATCGCCTTTCTCAACACTGGCTTCCACTACTGACTCTCTGACATGATTTCTGTCTTTCTTCTTCAGCTTGGACCAATCTGGGGAGCAGCAGAAAAAAATCCTCAAAGAGCTCCACAAAAGGACTTTGTTTTTGCCGTTTGAGGACCCGTACAAAAAGTAGGTGACTCATGTTTTAAAAAAATATATAAACCAATCAATCAATCAACCAAATTTGATTTGCATAGCACATTTCAGCAGCAAGGCACTTCAAAGTGCTTTACATCATATCAAACACAGAAACACAATGCAAGATAGAATCAACAATCAAAACATGACATTAAGTCAAGTTCCATCAATAAATTTGTAATTGATTACGTTTCAAATACAATCCTGAAAAGGTGGGTTTTTAGTCGAGATTTAAAGGAAGTCAGTGTTTCAGCTATTTTACAGTTTTCTGGAAGTTTGTTCCAAATTTGTGGTGCATAGATGCTGAATGCTGCATTTTATGCATGCTGCTAAATGCATAAAATAAATTAGTTTTAATAAGTTTTGTGACCTCTCATGTTGCGCAGGGAGCTCCAGGCCATGTTTAAGGTGAAGGACGTCCCGGCGGTGGTGGTCCTGCGTCCCGACGGCTCCGTCCTCTCTCCGAACGCCGTGCAGGACATCTGCCGCTTCGGCACCGACTGCTTCCGCAACTGGCAGGAGTCGGCGGAGCTGGTGGAGAGGACCTTCATGCTCAACGAGGCGTTCGACGATCCCAACCTGCGGAGCGCCACCGACCCCGTGAGGAGGCTCAAGTACAAGACCGAAGACGACAAGAGGAACAAGAGATGGTGGAAGTTGTGGGTGAAGGGAAAAGACAGAAACGATGAGGAGGAAAAAGACGAAGCCTGGGACATGAAGAGAAAGAATGGAGATGGAGGAATTTGGCGAAAGAGATGAAATAGTTTTTTTTTATAATATAGGCTAACTTTTTTTTTTTTTTTTTGCTAATTCTGGACATCTAAAAGGAAACAACTCCTGTTGTTGCTGCTGTGACCCAACATTGTTTTCAAGAAATATGAGATTATAGACTATACATTATATGTTTAAGAAAAAAATTAAATGGTCCGTATATTTTTTTTATAGATAAAACACTCAGAACTGTACAAAGACAGTAATTTAAATTATAATTATTTTATAGGTTTTCTGGATAAAAATGTCAGCAAAAAAGAGATAAAATACCAAAGATAACTAAAAAGTAAAGTTCACTTTACATCAAACATTTTTGAAAAAATTCTGTTAAACAAAACAGAGATAAAACTCTTTAACCTTGTATACGCCAACGTTATAACATTTATACACTAAGCATAAGAATAAAACTGATACCAGTAAATAAAAATGTTTTAGTTTTCTGTCTATTTTTGACCTAATGTTAGCACTATAGCTGAGCTAGATATCATGCTAACATAGGGCTCAGCTACATTATAGCTAAGCTAGCTACTATAGGAGCTATACTAGCTAGCTCAGCTGCAGTAGCAATAGTAGCTAGCTCAGCTAAGTTCAAAGGATTTTTGTTTAATTTATTTATCTTGGTTAATATATGGAGATAACCATGGAAAGTGTGTCCTTTGGTTTTCAAGATTGTTGTTGCTAATGTTGCTTTACATATAGAAAGCTGTTAAAGTAACTCTTGGACAAAAGTAAAGTAAATATTAATATTTCATGTGCTAAAATGTTGTTTATAAAGAAAAACTGAATAATTTTGTTTTATGTCTGTGTGATTGAACCCACACGTTTCACTTAGAGCTTTTAGGATTCATTTTTGCTGTCAGATTCAACAAATAAGAACAATATTGAAAGTTTTACCTATATATGAAACTCAGTTCATTAAATGGAAGCAGTGTTGCGTTGGATGTCTCCACTGACATCCAACGAAAACACATTTATGAATATGATATTAGATCAGATCAATAAAATCATTAATACAGACGATTAATGAAAGTCACACATGACACCAGCTTACAGGCTGTTATTTCAAACTGTCCTTTTAGTCAGATAAATGTGTTTCTGTGGAACCCATACTCTAATTTATTGAATATGACACACTATTTGTTAAGCATTGGGCTTTTCCTTTGCAGACATTCCTTAACAGAATTCAAGTAATATTTTGAGAGTAAACTATTAAATCAAAACGGTTCATGTTCATTATGAGCTGCTGTCATTTGGATGAATCAAACTGTCCGTATCCTCGCTCCTGTACGAATCCCTAAACAATAAATCTTTTGTTGCTCACTTCGTTAAGGTCTCATTTCAAAACATTTCCAACATATCTCTGTGTTCAGACAGCTCAGTCTCTGGAAAGACTGTGAGCACTTCATGTCCCCAGCTCCTCTGGTCACCTTGTCTTTATGTCCCTCCTTTAACCAGACAGAGGACGGGGGGCGGAGCCTCCAGGACTGTAAGCCAAGACGGAGCCAGCAGCTGGTAGCAGCACCAAGAAGAACCAGGTGAAGCCAGAGGGAGAAAGTGACTCCGACTAATAGGCTGGGGCCTGTTTCTGAAGGCGTCCAGAGAGAGAAGGTTTGGGAGAAAAACAAAGCCAGATGTGAACGTTGTTCTGTGTCGGATCTGCTGCCTTGAGGGGAGATAATACAGGTGAGCAACTGTGAGGATTATCTGATTTAGCAGCAAGTGAGATTACATATGTGAATAATACATGTCTGTAAGCAGGGCTGAATGGAAATAGAAACTGACATTCAAAACAAAGCGGTTTTCACCCAGTGAGGAATCTTTCTTGAGTTACGTTTAGATCAAGAATAAATTTATTTTTAATCAATTTACTTATTTTTGTAGAACACAATTCCGTTTTGGTTCGCTGCCAAAATATCATCCTCCTATTAAAAGAGTGAATAAAATGGTAAAGTGCAGTGGGGGGTCTACTGCACACATCATCTCAGGCCTATGTACCACTTCAAACTACTTTAACCTTATGTAATGTTTTTTATTTTATTTATTTATCTAAAGTTGAATTTACAGTTACTACTCTGCTAAAAACACAAAACCTCACCAAGTATTTTTGGTCTAGTTTTTAGTGCAAATATCTTTGTTTGTACACTTGAAATTAGACAAAACTAATTGACAAGTAACTTTTCAGCAAGATGTAGGCACTTGTTTTAAGTCAAGTTTTTTTAAAATTAAAAGTACTAGTTATAAGTGAAATTATCATGTATCATAATATGTGAAAAATGTCTTGTTCCATTAGCAGATTACTTCATTTATGAATAGTACTTTTTCATGAATGTTAAAGAAATATATTATTACTTATAATATAGTATTCTTGTCTTGTTCCACTTTCTCAATATTAACAAATTCATCAATATTAAGAAATTATTTACATAAAACAAGCTTTTATATCTTGCTGTAAGGTTACTTGTAAATTAACTTGGTCTTATTTCAAGTGTACTAAGATATTTGTACTAGAAACTAGACCAAAAATACTTGGTAAGGTTTTGTGTTTATAGTGTAGGTACTTTCTTGACCCATTTTTGAAATTGTCAGTTCTTCTGCTTGTTTGGATGCGGTTTGAGCAAGACACAAACCAGGACAATGTAATATATCTACTGCATTCTGCAGCGTATTGTTTACATTACTGCTAACGTCATCACCCACAGCAGGATTTTTTTCTCTCTCTCTCATCTTCCTCGCCCAGCGACGCCTCATCATGGTGGACCTGTTTGCTGACCGGGTTCTTGTGAAGAACAACAAGGACCAGGACGAGCTGGACACGGAGCGCGAGATCATCACGCGTCTGCAGAACCGAATCCTGATGCTCTTCTTTGCCTCTGCTGAATCCGACACCTGCCAGCGGTTCGCTCCCACGCTTCACGACTTCTTCAAACAGCTGACCGATGAGTTCTACGTGGAGCGCTCCGCTCAGCTGGTGCTGCTCTACGTCAGGTGCTCCACTCGAGCATTCAGGGAGACGCTCCTTCCTTCCTCCAGCTTCGCCCTTGTAAATGCGGGATTGCTTTCCTAGAGTTTCTGCACCCGAAAATCTTACGCCTCTTAAATCGGGATGTGTGCGCCTACAGAGGCCCTATGGCTTACAGTTCTGATTGGGTTTATTGGTAATTCCAACTGTCCATTCAGACAGTTACACAAAGTTACATGAATGTTTGTGCTTCAGACAAACCTTTTGCACGATTGGACAAACTTTGTAATTTTTCTTTTTTGGTAACACTTTATTTGAAGGGGTGTGCATAAGACTGACATGACACTGTCATAAACGTAACACCTGTTATGAACATGAAGTTGCCCTCATAGATGTTTATTACTGTTGTCATTTGGTAAATAATGACACCTAATGCAAAGTTGCACTAAAAGTTGCATTGAAAGTCCCTTAAAAGAGTCAACTTTGCATTAAAACTGTCATTATTTCCCAAATAGCACTTCATGACAACAGTAATAACCATTGGTGAAAACTCCTTCATGTTCATAACAGGTGTTATGTCACGTCTATGACAGCATTATGTCAGTCTCATGTACACCCCTTCAAATAAAGTGTTACCTTTAAAAAAAATAAAATAAATTTAATGTGTCTGCATGTAGATTCTGCAGTGGCAGGCACCATATTTAATTTGATTTAAGATGACTCCTTATTGTTCAGTTTTACTGCACTGTCGTTTAAATAAACTAAGTCCTTATACACTGCTTCTGCAAACTTAAGAACTGACCTTCAGTGCTGTGTTGTCTTTAAAAGATTTTTTTTTATTTACCCAGTGAACACGATATCTTCTGCACATTTTATGCAATTATTCAAACTATGTTAGCATTAATTGCTGGTGTCGTTATAAATAATCATGCCAGTAGTTTTGCCAAGCATTGTGCACGTATTTACAACAATTTCTGCACAAAGTTGTACATTATTGCAAACAGAAAGAATAATAAGAATAATAATTTACTGAATAATAACAGTAAAGTGCTTGTTATTATCCATTTTAAAGGCTACGGCTTAAAGCTAATCAAAACACAAAATCCTAAGTCCTGCTTCATAATAGAGAAGAAGAATGCTAACTTTACAGTAGTCCAGCAGGCCAAAATCAAGACCCTCCAAAGTGTCGGCTGTAAAAGGTCGTTGCTTGATTAGGTTGATCACACAACGTTGCATCAAAGGTCGCTACTGAGGCAACCAGTTGATCATCTGCGTGCCACTTTGCGTTGATGCAGTAATTCGTGCTACGTATTGAGTGCATTCATACATTGCACTAACCTGGTATTTCTCTATTAAAAATCACTCTTTTGTTGATTTTATATAAAACACCAATTTGCCGAGACACTAAATTTTGGCCACAAATTAACATCCTGAAACACGTGGAACACTGTAAAAACAAATCTATATAATATGAATTAAAATAGTCAAATTACTTATCTTCTCATTGATTTTCAAAGTTAATGAAACACAACCGTACATTTGAATACAATAGGGAAAGTTATTTGGGGGAAATCTCTAACAATCTATTTCCCCCCCACTCCTTTTAATCCCCGTCAGTCTGGATCAGTCAGTGGAGCAGCTAGAAAACTTCCTGAAAGAGCTCCCAAAGAAGTCCCTGTTCCTGGCCTACGAGGATCCTTACAGAAGGTGTGTGGCGATGAATATATTCACGAGATGAATTCATAAAGTCATCACGCATCAATGTATGCGCGCCCGCAGGGAGCTGGAGACCATGTTCGACGTGAGAGAGGTTCCCACCGTGGTGGTCCTGCGTCCCGACTGCTCCATCCTCATCCCCAACGCGGTGGAGGAGATAACCCGCCTGGGTCCGGACTGCTACCGCAACTGGCACGAGGCGGCCGAGCTCATCGACAGAAACTTCCTCACCAAGGAGGACTTTGAGGACAAGTCCATGCGCAGCTTCACCGACCCCGTCAGACGACTCAAGTACAAGGTGGAGGACGAGAAGAAGAAGAAGAAGGAGGAGGAGAAGAAGAAAAAGAAGCAGCGGCGAGGCTGGGGCGTAGGAGGCGACGAGGGCGAGGAAGCCGGAGCAGACGATAGGGACGGTGGAGGGTCGATGTGGTGATGGAGAGAACGATGCTGTGAATTTGTCCCAAAGTTGCTGCTTTATTCGAGTTTGGAAGCTTTTTTTTTTCTACCCTTGTAAGAGTTTTGTTGTATGGCAAATTTCATAATAAATATGTTGTTTATGGCATTTTTAAAAAATGATTTTCTTTTTTATTATATATTAGGTGTCATGTTCCAAGCTTTTCTGTGTATTTATTTAGAGTTTTCTATGTCTCTGAGTCTCCGTGCTGTCCCGCCCTCCCCTTGATTGTTCCCTGGTGTCTCTCGTTTCCTTGATTACCCTCTGTGTATTTAACTCCACCTGTGTTCCTTGTTCCTCGTCAGGTCCTTGTCGTCTGTCCTGTTGCTACCAGTGCTGAGCCTCTGCCTTCCGCTCTGCTGCCAGGATTTTGGACTGTGTTTTGGATTTGTTTGCACCTCGTTTCTAATTATTAAATCACCATTATCATATCATCCTGGGTCTGCTGTGTCTGCCTCACCATTCACACCACTGCACTACATGACATTAGGTGAGTGGAAACAGATCATGTGCAGGCATAAATATCAAATCATGCCTTGCAAACGCATTGACCTCACATAAAACCTCTTCATGTTTTCACCTTAGAGCAAAAAGAGAAATATTGGGTTTTTACGCAGCAGATAAAGTAACACATGATTGTGAACAGGAACGGAAGTGATGATATTATTATTTTTAATATACTAAACATCATCTGAAAATTGTGGAAGGCATGTCTACTTACACCCCTTTCATCTGACACCCCAAAATTAAACTCCAAACATCTTCACCAGTCACCTCTTAGTAGTTGACCTGTGTGCAATCTGACGAAGAAATTTAGCAAATGTTCTAATTCTTTCATATGCACACTGCCATGAATTGTGCTAATGTGGATTAATGTGTGCTGTCCTAATCAAATTAATTAAATAAATACATAAATAGCTAATTTAATCTTGCAAGATAATTTTTTTACTGCAAGACAAATTTTTAGAGACGGCAACTGTCCTGAGAAAGCTTCCCAGGTTTGTCATTGAACATTAGACAAACATCGTCATAAAGATTAAGAAACACAATAGATTCACCAAAGAATGAAGTTGTTGAGAGGATTAACGCAGAGCTAGGTTATAAATTGAAATTCCAGACTTTGACCATCTCACATAGTTCAATCCACCACAAAAAACACAAACTTACCAAGTCACAATCATCTGTCTAAAGTGAAAGGATGGAGCAAACATGTGGAAGTGGCTGCTCTGTCTGACGAGAAAACGTGAAAAATGTTACATGTGGAGTAAAGCAAAACGCCGCAAATGACCCAGAAGGCACCTTCCTCACCTTAAAACAGTGGTTCTTAACCTTTTTTGAGGGACCGAACCCATCAGCTTCATCTGTGCATTCACCGAACCCTTCTTTAGTGATAAATCTTTTTTTTTTTTTTTTCAAAATTCAAGACATAGGTATATGTTTTTTTTGCTGGTGCACAAAATGAGCCGTGCATGAACGTCACTTTGTTCAAAGAACAAAACCATGAACTCACAGCAAGTTACAGTCTTACATTATTCTGGCCCCCCAAAAATATTTCGGCCCCATAAAAGAATTTCAGCCCCCAAAAATATTTTTTTACTAATTAAAAATAAATGTGGATTTTTTTCAAAGGATTACAATGTTTTTTAATAACTTTATTTTTTTTATTTTAAATTTAATTTGTTTTTTGTCGTTTTGAATCCACATAATACTTTTTTGGGGCCAGAATAAAGTATTGCACAAACTACATACCTGCAAATCAGTGTGACTTCTGCTGTTGTTTTTGGTTAAGAACCACTGCCTTAAAACATGGTTGACGCTCACGTATTTCGTAACCTCTGACAAAGCCCAGGGCTAAAACCTCTGCAAGATTTGATCACTGGTCTCAAACGCTCTTCATCAGACCGAGTGAAGAGGACAAATTGTTGGTTCCTATAAATTTGAAGGAGTTCAAGGTGTATGAATAGTTTCTCAAGGCACTCCACGACGTGTCAAGACTCCGTGCAACGCAGCTCTTCTTCCTGAAAGGCCTCTGAAAGCTGCCTCTTCTCGTTGCCGTGTTTGTTTGGAATCGTCTCAGTCTGACGCGTGAAGTTTGCAGTCAAGCAAAGGTTTGGTGTGAGCCGCAAGGAGTCCTCATCCTTGCGGCTTGTTTTTATCACACCCAGGAGGAATAACTGAAAGCCGTTCCTCCATTTTCAACAACACCAACGCTCGGTGAAGATGTCGTTTTCCCCGTGTTGCGTGCCGCCCAATCAAAGCTCGCCTTGCACAATTTGATAGCCAATGAATAATTCAGCAGGGTTAAAATAATTTCTAGAGACTGTTTTGTTTTTGAGTGCTGGTGAAGCCTGGCTGTACTTTATAGTCTGCATAAGCAGTAATCAGAGCCATTCAAAGAGAGTCAAGTGGAAATGGGGGAACTAGCTCAACAACATAATCAGTGATTTCCTTTCAATAAGCCGAGGTCTGTGTTTAGTCCCTGCACATTTCCCCTCACTTGTATGCTGCATTGATGATGCTTTTGTGCGATCAGCTAGGATTCCCGTTAGGAGCGGTTTCCTCAAAGGAAAATGAAGGAATCTGGTTTTCTTCCTTTATCCTGCTGTCCCATTACTTCATCACATGCTGCTGGTGCTTCTGAGCACAATTTTTAATTGGATTTTTATTTCAAAATTCCATATTTTTTTCATGCTCAAATGTTTAGGTCTCTTGTTCAATTTCAGGCCCGTTTATAAGATATAAATGAAAAAAGTTCAACATATGTCTACAGCCAAAAAGCTCTACAATCACTGGGGTTTATATTTATAAACTCCAAATGCCATAAGAAAAAGTCGTGGAGTACAAATCCCACTGCTCACCCTTATTCTGTTAAATTACTACTGTTGATGCGAGGAGCGGCCATATTGAAACGCAAAGTTAGCCTTACCAGTCATAACTGGGCGGGGTGGAGGGGATCGGAGTTGGAATTTCCCAGTTCCGACTACAACTGGAACGCACCATAACGCCGACTCAAAACTGCATAAAACAAAGATGAACGCTCCACTGTATTAAAAAGAATATATATATATATATATATATATATATAAAAACATAACATGTAACGATTCCTACAGAATGATTTGAGTACCTAAATTAGTGAAACTCCAGGAGGAAAATTTATCTGCCTCAAAGATTCGTAAAATTATGCTTTATTATTTAGCGCGCCGTGTTCCGGCCGGACCATTATTTGTGTTGGGCAGCGCGCTCACTTCCGCCTATGAGTTGTGGCTATTTGCTAGGAGCATAACGGCAAAGTTTCCGGGTTTGTGTCTTTTTTTTGGGAGGGACCAAGAAGCATTTTTAAATTTACTGATGTTATGTAGGACAGCTTTTGTCCTCTCGTAACTGCGAGGTCACCATTTGAAGGCGAACAGCCGGAAGGGCACTGCCGGAGACAGAGGTGCTTTCCGATTACTCAATTAGTCGTATAAATAATCGATAGAGTACTCGATTACTTTAATATCCTTTTACAACAGCCCTAAAAAACACGGTAAGCATGCTGCATTCAAAACATATGATTGTAATAACACCCTCTATGGTTACAGATATTTCATCAAGTGTTTTTCCACTCTTCTCCCGGGAAAATACTAAAATTGAACGCTATGAAAGCACAGACAGGAAGAACCAGCGAGGAGCATTGGAACGGCTGAAAATGCATCTGACGATGGAGGCGGAGAATCATCAGGTGCCATTAACAGCTGATCATCTTTATCGGTGTGATATGATGATGCACAGATTGGCAAATGTGTCTTGTTTCGAAGGAGAGCAGCACGGTCCAAAGTCCTTTTGTGATTTCCACGGAAATATTGCAAAACCCAGTGCTGGCTGGCTGGCTGGCTGTTCATGCAGCAAACACAATAGCTCCCATTCCTCCACGGCAGAGCTGCAACATGCACTCAGAGCTGGTCAAGAGGATACAGATGCTGAAGCGAACGCGCATATTCCTTTGCTTTTGCCAACACAGCAGCTTATTGGTGCTCACTCAGACAAACCCTGACAATATATCTGAATTCCACCCACCCACCGGCCATCAAAACACACACACACAGAGAGAGAAAGAGAGACACACACAGGACGCGGACACACACCCTCCCGCTCTTCTCTGCCTCTGTTCACGCTCACACGCACGAGCCCACATAGAAAGCTGAGACGCGTTGCGCGCTCTCGGGCGCAGAGCGCGCAACAAGCGGGACCAGCGGATGGAAAGAGAGAGAGAGAGAAGAGAGAGGAGGACGGATGCAAGGCGAGGCCAGGAGTGAGGAAACCTTATCTCTCCTGCTTTTCCAGCTGTTGTCTTTGTCTCTCTCTCTCTCTCTTTTTTTTTTTTAATTCCCAGGATGATTTTATAAAGCATTTTTTTTGTTTTCCCTTTTAAAGCAAGAAAACAGACGTGAGAAAATCTCAACGTCCGTCCTGATGTGTCGCCGCGTTTCATCACAATTGGTCAGAGATGCGGGAAGAGGCTCCTGTCGCGTCGATGCTGTTTTCCGTTAAAAAAACAAAGACGTGCTCGATGAACGACGTCGGACACATGACAGGCGACAACAGCCTGGCTCGGTGAAGAGAAGAAGAGGAAGAGGAGGACGAGAAGGGGCGGGGGGTGGCTCGACATCGACGGATGGACGCAAAGCAACCGCGGGTTTGTGCAATAATTTGCGCCTAATTACTGTTCGTGGCGGCTGATCGGGGAGCTATTTTTGCCCAGTTCTTTCTGACATCCATCCGTCCGTCCATCCATCCATCCCGGAGCTGTAAGGCCTACATAGCCCCGCATTATCTCTGGACATGAAACCCGTGGGAATTATGATACCGACGTGACGCACAGTCACACATCCACGCACACCCACACACCTACACACACACACACACACACACGCACACACACACGCAGCACAGCGCGGCGGGGAAGACATCGAGGGTGTGCGGTCCACACCGATCACAGGAAGGGAGGACGCCCAGTTGTTGTTTGACAAATCGCGCTAATGACTGTTGTTTAGAGCCAAGCGGATTGGGCCCAACATATTTTTTTATTTTTATTTATTTTTTATTATTATTATTTTTAATGCACTGGAGGCAGCGGAGCGGGAGGCGGGCAGGAGAGTACAGCGGGTGAGGGAGTGGAGGGACGGGATGCGGGAGACGCAGTGAGCGCGGAGGAGGAGGAGGAGGAAGAAGAAGAAGCAGAAGAAGAAGAGGGGAACCAGGAGGATTGACGGTAAGATATGAATACTGGCACCCCGCCCCTCACATTAGCTCCCCATCCATCCTCACGCACAACATGCACCATGTATGATGATGAACGCCCCGGAAGGCAAGAGAAGAGAAGAGCTGCTGCTGCTGCTTTTCTGCTTTCCGCCTCTGCAGCCTGTGGCCATTTGATCAGTGACAAACACGCGTCTGACGCTTGAAACTCCTACCTCTGGCTGCCATTAAACCTGGGTCAGTAGTAGAGGAGAGCTGCCGTGTGAAATATTCATAGGCATGTGATTGGCCTCAGAGGGCGACACGCTGGACAAACTGGCAAACGTCTGTCCGAGCTGGCACATCCGAGAGCGAGGCTGCTGCGAGCCTTGATTCAAAATGTCCTGCGTGGGGTTTTAAATGCTAATTCATGACGAAGGAGGAACAAAAAAAAAAAAAAAAAACAACGCGAGGAGGGCAGTATCAATATTTCAGAGCGGGAATGAGAAGACTGGGTCAGTAGGAGGAGGAGGAGGAGGAGGAGACCAACCTGGAGAGGAAGAAAGAAAGAAATTTGATGAATGAAAGAGGAAGAGTCACGCTGTCAGAGTTTCGATTTTAGGAGAGATTCGACTTTTCCTGACACATTTTACTCTGTTGTGAACACAAAATGTGCTGCCGGTTCTGCAGAATTAGTCTCTAACCTTTATATGATTTATTTTTTGGGGGGGGAGGGATGATTTTAAAACAGGCTCCTCAAAGTGAATCCTGTTGGTAGCCCTGAAAATGCTGGGAGTTTGTAGTTTTGATGTATTTATCGACTAATGAGGGGAAGAGGAAAAAGTTGGATTCTGTTTTATTTCACCCACAGAACAAGAGGGGGAAAAAACTGACTGATTCCTTCCTCTGGGTGACTGCTTTATGTTTCTGCAATGATGTGGCAAAAACGAGGAGTTTGCCACACACGACTGCTGATACGAAATCTCCACAAACATAGATCTTAAAAGCTGTCTCGTTAGGATGCATATCGAGAGAGGAAGCAAAGATAATGAGGCTTGTTTCTACATTTACATCAACTACAAGAGAAGAGAGCGATTTGTCTTAAAGCACACACACACACACACACACACACACACACACACACACACACACACACACACAGAATATGAAATGTACCATTTAGTGGCTTTCTGCTTCAACCATCTCAAACAGGCTCCTGTCACGTCCCTTTGAATCGGTCAGACACAATGAGTCAGTCTCCCTGTTGCGCTGGGAGCTTTTTACGCATTCAGGCCTGCGAACGCTGTGCAGAGCTGTGGGCGGATGGATCAGCGCAATATCAATCTTGTGGTACGAGACTGGACATCGGCAGGGCTTTCAGCAGGAATAGAGACACACGGCTGATGATTTTATAGTTCGTGCTGAATTGGTGGAAGATGTGTTATACATATATAAAGAAAAGCAGAAAGGCCGGGTGCTGTTAACCCAGTGATGTCTGAAGGTATCGCATTGAGTCGACTGAAGGTCTGATCGTTGCAACAGACAGTCGGTCATTCACTCCCCGGAAGCTTCAACACGTTTTGTCATGTTACAAATTTCATTGTGTAGTATTGAGATTTTTTTGTGATAAGAGGTGGAAGGAAAATCAGAGATGGTTTTTACAATTTTTAAAATTTATTTATTTTTTTTACAGTAAAACAACAAAAAACCTGGAATGTGTGGTGTTCATCTGTATTCACGGTTTCCAAGTAGAACCGCCTTTCGCCAACATTGCAGCTGCGACTCTTTTCGGGGGTTTATCTCTACCAGCTTTGCACATCAACAAACTCAATTTGTTGACAGTTTTTCTCTGAAAATCCATTGAGAGCATTTTGTAGAAAAAAAAAAGCCCATTGTCAAGCATTGCCGTTGATTCTCAAACGGATTTAGGCTTGGACTTTGACTGGGCCATGCTAACCCGTGACTGTGCTCTGGTCTGAACGGTTCCTCTGTGGTTCTGGCTGCCTGTTTGGGGTGAATCTGCTGGGAGGTCAAGTGTGTGGGAGTGTCTTACTGTCAGGGTCATGTACACTTGTTAGTTTTCTACCAAACATAGAGCGGCCGCACGGTTTCATTTTGACCTCGCCTTTCCCACCTGAGCCGTGGCTCCTTGCAGCTCCTCCAGAGTTACAATGGACCTCTAGGCTGCTTTAGAATGAGGGGAAAAGCAACAGAAATGGGACTTAAACCTGCTTTGAACTCCTCCACGGCTTTATCCCGGATACGTTTCATTTATTCCTCGGTGTTCAGGATGCTTTTTGTTCATTATTGGAACAAATCTCCAAAGCCTTCACAGAGCGGCTGGATTAATACTGAGATAATATTACGCATAACTGGACTCTACTTACAAATGGAGCGATTTCTGAAGACTTTTGTTTAGTTGATTATCTCCTAAAACTAGTAAAAGTAAAGGTTTACTGAAACAAATACAATTGAAAGAAACTGATTACCTTTATAGACAGCAAAGTAATTCAGTGGATTATCATGCTCTTCAGTTTCCACCAACATGTAATCGCTGTATAATTACTGTAAAATCACGTATTAAAGGAGTTCATTTCAATCTGTTTCTTTTTTAAATGTGTGGTTTGTGCTTGCATGACAGAAATGACAAGACATGACAGTGTGTGCTTTAACACAAGCGTTATGCAAAGGAGAAAACAAAGAAATGGCTTGTAAAGAGGTACTGTAAGTATGTTAACATTTGATTTGGATCTGAATGCGTCTCCTGCTAAGTAAAGCGCTGTAATGACATAGTTATGTTTTTATTAGCTGCATTTCTCCTCGTAGTGAGAAATATAAGCAGCTTATTTACAAATGCCTTATCTTAATTAGTCTTTAGCCCTTTGTTTTGTGGCAGTCAGTAGGAACATTTACTTCTGTTTGTAAACAAGCAAGTTTCACGTTTCTTCTGTTACCCAAAAAGTACGCAGGACTACATTATATAAAAATATTAAGAGCTGAGACTTAATTTGGTTGTTCTTGATTGACCTCAAATTGTTTTTGCCTTCAAAACATCTGTCTCTCATTTAGCGTGCGCTGTCTGAAATTGCTTTATTACAACGGTTGCACCAACTGCTTCACAGAAAGAAGAGTAAAATAATTGATAGGAATAGATAAAATAAATAAGAAAAACAAGTGGGGGTGGGGAAAGCACAGCTGGCTGACTAAACAATGTTCATTTAATAGCGATAAAGCACCTCATTTTGCATGTCTAACATCTGAAAAGTGCTTAAATCTGACACCAAATCCTGTCTGTTTTTCACCTCAAAGCATCTCTGGAGTTATAAATCAGAAATTCAAGACTCTCGGTTTAATTATCGGTTTGTTTAGATGCAGGTGTGACGGCTTGTTGGGATTAGGAAACAAAGCTCCCTGATGAATCTAACCGCAACAAAAAACAACAAACAAAAAAAACCGGATTGAAATGAACTCCTTTAATACGTGATTTTACAGTTATTATACAGCGATTATATGTTGGTGGAAAATGAAGAGCATGATAATCCACTGAATTACTTTGCTGTCTATAAAGGTAATCAGTTTGTTTCAATTGCATTCGTTTTAGTAAACTTTAATTTTTACTGTTGGGAATTTTTTTTTTTTTTTACGGTATATCTGGAACCAGTTTAAAGTGCTTCTTTCACTCATTGCCACCCCAGTAGCATCATTTAACACTAAAGACACTTAGGAAGATACAACATTAATTGAAATCCCATATTTAGAATTTTCTTTTTCCACAACAAAAATCACTTAAAGGTTGTTGTAAGCAATTGTGTAGGGACCCGTAATTAGTAACTCATGACTCCCTGTTTCCCAGGGGCATGAATATAATGTGACACAAAGGCCGTTTTGCCACGCTACAAAAAAAGAAAAGAGAGCACGCAGTTTCAGTAAAGCAGACGCGTGTTGATCTTTGTAACGCAGAAAATAGCCACAAGGAAGCAGCTTCCCACCTCAGCCAGGGCAAGAATCGTTTCTTAACAAATGGAAACGGTGACAAGACGGGATGAGGACCCATTTATCTGGGCACCACACACAGTGAGCAGGGGAGGCACAAAAGTCTCTGAAACTATCTGGTTCTGTAACACCGAGTCTCCAAGCACTGCAAAAACTGAAACCGAATTAAGTTCAAACATCTTGGAATAAGAGGGTTTGTGTTTGTTCCTTTTCTGACAAGATACTTTTTCTCCCTTAGAGGTTTTTATTAGAGATGCACCGATCTGTTATTAATATCTGTATCGGCCTCAATTGAAAAAAAAAGAAGTCTAGATCGGGTATTGGTGATGATTTTCCCAGTCCAGAAGACCAGATGTATTCAGTCTTATTCTATGGTTTGTGCTCTGAGCGACGTCACTCTTTATTTATTTTACATTGGCTGTTTCACTCCTAACTGCACTGACTGAACAAAGTAAAGTTGGGTTGTTTTTACATGTTTGACGAAGCGTGTGAAGCTACTTGTGTATTTAAGTGTGCTGTTCTGGTGCAGAGCTGTCAAATACGTTTCTAATTCAGTACAATTATGTTTGTATTTAAAAACAGAAACTATCTAAGTCAATTCAGCACTGTTTTTCTGTACCACATCGGCATCGGCCGATACTAAACCTCAGATATCGATATCGGAGGTGAAAAAAGGGTATCAGGTCATCTCTTGTTTCTATATTAGAACATTTCCCTTATTTTAAGTGTTTGGGCCACATATTATCTCAATAAGATATTAAACTTGATATTAAGATGTATTTCTTAATATCAAGAAGAAGAAATTGTCACTAACGTAATTTAATCTCTTCAGATAATTGACACAGATTACATTCAAACGTCAGCCAGTGTTCAAAAACATACCAAGGAAAAATTATTCCTTGGTCTGACCATCACAAATGTAAGAAACTCAACCAGGACTATAATCTGGAGCTGTGCTTTGGTTAGATTAGACTAGGATTGCATTTTTCTATAAACAAATACTGAAGGTGGGTTTGGCATCAAACACAGGTTGAAACTCTGGAAAAGCAATTAATTCTCACTGCGATACGACGCTGTGAACCGGTTTTTGCCAGTGAAATGTGCTGTACAGTCCATCACAGGGCGACACATGGACACACAACCAGGCACGCACACACTCACACCTACCAGCAATCTATATAGGCACGACTTTGGGCTGTGGGAGGAAACCAGAGTATCTGGAAAGAACCGGTAGATCCGTGCAGACTCCACGCAGAAAGGCTCCTGATCGGCTTCTTCTTGCTCAGATAGTCAGCGCTGCAATTATTCCTCCATCTGTTGACTCACAATGTATTAGCATTGGTTTCTGCGCTTCTCTACCTGCTTGCCACGCAACACCATTTTTTTCCCTTTACCCTGATGATTCCCACCACCCAGTTGCTGTGACTGATCAAGCCTGCGAAGGAAAGAGAAGAAAATGTGCCCAACACAATTTTAATGAGCCTTCAAATACACTTTAACTTTCAAACTTAGCAAGGCCGGGTGAGAAATAAGTGCTTCTATAAGATAATGAATGTGGGTGTTTCAAGGCAGACTTGTAACCTTTTAGCATTTCTCTTTAAAGCTACGTGTTCTTTTATCTGCGGTGATAATGATCTGAGACGAGACAGTGACAGATTCAAGCTATTATGTCTAACACTGGAATGCTCAGATAAAAGCAACAAAATGACAGATGAGGAAATACACTTAAAATCCTGCAGATTGTCTGGCGCAGAGAAAGTGCTTATAGGGCGTAAAAGGCAGGAAGTGCTTTTAACTCGAAGAGCATGTGCTGAGGGCAGGATTGGGATCTTGATAAATATGTGAGAAGCCTCATCAATGTTTAATAAACCTCCAAGCAGTTTTAAGAGACTCGAGGCTTTCAGTGACGGAATTTGAAATATGGTCTCATTCAGAACCATTACAAACTATTTCTGTCTTACACATATGATTGATGTCTGCAGGAAGGTGAAAGAGTTTTCTGTTTTAAACTTTTTAAGGCTCTATTGCATTAAACAGAGGCCAGGGTCTTTATTTACCACACCAAACTAAAGTATCAGGGTTATAATGAAGACAGTTTTATTTCATTGTTTGTGTGATTTGTGACTTCTACTTTTGCGTGTTCATATTTTTAGCTACTGGAAAAACTATTTGTCGTTATGGTAATACATTTGTTGCATATGTTTTAGAACGCTGCCAACCATTTTAGTTTTTATTTGCTTCAATAAATTAGAAAATATCCAACTTAGACAGTAAATTTCAAGCACAGACTGTGTTATGTAAAATAATACTAAAGAAAGCAGAAAAAAAAAAACAAAATAAAAAAAAGAAAGTCAGCTTTGCAAAGAAAGCTGACTTTCTTTGCAAGCTAATAGCTCTGCTTATTTTACAGGTTAAGCTAATTGGTTGGTCTCCTATCGTATGTTTAGATAATTAGTTAGCCTGTCAAGATAAACAGAAATTACTAAGACATATTTACTTTTATCAGAAGTATTGTCTAAAAGTTGGACAAGCAACACAAATCCTTGAAAATATTCAACTTTTGAAGCGTATCCTAAAGATAACTGTTCTCTTTTTTTGAGAAAAAAAGCTAATTAGCTTCATGGACTAAGTAGCCTGGCTAACTTACAAGTAAATTTAACCAGTTAGCTAGTTAGCCAAACACGGGACCATGGCAGAAAAGGGGGATAACATACGGGAAACTTGACAGGTATGCAAATTATGTGGGATTTATACATACTGGGAATGTTTGTTGTTATGGGAATCATTGTCAAACAGTTAGATAAAACTCAACAGGCATGTTATTTTTAAACCCTAAAGCCCAAAAGATTTAACTTTCTCTCTCTAAATAGAGACTTTTAATGGCAGCAAAACATAAAATAAACAAAGTAAATAAAGTCTAGCTGCACAGACTTAGTTAGTCGAACAGGTTAACCAAACAGATCAACCTGTTAAGGGAACTTGTTAACTATTTAGCTTAAGAAACAAACTGATTACTTTAAGCTGTCCAGCTAGTTAGCATATTAATATAGCTTAGTTGCAAACTTAATGGACCAACCAGCCGTTAATTTATTTTATTTATAAAATAAATTAATGCTGCAAGCGGCGTCGTGCAGCCCTCGCAGCTCAGCACCGCTCCGGCCTATTGGCCACCGCGGGGTGCCGGCACTGCCACCCGCCAGCCACTGTAGACCCTCTGGCACAGTTCCCGCACCCGTCCACCAGGCGATATGCACCTACGCATTTGGCAGTGCTCTCCGACGACGCACAAAAAATCTGGCAAATTGGGTGATGATATATAGCTGTTGCTATGAAAATTGAGCCCAGTGTTGCTGCGGCGCTAAAACAGCGAAGGGAAAAGGGCTAACGTACGGCTAATTCAATTCATTTTAAAGTTTAACAATAAAGCTGCACATGTGTTTGGGGTTTCTTCAAATCTTTGGGGGCAATTTGCAGTGACCAACTGACCTGACCGACATGTTTTAGGAGATGTGGGGGGAACCGGAGCACCCGGAGAAAACCCACGCAAACACGGGGAGACCATGCAAACTCCACACAGATGGTCTCTGTGAAGACGCAGCGCTAACCGCTGCACCACCGTGCTGCCCACGTTTTTTCCAATTGGGTTGGGAAGGGATCTATTTTCTAGTTTGTCAATGGGGGGAAGACCTTTATAAATTTGGTCTTGACGGAGCGTGGCATGGCGCCCCGTTCACAGAGGCTACAACCTCCACGCGTTTGATTCCAGTCCTCGGTTCGTCTCCTGCACGTCTTTCTCCTTCTCTAAATATCAAAATCAAGAACTTTAGACACGTTCTTGTTGGTCTTCACTTGTTTGTTTCTTTTTTGGCTTCTTCCATCGCAGAGTGTTTCGTACCTTCTTCCAAAATGAATTTTTAGACTTTTTCTTTTTACCATCTGGATTGTCCAAATCCTGCAGGATGGTTTCTCCAGCGACCTCGGTCTCTTCTGAGGATTCTGGATCCATGGAAGAACCTGATAGAGGTTCTCCTGAGAGATCCTCCTCTGAAGAAACCTCTTGATTTAATACTTTAACTTGGTTCTGTGAGTTTTCTTCCTTCTCTTGGGAAACTGTGATGGGTTGTTGTTGGAAACCTTCTTCCACGGCTCTCAGAGTGTCGGCCAGCAGCAGATCGTCTCTCGCTCTTTGTAAATCATTTTTCACACAAATGAGCTCCTCCTGGTGTTTTTCTACTTGATGTTTTAATGCAGTTACTTCGGTTTCAAACCGACTGTTTAGCTCCATGTACAAACCGCTAACATTATCCAGCTCAGCCTTGGCACTCCTTTCCTTGTCTTGCAGGATTTTCTTCTCCGTTGTTGTGGTTTCTTGGAGGATGGCATATTCAGCTCTCAGCTTCTCTAGAAGCTTCTTATCCTCCTCTGTTTGCTCCAGGTGAGCTTTTCTCTCCTGCTCTACCTGCTGCTGGTATGTCTCAACCTCCTGCTGTAAATCCATAATGTCTCTTTCAAACCTACGTTTTATCTCCTCGTGCGAAATGTGAACCTGATCCAGTTTGTTCAGCATCTGCTTCTCTCTCTTTCTCAGTATTATGATTTCTCTAGCCATTTTTCGAAAGAGCTCCTCCTTCTCTGCTTTCAGCTTGTTGACTAGCTTCAGAGTCTCTTTCTCTCTTTCTTTGTTTGCGTCTTTCTCACATTTCACCTCCTGCCTTACCAGAGAAATGTCTGCTTCATATTTACATCGCAGCTCCTTGTAGGAAGTCTTAAGTTGGTCCAGTTCTTCTTGGACAGCCTCGGTTTTCTTTCTCTCAGCCTGTATTCCAGCAACAAATGCTTCCCGGCTGAGGAGGTGGGCCACCTTTAAATCCTCAAACTCCTGCTGCAAGGTCTTCTTCTTCATGTTTTTCACACTGTCGTAAAATTTGGATGCAATGTTTGCAGCGTAAACTTCTCCTGGATCACTGGACATCTCTTGCCTCTCTTGTGTCTCTAGTCTCTCAAGTTCTCTCTTTGCCTCTTTGACCTCATTAATAAATCTCTCTCTGAGGGCTTCCTGCTGTTTTAGCCGGAGTTCCATCTCTTCCAGCTCCGCCTCCAGGTCGGCCATGTTTTGATCGTCTTCTATCCTGGCTCTCTCCATTTCCAGACTGGAGGCCAGTCTGTGGGTTTCCTCATCTAAGATATCCAGATGTGCAGGAGCGAAGCTGCCTTGGGGGTCTTGCTGGACTCCCGTTCTCGCCTGGGGTCCCATCATTTTGTTGCAGTATTGCTGAAATAAGTGAAACATTTCTCCTCAATACAATCACTAAAGTTGTCGATTGGTAAACTACCTGAAAGAGCTTTGCACACGTCTGAACTGGTCAGTGATATTGCAAGCAATGAAAAATATGCAGAATTGTGTCGCATACAATTCTGCAGTTGATGACATCACAGACTGCATCGCCAGTGACATCACAGAGTCTTCCTTTGCTGGCGGTGTGACATCATTCCACCACCAAATATCTCACTATTTATTCATGTTTACATTCAAAATAGTCCAGGATTCACTCGTTTTTATCCAAACTCATTTCTGTTTTGGGCCAGATCAAAAACCTGAATGTTCATAAAGGGCCTGTTGTGCCAGAACATATTGATGAAAACCAATTAAATTGTTAAAATATCAATAAATAGGTGTTTCAGCATCAATAAGTGTTTCTTAAAATAACATAATATTGAACATCTTTTCACACTAATCAGTTCATCCAGGATTGTTTTTGTGCTTTTCTGCAATCAACATCACAGATTTTGTGGCGCTAATTTAGAAATATCTGTAAGGAATTTTTTACAATATTTGCGCTAACATATGATGTTAAATGTGATCTTTTATTAATCGCTCTATCGGTCATGGACTATAACTTGACATCAGGTCAGGCTGAGACAGCAGGCACTTGATCCAAAGTGTTTATGGTCAATTTTGAGAATAAAATGTCGATAAACTCAGAAAACATGTTGATAAACTCAGAAAACATGTTGATAAACTCAGAAAACATTAGGGGATCTGTTGATTTTTGTGTGAATTTTGCGGTTATTTGTAAAAACTGGAGGGGCCCATTGCTATGATTTGGAGTCTAGAGGGCCACATAAAAAGCTATGGCGGGCCAGATTTGGCCCTCGGGCCTTGAGTTTGACACACGTGCCATATATGATAATCTATAGAACTTTTTTCAATATCTATACATTTTTAAGTTAATTTTGCTTGTTTAGTCAAACATTTATTTTCTTTTGTATTGTGGAAAAAGAGAGTGGGAAAGAAAATTTATAATAAATCGATAATAAATTTCAAGTTAAAATAAAAAATATTTTATTGACTCCCAAAGGGAAATTAAATAACAAATAACTTTTTTACATAAGTTTTAAGTTTACTTAGTTTGAAAGTTTTTTTTCCCCCTCTTAGTAAATGTAATCAATGTTAAAAAACAGCATTTTTCTCTGGTTATCTTTGATATTTAAGGTTTAAGTTCGCTGAATGTGTGTTGATTTATGGTTTCTGTTTGGATCAGACATTATGAACTCTTAATTAAAACCAAAATAACTGATTGCAAATATGACTCCAGAGAATTATACAACATTTTCTTGTTGTAAACCATAAGCAGATGGTAGAAATGTATTTTAAAATCACAAAAAAGACAAATTATTTTGAAAATATCTGTCACCAGACAACTTAAACTGCAAAAGTTTTAAAAAAAGGCGATATTATGAAGGTTATATTTTTACATATTCAACTCCAGATCATTCTGGTTCCTTTTAGTTTGACCATTTTTGATAGATATTGAAAAATAATATCAGCTACAATCATTTATTTTTCAACAGGAGACATCACCTAGACATATATTTTACTATGTTTAATCAAGCATGTTCTCAAAAGGTGCCGTTTGTAAAGTTACAGAATCAAAATTAAAAGCAAAAAGTTTATATTTAGCTTGTCATAAGAGGGAAAAATACATATTTTCTCAAAGTCACATTTTCACCACGTTATTCGTTCATATATTAAGATTACAGTACAAAACTAAGCTCAGCTAGCAGGCTAAATATTTACCACTAACCTAAATAATTAGCTCAATTTAATTAGTAAGCTAAATATTCACTAATATTTAGATCTCTCACTATTAGTAAGCTAACATTTAGCTTACTAATATTTACTAGCTCATTGGCTTACTATTAAGCTAGTGAGCTAAGTACTTAGCTTATCAGTGAAATATTTGTTCTGAGCTAAATATTAGCAAGTTAACAAGCTAAATATGTTTTTTTACAAACTGTTTAGTTTAACTAAATATTAGTAAATTAGCTAGCTAAATAGTGAGGAGTGAGGAACCGTTTTCCTGACAGCCCTTCCCAACACGTCGTACTTGTTTAGTTTATTTTTGATTCTCCTGACGTGAACTTTAAACACCGCAGGCCTTTACGGTCACTGATGGAGCTCCTGCACTGCAAAAACACAACACCTTATTCTAATAAGTAGTTTTTAGTGCAAATATCTTAATACACTTGAAATAAGAGAAAACTAACTTACACAGGTGCTGAAGGCAAAACATCCACGTACTGTTTTAAAAGAAGCCTTAAGACATTTTTTTTTTAGCAAAACTTTTGGTTCATTTTCTGAGATGTTGGTTTTAATCTCATTTATTGATTTATTTTTCTCCGCTAAAATTGCTTGTTTTGTTTTGGGTTTGTTGCCCTTTGAGATTTAAAGTTATAAAGGGCATTATAAATCAAATTTGTAATACTAATAATAACTATTATCTATTATTAGTTTCTTATCAGCAGATGTAGCAGCTACATAGTTCTAAGTCAATAATTCTTTGATATTGATGAAAAATTACTAGTTTCACTGGCAGATTATTTCACTAAAAACATGGGGAAAATGTTTTTAGTGAAATAATCTGCCAGTGAAACTAGAATTTGGTTGCTAGGTAACAGGCTGGGCTTGGCAGGTGTTGCTAGGTAACGGCTAAGCGGCAGTTGATTCCAGTGAAACTAGTAGTACTTTATCATAACTTCAATAATGAATTATTTACTTAAAACAAGCTCCTATATTTTGCTGAAAAGTTATTTTTAAGTTACTAAAATATTCGCACCATAAACTAGGCAAAACACCTTGGTAAAAGTTTATATTTTTTTAATGCAATCTTGTTTAAAGTGAAGTCTTTATTAACCTTTCACACAACCTCTTCCTGCTAGCTGCCGCCCCTGGAGGAATGAACTCAGACGTCTTTTATATGGTGCAGGTGGGTCTCATCAACGTCTGATTGGCTTTGCTGATCCAATGGGGTGGCTGCTCTCCTGCAGCCTCTAGGCAGCCAATCAGAAAGCTGTGCCCGCACAGCTGATCCTGCATAATATTAAAAAAAAACAAAGAGCCTGCACAGCCTGAAGAGGCCAGGGGCCGCAACAATGTTTATGTAACTTTGTTGTGTTTTTACACCAGTAAAGTAACTCAATTAAAGTGTGACAAAGGTACCAGATGGATTTGACAGCCCATCTGTCAGTACAGACACTTTCAGCTTAACATCTGATAGCAGCGTTGGAGGAGTTGGTTTGGCATTCGAGTACAAACAATAAGTAATCACGGTTCGGCAGTGAGCCAACAGGAACAATGAACACTAACAATGATTGCAACAGTGGTTTTTCTCTGAACTGGAACGTTTTTCCGCGTGTTCATGATTGTACTGTATTTAAAAAAAAAAACAAGAGAAAAGAATCTAAAGGTGCCACCCTTATTCTCAACCACAATACAGAGATTTCCCGGTTCACCCAAAGCTGCTGCTCTTACTGAAAATCATTCAGAGTTCATGAAGGAAAAGTATCACTTTATCAACGTCGGTGATTAAACTTTGTTTCGCATCCATACTCACTGCATTGTTTTGAGGATTTACTGCAATACGACTCCGTTTCTTGGTCATTGCAGCCATTACAGGTTTTACCTGGAAAAGCTTCTTTCAGCTGACTCACCTTCACCTCGACCTTCAGGTCAAACTGGATGTTTTCCTGCCAAACAGAAAAGGCTTTGTGGGAAAAAGATAAAGCAGAAAACAAAAACGGGACGAACCATCAAGATTTAAAAGTTTGAACAAATTGATGTTGCAGGTTTTGGTTTTTATGCTCCTCAGCTGTTGAACCAACTGCATGAAAACCTGATATTTGCAGGAACTGTTGGATGTTTGTTTAAAAACAAAAAGGCCAAAACTGCCTTATAATTTCTATGCTGTCTTTATTTGCCCCAATAAAGCTTGAAGATGAGTCATGTGGAAGATATTATGGTTTATTAGGGCCAATGAAGATAGAAACAACGAGAAAATACTTGTCAAAAATCTGAGAAACTTAGACATTAATCTTCGGGGCGTGCTGCGGTGGCGTAGCGGTTAGCGCGACCCATGTTTGGAGGCCTTCAGTCCTCGACGCGGCCGTCGTGGGTTCGACTCCCGGACCCGATGACATTTGCCGCATGTCTTCCCCCGTTTCCTGTCAGCCTACTGTCATATAAGGGACACTAGAGCCCACAAAAGACCCCCTGGAGGGGTAAAAAAAAAAATACATTAATCTTTGAAATTTTCTGAGCTCATAAAGGAGAAAATCTTTGACTTTGGAAAGTTTTAAAAGTTTCTGATTTCGTTTTCATTTTGGGATTCAGAAATTTCCCAGTTTTTTTCTCAGATTATTGAGTTTTGAAACTCAGAAATGCAGATTCTAGAAAATTTCTGCAATTAATAGTGTATATATATATATTTTATTTTTTTTACCGCCCTGCAAGGGCTCTTTTTGTGGGCTCTACTGTCCCTTTCTCAAAGTAGGCCGACAGGAAAGGGGGGAGGAGAGAGAGGGGAAGACATGCGGTAAACGTCGTCGGGTCCGGGAGTCGAACCCGCTACGTTTTGCCTGAATGTGGGTCGCGCTAACCCCTCCGCCACCACAGCGTATATTTTTAAAAAACTTTTCTATCTTCAGTTGCCATCGATTCTTGCAGCTTCATCAAACTTCATTATAGGCAAACCGTATTAGTGCTTGACCTAGATTGATTTAATTACTTCTGGCATAGATTCAAAAAGGCTTCTTTAACATTCCTCAGATATTAGTGCTTATTAAAAATAATGACATTTCCTGTTGGCTGCAGATTCGTCTCATCACACCGAAGGTGAGAATGTCGTGTTCCTCCACACGCCACACCGGTTCTGTTGAGAACTGGAGTTCTCTGGAAAACTGAACTAGTTATCGTGCTCAAGGAACTAGTTGGAGATTATTTGAGATTTGTGACATTTTCAGATACAATATTGTTCCTCCCTGGTTGTTATACCTCCACCTGCAGCCCAGACTGCTGATTCAATGGATCCATGATTTTCTATTGGTAGAAAACCCAAAAACTGTAACCAAGTAAGAATGTAACTAATTCAATGTGTTTTTACTCAAGTAAAAGTAAAAAGTGGCCGACCAAGAAATTACTCAAGTACTGAGTAACTGATCAAACTATCAATCATTTAACATTTAAAAAATACATAAACAGATGGACCAAAATATAAAGTACTGAAGTAAGAGTATAAATACTTTATAAAATTACTCAAAAGTACAGAAATAAAAATGATCAAAAAAAGTAAATTTTTTCTAAAGTTACTTAAGTTTATGTAACTGAGTAAATGTAACTAGTTACTACTCAACTCTGTTTATTTCCAACATGTCTCGATCTCTATCTTTTTCCATTTGCTACTGTCAGGTTTAAACACCTATTGAGACAAATTAAACAAACACAAGAAAGACAAGAGAGTTCGATTCTTTTGTCCTCGCGAGGAGAACAGCCAGAGATGTTTTCAGTCACACATCTCTTCCGTTCTGAAAACATATGTGTCCGTTCTCCCTTTTTATTGCTGTTAGGATCCCTGTTACAGAGAGCGTCTCAAAGGGCTGGGGAAAACACTTCAGTCACATAATTGCAACGCAAATGCTAGTCACTAACAAAACCCATGGTATCTACACACTAGATTATTCTGTTCCAGACACAGGATAACACAGAGCAAGTTGTACGTCTTCACAGCGATGGTTTTATAACTATCTAGCAGGTCAAGGATGCAGAGGGATAACCCTGCTGGTTGTCTCTGCTCTTCCTCAGAGAGGCCTTCTGAGAAAGGAATCAAAGTAATTCAACAACACAGAAACTTTCTTTATGCTAAGATGAAACAAATAAAGGCATATAAGACAAGAACATTATAAAGGCACATGAAACAACAAATATTTGATAATAATATATACAATTTACCTAACAGCTACCATTTGATTGGCTGATACCCTGTGTGTGTTAACAACTTGAACAAGTTTATAAAATGAAATGTAAATTTTATGTTGTTTAAACATTTTCTATCTACTCTTAGTGTCACTGTTGTTAAACTAGGACTGCTGCAAATAAAACAAACAAACTAATAGATGGAAATATGTAAAGCCAGTTAAAGTTAAATTGCCTTTGAATAACGACAACAGTAAACTAATTACTCTCAATTAGGCCCAAATGCAGAATCATGGATCTGGAGCCAGGATGATTTAGCATATTTTTCACACTGGCTACAATACAACACTGCAAAAACACAAAATCTTACCAAGTATTTTTGGTCCAGTTTCTAGTGCAACTGTCTGTGTAGCTACTTTAAATAAGACAAAACCAACTAAGATAAGATAAATCTTTATTGTCAGTGCACGTGCCCAAAAACAAAAAATAACTGTCTCACAATTCACACACAACGCAAGAATCAAGAAACTTGCAACATGCAAGTATCTTTAAGGAGCTTGTTTTAAGTAAATAATTCCTTAATTTTGATGAAAATGTCCTCGTTCTATTGGCAGATGAATTTACTTTTAATAAGACAATTTTCCATGTTATAAGTGAAATAATGTGACAATAGAACCAGAACTTTTGCTCCAATGTTAATGGATTATTTCCTTAAAACAAGCTCCTGTGTTTTGCTGAAAAGTTTCTTGTAAAATAGTTTTGTTTTAAAGTTTACTAAAACATTTGCACCAGAAATTAGACAATAAAAACTTGGTAAGATGTAATGTTTGTGTGAATCCACAGAGAACAAACTAAATGTTCTGATTGACTTGATTCAATCATCCCGTGACGCATTCTGGACTGACATTGTTATTCTAAGAGCTGTTCAAAAACATTTGTTGTTTCCATTAACGCATAGTTTCGCTTTACAGGAAAATGCTACACACCTCCTTCAAATATGTTCAGACCCGAGTTACAGGAACAAACAAACATTCAGGTAGTTTCACTGGGAAAGTCTCACAGCTGGAGGCTTTACAGCCAAAAACTGTTGGTGGACGTTTGTTGCTTTGGCATTAACAATAAACAATGAACAATAAACTGACATGACATTTTTTAAATAAAAAAAAAGTTTTTTGGTGATACTTTAGTTGAAAGGGTTTGTATAAGACTGACATGACACGGAGTGAGTCGTCATAAATGTTTACGACTGTCATAACGTGTCATTTGGTAAAGAATGACACTTTAAAGTAGCAACAATGAGCGTTACCCACACAGCTAACACTCTGTGAAGATCAAAAACATTTGATCTGATCCTAAATTTATCTGTTTAAACCGTCTTGTACTTTAGAGGGACTTAATTGTGAAATATGTGCAGGATCTCACTGACTCAGTGGAAGTAGTTCAGAACAAGTTAATTAAAATAACAATTTATTACCCAATACGGTATAATAGAACAGCGTGATTACTTGTTAAATTACAAAAACGGAACGTAAGAATTTGAAGCTTCAGAAAGAAATGAGATCCTATTTGGGAAGATACTCTGGTTGTATCTGCAATTTGTGCCTGTTTTTCCCTTTACGTCGGGCCAGACAGAGTACAAACTAACGCTTCAACAAGTGCCAAACATGCAATGCTTTAGCGCTATGAACTTGGCTCTGATTTGCAACAAGCAAATGATTGACAAAGGGTGACACCTTCGTTCCCTAGAGTCCTGCATCGACCAGACAAAGATAAAGGCTGTGAAACCCCTTAAGTGGCTTTGACTGCAGCTTGCAGGCTTTTGTCCACTGGGAGATGCCGAGGTCGATGGTTTGAAACTGGCTCACAGACGTGGAGGCCAATGTGTTGTGTCGTTTTATTCTAAAATACTATGAGCATTTATGAGGAAAAAACAAAACTTTCAAGTGTCAATGTTGAAAAGTATTCTGCTTCTAATGCTTTATATTTCTGTGTGCAGTCAATCCCTCCTCCCCTCCATCACCTCTTGATTGCCTTCTCTCTCCATCACCAATACACATTTGCTCACACACACACCCACGCACGCCCCCACACACACACGCCTTCAGCCATTAGAGCAACAATAACACTACAAGCCTGTTTTGTCGCTTAGCGCTTCATCACGATCTCCCCTCAGGCATTGACAGCATTGATGGAAGGGTTGATGTGATGTGGGGGGTTACACACTCGCTGCCAATCTTGTTTGTTGACTGTTTTTGCCTCCACATCAAATATTTGGAATATTTCTTCCTGTTGTTTGGTTTTTTTTTGACATCTCCATGTCTTTTTCCAGAAGCACCCATGCTGTAGCGAGCAAATCCCTTTCTGTAATTAATTGCCTAAAATTTTATACATTTTCAATCATCCAAATTTGCTGATTGTTTTGACTTGAATTGTTTTTGTGACCAGTCTTCACCATTATGTTAACTGGATAAAAGTCTACAACAACATGTCCAGAACATTTGACCAACTAGTTTGAGGCACGGAAAATCTTTGGCCGTCGATTGAATTGAGTTTACGTGCTGATAGCAGCAAGCATTTATCCTGTAGACCGAAAGAGAACATCCCGTTATGCTAATCACGGTTTTCCAAGGGAAACACGTGTCTGGTGTCGTGGTTCGATAAACAAAGCTGTTTATGTGCAGGCCAAAAAAATGAATAAAAAATCGCTTTTGGTACCATGTGACTAGAGCACCTTCTTTCACAAGTCTACAATAGGTGCATTCACACCAGCCCTGTTTAATCTGCTTTAATTGAACTCTAGTTTGTTTGCTTTTTGGTTCATTCGGGGAGGTGTGAATGCGCAAAAAAGCAAACTCTGGTCTGCGTACAAACCAAGGTTGAAGTGAAGTCTGGCGCGGTTCGAATGTGTTTGTGGATGCCAGTCGGACTGTAGACCGCTTCAAAGGCAGGAAGCGGACTCTAGTGCATGGCATTCTAGGTAAATTCAGCCAAAACAAATGTATGAGTGGTGTTTTTTTTTACCTACAACAAAAGAGAAAACCTACAAACAATAAAAATGACACTACTCTATTTTTCTTTACCGAAGTAAGCTGCGTTCAATGTCTTGTTGGGAGGTTTTTTAGTTGTTACTTTGCAGCCAAGACCTCCTGCTGTCTGTTTACCTTGTCAGGTGATAAGATAAACAGGGGTTTCAAAGGTTTTGGTTTGTTTGACACAGTGCATTGTGAAATCGAACCACACCAGCTGAAAAGGTAACAAATGTGGCAATTTTGTTTGGCAAATGAACCAAGTCTACTGGTATCTACTACCAGGTGTGAAAACACCCTAAGTCTTCGACATGGCAAAGTGTGAACAGGACGGCTAAAGGTTTCATTTAGCATTTTTACAACAGCCAGGTTAATGAAGAGAGACATTACCAATTGTCTTGTCAAGTAACTCTCCCACCCGAGCTTGCAATCTTGGCAGCGCCTCCAAAGTTACCATCGTTCTCTTGACTGCTTCTCTTTCCAATGCTATCCTTGCATGACTGCGTCTTAGCAGGTTCGCAGGTGTGTGCCACACTTTCATTTTGGGATAATGACTTTTTTACTACTAAAATGACCCCTGAAGGCATTTTGACTGGGTATATACAGTAAGTCACACTGTTTAGATTTTTACATGTAAAAAAATAGGAAAACACATTATTTTTCTACAAGGAAATTTTTTTCCCATCTTTACAGCTTGTCAGAATACTGGGTGCACCATTTTAAATTTTTATGTACCTTATTTTCTCTGTGTATTTTGAGGGTAACTAGGATTCTTACTAAATGCCTCACAGTTTACCTCGTTTATCTCCAGGCAAATCATTGCAACGCGCTGCAAATGCATTTTCTCTCGGTTGAAATTGTTAGGAGTGTGCATTAATGCTAGACTGTGTAAGTTTTTGCACTTCGGGCCGTTTACTCACACACGTTCCCACTAAGAGACCGCTGCTACTCCAAGTAGGCCGGCTGGTGGCCCCGGGCTGGATTTTGGTTGCAGGCGGGGAGGGGGGGACAGAGTGTACGGCTTTGTCAAGGGCCATCAGTGTCCTTGCTCTACTTACTCTGCATCAACACTTACAGGGTTTATGGCAGTGTGAGTGAGAGGAAGAGACAGACAGTCAGGAAAGCAAGCAGGAAAAAAGTAAAACATGCTGCCATCAGGGTTTTTGATGTCTGTGTGTGTTTTGCCTTTGTGTGTGTAGGATACAAAATGAAAATGTTTTCATTTTGTGTAATCTTTGGTGAGTGTGTGTGCGTGTGTGTATTATGGTGGTCCTGCGGCTTCTAATACAGTGTCGTTGGTTCAGTGCATTCAGAAAAGGCAGAGGTTTCTGTCCTCCCTCTTAGTTTTGCGTGTGCGTGTACAAGCCAAAGCCTCTGAACGCATTTTGGACATTTGTTGAGTAGTGACCTAAATCTGTCGGCCGACATTACCTAACAAGAAGAAACGAGGAAAAGTAAGTCACATGCAAACATACAGGCACACATATGCTTTTCTGTTTACAGAAAGTACAGTGACTTTAACCTGAGTCATCGTCAGGACTGAATAATTCAAACGTAGCCCTTGAGAAAGGAAGTTTTACTGCAAATGTCCAATTAGAGATTAACCCTGCGGACGCTCTGTGACTCAGCCTGAGAAACCACGGCACACGTGAAATAATCAAACATGATTAATATCACATTTTGTGGAGCAAAAATATGACATTTTGAGCCAATGAATTTTATTCCTTTATATCATTAAATCTACAAAATTTTGTCCAAAATTCATGGTTATTGCAAATTAGAATTAAATGTAAACTGATTTAGTAAGAAGTTTACATAAAAGTATATACACACACATATATATATATATTTATATATATATATATATATATATCCTCCTGAGACCCAGCAATACATTTTTGTCCTCTGTGGAGCACATAGGTTTTTTTGTTCATAACTCTGAAACCATACATGCCACTGTGTTAAATCCTGTTGGTTCTTAGAGAGGACATCCTGGGCCTCGAAATGTGTTCAAATTTAAGAGATCACTTAATATGCATCAGTTTCTCTCTCATTGTTCTTTCTTTCTATGATCTACTGACAACATGTGTCTGAAACTCCAAGCAAAAACTTAGTTTTTATTTGCAGAAAACAAGAAATGGTCAAAGTAACAAAAATGATGCAGTGATGCAGAGGACAAGCTCATTTAGAAACAACAATACTAATGTTTTATGTATTTGCCACCTTGAAGATTTATTTCTTTATTCTCACACTAAATGTTTCAGATCATTTTGATACCAGACAACCTGAGTAAATACAAAAAAATCAATGTTTAAATAATAATGTAAATTTTAAAGGGGGAATAAAAAAAATCAAAACCAGTCGAGCCCATTATGAAAACAGAATTTCCCATTATAACTAAAACCTGTTTGTGGAAACCTTGGCAGAAAAAACTCCCATCAAGCATTTGCTGATGACGGGCAGTCAGACTTTGACATTGCTCTGATTGAACTTTGGTTCATTCTTCTATGCAGAACTGGTGTAGTTCAGCCACTTTGGAGTATTTTAAAGCATAAACAGCCCATTTGACATCACGCCACAGCAACCCACAGTATTTAGGTTCAGACTTTGACGTGGCCACTTTTTTTTTTTTGAGAATTTCAAAACAGGCTTTACTTGAGCTCAACATCCTGAATCTATCGAGGATTCTTCTTCTTCTTCTTCCCGATTTCTGCTATGGTTTGGAGTTTCTTGTCGTTTCAGCTTGTTTGTTTAAGCCAGTTTTGTGTTGGTTTTATTGGCAGGTTTTCTTGTCATCCATCTATTTCCCCTTTTTGTTTATTCTGTGTTATTTTGTTCCTTCTTCCCTCTGTTGCCAGCACCCCTGCTGGGTAGCTCACTGACTGTTTCCATTTAGTTAATCAGTCTCACCTGTTCCTTGTAGCAATAATCACCTTCCCCATATATTCCTTCCTTGTCATTCATTGTCACATCCCCCCTGTTGTTTATCCTGTTGTGCTAAACTCCCAAACCATCCCATAATTTTGCTTTATTTTGCCACTCCTGTGCTCTTCCTGGCTGTTTACTGGTTTGGTTTTTCCCCCCTGTGTCCCCTCTGTTTGGATTATCATTTGTGATTTTTTTTTTCTTCTGTTTATTGTTTCATCTTCTTCTTCCAGTCTGTGTTTGGGCTCTTCGACACCAAAACCATGACATACACAGCCAGCGGCATCTCTTGGGCGCTTTAGAGAAAATGGCTCAGTGTAAACAAATGGACTTAATTACATATGATCCCTCACACAGAGTCAAACCACCTCAGTGATAGCAGCGTGTTAAAGTGAAATACAACAAAGCAGCGCGTCACAAATAAACAAATGCATTTATTTGTGCTTTAGAAAATAACAGTTGGTTTATTGCAATGTGTTGGATTTATTTTTTTGCTCTAGTTTTCTGGCCTTACTAGAGAGCTGGAACTCCGAATCGCTCTTTAGCAGCTGCTTGATATTCAACATTTGCTGAGAGGCAGAGCCAGCCCAAAACATGTTCGAACCAAGCGGCTGCTTATGGCCCACAAACCACGAGGGGGTTCCCAAAAATCCTTGAATTTATTCATATTGTCATATTTATTGACAAAACAAAAATTACGTTTGATTCAACAGTTTCAGCACAGATAACTTTTTTTTAAACTTTAATTTAGGATCTAAAGGAATTGGGACGTTTACTTTGCAAAAGTGCAAAAACTAATCTTCACTGTTAGTTGCGTTCGCATAGTTACAATCTGATGCTATGACTTTCATGTTTTATTTGTGTTTCATCTTGATTTGTTCACATGTAGTTCATAGCCAATAATTATCCGTAATGCTAGTTAAGCTAATTAAACTGGGCCCTTGGTATTGAAGCGGTGTTAGTGGTGGTGATGTACTTAACAGGAAGAGGGGACCCAAATAAAAGTTTGACCCAGGGCCACATAAAGGCTTTTTCCACCCCTGCTGAGAGGGTAGCAGGTTGCTGAGCAGCAGCACCAACCACTGAAGTAACAAATTGCCTCGTCAACAAAGTTGTCAAAACAACAACAAAACTTTACACAAAAGGAAAAGGGGGCATGTAGAAAGTTGCAAGAGTAATTACTCTACAAGTCTGAGTTACATCATGTAACTAAGGCAAAAATATATAAAAAATAAAATAAAGCCTTATTTTGTTCAGTGAGCTAGCATGACACATCTTTGCTATAAACATAATCTGTGTTACATACGTAAAAAGAGTAAGTTTTTGAGTAAGTAAAGGAGTAAGAAATCATCAAACCCAGTTATAAGGAAGCACCAGCGGTCCCGTACAGATGTACCAGTGTGTTCAAAGTAGCGGCAGCCGAACGTCACTTATCAATGGAAGAGGTGTGTTGAAAATAGTAACAGTAGAGTTCAGTCAATGAGGTCAGTCACAACAGATGTAAAACAGGTGGCTCCGATTTAAGGACGACGACAACAGATGCTGTGTAGGCTGACCATAGTTGTTTTTTTTCTTCTTCTCTAAAAGTGTGAATAAAACGACAAGAAACTTTGAGGCTGCTCACCTGAAATGATCTGAAATTATTTCAAATGAAGGACAAAACCAGAAAGACGTGGAAGAAAATGGAAAAATTGTCATTTGCCGTGAGCGCTGCAGCAATGAGAAGACGGCAACGTCGAGCTACGATGCTCTGAAGAGCTTAAAGTTTGACAACGATCGCAATGACCGGCCCAAAGAAAATACAAGATAAGAGTCTGTGGACCACTGAGAGCAACTTAGATTTTGTTTTATTTTAGAACTAGTCAGGTTGTCAGAGGACCCTCAGATACTGAATTGAAGTCACAACGTGAAGCAATTTGGTTCAGGAATGTTTGTCATGTTGAATGTTGAATTTACTTCCAGCATGTCAATGATTATGGTTTAAATCCATCAACATGCTTGTACAGTCGGTTGCCTTATTTCAAACAGAAACGTCTTTCTTTCAAATGAGTATTTCAGCAACAAAAACTCCAGTTATCAGACTAACATCCTGGTTGGTTTTACACCAAAGCAACAAATGCTGTGAAGAGCTCAGTTCACAAGAGAAGAAGCACAACTATGATAGACAGAAGTAGAAGACGTGTGGAATGTTGCTGAATCATCCAGGAAGTTGGTTGCCTTCAGATACAACTGAATAATTACTTCAGTGATTCACTAGAGGGCTAAACATTTTAGCTTTTGGAGCCCAACATCACCATATTTTACATAAATTAAATAACAGGCACCAAATTTGATCCTTTTTTTTCACATTTTGCTTGGGTTGGCGGTATTCCCAATGCTTCTGGATTTATAGAGATAAAAGTTAATGTAAGAATTTTGAGCTTTACTCTCCTTTTTAAACACAATTGCCGTTATTTTTGAACATTTTCCAGCTTCTTTGTTAGTGAACTAGCTGATATCGAAGTTAGACCAGTGTCCAGTTTAAGTGTCTTAAATCTTTTCCTGTCACAGTAACATGACACAGGGCTAATGTGGGTTAAAAATGGAAAATGTTTTTGGAAATTACAATCTTAGAGACGTTTAGGTGTAATTCTTTACTTGACTAAAAAGCTGTTAGCAGGGCAATTGTGGCTGATCCTTTTCTCATTAACCAGGTGGAGGTAATTTCAAACGTTGACACGGTTTTTAGGTAATCCATGTCAATACAGGAAACTCACTCCAAAAATATAATGTAAAAATAAAACAAGGCACATCTAAAGAGAGAGTGGGAACCACAGAGGTTCGGTCAACAGTTTGCTAGAGGAAAAATGAGACTCCTGAGTTCAGAGAAATTCGAAAGCTCGGCAGTCCGTTCAGGACCGCAGCAGTGAATAATCAATGGAAAAGGGTAAAAAAATATTTCCCAGCGTCCCAATAAATGAAGGACTCCTCAGGAGGCAGACAAATGGTTACACAAGGCTCTTTTAAAGGCGAGACGTCCAGAGTGCAAACACGGACCATTTTATCAAGGCTGAAAAATATTCAGGAGCCTGAAGAATACAAAGAACAGGTTTGACTTGTATATATATATATATAAAAAAATCTATTAGGTTTTATATTCATATAAAATAATCAGTGGTACAATATGTGACTTATCAACCAGAATGTGTATTTTTATAAAGATATTATGCAATAGACAAACACAAAACTTCACTTTTCTGTAAAGTCGTAGGAAATTTATGCCATCAAAATTTCTTTACGAATAATTTGTATTCAGTCTGACCGAGTCAACTCTTTCCGCTCCAACATTCGCTGCACCAGCATCGAATGTTGGTTCGCTGCTGGTGCATCATTTACGAGTCTCTTGGTTTGTCTTTCAATCAGCTTCGCACAAAATATCTAAAGCTCAGTCAGGTTGGACAGTTAATATCTATAGTTTTAAATGGATTTAGGTCTGGACATTAGGATCTTCACAACATAGGTGACTTAATATACGAATCAGGGAACCTTCAAAAGTATCTGAAATATTATGGAGCCCAACCTACATTAACTACATTACTGTTGGTCAAATGCAACATACATTAAAATTAAGGGTGTTTTCATGGGCTTAAACTAAAAATGCCTTCAATTGAACCTTTCTTAGGTATCTTTCTTTCTCTTTTCCTCTCCCTTTACTTCTGTAGTTTTACTTCACTCCTCAGAACAAAGCACAGCAGCCAGGTTTACAGGCCAGACAGGCAGGAAGCAGCAGTGTTGGTCTTTCAAAATAAAGTAAAGTCTAATGTTTCATGATGTTTAATTTCATTTCAATCTGATTATGATTTGTGGAAGTCTGCATATTATCTATCTATCTATCTATCTATCTATCTATCTATCTATCTATCTATCTATCTATCTATCTATCTATCTATCTATCTATCTATCTATCTATCTATCTATCTATCTATCTATATGGCGTACTTTACATAGGATGAGAAATACTTCATTCTGAAGGTGTGACAAAATGTGACATTAAATATATATATATATCAAGGAATACTTTTGTTAAAGGTACGAATATATTTGCAAAAAATAAAAAAAGCATCACAAAGCTGCTGACAGATATTTTGCATTGCACTACCTTTCGCACATTGTTCACAACCGCGCTCTGCCCCTAGTTTATTTATTTATTATTTATTTTACAATTATCTGTTTGTGTCATAACTTCCACCTAAACTATTCGCTTCACCCCTCGGCTCTAACCGGGACCTCAGGAATGATGTTTTCGCCTCATTAGAATCAGGCTCTGATCCCCAGGAGGACCGCAGCTACTGACAAGGTCAAAGATCATGCAAGTAAAAAGTTCTAATTAGGTAACAAAAAGCAACATGGACACACGCTGCCGCTCCTCCAGCCATGATGTCTGCTTCTCCCCCGACCAGACTGCGGCGGCCCGCTGATTAGCATGTTAAGCAGGAAGAAGAAACGCAATCCGCCGCATGTTGTAGTTTAGCCTCTATCTGCCGTTCTGTCTGAGGCCAAGAGTTCAGTCTATATTCAGGAATCATATTACTGTTGTTCTCTTGTAGCTCATTCGCCTGCATCCCTTATGTTCCCCCCTCATGAAGCTGCCCTGGGATCACCCTGGCCTCCAGTCAGCTGTTTACCTTGTTACGCCCGCTGTGGATGAGGCCGGCTCTGCAGCATCATTTATTTAGGATTAATGAAATGTGGCCTAAACTGAGTGTAGCCGTCTGCCTCTGCACACAAGGGTGTGTGTGTGTGTGAGAGAGAGATGGTGTGATGGTGGGAGATTAAGGCTCTTTCATGGGTCAGCAGGCCAGTTTTGCCTCTGGCTAATTGTGGACTTAAAACACGAACTCTCTCTGATAACGCTCTCACTCTCTCCCAGACAAAATAAAGGCGGCATATCTCTTCCTCGCTCCCCTTTTCCTCCGTCTTTCTCCTTGAGACTGCCCTGCGCCGTCGCCATGGCAGCAGCAGATTGAGTGATTTTTCACTGCACGGATTGTTCAATTGTTATCTCTGTTTTTTTGCTCTCTGCCTCTCCCTATTATTCTGTCTCCCTTCCTGCTCTGCCATGTTGTTTCACGTGCATCCATTTCATTTTCTGCGTGGGTTACCGATCATCCTGCATGAGCTCGCGCGCACACACACACACCCACACACACACACACACACACACACACGCAAACAGAAGACAATGCAGCTCTTCACTCTCATTTTTTTTTACCGATGCTCTCTCTGTCTTCCTCTCCAGGGTCTCAAATTGCAGCTGCTGGTGTGAAGTCCCAGCTCTTCCTGCTCAGCATGGCTGTGTCCCTGTGGTGCATGGCAGTGGGTGTTCTCACCCTGGCTCAAGTCGCCCCCTCTGGTCAAGGTAAGTTTGATCATAAGAAAACGTAAATAAATGTAAAAAATTCTAAATTTAGTGGTGAAACGGAAATTCAAAGTGCTAAAATTTGAGAAATATTCAGTTAGAGCTTTGCATTTCTTTTTCAATTTTGCGTGTTACTCTGATGTGCTCTGTCACCAGAAAATATCACTTTACTGAGATTGGGAAAGGTTGAGTACTAGTGAATGGAAGTAGCTGAAAAGCTCATATAATCCATTTCCACTCACAAAGGTTTAAACGCACTGCAATAGTCTCGCTGTCAAGCAGATATTCTTTGAACACAGTCTCTGTCACATCTCTGTATCTGTGTAAAGTTCGCTTCCTTACAAGACTTTGTGTTGTTTCCTGCCGTAGAATAGGATCAAATTACAATTTTTAACTTCCATTTACAAGTGAAGCTGGTTTTGCTGAGAATCAGCCAATCCCAATAATCACCTCAACGATTAGTGCATTGTAAGTTTGGCTTCAGTATTTACCTTTAAACCCACTTCATGACATTGCAAAAGGCAAACTATTTCAGTAAAGGCCCGCTCAGTCAGTCAGACAGTCGGCGCTGTGATGAGCTCAGCCTCTGTTTTTTTTTGTTTGTTTTGTTTTTTACCACACAAGTAAATCAGAACTGTGACAAATAAATTGTAATTCGGGACTAAAACTGTGACACTCAGATGTTATTTTGGCCTAAGTTCTGATTGGCAGCGTTTACTCTAATATTCACAGGTGTCAGCCTTCCCATTTCTACCAATTACTGTCGCTATAATCATTTATGTTCTGTGGTTATGTAAAACAATGCAGGAGGAAGTGGACGTGGCTGAAAATCTTAGTTTTTTACACATAACCTGTTGCATCAGTACAGTAATAACAAGTTGTTATTATGATGAAATCCTTTGTCAAACTCTAAGTCTGTCCAGAGTTATTTTCTCACAAGACTTTTAGGTTTTTGAGCTCTTAAAAGGTATTTGAATGAACCCTTTAGTGAATGGAAGCACCTGAAAGTCCAAACTTTCCACATGTAATTACTTATGATTTTGCTGACAACAGTCTAAGGGTCAAACCAGTCCACTGTTATAAGATCTGTGGATCAAGTCAGTTGATCCTGGCAACCTCAGCACAGATCAGCCAATCAGTCACATTCATTTATAAAGTACCTTAAAAACAACAAGTGCTGTACAGCAATCAAAGTAAAACATCACAATTGGGTTCATTTAAAGGAGTAACAAAGTAAAAAAACAACAACACAGATATAAATAAGGAGACTAGATGCCAATAAAATAATTCACTTTGTCCAAAAGGCCAGGGGATAAACATGTCTTTAAATGAAACAAAAAATAAAATAAAAAATGACAGAAGTGCATAAAAATGAGCTTACACCTAGAAAGATTTGAAGTGTGCAAGTTTGAGACGCTCGGAGCGTAACACGGTCAGCTGTTCAGCACCGTGGACGGCGAGCGACGCGACACGGCCGTTCTGGACCGAGTCTCAAGAGCCAGTCTCCCTGCCATGTGTGCACGATGCTGGAGCCGATGTGGGAAACCGAATTACGGTAACGATGATGGGATTTTCTCCTGACATGTAAAGATTCACTTTGCACAGTTCATGTTACAGTACGACCCTCGTACAAGGGGAGGAACTGAAACTTGCCACACTGTTTTGTTTTCACCACCTTCTGACAGAAAAGTCCTTCATTCTGTCAAAAAACAACAACAACAACAACAATAAAACTAATAAACTTGTCACATCTGATGACATGCAGAATCCAAAGTGCAGTTGCAGTCCTGGGCACCTTGTTTTTTTTTTTTTTTTTTTTTAAATATTTTATATTCATTAAGAGCCTGATTTGTGGGGCCAACATTGATCTTTGCAGGGTTTGAATTAGGCAATCTGAGCAAATTGTTACAGCATCCACAGGGGAATCATTAGCGTGTATCAATATTCAAAGGCATGGTAATTAATGACTGATGAAATCAGAACAGGTAATTAAGAGGAACTGGCTCAATTTCTCATGCAAATGTCTCTTTAGCATGAATATTGGGGCTCCTTTCGAAGCATAGAACGCGGCCTGGTGAAACCAAAAGAAACCGACACAGAACGCATGCAATAAACCCAAAGTTCTGTAGTAAAATTTATTTTAAAAGTTGATTTGTAATGCCATACTAGTCTTATACGTTTCTCACTTAAATCTTGCACACTGGTGTTCAAGTGGGACAAAATGTACAACCAGTACGCCGTAAATTCACTCTTTACCAGTTGTTGGTATTCATTACCAAAACAGCTCAAATTTGCCATGATTTATTCATGTCATGTCTTCAGATGGAAAAAAAAAAAAAAGCTTAAGTGTTTGCTTTACCTGGAGCAGGAACATTTATCACAGCCCCCAAAATATGATTCCAAAAAGGCTGCATATACACCCATTAGAGCATCTCGCACTAAAGGCTCCGAAACTGACGGGAGCACTAAAGTGTGGATAAAAAGAGGCGTGACGGATGCATTTTATCAGGCTTGGAAGGCGAGTGGCAGCTCATCCAGTGAGAACCAAGCTGGAATTTCAATGTGGATTTCATCTTTAAAGCCTGATACGCAGTCTCGGGGCGTTGCAGCTTTCCCTCCGTCGGTTTGAAGCAAAGTGTCACATACATTGACTTGGGAAAAGAATCCATTACCCTTGAACTTTTTCATAGTTTTCATGTTGCAACAAGAATTTTCAGTGTATTTCGTTGGGATTCTGCGTAACAGACCAACGTGAAGAAGTGCATCAGTATGAAGCGAAAGGAAAGAAACAAACCTTGTTTAGTGCCATCCATTATTGTCATCAACTCTGATCAGCTTCTTTTCTCCTCCTGAAGAAAAACATCACCGCAGCCTAATGCTGCCACCGCCAGGTTTTCTTTGACGCATCTTCCTCTCCACAGCTACTGCATGCATGTAATCGCAATTAAATTTGTGAGTCAGCAACCTTTGAAATTTGAAGAGCGATTACAAAAAAACAAATTTCGAATTACAAGAAGAAACATGAGCCTTCGATTAAAGAAAATCCTCGGTTTTCATGCTAAAAGAAAAGCTAGCATTTTATAGAGTTTAACGCTTCAGTATAAACACATTGAGCGCTAAAACGTATCTGATTGTGTTCCGCCTAAAAGAGGAATCATGACTTAAGCTTGTTTGCAGTTTATATTTATGCAAACTACAGACTAAAGGCTTAGTTTTGAGATGACTCAGTCTTTATTACAACAAAGTGTTTTAATGTTTCCCCTTTGCAAGCAGTGCTGAATATTTCATGTTGTGCTTCGGAGTGGGCCTCTACGTTCTTGTCACAAACGGGTATTTAAAACTTTGTGGCATCTTTAACCTCCACCACCCCTCTCACTAAAAGATTATTTTATTGCAACAAAAACAACGTTGCTGCATCCCTCCCCTGTTTACGGAAACTGGTTGCCAGACTCTTAAGGAGGTTTCTCCAACAGTTGGACCTCACAATTTTCACCATTACTAACATCAGTCTGACTTCTACTACAGTGCCAAATGATTTTCAACATGCTGCTGCTCAAACTCTGCTGGCAAAAAAAAAAAAAGGTTTTGGTCCAGCAGTTTTTGCTAATTTTAGACCTATTTTCTCCCCCCTTCCAGTTTCTCTCCCCTGGGGAGTACCGCAGAGCTCTGTGCTCGAGCCACTGTTTTTCGTTATTAATTTATAGCCTCTTGGCACTATTTTTTATAAACCACGACCTTTCATTTTCTATGCTGACGACTGCCAAGTTTATTTTCCCTTCAAGCTCAACAGGGCACCCTCTGTTGAACCTTTTCTGAACTGCCTCGGCCACATGTGAGGGGATGGAGGGCACTCGGGTTGCTGAAATTTAATGAAAGTAGTATTGACTCCTGCCTCCAAGTTGAGTCAATTCAGTTGTCAAATCCTGTTTTTGTTTTTCACCCGAGGCGGCTGGCCAAAATGAATTCTCTCCTTCCAAGACCGCCACACCTACGGAGAGCATTTAGTTTTCTGTAATTCTCTTTAAATTAGTCTTAACCGTTCAAAGTTGGCACAAAATGCTGCTGCAAGATTTCTAAATGATTTTTAGAAAACACATGACTCCAGATTTAATGTCTCGTCACTGGCTTCCTGTCCACGCTAGAATGTGTTTTGAGATAACTTTACTTTCAAAAGTTTAAATGGCATTCCCACCTTTTTTTTAAATCTCTTCTATATCTCATCACACACTCTGAGGTTAGCTCATCCGATGTTTTAACTGTCCCCAAAACCTCATCCATATTCACTTTCTCCTGATAAGTTGTCTAATTAGCTTTCTATGAAAATTAGCTATCGCTTGCCGTTTTGAAATCTTGTTTAAAAAGTCACTTTTGCTCTGTGGTTTTAATCACACTTTGCATGAAAAAAAAATAATAATAAAAAAAGTCCAAAATGACTAAACATTTGGACAGGACTTCCAAAAACGCTTCCCAATGTGAAGCGTTTTAAAATCTCCGTTTTTTTACACTTAACAAGAAATACCTTTAGCTGCCATCTTTAGGTGTTGTGCATCATGAAGCGCAGCACTGGTTTCATGAGTCATGCTCAGTATTTTTTTTTATTCCTTCTTCTCACTCAATTTCCATTAAGCTCAAAATATGAAGAAAAAAGCTGTCACAGAAATGGTGAGCTTCAAGTGTTTTGAGGGAACAACGAGCCTCTTTTAAGGCATTATGAAGATGTTCTTCTTTAGAATTTCTTTTATTCATTTACGTGTTTTCCCACCTTGTGCTGCGTCTGTATTTAAAATCATCTTGTTTTAGCACCTTTGCGACAACGATTTTTAGAATTAAAATTGTTCAAATAATTGCCAACTGATCATGAATTCGATTTTTCCTTATGTCTTTCTACATTCTCCACCATGCATTCCTTTGCCACGGCGCTCTTTGCTTATTTTCTCTCTCTTTCTCCCTCTCTCTCTCTCACCCCTGCAGCCATGTCTCGGGCCGCCATGCCGTTCGGGCTGCTGCGCAGGGAGTTGGCGTGCGAGGGCTACCCCATAGAGCTGCGCTGCCCAGGAAGTGATGTTGTGATGGTGGAGACAGCCAATTACGGACGCACCGACGACAAGATCTGTGACGCAGACCCCTTCCAGATGGAGAACACGCAGTGTTACCTTCCTGATGCCCTAAAGATCATGTCCCAGAGGTTTGTATCCGCTGAACTGTGTGATTTGTTCGTTCGGCGAGGAAAAATAATGTGCACTGCCTCTCTTAGCTTATGTCGCGTTACAAACAAGAACTTCCTGTTTCGTGTTGGGATCTTGTTTGACAGGCCAACTGAAAACAGCACGAAACAGCAAAGTGAAATAAAAGTATCAGATGCAGTTTTCAAATGTTCTTACTCTTAGTAGGGAAAAATCTGAAATTTAGGGCACACGCATTCAGCTACTAGATAAAATCCAGTGCAAGCAAATGCCTTGAAGGGGATCTGTGATGTAAAATTTGCATTTTGCAGGTTTTTGCATCTCAACTACTTCTAAAAACAGCCAAAGCTCCTAAAAAACACACTTAAACAATTAATGTTTTTTGGTATCTCCCAGTTGTTATGCCAGAATCAACAGGCACTGTAACGTTACCTAGCAACCCCAGCTGAGCTCCAGCACCTTTTGTCAGCTGGTTTTACCACTGCATGCACTGTACAATGGCTGCTGGAAAAGACAAGTGTTTTGTTGTTGACTTACCATTCAGAAACCACTTGCTGGATTCTCCTTGGTTGTGCACGAGGTTCCATTTATGCTTTTCAAAGATGCACGGTTGTAAAATTATGTGTCTGTTTTCAGCCATTTTCACATGCAAATGTAAAAGTTGAGTTGGGGTGTTAGGGGGGGGGGACCAGCAGCAACTTATTTGGATTTAAAGTGACAGGAGCCCCTAAAACAGCTCGTTATGAAAGGAGCTCATAGTAGATAGAACTGACCAAAGTTCAGGCCTGAATTGAATTCAGAACTTGAAAATGGATGTTCACATATTATCGCCATCTAATCTGACTGAGTTTGAGTTACTGCCAAGACTGTTAGCCCGTTTTACACATACATGAATTTGACTTTCGTTATTTGGCCTCGCTTTACAGCTGCTAGAGTTTCACCTCATCTCCAAAGGTGTTTTCCAAAGTTTGGAATCGTATTCGTGGGAATTTTTGAAAATTTTTTCAGATGACCATTTGTGAGGTCAGACACTGTTGTTGGACAAGAAGTCTCTCTGCTCTAATTCGTCACTACAGTCTTCTGTCAGGCTGACAGCGGGCCAGTCCAGCTTTACCAGACACGTCTTTATGGACCCTGCTTATATTTGAACAGGAAGGAGCCATTTTCAAACTGTTTCCACAAAGTGAGGTGCATAAAATCTTCCTAAATTTATTGGTGTGCTGAGGAATTAACATTTCCTTTCACTCAACTGATCTGAAGAACTGAGTAAAACTCCTGAAAACAAACCAGCTCACACAGGAGTTTACAGAGGTACTGAGAATATCCTAATTTTTTTTCAAATGTTTATTGATCGTTTACACAGAAGTGATCGGAAGACCAAATTGAATAGTTTTGTCCCCATATTTTTTGGTAATCAAGTGCAAAGAAAGAATAACATTTTCACTCTTCAGATCTGATCCAAAGGTCCTCCAGCTGCATTTACATCTAAAGGGCTTCTGCAAAACCTTCACTGAGTGGGGCTCTACACAAATACGTGCATGCCACACTTTTTAGACTTTTTTAAAATCATACAAAACTTCAAAAACCATGTATTCTTTTTTCTACATGTCACAGTTATACGCAACTTTCTGTCACCAGCATAGAAAAAAAACACTCAGTTTCGTTTCCGTATCATGACAAAATATAAAAAAACGTCAGAGACATTCAAGCAACGCCTAGAAATTCTGCAAATTATGACCTTATTATTTAAACTTGTGAAGGCGTTCTGGATGGAAGCAGGTCAACTGTTTAACGCAATTACTGGTTTGTGCGCAGCGGGTAGGTGTGTTGCCATACATAATAAATGTGGATTAGTTGGAAACACTACACCAAAACAATACTCAGGCTTGTGTGTCAGGTGGGTGTGTAAGCGCTGCAGAATGTTTAGCTGTGTACTAGCTGTGTACTAACTGTGTACTAGCTGTGTACTCAGCAGCATTTTCCTCAAAGAACTGATCAATATTCAGCGAGAAAGAGAGAGAGAGAGAGAAGGCCCATCCCTTGCCTCTTCTTTTTCTGTGTTACTCCCTCGACTTCGTCTTTCTTCCCCTCCCTCTAAACTCCATCAGTTTCATCGACCGATTCATCAATCCCAATCCGTCCGTTCTGTTCCTCAGATGTAACAACCGGACTCAGTGTGTGGTGGTCGCGGGGGTCGACGTCTTCCCAGACCCCTGCCCCGGAACGTACAAGTACCTGGAGATCCAGTACGAGTGCGTCCCTTACAGTGAGTACGCGTTAATATGCGACTGAACACATACACACACAAAAGAAGAAAAAAAAACAGTAACACACACGAAACACAGATTTAACCTATTTATGTCATGATGCAGGTTTGATTTTTGACTTTTCACCTTCTGATGTCAGCTATTTCCCTGGGAGATTGATGGCTATGTATATATATATATTTTTTTTAAGTGAGATGTTTTTTTTTTTCTCAGGAAGAGGGGGTGTGCATGTTGGTGTGTGTGAATCACAAACAGAAAGTAGGATGGAGAGAGAGGGGGAGAGGGAGGGACAGGGAGTGCTGAGAAAGGGGGAAAAGGGAAGAAAACAAACCGTGGGGCATTTGCAAATTGTCATAAAATGTCACGCGTGTCGGCGTGTGTGTGTGTGTGTGTGTGTGTGTGTGTGTGTGTAGGGGGGTGTGCGTGGGGGGGTAAGCGTTGGCGTGTGCACGCGTGTGTGTGCTTCTCTTTTGCAGATTCACGCCACAGGAGTTGCTCTCTTTTCTCCACAGGAGCCTGATTGAGGGAAGGACAGATCGGGGGAGGGAGGGAGGAGGAAGAAAAACGGGGGGATAATTGGGGGAGGAGGGTGGAGGGAGGTGGTGAGGGGTGAGGGAGAAGAAGAGCGGAGTATGTTGGAGTTTCTTTATCTTTCTCTTTTTTCTTTTAATTTTCTCTTTTTTTTTTACATGAACAATAATGTTTGTGGTGAGAATGAGCTCCGAAATCTTTATCTGTGCAACTTTTTCTTTCTTTTTCCTCCTTTCTTTGCTTCTTTCTTTCTTGCTTGCTTTCCTTTTCTCTCTCTTTCTCACTCCCCCCTTCTTTCACCCCCTGACTTTTCTTTCTTTCTCTCCCTCTTTTTTTTCCTATGCTTGAGTAGAAGTGGACCAAAAAGGTAAAGACAAAACATTGTAGCATCTTGATCTCTCCTTACCCCCAATCCTCCCTCTTTTCTCTTCTTCTTCTACCTCTCCACTCTCCTCCTCTTCCTCTATCCTATCATTTCTCTCCTCCTCCAACCCTAGGACGTTGTTTCGTAATCATGCTGGATGTTGCCCCTCTTCCTCGCCCTCCCCCCTCCGCCCCTCCTCTTCTTTTTTTCATTTATTTATTTATTTTAATTTTTCACGCAGTTCTTTGATTTTTTTTTCCCTCCACATTTTATCCATCTCTTGTTGTATCCAAAGCCGTCTTTTTGATCCAATTTTATCCAGGTTCTGCACCTATCTTCCTCTCTCTTCCTCCTCTCGTCTTTCTCTCCGTCTTTCTGTGCACACACACAAAAAAACCCCACAACTGGTCGCACAAACATGAACACCTTCTTTACCAACTCTTTCTTCCTTCCTTCCTTCCTTTCCTCCTTCCTTCTTTTCCAGTCATCCTCGTCATGCTTATTTTCCTTTTTCTTCCCTTATAGGAAGAGCCCCTTATTTATCTTCATAGGAAAAATAAGATGAAACGTGTGTGTGGTTGTTTATTCGTCTGGATGTGCGTGCTTACCAAGCACCGCTTACATGCAAGAATGCGTCTGGGCGTGTGCGTGCGTGCGTGTGTGTGTGTGCGTGTGTGTGCATGCATGCCTCTTTGCATGCCAGTGTGGGACTGTCCAGTCTACATATGTGTCCATGCAGTTATTGACATGTGGGTGGACCAATCGTTGTGCCCGGCGTAAACTAACCTGCCCTCTCATTCACTTCAAGGCAAACTTTAGCCCCGCCTTCTGCGTCCCTGACTCTACCTCACACTCTTCTTAACTCTTTTTGCACTAACCCCCTCCGTCCGCCCCACTCGCCCCCCACTCCCCTACATACACACGAACACGCCCGCGCACACACGCACAGACACACACACACACATAAAACACTTAAATGCGCTTATACAACTTTCATTGCAGTGTCCCTGTTGTATTAATCACCACACGCACAGTGTGTGACTTTTCAACTCTTATTCGTCTCTTCTGTCGCCTGAAATCAGAGGTGTTTTAAATCTCTCTCTTCTTCTCCCCGTTCTTTTTCTCCGAATCTCTCTGCACCATCATCTATAATTCAAATCATTTTTTTTACCCCCTCTTGCTTTCTTTCATCCTTTTTTCCCCCCCTCCTCACACCTGCCTCTGCTTTCTTCCTCTCTTCCTCTTACGTTGCCTCCGTTCTCTTCCCCGTTTCTCTCATCCTGCTTTCCTAACGCCCGGCTCTTAGTTTTCGTGTGCCCCGGCTCGCTTCTCAGCATCCAGCCGGACTCCTCTCTCCTGGAGGCGGAGCATCAGTCCGGGGCCTGGTGCAAAGACCCCCTTCAGGCCGGAGACAGGCTGTACGTCATGCCGTGGACGCCGTACAGAACGGAGGTCCTGTATGAGTACGCCTCGTGGGACGACCTCCGACAGAACAGAGTCACCACCACCTACAAGTGAGTTTGATTTTGTTTTGCCACCTGGACCCGGCTCCGATTACTGTTGGACCAGCAGCATTCATGTACAGAAACCCATCCTGGAAAGCATCATCGCCTTTTTCCCCTCCGGTGTTAACATACGACAGTGGGTGTCTGTTCCAGGAGAGAGAAGTTACGCACATTTCCACAAGACCTTTGAGAAAATGTTACATGGAGGGATGAGACAAAAGTGGAACTTTTTGAAATCTGCGTGTGCGCTTTGATACATCTGGCATAGAAGAGTAACACAGAATTTTCAATTATTAAATACAGAGTCAAAGATGGTAGTTATAGTGTGATGGTGTGAAGACGCTTTGCTTCATCAGGACCTGGACAAATTCCTGTAATTTATAACTTGGTGAATTCTGCTCTCTGGAACACAATAGAACCGAATCTGAACATTTATTTTGGCCACCAGAGTGGAAAAATGTCATTGGCTCACCAACGTACAACACAGGTGTGAGTCACATGACTTTTTTCTTGTATTATTAGGACTTTATTTTCATAAAATTATGACTGAGTCCATTTTGACTAGACGAGCTGGTCTTCAGATCTTCTTTCTCATGATTTTACGTGTTTCCTCTGGTAATATTGCGTCCCTACTAATTTTATGACATTATTGTCACAATGTTATAATTTTATTTTTGTAATATTATGGCTTTTTGTCGTACAACTTATTCTCATATTATTCTGGCTTTATCCTGGTAACAGTGTGGCTACATTTTTGCATTATGAAGTCTTTTTTCTCGTATTATTATACTATATTCTCCTGTAATTTCTACTTACTGTTGTGCGACTTTATTCTCATAATACTTTGACTTTTTTCTCACATTCTGCTCTATTTTTCTTAGCCTAGCCCTAACACTCTCTAATAAAAACAAGACAGTCTAACTAAAAATGTATAAATAACATATTTTTCAAATTAAAAAGTGTACCACCACTGGTACACTTTTTAATTTCTCTTATGTGGCATAGTTACAAACATTTTAGTATGAAAAACCTCCTAATAAAGAAAAATCAATGTCGTAGATGTATCATTTTGGCCTGGAAAAGGTTCAAAAAGTCAGCTATATTACCTAACTTACAGGATAACTTCTAGTGTTTGACCACAAATGAAATGGATATTATCCGTCCTCTTCAATGTGTTTCTCTGTCCTAGGTTGCCGAGTCGTGTGGACGGCACGGGTTTTGTGGTGTACGACGGAGCTGTGTTTTACAACAAGGAGCGAACTCGCAACCTGGTCAAATACGACCTGCGCACTCGCATCAAGAGCGGCGAGGCAGTGGTGGTCAACGCCAATTACCATGACACCTCTCCTTACCGCTGGGGAGGAAAGTCGGACATCGATCTGGCGGTGGACGAGAACGGGCTCTGGGTTATCTACTCCACGGAGGCCAATAACGGACGCATCGTGGTCAGCCAGGTAGGAGGACTGAACTCCGATCGATGGCAGGAGCGGGGGAAGGAAAGAAAAGCAGCTTAAGCGCCACTGGGTTTTATTCCAGGTGAACCCGTACACGCTGCGCTTCGAGGGCACCTGGGCGACGGGCTTCGACAAACGCGGCGCCAGCAACGCCTTCATGGCCTGCGGCGTGCTCTACGCGGTGCGCTCCGTCTTCCAGGACGACGAGGGCCAGGCGGACAGCCGCGCCAGCAGCAACATGGTGGTGTACGCCTACGACACCAGTCGGGGTCAGGAGCTGCCCGTCCAGATACCGTTCCCCAACCCGTACCAGTACATCTCCTCCATCGACTACAATCCCAGAGACAACCAGCTGTACGTGTGGAACAACTACTACATGCTGCGCTACCCTCTGAGTTTCACACCGCCACCACCAACTAAAGGTGAGGAAATAACAAATTATGTTACACTACATATATAAATATACTTGGGGGGAAAAAAATTAAAAACCTTTTCATATTCTCAAAGGTATCACCTCGAACCTCAGTGTGTTTTATTTGGATTTGGGCAACACAAGGAAGTGAACAACTCTGACAAGGATAGTAGAGAATATATTGCCTTTTTATTTTTACTTCAATAAAAATATGACTAGTCTAGCATTCATTTTCTTATTCATATCCATCCTCCTTTACCCGATACACCTAAATGAAATCAAGCTCAACTAGCTGCAGTTTGCCAGTGTCCATCTGGGAGACATGCTGGACATGAGGGAGAAGGCGCTCTGGTCAGACGATGGTTCAGATCAAGAAGCATATTTGTGTGGCTTAGTCAAAGCCCAGATTTAAATTCCACTGATTAGTCTTCACAAATGTTTCTTAGCCAGAAAATTTGTTTCTAGCTGAAGCCGAATTATTATATAAATAAAAATGTGGGCAAAAAAGTCTTGACGTTTGCCCCATAAATAAGCAATAAATCAGTAGTTGGCAGATAAATTTAAATGAGCACAATCATTTCCATTCTGATGATAATTTTTTTTTAAAGGGCAATTTTATTTACAGACTTCATTTTCTGTTTCATTTATGGTTTCAGTTGTGTCTGTTTTTTTTTTGTTCCGTTATATTTATTGATTTTGGTTGTTTTGTTTTATTTAAACAGTTTGAATGTTTGCTCTCTCTAAGGGTTCTTTCAGAGAGCAAATGTTGGCATTATCAAAATGCCAAACAGCAGCAACAATGTCATTGATTACCTCAATAATTTCTGGGAATGTTGTGATCATGACAGGCCACCTCATAATTCAACAAAAAGTTGTTCCTCATAGTATTGTGACAGTAAAATTTGAATATGAATACAAACACAAACCCGCAGCTGACCTTTTTTTAGTTGTTTTCTCAAACATTTCCATCTCTGAAAACCTTTTCTCATCCGTTGTGTCATCTATGTTCTATGTAGAAAATATCAACAATGTAAACTGAAGCTTGGGGACGGAGCATAGCAAAATGTGAAACGTTGTCACGGAATATGAACGCATCAGGACGGGACGGCGTGTTGTCTCTGTCCCTGCAGGTCCCCTGTCCTCTCTGATGACCACTGTGCGGTCCTACACGGCTACGGTCGCTCTCACCCCGGTGCGCCCGTCGGCCTCGCACCCGATCGGCGTCATCAACAGGGGTCCGATCACAGCCATGGTCCCGCTGACCCCGCGGCCTCCGCTGCGGGTCCCCCTGGCCCCCGGCGGGCCCGGTCAGGTCGGCGGATGCGAGGGCCGCGTTGCGCGAGGAGTTCAGTGGCCTCCGACTCTGAAGGGAGAGACGGTGGAGCGGCCCTGCCCTAAGGGGTCTCTGGGTAGGTGTGGTGTGTGTTTTGGTGTCTGTGTGAGTGTATCCCGTTTCCTTTTGAAACGCAGTCAGGTGTCCAATCTTTCAACTCAGACGAGACGGGGGGAAAACAAAAAAAAAACGAGAGAGGAGTTTCAGTGCGCAGAGACGCCGGATTGGGCAATTTTTCCTCTCACTGAGCAGCTGCCTCTCCATCACACCCTCCCTCTGAGAAGACGCTGTGATGCAGATTATGTTGATAATCCTGTGGTGCATTTTGCCTCGATAATCACGTCAAATCGTTTCAGCACGGATTTAGCACAGAGTTGACGATTATACTGGAACAGCATCACCGTATTTTATCTTTTAACTCGAACCAGGCGGAGATGCCGCCTCGCCTAATTTGCAGGAAGTGTTGAGTGACTGGCCATGAACTGATGTTTTAATAGATTTATGTGATATAAATCTGGCTTGATTCACAGTTTTACACTGAACTGTGTTGAAGTTTGTTGTTCTGTTTTCATAATGCATTCTCCAGGCAACAAAGTCTAAATGTGTAAAACTAATTAGAACTATTTTAATAGGTAAAAAAAAAAAAAAAAAAAAAAAAAGCTGCTACAAGCGTTAACTATAACCTCAACAATTCACACTCACGTCTCGGACTAAAACCATTATTCAGATTAATCACAATGAATTGATTACTGAGATAATTGTCAACTAGTTTAGTGATCAATTAATCATTAACTAGAGACTACAGACTCAAAAAAGATAAAATGCTGAATGAACAGCACAATCAGAGCAATAATTAAGTTATAACTGTACAAAAAATATGGACATTTTGCATTTAATCTTAGTCTGTAAAAATGTTACGCCTAAAATTTCATAGTTTTAGGTTCAACCGGTTCAAATTCTGATACAAAAAATCTCCTATTAAGTACCTTTTGCTGCCCATTATTAATCGTTTAATCTAAAAGTGATCAAGCCCTACAATGCATCGATGTCGAGCAGAAAGGGCCTTTCCACTTTTTACATGTTGATGTTAAAAAGTTTTTTCAACATTTGTTACGAATGATCGTGCTCACGCCACAGGAAGGACATGTTGTTGTATTTTCCTATTTAAAATAGGAATCCAGTTGTTTATTTGCGCCTTTCGACATATTTCTAATATCATAAAATATAAACAATTAAATGAAAAATCCGCAGAATGTAACAATATTTGAATCATATTATTCGATTAATTGTCGGAATAATCAATAAATGAACTGATGACTGAAATTGTCGTGGCCATTTATGTAAAAGTTTTGTAGTTTATAATTTCTACCAGTTTTGTTTTGTTCTTTGGGTAGTGGAAATATATTTAAGTTAATTTAGATTCAAAATTTGTAATTCATTTTTATATTTGGAATTATTTAGATTACATTGTTAATTGTCAGACCCGCCCACCAATTTGAGCGATTAAGAACACACCGGGTGCTTGGTGGAGGTGTGGATTGTTTGGTGGATTGTTTGGTGAATGTCTGGGGTGGACGGGAGGCTTTTGTAGAATGATTTTTTGACCACTTGAACATTTGAACACTTGAATATTAAATCGAGAGTATTTTTTATTTCAACTAAGTTACAAGACCTTTTATTTCAACTTTAACAATAAATGAATCAGTAAAAGTGCGTACAAATCCCAAACCACCCGTTACCACCCACAGCCTTTATTGGAGTTTCTTTTTGCTTTTTTGGAACGAAAGGCTGCGACAGAAATAATTGCTAGTTACAGCCCTACTCACGTCCAAGTATTTTATATTATCACAGTTATAAGCTGCATTTATCTTCAAATCCTTTTTATGAGCCTAGTTTCCATTGTTACTGTTCCACTTGGAAAGCTAAACACCCCGCAGCATCCAGGATGGAAATACAAATCGCTAACTTCTGCTTTTATCACTGGGAATCTGTCTGGTTCCAGTCCAGAGGATGGAAGTTCAGCTTCTTTTCTACAGGAGCTGGATTTGGTCCAGGTCTTCTCCTTTAGTTTCTTATTTAGTTAATCAAGTGATCAAACGCTTTTATTCTGGGTGTGGGCTCAGATCGGGAGACATTTTCTGTTTATTGTTCAGGCTCATATTATCTTACATTGAATGCAGAAACAATTGAATTTGTTGTGTATTATAATTGTTATTGTTAACATACAATGAGCTCCAGTTTGAAAACAGGAGAAGGTGTGGGTTTGGATTTTGTGTGCAAGACCTCGTTTTTTGTTTTCTGTTTTTTGTGACTTTGTCTCCCCCTTTCTGCCGCCGCAGGAATCGCCTCCTATCAGTGCATGTCGTCTCCGGTGGGCTGGAACTCCCAAGGGCCTGACCTTTCCAACTGCACCTCTCCCTGGGTCAGCCAAATCGCTCAGAAGGTCGGTGCCTCGCACAAACACACATACCCTGATCAGCAAAGACACACAAACATGCGCTGAGCAAACGCCCCACAGCTCTCTCTCTCTCTCTCTCTCTCTCTTTATCTCTCTATCCGTCTCTCTCTCTTTTAAATGTCAAAACATTTGACATCACAAACACCTGATGTTTGTGATGTCCAGATCAAGAGCGGAGAAAACGCGGCCAACATCGCCGGGGAGCTGGTCAACCTGACCCGCGGCCGGATCTACGCCGGCGACATCAGCATGTCGGTCCGGCTAATTGAGCAGCTCTTGGACATCCTGGACTCTCAGCTGCAGGCCCTGAGACCAGCCAACAAAGAGTCAGCCGCACGCAATTACAACAAGGTAAATTTATAACGTGGGTGACCTTTAGTGGAAATGAGATGCGGAAATGTCAGCGATTGCGGGTTTAATTGTTCTTTTAATTTTTTCTGCTTTCAGCTGCAGAAGAGAGAGCGAACGTGCAAAGCATATGTTCAGGTGAGGCTGATGAGTGGATGAATGGAGGGACAGTGAGGAAAGTATAGCTTCCTGCTATGATAATTGTCAGGTCGTTATCACAAACGTCAACGTGTGTTCTGAGGATTTTAGTCTGATTCCCCCAAAATAAATTGACAGACGGCTTCGAACATCACTTTGCTGGCAACCTCAGTTTGACGTAGCTTGTGAGACCGACGGACTGTGTGTCTGCCACAGGGTCCTGTACTCTCACCATTCCTTCCAACTCACAGACCTCCAGCACAACATTCTGTCATCTGCAGAAATACTCAGGAAGCCGAGCCGGTGGATCGCTTTTTAGCCGGAGACCTACAAAGGCTCAAAAGTCCGATAAATTGGGCTGGTTCTGTTCTGCTGGAACCACTGGAGATGATGGTGCAAAGACGGATTCTTCATGAAACCAAGACAATCACGGGCAGCCCTGAGTATTTTTTTTAATGGAATTGAAATCTAGCTGTCCTGTGGAGCTTTATTTGATAATATTAGGGGAGCAAACAGCTTCCTGCCAGCAGACAGGTCAGAGATCAAGCTGTAGAGAAGTTAAACCTTGGGTAGTACGTGAAATGATCTTTTAAGCACAAAGCCAGTGTTCAATCCGTCTGCTAATGGGAAGAGTATGTCATAACATGCTGAGACGTGTATGACACAAGACTGGGCAAAGAGTTCTTCTCTGAAGCACAAAGCTTGTTAAAACATAATCTAAAAGAAGAACCGCAGCCAGCTAAGCAGAAGAGTGTATTAAGTGTTGTCTCATTGGAAGTAAAGACAACTATATTTAGAATTTTCTTCCACTTCCCATTTACACAGTATTACACTTTGTATTGGTCTATTGTGGAGTGAAAATAGTCTGAAAATACCTGTGCATGTGTAAAATTATCTGTGTGTGTGTAACACTGGATTTGTAACTCGTGTAAGCATCTTTGTGTGTAACTTTGGACAGTTGTCTGTGAAATATGATTTGTAAACCGTAAAAAAAAAAATTGTGCGTAACTCCAGGTACTTGTAAATATGTGGTCACGCAAACTTTTTAACTACAACCTCACAAACCTTCTCCTACATCTACAAATGTTACATAAGGGAAGTCGCCTGGTACACACACACACAAAACTGCATTTGCGCACAGATCAGGTTACGAATGCACGGGGATTTTTGAGACTCATTTCACTCTTCATCAATGTGAATCCATTGATGTTTATAACACGACAGAAAGAATGTGAATACCTCTTCTACTTCTGCACTGCACAGACAGCTGAACAGACCTACTGACAGGTAACTTTCCGTGTGTGTGTTTTTGTCAGGCTGTGGTTCAGATAGCCGATAACCTGCTGGGTCCTGAAGCCCTGGTGTCCTGGGCAGACATGAGCAACCTTGACCAGTCCCGCTCTGCATCGCTGCTGTTGGACGCGGTCGAGAAAGGAGCGTTTCTGTTGGCGAACAATCTCTACGAGGGCCGTTTCAGTGACAGAGCGCCTAATGTCGGCACGTTGACTCTCCACTTTCCTGCATATTTTCCCCCGATGCTGCCTGCAAGAATCCTGAACTCATCCACAAACGTGTACTCTTGTTTTTTGGGGTTTTTTTGTCAATTCACAGATCTGGAAGTGTATGTACTAAATACTGAGGCTGACATACAGGACTTGACTTTCCCACACTCGTATGACAGCGACAGCATCCTGCAGATATCGGCGCAGGCTCTGCAGCAGTACAGCAACAACGGTCAGTGGCGCCGGGAAAAATCGGTATTAACGAATGTTCATGGTGGTTTGTGGAAGTATTACATGTCTCTATATCAATACTTTAAATCTCTGAACACATTCTCGTTAGGGCTGCAACTAATGATTATTTTAGAAATCGATTGTACTATCGATTGTTCTGACAATTAATTGATTAATTGGGAACAAATAATGGGCACTTTCTGCTCATTTTTCATTTAAGCCTTTTTTATGTAATATTAGAAATACATTAAAAGATACAATAAACAAATAAATAAACATTTATTGCCTAAAATACAATAATAGCAATCTTTTAGGGTATGTTTCATAATTTGTAGCAAATGATGCATCTGTAGATAATTTGTAGCAAATAATGTATTTGTACATCTTCTAACATCAGCATGTCCATGATGTTAGGAGTGTTGATACTCCTAACATCAACATGACGAAAGGTTTTGCCCTTTCTGTTTGACTTGTAGTGTTGAGCTGATTTTTTGATTAGTTTTGGAAGCAACCGATTAAAAACAGGACAGCAAACGGTGCTTAAAAATATATTTTTTGATACAGACTTTGAGCCAGGTGAAGCTAAAATGCCACTTTGTAAGAGTTTTGGTTAGACCATCTTTACAGACAAAGATTTTTCTTTTTCATCTTGGATGCAAAATGTATATATTTTTTGTACAGTTTCGGTTTAGTTACTGCTCTGAGAGTGTTGTTCTTTTTGAGTCTGGATACGCTAGTTAACGATTAATCAATTATCAAATTAGCTGGCAGTCGTTTCAGTAATCGATTAGTCACGATTGATTTGATTAGTCGTTTCAGTCCTAATTCTCTTAAACTTCACGAAGTGATTTTCCGCCTGGGCTTTTGCTTTTGCAGGTCAGGTGAAGTTGGTCCTTTCCCTCTTCAAGAACCTGGGCCCCTTCCTCACCACCCAGAACTCAACTTTGCGTCTGGGACTGGGACTTGCCCAAGGCCAAGAGCCCCGGCGCAGGAGCCTGGTGGTCAACTCCCATGTCATCTCTGCCTCTGTGCACAGAGGCACCAACCGGGTGTACCTCACAGCGCCGGCGATCTTCACTCTCAGACATCTCCAGGTATGTGTATTTGCATCCAATTACGTCCAGATTAACATTTAGATAGAGTAAATCCCTCCTGTTTGGGTCCTGAGTTTCCTTCGCAGCCTCTCACGGGATATTCGGCCGTGTTTTTATTTTCGTCCGCAGCTGGAAAATCACTTTGGTCCCAACTGTTCTTTCTGGAACGCTTCGGGGGTTTCTGGCAGCGGCAGGTGGTCCACGCAGGGCTGCCGCCTGCTGCACACAAACAACACGCACACGACTTGTGCGTGCAACCATCTGTCCAGCTATGCGGTCCTCATGACTTACCAGCAACCAGTTGTAAGTTGCACATCTGTACACGACAGCATTGGATACAGCTTTAGACACGGACACGTTTGTTGGGCCTCCGGTAGAGATCAGCGGCAAGCACGCCAAGGATTTGGGCCGTGTAACTGAATGTAACTGCTGCAAAGAAGCACAAAATGAATGCAAACCGCACCGGGTGAAAAAAATAAACAAAGTCCAAGAGGACCAAGGACTTTCCTGGTGTGAATGCACCCTAAAACATCACAACGTTTCTCATCGAGGTGTCTGCTACCTCATGAGCACCGGTCAGTTAGCGTCAGCTTGGCTCCTCCTGAGGCAGGTGTAATAAAAGAGCTAAAACGTTTATTTGCCTGCATTCGGTTCCGAGCTGGAACAATAAATGGCGGCAGAGTAATATCAGACATCAGGTTGTTGAGTTTGTAGTAAAAATCAATAAAAAAAAAGCAGAACAAAGACGTTCCTGAAGCGTAGCGTCTCGTTCCCATGAACTCGATATCGTGTCTGGTCTGGTCTGGAGAGTTGTTGTAGGCGTCGTTAGAGCTCTAGAAATAAGAGAGGAACTGATTGAAAGTGTTTTTTTTGTTTGTTTTTTTTACACAATCCAGTGTGGGCAATTAATTTTGTCTCTAAATTTGAGTTAGGTTTGATCTCAACACTTAAAAACTGTTGTTTGCCAATATTAATAAAGCATGTCATGTTCTTTTTTACATGTGTTAGAATAGTTGATTATAAGACATGTCACTGCTGTTGTGTCAAATGGCAATTTGCCAAATTTTGCCTTATTTCTTCCTCTTGCTCAGAGAGCTCAGACTGACACTGTGGTTTCTAAATTAAGGAGGAAATCAGACGCAGAATAGGCGTTGGATTGCTGCTGCAGACATGCAGCAGGATATTTTGTCCTGCCATGAAATTAAATTAAGTGTTCCCTGCGAGATGTTCTCTTCATTAGCTGTGATTTATTCACATAAGTAGATGTTATGTAACAAACACACACACATAAATACACAGCTCAAAACACAATACAATACATCCACATGTGCTCTAGGATCTGCACCAACGTTCTGCCTCTGCATTCGTTCGTTCTTGTTGTTTTTCCACACGTCAATCGACGCCCCGCTGTGACATTTGCTTCACAGTTCGGCGCCGGTGTGGAGGAGCTTCTGGTCTACGTGGTTTCCTGGGTCGGCATCGCCGTTGCTCTTGTGTGTTTGGCTACCTGCCTTATCACCCTCTGCTGCCAGGGGGCGCCCTGGCACACTGACCACAGCACCATTCACTGCAACCTGTGGGCCAACCTGCTCATCACAGAACTCATCTTCCTTATCGGTGCCAACAAGACTAAGTATACGGTCAGTACTTTGCTATCAGACAAATCAGCATGAATTGGTTAATTTAGTTTTTTTTGTGGTTGCTCATTTTGCACTCCCGTTTCCAGGTCCTCTGCTCCATCACCGCTGGGCTGCTGCACTTTTCGCTGCTGTCCGTGTTCTGCTGGTTGTGCCTGGAGGCAGTGGAGCTGTACCTTCTGCAGAGGGAAGTGTTCGAGGGACGCAACTCCAGGAGGAAGTATTTTTACCTCTGCGGCTACTCTGTGCCCGGGCTGGTGGTGGCCGTGTCGGCAGCCATCGACTTCAGAGGATACGGTTCAAAAACGGCGTAAGTTGATGAATGTGGGAATTGCTCTGTTTTCCCTACTGTCTTTATTTTTTATTTTTTTTAAAGACACCAATTAGTGCACACAAAACAACCACTACAGGCTGGCAGACGGACGTTTTGATCTGCAAAATAACCAATTAGATTAGCAGAGAGAAAAGGCAACAACAAAAATTAACAAAGAAAAGTGTGAGAGGGAAAAAAAACAAGTTAAAATGCACACATTTTGGACAAAGACAAAACACAGAACATAACCAAGCGGTGTCACGACACAAAATGCAAGTGGGTTATGCTTTTTTATTTTCTTTGCAGTTATTTTCCAATTATTGTTTCCTCCCCATATGCTTTTTTTTTTTTTTTTTTAAATATTCCTTGCTTTAACTAATCTAGTGACACACACACATATTTTGGGTAAAAGTGGGAAAGAAAAAAAAAAACAAGCCAGAAAAAAAAGAATAAATAAGTAAGGACAACTAAAGAACATGCTGTGTGAGCTTATTGGTTGCTCCTCCCAATTCCTATCTACTCCCCTCAGAATATTTTACTGAAATTGTCAAATTGATTTTTTTATCTATTACTGTTGTGTGAGAACATCTATCCATTTTGATGTACTGATCTTTTTCCTGCTGCCTAACATCAACAAGAGGAGTTTTATTATTTCTCTGGCTGTTGGTCCTGTTACAGGTGCTGGCTGCGCACAGATAACTACTTCATCTGGAGTTTCCTCGGACCTGTAGCTGTCATCATTACGGTGGGTACTGCTGCATTGTATCGTGCAAATATTTTTCAGTTGTCTCTCATTTCTTTATTTCTTGTTTCCAAAGCGTCAGACATTATTTCTACAATCAGGGTTTTGTTTTAAACTGGACTGGTGGCACTTAACAAAATGTTCATACTCAAATTGTTTTCAGCTTATAACTAAAGTGAAAGTATCTTAAATCAGACGTTGCGATAACAGATGATCTCAGTTCCGGATGCCAATAACTTATAAAATAGCCAATTGGGGCTTCAGAATGAGAAACTAATGATTGTTGCATTGTTTCACGATTTGTGGAATGTACAAATCGTGAAACAATTTGTACATTCCACAATTTGCACAAATTGTGGAATGTACCCATCCTGGAGTGTGTATGTCGCACTCCAGGATGATCTCTCATGAGATCATTATGATCTCATGAGATAAAAATTAGATCATTATTATCTCATGATCTCATTAAGATCATAAGATAATAAATGTCTTGCTGCTCAAATGTCAAATGCATGTTGCAAAAACGTTGACGTCTGAGTCAGGTTAGCAGGAACTCAGGATGCACTCTGTCAGCAGAAGATGTTTTTTAAAAAAAAAAAGTTTTTTAACGTTTGACAGTTCTGTTCTCCAGTTTACCTTTTGAGATTGTTCTGTGCAATACGCTGCCACTGTCAAGAACAACGACTGGATTGAAAATGATTGACAGAGCAGCCAAAGTCCAAGCGAAAACTTTGAAAGCCTTCAGAAAACCTGAAAAATGGATAAACAGCACTTTGAAATATTACAATGAAATGTTGCTGTTGTAGAGGGATAAAAAAAGAAAGTTACAATGTTTTGTGTCTCTCTAATGTCATTAAATAACATATCTGTCTTTGCTCGTTTGCCTCAGTTGAACCTGGTTGTCTTGGTGATGACCCTACACAAGATGCACAGCACTGCTGCACTCAAGCCCGACTCCAGTCGCCACGACAACCTCCGGTCAGTCAGACTGCCTCGTGCTGTTTGAATAAAGGTCACGGTGTCTGAATGAGTTTAAATCGGTACAATGTTTGAAGAATTCGTGGCGTGTCGAGCTTTTACAGCGCCACCTTTTTTTTTTTTCTGTTTTTTTTTATGTGTGAAGTCGGAAATTTCAAGGTTTTTGAGTTAACATTGACAAAAAGTCTCTCTGAGGTTTTGAAATCAGCATCACCTGGATGTTGGATAGAGACGAAATATGAAAGAATCAACTTTCTGCACGTAACAGGGAATATGTGTGAGCTTTGTCCGTTACCTTTGCTTGAGCTTGCCGTGTGTCTCACGGTGGGGTTCCCGCTTTGCTTTTATACAACTGTTCGGAGAAAAACTCAGGAACATTTTTGTTCAAGGTTTAGATTCGTTGTGAATTACACGCAGAGCCGAACATCCACAGAGGAAATAAAAAAAAAGAAAGTGTGGAAAAGTTTTCGGTACAGCAACAGGAAATCTTGTTACTGTGAATATTTCAGAGGTAGATTTATTCCAAAAGGTATTGAGTCATACGTAAGATAGTGTTTGTAACGTATTTGTTCAGGTTCTGCGGGAAAACAGAATTCATGTGACATTAAAATGTTTCAAAACCCCAGTGTGAGGTTTATGTCGACTTGTGCTGATAGACAAAAAAACTTATCTCTGTCCCTGTGACAAAATAAAAAAACAAACAGTTAATGTGGACAGGAACGCAGCTGGGGAATGTCAAGCAAGAGGTAATCAGGTCGCCATCTCCTCCTCAGTGTGTTTTGTCATAACACAAAACAGGAAGGTGAAACGTTTCTGTGGGGTGTCCAAGATGGCGTCCACTGATGATGTTCAAAACTCAGAACAGATCTGAAATTCAGGGATTTTCTTTAAAAAATGGATTTCTTTAAAGGACTAAGTGACAAATAAATTTAAAAAAGCATGCTGTTATTTATTGAAGCTTTTTTTTATGAGTTGCAAAATCCATTCTTTGTTTTATCACCTTACAGCCACAAAATGTAACGTATTTTCTGGAGCCTCTGTGTGGCAGACCAACAAAAGCAGTGCACAGATATAAAGTATAAAATATGAGGTAGTTTTCGGCATTTTGTTTTTGCACACATAAAGTGTCATATATTTGCTTTCACCCGCCCTGAATTAACACTTTCTAGAACCACTGCAAGCCTTTTAGAAAAGGCCTTTGCCAGATTTGAGATGTTTTTGCTATTTCATATTTGCAAAATTGGCTCAAACTCAGCCGCATACAATCAGTGGGGTCTGTGTACATTTTCAACTCTGCCCACAGATTATATTCAGATTTAGACGTGAATAATAATCTACTCCTGTTGTTGTTCTGCTCCACATTTACGTTTTTTGCAGGCTCTCTCTATCTCCATCACCACTGTGTTTAATTTGTAAAAAAATAATAAATAAAGTGAAATAAAATAACCTCCCTGTATCTTGTGTGACCCTGCTGTTTGGCCTGCAGGGCCTGGGCCGTGGGCTCCCTGACTCTCCTATTCCTGCTGAGCGTCACCTGGTCCTCGGGCTTGATGTTCCTGTCGGGTCCGTCTCTCCTGCTGGCTTACCTCTTCACCTCCCTCAACACAGCCCAGGCGCTCCTCATCACCATCCTCCACTGCACGCTCGCCAGAAAGGTCAGCATCCAGGAGTCGTTATGCAATGGCACACGTCCGTTTCTCTGCGACTAAACTCTCCGTCTTGCGTAAACGGCGGTTTAGGGTCAGAAGGATTACGGCCGATGCCTGCGTCTCTCCCAGTGCTGCGCCACGTCCTCCTCCAGCTCTCCGGACTCGGTGAAAGGCGCGGCGCTTCGCTCCAACAGCCGCTACACCAGCAGCCAGAGCCGGAGAGCTACGGCGAACAGACAGGTGCGTTTTACCTGCCGGCGGCTCTGTTTGACCCCCAGCCACTGTTTAACCGCGAGCTCATTTCCCACTCCAGAGCCGCATCAGGAGGATGTGGAACGACACGGTTCGCAGGCAGACCGAGTCCTCCTTCATCGCCGCAGATGTTAACAATACTCCGACTCTTAACAGAGGTGAGGTTTGGGGAATTAGCTCTGCTTTCAGCCTGCTGTGAAAATAAAAAAAAAAGCAAAACATTTTGACGCGTTTTGCTCTCTCTCCTTCAGCTGCTTTGGGAAACCATTTTCTGACGAACCAAATGCTGCAAACTCATGCTGGAGCTTCTCCCTATGACACGATGCTGGCGCAGGGATACAATCAGCCCTTCACTTCCACTGGTACGTCGCATTAAATCACCTGTGAGCTTTCCATTTTTACTGGTACATCTAAGAAAACAAGTGGGTGCTCTGGATCTCAGTGTTTTTTATAGGATATTTTTATTGTTGAGCGTATGTTCAGAGTCACTTTAAATTATTACTCAACTTCAGATGTGAATATTTCATGGGACAAAAGTTAATTGTGTCTCTATTGGGGAAGATTCCAGAAAAAAAAACACTTTTCAGTATTTTCAAAATATTAAAATAAACTGATATTATGTAGGAGTGTAAAAATTCAACATTGTAATTTAAAGAACATGTTTCAGTATCATTTTGTGAAATTAGGGATACGTCAGCTGCTAAATCTAAATAATAATGCTGTGAAAAACTATTTGCACTTTTTTTTGGTCACATTCTTTTAGATTATATGTGTAAAAATCAGGCTGTAATTATAATTGGCCTGGGAGATACTTGCAAATTTCCATTAGAGCTGCCTGGATGTTGGACACACAGCTGATATTACAAATCCTAAAAAGCAAAGCTGGTGCACTGGTGTGTCAACCACAACCCCAATGCTGACATTCATTGGCGAGTTCACGCTGCTACCGGTCCCATCGGGCCACCGCGCCCAAAAAAATGGCCGAAAAAAGGCAACAGACAGACCTGTTTATCACCTGTGCTAAGCCAATGCAGCTGTAATCAAAGTATATAAAATATAACTTTACGTCAACAAATACCAAGATTAGACAACAATATTCAATATGAAAGTTAGAGGTTAAAAGCTCATAAACTGAAAGCCTGAAAGAGTGGCTATAGATCATTTTATGTGTAATGTAACATAATTTTTAATAATGTACATCGATAAAGATTTGTGTGCTTGTTTTTGTTCATCATGTTTACTGTCTTATTCTGTCCCTGAACCTTATAAAGCTTTAAGTTTATTTCAGTCTGAGAAAGATGACTTTTTTTTTGCCAATTTCTTTTTTTTTTTCTTTTAATGTTTTTTGTTGTTTATAAATGTTTTTCACACTTTCCTTCTCTGTCTCTGTGTGTCTTTACGTGGACCAGTAGGAACCTTCAGAAACAAACAGAGTATGACCTCTTTTTCTTTTGTGCTCCTTTAAGTCATTGAGCACCATTTCTTTTTTCAATTCATTCAGCACAACAGCTGCAGAAAGTAAATTTGCACAAACCATGTAGTCTTCTTGCAAAATTATTCGTGCTTCTTTTTCGTCTCAACATTTTGTCACGCTCAGTCTGTCCTGCGAAAATGGAAGATATGGCCGCCCAACTAAACAGCAAACATGTAGAAGAAGTTTGTCCAAAATTGATCTTTTTGCCCTTAAAAGAAACAATGGGTCAGGAGAGCTGGTCAGGGTTGATAGGAAGTTGGAGCGAAATACAAGGTAATACTGGAAGTAAAGTTTTGGGAAGCTGAAAAAGACCCTCAACATACAGCGATAGTCTTCAATGGAATAGCTTAAAACAAAGCATATTCATGTGTATCATTGTTCCAATCAAGGTCCAGACCTGAATCTGACTGAAAATCTATGACAAGATTTAAAAGTCCAACTCAGCTTGAGCTATTTAGCAAGAAAAGGGAGACATTACAGTCTCACGTGCATAGATGGTAGAGTCATAGCCCAAAAAGCAGCAACATGAGCCTTCGCAAAGTATTAATTCAGGACAGATGAAAACACATTTAAAAAAATTGTGATGGTTATTCATTTAGAATCCCAACAAAATCCATTGAAGGTTGTAATGTGACAATGTGGGATAATGTTGAAGAGGTGGAAATACTTTTGCAAGGTGCTGTAAAGGCATAACTTACACCTCTCCATGTTTCAACATGAGCAGACATTTCATTAAGGAACAGCTTGTTTATCTCCCAAGTCCTCCTAGTAACGCTCCACCTTCAGCGACATATGAACGCCAATCTGTATCCATTCATAAATTCGTTCATTCATTATGTGCCTTTCCGTCTTTGTTTCAGTCTTCTCTGTTTTTTTTGTTTTTTTTACTTTAATATCTTTATTTCTCCTCACAGAGGGCGGAGTGTCACAGAGCCAGGAATCCTGCGCCTTGGACAGTGTTTGTCTCAATGGAGGCTACACCCCAAACACCTTCACCCTTCATGGTCTGGGTACAACGCCCGGGTCCCGAGCGGGAGTAGTGGGCAGCGCCGACCTCCTCAGGGAGGGGGGTGTTGGGCTTGGAGGTGATGACGTCTCGCCGGGGCTCCTCACGCCGCACAGCTCGACAGATCTCAACAGCGGAGCCGGAATGCGTCGTAATCTGTCCGATGCGGTGGCTCTGGAGAAGATGATCATCTCGGAGCTGGTGCAGAGCAACCTGCGCCCCTCCGTTCCCATGCCCGTTCCGCCCGAGCGCTATGGGAGCCTGGCGAGGCCGCATCACCACGAGAGGCCAGCTCTTACTCACACCGCTACGTTAACCCGCCACCCGCAGCCCTCGCAAGAGGGCTGGTCTGCCACGGTGCAGCCGAGCTCCCGGCAGAACGCGCAAGAGGGCTGGGCACATGCAAGGCCGCCCGCACAGGACGCCGAGGCAAATGCCGCCACACGGGGTCAAGAGCATGGCACCACGCCTCGCTTACAAGATGACTGGTCACACGGACGCATTTCTGGAGATTCCGACACCCAGGAGTTACTCAAAGACGGAGACCGCTCACAGCTGCAAGGTACTCTGGGCAGGCGTGGACACCAGGAAAGGCAGCCGGCTCGACCACCAGATGTCCAAGCTCGGCCTTATTCTACCCTAAGCCGCACCCCGGGTACCTTGTCCCGCCACCGCAGCACGGCGGAGTCTACTGGAGGGGCAGAGCGAGACAGGGATCGCTATCGAGACAGACCTCTCCCTCCCCCTCCTCCCCCACCACCACAGGAGTCAGAGTCGCTGTACAAGGCTCTGGAAGAGCCACTGCTTATGAAGCAGAGAGAAGCGGTTGTAGAGGCATGGAGAGGTGGCCAGGACAGGGAAAAGGAGGAGACATTTCTGCTGAACAGAGACGGAATGTCTGACGACTGGAGAGGAGGAACCGAGAGGGGAAGAGACGAGTCTTTTACCTCTCATAAGCGAGATGGCACGATGGATGAGTGGAGGGCTGGCATCGAGAGAGGCAGGGAGGAATCTAAAATGCTCGAGAAGAGAGACGGACGACTCGAGCTGTGGCGAGCAGGGGAGACAGAGCAGGGGGAGACTTTTATCACTCAGAAGAAAGACTTTGGTATGGATGGTTGGAGAAGTGAGGTAGAAAGAGAGTCGGACGAATCCTTTTTCCTGAAGGACAGAGATGGGTGGAGGGCAGGGATCGAACGAGAGAGCGAGAAACAGAAGGACAGAGCTCTGGATGTTTGGAGAGGCGGGATAGATTTGGACAGGGAGGAGTCTTTCTCATTCGAAAACAAAGATGGAGGCCTAGACGGGAGGATGAGAGGGAAAGACAGAGGGTCTCTGCGGTATCATGGCGAGCGACAGGATTCAGACAGCTTCACCCTACCTTTAACGCCCGATCTCGACTTGGACCCAGACTCCTCGCCCATCTACACACGGGATTCGAACCCGTCCCCTCTATACCCTGGAGACCGCCGCTCTCCGCCACTGAACATCTTCTCCCGAAACTCTCCGCCGACAAACATCTTCGTGCCACGAGAAGACAACTCGCCGCCGGGTAAACTCTACTCCCGCCACTCTCCGCAGGTGTACAGCCGCAGCGGCTCCCCTCCCCGCTTTTACACCCGCACCTCTCCGCCGACTCACATGTACCCAGACAGCAGCCCCGAAGGCCCAGAAGAAGTCAGCCCTACCAGTGGGCATCAGCCCCAGCGGCCCACTCTGGAGCTGCCCTACAGCCTGGGGCGCCCGCCGTTAGGCCCACGGCCCAATCACTTGCAGACCTTCTACCAGCCCCCGCCACTGGCTTCAAACGGAGAGACAGGGTACGCGGCAGAGCCCACTTCTGAGGGAGACGACGGACAGATGCAGCGGGTGACGAGCCTGTGACTAGGGCGGTGGTGATTGGGGTATAGATACCAGGGAGGAGGAGGAGGATGTTGACAATTTCAACAAAGTGAAGACCAAAAAGATGGAATCTAAGATTATGCTTTAGAAAAATAACAATGTTGGACTTCTTTAACAATTCTGGCATTTTACATGATGGCTCCTCCCTGCTTCTACGCCCCAATCACCACGAGATTCTCCCCCTTCCCCGTGTTTTGTTACTTTTGTACGACTGTGATCCATTTATAGCTGCTTCTCCTCCTGCTGCTCCCCTCTTCTGTCTTTCCCGAAACGCCCTTGTGTCTTCCCATATCATTGGTGCTTTCCTTAATCCGTCCTCGTCGCCTAGGTTTTGCTTCATCGGCTGGGTGTTGCCCCTCCCTGTAGCAAACAGTGTGTCAAAGAAGCACTTGTGTGTTGCCAAAACAAAACAAAAAAAAGAAATCCTTTCAAAGAACTCGTGCATGACTTTATAGTGGCTTTGCAAGGCTACATACTGTAGGAGGACGCGCTGAGTGAGTGTGCATAGCTTGATGAGCATGTGTGTCTGTAAGGATGGGTATATGTGCGTATGACAGAGAAAGTATGTGTATATAATACATTATTGAATATTTAATGTATCACATTGAAGCATTTTATCAATACCGACTGGAGGAGCTGGCCGTCTCTCTCCTCCTCCTGATTTTGACTCGACCCATTTCACATCAAGACCAAAAAACTTTTGTTCCCCCCAGAGCTGCCGCGAACTGCCCCGTGGAGGAACTCGCTGACCGCAGAGCTGGAGATTGTGTAAAACCTGAGAGATTTTCTGCAAACCCCTCCTGAGATCCTTGTACATATCGACCTCAAGTGTTCTGATTGTCTTGTATTGCTATTGAAGTTCAAGTAAACATGTGAAATAAATGTTCCTGTTTTTCTGTTTGTGTGCACAAAGAGAGATGGAGGCATTCAGAGAAATGATCGAAATTTTTGTTAATAATTAATCGAGGATAATTTTAAAAAATGATCTTCTGATGATGATGTTCTTTTCAGAAACCCTGGATAGCACATGATGAATTAGAAAATATAGTTATGTACATTTTAGAGTGGATAAATAAATGCTACTTTATACATCTACTGTGGAATCTGGGTCGATTTGCCCCCTTTGCCAATTCATGCCTTGATTTCATCTGTGCATGTTGCCAGTTTCTACCTGTAAACCGAACATGTATTATCCATCTGTTTACCCGTTTTATATCACTTTGTCTCTTGGTAGTTAAAGGGATAGTTCATAATGACTGGAGTGGGGTTCTGTTATGAGGCTGATATCTTACCTGCAGTCAGTAATTTAGCTTAAATCCAGTTGGACCCAGGGTCTAATGCCGCCACCATGTCCAAAAGGATCCAAGGCCAAAATGGACTCCAGCCCGTTTCAGAAACGGTACAGACGTTTATGTATAAACTGTTGTGTTTGCATTGAGAGTTTATTTATGAAGAAGTCAAAAGAGTATAGACCTGGGAAATGGAGGTAGGGGGTGGCAATTTGGGATTTCTATGTGAAGCAGATTTTAGGAGTGCATTCACACCAGTCCTTTTTAGTCCGTTTTCATCAAACTCTAGTTTGTTTGCCTAGAAAGCCCGGTTTGTTTGGAGAGGCGTGAATGTGCAATCGAACTCTGATACACCTACAACTTAGGTCTCGTTTTTGATAAATGTGAACTCTGGTGCAGTTTGAATGCACATGTGGACATAAACGGACCGGAGACCGCTTCAAAGGCGGGAAGCGGACTGTGCATTCTGGGTAAACACAACATAAACAAACGCATTAGTTTAGCGCAAGCGAAAGAAAAGGCTTGTGGTCTCCTACCAAAGACAAAAGAGAAATACTCTTAACTAAAACTTCACTTTTGTGTACATTTTGAGAAGAAGGAAGCTGTGCTTGTCGTCTTGTTCAGAGACTTTCGTGTCGTTTCCTTCAGTAGTTCTTGGCGCAGCGCCACCACAGGTGAGGAGGTGAACAAGATTTTCAAAGGTTTTTGGTTTGTTTGAGACACTGTAGTGTTAAAGCCACCTGCACAAGCTGAAAATGTAACAAATGTTGCAATTTTAGTCCCCAGTCCAGCCCAGTCTACCAGGTTATCAGATGTGAAAGCACTTCTGGTCAGAGTTACTATCTGATAGAACAACATGGCAATGATGAATAAACTGTATTTTTGCTTATCACCCCTCTTTATCAGGCAAGAAACAAGATATTTCACTCAGAAATATTTCACACAGGCGGATTATTAGTGGTGTGGTGCTTCTTCTACGCTGATTGTTGCACAGTTTCCTGTGTAACAATCAGCCATTTCTCTGAATATATCTACTGAATGCAAATGGCCTAAATGATTATAAAGCGGTGTTTGCATATATCTCTGTCATGTTCTTAATGTGTTCTGAGACGACAGACGTCTTTGGTCTCGGCCTTTCTCTGATGAGCTGTTAGCTTAATCTTTGTGATCAGATAATCTGGATTTATACTAAATGATAGTAATCTGACACAGGTAAGACATTAACCCTTTAGAGCATTTTTTAACAAAACCTCACTTTAAAATTTCAGTTTGAATAAGTATTTTTGATCAATAAGAGATGAATAATGATTAAATTGGACAAGTCTTACCTATTTAATTTATTGTATACAATTTTTTTTTTTAATTCTTTATATTATACCCTAATTTCATTCATTGTGTGTCTGGTTCTCATTCGGACCAGTTGACCCATGAAATGAGACATTATGACTCCTTATCAAATCAAAACTAATTATGACTGTAAGATATTAATGGCCAAACTGAGGGCAAAGGTCACCAAGGCAGATACAAACTGATGGTCGATACGAGGCGTTCAATGGCACACTGCTCTTTTACGGACCCAAAATATCCGATCAACCGAAACGTAAAACCAGGAAAGTATGAAATGGTGAAGGGATCTCATGGCTGACGGTCTCTGCTGTGTGGCATTTAGGACAACGACTCTGACATATTGCAACATCTCTGTACAAAACATGAAACGGCTGCAAAACAGTGCAAAAGTCTTAGGTCATCCTGTATTTCCACTCTAAGACTCTAAAGAAAAGTCACTTCTTCAGGCTTTCTACAAGTCTTTTAAATATTTTCTTTGGAGTCCACTCATTTCCTGTGCGGTGCTAGTACCTGACCACAGCAGCACGTAATAAAATGTTTTCTTTGAAAAATTAGGAAAATGCAGATAAAAAGTTTCTATGATCAGAAAAAAGGAGATGCATTGTCTTCTAGTTGATTGATTACTTGTTGCCAAGATCTCAGTTTTGTTTGTGTTAAACTGTTTAACCTGTTTTTTTTGTTTGTCGTTTTTTTTTCATTTTTAGAAAATAAAGGAATGGGAACATCTGAGTTCCTGTGCCTCTTGTAGCAAAGTGAAAACGTTTCATCACTGGTTCTTTGCTACTTCTTAAGTAGACACAAAACCAGTTTCGCCCATGAATTTTGAAAGCTTTTTGGGTGCAGAGGTCAAACAAATATCCTTTTAGATGTTGACAGATATTGGGGCTGTTACTCTGTGAAAAAGAAAATCTTTAAAAGACCTGAAGAAATAGAAAGAAATATTGATTAAAGCCATTTTTTACTTAAGAACTGAGGGATAACTTAATGACTTTTGCACCAAACTGTACAGAAACCAAGAGATAAAAAAAGAAAATTGTTGCTGAAAACATCCAACGAATCACTGGTGCGGATCTTTTTAATGAAGATAAAATTATCAATTTGAAATGATTATAGAGCAGCAGTGCAGAACGCATTCAGTGACAAATCACTTTAACTGGAAGTTTTATCAAAAGGATAACTTTACAAGTTCGATCGTTGTACATGATCATTACATTTCTGAGAAAATTTGAAAATATGGAAAAACGACATTTTCACAGGCAATATAAGTATAAAGAAACTGGTACATGTGACAATGTAGCCATATTTTGAAGTAAGAGGCGATGAAATCAGAGACACCTTGTTCCTGAAACTCCAGTGATGGAGTTGATGAGATTCATTTTAGGCAGCAGAGAAGAACTCGGTGAAACGATGAGTTCAGATAGTTCTGCTGAGAAGAAAGATTAACTACAAAACTTAATTTAAAAATGACTGTGTATGATTTTAATGACAGGAATAAAGATTGTATTACTTCTCTTGATCAAATAAAGATTTTTTTACTATTAATTTACTTCTATGGTGTGGTTTCACATTAATCTTTTGCAAAGTGTTGTATTATTGAGGAGGGTTTGGTTAATAGACTCATTTTAAGTTTAATGTAATCTCTCTCTCTCTCTCTCTCTCTATATATATATATATATATATATATATATATATATATATATATATATATAGTATATACTGTATATATATACATATATATAAACTTTTACCAACCATTTTCATTTTTAAGTCTTCAGTTTTCTAAATAAATAAAAATTGTTTCATTGTATTTTCATTTTCGACTTTTACGTAGATCATCAGACAAGAAAAGATGTAAAAAAAACAACCAAAAAAAACAATTCAAATGTAAGACTAAAAGAGAAAAGAACGAAGAGGAAACAGAAAGATGATCCGGTGCAGATGAAAATTTGGTGAAAACAAATTATGAAAATAAAGAAAAAACAAACACTGAAACGATTACCAATAGAATAACACACAATCAACCAGGTGCAAAAATTTTCAGATCTAAATATAAATTTACTTCATCAAACCTTTATAAATGAAGTACATGAAGTACATAAGTTTTTTATGTTTTAAAAATACAAAAAAAGGTTCGTAAAAACTTACAAACCTTATGTTTTTACAAAACATATCAGAAACTCTAAATGTTTAGATGGCAAAGCAGACCTTCCTGTGAATATTCAGGCCTAAGTATAAACATTAATGTTTATTATCAGCCTGTAATTTTGCATTCATTGTACAAAATCATATTCTTGCTTATCACGTTTTCTAAAACTGAAAATGCAAACACTTTTTTTGTGAATTTTCTAGTAGAATGAGCTTCAGATATTTGGAGTACAGTACGTTTTGGTAGAGTTTAATTTCACACAAAAAATGCATTATTTCCAGTGGCATATTATTTCACTTATATCAAGATATTTTTACTATGACAATAGCGACAGTATCTGCCAGTGGAAATAATACTTTTTCATCAATATTGAGGAATTATTTATTTAAAATAAGCTCCTACATCTTGTAGAAAATTACTTGTAAGTTAGTTTTGTCCTATTTAAAGGTTATTTAGATATTTACACTAAAACATAGACCAAAAATACTTTTCTTTTGCAGTAAGAGGAAAATAATCACAATCAAAACACAAAATATTTATAAAACATTTTACTTCTAGCAACACTGACACGTGTACATTACAAATGACCTCTGCTGATGATTTCAGTATTTTTCCTATATGTTATATTCTGTTAGGAAGTCTATTAGTCGTTTTCTTATGGCACAACAAATCCTACGACATCTGGCCAAACGCATGAAGAAAAAATGAGTACTTACATTCAGCAGCGTATGAAATTATGTAAAAACTGTTAAATAATACAATCTGTGTTTATAAAAAAATATATTACGTTCTATTCATTGCAACGTGGTAATGACACTAACACTGAAATGAAATGTGCCTTGACGTTATCCTTTGTGCCTTAAAAATATTTATACATGTACAAGTGGTGCAAAGTTATGGTGGCTCCTGTTTTCAGTCTCACCTCACAGGTTACCAGTCACAAGGGCAAAAGATCGCGGGCTCAGTCTGTTTACATAACAGATGCAGTTTTCAGTCTCCTTCTGTTGCTTCCTCTCAATCACTTCAATGTCTTTTCTCTCTCTCTCTCTCTTTTATGAGCTGCAGAAATTGTCTCCGAAAGTCTTTGTCTGCTCCCCCTGTCAAAACGCCGAGGTATGTCTTTTGATTTCAGAGGAAATTGCCAGGCGCTCCTCTGGCTTGTGGGGGTTTCAGCAGACAGTCTGCTGAGGAGACGGGGGGCCGTCCGGCTTCTCGGCCGAGGACGGGTCCGACGTACAGCCTTTGAACATCGGCGAGATGTAGAAAGCCTGGCGGTGCGGGGAGGTGGGGAAGGGAAACAGACAAACACAAACACGACTTGAGACACGAGCGGACTCTGACATGTGGACGCGCTCCGATGAACCAAACAGGGACGGTGAGGAATACTGACCACCCAGTACGCAGTGAGAGCCCCCTGCACGTATCCTGTCAGCACGTCCGACGGGTGGTGCCTGTAGTCCGAGATGCGGGTCAGACCCGTGTAGACCGCCAGGAGAACCAGGAAGAACTGCAGCAGCGGCCTCAGCAGCCGAGCGCCGCGCCACGTCAGCCTCGCCTGCAGGTAGAACTACAAACAACAACAACATGTTTAATGCTCTGGAGATCATTCAGCAATTCATGAGTAAATCAGGAAAGAACTAAAAAGCGGTTTAAAGCTGACTGTAATAAAAATGGACAGCACCAAAGATCGACAGAGCTCTTTTCCCAGGATGAAAGTCAGGAAATCTTTTGTTTTGGACTTTCAAACCTGTTAGCTTTCTTTCTTCTTCATTGATAATAAAGGTCGGCCTTTAATTGAAACCCCCACTTCCTTTTTGTAAGACTTATTTGCAAACCCATAACGTTCAGCTGCTCGAGAACAATTTGTTGTTGTTTTTTTTGTCATATGCATTAGAAATCTTAGAACAAACTTCCAGAAAACCGTAAAGATGTCGAAACACTGAATTCATCAATGCTAAAAGCCCTCCTGTTTAGAGCTGCCTTTACTCATAACTGGAACATTGATCAATATATTTGATGTGTATTTCCTGGATGATTTTGATGATGGCATTTAACAAAATATGTTTGTTGCTTCTTTCGTAACTGCTAACCGTATGATGTTTTTATGACGTAAAGCACTTTGAACTACCTTGTTGCCGAATTGTGCTCTATAAATAACGCTTAAAGTGTTTTATTATAACATTATGACAAAATTGCTCTTATTATGTGAGATTGTAAAGATGTTTCAAATTTTTGGTCTAAATATGTTTGAGACAGTATCGACTCTCCAAACGGAGTCTGATTGCTTCACTAATTATTACAACTACAAGTTTTAACCTTAATCTGAATTCAAGGTCTAAAGTTTTGAGGGGGTTGTTTAGTTTAGTCTTATTGAATTTTAAAAAAAATAATTACTGTAAGCTTGATTTGGAGTATTAAAATCAGCGAATTGAACTCGTTCTACCAACTTGTGATGAGGGCACCGGGGTTCACACACAAGCTCCCACATCCACATCCACACACATTTCACACACAATGCAGCAGAGCTGTGGGGGCCACAGTGACGCTCCTCCCACAGTGAAACAAAGCGGCCTTTGTCCGCCTCGTATCCTTCGCTCCCCGTCCTCGCTCATTATTTCACTTTATGTCGCTAACTGCACTGACGACAAATAAATGCCGCAGAAATGTTGTCTTTTCTTTTCCAATATATGAACACGACGACTATAACAGGAGAAATATAAATATTACGAGTTTGGCTAGTCAACGAGAGTGCTTCGTGGTGCGAAAGAACAGAGGAGTAGAAAAAGAAAAAACATGAAATAAATTCTTGATAATATAAGTGAAATTCGACATTTGATACAAAGCAAATACAGAAGTCTATCTAAAATTGTTTAAGGGGCTGTTAAGTAATTTAACAACAGTAGTTATTATTTATTTATTAACAGTATTTCTAATTCATTTAATGTGAAAATCGTCAAATAAAACTTGAATTTATCATAGTTTTAAATCTCTACTGATCAATTCATTTGGCTATATTTACTTCTGAAGAAAATTATTTAAAACGTCTTTAAAAAAAGACCCTGATGTCTGATTGGTGAACCTGCACAATAACATAACATTTAAGTTCATTGTGAACTCATTGGTGCTCGACTATCAAAGAATTAAACACACACTAACTAATGTGGTACATTTTGAAAAATGGTTTCTATGTGTGTTTACAAGGTTACACTTTCAGTAAGACATAGACAAACTTTAAATGATCATTTCTTTAGCTGACGTATTTCCATTTTTATGAAAAAAAAAGAAAAGATATTCATAGAAAACGTAGAAACTCACAGCTAAATACAGCATGGAGTACAAGGCAAAAGAAGCGTGGCCAGAGAAGAAGGACTTCCTACAAAAACAGAAAAAAGCATTTAGATTTATAGGTAACTGATGGGCATCACACAGAAAATTCATAAATACGCCATCCGCTTTTACAGGTGAACCTCAATAAATTAGAATATCATGCAAAAAGGGAATTTGTTTCAGTATTTCAATACAAAAATGGATAGTTATATAGATATATTGTCGCCTAGAGAAATACATGGGCAAGAATTACTGCATTAATGAACATCCTTTTACTTGCACATCTTTTTTGATCACAGTTTTTCCATCCACTCAACTTTCCACTGATTTGTGGTTCACCCTCTGAAGGCTGTAAATAACAAACGTTGGTCTTTATGTGAGATTTTCACATTTTTGTGAAACTAAAATGTTGGGCTTTCATTTGATGAACGAATCTACAGTCATATTCAGTAAATTATAATACGAGTTCCAATGAGGCTCGCCAGTCAGATTTAAAGTAAATTTTGAAGATAACTTCTTAGCAGGCATTAACCACCCTTTACATTAAAACCCACATTTCTTTATTCATTTTTTATTGGTCTGATGTAATATTCTTGTCTTTAATGTTGCATTTTCAGTTTTGGGTAAGTGAAAATCATCATAACCAACATAAAAACAATTGACTTATAAACTGTCTGTCTGTCTGTCTCTATTTGTTTTATTTAGTGAGGCGAATTACTGAAAAGAATAAAAATTTACAGACTGTATTTAATGAATTGATTAAATAAATTAACTTTTTAATGACAGTTTAATTTATTAACCCACACCTGTATATCTGTATAGTTTCTGACACACACACCATCAATCAGATCCTCACCTGGCCTCTTCCACTAAGCGGTGGTCAGGGTTGGCACAGTTCACTTTTGGCACGTAGGTTCCCGGCGTGCAGTTGAGCGACGCGTACGTGACGCCGCACACGTGCAGGAAGTGAGGCCGCAGCCGCCCGATGCTGAGCTTGGCCATGTTGGTGAGCGACTGGCAGACGCAGCAGCCGAACAGGAAGGAGCCCAGCTCCTTGTACAGGCAGGAGACGTACAGGTTCCTCACGAATGATTTGGAGCTGACGCTGCGGAAGCGCGCCCGGTGGCACTCCCCGAGCGCAATCTGAAGGTTGGAAAAAGTTCAAAAAGGAAGCAAGAAACGGTTTGTTTTGAAAAATGAGCTGCTGTGATGGGAGGAGGGGTGTGTGGGTGTGTGTGTGTGGGTGTGGGTGTGTGTGTGTGTGTGGGGGTGTGTGGGTGTGTGGGGAATCTTGAAAACTCACTGCAAAGCCTGTGATGATGATTCCACCTGCGATAAGAAGCTTATCTGAAATGACTTCGTTGGACAGATAAGGGTAGGTGATGCTGGGGTCTCCACATGTGAAGCCCCTCTTGAAGGGTTTCACTACCTTCAGCTCGCATACGAGGAAAGGAATCGATGCTGCGTGGACAGAGAAGAGGCGGACACTGGGTTAGCCCAACAGATAACCGTACAGACTCTGCTGGTTTAAAAAAACAACAAACACACACACACACAAATGTCACAGTTCATGTGTCACAGCGACGAACATCTCTGATATGCTGAAAAGCTGCAAGTGTTACGACCGGACATGAATTTTAATTGACCCTCAGGCAAGAACACTTCAGCTTTACTCTGCTTCCAATAAAAACATTCCTAGCTCTCACTCCATTCACTCATTATTGCTGTTTTAATTGAATTACTTTTGTTGCTGTTTATTTCTCTCTCAAAAAGGAACACCCGTTGATTCTCAATCAAATGTCCACACCTGGCATTTTTAATGAAAACTCACGACAATTTGTCATTTGTGCAAAACCTTGCAATAAATATGCTGGAATGCTAATGCCGAGTGCATCATTGAATGTAGCGCTGAAGTACCCGCTAATTCAATCGCTAATTCACAAATAAAACACTGCAGAGGTTTTGAATCTCTTCGATAAGCTTCTGCAATTACTTTTTTCCAGCGCGGTTTAAAGGTCTTGGAGGAACGGCTTTGTTTGTGACTCGCCTGCAGTAAACCACTGGACAGCCACTCTTATTTTGAAAAGACATTTCTGTGTGTCCTTAAGCCACTTCAGATTCAAAAATCCAAAGTGTTTCGTGCAAATGTTTTGATAAACCTTGAAACCACTATCACGATTACATGCAACAGTTATTTAAGGCTCTTGGTTGTTTGCAGTGGTTAGCTTGCAATGTTAGCTTAACTAATTCAATTTTCTGTAGACTGGGATAACTTATGCTAAAAATTTCAATTTTAAAAAAATACTACTCTGATCTGTTGGTAGATATTTCTCATTATGTTTTAATACAGAGTAGGATTGCAGGCAGCAATTGCAGTTTTCTGGCCCATCGCCAATTACCGATCTTTAAAAAGCCTTGACCTGCCGATTCTGATTTTGGCCATAACAATTTTTTTTTGTCTGAAATGCCGCTAGATATAGTAAGAAAGTAACCGAGTCAGCATTGGTGGAGTGATACAATGGCTGGCCGATAAATCAGAGTAGCCCTGACACAAAATAATGCTAAGCATGTTAAAAGTTTAAGCCAGAGTTTTCTTTTGGGCCAAATCAAAATCATGAAGTCTCTTATAAACGGCCGGTTGTGACAGAATGTATTGATAAAATCCGTTCACAAACTGATAGAATATCAACGAATTCTTAACATTAATATTTTTCAACATCTTTTCAGTATTTTGTGATTCTAATTTCGAAACATTTGCGATATTTGCGCTTATTTATGACGGTAAATGTAACTTCACGTACCATAATCTGACATCAATTAAGACCGAGGCAGACGTTTTGTACAAGTAAGAAAGTTTTGGACAATTTTAAAGAAAAATCTGCAATAAACTCGCAATTATTAGCGCAAAAAAAGTGCGGGGTTTTGTTAATTTTGCGTGAATTTCCACAATAATTTTCAAGAAAATGGAGGGACTGATTAATATAATTTGGCAGTAAACAAATACAGATAAAAACTGCATTAATTTGATTGATAATATAATATTCAAGCACACCTAGTGTTCAGTCTAGAATCTAGGGTCGCATAAAGAGCTACGGCGGGCCGGATTTGGCCCACGGGCCTCGAGTTTGACGCATATAGTCCAAGCCAATGGCGAATGCTCTGTTGTATAGGGGATTTGGGAGAGGAGAAAAAGTCAAATGTGGATTATTTTTACAGGAAAACAACAATCAAGAATGTGCAGGTCACCAAACCGCTCCACTGGGATGTAAAAGACTCTTAAGGAAGAGCAGCAGAGATCTTCTGTTCCCCGAATGAATACAAGCTGAATCCACTGAGACTGGAAAGAAAGCAGCACAGTAAGGCAGAGCCCCAACAAAGACCCAGCTCCCACTGCGCATGTGTGTTTCTGTTGTTGAGGAGGAAGAGGAGGGTGAGGGGGTGGAGGGGATGTTTATGACTCCAGTTCAACTCTGCCGAGCAAAACAAAGAGTAAATGGAGCAGCAGAGCAGAGCAGAGCCAGCTTCACACTGTCTCTGCTTGTCTCTGGTCGTCCGACCCCTCTCTGCCTCTTCCTCCGTTGTCTGTTGTGCATGCCTGCGCACACCGAACAAAGCAGGGAGTGGAGAGCTAAAGGAGATACAGGGACTTATCACGGTGCTCCCTCTCTTCTCGACTTACCCAAACTGTTGTTAAAATGAATCACTTCTCCATACAGCTTTTCCATTTGACCAATAATCGGCCCTTGTTTATTGCTAGCGGGCCGGTCAGCAATAGGCGATGCACACAAACATGCAGTACCCATGAATGGTAAGCATATTTCTTTAAACCAAATCCTCCCCAGACTTTCCCCGAGCCCTGAGAACTGGGATGTTGTCATGGAAAGAGCAGAAATCCCCAGGCAATGCACAGACCAGCTGGTACAGCGCGCTCAATAGGCCACATGAAGAGGGAAGGGTTCACATGTAGATGAAGGGAGGACATTCTCTCAATCAATTTAAACTAAATGCCCTTTAAATAGACCCCAGCTGGAATAACGTTATCAAAGAATCACAATATTCACTTAAAACATGACTGCTTTTGTTTTTATGTACTGTATGCTTTTGGGCATAATAATACGCATTGGGGGTGTCCCGATACAACTTTTTCACTTCCGATATGATACCGATATTACAGCTTTGAGCTTTGGCCGATACTGGTATTAATCCGATACAATATCAGCACAAATCATACAAAATGTTCTTACTTATTTTGTAGCGTGGAATGTTGTTGATCAAGTTATATTACTCTAACAGAGAACAGTAGTCAACAACAACTGGTATGTGACCGACTGACTCACAAAGGTCTGGGTGAGGGATAAAAGAGTGGCTGAATGGAAAGGCAGGCCGATATAAGCTGATACCGATATCGGATCGTTTTCCAATATCAATAACAAATCGGGACAACCCTACTATACATTTTGTCATTTTGCGTGACAGAATAGTATATGTCTAGCAAGCTGATGTTACCTGGTTCAGCTAATATCTGCTTGTTATCTTGAACTTGGTTAGTAACTAGTGAGGCTAGCTGCTCAGGTAGCTAGCCATCAGTCAGCTGCTTTACACTCAGCTTGTACAGTGTTAGCCTAATAAAAGTGATCAATAAATGGGTGTGTAACAAGATCTTGGGACACCGTTTAGTCAAAGTAAAGTCTCTCTCATAAAGCAATATTTAGTTAGTGTGAGCATGTGACTCCTTCAGTTGAAATAAGTGTGAGATATGTTGCTTGAGACTTATTTTGAAGGACAAAAGGAACAAGTTTTGTATTTCTGACCTATTTTGTTAAAGTAGTCATTATATTTAGATGGGTTATCCATGACATTGTTTTAGTGTACATAGCAAAAAACAGAAAGATTGGTTACAAACATCTTGTTAGAACTGCGACATTAGCACCTTTAGCTAACGGTTGGCACTAACAGCAAACAGGTTGTATCTGCTCCGGGGCTTTATGTGCACGATAAACTGAAAAACTATTTCAGTCTTTTAATGATTTGAGCAAAGCTTGAAATTCATGAAAACCTTTTTTTTCTGTTAATTAAAAGAGAAGAAAGGAGTATTTTCAGTGTATTTTAACGGCAGGATGACCGATCATAAATACCAGAATGAATGGACGAGTCAAATCTGAACCAGAGTATTCCATCCTCATTCATGACAACTCTTAGAAAACAAACAAAAGGGGGTTTTAATATGAAAATTGTGGTTTAGACAAAATATAGCTAAAATTGATATTGAATATTATATCGTCTCTATAGCCCTAAGAGTTTCCATATCAGCTCTGTCCAGGTTTTACTGGAAATATTTCCAGTCAGCTAAAAGTGTTGCTTGGCCTTCCTTCAGTTAGCAGTTTTCAGCAACAAGAGTTGGAGAGACAATCCTGTTCTACTCTGTGCGCCACACAGCCGAACAAAACACTCTGCTCCTCTCATTACAGAGCCCCGAGGGCAAAGGAACGATGTGTGATGGAATATATTTTTTTGTGTTTTTGAAACCGGAACTTTTTAAAACTTGGACATATTTTAAACTAACTTGCAAACCAAACCTGGAGTCATTTTAGTTCTAATATTCTGATTATCCCAGTTTCAGCTGCTGGGTGTCTTCTCTTATCTAAAAAAAAAAATAGGAAGGATTTAGAAACTAAGCAGAGCAGAAGATAACATGAGTGAAGTTACAAAAAAGAGGGAAGTATAAAGAATCGTTTCAACACTAACAGTAACAGGTAAAGCCAAGCAGCATGTGAGGTTTTATTTTTATGCCCAAGTGATGTAAAAGATATAATATAATAACGAATATAGTAAATGAATATTACAACTGTTAAAATTGGAAGAGAGAAACCACAAGGTCACAGGGGATTCAGTCATTTGAAAATGTTTCAACGTATTGAAACATTTTTTTAAATTTAAATTTGAATTCATTTTTTAATAAAAAACGTTTGTTTTTTTTTCACAAACAGCGACACAAACATTTGATTATGATTGCGTCCACACAACCAAATAACTTCGCTATATTTCCATAAAGAAAGGTACCAAAAACTTTCTGAACCATGATTTTAAGCGCTGCTGCTGCTTAAAAATGCACTCAGCTGCATGAGCCTTTCTGAATGCATGTTTAGAGTGATCGCTTATTTACCGAGAAGGAGGCAGAGCAGGTCTAATCCCACCAGGAATCTCCTTTTTGACAGAGCAGGTCCCGTTATCTCCAGGAGTTTCTTCCCGCTGTCCATCCCCATCACCGCCGGCGCCGGGCTGACCTTCCTGTCCGACACTTTGAGCTGGAGCTCCGCACTCGGCACGGCCACCGTGGTGCTGTGCGTCCCGAACGTATCCAACATCACGTCTGCCTGGCTGCGGGTTGAAGCTCAGCGTAGAAAAAAAACAAACCCAACAACAAACTTGAAGGCAGGAGCTTCTTGAGTGCGTAACCCGGACCGTGGCTGCGTGTTATTTAAACGCTCCCAGGAGATCCACTTGCTCACACGTTGCAGTGTTTCCGTTTTATGTGTGTGTGTGTTTTTTTAAAATTTTTTACTTTCATTCATCACTGTCTGGCCTGGCCTGCCCCGACCTGTTGCTGCTGATTCATCTGGAAGATATGGCGTTGCTTGCGAAACAAACCGGGATAAGATCTTTTTCCCTTTCTTTCCCCTAAGAAGGAAAGCTACGAGATTCGGAGAAATTTCACCTCACCTTCCTCGGAAGGCTTGCAGACAAATGCATCAGAGATTTGTCAGTGTCTGGAGGAAAGATGGCTTTCTTCATCACTGTTCACTGCTCGTTTTCATAAGCCAACATCATCAAATGCAGTAGATCGTTTAGTATAAACAGTGCCGTGAAACAGTATAGCTTGCAAACTTAAAAATCCGTCGTTTTTGGTTCTTTGTCCAATCACCAAGCAATTATAGACAAAATAAAATCCAGTAAATTAAAAGGCAGCTGTCTAAAATTTCGTTTATTAAGTGAAAAGTATTTCGCTTAACGGGGACATATCATGCAAAATCCCTTGAATACATTTTATTTGTGTGCGCTGTCTGGGAGTGCAACTAAATGTAATTTATTCTCTCCCAATTGATGGATATATATTTTTTGCGTTATATTTGTCACTGTTCATTTTTCTCATTAGCTTGTCTATGACATCACCACTACGTTTACTGTGGAACTGCTAAACAAGGTCATGACTTCCGGCTAATCAGTCGCGTCAATCCGCCATTTTTTCCCCCCTCTTCGCAGTGATTTTGTAGTCTAAGTTCAGTTTTGCTGCAGTCGCTTAGTTGGTAAGTCAAAAAGTTTTGGTTCTGGGATTCCTTACATCACCCCAGTGCCTGGCTAAATGTTATTTTTCTCAGCAGCTATACCCACGTGAGTGGGGAAAGTCCGCTTCTGTTAGCGCTGTGTGCTAGCTTGTAGCTCCCTCTGAAGACATAACTGTACTGCATGTTTTGGATATAATTATTTGGCTGTATTTTTTTTTTTTAAACATAATTCAAATGCATTCAGTGAGCTAACTCCTTCATTATGTCGAGGCTTTGTTTACTTCATTCACCTTGTGCTAGCGTTAGCACAAGATGCTAGCACATCTTAATACCTATCTGACATGCATAGACGCTAGAGTTAAACGACACTCCATGTTGTAGACAGGACAACTCATCTTAAACTTGGGAATAAAAAGGTTCTCTGCCGGTGGATAAAACATATTGCTGCTATCAAACTACAAATATGGCCAAAAGGGATGAAGTGGTGCGTTAAATAAGGGTAAACGATGGATCTGTATGGCAAGCCGTTTTAACATAAATTCGGTTGTACCACCCTTACATTCAAGATATCTCAAATTGTTTTATGACTAGACGTTTTAGCGATTTAAGATATCTCTAATTATACTTTGACTTGACAAAATACCTATTTGAGATATCTCTAATTACATTCTGACTAGTCGAAATGACGTCAGATTTACCATTGACTTGTATGGAGACTTCACTTCGAGATATCTACAATGAATTACTGACTATCTGGAATACACATTTCAGATATCTGCAATTAAATTACGACCAGTCATAAAGTAAATTCAAGATATCTCAATTTTAGTTTTGACTAGTCATAATTCTAATTAAAGATATCTCAAATTACACCATAATTCAAGATATCTTAAATGTATTTTTGGATAGGAGAAATGTAGTTTTGAGTAGTGAAAACTAAATTTAAGATATCTTGAATTGTAATTTTGACTAGTCAAAATTCAATTTTAGATATCTGGAATGTAATTACGGATAGTCAGAGGAACCCGAATTTATGTTAAAACGGCTTGCCATAGAATCTGTGGAGCTACAATATCGAGAACTTCAAACCAAAGCATTGCAGTTCTACTGTATATAGACCATAAGAGAATGATTTACATGTGAAAAGGAAGCATGTAAAAGCTCAACGTGTTCACTTGAATAATCAAAATTGTCATTGGAAAACAGTTTTTTTGTGTCTATGTAGCTTGTCTGAGTGATCTGAATGTAAAACGTTTGTGACTCTCACCCAGTGGCTGCTGGACCAACTATGGTCGTCACAAACAAGCAAAAAAAAGAAAGAAAAGAAACCTGTAAGGATGACATTTTCACTAAACTGTAAAAAGGCTAAAAAGGTGATTTCTGGACAATTTCAGAGTTTGCTTTTAATTAACCACAAGATTTATTTAATTCTTGAAACAGAAATGAAGCTGTGTCATATCATGTATCTGCATTTTTTCAACCTCATTGGAAACAAATTAAGATATATAAAAAAAATACATTTTAGTAAATGACGAAAGACATAGTGAATCACAAATGAGCCAGTCCCGAGTTAATTCATATGGCCTGCAGGTGCCTCCAGATGGTTCTTAAAGGTGTGGCCAAGTGCAAGTCATGGATGGCTCATAAAAACTAACCAATTCTGGTTTACCCCTTGTTGGGGCTTTTACAAAATCATATTGGGTTTGTTTAAGTAGTGCTGTCTCTGATATCCCATGGAGCAATGCAGGCAGTCACTACACAACTAGGATCCTCACTAACCTGATAGTTTCAAGGGTAAATATTGTGACTTCTGAAGTATTTTTATATGCATATGTTTCTCAACTTAGGAGCAACAGCGCCACCTAGAGTTACAATTAAAGTCTTCAGAAGTTGCAGACTTGTGTCCTTGTCTGAAAATGTGAGAAAACTTTTCATTTCTCTTTCTGAATGATTTTAAGTGTTTACTATTTTAATTATTATGGGAGAATACAACTAAAAGTGACTTTCTACAGTTTAACTTTTTTAAAATTTTCTTTAAATAAAGACCTGGGAGCTTCACTTGTAAATACACTTTTAACTATAAGTATTTTTTTATCACTATTATTACTGTAATAAGTTCAGATTTATCTTTAGTCGCATTGATTACTGCAACAGCGTCTTCACAGGTATGTCCAACAAATCAATCAAACAACTGCAGCTCTCACTAAAACCAGGAAGATAGAGCCCATAACACCAGTTTTAAAGTCCCTCCACTGGCTCCCTGTAGCTCAAAGAATAGACTTTAAGATACTGTTAGTTTATAAATCACTGAACGGCTTAGCACCACAATACATTAAAGATCTGCTGTTGTTGTACCAACCTTCTAGACCCCTCAGGTCTTCTGGTTCTGCTCTGCATCCCCAGAACCAGAACCAAACAAGGAGAAGCAGCATTCAGCTTCTATGCACCACAAATCTGGAACAAACTTCCAGAAAACTGTAAAACAGCTGAAACACTGACTTCCTTTAAATCAGCGTTAAAACCCACCTGTTTAGAGATGTATTTGAAACGTAATCAATTACGAAGAAAATGATGGCACTTGACTTAATGTTATGTTGTGATTGTTGAGTTGCATGACTTTGTGTTTGTTAGGATGCAAAGCACTTTAAAATGCCTTGCTGCTGAAATGTGCTATACAAATAAAATTTGATTGATTGATATTTTAACAACCAGCCTGTCTTAGCAAAAAGGAAAATACTAAGAGATGATACTCAGCTCTACATCTCAACATCACCATGTCACTCCGGACCCATCCGAGCTCTGAACAGAAGATCAGAACCAATCGGGTCGTGGAGGTGTCACAACATTTTTTTCAGCTGAACACAAACTGGGTGTTCAGCACCTGTGTGTCAGAGTAAACTTTCCTGAACTGTGTATCTACAGATGTCGACCGTTTTACATGACCAAAATCCACAACTACTGCTCCATCAAATAATATCATGTAGGAACTGATTAACTCTAACCACATTATTAAAAAATATTCTATAAACATTGGTAGAAAGTCAACCATAAGCTTTTAATGTTTGAACCATGTAGTTGAGTGAAGTGACACAGAAGAATGACCAGGCCCCAAAGGTATAACCTGAAAAGATTTATTGAAGGAACTGGATGAAGGGGACGAATGAGCGAGAAAGCTGGAGAGCTTGGGCGATGAAGACCCAACGTGGAGGTCTTCAGGAAAATGTGTGCCACTTTTTTTCCAGAGCGCTCTTGGGACTCTGCAGACGAAACCTGGGGCAAAAAGGAGCAAAGCATGGCTATGAGATGGAGGGAAGGAAAAGGGGGATTAGGATGATGGGATGAGGAGGGATGGGGTAAAAGAGGTAAAAGGTAAAGAGGGGTAGGGTTGAGGAAAATTAGCAGAGTGAGAAGAACGGGTGAGCAGAGTATAAGGAGTCTGCTTGGGAAGTTGGAGGTGTGGTTTCGGCCGTGGCCCTGCTCCAGAACCTAAGTTAACATATTACCAACCCTCAAAACCCTCATTTTGAGGGTTTCTTCCTTCTTGTAATTGTGTTTTCCTCCGCTAGGTGGAGCCTGTGGTCTGGTATTCACCCACTTCTCTGCGTCTCCTATCTCTATCAATATATACGTAGGCCTAAAGTTAATTGGGATATGGCTGTGAAATAAAATCTTCAACCTACCCAATGTGTCTGGTCACCTTTAGAGCACATGTTGCATTACAACTGTGATAGTGTTGTGCGTCTAAATGTTGAAATGAGTGACTATATGAATGACAACTGTTTACTGAGAGCAACACGTCTAAGGTGGTATTTTGAGAAATTGAGAAAGTTTGGTCCAGTAGCAACCAAGTACTGCAAACCGAGGAATTTTGAAGAAAGTTGTCAGGTTTTTAATTTACAAAAACTTCCCAATGCTTTGACCTCTGGGACATTTGAATCCCGCCCCTATTCCGTACTATCACAGACTTTAAGGTTAGGTGTAGAAACCATACTTCTGCACTTATTTGTTTTCTCAGTTTTCTCCTGTTGCTTCATGCTAAAACAGTTCCTTTTAACATCCTGATCAAAGTGGAACTGAGCTTTAATGGGCAAACACTAGACTTCTCCCTTGACTCAACTTAAATGTACGAACAGATCTAAATATCATCTTCCTTCCTAGTGTCATTATCCAAAGTGAAACGTGTCCTGCAACAACATCTGAAGACATCAGGTCGTTAAATCTTAGTCACAGATGGATCTATAAAATGAATAATAACCCTGCACATCCAGTGGTTATAAAGGTCAACAAAGTGAATGTTTTGGTGTGGCCGTCACATAGTCATGATCTCAATCATGAGGAAAAGTTGTGGGTAGATATGACAAGGTGGGAAAACCAAAACCTTTGACCCAAGTCACACAGTTTAAAAGATAATTATCCCCTGACTCTGATTTAACTTCTGAATTCAAAAAAAGTTGGAAAAAAAAAACTCTTAACAAAAATTGTCCTTGAAAGTTTTCTTGCATTTGGCAAATAGACATAATTTTAGTAATTCTAAGTGACCTAAAACAAGAGAAGTTCGGTCTGATTTAACTTTGATTTGGTTTCATTTGAACTGTTCAGTTTAGGTGACACACAAGAATGTGTTTTAGTTTGTTTAATTAAGGATGAATCAACAGGAAGTAGTTGACTGACATTTTTACGCCTGTCACGCAGGACTTGTAACTTTTTTATTGATCGGATGTAATTTTCTAATCTGAAATGTTGTGTTTACATTACCTGTTATTAGAAAACCATCATAATTAAGATGACTAAAAAATCATATGAAGTGTTTCACTTGGAGAGACTTGCTGAAATAAGTACCCCCCTGCAATGGCACTGCGCCCCACACTTTGGGTACCACTGCGCTAACTTAATGGAAGAAAAAGTTATATTTCTTTACTCCTCCAGGGGGCAGCAAAAGCTCTTGAACTGGAGGTTTTTCTGTTTCTGTACATACAGTAGAGGAGCATTGAGTGACATCACACAAAAACAAGAAGAAAGAAAGCGAATACCTTTCTGAACATGAAGTGAAAGCCACGGCAGTGACTTCCCAGGGAGAAAGCCCAGCGCATCACTTTGCTGTTTTTGTTTTGATTGAAAAGTGTCAGAACAAAGTCCTGACCGCAGAAAATCCAAAACAAGATCCATGTGTCCAGATTTATGATGCTCCGGTTGCGGCAAATCGCTCGTATTCCTCGCCTGAGGGAAATGACGTGCGCCTTCCTTCTGTATGTCAACACTTACTGTAAAAAAGATTTCATGTCTAAACGATGAAAGGTATGATTCTTATTTCTCACGGTCAGTACTTCATCATTCAAGGCTGACGACGAAAGACGCGACAACAGATGTCTGGACATTTGCAATCTATAAAATGTAATAACTCCCTTGGACGTTTTACCTGCTTTAAAATAAAATACAATAAAATAATAATAATAATACATTAATTATGATCAACATTTTTGTTTTATCAAAAAATTATTTGCTAAAAAATTCTACAAAATAATGATAATTAAAGAACAATATGTCACATGAGATAACAGACTGCATTAATACTCACGCCCTTCAAGTCTCCACCAGGCTGCACATCTGGATGCTGCAGTTTCACTCCATTCTTGCAAAGCTGTTCAAACTCTGTCAGAGACTTTGACTGGGCCATTCCTGAACATTCACCTAGATTGTCTTCAGAGCATGTCTGTGTGTCTTCGGGTCGTCGTCTCGCTGTAAGTGAATGATGGAAACCAATTACTCCTCCTGGATCGCTTGTATTGTTTTTGTTGTCTTAGTGGAACCCAGGAACACTGATGAACCAGTGAACGGACCTCCCAGACACAGCAGGTGTCCTCATACTGCGACACACTGCACTCCGGTGATCTCCATCCCACTCATCGTCAGACTACAATCACCAGTTGGCTGGACCTCTGTTGAATTAAGTCTGTCACTTTACCGAAGAGAAATATTCACCAATCATTTTTTTTTTTCGTCTTACAAATATTTATGTATTTTGGAGATTAAAGAGTTTGTTTTAATCAGACAGCCATTTTCTTTTTGTCTGTGATTGATTTGTAAACTCAATAAAAGAAAAAAACATCCGAGGGAGTGAATGCTTGTTTAGGTAATTCATTTCAGTCAAGTTTGAACACATTGAAAGACCTTCAGGCAGTTTAGACATTTTTAGAAAAACAGAAAGTGATCCTGGGTTTTATCCCAAGCTTTAAAAAATAAACATGGACTTTTGAAGATCTCTGTGTTCTTTAAGGAACAGAGTTATGTGGGGGGTTTTCTTGCCCCCACAAATGCTTATATGACATTTAACAAGAGTTTGTCCTGTTTCCATTGTTAATTTTCTCATTTTCTCTGTTTCGTAGCTACTTCCTCATCTGTCACTCCTACGCAAAAAGAGTCCCTTCATCTTTTCCCATCACACCGCTGCATTTCTCAATGTTCATTCCTTGTGATGTTTTTTTACTACTTAGGCACTTTTTGTTCAGTTTGTTTAGAAAGCATTCTGTCTCTTCATGTGATGTGTGGACTTTTGCGGAGCTGCAACAGTGAAAGTTCCTGAACCGTTTTTCATCTTCGAAAAAGATGAAAAACAAAAACTCCCGAGAAACCTCAGGGAATAGAAAGCGCATTACAAAGACACGTTCTCTCCAAAGTAAAAGTCTGGTATAGAAACTTATTGTAAAATGACAGCTTTGGAGTTTATGTGGACTCTTTTAGCCTCTTTGAATCACAATTGACTCAAAATTAAATACATCAACTGTAATGTCTGTATGAATGGATTGAGATGACTTGTTGTAAATTGTAAAGTGTATAAATAAACTCAACTGAATTGGTTTCCGATTTGATCCAAGATGTCAAAAAAAAAGTTCAGTTTATTGTCCAAAGTGGTTAAAACATTTTTCTATTAAAGGAACCCCACTTCTACAAGTGTTTGTGACGCCCCCTGAAAACATGACGCCCTGGGTGGTGAACCAGCTGACATGGATCAACATCAATTACTTTTGGTTTGCACTTGAAATACTTTCTCCACACTGAGAAAATGACTTTTGGAGAAGTTTCTGTTTGTCTTTGAGTTACAGTCAGAACCAAGGCTTGAGCCCCCGCTACCCAAGATGTTCTCAAGAAGACCAGGCAATAATTGAACTTGTTAAATAAATAAATGCATTCTACACAGATATCAGTTTTGAAAATTCCAATATTAATATATAACAATATTATATAGTGGTAATCAGAATTGGCTTTATTGGGCAAGACTGTTTGCACAAACAAGGAATTCAATGTTAGTTTTCAAGCACAAAAAAGCTGGAATACTAATAGCTGCAACATGCATAACATGTTGAATTGTTAGATAAGCATATTTTTTATAGATTAGAATAAAAACAAATGCATTAGGGGAGTCTGGAAAATTCCTTAATTTGTGGAATGGTCCACAAAAACGTCAGTAACTGCAGTCGCTCCAACAGATTCCAGGCTCACAGAACCTCTGGGAGAAATTATGAACAGACTGTGCAGTTTTGCCAATTCAGAAGTTTGTTTTATCAAATATGAGATGCCTAACTGAGGCCAGGAAGCTTGTGATGAAGGCTGCTTTCTTGAAGCACTCTGATGTATTTTTATTTATAATATGCAGGCTATGTGGTACTGGTAATCTGCAAACTTTCAAAACAAACAAAAAAAACATCAGAAGAGAGAGAGAGAGATAAAAATGTGACGGCATCAGAAGCGCAGCACTTGTTAGGTTGCTGAAATTTACATTAGAGTTACTCATTAAAGTTAAGCCCAAGGCACCTTCTGACTCTTGTTTTTCTTCATGCAACAGTTCAGTTCCCGTTTTTGCGGCTGACAAACATTCCTGTAAAGCCAGCATGCTGCAACATCAGCGGATTAAAAATAGAGTCTGAAGATGATTACCATAAATGCCACGAGTAAAGCTGTGGAAAATTAGTGCTTAATTTACTGTGGGAAGCCCTCACCATGTGCAACATTAACCGTGAGCGGTGCGTGACTTGTCTTACAGTAAGAACGCCAAAGTCCAGACGGGAATCCAACAGATCAAATCGGTTCAGCCACAATGCAATTAATGACTAGCACCTACTTTCGTCTAATCGGATCGAATTACAAAATGTTATTCTGACCCAGACAATGTACATCTGAGCAAAAGCATGTGATGAGACGCAAAGCTCTGAGATGCTCCTTAATGTTTTACAGGGCCGCATTTAGAAGAGTAAGGGCCACCGGGTCAGAGCCGGTCATGTGGCCACATCTGTATGAAAGTGTCTGTTTGCAAATTTTAGTAAAGTCATACGTAGGCCTTTACATCAGCAGGTGGTTTGAAATGTCCCGTGTAACCCGGCACCATGCTGGTCCCTGAAAGACGGAGTATAACTTCAGAATTTTCCAATATTTGAGCATTGCAAAGAGTTTTAATGCAGCATTAAAACTCCACATTTTAAAAGGGCCAACTCAAGGCTCCAAAAATGAAATACACAGATTTTATGTTAAAGGGGTTCGTTTACAAAATGTAATATGAGCATCGTTTGCAGTCAAATCACCAAATACTCAATTTGTTTTATGTAAAAGTAGACCCACACAAAGTCACCAACTCAGTAACCAGAGGTTGGAGTTTACACAGCTACATCTTATGTCCTCTTTTTAAAACAGTAGATAAATCTGGGGATTCTACTGAGACACACAGAGCTGCTAACGGATTCATTTTTGTAGATGTTAGACGCAGAAACAGAGAAATTCCTGAAACCTGGAATTTATTTATAAACAGGTTTCCTCTTCTGTACTGGAGCCAGAATGTGCAGAGGCACAACCGGTTCAGCTCTCATTAGGAAACGTTCTGATGTGAAATCTCCTCCTCCGTTTGATTTAAATACAAGCCTGAAACAGAACCAGCGCCAGCACCTTCACCTGGAGAAGGTTTGCGAGATGCAGTGTGACATTCTCTCGCCACAAACCTAAACCTATTTTTTTTGTCCGTGTGTGTCAGAGGGCAGGTGTGTGTGCTTTCACTTATGTGTGGTCTGTCTGTGTTTTTTTTTTTTTTTCTTTCTTCCTGCACCACCTCATCTCACCAGACTTTTTCTTAACCAGAACCTCAGAACATAAATGTTTTCCATGATGCAGCTGCGGCGCCTGACCAATGAAACACCTTGTTTCATAAAGAAGACTTGACCGCTAAAAGATTAGACCTGCCCTGTTCTACACGAGAAACACGGCAAACTTTAACACAAGCGAATGTTTGAACTTTTCTTTCCCATAGGTGACACGTAAGAGCTTTTTCTTGCAGTTAGCAGATGCCCTGTTCTGTTTAATGCAAACAAAATAACAGCAGCGTGAACATGTTATTCTTTGTAAATATATATACTGTATATATATAGAGAGAGAGATTTTTTTTTCAGCTTTCACACACATTTTCTTCACCACAAACCTCAGTGTATTTTACTGGGAATATACCGTGACAGACCAGCACAAAGTAGAGCAAAACTGTGAAACTGAAGGAAAATCTGACATGATTTTCATATCCTTTACAAACCTGAAGAGTGCTACATCCACTTGCATTTTCAGCTCCTTTCACTTTGACTCTGGTAAATAAATCCCAATGCAATTGGGATTACTGTTGAGGCAACTGTTCAGAAGTTGCCTCAACAGTAAAGAGAGTCCATCTGATCTCACTACAAATCCAGCTGTTCTCTGAAGGAGGTTAGAACAAGCAGCATGTGGGATGGGCACGGCTAGCTAAACAGTTAGCTGTGCCAACCCTGAAGCAACTAATCACAAACATTAGTTTCACAAATGTTAAAACCCTGTGCTGGCATGATGTTTAGGGAAAGCTAGTGCTAAAAACATCCATGTTGATGCCTTCCTGGTCGATCCTAAGCGTACAGCCAGAGCTACAGTCAATGCAAATCCATGTTCTAGAATGGCCCAGTCAAAGTTTAGACCTAAATTTCATCGAAAGAATGAAAAGAACTGAGAATGGATGTGAGCTTGATGTATTTGGCAAAAAATAACTTCTCTTCTGATGCACAAAACTGACATATGGAGACATCTAAGTCCCGAAACGCTGACAGCTGCAATTTGATGCTTTCTACAAAGTATTGACTCAACATTAACGCATGACACACACACACACACCCACACCTACACACACAAGATTTGTAAAACACAAACATGAGACGTTTCATCTGCTTCACAGTTATGGAATGGTTTGTGGTTGCCCATCACATGATCCCCAAAAACACATAATGCCATTGCAGCCATTGAGCAGCAAGACGTGGAAAGTTCATGGACTGTGTTTTCTTTTGCAATGCACCGCACAGTCCAAACTTCTGTCCACACAACAGACTTTCCCTCTGACGTAACCCGAGAATCTTATTTTAGGATATTTTTCGGTCACACGTCCTCAGGTTTGTTTTGTTTTGGTCGAAATGGATTCCTGTGTCCCGTCGATCAGCGGCCTACGTCACAGAGTCTCGCTCCGCTAAGTAGTCCGGTAAATCGCTGCTGAGCGCCAGATAAGAATCTGATTTGGAAACGACACACAGCAAACATCAAAGTCGGGATTTAAATTTGGCCTTTTGAGTTTTGGCTGTTTGATGAGACATTACCATTTGAAATGTGATTTTTTTTTTCTTTTCTTCTTCTTCTAGCGAAAACGTCAGTTTGGTTGTTTCTAACATGAAAACTCCCAAATGGAAACAGGAAAGAAAGAAGTTCTTTTTCTTTTTTATTTCCTAATGAAGTTGTCAGAGTTTAGAGGAACTTTAAGCTTATGCAACCAGTTCATAAAATACCTTTTGCAGGAAAAATGTCAACAAAGTGCAGTTAGCTATAACCACTGCATGTGGCTGACGTCAACCTGGTCGCATAACGTGCAAAGCGGAACCGAAACGATGTTCCCGTGAATATATTTATTACACAGCAGCAGGCAAGAGATGAAAAGGCTTTAAACAAATTCATCTTCCACATGAGTGTCATAATCCCAGGAAAAATGGAGAAATCAGATGAGAAATTCAGGAGCACTACTCAAAGAGTTGGTTTCTCGTGTTAAGACACGATTGTTTTCACAGTTACTGCGAAGCCTTCGGTATAAATGTGATATTTTCATATTGCATCACGTTTTGAACCAAGTAGATTTGATCTGAGCTTTCCGTTTAGAATCCAGAACTCCACTATTTTAATGGAGCCATTTATGTTTAAAAACAAAAATCTCCCAAATGTTTGGAGACATACGACAAAGAGTGGAGTCTCCTCCCCCCCGACTGGGACAGAAAAGGCCTTTTCTGCCCTACCATCACAAATGTAAACATCTCAAATTCATTTTGCTCAGACGAGGCCAAGATGTAGCTTTTCTGCGATGCGAAACAGAGAGCGTCACTAAAAGCTCTCTGTGTTCATGCTGAAGCAAGGAAGAGGATCTGTGATGCTGTGGGTCCGTTTTCTTACAGAAGGTGAAAGGAAGCTGAACTCTTTCCGAAAATGGAGGATGTGCAATAACTGCATGACAACTGGTCCAATAAAACCGAATGGCTCAGATCAACACGAAATCGTTCCATAAAGTCAAATCTCTAGTTGATCTTGATTACTGCGCATCCGGACACATGTCATTTTATTATTAAATTTGGGAAAATCCTTCTCCCTTCCTTGGAGTTTCATCCAGCTCCATCTGATAACCTGCCTCTCTAAATAGCACAGCGTGTTCAAACCCATCACTCTATCTCTCTTTTGCTGACCTGGCCTCTTTCTCCCACGTGTTACCTAAACGTTATCGTGTTGGAATAAAAAGAGAGAGAGAAAAATCCCTCTCTTTCTCATCATGTTCAACATCCACCCACGTGCGCTCCACCCTTCCCATTAATAGAAAATACTTTGAAGCGTCTCTCTGTCGTGTTGGGGCCCCTATAGAGAGGGCCCCCCTCCATGTGTTCTGGTAAAAGTTTGTATATATATATTTTTTGTGACTGTATAGGAATGTAACCTGGTAATAAATACATAATAATAATGATAATAAAAAGCCCTGGGGTGATACTTTTTCTCTCTTTTCCTTTCGGTTTCCACGACACACGCTCTCCTCTCTGTTGCACTTGCGCAACAGAGAGGAGAGCCGCGGAAAGTCTAGTTTTCGCACCTCCAGTGAAAGCCGCTGAGCGAAAGCAGGGAGGGGAGGGGAGACAGTTGGCGTGTGTGTGTGTGTCTGTGTATGGAGGCGGGGAGGGAAACCCATGACTTCCGTATTTTTTTCCTCTATCTGAAAGCGTGCTCTGGAGAGGCCCTATAAATGACCCTGTCATGGTGCTCGGAGCCGCCACACTCTCCCAAACAGCAGGATTGAGCTGAGGTGATAAACAGAGCGGACTAAACTCCCAGGAGGTAACTGACCCATCAGCTGGAGGACTGTCTTTAACTTCTTCTTCTTTTTTTTTTTTTACTTCTTTTTTGTTTTTACAATTCGCATCTTTTGAGCGTTTCGCGCCGCAAGACAATCTCGACAGCCGCAGACAGACCAATGGAGCAAAGCAGCAACCAAGCGGACGTGGAGTCGCTCCAGAAAAGCGTCGGACGGCGTCGGAGCTTCGTGGATTTCTTCCTCGGCATGTCCGTCGTGATTCTGTTCGTGGCGGTGACGGCTCTGGCTGTCGGCGGGCTGCTGGTGGTGAAGGAGCTGCGCTCCGAGCTGCGTGACCCCGCATCTGGAAGCGCCCGCTTGGTGGACAGTGGGTCCGCCTCTCCAGGTTACAAGGTAAACCGCGTTTTCGTTAATGACAATCTTATAATGCCTTATTATAATGCTTATAATAAGTTGGTTTTTTTTCCTAATCTTTGATTGTTTTCTGACACGTGTCCTCTTCAATGTTTTTTCTCAACAGATGCACAATTTTGCGTACTTGAAAGCCGCAGAGAGTGAGTATTTATTTTTATTTGCCCTAATTTCAACAAAGCTGTTGCTTCTTTTTTAAAAAATTTTTTAAATGAGTTCACATCCAAAATTAATTCAACAAAGCAACAATAACTACGTCAACGGTTAATTGGCAACGAGAACATGAATTCACTGTGTGTTATGTTAAAGTGCCACAGTCGAATAAAACAAATAAATAATATGATAGAGTGAAAATATGATAAAAAATAATTATAGTTTTTATGTGGAAAAATTCGATGCAATTATTTGACATTCTGCCAAATAAGGAGGGTCAAAAGCACTGCAATTGAATAAATAAATGTAACTGTGATAAACCTGTGGTCAATTCCTTAAAAAATAGAAAAATGTGTCAATATGTCAGTTTAATAGCAAAATAGAATAATGGAATGTCTACTGTTCGTCATGCAATGAAATTAGATTGAAATTCAGATTTTTGGTAAATATGGAGCACGAAAAGGGACAATAATAATAATAAATAAAGGTTTATTCGTCTAAATATTAGTTTTCAGCATGTACTCAGTCGTGTCTTGTAGGAGCTGCAGCTCAGTTTGTGTAGGCAGGATTGACACGATCAGTCTGCACTGCTGTGCAGGTCAGCCAATCAGATGTCGAGTCTATTGACAGTGAATAAACTGCAGAACATTAAGAATAAAATGTTTATGCATAATGTCAGCATGAACTAAATGAAAAGGAAACTCTGACTTTTCCAATTGTGTATTTAAGAAAGTATTGACTCGTTTAACTACAGATTTTAACAAACAAAAAAAACCCATTTATTTAATGTATTGATTACACTTTTTTTGAATTGTTGATGTTACATGCTATCACATGCAGAAAAATTTATTTTATAAATATATTTCGGGACTTTTGGCCCTCAGTCCCTTTCTCCCTTCTCATTCTCAAAGCCCTCTAAAGGGTGTTTTTCTTCTGCATGTGAAATGTAAAAAAAATGTAGGTTTAATGGATATTATCTGTGCTTACCAACCCCATGTAAGCATCTTCTAACCCCCCATATGTTTGTCTTCTCTTAGATAAACTAGACAACACTACAATGTCTTGGAAAGTCGCCCAGTCCGCTCTAGGGCCATCAGTTGGGAGCAACTTCCAGTACGACCCATCGAAGCGATCCCTGACGCCATCGAAGACGGGGATCTACTTCATGTACATCCAGGTCACTGTCCACTGCACCCACAAATGCCAAGCAGGCACCCTCAAGCTGGAGGTGGCCGACAAGCTAACCTGCCATGTGGAGCTTACGGACGACATGGAGAAAACGTCTGTGAGTAAAAAGTGCTGGACGGTGACCCCGCTGGACAGCCAAGACCTGATCGCTCAGATGACTGTACCGAAGGAGACACAGGAGAACTGGAGTTTGGACCACGACAGATCGGGCCTCGGGTTGTTCCTCGTAGAGTGACGATCTGCAGCCGCGGATGTCCGGAAGAGAACGGGACCCTGACCCTGTGGGTGGGGGCGTCGTAACACAAACGTGAACACCAGTGAGTTCTGTGTCTAAGCTCAGGAAGGTGGAAACGTGCCGGTGCCGGTACCAGTCAAGAGTTGAGGTGGGATGTTTTGTTTTTGTATTGTTGTCTTTTTTTTTTGCACTGAAGATTTAAAACCAAAGAGTCTCTGCAAGGACTTTAAAGAAATCTCAGGAGAACCATCACTCACCTGTAAAATCCCCCTCCTCCCAGAAAAAAGTCGGTTTTCTTGCTGTGTATTTATTTTAAGTTTTATTTATGTATCTATATTTATAACGCTGCGGGAATGTATTTCTGCTGTAGATGCCACTACATTTGTGTTGATGTGCAATGCATTGTTACCGCACTGATTTGGTTCAGTTTTGAACTCGGGGAGCTGGATGTTGTTTCATAAAAAAGGGCAACACGTTGTCAAGGAGACAAAGTTCTGCAATCGCGACTAGCGATTGCGGACGAGACGCATTCCATGTGGAAACTCGCGAGCCGGGAAAACGTTCCGCCTGTGAGAAAAATGTAAGTCCTGTGGACAAAACTATTCAAACGTGAATGTATGTTGTTGTGATCCATGTCAAACATGGATATAATGTTGTTAACTTTATTGCAATAATGAATAAATAAATAAAAATTAAAACGTAAAGTCACATCTGCAACACTTCAAGTGGATTTTGTGAAGCTTTATTTAGGTGAGGGAAAGTTCCCCGGTGTCACGGAGGCTGTAACGGGAACTGGACGCACATCACATCCTGTTTGTTGATTGCAGCGAGTGGTTTTGAAAAAAAAAAAAAAAAGAAGAAGAAGAAAAAAACCTGTGGGCCAGCAAACATACACACTTTTTTTTTTCTTCTACACCTCCTGTGTTGATGTCAAGCAAAACATTTCCGGCCACAAGATATGAGAAATACGCTTTTAATTTAGCCAGCGCAGGCAACAACAACAACAATTAAAAAAAAAGTTTACAGATTGCTGCGTTGCTTCCTATGAAGATGCAAAACTGCCTCTTGAAGGAATGATTGGTTTAACACGTCTGATGGATTTATTGCATTTAAAGGGCGCTGAATGTGCAACTCTTCCGTTTTGCCACATGCTTTCACTTTATGGCCCCAATTCATCGAAGGTCATAGGTCATCATAAATATCAAAACTCTGATTGGCTTATTAAGTAACTTAGTTTTAGCACAAATAGCACCTTTCCACTGAGTTTCTCAAGAATTGCATTTCTAAAAATATATAATTTCAAGTTTTACATCTTCATAAACTCATTAAAAAAAGTTCAGATTTAGGAATCCCTGCTGAAGAGTAAAACTCAGAAATGCAAGTTTAGAAAAAAAAAACTAACAAAAAACATCAAAAACCACAGACTTCTTGCTGTCTGACAGAATGAAACTGAAGTTGTTGTTTTCTGAAACAAGCCGATCGGTACCCTAAACGTTTTGAAGTGTTTGTTTTTACTCTTAGATTTTAAGAAGTGGATTATATCCAATAGTCTAATTTGAGATTTCATGACTTAATGGTTATTTTAAAGACCGGCATCAGTTCTAGATGCGTCTCAAACGGTCCAGTGAACTCATCAACAGCACAGGCCTGTTAACGAACCATCATTTGATTTTAAGTGTGATGAAACAGGGAGACAACTGAGATCTGCAGGACTCCAACCTTTTGGACTCCACTGGAATAAGGAGATGAAACAGGAAACGTTTGCTGCCCAAAACCCCCAAAGGACAAGGAAAAGTTCTTGCTTGGTCCAACTCACATGTTGACTGCTGTCAAATGATTCATGGCATTGGACAGTAGTGGTGGGCACATGGTGGTCACCTGGAACTGGACGGCGGTGGAGGTTGTGATTTCCTTCGCTTTGGATTCCGGAGCAGGTCAGTGCGAAACTTTTCTGAAGGCTTAAAGACACTAATGAGACGAGGATAAAACACAAACTTGGTGTCTCGCAGGGATTTACCTGAACAAGAAAATAATTATCCAAACCACAACGCACAGGCTGCCGGACTGGCCGGACTGGCCGTTTTGGCGAAACCAAGAACAACCGATTAAAAACAGACTTTTGAACAAACACACAGCAATTTGGAAAAATGAGGAAAAAATGCTTGTAATGTCTTGAGAAAGATGTTGTATTTGATCACACAGAAAATAGTCAAATTCAAGGGTTATCTTATATTCTAAAGATTGTCACTGTATGCACCGAAGGTGTGTGGTTGATATCAGCTATTTGCAAAGACATGTTACACATATAGAGCCAAAAACTGCTTAATGCATTTCACTGTCAGTCAAACATCAAACCAACCCCAGGAAACGCCACATTACCAAATTTGGACTTCCTTCACGAAATGGGCTAGCTAGACAGAGCTTGCCCATGTGCAGAAACTGAATATGCATTACTTCAAAAAAAAAAATATATATATATATATACATATATATATATGTATATATATATATGTATATATATATATATATATATTTTTACTATTTTTAAACATTTGACTTGGAAAGTCAAAAAACATTCACCATTTTGAGAAAATCTAAGTGTTAAAACTGAGCTCTGGGAATGAATGCGGAGAGTTTTGGTAAGTGAAAAGTCAGAATCAAAACCTTAACCCGAGAGCAGAAATTAAACAAAATGCCACAAAACACGTCACACCTTGTTAAAAACAATGCCGAACACGTTTTTATTGAGTTGATGCGTGAAAATAAAATTTTTTAAAAATCATTTCACCAGCTAAATAAACTGGCTCCTCGTTGTCTAAAAGTGTCCGATGCGAAACAGCAAAGCAATGGGAAGCTATTCTTTCACTTTCTGAACTGATTATGCAAAAACATTTTTAAAAAAGTTTCAAAGAGTCGAACATCAGAGGCACATCAAACACCTCAGCATCTGAAATTACTAGCGTGCTGAGCTTAAAGGAACGCTGCCTCAGTTTCTCCCTCGGCGCTTGGTTCAGTAACCCACAGCCACGCAGTTCTGAGTCACTCTGAGCATCGTTTTTACAGGTAGCTGCTTTCACACCAAAAGCCGTGCAGAAAACAGGCTGAAGGCAGAAACCCGGTGAACCCGGCGGGAGGCTGACAGTAAGCGTTGCACGCAACATTTAGAGGAAGAGCGACGGCGCAAGACGACAGGTTGCAAATCTCAGACTCGCCAAGTTGTGGTCCCCTTTTGTGTGTTTTTTTTTTTTTTGCTTTGGAGCGACAAAAACCCACGCTGAGAAATTTGAACGGGCGCATTTTCAGCGTGTCCGTATCTCATGCAAACTTTAGTGTTCAGCGTGGAAGCTAACAAAAGATTAACAGCACACACGATTTACAGCCTGAATTAAGCTGATGTACTTACATTTACATTCCTTTTGTCTTCTCCGTGTTTTTGTTTTTGTTGTTGTTTTGTTTTTTTGGAATTTTAGATCTAAAATTGGTCACTTTAAATTAGAAATCCACCTGTTCCTTTCCACATTCCTGCATCCAGCATGATGGAGGCGTTAGTGCAGCAAATCAAAAAGTCGCTTTAGGTGGTGATGTGAATGCTCCCTGTTAAATCCGCCCGCAGTGTAACGCAACAAAGCTCAACCTTACCTTAAAAGCCTGCTGAGAAGCAGCCGTAACACCTTTTGCCTTGACGCCACAACACCTGCCGTTACTTCAGCAACGCTTCCATATGGCGCAACACCCACTCTATGGCATCCTGCCTACTGCAGTCTGCCAAATATAAACCCCAACCTCTCTTGAAAGGAAAAGGACGACAGTGCATTGCAAAAGAATTCACAGCCTTTAGACCTTTGCTTACCCAACAACCCCGCGTTTCTAGATATGCTACAGAAGAGGAAAAGGTTGCATTCTTTTCAAACTGGTTTGCACGCAAAATCTCCAAAGCGTGAGATTTAGCCCCTTTCAGTCTGGTGCCGTTGAAAGTCATCATTGGTTGGGTTGAGGTGTAAAGCAGGTTTAGGCTATGAAACAGCATCCCGAGCTTTTGCACAGAGGATCTGGTCAATGAAAAGACTACAACACAAACTCAGTCCCATCGGTCTCGTAGGTTGATGGGAAGATGCATTGGAGGCAAATACAAGGTGATACCAGAAGAAAACCTGTTAAGAGATTTTAGGGGAAGTTATCATGAGATTTAGTTTTTCAGTAGTTGGTTAGGAGTTTAGCAAAACCTCTATTGCAATAAGGGCATGTCTACTTGTTTGTAGTTTAACCTTTAGCTTCAGGATGATTGGCTTGCACTAAAAAAACAAAGATTCTTCCCAATCGAGATGTGAAGGCTGATGTTCCTACATGCATCTTACCCAAGTTTGCTCTGCAAGAGACCGTTTATTTACATGTGCAAATGCCAGGACCTGCAGCTCTGACATGGTGAGTTAACACCACAGGTCTGTGACATCTGGTTTGTAAAGAATTGCCTCTCTAAGTAGTTTTAACTCAAAGACTCCTGATCATTCCTCACAGCAGAGGTTTAAAACTTGATTATCATAAGAAAGGGTGCTTGGAATGTTGCTTCGATATCTACCAAAGTTGGGCGCATTTTTGTATTTCCTGGGCGGGCTCCAAAAGTATTTTTGAGGTCAACCGTGATAATATTTTGCAGAAACCGCTTGTCATAGTAAACTTACTATGAAAGAGCACGCTGAGTCGACTAGCAGCACCTTTGCATCAGGTGATCGGGGGCGGTTGTGGTTTACGTTTCTTGTTTAAATTAAGGGGTGTCACTGCTGTTTTCACAGTCAGATTGGGGTAAGACTAGAGTCTTTTATGGTTTGGGTATGAAACTCTCCTGTTTCATGTTTGCCAAGTCCCACAGTGCAGAGTGGTGACAGTGCTACCTTTGCATGCAGGCATTTTTTGCATTTGTCAGCTTGTTTACTGACTCATTTCTGCGGTTTTGTGCCTTTCTGCAGCCTGCTCTGTGGGATAGTGTGAAAGCATTGGAGCACGTTGCTCTAAGGACGATGGCACAGCTGCACTGCTTTTCTTTCCAGTGTGGTTATTTTTGTTGTAGCAACGCATGTTTTTGCCAAGGTTTTGTTCAGAGCCACCATTGTTGTCTCAAAGGGCGTCCTCACACCTGATAGTCAGGTGGACTCGGATGGATCAGGGAACAAATTTTGCAGCATTTCTTACATTTTCAGCTGGTGCGGTTTGCTTTCTCACTGCCCTACGTCAAACAAGCCAAGCCATTTGAAAATGCTGTTCCTCTCGCATTTGCTTTGGTTGTACTTACCCAGAATGCCCTGCACTACAGGCCACCTCCTGCTTTTGGAGCGATGTCCGCCAGTCCCCTTGGTGTTCACATATGAATTTTAAGCACACAAGAGTTCACTTCAACTGAACTGAGACTGAGGTTTTTAGGTAGACTAGAGTTTGTTGGTCTTTGTCCGCATCAGAGTCCAGTTGCGTATTCAGACCTCCACAAACGAACCGGACAGATAAATTACAGTTGGGTTATAGTGGATTGTAAAGGGATGCTGTGAATGCTCCCTGAAGCAAGTCTGAGCTCATTTTGTTCTGAGCGTTCTTACAGAACCTTTAAGAATTTTGTCACATTTCAACAGCAGACATCCATCTACTGGGATTTTATATGACAGATCATACAAATGAGTGCATAATCAATACTTTGCGGAAACAACCTGCAGTCACAGCCGCAAGTCTTTTTATTCAAGTCTATACCGGATTTCCGGATCTATGGACTGAAATGTGAAACCATTCCTTTTGGTTTTTTTGCAGAATAGCTCTCTACCTCAGTCAGATTGAAATCTACGAACATAAATGTCAAACTTCACCACAGATTCAGAGTTGAAATTTGACCTGGACTTTGACTAGGCCATTCGAACAGGTGGATATGCTTTGATCTAAGTAATGCCGGAGCTCTGGCTGTACGTTTAGAGTTGTCCTGCTGGAAGGTGAAGAGAAGCATCCTCACCCCGTGATGATGCCAGCGCCATGTTTCACCCGAGGGACGGCGTTTTCTTCAACACACAAAGCGATAAGTTGGGCCAGAGCACCCTCTCCCGCATATTTGCTGTGTCTTGTGGAAATCTGTGTAGATTTCTTAGGAGTTCCTTTAAAAAATGTGTTGTTGTTTTTTTGCTGTTGACTTTTCCATACAGGCCAGATTTCTCCCTGCTCTTCAAGATGCTGTTCGTTTACTACTGATCTCTATTTAATAATTAGTTGATTTCTGCCTGCAGTTGGTTGCGCAGTTGTAACACCATACTTCATATGTACAATGTACACATATAATCTAAAGGATAGTTTGTGTGTTTTTGAACACACCCTCTTTTGTCTTGATTGTGACTATATAATCTGGTCGGCGCCGCAGGCTTCAAATAAAATGTGTAAAGAATCCAGCATTTTATCATGCAGCTGAACATTAATATGATGCAACAAAAAAAAAATAGAAATATGTGTAGCACATTTAGTCCAGAACAGTTTTCAAATCAAAGCTCTTGGGCCAAGCATGCACAGTTTCTTGCACAAGAAGCTTTTATATGTTTGTTTACCAGAGCATCTAAATGTGTAGATGTTTATCGAGCTCTCGCAACAGGAAATGACCCAAATTTCTGCCAAATGCAGAAACCTGGTCGTTCCTCTCACCGGTGTCTCTCAGAGGTGACCTGCTCCTCCACCTGGCGGCTTTTTTTTTTCTTTCTTTCTTTTCGTTTCTGTGCTCTCAGTTCAACTTGTTTCCAAGTGTGCAGAGTCGCGTTTGTCTTTCTTTTTGCTCTGGCGGTTCTCGACAGAGAACCTTAATCACTGTCAAACTTTCATTTCCAGACTTCTGCACTGTCGCGCCTATTTTTTTTATTTTTTTTATTTTCCATCTGAAACTTTGCTGCGTTTCTGAAACTCACTCACTGTGGGAAGAGCTGAGTCAGCAACAAGTAGCACTTTATTTCACTCCTCCTCCTTTCTGCGTCCTTACTCAACCACATCCTGCTCCTCACACACACACGCACACACACATAAATACAGTCATGCATACATACACAAACTCTCCCTTAAGCTGGTTGCACATTTGTACACCTGCAGCCCTGTAATGTGGGTTGACTGCGGTTTAAAGTTGTCCAAGTTAATTTTTCTCTCAGGTTATCATCTAAACAGAAAAATAAACAATATATCTATGGCTTGTGTTTATGCTACAAAGAAAGAGAGCCTCTTATAATTTGGTTTTTTAGCATTTTTTTTTTATTTAAACACCAAAATATGAAGAATAATTACAATGTAAATATATATTTAATCTGAATATCAGATACTTTTATATCAAAACTATTTGTTTTTTCATTGTTCTCAGAATTACATCCATCAGTTGTGGTGTACATATTATTAGACTGGTCGAAGAACTAGCACAGAGGTATTTCCATTCTTGTCTAAGAGTCTATCCAGATGGCACCCAGACAGTTTTCATTGGCCTCAGGAGACAACGTTTCCATGTTGCTCAGAGTGACATAAATTTCATCTTCTTCTTGCAGGAAGAAAATCCCAGACAGAAAACTTCTCCATTTGTTCTCGCCTGAAACGCCGTCCGAACGTTTCTCTAGGCCCCAGTTACTGGAAGAAAAACAGTGAGGAGAGTCAGATTTGGTTACATTTGTGTTGCATTCAGGGGGCTGGGGGGGGCTTATGCAACGACAGCAAATGTGGAGAATTGAGGAAAAGCTAAGTAAAAAAAAAAGCCCACCTTTTGGACTTCAGAAGATCTATAGATGTAGCATAGCCACTGGGATTTCTCACGATCTTGTGGAAGATAGGTGACGTCGCCTCCAAAACATCCACTACCAGCTTGGAGTAGACGTAGTAGTAGCCTTCCTGCTTGATTATCAGTCGGCTGTTGAGGTACTCCATTCTTCTTCTGTCGTCGTGACCCTGTGACCATTGCACTACATTGTCATTCGACTTCTGAGCTCCTGAAACACAACATTCATAAATCACAAAACTGAAACGGGAAACTGAAATAAGGTTTTTACTGGACTCCATTCAACTTTTTACACTTCCCAAACTGATTCTTGAATAGACCAAGCAAAGACCATGTTGCTTCCTCAACATGAAGTTGTGTTAAGAAAAACAAAATAAAATGCTTAAAAAGTGAAACGTCAACATAATAAGCTGATCTGATGACCAAATGTGGGTTGAAAGCTGGTTGAAATTATGACATCATGGGGGTTCTTACCCATCAAGTGAGCAAAGGGCCGTTTCTGTGGCTGCAGTGGAGGAATTTCATTGGATTCTGTTGAGGAAACCAGAAATCATCATTTGTTAAATCAACAAACTAATCAACTAATGTGGAAAATGATAAAGTTCTTGGGGAACAAAGGCAGTAATAACAGCTGCATCTCAATGCTTTCTTTGAAAAAGAAAAAACACATTAAACATCTTTCCAACCTGGAGTTCCTATTCGACTCGATGTCCTCCCATTCTGGAAAAAAAAAGACACAAAAAAGTGGATTGGTTTAAGCAGACAAAAATAACTCAGTGTCTGACGATTCACAATCTGTGTGCACATATATATTTACCTGCTGCTCAGACTTCACAGAGTGGGACAGGTTGTGGCACAGATTATTAGACACGCAGCCAGAAAAGGCCTGCAGGGAACGAGAAGGAAAATGAGCGTGAGCGATCTAAAAATGAGCTGGCGAGCCAAGTTGACTATGAATGACTGAAAGGAGAAATCGTTGCATGTAGGAACAGAAATGCCTGGTGACAGTAAATCATTCTGGAAAAGTGACTAAGAAGTGCAAGCCCTTTTTTTTCCTCCTAATTTGGAAAATGGAAAATCTTTCCGTTTAAAAAAAAAAAAGTATTTATTATTATTATTATTATTATTATTATTATTATTATTATGTAAAAAGTGGTAAAAATAATTACCACAATGAAATACAAATAGAAACTCTAGAGACAAAATCAAATCTGACCCTGGTTAACCCTAAGATCCACAAATTCACAACTAAATTTAGGTTTTAGAGAATCCAAGAGAGCACGAAATAAAATAGTCAAAGTGTCATAACAAAACGTGAAACGTGGCTTTAAGACGAGGGTTAACGCTACATATCTGCAGTTTATAGAGACAGAGCGAGAAAGGAAGTACGAATTCACACTGAAGTCTTATGACGCCTTTGTCAGCTTTGACCAGAACTTCACGAGTAAGAGATGACCCAAGCAGAATCTTCTTCTACGCTGCCATGTGACGTAGGAGAAAATATGCAAATCGCCACGCGGAGGAATTTCCAGTTTCACTGAGCCCTAGAGGGTCTCCCCTCATTCGAGCAGACATGCCAAGAGACACTCTCCTTACCTCGGTTCTTTGGTAAAGTATGTAGATTAAATATCCCTCAACAAAGATTGACAGCGCGAACAGAGCAACGAGAAGAGGGAGGAACTTCTGGCCCACTCTGGCCCATGTTGACTTCTTGCTTCTGGGCACGGATAAGTAGCTGGCCTGGCTGTCCACCACAAACACCTGCGGCGTGGGGGCCGAGCCGTCCTCTGACATCCTAACTGGATCACAATCCGCCTGTGCTCTAGCGTAGCTTGGAGAAGAGTTACTGAAAAGGAGAAAAATGGGTCATAGCTTAGCAGGTAGCCGGAGAAACAAAATGTGAAAGATAAACGCCAAAAACAAGACAGCAAAGTAATAAAAGTTACTTAAGTAATGTCAGAAGAGTCTAAGTTTACAGCAGACACATGTGGCGCAACCAGAGCCTGGAAGCAAAGTGATTTCTTCACATCCTCACTACTACTTTGACAAAGACAGTCATCACTGGTCTAATGAATCAAAAGAAAGACAAGGCATACACATAATTGTACACAGTCCTCCAAGTTCTTTAAATGAATATTACCTCAGATGTAAGTGTCCGTCCACAGCTTAGTCAACCATCCAGCTCTTTCTCACTCAGATCTCTGAAGATTGTTGGCGATTGTTGGCGACCAGCACAGGCATTCAGAACCAAAAAAAAAAACCCCAAAAAAACAACCCGAAAATAACCAATAAATAATACTATGAATCTGTTCTACCAAGAGCTATTTTACGTTTCTGCCAGATCTGTCCATCTCTGAAGGGAAAGGTCCTGTCAGTGTTCAAACTTAAATCCTTCCTCTGTAGTCGTATTTGCTTGCCTGCTGTCAAATGTCACTTATATTGCTTTTGAAGCAAGCTATTGTAAGGAGGAAATGAAGATAACATGGGGAAAAGACATGCAGAGAGCAAGAGAGAGAGAGAGAGATCCGTCTATGTGTTTGCATCTGTGAGGGACACTCCCTGCTGTATATAGCTGTCAACTAAAAACTGACACTTCCCTTTTGCTTTCTGCAGTGTTTTCCCTTCTTCTCCCTCCCGATCATGTGCACGGTTTCTCTGTGTTTCTTTTTTCTGACTTCGAAACTGCCTCGATTTTGTGAAGTCTCTCTTGAGCCTGTGATCTTCCAATGCGTTGGGCCGTGCTTGTTGTTGTTGTTTAAGCTTCACATTATCAGTAGCCGTGAGGTTGAAGCAGTCACATCCTTTGTTTGACCGCTACACATCTCTGCTACCACAGGTTAGCACTATGACCCACAGTGCAGCTCATCTCTGTCTCCTCAGTCAGCCTGAGCTGATATATCTGCAAAAACATCTCAAGTTGTCTTGCATGTTGCGAGACATTGCTAATTGGACAGCAGCCGCCTGCAGTGGATGTAGACGTGTTGCAAAAGACCAAAATTAATGATGCAACTTGTCCTCCGTCTTTGGATTTCTACATATAATTACCGTCATTGTCTTGTCGAGGAGTTGCTTCATTTTACTTTTCTGCTCTCTTCCTTTTTTTTCCCTATCAGTTTTACTTGTGATTCATTTTGATGTTACAGCATGGCCCAGTCAAAGTCCAGAACTAAATCCATCTGAAGATCTGTGACACGACTTGACACAGATTTTAAATATACAAATGTAAACCAGACTGTTCACATATAAATTTTATGTTGTTATTATTCTTGTTATTATTAGCTAGTATGCTAGTTTTGGATTATTTAAGCTGCATAATTACTGTAAAGTTTATCATGTGATTCATGCGTACGAATACTTTTTGAAGGCACTGCGTTCACTTCAACAAGATTTAATCTCTCACTGCTAACTTCCTCTTCTCGTTCTCAACATGTGTGAACTGAAAAGATTCTTACATCAACATTTTCACAATGTTGATGCAAAAGGTATTTTTTTATGTTAACTATGTCCTATATTTAAGCTAACCTTTTCTCTAGACCTTGTAAGTTTCCCTTTTCTCTCTCTCTCTCTGTCATTGGAGGGAACAGTTTGACAAGACAAACTCCATACGGCGAAACCTCACAATTCACTCTGGCTTACTCTCTACCCACACACTGTAACCTCTCACACAAGCCAGACGCGTACACTGACTGCCTGGTGCAGATGAAGATGCAGAGAGGACTGACGGAAGTCGGCATGCCGACCAAATTAGGGGCCCTGCCTACAGCGCCTGCGGCTTCTGCGTGTCGAGTGGAGGGACAGTAAGAACTAGAAATGCCCTGAGACACATTAGGTCTCCATGGGGTTAACCTTACTGTAAGGCTGCTGGCTCAAAACAAGAACTCGTTTTGGATAGTGGTTTCACACCATTCTTCGCTAAGACTCAAATAAAGTTGAGCTGGAAGTTTCCTTCCACTCATCATGGCCGTAAATGGCTCCCTCGTTTTGGGTTTCGAATGTTTTATTTGAGCCGAGGTGTTACGGTTACATAACATCCAAAGTCCAATCATGTTTCTAAAGAACAACTGGGCACACGAGCTTGGGTTGGTTGTAGATTTTGTACTCATCAATACAGGGTTAAAGTTATAAACTTCAAATTTGCTTGTATTTGTAGAGAACTTTATCAAGTCCAGAGGACTCCGAAGCTCTTTACGCCACATTCAGTCAATCACTATTTCACACACACACATTCACGCTGTAATACCTGTAAGCTACAACTATTAGCGTGTTATTTTGCCCATTAGTGGGTAAAATATGTATTGGACACATCACAATTTTACATTTTAAACATATTTCTAAATATGCCACTGGCAGGACATTTTCACCAGGTGTTCTGATCTAAATTAATAATTTTCAGACTATTGTTAGAATGTCATGACCTATGCAGTTTCAGCAATGATATCTTTAATCACAAAAATACATTTTGTCATTAACACGAACACTAAAATTAGACTTACTATAAGAAATGTAAGTGTTAGTGCTTTATCAAGTAGTCGCAGGGGAACAAGTTCATCCTGACATACAGGTATCACCATGAGGTCACATATTAATGACATTTACTTTGAGGTCTACAAATGTCGACTTTACCGCATAACATTTTCCACCACACCAAAACAAATTCCCCACCGTCAACATCAACACGGTTTGTTCTTACTTTTTCATGGTGACTCTTTGAAGAAGTGACAACCTGCTTACTTCCTCTTGGTTCGAAAACGGACACTTGTTTTCACGGTTAGTGACATATGGTGATTTCCTGGACCAGCGGTGGAGTGTCGACTTGTTCAGGATGTGTGCCCACCTCTATACAACTGATGTGACCCTGAACAGGACACAGTGCGTAGAAAGCAAGGGAGTGGATGATTTATACTGATTAAATAGCAATTCGCAAGAACTTCCCCGCCCCCAGCAAAATAAATCAAAGTAGCAATGTATACTTTCATAAACTGACAAACTATATTCAAAGTAGGAAACACTTTATTTGACAGGGTGTGAGTAAGACTGACATGACGCTGTCGTAAACAAGACATAACACCTGTCACGAACATGAAGGAATCTTTATGGACGTCTATGACGTTGAAGTGTCATTCGGTAAATAATGACACTTTAATGCAAAGTTGCTTTAAAAGTTGCATTGAACGTCCATTAAAAATGCCAACTTTGCGTTAAGGTGTCAATATTTACAAAATAACGCAAAGCTGGCACTTTTAATGGACTTCTTTTAAAGCAACTTTGCATTAAAAGTGTCATTATTTATCGAATGACACTTCGTGACAACAGTCACAGCCGTTCATAAAGACTCCTTCATCTTCATGACAGATGTTATGTCATGTTTATGCACACCAGGTCAAAAAAAGGTTTCACCAAACGGTTAAAAAAGTAGGAGTCTCAAACCATTTAACCCAGTGGTTTCTTCCCCACCCTCTCACATCCAGCTAAATAACATTTCCTATTTCCAAAAGACAAATTCCCCAGGTGATTTCATCTACCTTAGTTCCCCATTTGACAGCATTTCTACCCTTTTCTAATTGCTGCTCTCTGACAATGATTTATGTTGTTTGCATTACGGTCAGATACATATTTGTTTGGGTTGTGGTTAATGTTGCGTGTAAAAAAAAAAATCTCTGTTCCTGAAGGTTTGAAGAAGTTCTTATTGTCTTATATTTCTTTATCAGTTTTAATTATCACTATGAGGCGAATCGCTGGCATTTCAAGAACCACACAATGGCAACAAATAATTACTACAAACCTGCCTTGACATTTTTCAATAGAGAAACATTGATGTCAGATGCAGTACTAAAATCAGCCTTCCTGTTTTATCTTTTCCTGTTTAGATATTTTTGTTTGTTTAGTATTAAGTAAAACTGGTTAATAGCTGATTGTAAAAGAATATATGGGAGGTAAAAACTGACTTTTACCTCCCATATATTCTTTTTTTTTAGTTATTTATTAAAACCTTCACTACCACCAATGTTTTTCCTTCATCATTGTGCTTTTGTAATGTTTGTAAGAAAAAACACACACATTAACCCCTTAGCATTTCTCAATATTATCATAACAGCAGTTAACACTTTAGCTTGTTCTTCAGCTTGTCTCCAATGTAAATCCATCTATTTTATAGTTGAAGGTTGAAAAAGATTCTTGTCTGAAACTTTAAATAAAACATATAGTTTCAGACATGTAGACATATAGTTCATACAATATGAATAAGTATATTGTTATGTTATGACAGTATACTTATTTATGTTGTATGAATGTGATCTGTTGTGCAAACTTCTAAAAGATATTGTCAGAACAGTATGTTTCTAGTAAAGACATTTTACATTCAGAAATGCCATCAATTGCTCCGTTTGTATGTTGAAAAGTTCAGTTTGCTGTAGTCAGGATGACGCATAAATTTGGAATCATTTTTGGACAATTTTGTCTCTGCGGCAGACATACTGTATCTGTCAATGTCCTCCTCCAGTGTAAATAAAGCAGATATGATATATATCATGAATCTGAATCTGAAGCTTCCTGTGCTCCTCTAATTGAGTAATTTGAAATGAGGTCTCCTTGATCACTTCTGGCTTATTCTTCCTGATTTGCTGAACCTTGCGTTTTAAGTTCCTGTCTACGTAAATGGCAGCAAAATCTCACCATGACTCACAATGAAAACATAATCCGTTCCAATAGATGATGCTTTCTCAGTAGCTTATCTTTACTGTCATTGACTTTATTATGTTACAGGGTAAGCACATTGTATGTACTAGCAAAAAAAAAAACAGTATTACGTTATAACATGAAAACTTTATTGTGAAAACAACATTTTTGCGTTTGTACAATGTATTATAATTATATGTCCTTACATTCATACCATATAAATATAAAATTGCTTATGTGATAACAACATATATTTAGTAATAATGCTTGATATGTTTTATAACAGTATTTTTTCGTTTGTCTGAGGCGCCAGCTCTACACTTCCGCACGATTCCCGTCACTCTCCCTTTTAAAGACGTCGGGTTGCTCTGATTGGTTAAGGGCTGCTACTCTTCCTCTCGTGATTGGTCGCAGCCGCTGCCTTTGTCAGCTGGCATCTGTCCAATCAGAACGTCGTAAAGTTGTTCTGCGGAAGACGGATGCGAGGAAGATGTTTGTAGTCAGATAGCCGAGCGTTTGAGCAAATTTTCACCGCCATGGAGGCTTTCCGGGGCAGAATGAGCTGCAGGGGAGGACTGCTCGGCCTGACGGTAGCCTTCCTGTGCTGCGTGGGTTCCGTGCAGTGTTTTGGGCAGAGCCAAGACAGCGAGTTCACGTTTCTACTTCCAGCCGGAAGATCCGAGTGTTTCTATCAAACGGCAATAAAGAACGGCACGATGGAGGTCGAGTACCAGGTAAATGCTCGGTGGTCAGTGAACACAGTCACACGTTGTCCTCACAAACATCTACATACACATCTTTAAGTTATTGCCCACTAGTTGAATTAAAGCGTTGTCAATTCTCAGAAGCTGTAATGTGATTAGAATATTTAAAATCGCTATTTATCAAACCCAAAATGTATAATTTTTACTCCAATGTGGACTGCACCACTTACAACGTGTGTATTGTATACATAGTATAGTGTGTATAGCAGGTTCGTTCATATAAGTAATAGTTTTAAATTCACAAGACGACGAGGGAATTGCATAATTATTGCATCCAAGCCTATACAGGTCCTTCTCAAAATATTAGCATATTGTGATAAAGTTAATTGTTTTCCATAACGTAATGATAAAAATTGAACATTCATATATTTTAGATTCATTGCACACTAACTGAAATATTTCAGATCTTTTATTGTCTTAATACAGATGATTTTGGCATACAGCTCATGAAAACCCAAAATTCCTATCTCACAAAATTAGCATATTTCATCCGACCAATAAAAGAAAAGTGTTTTTAATACAAAAAAAGTCAACCTTCAAATAATTATGTACAGTTATGCACTCAATACTTGGTCGGGAATCCTTTTGCAGAAATGACTGCTTCAGTGCGGCGTGGCATGGAGGCAATCAGCCTGTGGCACTGCTGAGGTGTTATGGAGGCCCAGGATGGAGGCCTTTAGCTCATCCAGAGTGTTGGGTCTTGCGTCTCTCAACTTTCTCTTCACAATATCCCACAGATTCTCTATGGGGTTCAGGTCAGGAGAGTTGGCAGGCCAATTGAGCACAGTGATACCATGGTCAGTAAACCATTTACCAGTGGTTTTGGCACTGTGAGCAGGTGCCAGGTCGTGCTGAAAAATGAAATCATCTCCATAAAGCTTTTCAGCAGATGGAAGCATGAAGTGCTCCAAAATCTCCTGATAGCTAGCTGCATTGACCCTGCCCTTGATAAAACACAGTGGACCAACACCAGCAGCTGACATGGCAGCCCAGACCATCACTGACTGTGGGTACTTGACACTGGACTTCTGGCATTTCCTTCTCCCCAGTCTTCCTCCAGACTCTGGCACCTTGATTTCCGAATGACATGCAAAATTTGCTTTCATCTGAAAAAAGTACTTTGGACCACTGAGCAACAGTCCAGTGCTGCTTCTCTGTAGCCCAGGTCAGGCGCCTCTGCCGCTGTTTCAAAAGTGGCTTGACCTGGGGAATGCGGCACCTGTAGCCCATTTCCTGCACACGCCTGTGCACGGTGGCTCTGGATGTTTCTACTCCAGACTCAGTCCACTGCTTCCGCAGGTCCCCCAAGCTCTGGAATCGGTCCTTCTCCACAATCTTCCTCAGGGTCTGGTCACTTCTTCTCGTTGTGCAGAGTTTTCTGCCACACTTTTTCCTTCCCACTGAGGTGCCTTGATACAGCACTCTGGGAACACCCTATTCGTTCAGAAATATCTTTCTGTGTCATACCCTCTTGCTTGAGGGTGTCAATGATGGCCTTCTGGACAGCAGTCAGGTCGGCAGTCTTACCCATGATTGGGGTTTTGAGTGATGAACCAGGCTGGGAGTTTTAAAGGCCTCAGGAATCTTTTGCAGGTGTTTAGAGTTAATTCGTTGTTTCAGATGATTAGGTTCATAGCTCGTTTAGAGACCCTTTTCATGATATGCTAATTTTGTGAGATAGGAATTTTGGGTTTTCATGAGCTGTATGCCAAAATCATCTGTATTAAGACAATAAAAGATCTGAAATATTTCAGTTAGTGTGCAATGAATCTAAAATATATGAATGTTCAATTTTTATCATTACATTATGGAAAATAATGAACTTTATCACAATATGCTAATATTTTGAGAAGGACCTGTATTCTATAACATGCTAAGCTAAAAGTACACGTTATCGTGGTTGTTGCCCCAAAATTTAATAAATGCGTCCAAAGTTATATTTGGATGCATTTAATGAATAGATAATAAATAAATGAGTAAATTTCCAAGCACAAACCAGAACCTCTCAGCGGTAAATTGTTAAATTCATTAGTACATTAATAAAAAAAAGTTTTAATTTGTGTGAAAGTCCAAATGATGTCTATTATCCAGGACTCTAAACAAATCTATCAGTATCTTTTAAACTATTCAATATATGTAGAGTTACTCGTTTATGTAAAAAAGCACACATTTCTGTTTTGCATAATCCAAAACGTCTCGTTTCAAAAATCAGTCCACAAAAGGAAATTATAAACTTTTACTACCAAATATGTAGAAAATTCACAACGGTTCAATATTTTTAGCTGTCCTGCTGTGACAAATATGTCCAACGTTGAAACAGTTTTAGCTCCACTGCTGTCAGATCTGAGAGGGAGCCGAAAATTACAACCGCATCTCATTCGTGAACTCATCGCCACATAAATAGGAAGTTGCTCTTCAAACCGTGTATTTGCTGAGCTTGGAGGTCTTCGTGTCGGTGACGTCATTGTTCTCACCATAGAAAGAGGAACTTGAGAATATTTCACTCAAGCATTTATTTCTCATTTTGTTATGTAGTGGTCATTATATCCCAGTGCTTTTCAGTGCAAGTCCTTCTTTTGGTGTATATATATAATTCAATACAACTGACATCTCAAAGCACTGTACAATATTACAGTCAAGCCATACAGTCAGGCCAGTTACAGTCCAAATAATAACGCAATACAATCAAATTCAATTGATTATTTATTGCCGGTTGGTAAAAGAAAGGTATGTTTTAAGCACAATCCTGTAAGTAAACAGAGTGTCAACCTCAAGGACTTAAACCGGGAGCTGGTTCCAGATAACTAAAGATCTGCCGCCCATTTTACCCACAGAATACCATTTTTGCGTTTCTTTGTGTCCCCGACGTTTGTTCAGTAAATCTTCACTTTTGCAACAACGGATTTAAGAGATCGATGCCAGAAAGAAGCAGAAGCCGGGAGAAACCAAACCCAAAGAATAATTTTTTTTGGTTTCATTGTGGGAGTTTGAAGATGTGCTGAAATGCACGCTGAATGCAAAGGGACAGGGACTTATGTAAAACCCTTGCTGAAAATATTCTTATATCTTCTGCAAAAGATATAATAATATTATTGAGTTTTACATGTTCTACACTGGAAAAAACACAAATGCTTGCGAAGTATATTTAGCCTAGTTTCAAGTGCAAATATCTTACTGTACTTGAGATAAGATCAAACAAACTAACAACTAAACTTTCCGCAAGATATAGGAGCTTGTTTGTAAGTAAAACATTTTTTATTATTATTAAAAAATACTGGTTCAACTGGCAGATTTTTTCACTTATAACAAGACATTTTTCCCATCTTCTAAGTGAAATTATCTGCCAGTGGAACTAAAACTTTTTCATCAAGATTTAGAAACTGTTGACTTAAAACAAGTTCATATATCTTGCTGAAAAGTGACTTCTAAATTATTTCAAGTGTGCGAAGATATTTACACTAGAAAAGAAACAGAATTCTCATTGAGATTTTGTGTTTTTTGCAGTGTACCGTCCTTGAATCGTTTAAAATCGCCACTGTGTTTGTGAATCTACATTTTTAAGAGCACATTCCTGTTGCTTTAGTGTGAATAAAAGCAGTTCTGCAAAAAAAAAAAAACAGTGGAGTCTTCCTGCTCCACAGACGGTTGGTCCGTAACGCCATGTTTGGAGAGCGACCTTTCTGCCAGTAGTTGACATTGTCTGTTTGCTCAGTATGTAGATCACCTACTGGTTTGTTGAGCGCACGTTCAAGAGTCAAGGAGGGTGTGGCCGAGCCTTTCACTGTTTGGGCATTTAGGAAAAAGGTTAATAGACACGGTTGAAAGCGTAATTTCTAAATCAGATTGTGAAACGAATCTAAAGATTTGTCCTCTTTTGACTGTATGATCCGCCTGTGGTCCCAGGTGATAGCAGGAGCAGGCATGGACGTAGACTTCACCATCATCTCCCCTCAAGGAGCCCGCCTGATTATCGAGAATCGCCGTTCTGACGGAGTCCACGTGTAAGCAGGCTTTAAATCCTTGATCAAGTTTCACCTTGCCAGCTTTACCATCTGTTTTCTCTCTTTGTTTTTTTGTTGTTGTTGTTGTTTTTAAAACCTGTTTGTCTGCGTCTCTGTTGCCGCAGGGTGGAGCCCATGGAGGAGGGAGACTATGAGATCTGTTTCGACAACGGCTTCAGCCGCTTCTCGGAGAAGATGGTGTTCTTTGAGATCATCATCGAGGGACAAGGAGGGGATGTGGGAGGAGACGACGAGTTCCCGGGTGTAGAGGAGCCCGACGGGAGCCTGCTGGAGTACAAGCTGGATGATATCAGGGTGAGAGAGAAACAGCAGAAGAAGGTCTAGCGTCTAAGATTGCGATGCACGCGACGTGATAGAATGCCAGGTGTTTGTAATGTCAAGAAACAAGACGGTAATAACGCAAATGCTGTAAAATTGAACTAAAAAATCATATGATTTGTTACGAAACGATCGTGAAGGGATAGAAAATATTGACCCACTGCCAAAGAAGATGTCTTGTCTATCGTCAGTGAGGCACAAGTACAGCTCAGACTCAGAACTTTCTGCTTAAAAAAAATCTTTTATGTAGGTAGAATGAAATCATTTCTGTTTTGTCACAATATTGCCACAGTATTTGTGTAGCTAGTTGAAAATAAAATAATAATTAAAACTATTTATAGTCTTGGACACGTTGCAGAAGGCGGTGAAAGAAAAACAGGGTTATTAAACCACAGAGTGTGGCACGCAGCTGAACTTTGGACTGCAGCTCTAGAAGGAAGGTTTTTGAAAAGATGATGTCCTCACTGTGCCAGAGGGAAACTCCTGAAGCAGGCCTCTCCTTCAGCAGCTGCTAGCTAGCTAGTGATTAATGCTACGTGAGTAAACCTTTAGCTGGTCTGGCTTCAGAATGGTCTGGTATCTATTTAGACTTGTAATTAATTATTATATAGGGTCAATGCTGCAAACTTTGACATTAAGAGCCGTATACAAAGCAGTGTGTCTGCATATCCTTAAAAAGTCTTAAAAACACTTAATTCATGTAATCATGCCTCAGAATGTCCTGAATTCATTAAAAAACAAAAGTTAAATGTTGTTGTGGTAGGATTAGTTAATGCTATGTAGAGATCCTACTCAGATTTCCGTTTTCACGCAGTTAGATCACAGTTTGAGTCACGCACACATACCTTCACTGCATTGTGTGACTCCTACGGTTAGCTAGCTGCTAATATGCGCTTGCTAGCTAGTTAGTTTCTTTTCTTTTTTTTTTTACATCCATAACGGATAAGTGCAGATTTATTTCCAGTTCATCTTTGCTATTGTCTCACTTCTGTTGTTGTTGTAATTGTAAAATAATTGAATTACTTCCACTACCAAAAGTAACGCAAACATTGATGCTGATCTTCAACTGTTAACTGATGAATTTTACATGAAAAATGCACATTTTTCACCGTTATTTATGTACAGTAGAAGGTGGCAAGAGTGAACTTTATCTGAGTGTTTCTTTCTTTTTAGTTTAGACATTTGAATCGTTTTGAATTAGGCATAACATTTTTAGTTACAGTGTATTCTTGTCTTTCAGCGCAATGCTTTTAGATAGGGAAAATTATAGCTTTGTCATATCCTCCTCTCTTATTTGATAATGTTCTAAACAGTAGGTCAAACTTGTTAAAGGTGGAAAAGGTTATGAAATGATTGGTTTTTGCTCTCAATTCTTCACAGATTCGCTCTATTTGACCTTTTTCAGTATAGATTTATGGAAGCGACGTGTAGAAAAGGCATCAATTTAAACATTGTGGCCCTCTTGTTAGCAGCACCGTTTACTGGTAGTAGTTCTCATCTGAAAAGGGCAGTTGTTGTTTTTTTTTTTTTTTTTTGGTTATTTAAATATGGAAATAATACATGCCTGATGAATTGTTCCTTTGTCAGGAGAAGGAACATGTTTGGCTCGTGAGCCGCAGAAAGTCTGAGGAAGTGGGAAATTTAGAAAGATGGACTAACGCAAAGTTGGTTTTTGGTGTTTACGTGAGACCTGCTGACATTTAGGAAAATGTGCCCTTGTGGCCTGCTGGATGTGGTTAGATGGCTCCCAGTTTATGCTGAACTATTGTTTGTAATCTTTAGCTAATGGGAACACGCCTCAGTGGCTGACAACTTTAGGTAGGAAATAAATCCTGATCTCAAAGGCATGCTTAGAATGCCATAAAAAGTTATTGATGCTCAACCTGCTAAAAATATGACTAATATTAGTCATTTCTAAAGAGGACGTATGTTTGGACTTTGAGTTTATGTACTTAGAAATGTGTGAAGAGAGTAATTTGTTTGGGGCAGTCCCTCCAGAGGTTAGTGATGTAACTTGGCATCTCTTGTTTAAGGTCATGTTTTAGGTCTATATGTATAAATATAAATATAAATTAATAAATATTTTATATATATATATATAGAGAGAGAGAGAGAGAGAGAAATGTCATCAGCTATACAAGCAGACTCAGGGTGTTTGCACATCCTTAAAAAGGCTTAAATTTGTGTATCTAAAATTAAGGCCTTAAAAGCTTTAGTTTCAAAAAGTGATTTGGCCTTTAATATATTTATCACAGGTCTTAAATGTTATAACACGATTGTTTAATCTTGTATATTCTGTTTGTTTTGTTTCTTTTCGTTATTTTGTTTCCTTTCTGTCAGGTTGTGTTTGAGTCGCACTCCGATATCTTCATTGCGTTTTGTCTGAGTCGAGATGATGGAGGCCACCGCTAACTCACTGCTAATACACCTTTGGCTGCTAGCTAGCTTTTTTTGCGTCTATTGCGGATAAGACCAACTTTATCGCCTTCACCACTTGACGTGACCAAAGTTTAGACATTTCCGTTAAGATATGGGTCTTAAATTGCATTCATGGTGGTCTTAAAAAGTCTTAAATTTGAGTTGGTGAAACTTCAGAACCCGGAGACGAGACTTGTCCGTGGTGTAGTTATTCCTTTTTTCTTTTGTTGTTTAGCATTAGCTTGTGTGACTTGAACACCGTTGCTCTCTGCTCGGTTTCCCCTCAGGAGACCATGGACTCTCTGCACAAACGCTTGGAGCGTAGCCGGCAGATGCAGACGGTCTTACGGGCTTTTGAGGCGCGGGACCGAAACCTCCTGGAGGACAACCTGTGGAGGGTCTCGTTCTGGTCGTGTGCCAGTGTGCTGGTGATGCTGTGTGTGGCCGTAACCCAGGTGACCGCGACACGACTCGTTCATTCACTGCATTTTAACCAAGCGTCGCAAAGTATGACGCACGTTCATCCTCCTTCAATCTTTCTTTCCATTTCACTGATTTTGTAAATTTAAGTAATGGTCAGTGTGATTTGACATTTACATATTTTATTCCACTTTATTAGTAGTAATAATGTGAAGTGTGTGTTTTATTCTGGATATTTTAAATATCTTCCAGTACCAGTGTTGGGTGATCTTTTCAAAATGAAACTTTTATTTCTTGGTCTTAGATGGAGCAAATTTGCATTATTACGCAATTATCAATGTAATACTTAAAAATACTCTCAAAACAACAGCAATAAAGTCGTTTCTGTGACAATTAATCGTCCATCCAAATAGATATATTTATATGTAATCATCCATCATTCATCAAAAAAAAAAATATATATATATATATATGTATATATATATATAAATGAAGGAATAAAATAAAAATTGGATCATTTATTTGTAACTACAGCCAGTAGTGCATCTATTCAGTACTGACCTGAATAAATATGCATTTAACTAAAACATTTCTATTTTAATCATTTTGTACGGATCTTTTTTTTGGCTTTTTCTCCAAGAATCTCCTGCATTTACGAACCAGTAATGGGACGGTCTTACTGGCGTTTTCACTGATTTCTGTGCTTGTTGCCTTTCCGCAGGTCTACACCGTTCGCAAACTGTTTGACGACAAGCGGAGAGTCTGCACATAGAGGAAGCATGCCAGACAGACGGGTAAACAGACTGTGAGCAATAATGACATTTCTTCCATCCATCCATTTTCTGTCCACCCTTGTCCCTAATGGGGTCGGGAGGGTTGCTGGTGCCTATCTCCAGCTACGTTCCGGGCGAGAGGCGGGGTACACCCCGGACAGGTCGCCAGTCTGTCGCAGGATGACATTTCTTTAAATCACAAAGTGTAACCAGAAGGTGAAGAGGTATGACAATGGGGAAGTTGAAATTCATTTTGTTTAGTGCCTTTAATGCCACGTCTGGCCACAAACCAATAAGGAAATGTGCGTCAGTGCAGTCCTACGCCTCTGAAACGGGGCGAAGGGGTTGGGATTTTTCGGTAAAGGTAGACGGTTCGCCTAGCTGCCACGTTGCTGGTTCAGAGGATAATAACGTGCAACTGTGCTGACTCTGCAGTTGCGTTTGTTTTAGTTGATGCTGGTGTTTTTCTTTTAAGGGTCCTGTTTAACGAGTCACATTTTTAAGTCTTTTGACGCGCGTGGGAAGGAGGGAAACTTTCACAAACTGACTGCCGGTCTCTGCCGTAGACGTCTGAACAACGTAAACACACCGACTGTGTTTGTGTTTTATACTTCAATCATGTGTTTTTTCTTTCAGATGACAAAAGGGTCCTTTTTGTTCATGCAGACACATTTTATGTTTACATGTTCTGTAAGATGTAATGAATCAGCTTTTAGTGAAAGACGTTCGTGACAATAAAATCATTGTTTTACACTGAAAGAACGCAGAACTGAGCAGGTTTTTGCTTTTTGCCGTATGAAAGTTGGTATGAAAGACTTTAAAGTGTTAAAATATTAACAAACTATCCAGTTTGGTTTAAGTTTGTGACTTGATTTGATCAGTTGTTCAATCTTTAAACTGTGGAACAGAAACTGGATCGGGTCTCAGGTTTTCTCAAATGTCACTGGAATTGGGAGGATTCTAGTTCTGAGTTGGAAAAAGTTCTGAATATTAATCATTGATGGTAATTAGCACTATGAATTATTAATATTCCTGGTGCTAATTACTATAAGCAACTTGATAATAGAGGGGTTTTTTATGCATTAAAACCCATGCAAAGTGGACCATTTTAATTGACTTTTTTTTTATACAACTTTGCAGTAAAAGTGTCATTATTTACCAAATAATGCAAAGTTGGCACTTTTAATGGACTTTTAATACAAATTGTAATGCAGTTTTGCATTAAAAGTGTCATTATTTACCAAATGGCACTTAATGACAACAGTCATGTTCATGACAGCTGTTATGTCACGTTTATGTCGTCACCCTGTTAAATAAAGTGTTACTGACATCTCTACAGAGTCGCAGTTCCTCATGAAGAGAATCTACAGTCATAAAGTCAAATTCCTTCCTTAAGGATTGAGAATGAATGTAATAACTTCAATGTTTTATTTATATATACTGTATATATGTATATACACACACACACACACAACATATACATAATATGATTTCATTTTCACAAATGTTTTGGAGCGTTTGTGGGTAAATCCCGTGTTTGAGGGGCTGAATTTTTCCCACCTAAACATCTTATTCGCATCGCCTGAATATTTCCCCAGGCTGTCTCGAAGTTCTGCAGAAACCTAAATCTTTGATCAGGTGTTGTTCGAGCTGGAAAGCATCTAAAAAAAATGCAACACGAAACCTCTTGGGGGCTGTAATTACCAACTACAATTATGACTTCACAGTCATAAAGTTGCAACTTTATGACTGTAACTTTATGGCAGTAACGTCATAAAGTTATCACTACCAAATAGTTTGGCCCCAAACGTCTGAGCAGTATTTATTTACCCACAGAACATGATTTACAGTATATACAGTGCATATTTACTGTTGATGTTACGATACATACAGAGCAAATCAGTTTTTTTCCTCATTATGTTTTAGTTTCTGTAGGAAATTCTTGATATCTCTTGTTATTTTCTTTAACCAAGCGATGTTAAAGCAACTACAAAATAAAAAAAAAGAAGAAAAATAGAGTTCTTCCAGCAGAGTCCTGCTGCTGATTCTTTGTGGCCGGGTTGGAGGTTTCTTCACATGGGGTTCGGACGAGAAGGAGCGTGTGGCGGCCGCCTGTGTGAGAGGACCATGAACACAAACACCTCTGGTTAGTTTCTGGTTCTGTTGAAAACCAAACCTCACTGGAAACAAAGCATTCACACCGAGATCTTTATCGTCTGGGAACCACGTTCTGAAAACATTCTGAAATGTTTTATGATTTACAGCCAAAGCTAGAACTTAGTGGAAGAAAACAGAAAACTGCCACTTAGAATATTAGCCAAAATGCACCAAGACGATCAAAACAGATCTGCAGCAAAAGTAATAATTACTCATATACTCACAAACCTGGGAAGTTTGAAACTTAAAACGTTCTCTCTGAGTAAAAAATTCAAAGCTTTCTCATTCATTTATGTTTTAGTGATGAGCTCCAAATCTTCCAGGTTGGAAAGCCTTCTTATTGACTGAATAATTGTTTCTTTTTTTAGTTTATTATGGTTGCAAAATGGCTGCACAGTGGCGCAGTTGGTAGCACTGTTGCCTTGCAGCAATAAGGTCCTGGGTTTGATTCCCGGCCCGGGGTCTTTCTGCATAGAGTTTGCATGTTCTCCCTGTGCATGGTGGGTTCTCTCCGGGTACTCCGGCTTCCTCCCACAGTCCATAAACATAGACTGTTAAATTCTCCCTAGGTGTGTGTGTGCATGGTTGTTTGTCCTGTATGTCTCCGTGTTGCCCTGCGACAGACTGGCGACCTGTCCAGGGTGAACCCCGCCTCTCGCCCGTAACGTTAGCTGGAGATCGGCACCAGCACTTCCCGACCCCATTAGGGACAAGGGTGTACAGAGAATGGTTGGATGGTTGCAAAAGCTTTATCAGATATCATCCAAAACTGTAAAATCCAGCCAGCTGTGAAGCACGGTGGCTGAGGTATCATGATATGGGGACCTTCCTCGTGTCGTGTCAGGTTTATGTCTATTATATACCATCATTTCTGAATACACCAAAACTCTTGAAGAGTTCACGTTACCTGAAGCAGGAGAACATTCTTAAAAATGGCCGCTTCAACAAGATAATCTGGACACACCAGGAAGCAAAAAAAGATCCAGGCTGAATTGGTTTTGATGTCGAAATCTTCCCCTTTTTTGTGTGCTATGTTGCATTGTTTGAGTTCATATTGTAATCCTGTAAAGCGTCTTTGAGTGATTGGAAAGTGTCGTGCTATTAAAATGTATTAGTCTTATTGTTATTCCAGCGCCGGGGTTTATAACCTGAGGCTCTGGAGCCACAGGTGGCTCTTTAAACCTTAAGCAAAGGCTCTTAGTAAGTTTCTAATAAGACTTTTAGTAGTTAGAATAATTGCATTGAATTTCCAATGAAAGATGTTTTTTAGAACAATTTCTTGTCTTTAGGTTTGAAACTATGTAAGATTTTTTTTTAACACAAATAATATCCGACAGAAGAAAATGTATATGATAAAGTTTTATGTTTTTCTGAATATTAAAACCTAAAAGCTGAAATAAAAACGTAGCTCTTTAAAAATGACTCCATATTTCCTGTAGTAAACATTTCTTTTTGTTCAGCACCTGAAAAAAAATCAAAACATTTGTGACTCAAAACAAGTTTTGTTTCGCTGGATTGAGGTCAAAACCGGCTCTTTGGGTTGAAAAGGTTGCAGAGGAACTTGCACAGTTCAATCTCCACACATTCTTCAGTTTATGCAGTAAATGTTTTGGTTCGTAAACAAAGCAGCGACTTCTATTCCTGCTTCTTACTTAAATCACTGCTGTTTCGTTTCCCTCCTGTGGCTTGATCCCAGATTTCCCACATCTTTCCCGAGTGCGTTTGCTCCATCACCGAGGAAACATTTCAGTTCTGCTCAGCTGCTTCCAGGTTTGCACCATGCAAATATTTAATAAGCATTTGCTCACATCATCTTGAGCGAAAAACAGAAGCACGAGAAAAGGCATGCGGCCAGAAGAAGCACCAACCACCAGAGCTTTTGGTCTCGATTTGTTTTTTATTCATAAACATAAAGGCGACGTTTCTCAGATTTATTTAACAAATGGATTCATGCTCTGAGGAAATTTCAAAGACCTTGTGACACTTTTTCCATTGACGGTAAGCTTTGTGGAAACTCTCAGGCAAAGGACATTCTTACATCAACATCTGTGTAGTTATTAGTGTTACATAAGACGTCAGCACTTCCCTTCTGGTTTCCATCTCTGATTTAGGTTTGCGTTTCCCACAGAGGGAGAAATGATAAACCTAACAGGAGTGTATTAAGAAAAAGCTACTTGGTAAGAAGCTGAACGTTATAAATCAGCTTAAGTGAAGAAAAAAAACAACATGAGAATAATTATTTTTGTTAAATGCTGCTATCTACTGAGGTGTTTAGTGTGTCAATATTACAGATTTAACATTAGCAAGTGTTCAACTCAAACGTTTCTCCTACGTAAATATATATATATAAAAAAAACCGTTGTACATCATATGCCGCTTTAAGATGGATTTTATTACAAAGTTTCTGAGGAAGGCTTAAAATTTGTCATCAAATTTATATCTTTTCATTTTGCCTTCATGTCGTCGTTGAAAGAAAAAAAAAAATATCTACACAAAAATGCCTCTGAAAAGCACAGACCTAAGAGCATAACAGTAGTTTGTAATCGCAGAGTGGAAACTATTTTTAGTAGAACATTTCTGCTAGTAAGTGATAGAAAAGTGTAAACAGGGTCTGAGAGACCAGATGGAGCAAAAAAAAAAAAAGAAGGAAAACAAAATGACGTTTGGGGGAGTTTCTAGTCGAGCAGGGAGGGCTCTGAAGGACGTATGATGGTGGGTCTGTTGGGTGCAGCCGGCGGTCTTCTGCTGCAGGAGAAAATGGTGGAAGAGAGGAAAAGGGGAGGGGAAAAAAAAAACATGCAAGGAGAAAATGTTACCATGTAGTCATGCAGTGATTGCTCCCAAAGCACCAAAACAACCCCCCCCCTCGAAAAGACCCCCAGCAACACAGACTGGCAGATACGTCATGCGTGCAGACTCGTGGGCTTCCTGGGCTCGTCACCATGGCAACAGGGTCACCTATTGTGTCCGTGTAGATGCAGACGGAAAGCCAGACATGTAATGGGTCTAAATTCTAGTCGGGATTACTGACCCTGAAGCACAAACGGCGCTGGCGTTCCCGCGCTTTAAAAGCTTCAAAACGGTTTTTCAGGTGTGTGTTTGCCAATTACCAACAAAATGGTGAAGCTCAGTCCAAATGAGACCGAGTCTCAGCCGGACCCAGACTGATTATAAGCTGTTCATGCAACATTTCTATCAGCTCGTCTTACATTCATGTTGATCAACAAGGAAGATTTTGTCAGAAATTTTAAATAGGATTTATTTGTTGTAAGATGAATCTGAAACGAGAGCCCAGATCGTATGTTTACATGATGCGCTGAGCCCACTGGGCCTTTAATAGTTATTACCTCAGCTTAATTGAATCCTTTATATGTAGGGTGTGATAATGTTACAACATGTAACTGCAATCGATAATAAAAAATGATTAAGTGTAGAATATGAATATACATAGCCTTAAAATCGCATTATTGCTCATTATTTTACTCGTTGATGCTAATTTTACATTTTTGGCTTTTTGGCAGTTTGGCTTTTTTGTATGACTGACATTCAATGCCATGTGTTAAAAAATTTTTTTGAGTGAACTTCCTGAAATATCACAGCATGATGAAACAAGGTCAGGTGAAATAATTATTGTATTGGTAATCATTTATTGTGATAAATTTCTTAATATGACAAGAGTTTTGATTTACAATAAATTTCAATGAATGAATAATGAAACCCCACAAACTGTCCATGCTGTTAGAAATGTTGTTTTTACTACTTTCTGTTTGTTCAATGAAAGCGTCAATAAGTATCAATCGATTTGAAAATAGGATTAAATACCGTTGCTGCGTGCAGCTTAGTGATAGAAATTTCACTTTTAAATTACAAATGGAGCATTTTTCAATTCCAGTATGTGTGCTTGTGATGATGTGATTGCTGTGCCCCTAAAAAGTAGCAATAAATTCCTCTTATTGTCACTTTTATCAATAGTATCACAAAATGTTTCCCACATTTACATTTGCACCAAAAAAGAAAACAGAAGAAAAGCAGTGACCCTCCAACTGCCAAAAATTCCTCACGATATGACATAAACCTCACAATATGTCACAACAAAGCTCTAAATCACGTAAGGATGTGTAAGCGTGTGTGTGTGTGTGTGTGTGTGGGGTGTGTGTGTGTGTTTCCATCTACCTGGGAATTCCCGGCGGCAGAGCTGGAGGCACGCGGGGCGGCCTCGAAGGAATGAGGGGCACAGCCGAGTTGGCATCGTACGGCGACGGACCGCCGGGACGAGACGGAACGGGCGGCGCTCCGAACGCCGGCGACGGATTCAGAGGAGCGGGCGGACCCGCGGTGGGGCCCCTCGCTGCCGGGGGCCGGTTGGGAGGGGCTGCGGTCGATGCGAGAGGTCGGGACGCCGCAGGAGGACTGAAACAAAGAGCCAGGTGTTGCTTTTAAAATTTTATGTTCATTATGGATAATCTGAACAAATCAAAGCAGTTTATTGTTTTAAAGAAAGAAAGAAGCTGCTGGTCTCATATCTGGCAGCTCTTGGGGGCCCCCTGGTGGACATTACGGATTATGATAAAGGCAGTTTGCTCTCGTTTTGATTTGTAATAAACAACAAAAATCTTACAAAAATAATTAAAAAAAATATTTTACACATATTTTTTAAAATAAAACACGAACTCTTAATTTATTCAAACTTTTTACACTTACACTAATATTACAGTTTTACTCATGCTCACCCGATTTTTTTTAATGTTCAAAAAATAATTAATATTTCACCCGAAGTCGACCGCCGTTATATGCGAACATGACAAAAACAAGACAATGCAAACATTTCATCACAATTTTACACTGCTTTTTTTTTTTTTTGCAGCGTTGCAGCACATAGAAATAAAAACATGCTGAAACAGAGATGTGTATTTTATGAATGACTTAATATTTTCTAAATAAATGTTCTTTTCAAAGCTTTGACTATTAAGTAGGTTGAAAACCGTCTAAGTTAAAAGTATTAACTTTTCATGTGTTCCTTTTAGTCTAACATTTGTCACCTTGGTTCTTTGGCGATCCAAGTGTCGTCTACGGGTGGCGGCACCGGCGTGGAGATAGTGGTGGTGCTGATGTCTCCGATGATGACGAGCGCCTCCTTCAGGGCGTGGTACATCCTCAGCATCTCGTCCCTCCTCTGAGCCTTCTCCGCTGACTCCTCCATCAGGCTGCCCTGGTCTCCAGCCGAGTACAGGTAGGCCAGCAGCTCGGAGTGGATGAAGTCCTTCGTCTAAAGCGTGAAAAATGAATTTAAGAAATGTAAAGTGAGGAATGTTGAGCACCTCACAAAGTTATTCTTTGGTATCCTTACAAATAAGGACGTGTTTAATTTTTAACAGCACCAAATCGTCATCAGTAGCAGGGCTTTGAAACGATTGTGAAAACTGAAGAAAGAAGCAAACAGATCTGGATAAATCTAAAAGGTTTTTTCCTCACTAAAACAACGATTTTCTCAGACGTTTATGACTTTCTTCTGGTAATAATTCATCTACTCTACTAACAGTAAGACTTTATTGTCATCATATTATGACTTCATGTTAGCAATTTAAAAGGAACGTCTTAGTTTGGCCCTATTAAGCTTGGGTTTGTCACATTTAAGCATCAAAGTCGTTCAAAAACAGATTTAAACAACAAATCAGACCAACATTAGTACTAGCACTAGGAATGCATTTGACTTTTTCTGCAAACCTTCAGTGGTGATGCTACGTGCTAAATGGATTAGCTGATTTGCTGCAGAAGCTAAAGAGAAGTGAAAACACCCGTCAAAGACAAGAAATTTGCAAAAATTGTTAAGAGCTTTTTTACTTTAAACATGTTGACAAAATAGAGTCGTACAATATTATAGCTGAGTGTACTTAAAGGAGTTTTATACACTGAAATCCCAATGAATGTCTCTGGGCTTGGTCAAATTTGTGAAGTTAGAAGAAAACAGAAATCAAGTGTGTTGGCTTGTGTGTGTGTCTGTGTTTGGCCTCATTGTGAAGTTTCCTTAAAACCCGTTTAAAATGCACCAAGCAGAACCATCTGGCAGCAGAAATGCTCAACTTTACATGGAAAAAAAAATCGGGACGTACGTTGTTGATCATGAGGTGCATGATGGTCTTGGGCATGAGGTCCCTGATGGACTTGTTGACGATGCTGATGTACGAGTCCACCAGGTTGCGGATGGTCTCCACCTGGCGCTCCAGCTGTGGATCCATGGACACCGTGTCCCCGGGAATCATGGAGTCCTCGTTCTCGTGCTGAGGGACACCAGAAGCGGACATGACGTCATCCACGCAGAGGAAACGTTTTTGGAAAGTCAAAAGAGAGTCTCTGCTTGCAGTGTGCCTGAAAACTCAACAGGGAACATCTAGTCAGCGGTAATCTTTTGTGCACCTGGTCTTTCTCTGGGTAAACACCGGCTCTGAGGAAGGAGGCCTTCCAGCTGTCCACGTCTTCCTGGGTGTCGCAGGCCAGCTCGATCTGACGCAGGTCTTTGTACACGTTCCTGTAAACGAACAGAACCGAAACATAAAGATTCAAATCCAACGAGTTTAACAAAAAACAACAACAACAGACAAACAAAGACGTCAGCACCTTTGTTCGGTGTTAAAGATGGCGAAGACGTGCTTGCTGGACATGAAGCCCTTTTCCACGTCTCTCAGCTTCAGATTGTCGAGAGGCAGCATGAACTTCTTCTCTTTCTCCTGATGAAACACTCTGTGTGACATTTTGCCAGAGACTGACAGCTACACGCTCATTCCCTGTTGTTTCTGCAGGTTTACCTCCTCGTCTTTGTACCAGGAGAGAGACTCGGCGGTCAGGACGAACCAGTAGTCCTTGGATCCGCCCTTCATGATGCTGATGTTGATGGTGAGCCAGCCCCTGCGGATCACCTGAGCGGTCCAGAGAAACACCTGGTATTTAAAAACTCATCCTAAAAGAGGAGGCAGAATGCTACAACCAAATGAAAATGCAGCTGAGAGAGTTTGGTGCTTCAATTTGATATTTGATTTGCCACAGTTTTCTACTCGCTGTTGTTTCTGTGTTAACATTGGTAACTTTAAATCTGCAGTACGTAACTTTTATGAAGAAATATGTTTTTCACACATTTGTTCAACATACTATGACAGTATGCTTTGAGAGATAATATATGGGGAAAAAAAACAAGCTTCTCTGCCTCCTTCCTGTTGTCCTACAGTCACTGGAGAAATACTCTTCATGGTCAGAAACAACCAATCAGAGCAAGGAGGACGATCTTAACGCTGTCAATCATGCTCGTGTGCACGCCGGTCACACTCTGCCATTCGCTTTCTGCTGTGATACATCCCCTTGCTTTCAGCGGAGCCTGCTATGAATGTACGGGCTAGTTAGCATAGCAACCAATGACAATAGCTAAACGGTTTTTCTGTAACTGTAAGTTGCTTTTCCGCCGTTAGCATTTAGCAGCGCCTACACGAACATGATGGACAGTGCTAAGACCCTCCTCTGTGTTCTGATTGGCTGTGTATGAATAGAAGTGGTGCATTTCTGAAGATGGGAGCAGGACCACAGAGAAAAGGAGCTCGATTCTTTCACAGATCGACTGTCTCATGTTATTCTGTCAAGATTCCACAGCAGTTTTAACAAATATGTAAAAAAAAAAACATTGTTTATAAAGTAACCTACTGCAGCTTTAAAGAAATACATAAAAACATACCACAGAAATGCAGCACTCTGGCTAAAATGGTGGACTGAGTTTTATTTGCAGAGCTACAGTACAGAAAAATGGGAGAAAATAATCTTCACAGCAGTCATGGTGCAAGAGATTTTAGGTTGTTTTTGACGTCTAGCGTAATGTAGAGAGTTGGAAAATGTCTCTGTGCTCCTTCAATAAAACAATACTCAGCATTTCAAATTGTGATCCGACGGCTGTTTTATTTTTAGGAGTTTTTTGCAAATCAGATGATCAGAGGAAAACCACTCCAGCCTTGTGATGTAACGGTTTACAGCGTTTTACAGACAAGCCTCACCATCTGCTGCCTTAAATCTGCAACAATTAATCTTAGCTTTCCCGTATTTCTTCTAATTTCACCCTCATCCATAAATAGATGCAGAACAAAATTCTTAAAAGCTCAGAAGAAGCTGTGATGTCACTTGTTTACACTTAAAAGCTGACCTGTGAGTTCTCATAAGTCTGCGTAATTCTCACTTCCCTCTTCCCTGACGGGCATGAAAAAATATTTTTCGTCACTCATGGCCTGAGAGAGCAGCGACTCCCCCCACCCACCTAAAGAGGAACCAGGGGCCAGGTGCTTACTAGAATCTCCCCTGAGCGGTTTAGAAGGAGGAAGAGAGGAACAAAGAGCCAATGGGGGCCAGGAAGTAGCATGGAAAGATGAACAATAACAGTGGAAAAACAAAACATTGCAGTGATGTGAGAGAGCTGATTACCTGGTTGGGCATGACTCTCTTCTTGGTGGCGTTGGCAGCGGTCCTCTGCTGGGCGCTGCAGGAGAGAGGCGTTCAATAAAATCAGAACAAAAACTGGCAACTATGAAGCGTTTTAGGGTTTTTATGAAGCGGTTTCTTTTCACACATTGGAAGAACCATCAGTCGACTCTTACACATTCAGTCTGATCCAGTTACAAATGAAAGAACGTTCAAAAAAATTACTCTGATCAATATAAGTCCAGAATATATTTCTTTATTTACCAATATTCCATTTATTGGTTTTAATTATTGCATAGTTTAGCATTTTTATGGCTGGTTCAGTTGTATTTTATGACTACAGCATATTTCATCAATTATTTTATCAGTATTCGTCCCCAAAGCAATAAAAGAGTATGGATGAATGAGGGAATGTTTTATTGCTTATATATTTATTCTAAACTTTTAAAACTCAGGTACTCTATTAAGTATAAATAATATTCCTATGCAGACATCAGTTACACTTTGTGGTTTAAGCATTAGTCTTGCAATGTGCAAATCTCTACTTATGCTTCAATTTCATTTTTATGTATTTTATATGCAGAAAAGCTCTTAAACCTGACAGTAATCCAATGAGACACCAGAATCATCCAAAAGCAAACCTGAATTTGATTATTTATTGAAATGAGTCATCCAATTTTGACAAGGCAAGATAAAATGTGTTTTAAATGTAAATAATTAGTTTTATCTGCTGCACGGACATTTACATCTTCAAAATAAGTCAGTTGTGCGTTAACATAAATTCCTTTTAACTTTGCTAATTTAATGCGCAATTAACGCACAAGCTTCTGTACCATTTGGACCTCGGCAACAATGTGATTTGAACGCTGTGTTCGTCTTTGTTTTGGCTGTTTCTTAGAAAGTCATCTCTGAAAACAGTTCCAGTCTCTCTGTGAACATCGCTGAGTTGCGGTTGATAGGGACAGAAACAAGATGAACTCGCATAATCATTTTACTGTTGTAGACAAAAAAAATTGCAGCAGAGCATCTTTATACATGCAGTTATTCACTACTGAAGCAACACTAACCTGCTTTGCACAAATAAAAAACTGTAAATGCAAAAGCAACAGATGATCCCAGCCTTTTGATCTAAAATAAAATATAACATAACGTAGAACATATCATCCTGTGGCTTTTTAACTCTGAAACTGAGAAGTTTTTGGACCCACGTCGTTAGAAGTGATGAATTCACTTAAAGAAAGAACGCTGGCTGAACACCGCAGAGCCTCTTAAACATCCACCATGAGCTATGATGCGACATCATCCTTGAAAATTTTACAGTTATCCACAGACCAAATCTATCTTAACAGCCAATCAGAGCAGTGAAGCTGGATTTTAGTCCCTGGTAATTATCTGCAGATTCCCAGTAAGAGTCCCCATTAATCTGTATCAGAAGTTTATCTTACTTTGCGAATCCAATGAAGTCTTCATGGTTGGTGTTGATGTAGGAGAGCTCAATGTCGATCAGCAGCAGCACCTGAGAGGGAAAATACGACACGCTACATTACCTGCACAAACAAAGCATAACTACAATATCCCAGTATACTGGAAATCTTTTTACTGCCAACAAATGCAAACCTGGTCTTTGGTCTTGTTGTCTCTCTCTCGGATGTGAGTGGTGACGATTCTCTCCGTCTCTTCTCTCAGTCGAGGGTACGAATCCAACTGTAAACACCGACGTGTATGCAGGAAGAAGAAAAAAACAGCTGCAGACTGACGCAAGTAATCCCAAGCTGCACACCTACACATTAGCACATCGTGCAGAGCTCCTACAGTGCCTTGTAAAGATATTCAGACATTCATATTCCTTTACGTTTTTCAAATTTTGCGACATTGGAACCACAAACCTCTGGATGTTTTATTGGGATTTAATGCGACACACCAACACAAAGTAATGGATGATCACGAAGTGGGAGGAAAATGACACAACATTTTCAGCTGCTTGATAAATAGCTTTTCACTGCACCACTCTCGCATCAGCAGGAATCTTTGTTTAACTTGCTGGATTTTTTTGTTGCTTTTGTATTTTTTCTTAGAAGTGTTTATTCTAAAACAAGTGAAAACAAAAATTTTGACCAAATACAGTTTTGCTGCTGCAGATGAAACTTTGTGTCTGACTGTCTTTTCCTGACATCTCCGGATTCCAGTTGAGTCCAGGCCAGTACCACGGTGTAACATATGCACTACTTTACGTTGATCACATAAAATCCCAATGAAGTGGATTAAAGTTTGTGTCAAGTTGGCAGAATTGGAAACAGAATTGGAGGACTGAAAACCCCGCAAGGCACTGTAATTACAAGCTGCATGGATTGTATTAGTACACCTGCACATTCCCGAGCAGCGACACTTTTACAGATGGTTCAAATAGGACAGCATGCACCAACACGTTCGCCATCTGCTTGACGTGAGTCTCAACAAATCGGTAAGTAAATCAGGGGGAAGGTGACTCAGGAAGACAGGAAGACTGAAGAGTGTGTGGGAGAGGTTTCTAAATTTGTGTGTGCGGGGTGGAGTTTGATTTAAGAACGGGAAGGGGTGAGGACTTGTAAGAGAGCTGATCAGTGTGATGACGGGCTGCGTTTAAATTCAGTTGGTCATTAGATTTATAATTGAGGGTCAACATTGAGCGGTGCCTTGAAGCGGTGGTGAAAAGTGACAATCAACAACGATGACGGTGGCTGGTTAGTCCTTTAAAAGCTTTCGATTTTGCTCTTTCGCTTATTGCCTCTCACTCTTCGTTCTGCTTCTGTTCACATTTACCTTCTCCGAGCACTTCCTGATCAGGGTGACAAGCTCGGTGACGACGAGGTCTACGCATTTCAGACAGGGGTCTTTCAGCTTAATGACCTGCTTTTTCACTATGGCCTCAAAAGCCAAATCTGGGGTGAAGAGACCTGTCCTGTGGTGAGGCATCATGGGAGTCGGAGTTTCAGTGTCAGGTAAAAGAATGAGGTGAGCATAGCGTGGGTCATAGTAGGACAGAAGGGAGGAAAAAAATGGTGGAGAAAAGAATAGTTGGATGGGATATTGTGGGGAAGAAAATAGAGCATTGAAGCATGTGAAGAGAGATAAAACAGGAATTAGGTTAGCTCTGCTTCAAGTTCAGGACAAAAACAAGCTGCAGGTTCTTAAATCTGCTTTACGGGACAAAAACAGCGTTTTAGTGACACTACAAGTGTAGCCAAAAACAATTAAGTGAACTTTGAGAATCCAAGAAAACTTCAAAGAAACTAAGAGAAAGTTTGGCTGATTGGAAAGGAAACAAAGAGAAGTGATGGACAACTTAAAACTTTCCCTCAGTGCTGCACATACAGAAAGGGAACCCCCCTCCCTAAAAAACAAACAAACAGGAAGCAGCAAACCAGAGCATGCCAAAAAAGGATGACTGTGCAAAGACAAAAACTCTTGTTTCAACCCAGTTCAAATGAGGCCTGCAGCTTGTTTTGCAGTGAACCAGCACAGAAACATTTCACATCTGCCTGTAAGCACGCAGACAGCATTCCACCGCACTGCAGTCCAGCCAGGACACCAAACCCCGTCCACAGACGGTTATACATGCTGTGCATGGACTGGACGGTCAAACGGGACCGAAAATCCAGCTTGAGCTCATTTGTTGACAGCTAGTAATTGACCTACCCACTAATTACGAGTTAAAAGGAAAACCATGCAAAAAGGAAGATGCAATAGTTGTTATCTATTAAGCAGAACACCATCTTGGTGACTTCCAGTCAGATTGGGTAAAATATTGGTCATTTAATGCTGCAGTTCTAAAAGTTAGGGTTATGAAACGCAAAGTTTGAGGCTTCGACATGATCTTCCCGTGGCGGTGTGGCTCTCGTGGCACGATATTTCTCGTCAAAGTGAAGTTTGGTGAAGTGGAATGTTTTATCATGCGAATGCTTGACGTGAGGCCAACATCTGAGTTTTTATTTTGCGAAAACGGCCGCTGCGTCTCTGTGAAATAAGTCGGCTACTAATTGAACCCAAAATTATTTAGAAGTTACTGACGGGTAGATTTAAAAAGCCTCAAATTATTCTAAACAATTTGGGTTATTTTTTTCTATTCAACAGCTGAAATAGATTCTTTTCAATGTGCATTCCTTTCAATACAATGAATCAGGAAATTCTTTACTGAAATTTGGGATTAAATAAAATTCAGTAGGGGAAAGTATATAAATATACACTAGTTTATCTGAGTAAAAGTTTCAACTCAGCTGCTTTGATGTTATTGAACAGTGTTTTTCAAAGTGGGGACCACTAGAGGGCGCTAGAAGGGAAGCTCATGGGGAAAAATTTTTAGAATAAAACAATTTAATCTAATAAATGTTTTAATCGTAACTATTTAATCACTTTTTTTATGAGGAAATCTAACGTGTTTCAGTCACTGTTCTAAAATATAAGTACAAATAATTACTTGAAATGTCACTTGCCATGCTTCTCTTTCTGATTGGCTGCCAGTCAAGTTCATCAAGCTGCTTTGTTCCTCACTGTCCCACACTGAGGCTAAAAAAAGCCCCCAAGAAGTCACGGTCGATTAAAATTAGAAGGTATGAGGCAGTATTTATGCTAAACAAATGCAATAATTATTAAACAGTAAATAAAAGTTAGAAAAAACACAAAGAGTTGACGGTTTTTACTTGTTTTTCTGTGGCTCTGTAAAGTGGGTCCTCAGCAGAAGCTGAAGCTGACTGGGTGAAGGAGCCATGGCATGGAAATGTTTGGTAAAATTAAAACAGCAACACAATGTTTTGCTGACATTTATGCAATTAGCTTATTCTTGTAAAGAAAGAGAGTGTGTTGGCTAAAACATCAGAAGTAAGGGTCACATTGTAGGCATCACTGTTGTGTTCTTTTGGAGACCGTTGATCTCACGTAGAAATCTTATTTGACTCGTTTAACATGGACTTTGAGAAGCAATTGGATTTTTGGAGGTAAATGTTTAGCCACACTTGTTGGCACCTTTCTCAATGAAAGCAGATGTTCTGTCACAAAGTAGGATTTTATCGATTACCGTAGTAGTTTTGTGATTTTTTTTGTGATTTCAAGGTCTAAAGCTGCTACTGTCTGCCTTTTTCAGAGGGTGTTCTTCTCAGTCCATGAAAACAAATAAAAACACAGCGCTGGACAGATATGGCTCCTGGCTGCACTAACTGTGCGCTGGCACGACAGTCCGACAGGCGGCCATGCAGCGATACCTTATTAGTGCATTGTCTGACTGTGTTGATGAGTTCCTGGATGACCAGGTCGATGGATTTCAGACAGGGCTCTTTCAGTTTAATGATCTGCTTTTTCACAATGGCTTCAAACGCCATGTCTGGGGTGAACAGGCCTGTCCTGAAGGACATACAGATAAGACACATGGACACAAGGACTGAAAACAAAAAAATCAAAGACAGGGAAGACATGAGCAGACGAGACGCTGTGGAGAAAACCAGTGAGAAGGGGAAGGAAAAGAGAACCCGGAGTCAAGGCAGCCATGTGGCAGACAGACAGAAGGTTAAGAACATAAACCTCATTTCCAGAAAAGTTTCTTTTAAGGCGACCATTTTGTTTATGTCAAAGAGTGAGACAGATGTGTTTGGTTTGTGCCAAACTGTTGCGGTAACAGATATCAGAGTTCATCTGTGCAATCATTCAGCTGAATTGGTCAGAGGTGATTACCACTTTTATCCAGAAGAGGGCGTGCCTGTGCTTTTCTTGTATGAACTGGAATGAAAGCCTGATTGTTGAAAGGATTGTTAATGGAATTATAATCACGCAATAATGGACCCAATCAGACATGTTAATGGAATTACCATTGTTCAGTAAATGTAAATAAATGGAACTACTTTACTTGAATAACAGAGATGCTTCTTTTTTAACATTAGTGGAGGAAAACAACTTTACAGTGACACTAATAAGCATCTGAAGCATTTCTACCGTTTGTAACAATGCAAAATCACTTTATTTTTTACAATTAAATCTGTTAATTGTGGTTCTTCTGGCTAAGACGATGTTTAGAAAGCATTAGAACAGAAAAGCGCATAACATTTTACTTATTTTCTTTTTCTTAATTTCACAATAGAAACAGTTCTGTTTTGTCTCTACTTTTCCAGTAATTCAAAGCCAAGTCAACTGACACAAACAAAGCCTTATAAAAAAACTAAATTATACTATTTACAGATCAAATGAGAAGAAACGTCCACTTTCTGACTTTATTAAACTTATGTGTGCTGCCACACACTTACTAAACACACAACAGCACAAAATAAATATCAGAATATTCACTGATTAATGTTGTCGTATTTAGAAAAGATAAACCAACACATTCAAATATAGATATGCAACACAATGATAAACATTTATCTTCCCATTTTTTGTGATTTTCTGGTGAGTGTTGGTCATCTCACACTATTATCTTTGATATGAAAATGTTTCGTACAAGCCGTCCGTCAGATGCACCTGACAGGTGACTGAAAGTCATTTTCAATACTCCGCTCATCGCCTACTTTCTCAAAAACATAAATTGATTAGCAAATGGGACGATTTGGGTTTGCTGCATACTGAAAACCATTTCTGGAAGTGAGGTTTTCAAAAGTGATGACGAAAAGAAAACAGAAAAAAAATTAGAATCGTGTAATCTGGACAGCTGACAGAAGGGCAGGAACTAAAATGTGGAGTAGTTTTTTTGGCATGCTGGCTGAACTTGCCTGACTCCGTGGATGTTCTTGATGGCGTAACTGATTTCTTTGCGGAGCTCCTTCTCATCAAACTCCATCTGAGACACAAAAGCCGCGTCACATTTTACTTGTTGTCAAAGGGCTTCTTTAGTTTTAATTGGCAAGCAGGAAAAACCTTAGATGCAAAACGTTTTCATTCTTAGTCAGACAGGAAGTCTGTCCTTAAATCCCACTGCAGTTTAGAAACATGTCAGAGAAATCTCCAAAATTACCTTCACCAGCTCGAATGGGAAGCGCTCGTGAAAGATTCGGTTGATCTTCGCTCCGCCGGACAGGTTGGAGGTGTCCACCTGGTCTCCGGACCCTTCAATGCACTTCTCAAAGTCCACACCAAACTGCTGCACCATCCTACAGATTCAGGCAACATCAGCTTAGCCAAAGAGTTCAAACATGTTTTCATTTGTGTCCGTCTGTATGTGTTTATACGAACTGGAGCAGGGCCTTGGTCTTCCGGGTCGGGTCGTCGGGGCGGAAGTTCTTGTACTCCTCCACTTCTTTCTCCAGCGACAGCATCTGGCTCTGCAGCTTGCTGCGTAACCCCGGCAACGTGTCACGGATGTGGTTGGTGAGTTGCTGGAGGAAGAACAAAATTAGGTGGAGACGATGTTAATTTTTCAATTTACAGGCACTTAAAATGTAAACTCCGTCTTAAATATGTTCTCGGAAGTCCAAATTTACAAGTTAAGAAAAGAAGAAAACATTTTCTAATGTTCAGAAGGATGGTTTTGTTTTCACCAAAGGCAACCTTGAAATCTGAAATGATTGTCGGGTGTTTAACATGATGACAGCTTCCGTATTAAACTGTTTACTTGCAACTTTAATGGTTAGTGTTAATTATGTTACACAAATTCCTGAGCAATAACTGTTTGCAAATGTTGCTAAATGTGCAAACTGATAGGAAATAAACTGTTATTAGCCTTTGATGATTATAGTAATTAGACTACGTATTGAACTTCCTTTTCAACTTGGAACGAAAGAAAGCAAAGGAACTCTGGAGCTCATTGTGTAACAAAGATGATTCAGAAAGTGAAAGGTGATAGGTTTATTTTAGGTCCTAACCTGCAAAGAATCAACCAGAGACACAAATTACTTTTCTGCAGAAGAGGAGAGCTGAGCCAGACGCGGAGAACCGCCATCAAACACAGTCTGGGATCAACTCTATCGGCTCTTTGTTTCCTCTGCTCTTTATTATGTTTACAAGGAAGGAGGTTGGGCTTTTGGTCATTCCGTATTTCAGAGTGATGTCAACATACAGAGAGCCGCCATCTTGTTTGATGAGCCAGTTTTACTGATTCTGTTTATTTGGACTCTGAATTCAGGTCAAACAATTGACCAATGACCTTTACTACAGGATGTTCTGGAACCTTCTGTGGACATGCCCTTACAAGAGCACGAGGCTGACCGCAACCAATCAGTTTCACAGAAAGCTGTTAACACAGGAATGTGTTAACGTTTTTAGCCTCCAGGCAAACATCCTAAAATAGTTAATAGTGTACTACAAAAGAGAGAAGTCAAGTAAACATCAAACAGAGTAATAATATGAAAACATAACCTTTCAAATAAACTCACAAGTAAATGAACTTAGATAATTTTTTCTAACAAAAGGCTTTACTTCAGACAGGGGCTTTTTCTGATTGGCTGCAATACAGACTGCTACAAGAGATCCCTCCTGCTCACACTATAGAGACTCTGAAGAATCTTGGATACAAATATCCACGTTCCTTTTGGGATTAACAAAATATTACTGAACAGAACAAAATGTACCAGAACATGGTTTGGTTGGGTGTGACGCGTCTCCCAAGCAACACTTTCAAGTCAAACGACATGACAGTGTTTAAACCGGGCCGGGTCTGACCTGGTTGAGGGTCTTCTGCAGGTGCGGGGTGCCCATGCGCTCGGCGATGTGTCTGTATGCCGGGTGAGACAGAAAGAACTTCCTCTCAGCCGCCAAAGCAGCGCGGATATCTTTCTTTCCATCTATGTCCTTCTGACTGCGATTCACCACCCCGATGTAGCCTGACGAAAAATAAAAGTGAGATCTTCTAAGATCACATTTCTAAGATCTGCTTAGAGCCAGACTGAGAGAGACCGGCGACTCTGAGAAAAATCACGTGTGCAGAGTTACCTCTGCGAAGTGGCAGCAGTTTGTTTTCCAGGATGTCTCGTGCATCTGTCCCCTCGTCCATCAGGTCCAGCTTCGTGATCACGCCAATTGTCCGCAGCCCTAAACACAAAAGTGTCACAATGATTGTCTTAAAATTGCAGCTGGAGCTAATTCTACCTGAAAACTCCTTGTGATCGTCATATATACAACATGTCGTTGCAATCCAATAAAGAACAGCTAACTCACTGATGATATCATCGCGCTTTGAAAGATAAAGAGCTAAAGATAGAACTAATTCACTCATTTTATCTCTACTTGCTTCCCCTTGGCTACCAGGAAATCTTTTAATAATTGAATAGTTAATTAAAACTACAATCCAGCTTTATTAGTGAGGCAACGAATGACAAGAGAGCGGAAGGGAGGAAGTGAGAGGAAGCTAAGAACAAGGACCATATTCATTTTATCCAGTACTAAACCAAGTTAAAGTTAGATTGAATGACTACAGGGTTTCTACACGTTTCACCAACTCAAATTTAAGACATTTTAAGACCAGTTTGATTGGAATTTAAGACCTTTATATCCAAAGAAATGTACAAACTTCATCCAGCCAAACAACAGGAGATAAATTTGCACTTACCCATGAAAGATGCACAAAAAAAGCTAGCTAGCGAACAAGGGTATGCTAACAATGAGTCACAGGATATAATGCAGGTGTGTGCATGTGAGTCAACCTTTTGCCTGATAAAAGTCCTAATTAATGGTCCTACTAAGACCAAATTTAAGACCTCTGATGAACAAATTTAATGCCAACTAACTTTTTAAATGAATTTAAGTCAAGTTAAGGCTTTAATTTGAATTTTTAAGGATCCACGGATTAAAACGTAATCCAGGTCTGAAGGGACGGTCTCACCTTGTGGGTCCACCTCCTTGGCGATTTTGAGAGCGTCTGAGTTTGCCAGGTCTGTGTTGGCCGGAGTGACGGCCAGGATCAGGCAGCTCTCCTTGACGATGAACTGCAGCAGCATGTCTCTGATCTGGTGCTCGATGTCCGGAGGCTGGTCGCCCACGGCTACCTTGGTCATCCCCGGCAGGTCAATCAGGGTCAGGTTCAACACTGAGCCGAGAGAAAGACGAAAGGAAGGCTGAAGTCAGCGGGGGGAAGTTTAAATGCGTGGAGTAACGGTTTTAATGTGTGGAGTCGGTACCGTTCGGGGAGTAGACGCGGAGGTTGATGGGGACGGGGGAGATCCCTTTGTTTGACCCGGTGATTCGGTCAGTCTCTGCTTCAATCTCCATACGGACCTCATCAAAGTCCACAAACTTGCGTCCCTTGCAGTGCAGGAACTCCGCATACTCTACAGAAGGAAACGAGTGATGAAGGCGGCATTGAGCACAGATGACTGGCACAAAATGAAAGTAAAATCAAGGACACAAAAATGTGCAGAATAGCAGCCATTACTACAGAAAGAAAAATGTAAAAAATTTTTTACAATAATAAGGATAAATTACAAAATAAATAAATAAATGATAAATAATTTAAATGAGAATGTTGTGAATTCTTATTTTGACCTAATTTGATGCAGCTCCCATGAATCTTTTTACATTTTTGACAAATTAAGATGTAATATTTTAGAATATTACTAAAAAAAAAAACTATTTAAATTTTTTTTATGATGATGACTTTATAAAAGACAGAACAATAAATTTGATTAAATGCACAGCCACTCCAGGCAAGAAGGAACAGAATAATCCAAATTGGTATCAGGTAACACGGTTGCAGCGAGGGAACAAATTTTTTGATAAATTCAGGATTCAAATTCTAGCTTACTGCTGCTATTCACGTTTTAAAATAAACCCAAAGTTTTGTACAAAGACGGAGCTTCACCTGCTTTACTGTTAACCAGCTGGAGGATGAGCGGACGGCGGGTGACGATGCCGGATCCTCTGGGTAAAAAGTCTCTGTCAGACAAAAAAAAGATTAAGAGTTTAGTTTCTGGAAACACAAACTAAGGAAGAACATTTACATGTTGATCCTTCATTCTTAAACAGAAGATAGACGCTGCAGGGTTCTTGTTTATTTTCTGTTTGTTTTTTGAAGGTCTCTCTAGCGTAGCGCCTTTGTGATCAGCTGTGTCCCCTTTCTGGAGGAAACCATTGCTAACCTATTGCTGTCTCTAACTTGGTGAACTCTTTTTGTTTGCATAGAAAGCTCCCCTGGCTCAGTGTTTCTCTGATTAGCTGCGTCTCTTTCCTGGATGGAGTCTGTAACGAACATTTATTGTGGCGATTGGTTCTATGGACTCTTTGTGATTCTGCATTTCATCTCCTTTCTATCCTCCCAGGCCACCAACATGGCTGCTGATCCTGAGGACGGTTCTGCTGGAGGTTTCTTCCTGCTCAGAGTTGTTTCTTTCCACTTTCACCACATGCTTATCTATTGCAAAATCATTGACTCAAGGCAATCTTCTGGGCTCCTTTACCTTGATTGACTTTTTCCTAATTTGCATAAAAGGTTTGGCTGAGTTTGACTGTACTTTATGATGTTTGGATTAAATTGTTGTTGCTGTATTTAATTTAATATGATTGCATCTATAACTGGGTTTTTGAAGATTTAATTTCTGGAAAATCTTGATTTTTTCCCCCCCACTAATGCCCTCCTTGGGTTTCCGTATTTCAAAGTGATGTAAACACACAGAGAGCCGCCATCTTGTTTGATGAGCCAGTTTTACTGATTCTGTTTACTTGGACTCTGAATTCAGGTCAACTCTACAACAAAATACAACGGTCAGGCTAAGATGTTTTTCTTTTTCCATTATAAGAATAAAGTGAAGATATTACAAGAGTACAGTCATAGTAATTCAAGAAGAAAATCATATGACTCAAACTGGAATAATATGATATTGGAATCATAATACAACACAACACAAAAAATTGCTTTTTTCTCATAATTTTAAGATGTTTTTCTGGTAAAAATGTTGTCTTTATTCTGCTAATATTATGACTGTGTTCCTACAACTCACAGAAGGAACGACTGAAATAAAAGCCACTTTTTGAAACTGTTTTCTGCCATTTGTAATTACTTTGTTAAGAGAATAAGCCGAGAACAAAAACAGACTGAAATTGCAAATCGGTTTGACAGAAATTAGAGATTTTAGATGTAAGCCACATCGCCCAGTCCTGGTTTTACTGCAGTGACTGAGATTGATATGAATTATTTAATCTGGACCAAATTGAACTGCATGTTTCCCCGTGAGCTGGACCTGCTTCCGTCTTCTGAAGTGACTTTAAATGACATTCACTGTAAACGAACACAATCTAAATAAAGTTGAAGCATCTGGCTGTGTTCCCTCTTCTCATTGCACACGTGCTCATCGGAATGGAAACTTCTGCTCAATACAATCGCGATCATTTCCAGGTCAGTGCCCCACATCTCTGCAGGCGAGGAGAATATGTCTGTTTTTCTGTCCGTCTGGCTGTCAGGTCAGCAGGGAGACTCAGCATTTTATTCAAAAGACAGCAACTAGAGCGAGTAAAAAAAAAACCAACAACCTTCATATATGCACTAAGGTCAATAGCGGAGGACATGCACATATATGTTCCCGCTGCTCCTGAAGTTCAGCGCTGACTGAGCAGTTAGGATGTTGCACAACTTTGATTTCCATCCGGTTTCCTCAGTCACTTCAGATCATGAATCATTATTCTGGTAAATCACTCAGAAACGCCTTTTATTGACTGCCATTTCTGGAAGAATGTTAATGAGTGATCTATTTCACGTTACAAAGGCTAAGCAACAAGAAGTGAGTCATGGGGACTGTTTGATTTAGTCAGATAAGACCAAAACTCCAGGTTATAGAACAGCCCAGTCAAAGTCAAGACCTAAATCCAATTGATAATCCAATCTGATTGAGCTATTTTGCAAAAAAAAAGAAGAAATTGTTAAATCTTTCAGGTCCAAAACTAGAAAGGAAAGACAAAAAACATGCAGCTGTAGTTGCAACTAAATGCAGGTCTATAAATCAGTGACTCAGGGCGACTGAATACAAATGCACCACACACTTTTCAGATTTTTACTTGCATATTATATTATCCTACTTAGCAACCGTCAACTAATTTGTGTGCAACAGAAAACACTAATGACCAAATGTGGACAACTCAAAGGGTTAAGGTCGAACGTCTTTGCGAGGTTCTGTCAATTACAAATGAGGAGAACAGCTTATTTGGACCGGTCAGAAACCAAGAGCCACTTATTTAAAAACTAACACACTGGAGTCAAAAGCCTGCATGATTACCGAACATGGGAACAACTAGCAGCTTTGTGGGTGTCTGGTACCCGGTGTGTCATGTACGCATGACGGTGCAGCTGGTGACATGACTGACGACCCGGGCGCAGACACATCAATGCCTCCACTGTCTCCCTGTGCGGCTGCTGCGGGGCTCAGAAACAAAAGGCGACAGGAAAAAGAACACGAAGACGTGGCCGTCCAGTCTACTTTCACTCTCACACACACTGCACTTTAGCTGAGGTTAAGAAAAACTATGCGGATGCACCAATCTTCAGCAGATTCAAAGCAATTCAATCTTATTTTAAAACAGACGTTTTCTCACCATTTCTACCTCCACAAAAAAAGGGATTTTTTTTTTTTTTAAAGTCACAATTGATGTTTGGCTTTGTCAGGATTTCCTTAATCAGCCCCACACATAAACACAAGATTATGCAAATGGGTGAAGCTCCTGTTTCAATTCCTGTGTGGCTGAATGATAAGCTATTATATCTGCCAATGACCTCAGGAAATCTACAAACTGACCTTTTTCTGCCACACCCTTGAAATTCAAACAGCGACCTATGTGACGTGAGGTCTGTGTTTACAGCCAGGCAATCTTATGATAAAGCAGGCTTTGTGAATGTTTGACAAGACATGGCTGATAGGAGGCCCTGCTGACAGCATTAGATTAGTCACACACTCGCAGTCACTTTTTCACCTACTCTCAGTGCCTGATTAAAGTGCATTTTGATGTATTTTACACTCATTTTGCAGAATTTCTGTTGCCTGTCAAACATCTGTTTTTTTTTATGCGTGAGCTACGTAGGAATGGACTGTGAATAGCCCCAGGATGGAAAGAATCAGTTTTGAGGGAAAAAACGTTACAAACTGGGAGGGACCGACACACTGGGCGCCGAAACAACTGCTTAGCTGGCGAGTTTTTGGTGGGGTGTTTTTTTGTAACGCAAGTGTTTATGAGAAACTAACAGTAGCTAAACTCGGTCTAAAAGCAAAGAGATGAAACGGAAGAGCAGACACGGGCTGTACAACCTTCCAACGAAGTTCTCCAACACGGAGCTTTTCCCTGCGCTCTGCCCGCCGACCACCGCGATCTGCGGCAGGTCCAAGTTGCAGCTCTGGCCGATGGAGCTGAAGGCGTCCTGCAGCTTGTTGATGAGGGGAATGAGGTCCTCCATCCCCCGGTTTCCCATAGCGGTGCCTCGGTGAGCCCTGCGGGCTTTTTATCCCAGACACCTCGCTGGTCAAATTACGGTTCGCTCTTCCAAAGGGAGGGGGAAAAAAATAAAAAAAGTTTCCAAATTTCTCAGCAACCTGCCACTGTTTCTTTTTGAAAGTCTGTCTTCTACTTCTTTTTATTTATTAAGGGAAAAAAGGACGGGAAAATTCGGCGAATTTATCAGCTAGTTAACGGGTCAGTGAATAATAAAAGTAACTGGCTTACAGTGAAAACTTCTGTCATCATCCGGTCAGGCGACACCCAGCCTCCGCCGGAGGTCGAAGCCCCGCCTTTCGAGGTCTGCTCGTCCAATCATTGGTCAGATTGAGCGTCCGTCATCGCGTACGTACGTAGACTCACGCACGTCCATGTTTTAATTTACTAACTGGACGTTTCTGGACTTGAACTTCAAAAGTAAGAGCATTATTTTATTATCGCTTCAAAAAATATAAACGTTTTTAGACAGTGAATGAGGTCAACAGTTTTGTTTTTTCAAATTATTTTTGATATTTGTAACTACTTTTGTTATCATTATTATTAATTTGGTGACATGTTTTAACATTTGAACTGATTTATTTATTTTTTTAGATTTTTTTTAAATTATATGAGCTATCTGGAAATCTGTTATATTTCTATTTCTGGTCTGATACTTATGACAGAAAGATATGGATATCTAAAGCTTAAAGACCTAATAAGAGTAAATAAAAATGAGTATAAAATATTTATTTTAACAAGATATATAGACATTCTGAATACCCAAAATGTTTATTTAGACTTGGCAGAATTTTATTATAAGCATCTGCTTTGAAGCTTTCTGACTACCGTAGTGAAAAAAATACTTTAGTATATTTCAAATAAACTTACATTTATGAAAGTACATTTTAAGTATATTTATATTAAGTGTACAACCTATAAATATATACAAAGTATACTAAAAGTATGCTTGTACCAATTTTGACATATTAACTTTAAACATACTTAAATAAAATTGTACCAAAATACACTTTTAAGAAATATATTAAATAAAAGTGAACAAAATATGTATATACAAAAATACACACTTATTCAAGTGTATTTTAAACATTTTAAAATATCTTTTAAAGATATTGTGCGTATACTTTAAAATATATGCTCAAAATAGAATTTTTAAAAATTCACTTAAAATTCCCTTAACGCTTATTTTAAATGATTAATTTCAGTATGTTTTAAATTACATCTCAGTGTATACTTTAGGCTAATAAAGTATGCATTTTTAGGTGCCTTAATAATCTTTTACTATTTTTGTTAAAATGTCAAAGAATAGAAAAATAACAATCTTAATAGTGGAACTTGATGTAATGTTGTTGAACAAAGCAAATAATGTGTTCATTAGTTTCACCTGTAAAGTGTTTTGTAATGGATCCTCCTGTGTTCTGGTAGCCTGATATGTTTGCAGTACCATAGTGTGTATGAAGCATGTAATGTACAAAGTGGCAAAGCAGAATAATAAAAGACATTAAGTAACTAAACAGTGTACTTCATTAGCAATTATAATAAACCAAAAGTGTAATTGTAGCATACTGTAATCACACTACTAATATAGAAAATATGTCATATATACTTAAAATACATTCTAAGTATATTTTATATGTAATTCAATCACAAAAATAGTACACTCAAAATATACTAATCAAGCATGTTTATATTACATAAAAAGCAATATACTTAAAGTACACTAAGTCTAACTTAAGTTGTCCAAAAAAACAACTTAACACTTAGTACACTTTAAATTGTGATTTAATACAATTTAAATACTATTAAAATACACAAACACAAGATTAGTTGTTTCAAAATGTCACACTTTAAGTTAACTAATCCTAAGTGAACTTGAAGTATACTCATGACTAGTCTGACTTAAAGTATGCTTAATTTTCATCAGGGCAAAATCCTTTCAATAAAACTTAGGTTGTATCCTCTGTTGAAAGGCAGGGTGAGGATACAATTCAGGTCGTCTGGCTGAAACTTGAGCGTTTGCTGAATCAATTTTCTTGAGAAATCCAATCTCGACTTTCCAGTTGACTTACCTTGTTCCTTGAATAAAAAGCGAACACTGTGGTGCCTCCGCATGCCGGCGAGAGTAGGCGCCATGGTGGAGGCACCGCCAGTTAAAGGCTTAAGCCTTTACTAAGAACCAATAAATAACTAAAACCAGATACACAAGTATATGCAACACTAAAAGGAGGAGATATTTTCCAGTATTCAGCGGTCAATATCTCAACCAGGGACAAAATGTAATGAACCTCTAAATCCCAAGTCACAAAGACTATACCGCCATCACCCAACGGACCCACTGGAGGGGACCGCATGGCTTAGCCAAATGGCCGAGAAGCGATTAAAAGTTTCTCACCACATAAAAACTCATTGAAAAACTCATGCATTTATTTTCAGTATATCAGATTATTTCAACCATGTCTCTTCAGAAAAGTGGGTCACCTTAACTTCCCTCTTTCAGAGGGAGCATTTGGTTTATTTACTCCTTCTCTTTGGGAAAGATTCCCTGAAAAACCAAATGGTGGCTTCTTTAAGAGGTAAACATTATTGTTCACAGAGGCTTTTCTCATCTTTCTAATTTCTAACATACGTTTATGTCGTTTACATGTTTTAAACGCCACATTCATTACGCACGTAAAAAGATACAACGTGAAACTGGTCTTATTAAACGCTAATTACGTTGTTGTAATTTTTTAAAATTGTATCTGCCAAAGTATCCACCGTCAATCAAATTATTATTAACATTCTTTTCCAGTTGTAATTCATAGTGATTTATAAAACTCAGGTTCAGAATACATGTCAAACAATGGAAAAAATATTTCTGAAGGAAAGTTAGCTTTTAATACTGATACAATATTTGATCAAAGTCAAACAAGATATCTAAAATCAAGACAAAAAAAGCCAAAGAATAGACATTAATGCATGAAATTAGTAAAATAAAAACTCCAAATACAGTTCTGACTCCACAGCTGCAGAGTTCCACTTATTCACAAGCAAACAAAACAAAGAATCAGCACGTCCATTCCAGTGGCAGCCTACATTTCCCATAGTTCACTAACATCTCAGGCTGCAGTAACACAATAGGTTTCAGGTTCAGCTGGACAGAGTTAAGGATTCGCCCTCCTCTCGATTCTCCGCCCCTTGCTGGTGGCTGCAGCTGATGCTCCTGGCAGCTTCTCTATTGGGTTTGGAGTAAAAGAAATCAAAAGGTTTCCTGACGCGAGACATTCCTTCTTTAAAATCCCTGCAGCGGTTTGAACCGCCCTTTCTCTGTATCTCAGTGGCGCCCCTGAACATGCTCATAGGGTGCCGATTTTAGGGCGTCACAGCTACAAAAAATATAGAATTTCATTTATTTATTTACTTTGCCTGTTTACATTTATGTCTTCACTGAAGAAGATATGACATGAAATAAATTTCTCGGGGGCACCACTGTGGTGGCCAGCATTTCTCAGTGGTCCATCTCTCTGCCCCCCCCTCCTTGTAGACGCCACTGTTAAGTACCAAGAAAAAGGTCAAATTCTCTTCAACATGTTTCAGAAAAGACACGCAGGAAGTTTGGCTGCTCTATTCTCCAGGCTTTGTGACGGTAGAGTAGAGAGTGGTCTCTGCTGGAGGATGTGCAGAGGCATTTTGATCACTACCAGTGGTGGGATCTCCGCCCTGGATATTGACGCTGGCGTAGTGCAGCTGGTCTGCAGGTGGGTTCACTGTAGAATACAGAGTGCAGACTGTGTTTGCTTGTTTGTTCTGCATCTGTATCTCTTCATATTGGTGATCTCTATCGTTTCTCTGGAAAACAGAACAACAATTAGGACGAGTTCCAGAGTAGCGACGAGAAAAATGATCCTGTTGTTATCAAATGTAAATGAGACACAAATACAGACCTCTGCACTTTGTATTGTGTTTATCTTCTGTTCTGATGTTTCCCCTGAAGCACAACATGCAAACATAGTGAATATTTAAATATTACTACAGGATATTTATGTTTTGTTTGGGATATTTTACGTCTTGTCACACAGTCAGTTTTTATGAATTTATTGGCACAAAATCTGAGTTTTAAGTTGCCAAACTGCTAAATGAAAAACCATGCTTATGACAGAAATTGATTTAGATTAATGTTTCTATTTTTTACACAGCCGCCCCTAACCTTGTCTGTTGCAGAGTTTCCGTCTGCACAGTATTAAGACAATCGCAAGCACCACCACGATCACAACACCACAGACAATACCAGCAATCATTCCTGCAAACAAAAGAAACAGCAGAAACAAAATATTAATTTGGGTAAATTGACAATTCGGCTTTTCAAGACGTCATGTTACAGTGTGAAAAAAAAAAAAAAAAAGGACAATCCCTCTTTTACACAGCTTGAGTCCATTCCTTTCACATGTACAAAACAAAAACACATTTTAAAAATGTTTTTATAGAGCAATAATAACTCCTTCTTATGGAAGAGGATTAGAGTTGCTGAAAAAAAATAATTCTTACTTTTTTTCACAAAATTATGACCTTTTATCACTAACATATGCAGATTTATGCACAACATTTATGTTATCTAAATGGTGAGGGGGATCAAAACAACCTGTGATTGGTGACTGTATGTGCAAACCACCAATTGTCCTGATTATTATATATAAACATGTGTTCTCACCTTAATCTCGTTAATATTTCTTTTGCTGTACTACATATTATTCACACACCAGATGTATTTTACTCATATTGGCAGCTATACCTACAATGTAGTCTCTGCTTTATTACCTTAGAAAACATTTGTAGCCGAGTGGTAAATTTATATTTTCCACTTTGGTTGAATATCTATCCCATTTAAGGTGTTGATTTATTTTTATGTTACAGCAGCAATGCTTCTGAGTGATTTTGTTTTGCTTTTATTATTTTACAGTTTTTCTCAATTGTTTCCATACATTTTTTTGAAAGCCTGCCACATGCTCTCAGAACTCTACATACAAATATAAAAACATACACACAGTGTGTTTCTTGTGAAAATGGTGAGTTAATTTTCTTCATGAAAATTGTGCCAAATGCAGAAAATTGTGTGTTATTTTGAAAAAAATATTTAGATTTAGAACAGCAATTTCAGTGTAAACAGGAATTGTGCCTGTAGTTTAGCAGAACTGGTTCCGTGAGTTGGTGCATGAGTTACATGTTGTGGTCTTTATTTGTGTCTCAAGTACTATGGTTTGTGTGTAAACAATGGAGGAAAATTGTATTTCTTATTTGCATGTTTTGCATATTTACAGTTTTTCTCGCTGAGGTAGTTGATCTGTGTTGCACATTTTGGCCACAATTACAATTGATTACTGGTTCCCAAGACTGGAAAAGAAATGCATTTTGGGACTTCCTGTTGTGCTGTATTACAATGGCTGCAATCTGTGGTATATGATATGGCGCTAATTCTGGCAAAAAAAATGGTAAATGTGGACATAACATGTTGATAGATTCACATTTAAGTGTGAATCTACTTAAATGTCAGTATTTTAATAAGACGGTGTATTTCCTAAAAGGATTGTTCAGCAGACCTGCAGGTCGGCCATTTCCTGCGTTAAGAGCTGATATAATAATTCATGTAACAATTCCACACATTCTAAATTAGTGTGCAATTCTCCGTATTTTGCTTTTGCAGCCAAAGACCACAGCCGTATTTCTTTTTATTTTATGTCTTGTGTTTTCTTTTGTGCAGTTTTTGTTATTCTGGAATTTTGCAGCATGTTTTCTGTGCTTGTCAAATAGATGAACAATAAAATTAAACGCAACAGCCCCATCATTTATAATAACAACAACCAACAGCTGTTTTTTTATCTGGTGGTAGTTCTTGGTTTTTACCGTCGCCATGCAAAAGATAAAAAATCAAATAACACAGTTAGAGCACAAACAAACATTTTAAAAATGTTTTTGTAGAAAGATATCCTTGTATACTTGGTGTTCTATGGCCTTCATGTTTACCATATTAATCCTCCTGTCCTGTTCATTTCTGAGGCACAGCAATAATGATCCTGGGTCAATTTGACCCGTTGAGTGTTTAATCATGCAATAGTATCCGAAACCAAAAAATTCCTCCAAAACATTTTTGTATTTGATTATTAACTCCAATACTAACCATTTCAATCAATATTTGTGCAATGATGTTTTTCTATTTCTCACAAATTAAGGATCAATGACGACAACCTACTCATTTACTCATTTGGACATAAAAATGAAATTTACATTTCTTATGTCCACTGAAAAAAACCTAGACACAAAAAAACTATAATTTCCTTGAAATTGATCTTTCATTAAAAAAAAATTACATTTTGATTTTTTTTTTTTTTAATGGGTGATCTTTATAATTGAACTTGAGACACGTATACTGTTCTGGGTCAAATTGGCCCGCTGATTAAAATCAAGATAAATGAGTCATTTCTCCCACTTCTGCTGAATGTCACTCAGTGTGGGTGGAGTTTGTCCACAGGAACAGAAAATGTTCCCGTCAAAAGTTGTATGAACACCTGCTTTCTCGCAGTTTCCTAGTGAAGTACAGAAAATAGTGAGAAATAGGGCTTGTGTGACATACATACAGGCTTGTGTGCGTGCATGTATGTGTGTGGTGTGTGTGTGTGTAGTGAAATATGGTTCACAGCTGCCAGGAAACATAGAATTGGACATTTTTTTTAATCTTTTTTACCCTTCAATTTGACTGCCGGGTCAAATTGACCCAAACAGTATCTATGTAATATGTAGACGCAGGGAGGATTACAAATGTGTAAAATGGATACATTTTCAATTAATATGTAGAGTGCACCTATTAAGACAAATAGAAAAAGTTTCATGCAAAAGAAAAATACTTCCAACTATTTTGGAAAAAATTTTAAACTTTAAAACGAGTCAATTTGACCCGGAACATAACAGGAGGGTTAAAGAAATAATCGCAAATGGCAGACATAAAGTTACAGTGCAAATAAACAAGACATTAAAAATGTTTTATAGGATGATAATAACTCCTTCTTTACCTGTTTTTGATCCTTGGGTTACTTTTTCATCGTCTAAACAAGATAACCACGAATAACAGACTTAGAGTTACAGTGCAAAAAAAACAAGACATTAAAAATGTTTTATAGGATGATAATAACTCCTTCTTTACCTGTTGTTGATCCTCCGTTTCTTTTTTCATCGTCTAAACAAGATAACCACAAATAACAGACTTAGAGTTACAGTGCAAAAAAAACAAGACATTTAAAAATGTTTTATAGGATGATAATAACTCCTTCTTTACCTGTTGTTGATCCTCCGTTTCTTTTTTCATCGTCTAAACGAGATAACCACGAATAACAGACTTAGAGTTACAGTGCAAAAAAAACAAGACATTTAAAAATGTTTTATAGGATGATAATAACTCCTTCTTTACCTGTTGTTGATCCTCCGTTTCTTTTTTCATCGTCTAAACGAGATAACCACGAATAACAGACTTAGAGTTACAGTGCAAAAAAAACAAGACATTAAAAATGTTTTATAGGATGATAATAACTCCTTCTTTACCTGTTGTTGATCCTCCGTTTCTTTTTTCATCGTCTAAACAAGATAACCACAAATAACAGACTTAGAGTTACAGTGCAAAAAAACAAGACATTTAAAAATGTTTTATAGGATGATAATAACTCCTTCTTTACCTGTTGTTGATCCTCCGTTTCTTTTTTCATCGTCTAAACAAGATAACCACGAATAACAGACTTAGAGTTACAGTGCAAACAAACAGAAACAAAGATGATCTTTAGAACTTCATCTGGTCCTAGTCAATTTAGGTTTTCCTAAAATGGTTTCATTTTGTTGGTTTGCTCATATGTTTGCCACCCATAAATATCTTATCCTACTTTTATCTCCTCAATTACTAACAAACACACCAGTACTGCGGCAGTGCAAGCAGATTATGTATACTATGAAGAACGGACAAAAACACTAACGTTATTCACATTTTCTGGCTGCTGACAGGTGGGATTTTTCTCGGTGTTGGACCTTTCAGTGATCCTTGTAACGTCAACGTAGAACTCATAATTTGAATTTACTAATTGTGAGCTGTTAATTTTGCAACAAACATGAAAGCGCGACAGTTTTCCACCATTCGAGGTGAACCCAACTCGAGACATGATAACCACAGTGACGACGGCAGCAACTTCAACAAAAATTGGAAAAACATTTTTCATGTGTGCATGTCATTACTGAAGTTTTTATGTCAATGTGCAACATAAAAGACGGCCTTTGCCGTTTCATTCTATATAGTAATGAAAATATATATTCTTGCTATAGTATTGATTAAATGTATTAAAAAATTTAATTTCTAAAAGATAATTTATACTATTATTTATTTTTGCAATGTTGTAATACTATTACCACTCCATTAAAGTACTATCTTGAATATCCAAGTTTTCTAATTTATAAGACGTATGCATAAACCATTAAAGTGTTATGATAGAGGAGGCATTTACATGAAAGGGTGGAAACAAATAGCAGGTGTTTCTTACCACAACCAGAGTCAGAATCACAACCAGAATCCCTGTTGGACCTAATCTTCACTAGTAGTGGTGGTAGTGGTGACTCTCCCTTTTCTGGATAGGTCTGGACTGTAACCGGGTCTGAACAGCAACAAAGTATAAGTGACAAAAAGCATAAGGAGCATTACTTGACGTAAAATTGATCTTAAAAAATAAACTTAACTCATAGAAGTAAATATGGAAAGAAATATATAACAGCTCTAAAACAAACAGCTCTGGTTTCAATGGGTTTTAAGTATTTCTTTTTTTTTTTTTTTTTACCCTTCACAATAACAGTGAAAAGGAGGCTGTGGTTGCAAGCAACCTATCTGTGTTGTGTGACTTGCACCATATTTATGAAGTGGACTTTTTTGTTAGCTTTATCTATGCATAATTCAACTGGTCCCTCATTGAAATGATGTTACAAGCCAAACTATCAACAAGCCATGTCAAAACACAGGGAGAACATATTAATATTATGCTAGCATGGCAGCAAGTTTCACTGCGCAAAAATGTCTGCAAAAAGCAAAACTTCAGATGCTTTACAACAAACATTGAAGCTTTGAGTGTTTTAGGTGGCCTGTTGTTTGGAAAGTTTTATAGCTTTTTCATTCACATTAAGCCAAATGTTGGAGGAGGAACTGCTGAACACCATTTCAACCTGAGACATGATTATTGGTCTAATGTTATTTGGAGATTTTTCAGATCTCATAGCTTCAGAGAAACCCTTTGTACTATGTTTTTATAAGGGCGCATCATATTGATAATTTCTTAAACAGCGATTCACTCATTTAGATCAGTACTCACTCAGAACATGGAGGACGACTTCCTGCAAACAAGTGATGAAATCATCTTTTTTCAAGGCACACCAGTATTTGCCCGAATCCTGCTGAGTCACCATGGAGATGTCCACCTTGTACAATCCTCGCTGCTTATCATCGCTGAGGGAAATCTTTGCCAGTTTTGTGTAGTTTGAAAGCTGAGCTGAAATTATATTCGCGCAGCCGTTGTTTCCGTCGAGTCTGCAGAAGTTTCTGATGCTGTTTTTATCGGCTTGTGAATATTTGCAGGTGAAGGAAACAGAATCTCCAGTGTATGCTGTTTGGTCCACTGATGCACTTTTGCCTTTGGGAGAATTAAAGAATTCAATCACGATTGTTTATGTTTATTAAAGGCACGTTTTGGTTTGTTCTAAGCTGACTGTTAACATTTAGATACCATTTATGATTCAAAATAAGACATTATCGTGATTGCTAATTATTCTCAATGTGTTTGAGTAAAATGCATTACTGCGTTTAAATCTGTCTAGATATATTTTGTTCTTTTCAGTAACTGTAAGTACGCGCTAACGCATCATTTTTCTACTGTTGCTGAAATACAAAGCAGTAAAAAGAAGAAAACACATATTTAATAGTTAATAAATGTAACACAGTCGTATTCTCAGGTACATTGTTTCTTTTTAATTTCTGTTTTGCTCCTGATATAATTTGTAAAGACATTTCAAAGTATGTTTTACGACCAATGTACTTACAAGGGGTGTTGAGGGGCGCTCCATTATTCTTCACTTCTAAAGGTAAACTTCCCCTGACTGTCATGAAAAAATTTAACAAAAGGAATTTCATTTTCACACACTTAACTTGTTTAAGTCCCAAATCACTTTATGATGTAAAAAAAATATGCTCTTACCTGTCAGCAACCAGACAATAGTTGTAAAATATATCCTCATTGTGGAGTTCAAAACTGCTTGAACTGAAACTAATATTGGCCTAAAACTTTTCCTCAGGAAGTCAGATCCGTGATCGCTTCTGTTCTTTTTGTTGTTTTTTATTTTTTAAATTATGGTTTCAGCTTCTCCTTTTTTCTACAGGACTTGATGCATTTGCATGTCATTTGTAAGAGCATCTGCCTCCGGCGTGAGAAGGAGAAGAAATGCAGAAGCGAAAGCTGGAACCTGATTCATATGCAGAGTGAACCTCCACCTGCTTCATGTGACAAAAACATGGCTCCGCTTCACTGAACAATGTCCACAGTGTACGACTTATCTTTAGATCAAAAACAATTAGCATACCAGCTATTTAGTTTCTCGGGGCACATTATGTTAACATATTTCACCTGGAGGTAAAAGTGGAATATTCAAAGCTCAGGCTATAATAAGAAACATGTTTGAATTTTGACTGAGTTGATTTTCATGTGTGAACGTAGCCTGGCACTTTGCTGAAGTAGATCTTTCATATTACTGCAGTTTGAGGTGTAGGATATTATTTTTGCATGGATGAACTAATCCAGTCCCAGTTTTATTACCAGATACGTCCAGATAGAGGCATTTTTCAGATGAGCCGTTTCAGAGTCCCTGGATCACATTTTGTTATGCTGCAACCTTTAATTGTTGGGATTTTATGGGACAAAGATGAAAAAGTGCACGATTGTAGAAAAAAAAACATTTTCAAACAAATGGAGATCTGAATAGTGTGATCTAGATTTGTATTCAGCCTTCCTTTCTACCAGATACAGCTGCAAGTATTTTGGTGTAAGTCTCTAAACGTTTTTGTGAAATCGCTCAAACTCAGTCGAATTTCACTAAGAACTTATACAAACATCCATTTTCAAGTCACGATGTTCATTCTCAGCTACATTTGCTCTGGCCTTTGACAGTACATTTAAATATTACCGAAAAGCCTGTTTATTTATTGTGCAATTTATGCTGTTCATTTGATCAAAGGATGAATTCAGATCTTATTTTCTCAGAGAATGGAAATTCATAACTCTTTTAGAATATGAAGCTGCACCAAACTAGGTCAACACAAATAGCAACAGATATGTAAATTCTTAAAATGTTGCAGTAATTTACATAGGTTACGTACTTTACAGCATTGAGTGAGGATAGTTTCTGTTCAGTCTGGACCTCTGTCAGAGAAGTATAGTTTTAAAATGGTTTTTTATTGTTATCTTTAATGGACACTTCAACTTTTGCCTTGAGTTTGGAAGGAAAGACTGTGTGTGTGTGTGTGTGTGTGTGTGTGTGTGTGTGTGTGTGTGTGGGTGGGTGAGTGTGTGTGTGTGTGTGTGTGTGTGTGTGTGGGTGTGTATGTGTGTGAGGGCGTGTGTGTGTTACTCGGGTAGTAAGTAAATTACTACACGTCTTTTTCCACCGTTAATGTGACACACACCCTGTGTAATTTAACAGCCTACAACCTGTTTGATAGGAAAAAAAGCTGTTTTTATTTGTAACCCAATTCTTCCACAGAATTTTAAAGCATTTGCATGTTGTTTCCATAACAGGATGTGGAGACAAACAGTCAGAAATGCGTAACATTAGTTATTCAGCTCCTTCATCACATCATCTCACCAACATGCTGCGAATTATTTCTTATGGTCAGCAACGATTCAAGTTATTTAAATTTATACTTACATCCGCTTTATAGTTAGCTATTTATGAAGAGCTTTTTTTTTGTTTTTGTTTTGCTTAAATGCATATGTTGCATTCATGTTAAATATTTGTTCATAACCAAGTTATAGAGATTGATCACTAGATAACAACATATTTTATGTAAAAAAACAACAACAAACAAACAAAAAGAAAACTGTGGGGTCATTTTGGTTCAAAAGCATTTTTAAACAAAGTTTATTCCACCTGTGGTTTGATCCTTAACTACAAAATGTTGCGCAGGATTTACTTATTTTGAGACAAAACTTAAATGGCAAAAAAAGTTATGCACTTGATTTCAGAACATGTCACCCACGAGGTGATTTTAAAATTATAAAGATTTTGACTCAAACAAATAATTTATTGGAATAATTTTAGAATTTGAATGAATGATCAAATAAAAAAAACATTAAAAACATTTATTTATATGTGATTTGTTCTAAAAGAAACAAACCAGAGAGATTACCACTGAAACTTCTAAGACATAAAAATGTGCAACAATGCAGAGCAACTAATCAAGAAAGTAAAAAAAAATATATATATATATGTATTTTTTGACAATTAGAAACTGTCCACTAGATGACAGTATTGTTTTGACTTAACATGAACAGAGTTTTGTCTTAATATGTATTAATATTTTTGTTGGATCACTGTTTGAAAAAAAAAAAAGTTAGATTATATAATTAGATATTCCAACCAATTTTTGAAAAACTTCTATATACTTTTTTATAACAACATGGAAATTTTATTTCTTTGCTCCTTTTGAGTTTTCATGTATGAAACTATTTAGCCTAAATTGTAATTTTCTGTATAATTAATGTTGCTTTAAGAGGAAAATAAAAAAAAATCCAAAGTATTCAAAGCTAATAAGAAGGAAAAAAGTTGAGTATGAAATTAAATAAAAGTTTCGCATATTTTTAAAATCTTTTTGTGCTGAGCGTTTGAAATAATTTATAATGATAATTTAAAAAAAAAACAGCTGACAACTGAGCCTGAGTGAAATACATATTCTGATTTATAGGACACATGAATAAACTTAAAAAACATCTGCTGTAATCACTAGATATAATTTTCTCAGTCAAAGATGTGAAAAAATGATATTTGTCTGAACTTTGAAGCTGTTCAGCCGACAGGTTTGGAGTTGACAGATGAGTATGTGGTCAGTTCGGTTTGAGGAGAGGCAGCGCTGCAGGCTGGGTGTTTGCTGAAGATGACGGTGGAATAACAGAGGTCATCTGACTGGATCTCAGGCTCTGAACGGCTGTTGGAGTACAGAACCTCCGGCTGACCCGCGTTGATCCTGAAATCTGGCTCCCCAGTGACTGATGACGCGGCGTTGGCATGTTGGGATTTCTTCTGGATTGAGGGCTTCGAATACGTAACATCATCTTTTTTTCCTGAACAGAGCGAGGAAACACAGAATAACTCTGCAAACCAGACAACATTCATACACTACAACGGATAAACATGAAGCAAGAATAAGTTATAAAAACAGTAAACTACTATACATCATTTGTTCTCACATCTCACTTCTTTCTGTTACAAATAAGTTTTTATTTAGACATTTGAATACGATGGAGTATTAGGGCGATGCTAAGACAATACAAAAAGAAGAAAAAATTACAAGAATGAAGTCATAATATTCTGACTATAAAATTCTTGACTTTATCCTCATTTATTTCTTAGTTTTTTGTAGCGTGTCCCTAATACTCCGTTGTATTTGTTCTTCCAATATAGGCAAGAAAATAAAATGTTAGTAGATACGGAGTGGTTGCTTTTAAAGTCGTGAACATGTCAGTGTTTTTAATCACTTATTCCATCACTTCATGTTACATTCGAAGTGACGTGAGCCGGAGAAACTCTGCCTGAAACCGACTTCCAGACCTAATCGTGATCGATCTTCAGCTTTGTAGAAAAGAGTTTGGAAAAATCTCAAAAGGACTGACCTCAAAAGACGGCACCAGATAATGACGGCAGAATAAAACGTCTCGTCTTTTTTTATATCCAAAGAAAATGTTGAAAAATGTAAATTTTAATGAAAACCTGTTAAATATTGTCAACTTTACTTGTGATCAACATGTGTTTAAATGTGCTAGTAGGTTGGTTATGGGCAAGTTTCTCTTTGTTCTGTGTGTTTGACACCACCTTAAAAGTGCGTTTCAGTGAGTGTGTTTTGCACCTTTCGACATGCTGACGTCTCTTTTTCTGAGTCTGAAGAATAACAGCAGGACGGTCGCCAGAGCCAGCACCGCCACACCCAAGACCTGTTCCAAGATACACCATCTGACCTGGAAAAAAAATATAACTAGAATTAAAAACAAGCTCAGCAACGGTAGACTGATAAGAACAAATTTTCTTATCAATAAGGCACTAAGACGGAAATGCTTACTAGAATCCATCATCTTCAGGTTGCTTCCTGGACTCTCTATTACAGAAAGCAAAAGGAAAACTTTGACAGGTTTTCATGCTCCAGATTTCATCACATGCTTTTGAGACGAAACAAACCCGGTTCAGAGAAGCTTCCTCATCAGCAAAAGGAAACGGAGCTAATATTTTTATCTCGACAAGAAGTCATAATGTTACTTCTCCCACAGGAACAACTTTACTCACCTTCTGCTACAGTGAGGGTCACTTCGCCGTACGTGTCCACTCCAACTCTCTCAATGCCACACCAGTAAACTCCTCCATCGCTCATTTCCAGGTTTGATATTGTTACATAGAATGTGTTCCCATTATCTTTTATAGAGTACTTCCCCTCTCGCTGCGTGCTGCTTTTTATCAGGATGTCTGCGTCAACGCACGTTCCTTTGCAGAAATATTTGACATTGGTGGTGGCATAAGAATGAGAGCATGTTATTGTGACTGATCCCCCCACAGTTCCTGTTACTGACGTGGTTTCAGTCTGAAAGACCCCTAGACAAAACAGAAACACATAAAGCCAATTTCTGAACAGACTTTTGACAACAACAAAAAAATCCTCCAAGTGTGACGTTTCTGAATTTCACAGATTAGTACCATAAACACGTAGTGGCGCCTGTAGCAAAGATCAGAGCCTTAAAGAAGTTTGTCTTTTGTACCAGCAGCAAAATCCAATCTTATATTGAAAACATGTATTCAGTGGAGGAAAAAACACGTTTGAGATAATATCAGGTTTGGGTTGTTTGGGGCTGTTGTTTGCTTTTCTCTGGTAACACAATCATGGGCAACCCTGACAAATCATTAATCATCAGAAATGAACGTTAAGTGAAGAATTTAAAGGAATTGTTAGCATTTTATGTATACATTTGCAGCTGTCAAGAGTGTCAGACATGTTGACCACTGTGCTAACCGCTAACCTCGCTGACAGACATGTTGCATTTGTCATGACAAAACTGTGAAATCACTTCGATCAAACTGATCTCAGTTGGTTAAAAACAGACTCGGGCTCATTTCCAAATTCCTCTCAAATAAACCGGGTTTTTGCAGTTCATGCTGAAGTGTTGCACCATTTTATTGGTTCATTTCTTACTTTTACTGTTTTACCTTTTAGTAGATGACTGTCGTCATCGTCCTTTCTTCTTTCACTCAGTAGTTTAGTTGAGTGTTACTGGCCTTTTGTCCACAAGATGAAAGGCAAAAAGCATTCAGTCAAGGTGTGACGTGTTTATAGTTAATCAGATGTTACTCTTGGTGTATGAATATTTTTGAACTTTGTTGTAAAAAACGGACAACTCGCAGTAAATTTAAGCTAGTACACTCAGTTGTTCTTAAACACCTTGTCTGCTGGTGGCGGTCAGTGCACCCGTTGTTAGTGCAACCCCGGAGCAGCCGTGGCTACCGTCCAGTAGCTCACCACCGCCAGTGTGTGAATGTGTGTGTGAATGGGTGAAAGACTGATTGTCTGTGAAGCGCTTTGGGGTTACTTGACAAAGAACTACACAAGTAGTGTGTAGTTCCTGTCGTAAAAGCAATATTTCAAAATGATGCACAACAAAACTCGACTAGGTCATAAGTTAATTTTGCCAACGTACACATGATAAAGATGGAAATGGAGGTAAACAAAGATCACTGTCTGGGAACCGCAGCATTTTCCACTGTGAGATTGCTGTACTGCAGTCAAAGGTTTATTTATCTTTAAGGGTTTTTACACATTTTTGCGAGCGCTACCAACAGATAAGGGTGCAGCGCATCTTAGCAGCAGATAAGCAAAAAACTGAAATGAAGCCATTTTCAGCGATAAAAAATAAAGCGTAAAATGTTGTGTTTTCATCTTTTATGTTGTGCTTATCTTTTCACCGCTGCAAACTGTGACATTAAAGAGATAGCTACACTGTGAAACATTTGAAGCTGGTTTAACTTGAAAATGTTTGTCCACCTGCTGCCTTGAAAATGCAATTCAAGTCAACAAGGAAATTTTATTGGTTTTTAACTCAGAAATTAAAGTTCATGAAGTTGATTTAACAACAAGAGACAAGTTATCTAAACATTGTTTTTTTTTTTCTTAAAGTTCATTAATCTTGACTGGTGAGTTTTAACTTAATGCTGCAATTTAAGCCAAATAGTTATTTCACTATATGCAAGAATTAAAAAAAAAAACTAAAAAACGTACTACTCAATATCAAGTTAAAATAACTACTTATTTTACTTTAGAATAATTTTAATTCTTGTTTCAAATTGCATGAACAAAATTTCTGATCTGATAATGAAATTTCTTAAGCATTATAATGAATTCTCCTCAAAAACATTTAGTGTGAACGGGACATTATCCTTACGCTTCGTAAACTGTCAGTTCATTAAAATAATCATTTGCCTTAACACACAAGACTCAGATCAATGTAACGCACTTTCATCTCAAGATACAAAAACACGCCGCTAAGCATTCTGGGAAATAATTCTCACTACTCTCTTTTTCTGCTTTCAGTTTTTTTTTTTTTTTTTACCTAAAAACTCTAATTTATTCAACTCTTGGAGCTTTGACAAAATTAATAAAAATGTTAACGCAACTTACTGCTGTAAATGTATCTTCCACAAACACATAAATTTAGGTTTGAAATCTAAAACTCGCTAAATTTGTTTAACTTAAAGAGTAGAAGATAGTAGACGCAACTAAAAGCTGCTCAAATTGTTTACAGTGTACACACATCCACAAGAACAGCTTCACAGCACTCCTGTGTTCAAAGGGTGATAAACTTTACAGAAGAAAAAATGGATAGTACATTTGTGAAACACATTCATTTATATCTTTTTTAAAGCCCTAAATGTTGTTTTCCACCCCCAGAAGAACCAAGTGAGTTTCTAAACCGCTGTAGAGAAATGTTCAACCACAAAAGATGAGGAAGAGAGGAAGATTTCAGGGGATGAATTAATAAATCGAAGTGAATTTACCTTCCAGAACGAGGACAACAGAAAGAACCAAACTCCTCTTCATGATTTCCAGATGGTTTGCACGTCCTGCGTCGGTTTTCTTAACCCAGACATCAAGATTGAGGAAATCTGTCTGCGCAGCTGCTTTTATTTTTACTCAAGTTCCTTGCTGTTGTTGCACTTCCCCACTTCTGACCAATCTTCTATTTTAAAATGAAGACATTCCTTTGCTTCTCACATTTTTCTTTCTTTAGCTCATTTGCGTGATAGAAGGAACTTCTTCTGGTACACTAACCTCAATGTTTGGTCAACTTAAATAAGTCATAAAGAACTTATTACACCAGAAGAAACTCTTCATCGCCAGAAAGAGGTAAAATTCCAATCTTTTGTAGATTTGCAAAGTTGTAGATTTGCGTTATGCTGTGGTACACACAGGAGGAAACAGTATGTCCTGTTTTGCTGACAGAACCTGGCTGCAGTGAACTGCTGACTGGTTCACTACACAACCAGTTGCTTGTGTGAAATAAAAACAGCTTTTGCCAATTTAGTTGAGCATAGATTATAGCTTTAACCTCAGTTTCCTTCCCTGTTACCATTTCCCATCTGCTTCCCAAGAGATGGCCTTCTTACTTGTAGTTGTGCTCTATAAACCTTATAATTGTATTTCAAACAAAAAGTACTTTTCTACATTTATTCTTTTTGATATTTCACTGCCAACACCAAAACTAATCAAAAAACAAATTTAAGATTTTCTTTTTCTCATAATATTTCTTTTTAGAGCCAACTTTAGATGCTTAAAATGGTCTTTTTCCCCCCCCCTTTTTTTTTTTTTTTACATATTTGTTAAAACTGTCACTATATATTGCTGATACAATCTGAGAGGGATAAAGAATCAGAGCCAGGAGGAACCGATCATCCTTGTGTACGCACAAATGACAACAAACCAAACACTGAACCAAATACAGAGAAAAAGCAGAGACCAATGTGATCTTAATAGTGCCTTTAACATTCCTGCTAGCTTCATTGTTCTCTTTCTATAAATTACAAGTCTTGATATTCCAACCCGCAGTCAGAACCAAAGAAGCCTTTTGGACGTGGGGTGAAACATTTTCAAGAAATAAGAGGAAAAGTCCAGGTACCTTCTATTTGACCACATCAGAATGTCCTGGATGATTGATCTACTCCATGGTAATGAGGACAATATGTAAAATAAACCAATCAGGTCTTAGAAGGCGATACATGCAAAGTGTCAGGCTCAGTCACTAATCATTCATTTGTGCCATTGAGACACTGGCATGGTACATTTTGCCTAAAAATGTCACACTTTCACGACACTTGGAGAAGAACTTAAACAAAACAGTCTAGCATGATGTGATTGCTTTTATTTAAAACAAAAATGTAGCAAGTACAGCTCACTTATATTGATAATTACAATTATTTAATTTTTTGCAATTCTTACCAAAGCAAAAATCTAAAGTAAACACAGATCAAAGTTAATACAGTATTGGATTTCAAGTGTTTACTGTTTCGAATGATAAACCGTTATCCAGTTCTGTCCTTCCAAAAAACACAAGTATCAAGGCGATGCACTGCAAAAACACAAAATGTAGTTCCCAGTGCATAAAATCCTAGTACACTTGAAATAAGACCAAACTAACTTGCAGTTTAACAAAACATTTTTACCACATTAGTGAAATAACCTGCCAGTGGAAAAAGCACTTTTTCATAAATGTCATGAAGTTGTTGACTTAAAAAAATTGTTTGTAAATCTCATCCTGCGTATTAAAAATGGAACTTGTAAGTTAGTTTGGTTCTACTTTAGGTCAACTAAGATATTTGCATTAGAAACCAGTTCAAAAATATTTCGATTTTTTTTTTCAGTGTATTAATTTGCTTATAGTGATCTTTTAAAAACACTATGATGGATGATTCTCCAGTTTCAGACAATGCCTTATCATGTTTTCTCGATTCTGGAAATATTTCCAAACAGACTTTCTTTGTGGCAGTTTATCAGATTGGCAGTGTGCAGCAACAGGTGGGAGAGGGACAGCTCACATTATGCTTAACATCATTGGAGAGAACACATCTGCACATTTTTTAATCTCATTAAAGCCGCTTTCAACTGTGCAAACACCTTTAATAAGATGCAAATAATTCTGATAATTTACCTTCTTCATTTATCACAAACAGCCGACAGAAATCTGTTTCATTTCACTGAGCGTGACATGAGAAATCTGCCTTTCCAATAGTATTGAAAGAAAATAAATGAAAATGTCTGTTTTAGATTAAATCCCTCCACTGTAGCTGAATGACATTGTTTTCCTGATCCTTGTTGACTCATCAAAATGCTGAAAATTATTTTAAAACTTTTTTCAGTTTTCTTACATTTTTTTGAAAGAAAAAACGGTTTAATTTGTCCATATTGTCAGATAAGTTGATTTTGCATCCAAGTAGGTGAATATATCTTAATACGACTGTAATTTTGTACATTTTCACAATAAAGTAATGACCTTCTTTTAGCAAGTAGGTCAGCAGCGTGCAGGTAGAAGGAGCAGAGAAAAGTCTGGCACTTCTTCCTTCATGTCATTGAAGGAACTTCAAACTATAAAACTGAGAGAAAAGTCTGTCACTTTTTACAGATTGGTATAACTTAATACCAACAACCAACCCACACACTGTTCCTGGAATAAGCTACAGTATATCAGTGGACAATCTGCTCTTTTGGAGCTTGTTGTTTGGAGCTGCAGCTCCCGTGAAGACTGTGGTAAACATGGTTTTCCAGTCGGCCCCGGTCCAGAAGCTGGTACTGGCAGATATGTCCCAGTACGTCTACATCGACGTATTCACCGAGGCTGCAAGAGATGGTGGACTCCCTATGCTCCTCTGTGAAGCAGGAGTAGAGGTCAGAAGGTGGCCGAGGCAAAGCGGAGAGGTCAATGCAGTCCGGATGCGAACACCCGCAGGGCTCTGGTGCCGCTGCCGCCGAGGGCATCATCGTCTCATAGTCAGACGACGTCTACAGGGAGGACAAGTCAGTGGCGTCAATGAACAAGTCATGGAGTTAGAGCAGATTTTTACATTATAAGATCAATTAAATGTTCGCATAAGGTGGCAGATAGTGTGATTCTATACTTTTATCTTAATCTATAACACCCAACTACAAGGAGATAAGAATGGTAAACACTCAGTTTACATCTTGTATTTAACACGTCTAAAAGCACCAGGTGTGCCGACCTGAAAGAACATGAGGTCACTTGTGGTTGTGGAAGTTCAGAGTGATTAAACAAGCAATCAAGAGACTTACAAATAACTATTTTTAATGAACAGGAAACAGAACTGCCCAGCACTGAAGATGAACAAGATTGGTGAAATGTGATGTCGTTTAGTTATCCATTCATTCATCCATTCTCTGTACACCCTTGTCCCTAGTGGGTTTTGGGAGGTGCTGGTGTCTATCTCCAGCTAACGTTCCGGGCGAGAGGCCGGGTCACTCTGGACAGGTTGCCAGTCTGTTGCAGGGCAACACAGAGACAGACAAGACAAACAACCATTCACACTCACACCTAGGGAGAATTTAGAGAGACCACTTAACCTGACAGTCATGTTTTTGGACTGTGGGAGGAAGCCGGAGTACCCGGAGAGAACCCACCATGCACAGGGATGAACATGCAAAGTCCATGCAGAAAGACCCCGGGCTGGGAATCAAACCCAGGACCTTCTTGCTGCAAGGCAACAGTGCTACCAACTGCGCCTCTGTGCAGTCGTTTAGTTGTATCATTTGAAAATCGTTTCAGCAATCGTTTCTTGTGGCAGCTTGACCGCGCCTAATATGGAGAACATGACGTCAGCTGTCCAGACAAAACATGTGACAAAAACCGCAACAGGACTTGACCGCTGAGTTTCAGCTGAGGGAATTAGGGATTTGAGGATGCTGCAGTGCCCCCTTGTGGACTATAGATTACATTTATTTATTTTATATTGCTTTATTTAATCAGATAAACCCCGTTGAGATCTAGATCTCATTTTCAAGAGGGACCTGAGCAAAAATTTGCAATACATAACAACCTGGTTACAAGATAAAAACAATTAATACATATGCACAAGTATAAAACAATAAAATCAATTTAAAAACAATGACACTGTTTCATAGAATCTTGTTGCCTATCTTTAAGAACTGCTCGAAATAAGTCCAGTGAAATCATTTCCGACATCTTAAGTTCAGACTGCAACTGATTCCACTCTGTGGGGGCCAACACACTGAATGCCTGCTTCCCTTTTTCAGTTCGAATGCGTGGGACATGCAGAAGAATAATGTTATTGGAGCGAAGAGAACGAAAACTGACAGTTCTATGTAGGAGAGTGGATAAATATGCTGGGGTTAGACTGAGTAAAGATTTATACATCAGGATCATTAAATGATTGTTTCTCCGTACACTTAAAGGTGGCCATTCAGCTTTTGCGTACAAATCACAATGATGTGTCAGACGTCTACCACCGGTTATAAATCTTAAAGCGCAATGATACACAGTATTTAATGATTGAAGACATTTGGTCGAAGCATTCATATATAAAACATCTCCATAATCCAAAAGTGGCAGGAATGTCACTGCTACCAATTTTCTTCTAGCTTTGAGTGTAAAACAAGATCCATTTCAATAATAAAACCCAATTTTCATTTTCAATGTCCATAGTAGATTTGTTATGTGATTTTTAAAAGAGAGTTCATTATCTAGAATAAAACCAAGATATTTATAATTACTGACAAACTCGATTTGTGCTCCTACAGCAGTGGTAAGCAATCGGGAAGTTTCTGGTATTTTTCTAGCATGTGAGAAAACCATTGCTTTCGTCTTGTCCACATTCAAAACCAACTTCAGAGTTTGTAAGAGTGTTTGAACTACATTAAAAGCAGACTGCAAATATTGTATTGCCTGCGATAGTGATGCAGAATAGCAGTATATTATTAAATCGTCAGCATAAAAATGGTAAAAAGCATTTGACAGATTGTCACACAAGTTATTTATATAAATAGAGAATAAAAGCGGACCCAGAACTGAGCCTTGAGGTACGCCATTTAAAATAGTGAGAGTAGAAGAAGTGACACCAGCCAATTGGACTCTCTGGGTTCTGTTTGACAAATAATCAGCTACCCACATGGTAGCTTGATGTGAGAGCTACCATGTGTAGAATTTCAATTAAAAGTGTGTGATTTACTGTGTCAAATGCCTTCGATAGATCAATAAACAAAGCAGCACAATGTTTTTTGTTATCAAGAGCCTGGATAAGATCATTACAAACCTTTAACGTGGCAGTAACAGTGCTATGTTTTTTTTCTAAAACCATACTGTACATTTTGTAAAACACAATTAGAATCTAAACAATTCTTCAATTGATCTGCAACTAATTTTTCAAAATTTTGTGCTACGATACACAGTTTAGAAATTGGTCTGTAATTGTTAACCTGTGATGATTCCCCACCTTTGAATAGAGGCAAAACAAATGCTGATTTTCAGACACTGGGGATTTTGTTAGAGATTAGATTTAGATTAAAAATATGAGATAATGGCTCTGCTATAAACTCTGCAGCCAACTTTAGAAAAAAAGGATCCAGATTATCTGGCCCCGCCGATTTTCTGGTGTCTAGGCTTTTCCATTCTCTGAGAACCTCAGCTGTACAAATAGGGGGAAAGTTAAAAGTGGTGGAGTTACACTCATTATTCAAAAACAGCTCATCAGTATTTACATTTTGGCTAAATGAATTTAAATCATCAAATAGAGAGCCTACAGAAATAAAATGCTCATTAAAATAATTTAACATTTCTAATTTATCAGACACCTTTTTACTTTTTTCCAAACAAAATTTGGAAAGTCACTCAGTGGTGCTTGCTCAGTAGCTGATTTAACTGATTTCCAAAATTTCTTTGGATCATTTAAATTTTTTGTCATTTCGGCAAGGAAATAGTCTTACTTAGCTGTCTTGATTAATGAGGTACATTTATTCCTCAATTTCCTAAACCAAAGCCAGCTCTCCTCACCATTGTTTTTTCTTGCCCTAGCCCAGGCTGCATCTCTTTGTTTAAGCAGAGTCCCAATAGCTGGTGAAAACCAAGGATTATTTCTCCCCTTCACCCTAATTTTATGTTTAGGAGCATGTTTATTTATTAGTCTTGAAAACTCTTCATAAAAATACTGCCAGGCAAGGTCTACATTATCAAAAAGAGAGACCCTACATGTTCAAAAAAATTTAGACAAAAGCCGATGAAAAAAAACTCCCATAACTTGATCCCCAAATATCTGACTTCTCCCTGCACGCTGGGAAATTTATATATATTTTTTGTTCTCATATATTTTACACTAAATATTAGAAATAAGTGCCATATCTTTTTCCAATCCTCTTTCACCTCTAAGTTAAATAAACATAAATAATAAATAACATAAATAAAAGTCTTTTCATCTCCACAAAAATTAGACACGTTTGAAAGGCAGAAGGCGGTACGGTAATATTTCATTGTCAGCAGTGCTTCAGACAGCAAAAACATAAAGTTCAGAAGTGGATTAAAATGTCAAAGTTCAAAGGTTGTAATAGTTAAAAGGAACAAAGTGGAAATAAAGAAGAGCTTAATGAGCTGAGATTAGGGATTCATATTCAACATGTCTGCACACATCAAACAGATTTTGATTCCTTTGATCGTCCGAGGTGGGAGAGGATAGCTTTTTTTCCCTCCCCTTTAAAAAATCAGCACCAAGCTGCAGCAGGTACAGTGAAGACAATAAGAACCAAGAATGGATCCCTGAGGAACCCCACTAGTGAGCTCAACAGACATGAACCATTACTCCTATACTAATGCTTATATTTGAAAGGAAGGAACTAAATAATGAAATAGAGACTGTAAATTAACTACAACCAACAAGATCTTTTTACAGTTTTGTTGAATATGGTTTTATTTTTTTAGTCTGTTTTCTCAACTTTATTTGGAATAGTACTCTATTGCTCAGAGCTCACAGATACAACTTTGGAAGAGTTTTAAAAGCTAACCTCTTTAAATGATGCCCACACAAATAACATTTTGATCAGCACAGATAAGTACAAACAAAGCACAGTTGACTGATACATTTGTATATCTATATAAGAAAGGATGGTAGAGCAACTTACAGATTTAAGAGAAACTAAACCATTGTTAATGGTAAAGAGAAGTTACTCCAGATATTTAACTTGAGGCCTCAATGGGTGTTATTTTATTCAATTATTTTGCAAACCAACCTCTCTTTTCTGGCGAGGGGTGGATCTCCTGTGCTTCGCAGCCAGAAGAAGACATATTGTGAACAGACACACAAAGATCATCGCTCCAACGCACAATATAATGGTCAGGGACAGCTGCATGGTGAGCTCTGTATGATAATGAATAAATAAGAATTAACTTTAAAACAGCAAAACACTGACCAAAGTATATGGGAACGTATCAAAGTAATGTATTGAACAGAAAAGAATATAAAAACACATCAAAAGTATTACTAAACAATATTGTGGGGTCAAAGACCAATACTCACTGTGAACTGGTGCAGCCATGGTGGAGGCAGGGACTTTATACACTGGAAAATGTAACAATGCAATGAAGCTGAAGTATGTAACTTTTTAAAATATATATATACATTTTTACATAGTTGTTGAAACTGTCACTGTGTCGTGGCAGTATATGACAATCTGTGAAAAAATGGATCTCCTCTGCCTTCTCCCAGTGCCTACTAGAAACAACCAATCAGAGCCAGGAGGCGGGTCTGAGCACGGCCAATCACAAGCTCCAGTGGGGTGACTCATCCTCTCCCCTTTCATCTCTGCGACGCCGCCGCTAACACGTAATGTTTAGAATGCTAAGGCTAGTTAGCACGTACGCAGAAGACGGCAAATTAACGTTTTTCCTGTAACTGTAAGTTGTTTCTCCACCATTAGCACATGTAGCAGCATTGTTTGACAGCACTAGAACCCTCCTCCTGGTTCTGACTGGTAATTTGTAGGTGTTGAGATGAAGTCAGTAACTCTTGACTTCTTAACTCTGAACTCTTACAGCGGCTGTAACACTGACGGAGTTAATTCACTGACTCCGCCCCGAGAATCACAGGTAATCACAGGTAACGCAGAATGTTTGAGGAGTTTAAGTGTTGGAGGGAAAATATCGAGCAGGTGAACATTCAGTCAGATTCTTGGCTAATTAAATAGATTTGTAATAATCCGGTGTACGTTTTTCACCATCTTGAACGTGTACATACATATTTGTCAGAGTTATCAACCTTTCTGATCCCGGTTTTGTTTTTTCTTTGAAAAACTTTGAAAAAAGGCTTTTTCATGTTGAAAGCATATTCCACACTGATACCAGACATAATGTATGTTGTCACTATTCCAGCTGATATTCCAGGATATTCCAGCATATCCTTCTCATATGCATTTTGCAGCATGTTTTAATCCTTTATTGCCTTTTTTTTGCATATAATCACCAGTTTGCTTGAGAATGAATCGCCAGTCGTTAGCATCAGTCCCTCTTGGCCCCCTCACTCTTCTTCCAAGATTCAAGCTCCAAAAATGATTATGTAAATGTTAATATCTCTGTAATTGAGGCTTGTTGTTGGAGTTGTAGTAAAAATGTATTATATAAAAGTGTTGAAATCAAATCTGACAGAGTTCATCTGGGCCTGCTGGATTTGCCGTGTTGTTTTGAATCAGAGCGGTGCATTTAGATGGTAACAGCAGCTCAGCGAGGAGGCGGAGGAGATTGATCTTTTCACACATTATCTGTCCCATGACAAGCTGTCATGACCTGGTGACAGTTTTAACGAACACGTAAAAAAACATATTGTTCATAAAAGTGACATACTGTAGCTGTAAGTACAGAGGAGCAGCGTATAAATAACATGACTGTATCTCATCTCCAGTTGAATTTTACACAAAACAATGCTCAGGGATGTTTATTTGATGTGTATCGGCTGAAAGCTTCATAAACTCAGGGATTTATTTGAAGTTTAAAAGTTATGAATTACTAATATTTTCAAATATCAAATGTAAACATGTTGTTTTCATGCAGAAACTGTAATAACAGCAGCATGAGATTGTTTTTGGCTTATTTAAGCCAAGAGCAATTCATCTAACTTGACCTCCTTTGTATTTTGTCACCTTACACCCACAAACCTCCGTGTGCGTCAGTGGGATTTTACGAATTAGACCAACACGGGCGTCAAAGTTGTATTTGGGTATGTCTCTGCCGGCTTTATGCATATTGAAAGCCAAAAATCCCATTCTTTGGAAACTCTGTCTCTTGTTCTTCATAGGTACTGAGTGAAAAACATACAGAGCTACTTTAGCAAAGGAAATGCAGCATTTCGTTTGCCACTTTTTCTTTTTTTACAAAGTCAAATATAATTGTTCTCATTTCCATGTTGACGTGGTCTTGCAGGCCTTTTGCTACAGAAATTGAAACTTCTGAAAAGGAGAAGATGACATGGAAAACTAATATTACTCTGTTCTCATTTATGGCTTGTGCTACCTGTCATTTCTAAACCACAGCAGGTCAACAGCGAATGTTTCTCACATTAGCTGGTGAAATGTACAAGCGGAATTTGCATGTAGTATGTTGCAAGGCAATCATTTCTGACCAAAAAAAAAAAACAACCAGATTTAATGTTGAGTTATAATCTGAAATCGGCACAATTTAAGGTTCAATATTCTGTTGTGATTCGATGCTTTCAACTTTACCTTGGGAGACATTCAGATGTATCTTCATGATGCGATCACCGCTCCCAAAATCGCCACAATAGTACTGTCCGCTGTCGTTTAAATACAGTTCATCCAACCTAACGATAAAGTAGCCCGCTGTAGTGTTGTCGTAAAGAGAGACACGTCCTTCTCTTGTCCACTCGTTGTGTTTGGAAGTTCGGACCACCTGAACGAAGGACTCTTCGATGTCTAAACAGCAGAAGTGTTTGGTGTTGTTTTTCCTGTCGCTTGGATACTCGCATATGAAGTCAAACATTTGACCCTCAGTGCCAGAAACAACTGTGGGTTTGTCACACATCAGAGCTGGAAAAAGATATATTGTTTTAATGCATATCTGATATAAATTAATCAGAGCAGTCAAGCGAGCAAAGCTTTCAGCAAGATGTTAACCAGTGTTGGAAATTCTGACTAAAAAAGTCGAAGTAGAGAGGACAATGCTTACCTCGGATTTGTAGAAAAGTAATGAAGATGACTAGAACTAGAGCTGTTCTCCATGAGATCCCCATTTCTCCCAGCATTTCCAGTTTGGCATCAATTCCCACACTCACTGTCACACGTCCACACCAACCAGGAGGCAAAATCTTCTGTTTGAGTCAGGTACTTTTCTGGTCCTGTTCAAAAACGCCTTCCTCTTTCTCATAGAGCTAAACCAAAGTAAAACCTTTGTGGCTTTTGGGGTGCTAAAGCTGCTGTTGTGTTAAAATAACAGTTTATTCTGTGCCAACAGAGACAGATGCTTTGTTAGATACATTTGTTCTAAGCACATCCGTAAGTTAAAATAAAGTCTTGGTATCACGATGGAGCTGTGTCAAGCAGTGTTCATTATTTTTCTCTGCCAAATTTCTCTTTTTGATTTCCTCATATAGGGATGCCTTTGTTTTCTGCAACTGTTGAAGCAGCACGTGTACATGCTGTTGGAGGTCGATAACATTGTCTTTGGTTTGCTTGTTGGAGACCTCAGGTAAATTCTCCACCTGGATGTTGTCTGGTTCAGGAAAAGTGATACATTGTTTTGTTTTCTCCTTGTCATTTAATGGCTGTTTCTTCAATTGTGGTAAAGAGGTCACTGTGTCCTTGGGAAAACTTTCCTTTTCTAAGGGAGCGACCTGATCACCTTCTTTTGCCTTGATTAAAACACCTTGCATTTCAACATCTTCAACAAAACAATGTAGCTCTAATGGAGGTTCTGACTCGGGACATGTTTTCCAAAATGTCTTATTTGCGTGCTTACACTGCGCTGCCTGATCACTGACCCACTGTCTCCTGTGTTTTTTAGACGGATTCTGTCCGAGCGACCAGCTGTGGAGCAGAGATCTCACTTTCCATGGTACAAGACCCCTTTTCCAAGAAAGCTGCCTCATCATGTTGTTTTCCCGACACAGAACTATCACGCTTTTCAACTATTTCAGTGGAAGATTCTGCAGTCATGCAAATAGATGTTGCTTAGAAATGTTCTTCTGGGGTCGTATTCACATCCTTACATCCTTGTATCTTCTCTGGTAGATGCACAATCTCCAGTGTTTCAAAGGTGGATTCTTTTTTTGGTGGCCCATGGAGTGGTTTCTGGAGAAATCATTTGACCTATTGGGCCTAAGTCATACACCCAATTTCCATATGATATGATTTTGTTGTCGTTGTCATCCTCCCATATTCCTGGTGTCTTCTTGACACGGTTACTCTTAGATGGTCCGTTTCTTCTCTCTCACTGTCTCCAGTGTTTCAGAGGTGGACTCTTTTTTTGGTCACCAGTGAAGCATCTTGCTTTTGGGTATTTTTGTCTGAAACCTTTTCATCAAGGGGGCGTGCAACTCCAACCAGGCCTGAAGTGGTATCATCTTCTTCTGCTTACGCTTAAGTGGCTGTTTCTCTCTGAGTTCATCCACGGTCTTCTGTGTTTCAGAGACAGATTTGTTCTTAGTGACCACTGATGGGTTTTCAGCAGAAATTGTTTCACCTACTGGGGGTAGTTCATCCACCCAGTTTCCAACAGATATAATTTCCTTATTGTTGTTGGTCACAGGTGGCCGTTTCTCCCCTTGCTCATCCACTCTCTCTTGAGTTTGAGAGATTGCTTCTTTTACAGGGACCACTGAATCGTCTAGGTTTTCAGGATTTTCCGGAAAACGATGTTTGTTTTCCTCAAACCAAGTGCTGAACGGCACCTTCTTCTTGAGCCACCTGGCACTAGGCGGCTCAACTTCTCTTATGCTAATCTTGTTGGATGTTTCCATTTCAGTGATTGGCTGGTTTGACTGTATTCTTTCAGATTTTGAGTTAAATCAGTCTTCAAAGTTGAGAAACTTATTTGGAACTGTGAAACGAATTTGCAGGTGAAACGTATCATGAACGGCTGCTAGACGGTTGTGATAAAATTTGGTCGATATGAAAAGCTTAAATACAACAATTTATGTCACAAAATTCTGAGCCTTTTTAGGTCCCTGGTTCTGATGCTGCTGGATGAAGAGATGACACTCTCAACGACAGACTTATAGAAGATTTGCAGCATCTTGCTGCAAACCTTGAAGTATCCGAGCTTCCTCAAGAAGTACAGTCTGCTCTGTCCCTGCTTATGGACGGCTTCTCTGTTGCATCTCCAGGATCAGATCCAGGGACCTAAAAAGGTTCAACAACTTGATAAAGAAGCTGATTCTGTTCTGGGGACGACTGTGAAACCGTGGAGGTGATGATGCAAAGGATTCTTTATAAAACCAATAAAATTATGGACAACCCTGACCATCCTGTTCATGAGACTGACTAGGGAAAACGGTGTCTTCAGTCAGAGGCTTCTTCAGATTCACTGTAATACAGGCCTGTAGAGGAGATCTTTCCTGCCAACAACCATCGCAATCCACAATAACTCTTAAGAATCTGAATTAATGAGTTACTACATTTAATTCCCCTTTGTGATCAATAAAGTATTTTTGAATTTGAATTCTATATTTTTAAATGGCTGGTTGATATCACAAAATTTCAAATTCCTTTAAACCTTGAATTCTTAGATAAGTTGAAAAGGAGGCATCATGAACGTACTGCAGGAGCACAGGGAAGGAAGAAATTTAAACTATTAGTTTTGTTATACATAAGCGGTAAAATTAGATTTTTAGTACACAAATTGAATGAATTCCTGTTATTCTGGGCTAAGAAAGGGCCCAGAATAGCAGGAATGCAGTATTGTATGCTATGAAGCATTGCTGCAAGTTCACATCCCTAACTCCAACATCAGGGATATTTCTTACCTGTGGTCCGGGCCGTTACTCAGTGGTCCCAAATCTCCTTTTAAATTAAAGTTTGCATTTCATTTAAAAATCAAAGAGAAGAGAAGTGCAGAATCCAGGGTGCTTGAAGTGTGTGTGGAGTTCACACAATCAGTGATGATTGGATTTGCTATTTTCATGTTGGTTATTCGTTTAAAAAAAAAAAATTGAAACACCAATTGCTAGGTAAACTCTTGGCTATTGAGACATGATAACTCTCAATGTTGTTTCTCAATGTTGAGAAACAATATTCAGAAATGTTTCTCCGTATCGGTTCTCTGGACTTCTGGACTTTGTTGAAGCTTTAAATTTTACCCAATATCTAACGTTTGCCCTTGATGAACCGGCAAACCTTGTGGAGGCTTTGAAGCTTACCAGAAATTGCCAGTGCTGTAAACCACCAAAGGGAGAAGTACAGAGGTGAACCAGCCGTGGGAACGTGGCCAACACAAGGAATGAACGGCTTCACACTTCCTCCGTTGCCATTGCTAAAACTACAGGCAGACAGATGTCGTCGTTTACAACTTCTCCATCTGTTTTCTGATGGAGAAATTGGGGTGGGGGAGATGATGCGTTCGCATACCCCTCAGAAAGTGTGTAGTTGCCCTGAACAAACACATTTATGAATAAATTGTACTTTATTTAGTCAAAGTAAAAAAACAAAATATATTTCCAAAGCTTGTTTGTGCAAAGTAAGTGAAACAGAAGTTTTTATTGGGAAAAGTGACGATGATTTACACAGTGAGGAGAAACAAACCCGGACAACATCTGTACAGTTTTTGATACTTGATATAAACATCCATCAGTGTAAATATGTACAGTACATTTAAATATCCACAGTTATATAAGTTTCCAGAAGGCATGAAGCCTTTATAAATAAGCAGCTGGTGCTATTAACCTGAGGTCACAAAGAAGATAATATTTAACTTTCATAAATCCTGTATGTATGCAGAGTGTTTATGGAAAGTACTATTTGTTCCTTAAATTACATTGTTAGCATATAATCTTTAAAATTCTATATGACTCCACTTACTACCACTTAAATATATTGTGAACTTAAATCACTTTCTCTGCTCTCTATTTTGTTTTTTTAGTTACACCAGTTTAGTTATTAGTAGGTTTCAGGATTAAAAGCATATGTATAGTGTACAGTAACATTGTAAGTATTGCTTAAAGTGACATTATTCACATCTTTTTAATAAAAAGTACTGTATTGCCATCCTAAACGTGATTTATTCTTGAAACATCTAAACCAAACCAAAGCGATCTAGAAGGCGGTTCAGTAGAGACAGACTGAGACACACTGTTTATTTCTGCCGCTGCAGACGGAAGCGGTGTGATGTAGATCCTGTGGTCTGCGTCGTCAATGCCTTGCTGATCTGCTGGTAAATTTCTTGAACCAGAGGAGAAAGGAAGGTTTTCATAAACGGGAAGGGAAACTGGACCTGTGGGTCTGGTTGGATGCTGTTGTAAATGAGCAGTAATGACGGATATATCACTCTTGGCTCCCTTGTCATTAAATTGGCATTCAGTCGCCTGAAAAAAAGAAGAGAAAATAAATTTACTGGCACTCGGGTTTGAACATTTTGAGCTGATATTGATGTTGATGTGTCTAAAAACAGGTCTACGCCAAATCTTTTTTTTGTAATATGTCAAAAATCTGGTGTAAAGAGATACGCAATTACTTGTGCTTCAGTATTTAATTCATAGACTTTGTAAGGCAATAATAACGGATGTGGTATTATTGCCTTGTACATTAAAGCTATAATTTACCTAATCATTATGTGCTGTGTAAATGTTATATCTGATCTTTGTTGATTGTTTTTTGTTTTTTCGGAAAATGACAAAGTTTTGTTTGCTGAAGAACCTCCTAGAATAAAGAAATGAAATTTCAGAATCTGAATCCTGTTCATGAGCAAAACAGTTTTGGAGAACTGCAACATACTCTAATCTCCCATATGTCGATATGGTCATGTGAAAGTAACACACATTTCCTAGTACTACTCCATGTAAAGTGTCTGACAACATCACAAGGGGCACTGTTTTGTACCGACATGGACTGAAAGGCCAATCGGTGAGGAGGAAACTGTTTCTCCAAAAGAAACATTAAAAAGCCAGATTACAATCCTCATAAAATTTCACCTGCATAAAGTGAAACACAGATTATTTAGATTGGTCAGGTCTATTGCCACCGATTTAAATGACCGTCACCATGCTGTGGTCATATGCATGGAAGCTATTTTCTGCGTTTGTTCTGAGGTGGGATGGGAACAGAAAGGTAAAGCCAGTGGAAGGGTCTAACTAAACTACCACATTTTATAAGTTCTGTTTTTCAGTAGTTTTTGTTCTGTTTTTAAATCCAGAATTGAGACACTTGGACGTGTACAGTATAATATATCATTTCCATTCATACTACAGTTGTGTCTGTTTTTCATGTTAGCTCATATTTAGTGATAAACTGCATTTAATGCTCTAAAAGTTTCTCCCCATCTCACAAATAAAAAGGGGATGGAACAATGTTTTGTGTGCAAATAGCTCCATGAAAATGTAAAGTCTTTTAAAGACCCACAAGTTTACAAAGTAGGCAAAAATTATGAGATGACAGACTTCAGTGGATGCAGATGTTACCAATATTTTGCAGCCATATGAATTCATACATATATTTTTAAAAAGTCACTCTTTATAAGGTTTCCTGGCTGCAAAATATGTTTAGCTTCCTCAGTCATCATCAATGGTAAACCATGTTCACCTTACGGGATTAATCTAGACCTGCAGACTCATCACTTGTTTTATTTTGCTTTAGTGCAAAACAAAGCAAAATTTATGCTTTTTTCTTTCACGTTGTTTATGTCACACTATTTGTTGATGTAGGAGTGCGTGAGTGACTGAGAGTGATTGTTTTACTAAAATGTCAAATCGCACCCCCAGCAGATGTGTGACAGAGGTGTAAGACTGTGGAAATGCTTGATCACTCCATTAGACGTGGGATAAACAAAATGTTTTCTAAAATGTCAAACTATTCCTCCCCATGGTCCCACATCCATTTGACACTCTGACAGTAGATGTGGTGGTAAAACACCCCTACGCAAAAAACTATCGCAGACTTAAAAAGAGAGAGAGAGAGATTGCTTTTGGAAAAACCCGTTTCATACGTTCCACCCCTGCAACCAGAAAGAGAAAGCAGCTCTGTCAGCTCTGATTAATCTGCTGTTAAGAACAAGTCTGTTGCTTAAGTGTGCTGTGTGGACACTTCCTGACCTCACTCCCGGGCTCTTTGTTGTCGAGGCAAAGGAGGAGCTGAGGTTTTGACATTTCTCGGCGTTTCCTGGCGTACACAGCCAGGGTGAAGATTATGAGTGTAGCAGCGGTCCCGGCCGCAGCGAACAGCACGGGGTCTGATCAGGTGCAAGATAAAAAATTAAAAAAAATACGTTATCTGATTGTTTCCATGCACACACTGTACAACAGTTGAGTAGAGAGATACCCACTGAGGCTGATGTTAGCCAACACTGTGGCTGTTGGAGTGGTGCTGTTTATCACTGTAAGCAGAGACAACGCATTAGGGATTGATTATTTTAATGTATAAAGACTCACGTATGAAACGAAACGACAGGCACTCCTACCTGCCAAGATGTTTCCTGTCGCATTTGTTCCCATGCGGGTTGTCAGTTGTGTTGAGTTGGTGTCGGTCGGAAACCAGGAGGAAGAAACGATGGGTGGAACCGTCGTTTTAAAAGCTGTTCAGAAGAGAGAAACAAAAGAAGGTTTTCAGAAGAAGGTGTTAGGTGTACTTTTCTTTAAGCCGATATTTCTGTATGAACATTTTTTTTATTGGTCCGATATAATACCCCTCACTTAAATTCTGTGTTAAAACCAGTCTCCTATTAATTTAAATAATTTATCTTTGCGGCATGAGTTACTGAAATAAATAAAGATTTCAATAATACTTTTAATTTATTGAATATGAATATATTTATGTTGCAACACCACATAGACCATAATTAGTCTCATGCACATTAGCTGTGTCTCATGGTCTAAATCTTCAAATTCTGACAAAACCTAAGAATACGATAAATGATCGTATTCTTGCCTATTCAGAAATTCATGTAAAAGTTTTCATATTTGTAACTTTTAGAAATCAATGATCATTGTGTTCAATTCTAAAATAATGACTGCATGTTCATCTTGAATGTGCAAACCTTCTCAATTATGAAGTATATATTATGAATGCAGAGATTAGATTGATTCATCCAGTCAGTTTTTTCTATGTCAGAAAAGAGCATTCAAAAATAAATCAATTTTATTGCTGGCTTGTTACGCTGGGTGACATTTCTGCCTCCAGACACCATCAGCTCCTGCTGATTTCTGATATTCTGATTAAAAAAAGGAAGAAAAAGAATCGACAGTAGCATTCTGTCTGATTCAACCAGGATCGAATTATCAAACAGTCCAAATCAGTCGCTTTCATTTGCTTTTGTTTGCATCTCACAAGGTTTTCTTTTATTCCCCTTCTATTCAACCGGGGAGACAGACTTTGGTTTAACCAGCAAAGTTGTTTTTTGTTTTTTTTTTCATTCATATAAATCTTAATTTGGCTCCAGACTGATGCAAACTGGGTCCAATCAACTGGCTGGACTGACAGCAAGGTTTCACACTGTGTGGTGTCCTGCACCTGCCACGGTCCAAAGTTGGTTCTAAGAAAGGGATGACCCAACAACCTCATTTCAGACCACATTTTGACATCCTCTGTTGAGTTCTGATGTGGATTTTTCTTTTTTTGTGTGGTGGCCAAGTGGTTTAGAAATTTTGAATCAAACCCACAAATTCACTTCCCCAGTCAAATTCAAAATTGGTCTAAGAATTTAGGTCTAATTTTAAACCCACCTGCATTAAACTTCTAGACAATTCTGTAAATAAAAGTGCGATGTTTCCTTTAACTAGGACCAATGAGAATATTTTAAAAGTTTAATTCAAACAATTCTTATTCAGAAAACTATCCTCTTGACTTTTGTAGTGATGTAGAAATTGTGTAGGGAATGTTTGTGAGTGCATTTTATTCACTCAATTATAGCATTTGGTAAAAACATTTGTAAAATATAATATTTGATGAAAGTAATTTGATTAATAAAATAAATAGTGATAAACTTCCAGAATCTCATTGCTTCCTTAAGCGTGGGATTTATCGTTACCCCAGATAGATAAAATATTTATCCATCAGAACTGATTTTTTTTTATTTTTAAGTTTTACAGCTTATCATAAAACTGATTGAGACAGTTTCTATTCAGACAAACCGAAGCATTTAAAGGAACTTCAGTTCTAAGAGGTGCTGCACACTTTAAAAAAAAATTTAAGCTCATCCAGCTGATACCTATATTGGTTTCCAGAGATACGATTCACAAACGAGCAAGACAGCCCGATTTAATTTTCAGATACACCGATTTGTAGTCGTTCTCTATGATGTATTTCCTACTTAATTACTCCTACACGTAGACATGCACACGAATCCCCCACTAACAACAAGAAGTGACAGATGGAAAACAGAAGTCTCTGGTTTACACTGAAGACGAAACGTACCTTTATGTACAGTCAGGTTGACCGACGTGTACGTGTTGCTGATGGACCTGATCACGGCGCACCAGTACACGTGTGCGTCTGACAGAAGAAGTTGTGTGATTTTAACCGTGAAGGAGCCGTCCTCAGAGTCCACCAGAGTTATCCTTCCAGCGGTGGCAATCTCACCAGGGGACACGTCAACCAGAATGTCTTCGTTGGTCTTGCACGGGTCTGTGCAGAAGTACTTTTTGTTGTTGTGCGCCAGTTTATGAGCGCACTTGAACGACACCTCTCCCCCTTCTACTCCCTCAACGTTGATCTCGGCTCCCAGTGTCAACACCACTGTGAAAATCATTTCGCATTAGGTTAGGCTTCAGTTGAGCATTTTGAAATTAATGGCGGCAATTGCATTTATTTTTGCGTAACTACTTCATACCTGTAAAAAGACAGCAGAGGACAGAAAGGCTCCTCATTGTGGCTCGGTGGTCACTGCAGAGTCGGTACGGTTTGTTAGAAGAGCATGTAGAGATCAAACCTGGTGCTAAGCCTCACCACCGTCTGAGCTCTCACTAATGGAATTACATGTAAACAAGCCTTCACCCCCCTCTGACAGCTTCCTGTGGTTTCTATGTGCAGACAGCAGAAGATGGGAGCTGTGGGCGTCAGCAACCCAAGAGAAGTGATAGTTTCTACAGTATGCAGAACCTCGTTGGAATCCAGTGAAGGGGTTTTTTTTATATACCAAACAGGATTTAGGATTCCAATATGTCTTGACGTTTCAGTGAAAAGTGGAATAATACTTTATACCACTCGTCGCTATAGTGCGCGCATGTAAAAGCAAAAGTGGTACATACAACAGAAAATAACCTGTTGCATGTCACGGCCACTGTAGTGATGTATTGTAGACACAACACAAGCTTTTAACCAGACATGGCAGAGTTAGCTAGCAGGTTAGCTGCTCAGTTGTTTCTGTAACTTCTTTAGCTCCACAAACTTGCAGGTAAACCTTTAACTGAATAAAGTTAGTGAAATGTGGAAGGGACTTGACAGAAATCATGGAAAAAAATACTTCATGGACTTTAATTTTTGTTAAAGAGAAGTGTCAGCTAGTGTTAGCATTTGTTCATAACATACTGCTGTATCTCGTTAAACAGCTGTCGGTGTTCAAAGTAGAATTTGTAAAATCATGTCGCAGTCCTTTTATCTCAATACACAGTGCATTTGGAATATATTCATTTTGTTACATTACAGTCTTATTCCAAATCTACACACAAATATACCAAAATTAACTTGGGAGTGTTTGGCAAATTTATTAAAACTAGAAATCCACTAATTCACATTTCCTTAAGTATTCGCAGCCTTTTGTCATGAAGCTCAAAATTGAGCCGTTTCCACTGATCATCCTTGAGATGTTTCTACATCTTAAATGGAGTCCAGCTGTGGTGAATTCAGTTGATTGGACTTTATATGGAAAGCCACACACATGTCTGTATAAGGTCAGAGGTCAAACACCAAGCATGAAATCAAAAGAATTGTCTTTAGACCTCAGAGACAGGATTGTCTTGAATCACAAATCTGGAGAAGGACTCAGAAATATTTTCTGCTGCTTTGGTGATCCCAATGAGCTCAGTGGCCTCCGTCCCTCTTAAATGGAAGAAATGTGGAAACACCAAGACTAATCCTGGTGCTGGCTAAAGTGAGCGATCAGGGAGGAAGAGTCTAAGGGCTTTGGAGAAAGGAGAACCTTCCAGAATGACGACCACCTCAGCGGCTATCCACCTACATGCTCTCTAACACCAACACAATGATTCTCCTCCCAAATGTTAGGGGGCGGATTCATATTTCTGTTTGCTAATTCAAATGCCAATTCACATTTGGCACTTGAATGCCAAATGTGAATTGACTCCTTGGAGTCAAGAAATGGAAGCACTGGCTATATTTATCCCCAAGACATTTGACCCACAGCCACCACTTTGGAGAAGGAAAAGACCTAGCGTAGCAATTCGAACAGATCTTTAGCTAAATGGCTTAATATTCTGGCAAACTGTCAACATGTATGGCATAAATTTTTATGCCATAGATGTTATATAAATTTGCTTTCATATAACAGTCATAACAGCTGAAATATAAAATATTTACTTTGACAAGCAAAAGAATGTTGCATTAAAAAAATGGATACTTGCAGAGTTTATGGCCAAGTGGCAACATGTAAGAATAACTTGAGGGTGCGGGTAAACTTATCTGCCTGCTGTTTTATTTTTTTTCTTTCTTTAACTAAAGACAAACTTTAAAAACAGATTGTCATCTCAGTATCTTTGACTCAAAATGAAGAACCTGGAGGCTTAAATGTACATGTGTATGTGCACAGTGACAAAGTCTGATTTGTATGAGGAGCTAGAGTATACATGCAGTAGAAACTTATTTTTTCTTTTACCTAGAAACAACACACTGTTTTATGATTTGTTGATAACCGGCTATATTTGTCACCATACAGAAATCCCCAGATGGTACTTCTGTTGTGGTCTAGAAAGAAAAAGGAGAGCGTGGGCTCAGTAACAATGTCCAGGTTAAAAATAAGGAACCCCGGTACTATTGGTGGTACTAATCAGCATGAGACTTGCTGTGACAGAAACAGAAAGTAAATAAAAAGGTGGTGTTGAGATTTTCAAGATTAGATGCAAATTATTGTAAAAACAAAAAACAAAACCCTCACCAAAAAAAAAATCATGTGAAATAAATTGTGAAACAAGGAGCTCAATACCACCAGAGCAATAAAACAAGAAGTTTGGGGGGGGGGGGAAAGAAACACAGCTAAAAAAGCTTTAAAATGCACAAATAAAAACTAAACAAAATGTTTCTGAATGAAAAACCTTGATTTACTTTGTTCTTTACTACAAACATGGATTTGTCAAATTGTGAAACTTGTAACATGAGTTCTATGTAAATATTGACTGATTAAAGAATGATATTATTTTTTTATAGTTTACTCAATATTAGCTATGTTTTAATTTACAGTAGCTCTAAGAAGTGTACACCTTTGTTAAAATACAAGGTTTTATAATGTGAAAATACATGCTCATAATAATTTTATGACATTTTTACCCTAAATATGAAACTTATTTGACTAAACACAAACATAAAAAAGCAGTTGGTCGAGCAAATGTGAAAAAAATATGACAATAATGTGGTTATATAACTGTGGACACCTTTAAATATTTACTTTATCAAAGAATCTGATTAATTTTCAGCATTCAGGCTTTTTGGATTTACGCCTTATATTAAGTTATACTGAATATGGAATACCTGGGGAAAAGTTCAGAGGTTTTAATGGGATCTTCCTGACATTCGCTCATTTACACCTTTTAGTTTCCAAAAGCATTAAAAAGACTGTACAATGGTATCAGACAGGAGAAGAGTACAAAAAAATTCATAGGATTTTATATGGAGCAGTGACAACAATTCTCAGAAAAATGAGAAAACAAATAAATGTGACAAAACTAAAACTAAACATTTCTCCAAAATGACATCCTCCTGTTTTCTTCAAAAGTCTAAGCTAGCAATAAGGTCGCGTGAAAATATTTAGACGTGGAAACAATGTCAAAATCTACGTGAGAGAATAAGTCAATTACAAGACTTTTAATTGCGGTGCTTATTGCCATGTCGATACTGAATAACATGCCTCTTTGTGTAGATCTCGATATTTTGTTTGCCTCAGTTGTCACTCTCCAAAATCTAAAAGATCATATGGAACAAATAAATATTCAGAGATGTTTATTATTTTTACAAAAAAAAAAAAGCTGCACAGAAACAGAGTAATTCCTGCTCATTCGAGGCTTCTGGGATCCAGCCCCTCGTACGCAGCCGCATACTGGAGGCCATCGTCTGCACCTACCATGTGTAGGCTCATGTGAAGCATGGCGTGGGCAACTGAACTTTTGTAAGGTAGTCATAAATATCTGCGTCATCATGTTTTATGCTGCCTGTTTCCGACAATTAAAAACCGAGAGCTGAAAACAAATCAAAAAGCGGTAATATTTATCCACACGCCCATGTACACAAACACTTATGCAACCAGGTTACTGTCACTTTTTTTTACTTCAATGTTTCTTTTGTTCGTTTGTCAGTTGGATTAATCAGTATAAATGTTTTGTTTTGTGCTGAAAAAGTTCAAAAATAATTTATGACCCTCATTATTTCACATTACAAAACCTGTAATTAAACAGGGAAGAGTGTACACTAGACACACTGAATCGATAATATGGCTACAATACATTAATAAAATCAATGCACATGTTAGGTTAAGTGTGACAACATTTAGTCATCTGCATGTTGGAGGAAGACCCAAAACACACATTTGACCTCAGACAGGAAATACGTGGGTAGAAAAAGAGGATGGATGTTGCATTACACTTAAATTTGAAACTTTTCTCAGTTTCCTTCAGTGAAGTCTTCTGCTTCTTCTTTGGTTGTTCAGTCAACGGGAAGTGGCGCCCCCCAGTGGTTTAAAATATGTAAACACTGTAAGAAAATGAACAGGTCTACTTCACAAGTTTATCTCTGAATCTTAAATACTTAAACTGGTCAAACCTAAACTGGGTTGAATAAATATTTAAGATTCATAAAACCTCGATATATGTTAAAACACTCACAACAAACTCCCATAGAAAGCGTTTTAAGTTGTTTATTTTTTGCATCAGACCTCAATTAGACTGACATGAACATGAACTATATGTAATATAAAAGTCCTGGTCTTTGTAAAGCACAAGAACAGCAATGGACAAAGCTTATCTTCAAAGAGTTTTTTGTAGTTATTAATGTTTGAGATGTTAAATATATACACTACAGACCAAAAGTTTGGACACACCTTTTAATTCAATGAGTTTCCTTTATTTTCATGACTATTGACATTGTAGATTCACACTGAAGGCATCAAAACTATGAATAACACATGTGGAAATGTGCACTAAACAAAAAAGTGTAAAGCAACTGAAAATGCCCCTTATATTCTAGTTTCTTCAAAGTAGCAACCTTTTGCTGTGATTACTGCTTTGCTCACACTCTGCATTTTCTTGATGAGCTTCAAGAGGTCGTCACCTGAAATGGTTTTCACTTCACAGGTCAACCTGCCCTGTCAGGTTAATAAGTGGGATTTATTGCCTTATAAATAGTCATGAAAATAAAGAAAACCCATTGAATTAGAAAGGTGTGTCCAAACTTTTGGTCTGTACTGTATTTTCTTTAAAAATTGCAGCATTTTCCAGAATGTTGTTCAATAACAGAGTGGGTATGTGTTTATGTACAGATGGATTCTCAGAAGAAAATGTACATGGCTTGTGCACCATTCATAGACCGCTGGGGAACTGGTTGGGAGACCAAAAACTGCTCTAGACAGTTTTTCTTTTAGAAAAAAGTCATATTTTAACAATAAAGTAATATTAAAAGCCGGTGACAGATGTGGAGAATAAAACAAGCTCAGGGACTTCTGCAGTGTGAATACTTGTACTGGAAAAAGTGTTTTCCATTAGTAGTTTTGCAGATTTAGTGTAAAAATTTCAATACAAACAGGGGATCAATTTTGTAGTTTGGGGATTGATTTTCTTACTCCCTCAAAAAGTGATTCGTTCACAAAACAAAGAATATTCAACAGATACAATAATAATCAACTGTATTATTGTCAAATAGCTCACTTTATTTAGCTCTAAGCCTCATAAACCTTATGAAACTGAAAGAATCGCTGAACAACATTTTTAAATACTCTTATTCTAAAGCAGACATGTTAAGTTATGCAACTCTTGTGTGGCGCCCTCTGCTGGTCTTTTTGTCAACTTTTAATTGCGGTGCTTATTGCCATGTCAATACTGAATAACATGCCTCTTTGTGTAGATCTCGATATTTTGTTTGCCCCAGTTGTCACTCTCCAAAATCTAAAACTTTATATGGAACACAAATATTCAAAGAGATGTTTATTATTTTTGCTGAAAATACAGAGAGCGGTTTTTGAAATAAAAAGCTGCACAGAAAGAGTAATTCCTGCTCAATCGAGGCTTCTGGGATCCAGCCCCTCGTACGCAGCCGCATACCGGAGGCCATCGTCTGCACCAGATCCTGGATGATCGTCTTCTTCTGAAGTCTGAACCCCAACCGCGACCTGAGTGCAGGCAGCATCTACGTTTTCCTGACAGCAGTCGTCCTGAGAATAATTACAGTTTCATGTTTTTGTTTTCAATTACGAAAGAAATCGGATTTTAAAAAAACCAACTTTACCTCGTTTTTGCTCGCCGACAGTCTGTTCTCACCTGAAACAAGCACATGGAAATATTCATTTAGCCGTTTCAGGCAGCAAAACTTAGGAAATTCTCCATTTGTGATGCCTCACCGCCCATGTTCCGCCAGTGTTTGTAGAATATCAGAGGAATAATGGCACAAACCAGAAAAGCCAGGCTACCAGAGACGATTATGACAACCATTTTGTCTGCAGACAACAGAGACTACTGGTTACTACACTTTATATACATTTGTATTTAAAAAGCAAGATTGTACGGTAATATTCCTAACAGGTTGGTAGATGTTTTTGTTACATTTCTCTTGCCTCAACATTCTGATTCTCTGCTTCATTATTCTTCTACATATCTGTGAATGTGTTTTACCCAAGTTCAGTGTTGCCCTTATTCTTCCCTTGCATTGCATTTTGTTTGCTAATTTAATACCCAGTATCCGGTTAAATAAAAGTTATTATTAAAATAAAGTATATACAACTAGAATTAGGAAGTTGGACAATTATTGGTTGCACAGAACAAAGAATTAGCATTTATATACTCAAAGTTTTAGTTGTGTAGCATTAGTGTGGCAAGACTGCCAAGTTGCAGTCATTTTTTAAAAAGAGAAAAAAGGTGTTGTACCTCAGGGGTGTGTGTTTGGTCCTCTGACGTTTGGGTTCTTACAGATATCAGCTGACATTTTTACTTTAATGACACATTGACTCTTTTAAACACCAGTAACACTTTTAAACTGGATGCCTTGAATGATTGTATTGAGATCATGTTACTATTTTCTTTTATTTTGTGGTAATGTGCAACAAATCAAGGCATCTTAATACATAAATGGATTCAATATAAATACGTGCCATCAGGTTCACTTTGTAATTAATATTTGTTAATAAAAAGGTTTATAATCTAACAAAACAGTCACCAAAATATTAAAGCTGGATTGCACAGATCAGCCTCCAATTAAAAATGGATGAGACTGATGTCATCTTGGCTAAATTTACGCACATTTCTGTCTATAAAATTCAGCCAAAACAACAAAAGGCCTGCGAGTCAATTTTGAAATGATTCTCATCTTAAGCCAGCATATGAATTCATCTGTGCGGTCCACATTATGCAGCTGAAAGAACTCTAAGGTTGGTTCAGTTTTAACCAAAACAGATGTGGTCATTCATGATTCATTATCTCGTCTAGAATCAATAATTGGAACTCAGTATAAATTCGCCTTCACCAGTAAAGCTTTCATAAACCGATTGGTTTAAATGGCAGCAGCTAGAGGTTGTTGTTTTTTTTTTTGACTACATGTTACTTTTGATATTGATTTCAGGATTTTATTGATGACTTAAGGGTCACCCTTGTCTTATATATTTTAGATTTTTACAAGCTCAGTTTTTCTGCTTCTGCTGTTGGAGTCAAATATTGTCCGAGATTACTTTTTTAAAATACTTTTTTCATTTTATTTTAGTAACTGGGTGTTACCACTTATATTAGAATAAATCAGATTGACTTTGAAAATATCTGTTCTGTTTTACTGCAATTTATATAATTTTATTTGAATAGAAACCAACTTTCTTTTCTGCACTATACATTAATAAATTCTTAACTTTGTATTTGTATAAATCACTTATTTGCAACAACAGTTGTTTTCATGTAGCGCAATATAAAAATTAAAAAAGACTCGACTAAATTTGGACTAAACTGGCTTCTATGTACTTAGAAACTAATTCGGCTTGTTTTTGTTGTAAAATTGCCACGAAAGTTTTTATTACGTCCGTTACAAATCAAAAAAAATTCTTAGACTGATCAATGCATTTCGATGGCTGCTCTTTCACATTTTAAGGTTTGCTTGGCGAACTACCTGTGACGTTGTTTGCTTCTTTCTGTGTTCTCTTCCTCCCTGAAGGTGGCAGCGTGATTGGTACGTCGGATGCGCCGCTGCTTGACGGAAAGCCACCTCTGGGAGAGAGTAGCCCCGTCTGCAGGACGGTACTCGGAGTTAGAGAGGATCCAGCTGGAACAGTGAAAGCTTTGAGAGACAAAGAAACAGCACAACTGGTGAGAGACAATATCACTACATAGGTCTGGACTCATGTGACACTTTAACATATAGTGAAAAACAAGAAAATTCAAACAACAAAATCAAATATGTACACGTTCACAGATTTTTTTATTTGAATGTCAGAGTCTTTCAAGTCAGTCAAAATTGAGATACAAGGAGTTGAATGGATCCAAAATGAGTTATTGTGACAGACAAATATAGGTTTGACTGTTTTGCTAGCTGAAAAGGTATTACTAAATACTTGCAGTCACAGCTAAAATTGTTTGTGCAGATTCATGTTTGAAGTATAACTTTTTCATTTTACTAACATAGTATTAACATTTTGGAGTGGCTAAAGCAGAGTTCTGACTTTAATCTGATAGAAAATCCATGTATGGAACAGATGATTAAGGTGAAGGCAAAGGAGTTTTCCAATTTCAATGATTTGGATATTATCACTCAACAAAAATCACCAAATTACTGGTGGAAACACGAAAAAGCAGGTAAGCAATGATTAATAATTACTTTAAACTTCTCCATCATTCATCCCTAATTTGTCTGTTGTGTTTCTTGGTTGTCATAATGCTGTTTGTTCACTACTGATCTCTAGCAAAACTGCTGGAGTTACGACTGACATTGAACTACACACAGATGGACGTTGCTTCCTAATTGAGTTGCCTTGGATTTTGGTTTTTTTTCCGAGTTACCGTTGCAGACTTTGTAAAGAATATGAAAAAAAATGGAGGTGTTATCCTTCAACATGGTATTTATCTACGCCAAATACTTACCATCTACAACTTTTAGTCTAACTTCCTGGTACGTGACGTTCAAGGTTCTTGCCATTCCACAGAGGTAGCTCCCAGCATCGGCTGCCCTCAGCCGGTTTATTGTGACAGTGAAGGCCCCGCCGTCTCCTCCATTGGACTCCATGCTGTATCTCCCGTCCCATGTCACGGCAGAGCTCGTCATCTCCATCTGAATGATGGCGTTTTCGCCGGAGCAGACGCCTTTGCAGAAATGCGCGCTGTGGAGCTCAGAAACGTTGACTGGAGACCAGCTACTGAAGCAGTGGATGGAGACGTTTCCTCCAACATGGCCGCTCGCCTCCAGAACCTCTGGGGCGTCCAGACTCACAACTGCAGGGTGAAACGAAGGCTGCTTGAAGATTAATCATTATTTTTAGCTAACTTTAATGCACAGAAGGTATTGTGTGGACATAGGAATTGTGATTTTTGTTTATTGAGAGTAATTTAAGGTTCGCCTGGAAACGTAATTTTGTCATGTACATGTCTGTCATCCCAATAAATTAGTGTAACACTGCGATGTGGGGCTAAATATGCATTACCACGAAATAGGAGGTTGTGGGTGGAGAAAAAGTAGAACAGTGAGATGGAATAGAGCAGCTGTCCAGCCTTTTATTCAACTTTCATTTTAACAGAACAGAACCCTTCTCGGGGCCTCATAAAAAAAAAAAAAAAAAATTAAAAACGAAGGAGGAAACGCTCCTCTTAAACTCCTTTTCTATAAATCAACTGCAGTAACTCATCTTGCATTAGTAATTTTACATTCATTGAAATGTAAAAATCAATAATCTTACATTGGTGTAATCAAAATGTCAAATTATTCAATGACTTAATTAAAATGTTGATTTGTGTTTTGTTTCTGTTAGTTTAATCATCATGGCTCACAGCCAAATCCAGTTTCTCAGAAAAATATTACGCAAGACCAACAAGAAGGAATTTTTGATACAGAAATGTTATGTAAAGGCCAACACAGTCATGGGGAAGACTGCTGACTTGACCGTTGTCCAGCAGCCAGCCATTGACGCACTCCACAAGCAGGGTAAGCAACAAATGGTCAATGTTAAAGGAACTCACCGAAATATATAACCACAACATTGAGTGGAAGGAAAATCTGTAGTGAAGAGAAGTTCTCAAGAAACGTACAACTGCAGACCATTGTTGAGCAAATAACTGGATTTGGAAAACAATGTCCCAGAATCAGGTGGAAGAGTTTAGAGGCAAGATGGTTGAGGTCATTGGCTCCCTTATGGTTCATCAAGTCGAAAGCCAGCACAGCAGTCTGCAAGTCAATGATGGGTACTTCATGCTTCGTCAGCAGAGATCCTTTCTCTTTCCCATATTGCTAGAAACCTGTGGCCTGCTTAATAATGTGGAACATCCTTCTTAAGTATATTTTCTTTTATTGAGCTCACCAGACAAACTATTCAACCCAGCTCTCTGAAATTGTAGTGATTTAAAGAGCCCTGACACACAATACCATCTATAAATTTAATAGCACAACAACAAATTTTATCTTTATGACACTTTAATCCAATTTATATAATAATTTGGAACACGGTGTACAGTGGCTCATTCTATAGTAGTCAAATATTGTTTATACCCATGGAAAAAGTAGATGCAAACTTTTTTTTAATTTAACCAAGAAGCTTTTTCTGATACAAAAGGCGTATGAATGGTATTTTCCAAGCACTGGAAATTAATAATTGCAATTTTTCCTCTTTTTTTTTTCAAGTTATAGTACTATAAAAATAGGCATTTATTTTTTATGTCAAATTTTGTGAGACACAAACAAGGAAACAAGTGAATAGAAAGCACAAGTTTTCAAAAATAGACAAGAATTAAGATAAAGAAAGGACTGTAACGAAAGACTGCCAGGAAAAGGATTTAAAGTAATGAATTGTTATGCAACATAAAATTTCACGGTGGATAATTAATTCTAAATTTAAATTGCATTCAAACTTATTTTACTTTATATCTATGTAACTAGAGTCTTCTTCAGTTAGGATCAAACACGTTAGCTGAAGTTTATGCCGAAGCGATTTCAGTATAAAATATTCTAAGCATTGCAAAATCTTCCTCCTCTCAGTACAAGAATATGGAAAATCAAAATATCGACTCTTTCAAATGCAAACTGAGCAATAAACTTACCTGAGAAGCAACAGAAAGTGAAGAGGAGAGACCTCATTCTTTGATTCCAAGTAAAAAGAAGGAACTTCATTTTCTACTGCTAATCTGATTTACTGCCATAAGACAGGAGCGCCTTAAAGAGGAAAGCAACGCTGCGCCCAAACAATTCTGCAGCAAATGATTACAGCGGCTCGTCTTCAGTTTGCCTCAGCGTAAAAAGAAAAAAAGGCATCATTCTGATGTACCAGGCCTCTATTTATTCCTAATAGCAAACATACAGCGTGCGGTAGTTCTTCCCATCACTTTCACTCGGTATTGAAGAACCAGCTCATGACTGTGGTGGGCTATAAAGTCGTCAGTGTTCGTGCCGAGCTCCCCCAGCCATTTGTGTGCCTCCAAAGGTCTAGAGCCCATTACGCTGGAGGCCATCAGACTCAATAAGTGGTCTGTCTGCAGACCGTGTCACGGGTATCTGAGGGCAACCTGAGGTCTATTTGTTTCAACCATGATGGCCCCGTTGAAACCGCACACAGACACTGGGAGATCAGGCTCCTCACCAAAAAGTATCAAACGACTTCAAGGAAGTGACCACACGCAAGATGAGCTCAATGTCATGTAGCTTTAGTAGAGGGGATGTCAGTTCTGTCTTATGACATATTTGGCCCTGTACCAACTCGGGAATAATTTAGGATCCGACTTTAATTAAGTAACAGATGTTTTTTTTGTCAAATGCTGGTAAAAAAAAAAAAGTTGGCAGGAAATTTTGCCCAACGTTCCTGCCACGGCATTGAAAAGGTCAGTAAGACCGTTAAAAGAAAAGAATGAGGTAATTCACAGTAAAACTGCAAGAACAAAAATGTTGGCACTTGTATAACAGTGAGTTTTTTAAAACCTTGCTACCGCCATTTTCTGTGTGCAGGACGATAAAGAACGTAAACTAAATTTCTTGGCGAGAACAACGTTCGGAACAGATCGACTTAAACTAGCACCAAGTACAACTTACCCAGTATGACCCAGTTTTCTCCCCTGCGTTTCATGACATAAATGGTGACGATTTTGGTTCAAATTGGTGTGGGAGAATTACACAGCTGCTTCTGATTGGTCGGCCTCACATCCACTATGAAAATTTCCCCTTCCACCACATCCCAGAGATATGCTCTGTTGAGATCTGGTGACTCCAGATAAGAGACCGCTGGAACACAGCGAACTCGTTGTCTTGTTCGAGAAACCACTTCGAGATGATTTGAGCTTTGTGACATGGTGCTCTGTCCAGCAGGAACGAGACATGAAAAATGGCTAGGGTCACAGAGGTCAACAAAAACACTCAGGTAGGCTGTGGAGTTGAAACAATTCTCAACAGGCACCAAGACGTCCTGACATTTTACAGGAAAATATCCCCAACGTGCAGGGGCGCCGCCAGGAATTTTGGGCCCCATGACAAAAAATTAAATTGGGCCCCTCCTGCGCACCTTCTGTTACAGTTTTTTTGAGTCTATCTAACCCATCAAAAGCATCACAATTTCAAAGGCTTGCAACTTGCTTTCTTTGGTCCAATACTGATATTTACAGCTAGTAAATTTTAAATGCAACAGTCTGCATATTAGTTTTAGCTTACTGAAATGTCTCTCCCCACCAGCCACAGTCATAGGCAGCATGCAAAAGATACATAAAGCAATCCAGACTCCTCAAAAATGCAACGAAGTTGCATTTTATTCAAGCTGCAGTATATAACTTTAAATTAAAAATATGTTTCTATGTTTATTTGTTAAAGCTGTCACCATGTTGTGTATTACCATCTGGACTGACATGAGGCTATTTTTTGTTATCTTTTTATAAAGATTGTTTGAATTTCTGTCAGTAGTACATAGATTTTTTGTTGTGTAATTCTAAAAAGAGCAGAGAGACAGGAAAAACCTATAGATTTCCTGGAATTATGCTAACTATGTTGTCATTGAACACAGTGTTGCTTACCTTTACCGTCACTGGGACGGGAGGAAAGGACGCAGGGGGTTAGAGCTGCTGCTGCTGACTGACTCATCTGTTGTTCAGTGTGATAAAAGGTACAGGGACAAGTATGTTGGTAGATTTGTTCCTTCATTCATTAAATCAGTGCTTCTCAATTCCAGTCCTCAGCCCCCCCTGCCCTGCATGTTTTAGATGTGCCTCTATTCCAGAACAGCTGATTGAAATGATTGCATGCCAATCAAGTGCTGCAGAAACCTGTTAATCAGCCACAGATTCAATCCAGGTGAGTGGCAGAAGGGAAACACCTAAAACATGCAGGGCAGGGGGGCCTGAGCACTGCATTGAATGAAATGGAGACAAACAGTAGTCTGTAGCTAAGCGAGGGGTAATTTAATTTTACTGCTAAAACATGATAATATTAATTTTATTATTAACAGGGCCCTCTATTTTTTTCTATTTCTATAAGCCTCCCCTCACAAAAACTATTTTGTGGGGGGCCCCAGGGGCCCTTGAAATTGTCCTAACCCCCCCCCCCGTACGGCGCCCCTGCCTATATGACTATATCACCACCAGGATAAACCATTGAGGCAGGAAGGACTCATATTTTTATGTTGTTTACTCTAATTGTTTATAATTTATCATGACACATTTCTAGTCACAATAAGAATTTTGATGTATTGTTTCCACGATAAATTCCAATTGATGATTTTCAAAAGCCTCTCACTTGTCCATATTGTCAGGATTGCTAGTGTTTCCATTTTCTCCACTGTTTGTTAAATGAAAATATCAATAAATATCAATACATTTGAAAATATTATTAAATGAATTTAGCATGTGCAGCTTAGTGATATGAATCACTCTTCCTTATGTTTATGGTGTCCTCAAGAAGCGTTTTACAAAGTTAGTATTTTTCAAGACCATTGTCTTTGTTTCTGGGGGAGTGATTGCTGTGTAACACAGTCACCTAAAAAGAAGTGATCATTCTTATTTTTTCATTTTCTCCATAGTACCACAAAATATTGTGATAAATCTTTAAGTCCATATAAAACTTAACTCCATCTCGTGTTATTTGTAAGAGAAACATCTTATTTAACAGAAATAATGGAAACATTCTTTGTTGTGGTTAATTGAGTTACTCAAATTTAATTTTCATAACTTGTTTAATATGACACTTCATGGAAGAGCAAGATGAGGAAGTCGCCTGAAGAAACCATTTGATTTCAAACACCTACAAACCGTCTCATAGAAACATACAAGAGACATTGGGTGTAAACAGCACCATTTTCCTTTTTATTGTTCTTAATGCAGCATTATTCAGAAGACAACAATATTTCATCTCGGTGTCATTCTTCAGAGCGTGACCTGCTATTCTTAGTAAAATAAGCCGTTTTTCTACACTTACGATGTATCAAATACATCTGTGTAAACCATCCACTGCAAACCTGGATGCTTAAACTTCATACAAAAAAATAAAGGTTTCTCGATGAAAACTGTTACAGACAAAAGAGTCTGTAGAATAGTGGCACATGTAGTCTCTCATGCATTGCACAGTTTTCATGAAAAATATAAACTCACTTAGTAGACCAAACACCACACCGCATTGGAAACATATTTACAGTCAAGCTTCTGAAAAGCAGCACTCGTTCAAAAGTCTGTATTTACACTACTGAGGACCGTGTGACATTCGGGGCAATCCAACCCCAGGAGCGTCGCTCTTGGCGTCGAGTCTAACTTGTGAACGTCCGTGTTATAATTCACGGGTAAAAAGATGGCGGCCCAAGTGGGAGTTCAGCGGTCGTGTTCACGATCGCGGAAGAACCTGAGCGATGGTGTCCCGAGCGTTCTTACTCAGCCGCTCTGGGAACTTAACCTCGTACTCCACGATCAGGTCTCCTCGGCGATCGGGTCGCTTGGGGTAGGGCAGCCCCTCCCCGCTCACCCGTCGCTTCATCCCCGGTTGTACGACGTCCGTGGACGTAACGGTCACCGTCCTGCCGTCCAGAGTGGGCGCCTGGACCGTGCAGCCACATAAGGCCTGATGGAGCAAGAAGAGCAAAGAACACTTAGCGACGTGATTCACCACCACACTGTTTAAAACAGCTTTGAGTCAAAATGTGGGTTATGGAGGGATTATTGGTCGATGCCTCGCTGCGTCGCCTGCAAGAAGCTAGCAAGAATACAATATTATAACTATTTACAATTAGGCTAATAAAATTATTTACAACTTGCAGCCAGCACAGATCAAATCTCTCCGCCTGGTGCTAATCCTGCTCACATCTTTGCGCTGCTTCCCGTTCGGCCTGCTGCACCTTTAATTTCTGATGGCTTAGTTTTTCACCTGTCTTGATGGCTGCAGGTACGTGTCAACTTTTCAGCTAATTGTGACCAAAATACAAAGAAATGACCGTATCTCATTTGTCCTTTACATGCTAAATATAAAATCTGCTTTTTTTTTTTTTTATTAGTCTACAACCAAATAATCCCTCTAAATTAGAAGTTTCAAGTAATCCCGACTTACGTCGCGTAGTGAGACCTTGGCGGTGTAAATGACGTCGGAGCCGTCCCGCTTGAACACGGGATGCGGTTTGTCCTTCAGCACGAACACCACGTCCGCTGGAATGTTCCTCGGCGTCTCGTCCCCTTCTTTGGCGAATGTGATCTTGGTGCCCTCTTTCCAGCCTTTCTTTATCTGCACCTCCAGGATTTTCTCCTCCGTCCTCGTCGTTCGGCCGTCGGGGCTCAGCCTTTTCCGGGAGATCTTCATCTTTTTCGTGCAACCTTGCAGCACTTCTTCTAGTGACACATTGAGGTCGTGAACCACGGGCGGGTCCTGCTGCTTCTTCACGACGCTAGTGTGACCGCCCATTCCTCCCATGCCGGGGTTGAAGGAGTGCGAGAAGCCGCCCATGCCTCCGGGACCCATTCCACGACCGGCCATCCCGAATTGGGCAAACGGGTCGTCAGTGTCCATGTTTTCGTCCATGCCGCCGTTACGAGCGCCAAAGAACTGCTCAAAGGGGTTACGGCCGCCGAAAAACTCTGCGAAGATGGCATGAGGGTCTCCATGGAAGGTGTAGCTGTAGGTGCCAGGTCCGCTGCCCCCTGTTGGTCCTCCTCCGCCACCACCACCTTTCAGACCTAAATACAGGAGAAGAGGTTAACATTTCGCAATACTAATTTTGGGATTCTTAAGTGTAATTGCTTATTGCACAGGTGACATCGGTTTCAAAATTACAGGAAATAATGACTAATCAAACTAGCCTTGGTTTGGATTTTATAAAAAGGTCATAGATATTGCACCATCGAGATCATTTAAACAAAGGCAATGAAGCAGCAATTCAGGAGAATTGCTAATAATACATTTTCAGTAGGGTTATTCTGCATTAACGTGGATTAAAGAAAAATTAGTTAAAAGCAGTGTTTGCAAAAACGTAACAAACGTAAGGAGAATTTTGATGTTCTACACCTGCATATTCTTGAATTGGTCGGGGAGCTTGAGACAATACAGAATACAAAAAATGAGGATGAACACAAAACATTTCAACGATGTTTGCAATACTTTTCGTATTATTCATTAAAGTACATCCTGTTTATCCGACATGCCCTCTGTATTTAAAGGGCATGTAAGTATTTGTGTTAATATTTAGAGTTATGATGAGGCACTATTAATTAAAAACAGCTTTCCTGAATAAATAACAGCAGCTGAAAGGTAATTTCAATGCAATAAACTGCACTGAAGTAAATCTGTTTTGTTTTAGTTCTTTTTATGTGTAAAATTATTATTTTCCTTTGTCTTTTTTCTGTTCTAATCATAAAAGGTACTAGAAATCATTTTTATCTATTCATTGTGTTAATGAACGTGAATGTTTTGTTTTTTTCTATTAGTTTTATTGAAGATTGCTAGTTATTTTTTTATCCGTCGTTTGCCATATTTGGCTTGATGGTAGATTGCATTCTTGTTTCATTCTGCTGCATGAAAACTTTTCTATAAATATATCCTGACTCATTGTAAGCAGACAGCTCCGTGCCCACCATGTGGCTAAAAGCAACAACTAGTTGTGTGATCTGAAAGTTGTCCAGCCCCTCTCACAACAAAATGTGTCCCCTCACACCAGTGTGAGAGCATTTTGCAGGTTTACGTCTAATGTGTGTTTTATAAAAACTTGATGTAACCATGGCAACACACCACACAGTAAGCAAACGTTTGACCATTATTTTTTTTTACTGTTTCTGTTTAAGTCCGTCGCGGTGTAGCGAGCACTTGAATTAAAGAATGTGCTAATCGGGTCACGGCTCTTTGCTAGTCATTTTGTTTTGGCAGAACATTTGAAGTGTAAGTGAACTAACTGCAGGCTACTTACTACTCAGTAGCATCTTCTTGACAACAATGTGGCTAAAACCGCCTCTTCCTGCAAATACACAGAGCCCTCCAATAGCGCTGCTATTATTAGTCGGGCCACATTCCCGTTAGGATTCCAGCCGATTTATTATGGAAACAGGTCCGGGTTTGTCCTGTTAAGCAGGGCCTCGGCTTTTAGTTAGCCGTGAAGGTAAAACTCTCGATGAAGGACGAACACGGCTCAAAGCGCCATGACACAAACAGATTACCATTAATCACCGTTTGTCACTAAAATACCAACATTTGCTTCGGCTGACACATCAACCAAGATGTTAATAAAGTTATTCTAACATAGCAGGGATTACCGAGCGGACTACATGTTCAAGATGACGCTTACCTTCTTCTCCAAAACGATCATAAATGTCTTTCTTCTTTGGGTCACTCAAAACGTCGTATGCTTCTGCGATTTCTTTGAATTTCTCCTCCGCTCCAGGGGATTTGTTCTTGTCGGGGTGGTACCGCAAAGCCTGCTTACGATAAGCTTTTTTTATATCATCCTCTGAAGCGCCTTTCTTAATTCCCAAAATGTCGTAGTAGTCCTTGCCCATCTTGGTTTAAATGTTCCCCCGAAAGTTGTCTGTCCGCGTCGGCCCCTGGTCGGTCGTCCGTCTCTACTCGGGCTGCCGCCGGACTTCTGAACTTACTCTATATAAACAGCGCAGAAACTTCCAGACTGTTCCACACGCAGCCAGAATCAGCTCCCGCTGTGACGCCACAAGTAAAGCCACGCCCATCGGGAAACGTTAACTCCCATGGTGCTTTCACGTGCTCTGGGAGATTTTCTTTTTTTAAATTTAATTACGGTATTTTTTTAACAACGTCATAATTTAAGCAAAGGTTCAAAATGATTCTCAAACTTTTCACAAGACGTTCCACTGCCGCAAGCTTTACAGACTTTCTGGTATAGCAGTAAAGCAGAACTTAGACTTTTTTTTTAGTTTTATGGGAAATTTAATATTACAATCTCTTGTGGTGGCATGTTGCCTTGGTGTTTGAATGTACAGAAATAAATACATTATTATTAGTCTAATGTCAGTTTATATCAGAGTAGTAAGATCTAGCTAATCTTAATAGTTTTCAAACTTGGAACTGATTAGGTGTGATTTGACATCATTCGCTAATCGAAGTTCAAATCTCGGAGGTAAATGGAAAGCAGCATAACATTTCCAGCACGTGCGCCTGAAGTACTACATCACAGTTCATTTTTGTATTTACTACATTACAATTAATTATGATGACAATTTCTTGAGTACAACTAAAGACAGCCCAAATACCAGCAGTGGTCATTGTAACACATTTTGATAACCATAATCTTAATAAACACCACAGACTTTGGCCTTTTTTATATACATGAAACTAAATGATATCATTGATTCCGATGATTATCATTTTAAGGGGGGACATCTTAAACCATCATCATTAGCAACCTTCAACAGAGCAGAAATGTCTTTTGTACAACTCATTTGTACATAAAGGTCCTTTTGCTTCACTTGGGCGTGGCTCATACCAAAACCAACTCTGCAGAAGCATGTCTGACATGTCAGGAACAAGTTTAAGGTACACAGAAGCTGTCGGTGAATACCATTTCTTTGAAGATTCGTCTTTAAATTTCTGTGGATTTAAAGCTGGGGTGTGTACATTTTATATCACAGACAATTTATAAAAAAAACGTTTCTTACATATGTTTTAATTGGCGCCACGTGGTGACAGGTGAGTGATAATCTGTGAAAAGACTGAGCTACTCCACCTCCTCCCAATGCTGCTCCAACCAATCAGAGCCAGGAGGCGGATCTTGGTGCAGTCTCATGTATGTGCTCCTAAAGGTGCTAATGGCAGAGGAACAACTTACTGTTCCAAGAAAACCATTTATCAGTCATCTTCGGTGACCATGCTGAGCATTCATGGCAGGCAACTAGCTGCACAGCAGAGACAAAGGGGGAGGCTCTGAGCAGCATATACACAAGTTTGATTGACAGTGCTAAGATCACCTCCTGGCTCTGAATTTAATTTATAACATTTACATTGCCCACCTTTAAGGAAATAATCCCTTGTCAGGTCAAATATATTGGGGAAGGAAATTCCCTTTTTCTCTTGGGAGATTATCAGATACTTATCAGCAAAAAACCTTTTCAATTTTCACTTCCAATTGATATATTTAAAAATGGAAGTTATGGAAGTAGGTGTCATTGTATCTGGTCTTTTTGAGGATTACATTGTGAGCTTTTTCATTCTCTTATTTTATTTAAATATAATTGAACTTTATTTGTGAAACACTTTATGCGGGGGGGTATTGTACATGAACTGACATTTAACAGTAACAAGCAATTTGAAGGACGAAATTACCAACAGGAACAGTGAATACGCCAAAAATAATAATTTATTACAGTAAAATCCGAGCCAACCCAAAGTAAATCCTATTATGTCTCGCTAAGGCATCGCCTTTCCATTTGCTCAAATCTCATTGGCTACAATCGACAGTGTGGGCGTGTTCGCCTGACTTATGCCAGCCGTGATAGGCTGTCGTCAGCGTGTGGGGTCCGCCCATTACGTCTTCAGCCGCCGCATGTTTATACGCTGATTGGTCGTTGACCTGTCACTCATTCGAGATATTAAGGAAGAGCCATTGCCAAGATGAAGCACTACGAGGTAAGTGGTGTCCATTCATTGTTAAACAACACTTGTTTGGGACTAAATTGAACAAACCTAGCTAGTTCTTAGCCTTCGCGTTACCTCTATGTTTGGAAACCTCAGTAATTAGGTACCGATATGTTACCGTAAGCGGTGAAGCTTAGCCCGGTTAAACCCGTCTATGATGGGTCTGAAACGATTTGTGGCCTGTTTCTTTTAGCTTCAATCGTCTTAAAACCTTGTGCACCATTAACAGAGTGTTTTTCAACCTGGAACCCCTGAATTTAATGGGGCATTTGAGCTTAACCGAGGAAAAGGTTTGTGCAGGAAAAGGTTTAACAGCATCGCCATCTCTGGCTCGGATGATTCATGGCGCTCCTTATCTTGCTCAGTCTTACCCAAGAATGGAGGTGAAAAGTCAAGAACACCACCTCGGCCCTTTCCCATAAATCTACATTATCTGCGCGATTTACATGTAATCTATATTCCAAACTTTTTCCAATCATTTCAGCTAAAAAGGTACTCACAGGGTACCTGTATACATGTATGTTTAATGAAAAACATACATGTAGCTGGTTCAAAATGTAAATTTTACTAATTTATTACTAAAATGATCAAACAAATCTTTGTCATGAGCTCTAGAGAAGGTTTCAGGACTAGCAGAATAACTCCAGCCCACAGGTGTATCAACACCCAAAACCCATCAGACAGGATCTGGAGTAGTTTGGCAGAAACTGACACAACTACTGGTTGGTCTGCTCCCTTTTCTTTCAGTGGACAAATCTGGATTTTTGGCACCTGTAAGAAAAGCAGTATTCAGTTGTAGCTGCAGCGTACACACAGTTTATTCCTATATGAAAGCAGTACATTGCACCTAAATAAAGGGATAACAGTGAAATTCATTTGCACAGGAACATTACAAGACGACAAATACAACAAGATCTGCGCTGCAGTTTAATGTTGGTTAGATTTATTTGCACATACATCAATCAGGAACAGCGTAACATCTGAAGGAGAAGTGATAGTTACTGATTACCACTCCATTGCACTTGTTAGATGAGCTACATTAATGCTTGATTGTGGCAACTCTGTCAAGGATTGCTGAATGCAGCCTTGTAAATTAATATGAAGTTCATTATATGTAACAGTTTATCTGTGACTCCTCTAAACAGTCTCTGACTGTTTTGTCTTTGAAATAGTTTAACTTTTAAGGGGTCAAGCGGAGCTGACGTCACTGTTTTTATTTATCTCTACTCTGTTTTTCCATTTTTAGAAAAATGTCTTCAAAAATACATATATGTTTAAATTCTGTGCCTGATTTGCAAACATGAAACAGAGGGATAAGGGCATGTACTTTTTAAAATAGGTTTCACTCAGAAATAAGAAAAAGAGGGAGGCAGAATGATGATTTTTATAACTATATACACAATTCCTGAAAAAAGCGAAAAATATATATGGTAATCTACTGGTATGCAGTGGTTTAAGAGGGGGGAAGTTATTAAAAAGGGACTAAATAGTGAATCGTAATGAGAGTGCTGATTGGCAAAAGACATGATTTTGCCAGAACCTCAAAAGTATTTCCATTAGTTATGCTGATTGTTGATGCATTATGGACCTAATGAAGTTTGAGCTTTCAGGATGGAGACGTTTAGTGAACGGGAAAAAGATTAGATTTTTCAGTATTTCACATACAGATTATCTGAAAATTGGTGGATTTCGAACTCTAATTAAGTGCAACATTATCATAAATGCTAATGATAATGCTATACATTATCAAGTATTTTTTAAGGAACACCCTAAAACAGATATTAAATCTTACATCATTTACTATTTGCTTTGATATTATCAAAGCTAGATGACAATGCAAGTGTAATTACACTAAATTATTTGTTAAATTAATACTTGTTAAAGTTTTCAGACTACTTTAGAGCAGAATCTTTAATTTCAGTCAATTATCAATGTGGCCGATTTATTACTCACAAAACCATGTTTTGTCATTTTTAGAGACAGCAGAGAGAAATGTGTTGCAGTGACTCCCCTGGCCAACAGGATACAGTATGTCTACACTTGTACGAAGCACATTATCTCTACACTTCTCTGCAATATCAGTTTTAAAACAAACGCCAGGTTTTACCTCAGAGCAAAGCTATAAATCCAGTCGCTGAACCGTCGACATCCGCTGTAGCAATTAAAACTGAATTCTCCGTGCTTCGTCCTCGTGCCCGCAGAGTGCATTAGCAGCTCCGACTGTCAGTGTGACAGGTTTTATTTGGCTGAGACGAGGGAGCTGAGGGGGGAGGTACGGCAGAGTTGGCCCAAAGACAGGAACGGTGTTGTTGCCCCAAAGTCACAGCTGTGGTGTCGTGTGTCCTGCTTGATTATGTGTGGCTCTTTATTTCTTGTAGGCAAATAAATAAATAAAATACTGATTTGAAAAGCTAAGGATTCTCATTTAATAAAAGTGACGTATGAAAATAATTCAACGAACGTCCTAGTTCGTTGAATTATCACAGTGGTGATAATACATCGTCCTGGTCTGTCAATTGGTTGTAACTGAGGGTGGACTGATTGCAACTCTGTGGCCAGTCACTGATCTTTAAAAGGACATAGAGATTCCAATTTGGTTGATACCAATTTAAAAAAATAATAATACAAAGATTTTTGTTTAAATAGTTGTTACATATAGCGACAAAGTTGCTAAGTTGGCAACAGTGGGGTGACTATCGTTAACTACGCATGTGCAGACAGGACCTGGTTGGCGGGTCTGTCGAGATCGGTATGGACTGAGTGCCAATCTTTCAAATTTAAGAAAATCAGGGCTGATTGTAGCGGTGCACCAATTTATCGGCCAGCCGATTTATCTGTCGATTTCCTTAATGTTGGGAGATCAGTGATCAGCCGATACTTATATTGAGAAGCCAACTTTGTCCCCTGATCGTATCTACCTCAGCAATGTTCTAAAAATCAGCCACTGTCCTCTTCTGCGTCCCTTGAGAGAGGTTTGACTGACAGACCGGCCCACCAGGTCACGTCTGCACGTTTCTAGTTAACAATAGCCACCCCACTGTTGCCAACTCAGCAACTTTATTGCTATATTTAGCAACACTTCAGACAAAGGAATTAAAATCGGCCAGAATCGGAATCGATGCACCCCTAGCCAATTCACTGGTGCCGTCTTAGTTGTAACACTAAAGCAGTTTATGAGGAAGTTCAACAAGATTTTAATGACCCATCCTATAGAGGTTAGTAGGCCTTTCACATTAACAAAGTTTGCTGGATGATTAATTGTCCCAACGATAAACGATAATCTTGTTTCAAGACCATTTTTCAGTACTGTGAAAATGGCACATTTGTGCATATTTTCCCTCTGAGAGACCAATAAACTTTAAATTTGTAAAGAAAACTTAACACTGTTACTGGAATATATTTTAAATATAAAAATAAACAAGGAATAAAGTTGAAATAAAAAACACACACGGCTGAAACCATAATAAAATGGATTCTGATGTCTCTAGAGTAAAATTGCAGAATGGAAATTGAGTTAATTATTTTTAAAAGAATAAAAGAATGTCTCATTATTTGAGACATTCTTTTATGTTTTTTTTTACATTTTGATTTAGTGTAGCATTTTATGTTCTTAAAGTTACCCCAACCATTACCCTGAGAGAAAGTGGACGGTATCTATTCCCACATTTTCCAAAGAATTGGGAGTTTTATCACTTCACAATGGTGGGAAAAGTTAAACTTTCATGTCAGTGACAGTTTCGAGAAATTTACTTGAGTTTTAAAGTCCAACTCACTAAAAAGCCTATTAGAATTTGACGGCACTTAAACCAAGGGAGTGTCTCGGTTGGCCTCTGATAAAACCCATGACTTCACTGTCCAGATCCGTGGAGGGTCAGATGGGAAAAGGCTTGATGGGCAGAGATGTTTATATTTAGCTGTGGAGAAGAAGACGGGGTCAGGCTGGAAGCGCTGTTTGTCGTAATACCTCCCTTTTTTCCTCCCTCTACTCCACAGGTTGAGATGTCAAAGGTCATAGCTGTCTGTTTTTAGGGAAGAGTTGCATTCCAAGCACATTCCCTGCATGTCAGGGTGGGAGTTGCATGAATTAGAGGCTTCTTTTGTCCAACATGCGTTCACTAATCAATTTGGCTTTGAGGATGCTTGGCATGCCTTTGTATGCAACTGTTCCTGCTCATGTGGACGGCGTCTGCGCCGCAAGCGGTCGGGTGGCTGTTAAATAAAGTGAGAGGTGGGCAGAGAGCGCTGAATGAAGAGGGTGGGGCTGGATGAGGAGGAAGAGGGCGGGGGTTAGAGGGGGAAGCGACAGATTTATTTCCACAGCTGAGCGCCGCTGCACTCTTGTCCTTCTCTCGGCGTGGATCTGGAGAGGTCGGTGCCGATCTGAGGGGAGCAACGGGGGGATAAACTAAGAGCAGGTGGAGCAAAGGAGACATGGATGCCTTGGCGTTAGAAGCCAGCGGGAAAAAGGCGAATAACGCGGCGGGGGCTGCCGTGCCGACGAGTCAAGCCCCGGCAAAACGCAAACCTGCAAAAAAAGCTAAAAAGGCCGTTGTTTTCTTTGAGGTGGAGATACTGGACGCCAAGACCAAGGACAAGCTCTGCTTCCTGGACAAGGTAAGAAGCTCTTCAAGTTCAAGTTTTTATTCGTTTGATTTCATCTTGAGGACACAGCTGGTCATGCTATGATACCTACAACCTTTTAAAAAACCTCTATTGTATAACTATCTCTGTGCAGCATGTGGTCATTTATCACAGTAAAAGGTCTCTGTGTGGGAGATAGGTGTTTTCTGGAACATGAAGCAATGGTCTCTCTCTCTCTGTCTGTCTGTCTGTGGGCATGTATCCCAGCCAGTGTATAGGGGACACCCTCTGGAGTGCCTTTCATTCATGGGACGCTGCCGCATGCTGCGTTTAGTTATCCTGATGACGGCCAAAGGAACACAACACATTTACAAAGAATCATTTGATGATTTAGGTCTTGTCTGTCATATTTGGATGGAGCTGACCTTTATACAAGAAGTACGCCATTGTTGAAAGTAAACCCCAAGAATTCCCTTTCGCAGTTGGCCAGAAACCATCTTGGGAAGACGTAAACATAAGGTGCTCTGGCCAGACCAAAGCTAAACTAAACTTTCTTCCCCCACATGCAGTAAACAAGATGTGCACCTGGAACATCCCATCCCCAAAGTTATATATAGTGGGGAGGCTTTGTTTAAGTAGGAACAAGGTTTTGTTCTAAAAGCAGGACAGGCTAGAAAAAAAACTTATCAGGGACTTTAGACCAGGGTGGATGTTCACCTTCCAACAAGACACCACATCCAGCATAGCTGCTAATAGTTTTTATCACAGCAAATTCATGTGTTAAAATAGTCCAGTGAAAGTTAATTTAGAATCTGTGGCAAGATTCAGGAGTCGATATTCACAGTTCCCTCCAATCTCAGTGAGATTGAGCTGTTTTACAAAGAAGAATGGACAATCGTCGTTCTGTAAAGTACTGACTCATTGAGGCTGTAAATGATATGAAAGTCACACATTTTAGATTATTTTGTTCTTTTGCATGCAATCTTTATGGAAAATATTGAAGTCTGCGTTAGTAACGTGACATTGTGGAAAAGTTCAAATGATTTTAATCTGTATGCAAGGCGATATTTACTCCCATCATGCAAAGCAAAATAAATGGCTTTATTTACCAGCTAATAATGGTGCATAATAGTAAAATGATTTGGAAAGTAGCAGTTGAGAGTTTGTAACCATAGTGCCCTGGTAAAATTTGACGTTTTTATATAAAACTGGCTGAATCCTGTTGAATAATAGGATTTTAAAAGATTTATAAAACAACGTTGGTGGCAGTAACTGGTTCTGAAAAGTTTTTCTTTTACATTTTTTCTGACTCCACTTACAAAATGTGTAAGTTTTACCTAAAGGAAATAGGTTAATTGTATAGCATGGTTCAAAACAAAGTACTTCACAAAAGATACATTATAAACAGCCACTTATAACAGGGTTCCTATGCAGTCTTTAAAAGTCTGGACAATGTGACATTGTAGTCGACACATTTCAAGGTCTGGAAAAGTAAGGAAAATAATATTTTATTTTCTAGACTTCTTTCTCATTGTTGGTTTTCTAAAGGCCAAAATTCTAATGCGCTTAATAGATTGAGTGGTTTTTACACAGTTTTTAAAAAATGTAAATTACATTCTACATCTTTGATTTGACACATTTCATTTTGATTTTCACAATGCCCGTCAGCATTTTGGTTTTTACCCTACTGACTGAATGCACACTCAATAAAAGATTAAAAAACACCCATTTTACTGCTGTTGGTGGATTTACAACTTCACATGAATGCTGTATTTGACCTGTAGTTCTTTTTAAATGGAGTCTAATTAAACCACAGAACTACACATTAAAAGTGATATAATAAACCCCATAATCAGTGATGGTTTTCAGAAACCACAAATATTATTTTTATTATAGTGCCTTAATAAGTAAAAAGTCAAGGTTTCAAAGTGGCCAACGCAAAGCCACAAATCTCAGTCTCTTGAAATATTTGTGGGCAAAGCTGATGAGATTTGTGTGAGAAAAGCAACACTGAAAATTGACACTGTTGCATCTGTTCTGTCAGAAGAAATGGGCCAAAGTTCCAGCAAATCATTGTGAGACTCTTCTGGAATCAAACTAAAAACATTTCAACCAAATCATCCAGTTTAGAGGCAATCCTACCAGTAAAAGAAATGTATTTAAACTTCTGAACCACAAGAAAGCTGGGGTTCAAAAATTGTAAGAGTCTTTGACTCGTTTTACTTTTGACATTTAAATCTTTAGAGTCACGCAAAAGTTTCAAAGTATTCCGAGTTTCATTGCTGTGAATCTCCACAGGCATTTGTGAGATTTCCGCGGACGGATGGAAGGATATCACATTTACATCAGCCATATTCACTTTAATTGGAGACGAGCAGCTTGTTTTACAGATTTATTTACAAGTATCCGTGCTTGGCTCGTAGTTTGTTGTTAATGTGTTAGACGGATTAATTTTTGTTGCTGCTTGTGCTCGGAGACATTTGGTGCATTGATGGTGCTTGGATAGAGTTTCACTAACCACACTCTTGGTACCATCAGCCAACATAAACTCTGTTTATTAAAGGCTGCTCCTCTGGACTACAGAGTATGAGGTGCCATCCTGGACAGATTAGACCTGGTTGTCAAGTTAGCAGAGTTTCTATGGTGATAAGAGTCGCAGTCTTATCACTTTGAGGGAGGCGCATTCAAAGATGTGACAGATGCAGATTCGGATGTAGACAGAGGGGCTTTTGGGGTCGACACACTTTCTAGATTAGAGCTAAAGTGACCGGCTGAGTTAGAAATAAAACTCAAGTGCAGGAACGTGTCTGGGTCAGTGTCCATGAAAGACGATCCTTAAATACACGAAGCCTCTAGAATGAAGGCACAATGAGTACGTTTTTAACTTTTCCACTTCCGATGCGATACAGATATCGCAGCTTTGAGTATTGGTCGCTACCGATATTGATCCAATACAATATCGGTCATGGATACTTTTTTAGAAAAGGCTTGATCACGTGATATTACTCAGAGAGCAATAGTCAACAATGGCAGGTATGAGAACAACTGACCCATTTATTACGAACAAATAGGGTCTGTGTGCTGCTGGATGGCTGCTGGGATGGACTAAATACTGGAGCAGAGTGCTTATTTCGCAGAATTTAGATGCAGGCCGATACAAACCCGATACTCGTTTACTGGCTGATTTTTGACCAATTTCCGGTATCAATATCAGATCGGGATACCTCTAATAGAAAGCCCTTTTCACAGAACCATGTGAATGTATCTTCCAATCAGAACTTCTCTGTGAAGAAAGTCCCATATCTCTAGACCTTCATTAGAGCCCCACTCAGCTTTGCCAGTCAAAACACAGCAGGATCTAAGTTGGGCATCGGCCCCAGACCAGCAGTGGAACCCAAGAGGTGGTTTCTGAAATCCAACGGCAGCGACGTCATTCTGCTGAAAATACTTGGAGGTCCCGGAGAGGTCACACACAGACGTTTGAGGGAATTAAAGCAAGATGGCTGAAACATGAGGGGTTTACCACTTTCACATAGACATGTACCATGTCTACTGTTCAGGAACTGGGTAATGGTATTTCTGTCTAAGAATATAGCTTGCATCAAGAGTTATGCAGGGTAAAATATCTGCACAACCATATGCCTAAGAATATTGATCCACAGTGAAGACAAACAGGACTGTTGTCTGTGTGTGCTCCCTTTGACTTCATGGAGTAAAGGACGGGTGTGTTTGTGCGTCCAGAATTTTTGAAACTCTTTAACACCAGCTGTTTGTTAGCCCACATCTTGGAGGTGTTTAAGCGCAGTCAGAGCTAAATTTACCTCTAACCTCCATCATAAATGGAAAGGGGATTATGAACGTCCCCTTTGTGTGGGAGTGGATGTCCCTATGTTTATTTACTGTCATGTTATTTGCAGGTCGAGCCAAATGCCACCATCGGAGAGATCAAGTCCATGTTCCACAGGAGCCGTACGTGCCGTTTTCCTGCTCCTTCGACATCTAGCTCTTTGTATTCTGACTTTACAATGACTGTAAGGTAATTACCTCTCCCGTTTCAGATCCTCAGTGGTACCCAGCCAGACAGTCCATTCGTCTCGATCCCAGTATGTCACTGTTAATTTGATCTAATTGAAGCGGGGCTGGTGGAAGCTTTTCGCTCATTGCGCTGCGTGAATCTTACTTGTTCAGTAATGCAATCGTTTCAGAGGGGAAGTCCCTGAAAGATGAGGACGTCCTGCAGCATCTCCCTGTGGGAACCACGGCAACCTTCTACTTCAGAGACCTGGGAGCTCAGATCAGCTGGGTCACAGTGAGTTCAAAACACAAATTGGCTCTAACAGCTCCGACACGTTCAAAGACACGAGTGAGCGACTGACATCAGGTGCTTCTGCACCGAGAGTTCCCGCTGTGAAGGAAAGGTGTTTGGGACTTAAAGAAAAGTCCTTGTGACTTTGATGTGGATCTGCTTCCAGGATGTTCTCATGAGCATCCTCCATGTTTTATTTTCTTTTTTTCAAAGTTCCCACAATGCTTGTATTCCAGCTCCTCCTGTCAAAGCCAAGGCTTTGTGCCGTCTAATCTGTCATTCCTCGTGTTTTCAGGTGTTCCTGACAGAATACACCGGCCCTCTGGTCATCTATCTGCTGTTCTACTTCCGGGTTCCCTTCATCTACGCACCCAAATATGACTTCACCACCAGTAAACACTGGGTTGTACAGTGAGTGTCCAGTATGTTTCCCCCCATGCCTCATGGGATTAGGAAGAATCCTTTTTTTTCTCACTCAACCTTTCAAAACATATCTGAACGCAGTACCTGCTGCTGCCACTTGAGGGACATTTCTACCGAGGCTTAGATTTATTTTTCCATTTGTTGACATTGGTCCATTTTAATCTAGCATTTCATTTTCTACATTTTAATCAAACAGCGAACTGAAAGGATTTAAAGTCTCAACCTTGAGGAGCCTTCTTATATTTCATGTCTTTCTCAGAGCTATGGGGACTAAGAAACTTATTTTGTAGAGTTTTATATATTTTAAAAAGCTTGCAGAAAGCAGCTATAGCAGGAATGATCAGCATGATTGTGATGCAGAACAGTGGAAGGGTTGAGTTTATCCAGCTGCAGCCAGGAGATGGAAGGTGGAAAAGTTTGGCTTCAAGAAGCATGAAGAGGGAATATTATTGAAATATGATGTAGAATAAATGAAAAGACAATAATTTGAAATGGTTTGTAAATACCTGGAGTACTGCTGCAACTAACAATTATTTTCTTGATTATTCTATTGATTGTTCTGATGACTATATGGATAAAAATAAATGGGCAAATTCTACAGATTTTTCCTTTCACCACTTAAGCCTTTTTATACAATACTATAAGTGCGTTAAAAGATACAAGATAAGCAAATAATTCAGTTTCTTTTTAAATAATAAAATACTAATTGTGTTGCCTAAAATGCAGTGACAGAGCATCCCTTTTGTGAACTGAAATCGGGTGAAGATGAGGAGTTGAGGAGCTTTGGATAAAACACATTTACAGACAAAGACAAATACGGTTTTTATCTTAATACAGTTTTTTCAGCTAATGGCTTTTTTGCGAATCTCTGTACCTCATTTAACGTCCAGTCAGTTTACTAAATTAGTTAACAATTATTTCAATAATCGCTTCATCACGACGATTAATCTGATTAATCTTTTCGTCCCTAACCTGGAGAGAGTCCAAACGGCCAGATGCCAAGCTGTCATACAAGATGAGGCAGGCAGATGCTGAAGAAAGGCTGTGCTTGTTTCCAGGCAACCTAACATTCAACAACACAGTGAATCATAATGAGATTTAGCGGGTTTGATTTCTTTACATGCAGTGAAGAACATCAGCGCCTCAAGGTGATAGTTCAAGTCAGCTCAAGTACGGACTGCTCTTAATTTGTCCTGGTTTGAGTGATGGGTGTTATCGACTCACGTCTCCTTCTTTCAGTCTCGCCTGTATGTGTCACTCCTTCCATTACGTTAAGAGACTCCTGGAGACCCTGTTTGTCCACCGCTTCTCTCACGGAACGATGCCGTTACGGAACATCTTCAAGGTGGGATTCACTGAAACCCCGTCTGATCTCGTCACAAGTTAACTTCTCCGACACAAGAAAAAAAATTGTGTCGTCGCTTTCAGAATTGCACCTACTACTGGGGCTTTGCAGCATGGATGGCTTATTACATCAACCATCCATTGTATACACCACCCAGTGAGTGTTCATTAACATTGTGGCATATGGTATAGCTACACATGAAAGGGCTGTTTTTTTGTTTTTCTTATGTTAAATCCTCTTTTTCAGTATACGGAGAACAGCAGATAAGACTGGCGCTCATCATATTCCTGGTAAGAATCGGTTTCCTCATCGCAGCACTTCTGATTCTAGTCGATAGAGTTCTGGTCAGCAGTGGACAACGGTCAACGATGCCAACACTTCTTGCAATTTTGTAACGTAAATGCTTCTTGAAAAGTTGCAGCTCAAGCACACACTTGTCGTAGCAATCAACAAGCTCCCTGCGTCATTCTGGCTGAAATGCACGTTATTAGATCATTTACGTTTCCAAGTATGGACCTGACTGGTAGACGGGGTCTACAGACTGGTTGGTTGTAGAAGCTTAGGGTGTTTACACGCTGGATAGTCCAGTAGACTCTGTTCAACTGGAACAGTGAATGTTGACCAAAGTGGCAACATTCACTTATGTCAAACAATCCAAACCCTTTGAAAAACCTGTTTTCCTCCTCGCCTGTGGTGGCGCTGCACCAAAAACCACTGAAGAAAACAACACGAAAACCTCAGAAGGAGACATGAGCGCAACTTACTTCTTCAAGAAATGTACCCAAAAAATGGAATGGTGTCAGATTTTAATTGTTGTAAGATTTCTCTTTTGTCTTTTGCCATTTCTCCCGCTAGTGCAAGACTCACAAATTTGTTTTGGTTGTATTTACCCAGAATGCCCTGTGCTATAGTCAGCTTCCTGCTTTATACGTTTGAAAACTTGTTGTACAGAAATACTTTTATTTAAGAATTTTCTAGTTCATGGAAAGCTTGACCATTGGTGGTTATTGAGTTGGCTTTTAAAGATCTTACCTAATTTTCTTTGACATTTAAACAAACACTATGTAACGCTATAAATGCTCTCGATCACAGTTCTGTCAGATCGGGAACTTCTCCATCCACATCGCTCTCCGGAACCTCCGCCCACCAGGTGAACACATCCGTCACTCGCACAGTGCAGCAATTTAATTTCTTCAGTTAATCTAATTTTACTAAGAGAATTGGATTGGTAAGGAGAGTTCAAGTTTCAAATTTCCTCTCTTTTTCATGTAAATCCAGGATCAAAGACCAGGAAGATTCCCTATCCAACCAAGAACCCCTTCACCTGGATCTTCCTCCTCGTCTCCTGTCCCAACTACACCTATGAGGTAACATGTTCTCGACTTTTTTTCTTTTTTTTTTGTATCAGAATGCTTGATAAGTGCTCCACGTCTGCGTACACAAAGCAAAACGTAGTAAAATTATATTTGTATTGAATCTCAGTTGTCATGATGCTATTGCAGTTTAAAATAACAGCTTGGATGCAATATTTAGAAGGATAATAGACTTAAGGTTCCATTCATTCACCTTCTGAATGATAATATCAGTTTAGTGATCAGAATCCTAACACTCAGTCAGCCACGTGACAATGTTCCTACACGGTCATGAAATGTCTGCAGTTGAACTTTTTCCAAATCTTGAAGATAAACTCACTTATTCTGGAATCAAAAAACCCTGAATTCATCACTTCTTTGACCAATAGATACTGTCGCCGCTTGCCATACAACAAATAAGCTTATTTAAAACCACTCATTTTGTTTGAATAGTCCTGCAAGCAATTCACTGCCATCTAGTGGTCAGACTCATCCCCAACAGGCGCAAGTTTGCCAGTTTGCAAACTTTTTACCCCAATAAATAAATCTGTTGTATTTGTAATTTCTCTAGCAGATTTATCATCAGCTTGATGGCAGAAACTTATTTTCTCCTAATATTTAAATGTAAAAGAACTTGAGGAGTAAGAAGTTGATTATAAATTGGACACGAGACTCTTCAACATGACTTGGTTCACAAGCAAAATATGGCATAGAAACTATGGATGCACCAATATGGGTCGATGTCAACATCCACTATTAATATTGTTGTTATGCCAATAACTGATGATTACTGATATCACATGTATATCTAGTTTTTGGACTCCATGCTGCTTACATTACTTCTTTGCATCAGAAACCCAAATCCTGTGCTTCACCAAAATAAGTATTTTCCTTCTTAACCAGTTTTCCTATTTTGATCAATTAAAGATTGGTTAATTTAAATAGAACATTTTATGTATTGGACTCAAACAGATCAGTACAAATTTGTGAATTTATAGGCACAACATGCCTGTAAAACGATGAACAAACAGCAGCCCATGCCATGTTTCATTGAATTTCCATATTTGGAACTTAATCACATCCAGAGATGTTACAAAAGTACAATTAAGGTTCAGCCTCAAAAAAATAATAGCTGCTTAAGAAAAATATCAAAGTGGGAAAAGGCTTTAATTGTTTACTGTAGATTTGCAGAGCCTAACTTCAGCATGGGCAATGTGAACTCACTTCTTCCTGTTGGGATCTGAATCGTGTGTGTGTGTTATCTGTGACGGCGTTTGTTCCTCCTGCAGCTGGGCTCTTGGCTCGGCTTCACCCTGATGACCCAGTGTCTGCCGGTGGCCTTCTTCACCCTGGTGGGTTTCATGCAGATGACCGTCTGGGCCAAAGGAAAGCACCGCAGCTACCTGAAGGAGTTCCGCGACTACCCGCCGCTCCGCTCGCCCATCCTGCCCTTCGTCCTGTAGATCCAACACCAACTACGAGGACGTCGTCCTTTCTCTAAACCTCACACTGGATTTAGACTGATAGATTCAAAGCTTGATTTTTTGCTTCCCTTCCTGCTTTAAGTTCTTGTGTTGAGTAAAACTGTAAACGACTAGTTTGTTATATATTTTTTTTGTATTGCAAAAAATACTGTTCTGACTGGTTTACTTTTGAGTTGTGTTCTTCTAAAAACGGCTGTAAAATATGCAAGAGTTCCATTTTTATTGCCTCACGCTGCAGTTTTCTGGTTTTTTTAGCGTGGAGCGGCTGGCATTGAAAGCATCTTTGAATTCTCACCTTGAATTGCTTAAGAATCTTAAAATCTGAAACTGACAGAATTGAGTGTTGTCTGAGGTAATTTATATATATAAAAAAAAAATCAAGCTTTTGTTTCTTTGTCTTGTTTCAAATGTTGTTTTTGGGTTAATATCTTTGAATAATGCTGGAAAAATGGCAGGCGGTGGCACTTTTCCAAGTAGAAAGTCATGCTGGATTCAATTTCTTCTTACTTTTTGGATATTCACACACAGTATTAAAAAAAAGGCTTCGGGTTATATAGAGCTTGATCAGTATTGTTTTAATGTGAACAACAGCAGGTGTATATACAAGGAAGCAGAGTCAGAGGATTTTCTCATCATGCAGCTTCTGCCTTTGCCTCAATCCTCTTCTTCCTCAGCCGGAGCCTTCTCTCCCTCTCGTACTCCTTCATACGCATAACGTAACTGCAGGCAGGAAGCACATATATTCACTGCACACCATGTTGAAGCGGTAGATCTTTTAAACTTTAAAACTCCAGCATGTAAAGTGTGATGAACCAGCAGCACCACAGCTTTCCCTTAAGCAACTTGGAAAAGGTGACCAGCAGACACTTACTCCTGGTGTTCGCAGTAGTCCCAGTCGTGCCTCTCGTGCTTGCAAGCCAGGAAGTTGGGCCAGTTGTCCCTCTTGCACTTCATGAGCTTCATCAGATGGTGGGCGCAGTAATCTCTCTGCCCCAAAGGCAGCTGTGCCAGGTTCATCTGATCCTGGGTGGCGATCATCTCTGAAAAAGAGCAACTCGTTTTTAGTTGAGATTCAGCCCAAAACCACAGCAGGTTGTTTCATTATATTTAGTAAAACACAAACAAACAGCACTAGGAGGAATTTGTAGTACTAATATGAAAAACTGGTCAGCATTTCAAGGTTTCTGCAATACTGTTTTTGTTCATGTTACGTTTGAATTAAATAGTTTTAAAACCTGCTAAAGACTTTTTATGCACAGACTCCTACAACCATTTTTTATGCTGACACAGGGAAAACACAGAATGACGTTTTATCACTACATAAAGAACCTGAAATTGAAGTTAAACTACAATAAACACACGCCAGGCTTCATTAAATAACTTTGTCGGTAGCCTGTAGGGACTATGTCTCTCGGCTGGCCTGGGAACGCCTCGGGATTCCCCCGGAGGAGCTAGAAGAAGTGGCTGGGGAGAGGGAAGTCTGGGCCTCCCTTCTGAAGCTGCTACCCCCGCGACCCGACCTCGGATAAGCGGAAGAAGATGGATGGATGGATGGATGGATGGTAGCCTGTAGTTATTTATCAGGACACATTTCATTTTACAACTATATGCATGTTTGCAAAGGAACAAAAAAAAAAAAATCAGTTGAAAAGTGTTTTCACGTAGTTTTGATACACAGAGAAAAAAGGTAAACAATATATCATCTATCTAACTCATTATCTCTATGCTTTGAACCCGAGATTCCAAACCAGATGCATTCTGGTTCATTGCAATGTGCTGTAAATCTCTCTCAGCAGAAGGTAAACAGTTTTGTGGCATTCAATATGCTAACATTAGCTAGTCCACAGGCCAGCTTCGTTCGCGTCTCCAAGGCTACATTAGCAAGAGCTAACCCCCAAGCTAACTGATGTGAAATCCCCTCTAGCCTGAAAACACCTGCTCAATAGCTGCAGCTCAGATAAAACCCGGTCCAGTCGCTGCACACCGACCTCTCTCTTTCCTCTCTTCGAAGCCGATCTTCGGGTCAAACTCGAACTTCTCTGTAGGGTCCGGCTCGGTGTCCCTTTCGGTGATATACCGCTTGGCCAGGTGAGCGCCCATGGCAACGGTGATCCAGGCACACTGGATGCTAAAAGTAATCTATCACACACTGCTGTTATTCACTAAAAAATGAAATGTTTACAGAAATAGTCTGCAATCTGCCATTCGGTCACCTCCACAAGCCCCCTGCATTCACTTCCGCTTTGCTTCAGAACTTCACGTCACAACAAAACTTTACCGCCACCTGCAGGCGGGAAGGTTATACAACAGAACACTGTTAGACCCGAGCCAGATGTTATTGATGCACCTAAAAGTTTTTCTGTTGGGAAAACTTTGTTTATGATTCACTGTGAACACAGGTGTGGACATTTCATCAGACGCATGTTAAATAATAATATGGGAGATGTTTTCTTTAAACTGTTACACAGACTACTAATTTTATACATTTTTGTATAAAAATATACTAAATATATTTATTACATAGACTATCCCACTGGCATACTTTTTTACGGAGCCCTCTAGGGGACATGGGGAATTTTTTTTCTTTTGCGTTCCCTCGCAAAACATTTGCGTAACCTCGCAATACTTTTGCGTTACCTCGCAAAACTTTTGCGTTCCCTCGCAATACTTTTGCGTTACCTCGCAAAACTTTTGCGTTACCTCGCAATACTTTTGCGTTACCTCGCAAAACTGTACTGGTCAGTTATGCAGCATAATTGAACACTGCCAGCCTTTCTTACGGTGGGCGCCGTACTTTATGCTTTAATATAAGGTTATGTGAGGTTTTTCCATGAATGTTAGTATCTTTTTGTGAAATATCTGAAGTTTTATATCTTTCTTTAGGATAGAAAGGCACCACAAACCTACGATATAAACAGAAACCTTCCGTAAGTAGGAAAGAAATAAAAATACATTATAATTTGGACTATTTCTGAGTTATTATCGCGGGTAATAAATCATCTGACAGTTTTGATTGTGTCTCTGTTGTGTTCGTAGTCTGAATGGTTTAAAGAGCTGCTTTCAGTGCCGCTCCATCTTCGCCTTAACAGACATAAACAAGCAGTAATAAATCGATTTTCAATCAGTGTTTTGCACCAAACAGTTTTTACTGTTAACAAGTTTTTATTATTAAAAACACGACAAACTAATGATGGTAAAGGACCGCACTGGGTTAACTCTGGGAATCTCATCTGTCCGTTTATCAATCAACTCCAAACCTTTTCTTTGTTCTGTCACAATTATCGATTTATTCCATTTTGATGATCAGGTTCCAAACTTTGCAAGGACTGACCGCCCCGCTCATCTGCTTCCTAATACACACAAAGCCAGTATCCTTCCCATTCATACCTGGTGACGTCACGCCCACATCGACACACCCACCACACCTAAGTGTCAAAGCCTCGTGCTCCTGTCATATCAATAATTACTTATTTCATTCATATGGCTCTTACAGAGCCTCAGTGAAAACTTGTTTATTATTATTAACTGTTTGGTGCAAAACACTGATTGAAAATCGATTTATTTTTTCCTGCATGTTTATGTCTGTTAAGGCGAAGATGGAGCGGCACTGAAAGCAGCTCTTTAAACCATTCAGACTACGAACACAACAGAGACACAATCAGAACTGTCAGATGATTTATTACCCGCGATAATAACTCAGAAATAGTCCAAATTATAATGTATTTTTATTTCTTTCCTACTTACGGAAGGTTTCTGTTTATATCGTAGGTTTGTGGTGCCTTTCTATCCTAAAGAAAGATATAAAACTTCAGATATTTCACAAAAAGATACTAACATTCATGGAAAAACCTCACATAACCTTATATTAAAGCATAAAGTACGGCGCCCACCGTAGGAAAGGCTGGCAGTATTCAATTATGCTGCATAACTGACCAGTACAGTATTGCGAGGGAACGCAAAAGTTTTGCGAGGTAACGCAAAAGTATTGCGAGGTAACGCAAAAGTTTTGCGAGGTAACGCAAAAGTATTGCGAGGGAACGCAAAAGTTTTGCGAGGTAACGCAAAAGTATTGCGAGGTAACGCAAAAGAAAAAAAATTCCCCATGTCCCCTAGAGGGCTCCGTACTTTTTTACATATCCTGTGTTATATTCTTTGTTCTATCTTTATATTTGTAAACAAAGATCTTTTTTAATAAAAAAAAAACAACAACTAATCAAAGCAACAAATTCAAGCACTATTGGATAAGTTGTACAAATTATGATACATGCCGTTTAACCTAATCCAGCCACAGACTTATTTGTTTTTTGACCTTCACAATAGTCATATTTCTAGACCATCAGCTATTCTCCTTTTTGATGACAAGGAGGCTCACTAGATTTGTACTTGGACAAGCTTTGCCATTGCTTGTTTCTTAAAACTGTTACATTTATCAACATTAGCACAGTTCATGAATCCGCAAAAAACAAAAATAAAGGGTAGATGGCAACTCAAACAATAGGTTGATATACTGTATGTATACCACCCATACAGAAAGAAGGGAAGTGCAGGTCTGCATGTATTTCACTGCGGTGGTAAATGACCATTTGTAACAAAATAGTAAATTTTAAAAAAGCTACATTAATCTGGCAGAGAGGTGTTGTAAATTCTGCCCTGCAGAGTTAGGAAACAGGTGTTCCCCATCACTGTGTCGCCAGGATATGTCACATTAGCCAAGCAGTAAAACAGAAGTAGTGAGTGGAAGCAGCTGAAAGTTAGTAAAGGCCTATCTGTTTTCTGTGGGATTTCAGACAACATGACATCATTGATGCACAACAGACGGCAGAGCCTTTCTGCTTCGGAGAGATTTGGCTCCACAAGGCTCTTTTTGTGTTTTAAAATGACCAGTCTGCTCTGAAAACAGAGCTTCGTTTGATCTGTTTATGTTTTATGCTTATCTTTCGCTCTCTTTGGCTTGAAGATGTCATTGTAAAGACAAGTGGATCATGCTTGGAGTTTTTATTTGAGGCCACAGTGAAAGACAGTTTTTTGTTTTTGAGAAATGACTAAATGAAATATCAATCAATTCAGAAACAGCAGCATTTCAAACAAATAGTGACATAAAACAAGGTAAAGAGGTTGTTCAGAATGTTTTACGAGGTATGATGGGTTTATTGGTGACTCGTTTTCTGTTTCACTTACTTAAAATATTTTTATAATAATCTCTGGACACAAAAAATCAAATCTTCGGTTTTAAGTTTTGTGTTAAATCACTGAGATCACTGAAACACATTTTAAAGGATAATGAATATGTCTAATGTAAACAAGTATCACTAATGTACTAAAGCAGAGAAATTACCATCTGTTTGGAGGTAGGCCATCATATTTATCTTTATTATTTCAGCACAAAGTATTTTCATACATACATAGTATTTTTTTCAAAATGTCTCGACATCCGACATGACATGAAAAATTAATATTAATGCAAAAGACTGGATGACTGGACAAGAGGCCAGTTTATCTTCTCTTCATAACGTCCTAAACAGTTAATAAGTAATGTAATGCAAATAAAACAAAAAACAAATCGACATTTATTTACCATTACTCAAAACAGTCACTGTATCTTTATGCTTTTACATTTCATTGTAAAAATTTTATAGTTTCTATCAGTCACAGAGAGAGATTTAGTCAAACACTTTTCATTTGACCTCTTGCTTCTCTTCTGGTATCAAACCATCATCATCACTGGTAGAGGTCGTCATCCCCTTCCTCTCTGTACAGACCCGGCCTCTCCGATCCAGAACCTGGCCCCGACCCCTGACCTCCAGACCGGGTTCCCGTAGCAGACGGAAACCTGGAGGAAACATCTAACGTAAGAACTCTGGAGCAAAATGAAAACAGAGTCCGGTGATCTGCGGCTGCTTTTCTGCCACCCGTGTGGCGCACCTGAAGTTCCCGAAACCTCGGCTCTGCTGCAGAGTCTGAGCAAACATCTCGTATTTGCGGATGTCGTTGTCGCTGACAGAGCGACGAGCGAAGCGCATGGCCTCTTCAAAGTGGTCCTTTCTGATCTCTGGGACTGGGTCGAAGTCCTCGTCCTGTGAAAAGATAAACACGGACCAGCTAGACGGACGTTCAGCCCAGAAACGCTGAAGGTCCCAGGACGCACATCACCAAACACAAAGCCCAAAACTGGTTTGAGATGTGACTTTTCCTTTTAAATGTCAAGAAAGTCTAAGACGCTAAATGAGTGAGTACAGTTCAGTGAAATATAGAGGGCAAATGGAAGAGCAGCAGTGACGACTCACCATGGGGATTCCCGGTCTGCTCTGCCTCTGACGCTCAGCCTTGATCTCGGCTTCGATGGCCTCCCGGATGGCCAGCTTACAAGCGCGCTGGCAGATCTCCGTCAGGTCGGCTCCGGAGAAACCCTCAGTGATCCCAGAGAGGAAGTCCAGGTCCACGTCCTACAGGTAAAGAATCCCACCCAAAACGAAGCAGCAGAGAAACGAAACAGTAATCAAAATGCTACTTTTCTTGGGAAGTAAATGTTAATGTTTTTCATCATGACATTATGGGTCAGGATAGTACAACCGAACCCCTTTAACCTTCTCACATTTGTCTCATTCTGGTTTCTTTACACCACGAATCTGGAGCAAACAGCCAAAAACGGAGTTCTTTTCAATCAGAAGCCCTCCTGTTTAGAGTTGCCTTTGATTAATGACATACGGGAACATTGATCAGTATACTTCATGCATGTCTGCTTGATGATTTTGATGGCATTTGACAAAATATAATGTTTATTTCTTGTTTCACAATTGGTCGCAGTATTCAGTTTTTCTGATGTTTTCTGATGTTTTTCTGCCTTGTTGCAAAAATGAACTTGATTGTAGCCACAATGTTTATTGTATTTAAAGAGGATTGTATGAAAGACCAACATTAGTATTCAGACAGCATGAGTCAATACTTCAGAGAGAAACCGAGGTCTTCTGGCGCTCCATCTATTGTTTCCATGTATTTATCTCCACCCATTTGTGTTTTGCAATGTTGGTCTTCAACCCAACACAGTCTTTAGCCTGTAAGCCAAAAGATTATATTTTGTTCTAATCTGATCAGATTAAAAAAACACTTACACTAAAGTGTTTCACTGTACAGACGGTTTGTAGTTTGTTTTGTTGCAACCTGAAGTGTGAAATAAACTTCAGTGGAGTTTGAAAACAAAATATGTGTATAGGTTTATGTCTGGTTGAACAATGTGTGTGCACAATTTATTATTTTTTTCTTTTTGGGGGGGAGATTTTATTGTAATCCATAGAGGGCCCCAGAAAATCTTTGGGAACCACCGGGGAGGCCCTGAAGTAAATCTGGGAACCACTGCATTAACAGGAATTATTTAACATTTTAATTCATAATTTACCTCTTCTGGTCCATTACGTACAGCTACATGCCAGACGGATCAACTGAGAAATGTGTTTTTGCGGGTCTTACCCGGGCAATGGGTGATTTGCGCAGGTTGGCTTTCAGAATTGCTGTGCGAGAAGGTTTGTCTGGAAGCGGGATGTAGATGAGCTGGTCCAAACGGCCCGGCCGCAGGATGGCCGGGTCTATGATGTCAGGTCTGGTTTGATGGGAGGAGCGGAGCTCAGCATGGACTTACATCTGTTCACCCATTATTCACAGCAGACATGCAGAGAGGCGGCACCTGTTTGTGGCGCCGATGATGAAGACGTTCTTCTTGTCCGACATGCCGTCCATCTCGGTGAGGATCTGGTTGATGACTCTGTCCGCGGCTCCGCCGGCGTCCCCCGCCCCGCCTCCTCGGGACTTCGCGATGGAGTCCAACTCGTCAAAAAACAAGATGCAGGGGGCCGCCTGCCTGGCCTGAGGCGCGGAGGAAAAGTTACCAAAAGGTCAGACGGTAGAAGCTCCAAGAGTCTATTTTCACCACCAGAGACCCCCCCACCTTGTCAAACACATCTCTGACATTGGCCTCCGACTCTCCGAACCACATGGTGAGCATCTCAGGCCCTTTGATGGACACAAAGTTCGCCTGGCACTCGTTGGCGATGGCCTTCGCCAGGAGCGTTTTTCCGCAGCCCGGCGGGCCGTAGAACAGCACCCCACGGGACGGCGTCATCCCAAACTTCAGGAACTTGTCAGGATACTCCACTGGATACTGGGGGAATCAGTAAGAACATGTGTAGATTGTCTAAGGGAGCTTTGACTGTAGCTGCAGTGCAGAGTGTGCTGTGAGCGTTTCCTCCACCTGAACAAGCTCTTGGAGTTCTCGTTTGACCTCGTCCAGACCACCGATGTCCTCCCAGTTGACCTGAGGGACCTCTGCTACGGTCTCCCTCAGAGCTGATGGGTTGCTTTGACTCAGGGCCCACTAAAAACAATACAGTGCAGAAGTATTCTTATACACAGCATGAGGTTGAATTGTCTTTACATGTCTTCATATTTTGCTTACAAGAAGTTATACTTTCCTGTGATCTTCTAAATTACTCCATATTATTATTTCATATTTTGACTGAGGTCTACCAAACCAAGTCTCCCCCATTTTTACCAGTTTTTATACCTGACCACAGAACTTGGTGTTATTCATGGATTCACTTAGAGAAATGATTACAAATGTCTAAATATCCAAAATTTTAATTTTTTCATTGGTCATTTGAGTTGCTGAACATGTAGGCAATTATATGAAAATGTTCAGTTACTAGGTGAAAAGTAGCTTAAAATGGCATTTGAACTAAAAAAAAACAAACTCACAGGAGGGCTGAAGAAATGTTGTGTCACTCTTACAAAAAAAATATAAATATGCTTTTTATATATTTATTTAAACTGTCACTATGTCCTGACAGCACGATGTGAGACAGATAACCTGTGAATAGATTGAGTTCCTCCAGCCACTCAGTGCTAGGAGGAGGGTCTTGGCGCTGCCAATCATGCTCCTGTACACGTTGCTCAATGAGCTAACAACCGAGAAAAAATTGACTGTTCGTAATCGGTGGCCATGTTAACTAGCCTGAGCGTTCACGGCAGGCTGTGCTTCAGAGTACCAGAGAGCATGGGTGAGGGTGTGAGCATTTCATACGTGAGGATGATTGACAGCTCTAAGACTCTCCTCCTGCCTCTGATTGGTTGTTTGTATTTCTGTAATTAGCGCTGGTAAGGCGGAGAAGCTCATAAATGATCTCTCTCATGTTATGCTGTCATGACATAGTGACAGTCTTAACAAATATGTGAAAAAAACAAAAACATTTTTATATAAAAGATACACACTGCAGTTTTAAGGAAATTTTAAAAGAAAAAAACAATTCTTGTCGCACGGGTAGCAGAATTGGGGATTCGCGGGGTTAGCTTTGCATGTGAACACACAGCCTGAGTGAGTGTCGCATATTAACCTGAAAATCATCCATGGTGACGGCCAGAGAGTTGAGCAGGTCAGCATCGATAGTCTCGTCCTCCAGGTCGATGAGCGTCATCTTCTTGCGGATTGCCTGCAGAGCAGCTTCTGAGCACAGAGCGGCGAGGTCGGCGCCCACGTGTCCGTGTGTTTCCGTGGCGATCTGGCATCAAATTAGAACACGTACGTATGTAGAAAGTCAGAGTAACGGCAGAAGGTTCTACCGGCTAACATCCGATGTGGAGTGAGCAGGACTGTTTCTTATTCACATCTGTAAACATCTCAGCAAGTTTCACTAACTTTTAAGTGCAGAGTTTTTCTGGCTGCCTTAATCATTTCTGTCTACATCCCGTTAGCTTCTCTATGAACTTGCAAGAGTAACATTTAAAAATGAATTTTAAAATTTTAGGCCTCACGATTATTAAGTAATGCATCACTTGCGTGTAGTCGCAGTGCTATTTCCTGGGAAGGAGCTTATTTTATTTTGTAAGAGATTTGAGGATAAAATTATCGAACAAACTGAGGTATAAACTCGTGTTATTACAAAATGCTTATGAAATCTGCCTGAAGGAGTCAATGCTGCTTGCACATAAAAACACAGTGGAGGAGAAATAGAAATGATAAAATCCTTTTCAATGTTTTACTTTTAATCATGAATCATTTTATTCCACTATTCAATTATGTTCTGTTTTTTGTTGATCTGTGTCATAAAATCATAAATAACATATACTGAAGCTTTTAGTTGTGATGTGACAAAATGGTTTAAAAACCAAGACTGTAACTTAGTAGCTTACGCTCTCTTGATTTTAGCATGAAATGTTACATTTTTCCTGAAATTATTGTGATTTTTAATATTTTTTTGCCGTAGCAGCTCACCTTTTCCAGGTCGACATCGTCTGCCAGCTTCATATTCTTGGTGTGGATCTGCAGGATCTCCAGCCTGCCGGTGGAGTCTGGGATCCCAATGTCAATCTCTCGATCAAACCTGCCTGGAGAGCATCGGGGTTTCCGTGAATGCATCTGAATGTCAGTGTGTGTTTCTGCGACATGTGTGTGTGCGTCTCTGTCCTGACCGAAGCGTCTCAGAGCGGAGTCGATGCTGTTCGGCCGGTTCGTCGCCGCCATCACAACCACGTGAGCCCTTTGCTTCAGCCCATCCATCAGGGTCAGGAGCTGGGACACGATGCGCCTCTCCACCTCGCCGTGAGTCTGCGCAAACACCATCACACAACACATGGCAGAGGATGGTGAAGACGGGCGCGGGCGTGTCGGTTTCTAATTAAATACCTGGACGTGCTAACCTTCTCTCTCTTGGGAGCGATGGCGTCCAGCTCATCGATGAAGATGATGGCCGGAGCATTGCTCTCTGCTTCCTCAAACGCCTTTCTTAGGTTGCTTTCAGACTCCCCTGCCAACTTACTCATAATCTCAGGACCTTGTGATAGAATAAGCAGGAAGCAAGTAGGCAAGTAAGTGAGAAAGAAAGAAAGACAAAACTTGTTAGTACGGATGGGCATTTATCGTATCGTTTATCACTTATTGTGATAATTTCCTGTCATGATAACAATTTCAATTTATCGCTGTTACGATAATCTCCAATTAATAGTCTTTAAAACCCTCCAAACTGTACGTATTGTTGGGATTGCTAATTTTACTATTTCTTTTCCATTATGTTCAATAAAAGTATCAATAAATTTCTTTATGTGACTGGTGTCACAGTGAAGCGTAGTGCCAATGGGTATGTTTATCAAGAGCAGTGTTTGCAGTTGTGGAGCTATGATTGCTATGTTATGCAGTCACACCAGTAGTTATCTAAAATGAAAGTAATAAATAGTTCATATTATCATTTTTATTGTTACAATACCATCACAAATTTTCTTGAGAAAACTTTAAAGTCCATATTGTCCCAGCCCTACTTGTAAGGCGACGCTTTTCCAGCCCTTTGCAGTGTAATACGACTAAATGAAGTCTTTCTAATCACCGTTGATTAGAAAGAAGAAGGCGCCGGTTTCATTGGCGACCGCTCGGGCCACAAGGGTCTTCCCTGTACCTGCAGGGCCATAAAGCAGGATGCCTCTGGGGGGCTGAGAAGGATGACAGACAACAAGAAATACAAGTGACTGACAGGATTTGAAGTCAGCGGCTTTATGTTTGGATCGGAATGACAAGTTTAAGAGCGCGACACCTTAACTCCGATCGCCTTGAAGAGCCCTGGGTGCCGGAGAGGAAGCTCCACCATCTCTTTGATCTGAGCGAGTTGCTTCCGACAGCCTCCGATATCGTCATACCCGACATCGTTCAGATTCTCCTCTTCATCCTGCCACAGAAAGCAGGGAAACCCAGGACGCTCTGACGATTGGGCGGAGACGTTTTCTTAAAACATAACAGGCTTTGACATTGTTACTTTTTAAGTTGCGCTGTTGAACAACTCAAATCCATGGATTTAGGTGCAGCCAGTTGGGTTTTTCTGGACTCACTAAAGGCTTAAAACCAGTTTATAAACATTTAAATATTACACACAATGCTTGGAAACAGCTGGGGGGGTTTTCCCAAGATTTTGTCACTCCACATTCATAAAAATGTATGTATTTTATTAGGAGTTTATGTCATAAATGAATACAGCATTTTGCCGGTCAGAAAGTTCAGTTTTGCTCTCATTGAAAGCACTGGCTGCCCTGGACTTTATTTGCGGGCGTCAGAGTAAAGAGACCATATGTAAATAGAAAAAGAACGACTGGTTTCAGGTGTTAACTCACATTCCTACATTTTCTCTACAGCAACTCAAAGAAAACACGTTCTGCCTCCTGGCTGCGGTCCGTCAGGAGGCAGAACGTTTTCTTTTCCTGTCATCCCCCATCACATGCTCCCTGAACTCAGCGACTTCATACAGACCTCTCTTTTTATCGGCTCTCCTTCGCAGTAGATGACAGTGTCTGGGGCAACGATGCAGTGAGGGCTCGGGTCCGTCTCCACCACCTTGAACTCTACAGCTCTCATGCTTCCCCTCACCAAGAAAATGTCACCTGAAGACATCACAGTGCCGTCAGAAACACTCAGAAGATGAAGTTTCTGTGCCTCAAGGAGCTAGCTTTTGCTTTGGTACAATCCTGTTTTCGAACCTTTGTGTACTGGCCGGTACGCCTCCAGAAAGTACGGCTTGAGGAAAACTTCAAAGAGGTTCCCTGTCAGGCCCTCAATAGTGTCGTCAATGGGGAGGAGGTGGATCTTTTTCCCATACTTGATGTCAGGGCAGGCATGGATGCTGTCATGTCAAAAACATGAACTTTTATCACGTATGGTAACCTTTTTTATCTATATCTGTCATGATGTTAAGTTACAGCAGACTCCTGAAAATTTTCTTTTGGGATCAACAAAGTACTTTGGAATTTGAGATGGAATTAAATTTGATTCACCTGTCATTCACAGAAAATTTGCATATTTGCAGATTTTTTTTCAGAGAGCATATATAAAATATTCTAAAGAAAATGCGGCTTGGGAAGCTGAAACACTTAGATGCAATGCTACTTCACATGCTATTACTTTGACACTGAACTCCCAACGTTCAGCCAGTCAGTGGGTGTTAGCTGAAAAAGACAGTTTCCACTTTTCGTCTTATAGCAGATGAATTTATATTTGGTATTTGAGCTATTACATTAGACCGTTGTAGATGTGTTTAGAGGGTGTGGCCCCTGACCTTCATGAATACCCGGAGCCCACTGTATATTAATATCCATTAATGAATTGTTGTGGGAAAGGACAATAGAGATGGCCTCCAAAAACACCAACTTGATTATTTTGTTCTCACCTGTGTAATAATCCAAAAAAAATAAAAAAATAATAAATCAGTCTCAGGAATGTATACATTAATTGCATAGCAATTTTTATGCATTTCACAGCATCCCATTTTTTTTTTAGAAACCATCAAAAACAATTAACATTTCAATTGAAGAGGGCTGGTAATAAATGAAATCAAGACTCGAATGTATTATTTCAACTAGTAGTTATTCGCTCCTGATGAAATGAGGAGGAGTTGTCTTTAAATCAGAAGCCATGTCATGCTATGGCATGTTATCCAAATAGTAGCCAAATAATAAACCGATTCACCCCCCACCCCAAGCTCTGTCTTTGCAAGTCAGCGATATTTTTTCAGAACCAAAAATATCAACAATTGGTCACAAGGCATTCTAATAATCTCAGGACTAAAGTTCTTTTCACCATTCAACCTTCAACTATTGACAGTAATAAAAAGTTTTATTTGTTTACAAAAAGGTAGAACCTTTAAAATCTCTTTGTACTCTGAGGTGCAAAAGGACTCATTAGGTGTGTCTGTTATAGATCACACCGTTTACACGCACAAACAGCTGCTAAATGCAGGAAAATGCTACTAGATTGAACTTTTACACCACTGTTTTGGCGCCCGTCTAGCATAGCGCCCCTATTCGTCGCATACCCATTTCAATTTTATTTTATTTTTTTTTTTTGCGCAACTTCCCAGGCAACATTGGGCAATGTCGTAAAAGATATTGAGCCAGACTGGCTCACATGAGAGAATGAGAGTTTGTTTAACTTAAAGTTTCCCAAAAAATGGAAAATCTTGTTGGTAAAAAAGTCAAATTCAAAGTGTGTGTGCGTGCGTGTGTGTGCCCTCCACACAGATCTATACCTGATGACATCACCGAGGCGAACTCGCAGGTTGTTGCGCGTCACCCTGTTCATCCGAATCCTCTCGTGCCCGCAGGTGTCATCCGTCAGGACGATGCACACGGTTTGCCGTCGCTTCCGTCCTCTCAGCACCACGGTGTCGCCGCGGAAGAGCTGCAGCTCCTCCGTCTTATTCTAACGTAAAGACGCACAGGTCTGAGAGCAAAAACAATACCTTCGTGAATCTGTTATTGTTGTCTGGATTCACACAGAAACTCGCCTGCGACAGGCTGACGATGCTGCTGTCCTCGTTGAGCGCTTCGTCCACAATCAGCCTGTTGGGTCTGTGTTTCTCCTTCAGGATGGCGGTGGAGAAATCCTCTCCCTTCGGCCTTCCAGACAGGAGACGCATTGACACGTTCGCATGCAGCACCACATGCTCCACACTCAAAGATCTAATTTCTTCATGTGACTCTGAGCTGTATTTAGAAACTTTCTGGCTCTCCGCAAAGCCTTGATAGACATAAAAATGTCTAAATTTATCAAAGGTTTTGAGCGTATGATGGAACATTTGATCTCTTTTGTAAATGGCTAAGTCCTTTTATCGGATTTCTTTTTTTGTTTTGTTTTTATATGTTTAAAATAATGCAGCTGTTTACTCACTCTGCTCCTCCCGGGCCTGGCATGTCTTCTCTCCTTCGTCTTGGAGATTCAGATAAGCTCAATTTTACGCTGCAGAATATCCAACAGTCGGTCCCTTATGTTTCAAAGCTTCGAGCTTTCTGTCTGATCTTTTTAGTCTTTGGTGAGCTGCTTTTGTTCTTCAGAGGCCAAAAAGTTCCCAGCTGAGACTCCCGGCCTTTTGCTTTATTTATTTCTTTTTCCTTTCCCCCCCCCCCTCACTTGTCTTCAGTCTTCATGTTTGCAGGAGCCGCACTCTGCCTGTGTGGCATAAACACGTCCGTCTGCGTCTCCTGTTATAACCCCAACATGAGCGCCAGGGATCCCAGGCACTTTACCTTGGAGAGCGTCCCAAAGCGCGGAGCGCAGACAGTGTGAGATTTCCTCCTACCCCTCGCTCCTCGCCTGCAAAAATGTAAAACCGAGAGCTCAGCTGCTCGCAGCAGCTGCTGAATATTCATGCGCCCAAATAAATTCTGCATATAGATTTCCTTTTCTCCTCAAAATGGAAGCTGTGTTTTGTGTCGTCACCCGGATCAGCCACGTCTTTTTTAAATTTATTTTATTTTTTTGTTGTTGAACCGCGAGCTGCTGTTGTGTCCCAGCTGCTCTGAACTGTCACCGACTCCCTTCCTGACGCGCTGAGTGCTTGTGTTGGGTATTCATTGCCTGGGTCAGGGGCTGGAAAGGGGCTGTGGGGCAGTAGCCCAGGGTGGGGGGAGGATGCAGGAGGCAAAAAATAAAGAAAAAAAAAGTTTTTTGTGTATACCGTCTCTGCTAATATTAAAATCATGGGTTCATGTATATTTTATTGAAATACTGTGTGACTTCTATTCATTTAAACTTCACTCAAATGTTTGAAAAATGATCATCTTTTTGGGGACCGGATGGGGGGGCCCGTCTGTCACGTTTTAAACTGACCCTCCATCAAGTCGTACCAGTAAATGTGTAAACCTACCCAATAATATTTCACAATTTGCATGAGAATAGGGCTCTAAAAGTGGCTACAGCCCAGGGTTCCTTATCCTTCTAAATCCGGCCGTGTTCATTGAAAATTCTCATACTTTGTCACGTTGCAACGACAAAACCGGCTGGGATTTTATGCAGCAGCAATTCAGCCCTTTGATACCACCTAGCTAATAGACAGCGTTAACCGGTGTGTCATTTAATTACTATGTAAATTTAAAAAATGGCCGCCCAATTACATTGACAGAGAATCTATGGGAGAATCTGTTTGCAGCTGCTCTTCATGATCTTAACAACAAAGATCTTGCCACTCTTTATAGAAGAGTGGCAAAAAGAATCCATAGCTGAAAGAAAGTCACTACAGGCCAGTTTTGTAGCTTGTTTCAAGAAGGCGATGATAAAAGACCAAAAATTTGACATTCAGCCTAATGGCTAACCTCCAACAACAGCAACAAACAAAACAAAACAATAAATCACAGAACACTGCGATGGAGTGGCGACCTGTCCAGGGTGTAGCTCACCTCTCGCCTGTTGGCCGCTGGACTCCAGAACCTCTCCCGACCCCAATGGGATGAGAGTGTAAGAAAATGGATGGATGGAAATCACAGAACCCTGCACATCAACCTGAGTGCAGCATCCAGGGACAGGGAGGTTGGAGTTGATGGGTTTACTTAGATTGGGGGAGTGAATAGAAATGCAGGGAAAACTGATCAGTGAAAACCACGTCTGATATTTCTTCCAGTACAGATTTGCTCTCCTTTGTGTTGTTTTCAGTCACATAAAATCCCAAAAGCATGCGCCGAGGTTTGCGGTCATATTGTGACGAAATGTGAAAATGATGTGTGAATAAATCTGCAAGGCACCGGGCACATAACTTCTACACAGCAGCATATGTTTTGCTTTAATATTTTAATTTTTTGGCTTTTATTTACTAAAAATGTTCTGTAACAAGTAACAAATGACAGGAAAATCAACCATTTTCTACAGTCTGAAACGCAGCTGTTCTCTCCAAACGGGTTCCTCTCATCAAAAAGGTGAAGTGACAGAAAACGTTTTGATATCGAAACATAACAACATCGACGCATAAAGCAAGAGGTAGAGAAAGTTCAAATGCACAAACAGGAACACGTCTCAGGAGAAATTATTGCCAAAGCAAACCAATGTGTAAAAAAAAGACAAATAAAGCAAGAAAGTTTTAAAGGAAAACATAGAATGGGTGCTGAGGAAATGCGTTTTCTGCTCACATGACGTCACCAAGAGTGTAAAAACGCATTTTAATATTTGATTGCCTCACTGATATTCTATTGTTCAATGAGGATTTTACAATGTAAATACGTATACAGTATTCTGCTGGTTTTGGTGCATTTTCGTGGTACATGTAAACTGATCGCTGTTCTCTGTATGCAAACTTATAAATATCCACCATGTTCAAATTCCAGCAATCAGAGTTCAGTTAGACCAAAAGAAGCTCACACTTACATACTATAACGTAATTTGGCTCTTTTTATTTATTTATTTATTTATTTATTTTTAGCCAAAATAAACATAAACAACTAAATAAATGTGTGTTGGACGTGTAACTCATACTTATGCAAAAATCTTCCTTTGTGATGCTTTCAAGAACCGACTGATGAAGACGAAGGATTGTGCTGAACATGAGCAGATTTCAGTTCGTTTAGCTGCTGTGGAACCGCTGTTTTCTTTGCTACGTGAAGAGTTTTGCATGCATGTAAATTCAAAAAAATGAGACAAACAGAAAATATTAGCTCAGTCCCTGAAAATGGATTTTTCTACATCGGTTTGCTGCTGCAGAGACTTTGTATTATTGCTCTTGATTCTTTAGATAAGTCCAAATCCAGCCCTCAGAGAAATGTGGCTTAATTACCTCTACATCCAGTTCTGCAAAGGCTTAATAAAGACTCATTTGTTTAAATCAAATGTTTAGCCAACTGAGCATTTAAGACATGCGGACATTTGAGGACTGGAACATGACAACACTGCTTCCATGGAAATCATTCAGTTCTGATGATTTGTTTAAAAAATCAGTTCCATCTGTTTTGGACTAAGCAATAACTTTTACACTTGGAAGTCAAGCTTTAGTTTCCTGCAGTGCTGCTTTGGAGCTACATTTAATGAACCGCAGGTTTTGGTAATTTTTTTTTATGTTGTTTAGTTTTAACATGTCTAATGGGTTTTTTCGGTGTGCTGTGCAGCCCAGACACAACAGCAAAAACAGAAAAACAACAAATTTGAAGCAGTTTTTTTCTCCTTTTTTTGCATATAGAAACTTAATTTAGATCCTAGTCATATATCAAAGTTATACCAAGGCTTTGGGCAAAAGAGTAAATTTGCAAAAACGATTCCTGACGTCAGAATCCAAAAAGGCCCAATCGACCAGAGCAAATTCTATCTGGACACATTATGGACCTTTAATTGCCAGCTGTTCATGTGACGCTTTAGGCTACAGATGAAGAACATCAACCCTCAAATAATAACCTTTAAAAAAACTGAGAGAAAACACCGGCTGGTTGTGTTGATGAGTTCTGGGTCGACATAAACACAAATTACGTAATCGTAACGCTTCAGTCCAGCTTCAGTTCAGCTTCAGGGTGTATAAAAAAAATCTTCTATCTAAGCTGCTATTTTTTTTCCACTACGTTTCTTCCACATGAAGAAGAATCAGACCTAGAAGCATGAAGTTGTTTTACCACAGACCTAAAATGTAAACGTAACATGAATTCTGAGGCGATGAGCTTAAGACACAGCACAAAAACACAAACTATCTTACACAGATTAATAACAATAATAATAAAAAAAATGCTGCAATTTTAAAAAATAAAATAAAATGCCTTTTTGTGTTTGATCTATTCATACGAAAAATGTTCTCATATTCTACTTTTTTTGGGGGGGCCATCATTTGTGCTTCATTCAGTAGAAAAGTCCTCCTAGAAAATCCTGCGAAATTCCTACACAGACTAAACAAAAGCTGAGCCATGTTTGCTTGATGCTTTTCTCAAAACTTATATTACCTTATGTAAAGACATGCTTTTTTTTTTTTTTTTTTTACTACTTGAGCTATATTTAGATGTTAACATAACAGTCTGAGTGCATCTTTTGCATCTTCGTAGCAGTCATTCTCCTCAAAGTGTGTTTTCTGCAGAACCTTGACGTGACGCTCGTAGATCTTGAGGGCGGGTCCGAGTTTGATCGACAGGCCGGTCAAAACGTCGTTGCGCTGCATGAGGAGGAGAGACTTCCCGTCGATTTCCTGTGGAACAGCGCAAAGCAGTGAGTGTAGCAGGCCCGTGGAGTTTGCAACAATTCAACAGGCGCAGTCTCTGGCGCCCTCTAGAGGCAGAAACAGGCGCAAACAGCCTCACCTGTGTCCTGAAGGCTGCCGCCTGCTCGGGGAAACCCACGGCTGTGAAATAACTGACCACGTCAGACACGGTCCAGTCCACCGGGCTTACTCTGGTGCTGCCAAACTTCATGTGCCTTTGGGTAAAAAAACAAACAAACAAACAAACAGAAAAATCAAGTCGGACTTTTACAAAACTCACTGGGTGGATTAAAAGCGACATCAAAAGGAGATTTCCACAGCTAATGTGGCACATACTGTCCACAATTCAGTTGAAAAACTACTAAATATGTCGGGTGGAAGCGGGGTGTGAAAAATGTCAGATAACCCAGGGGTCACACCTTTAAGCTAACACTTTGTTGAAGCAACTTCAGATTTATTTTCAGCAGTCAGTCTTCCTTCAGTCTGCCATCAGTTTCAGTGAATATAGCGAACAAGTTCAGCCATCATAGAAGAAACTTTCTGATATTTGCTTGTTTGAATATTTTAGCTAAAGCCACGGTTTGCAGGGAAGTTTTAAAATGATTTCATTGTACAAAGGTATAAGTCAGGAGAAGGGAACAATATGGAGACTGCCCTTGTCAAACTGTTCAATCTGCATAAAAACATACTATGTTTTTATACCACAGTGCTGGTTCTGTTCCTCAGTGTGGCATTAAACACTGACATTCTAATCGGAGAGAGCTGGATTGGACTTTCTGGTCCAGTACTTGACTGGTTCAAATCTTACCTAAACAGGGACTTTTTCGTGTCAGTCGGTAACTTCCCAGCGGAACGGACAAAAATCACATATGGGGCCCCTCTTGGGTTCCATCCTGGGACCCTTCTTATTTAATATCTACATGTTCCCACTTACTCAGATTACTACATGTCATAAATTAAGGTACGATAATCATAAAGAGGATACACAGCTCTACATTACAATGTCACCAGATAACTATGAAACCATTTGAGTGCTGAACAAATCAACGTGTGGATGTGCCATAACTTGATCAGAAACAGAAAAGAAACTGAAGATATTATCTTTGGACCCAAAGAGGAAGAACCTAGAGTCAGCATGTATCTTATTAAAACCAGAAACCAGCGATCAGGGCCGAAACCCGAGTGTAGTGATGGACTCTGACCTGAACCTTCAGTGTCACATGAAGACCGTTACAAAGTCGGCCTTCTTTCACCTGAAGAACATCTCAAGGATTAACGAACTAATCTCTCAGCAAGACCTAGGAAAAACTCGTTTTATGCGTGGATGAAATGAAGTCTTGATCCAAAAAGTTTGATTGTTGATGCAGAAGCAGAAAAATTATTTTTTGTAGTTCTGTCCAGAATCCAGATCTGACAGAAAATCTGTGTTCTCAGCAGGAAGCAGGCTGTGGACGTAAGATACCGTTCACCTACGAACGGCTGTTTACTCACCCTCCACTGCTGTCGCTAGCGCCTCGTTCTTCGGGGAGGCTGGAGTCCCTCGGGGATGCGGTAGGAGTGAGCATGCAGGACGAAGCGCCGATCTCTGTTTTATACTCTAAGTCTACCGGGGTAATTTTGGGACAAGTGTTATTCACACCAATATGCGCAGGTACACTCAGGTAGTGATATATCGGAGAGGGGAAGCTTACTGCGAAAGCTCGAGGCGGTGAGGTTTATTTCATCGTGGTGTGTGTAGCCCTGTGTGTGGAGGAAACATAAAAAAAAAAAAAGTCAAACAGAATCCAAGGAGAAAGCGAGCATCAAGAGCGATACAACCGTCCTCTGAAACAAAGGACAACAGGAGGTGGCTGCATGATGACACAACTGCAGCGGCACATTAAGACCATCTGCTGTTGGTGTGTGAACGACGATGTGTTGGGTATGAAGTGCAGGTATGGGGGAGCCCAGTTTGCCAAGATTGATGAGTCACCCCTCAGTCAAGCACTGGAGTGCACCCTAATTCAACTGGGTCTTTCTGTTTACATTAAAACATGGATAAAACACTCTTCTACTAGGAGATGAAAATACAACCGTACTCACTGACAGGATAGCAATTTGATATTTTTACCCTTGTTCCAACTGACTGCACTCTCCCAAAACACCTAAAACGTTCTTGACTCCTCAAAAAGGGAAACTCAACACCTGGAGTATCACTTTATTCTAGCGTGTTAAAACAAACAAAATAAGGAAAGCACCATCTTGTGAGATGTGTGTGTGTGAAGCTACAGTGCTGTGCGAAAGTATTCGTCCCTATTGCACTTGTCCACATTTCGACTGGCCTCATTAAGACTTCACGTTAAAGACCAACACTTAGAGCGTAGCTGAAGCTGTGAAATGGAAACGAAACGTTGTTTTCCATCTGTTCCTAATTCTGAAAGGTGAGTCATGCCATGGAAATCAGCCGCTGGTATTCTGAAACGTCTAATTAAAATGCATTGCAGCTGGAGGTCATCTGATTTGTAAATAAGAGTGAAGCTGCGTTTAATTTCATCTCAGTATAAGTAGTTCATTTATGGCTTGTGAAAATGAAATATTTGGCCTATAAGCAAAACGATTCGTAATTTCATTCAAGAGTGCAGGACGAGAAACGCATCTGAAAGATGCAGGACTCTGGCCCTCTAGGAATGCGGTTTGAGACCACCAAGCCAGAACTATCCGCTGCCAGATAACCTGAACACTAAAGCCACCTTGTTTTCATGAAACAAATCCACCGGCGATGGAAGTGAACAGGACGGATGTTTGTCTGGACGATCTCACCAGGTGGTCTGAGGAGAAAGCTCCCTCCTCGGAGCAGGCACCGTTACACTCAGACCACGAGGCTCCGTCGGTAGGTGGAAACCGGGACTCTGGAGGAAAATCAAGCTCACACATCCCTGAAAGGCGACACAGAAAGACAGGATATGGATTTAAAGTACAAACATATTACTTCTCCTCACTCTTAAAAAAAAAAGGCGAGATTTGATACATATGCAAACATTAAAGAAAGTGTTTGTTTTGTTTTGGACTTTTTCCACATTTTGCCCCATTATAGCTATGTCAATGTATTTTAGAACAGTGCAAGATTGCAACGTTGAATTAAAATGAGAAACAATTTCATAAAAGTTATTCAGAAAAGCAGCCAACATACTGTATGCATTCCTAGCTCAGAAGGGATAATCATTTAATCAGACAACTATTAGCTAAATTTGCCCTTCATACAAAAGTGTCAGGAATGAAGACAGAGGTCTTATTTCACTATTTCTATTAGCCAATCGCCTGGAATCCCAACAAAATGCATTGAAGTTTGTGGTTGCGACTTGGCAAAGTGTGAACATTTTCCAGTATGAATACTCTTTTCAAAGTTTAAGACATTTGAAGATGTAAAAGGAACCCAAACTGATAGCTGGACACGGACCTTTTCCATCCTTCCTCTGCCGCTGAGGGCTCTCCTCCTGCAGCTCCCTCTGAAAGCCCGCATCTTCTCCCATTTTCTCAGCAAGCCCAGCCTCGGTTGTCATGGCTACCGGGGAAAGTCCTCCATCCTCATCAGAACTCCTGGGATCATCATCATTGTCTTTCTCTTCCTCCTCTCCTCCCCGGCCCTCCTCTTCCTCCTCGCCGGTTTCCATGGGCTCGCTCTCCAGACGGGCTGGAGGTGGGGACTGTAGAGACAAAGTGAACATGTCCTCTCTCTTATTTATTCTTTTTAAATTCAAAGAAATAAAGTCGGGTGGAAACAGGCGCATAGCCTATCAGAAATAACGAGCCGCCCACTGTAGTCTAGTCAAGTTTTCGCCTACGGGGAGAGAGAAGAAGCGGGGAGCAGAGAGCGCTGAGAGGGACCGTAGAAAGATTTTAATGAGGCACCGAGGGGAAGAGGGGTAAAAAACACACCAATAAAGTCGATGCCGAGTCCCTCCGCCCGGCTCAACGCGCGGCAGCGGCACGGCTCAAGTTTTTGTTGTTGTTTTTTCCCTCACAGTCGCCGCCTGCCGTGCGGCCTTGCCCGGACGCGAGGCGCGCTCCTTTCCACATTAACTTCCAGCAAAGGGAAACCAGAAGGACGGGGTGCCGGACACCTCCTGGAGGCGGCCTGGGAGCGCGGGACGGCGGGCCGCACGCGGCAGGCGGGCGGCGCTCCTCGCGCTGCTCGTTCTGGGAGCCGCCCGCTCGTCTGCGCGTGCAAGATGCACAACGCTGAAGCCAGCATCTGATTCGGTGCTCGACTAAAGGGCTATTCCGCTGCATTTAATGACTGTGAGCTACCGCGATAGGCTCTAGCCTCGCTTACATACTTTGGATTAACATTAGATTATTTTTCTTCTTTTACTCTTTACTTTGGTTTGTTATTTTGTTTGTATTTTCTTTTAATTCCTGTAAAGCACTTTGCATTGCCTTGTTGCTGTATACATATATAAATAAAATTACATTTAGCTAGCTGAAAATTCAAAAACATTTCAAATGGCCAACCTTGAGCTGGATTATTCTTTGCACCCCGCTGCTTATTGTCAAAAACAGTTTGCTGTTTACGAAAAACACAGAGGATTAGCAAAAACTTGTGTTTTTTTTCCTTCTTCTCCACTAGACCAGTCAAGATTGAGTCCATCTTAACTACACCACCTTAACAAGGCAAACCTACAGGATTATTGTACTGAAATGTCACATTATACACTATTAAATACACTACATCCATCGTGAAACACGGCGATGGTAACATCATGCTGTGGGAATGCTACAGGACAAGTGGCCAGGTTTGATGGGAAGTTGCATGGAACTAAATACAATGCAGTCTACATTTGTAACTTGTGAAATCTTTATCCAGTTTGCAAAACCTGAATAAAAGGGTTGGTTTCTCAACTACGTCACAGAGGGTGGAGCTTAATAACTAAACAACCTTTATAATCCAAACCTGGAGTGAATTATTCTACAATGATACCAGATTAATGAGAGGACAGAGGTGGGAGTATTATGCCGTAGTTATTATTCCAGGTTTATCGTCTAGAAAACATTTAGTCAATTTGTGTGACGTAAAAAAGAAAAACAAATGTTACTTTAAAACTTTGTTGGGTTTAAGAGCATTTTATAACAGTTCCACCTTAAAACCTACAGCACCTAGACAGATTATCTAAAACAGTACATCATATTTTAACTTTTTTTTCCAACATATGCAAAAACTGAAAAAAAAAACAATAATTAAAGATGTTTAGTTGCTTGACACAATTTAAAATTGCGCCCATTTCAAAATCTACAACATCAGGAAATCCAATGTGAACACAGCGCTCCCATTATGAAGCATGGCGGTGGTAGTGTCGTGATGTGGGATGACTTGTTTTCAGCTGTTCTAATGGTTAGATGCATTAATAAGATAACGTTAAAATGGAATCCAAGTTGTAAAGCCTCACTTTCATTAAACTAAAAATTGCATTGTTGTTTAGCATTTTGCTAAACAAAGCACAAGAAATGCAGAGGATGATACATAAAGGTCAAAGGTGATTTGGAAAGCTTTTATTAAGATTGAAACTACACGAAACGCATCTTAAAAACTGCTAACCCGTCTACAACTTTAATACATTTTTTTTATTATTAATATAGAAAATTTGTCCAAGTTCTCCCCAGGCGCCGTTTTTAAAGATGGATAAAATATTAAGTGATGCAAAAAGAAACGATGAATTCACAAATAAATAGTATTTGTATAATCTGCCCTCAGTGTATTTGGGTAAATTAGATGAAGCCTTCTTTTTTTTTTTTTACGCAACCTTAGTCTGTCTTGCCTAAAAAAGTCACACATTTTTTGGTTCTTTTTGTCCTTTAATTTTTTAAAACTTTTTAATAATTGAGAAGAAACAAAAAGGATTCACTAAGGTCCACAGCCCAATAATCCCCTAAAAGGCTCATTTTCGTTTCAGCTGAAAGCCTTTTGTAATTTTCAACTTCTATTTGAATTAGTTAAGAGATTCACGTACCCCAAGTTGTTTTCTATAATTTGATATTATAATCCTATCTAGGCTTGACCTACATCTAACAGGTCAGGTTTTTAAGATGTTCCTCTCCATATCTCAGGCTAGGAATCCACCTATCGTCGCATTTCCTGTTCAATTTTCACAAGTTAGTTAAAAGATTCACAAACCGCGTTTTAAGGGAAACATAATGAGCATGAAAACATTACAGGTATTATAGCTCCAAGTTGTTGAATGCAGCGGCGTAGGCTTTTAGTCGACCACTGAATCGGACGCCAACTTCAGCGTCGTGCAAGCCCGCACCTTTTGTGCAGAAAGCCGACCTACACGCACATGATCCCGCAGATGCAGCGCAAAAAAAAAAAAAAAAAAAAAAAAAAAAAAGTGCGAGAGAGAGAAAAGAAAAGACGCATCGAAGTAACAATGAACCGAGACTGGGAACCGAAAAAAAATAATCCCGACTGAGAAGAACAATGTAATAAAAACAAGGTTAATTGAACAGTAATGTAATTATTTATCGAGCCCAGCGCGCCTCGGTGCCACGCGTGCTGTTTTAAAAACACCGATCATTAATTTATGAGCGAAGCCCATCGCGGCAGATCCACTCAGTTCGCTTCGTGGCGACAGACGGGACAGACGTGTTAGAAATAATAAGTTGCCCACCTTTTTCGCTGCGCGTTTGTCCTGCAGTGCGCTTCTCGCAAGTCTGTCGGCGGACGAATCACTCGGCTCGGGCTCGTCCGGCTCCATCCCCCGCAGAGGAAGAGTGATGTTCCCGCAGCGCGTCCTGCGCAGCCTGCCCCTCTCCACCTCTCTCTCCATCACCACTTTGACTTTGCCACGGGTCAGCTTCTCCTCCGACAGCCGCTCCTGGCTGCTCAGGTAGCCCAGGATCTCCTTCAAGCCCAGCGGCTTCACGTGGCCTCGGGTCGCGGCGGCGGAACCCCCACCTCCACCTCCACCTCCTGCCGCTCGGAGGGGCTTCTCGGACAGAGCTGCCAGTTCGCGCAGCTCGGAGTTGGCGTGGCGGTGCGCTGCTTTGGTGGTTCCTCCTCCGAGTCGAAGTTTGGGCTGGCCAGACTCGGTCTGCCTCTGTGTCTGGGCTTGGCTGTCGCTCCCAGAGTAAGTTTGGCTTCGGGTGTCAGCTCCAGACAGACCGGACTTCTTTCCTCCGCCGGATGGAACATCCTCACTCCGGTCTCCGGTGCCCGCGCCGAGCGGCAGGCAGCCCCCCGTTCCCTGCTGTCCTAATCCCTTGTCTCTCGGTGCACTTGCTTTCTCCTCTTCACAGCCGCTCCCGACAGCGCAGCTCGTTGTTGCGCCACAACTGAGGCACGCGTTTCCGCTACCCGGGCTGGAGGCAGGCTGGAGCTTTTTGTTTCGACTGCTGACTGATGTTTCGACGTGGGGATCCGGCTCCGTCTCGCCCTCCTCCGGGTCGGTGAAGCTGTGCGCGCTGTCGCCGTTGTTGTTGTTCGGACGATCGGGTTTGGTCCGCTCCCTCGGTGCATCCGCGTCGCCGCCGAACTCGCTCCGTTTTCTGCTTTTCCTCTGCACCTTGGCCGCGTTTCGGTACGATATCGATCCCTTGTAGCTAACTTTGAGCACCGTCTGCTCCTGGATGAGTTTTTCCAGCTCCGTCCTGGTTCGGTCTGGGTCTGACCCGTGTCGCCTCCGGACCATTCGACAAATCCTTTCTAGATCCGGACGGGCTTTCCTCGAACGCAGAGAGTCGATAGTTTCCAGGATCCACTCTCGGTACTTGTTGGGCTCGGACATCTTCTCTCCTTTGTGGGTGCGGACGGGGCTCGGCCCGAGAGTGCGTCTTCTTGTTTCACCGGTGACGCTGTGTCAGAGCTGGGAAGCCAAAGTGCGGCGGTGCCCCCCCGCCCCCCTCTCTGGCTGGAGAACTGAGGACGGAAGGCTATGGCAAGCCGTTGCTGTAAATATTCCGTATCTTTGACGAAGAATAGAATAGACTTACTCTTTATTTGCCTCAAAGTGGGGAAATTCAGGTGTGCCTGTCACGGTGACAAATAAATTGTCCCAGAGGTCATTGCGATAAACGATAATATTGTTCTTTTGAGACTATTTTCAAGTAATACCGTGGTAACGATGGCATACAGTGCAAGAACACATTCTTAAAGATTCTAATAAACATTTAACAGGGAGATCGAAAGGCATTTTAAATATCTAACATAAATAAACAAAACAACAAGTAAAATGAATTATGACGTCTCTGTAAGCAAATTTGTTCTTCAAAAAGGGCTGATTGAGACCACAGCACCAGACTGAAGATTTTTGTCATCCAGTTTTTGGTAGAAAAAGAGAGAGAGAAAAGAGAAAAATGATAAATCACGCAGATGGCAATTATTGAGCTTGTTTTAATTCATCGTGCATTTAATTGCTTAGTGCTCCAGGCCTAGGTGTGTGAGGATGGGCACTTTTTCCTCTTCAGGGTCACCAACCACATCACAATCCTCCGGACCTTCAGCACTGCAGGCTTCCGGATTCCCAGCTCCTGCATCACAGATCTGCAGCTTCCAGACTTTATCGTATCCGGCCTCAGGTCCAGCCTCTTCACCGCCACCAGCTTCCAGACACCTGCCACTGCAAGCCTGCAGCCTCTAAGCACCTGGATACCATCCGCCTCTCCAGACACTCAGCTGTTCTTCCACCAGCTCATTGGTTGTTCCTCAACCACCACCAACCAAGTTCCTCAGCTGATGCCAATGGGTCCCCAAGGTTCCTCTGCCTTCATCAATGGCCATCGTCAGGGCTTTTCAAGGCATATATGTCAACCACCTCAGGTTGCTCTGCCATCGGTGCTGGCCACCTAATTGGCCATGTCACAGCAGCCGCAGCCCTTCACACTTTTGCACCACCAGCCTGCAGAGTCCAAGCTCCTGCACTGCAGGTCTTCTGACTCCAAGGTCTTCCACCACATGTTAGACTTCCTGCGCCACAGTCGCACATTCACATTGTGGATTCCTGTAGATCCGCAATTCTCTAATACCATGTATGATTGCTTAAGATTTTCCTGTGATGTCACTCAAGGACACAAACTGTTTTAAGTGCTACCTTAAATTGCATCCGCAGATGTTTCTCTGCATAACCCAAGTGTTGGGAGTTAACATTTGGGTTAACATTCTCAAGTTAGTAAGCTTCTAACTTGAGAAGTTAGAAGCTTACTTCTAACTTCTCAAAAGTCTCAAATCCCAGAGAATATTTTTAGATTCTCTGGGATTTGACAAATCTAAAATCATTTTTGGTGTATATATTGTTATATATCACTAACGGTGTGCTTTAGATAATTTTTTTTCAATTAGGGACAAATGAAGCAAAAATAATTAATTAGTATGAGGACACGTTGAACTACAGCTGTTGCAAATTAGCAGACAATAACTATGTCTTAGGGATGTGAAATATTTACACAAACTGCTTGCCGTAGCCCTGTAGGAACTCCAGCGTTCGTTGGCCACATTGTGCGCTTAAGGTGGACTGAAGATGGCGCCTCCGTCCAACAAAACAGATGCACACAGATTTTAAGGCGGAACTATCTCGCCTTGTGTCTGTACTCTTTGTTGAAGGTTTACAGCAAAACCCATCCATCACAGCACAAAGAAACATAGAAGCTCTCTGAATTTTACCATCGTCTTTGTTTTTTTGTTTTTTTTTTATGAATCCAACTGAGCATTTCCATAAAGATAGAGGGCGACTCCATTCCGGATGAATGGCTGACCTCCCCCCAAAAAAGTCCAAAACAAAAACTATTGGTCCATTTGTTCCTTCAGTATTTCGTAAGAGTAAAGGAACCATTCTTGTAGTTAAACAGTTTTTTGTGAGTTAAGGATATAGACTTTAAGAAACAGAGCCGCTCCGAGGTTTTTTGAGACCCAAGGGAGAACTTCATTAGGGGACCAGCCTCCACGTCCCCATTCCTTAAATTAATTATCTTATTAATTTAAGTTTCCTCAAAAGATATGTACAAAACACAGGCTTAAAAATGACTCAGACTGGATTGTGTTTTGAATTCCTGCTTGTTCTTTAAATAAATGGTTAATTTGGGAAATCTCAAGATCTGGGTGTTGACCCAATTTCGACATGTTTGTCTTAACTTTTATGATAAAGTTCTTCAGCAAAATTGCATATATGAGACAACAACATTTGTCTTCACATTGTTTACAATGTGAAGATTACCCACGAGAATGTTATGATTAAAAGTGTTCTCTATTTGTTTTTCATTGATGAGCCAAGCTTAATGTTGGATCCAAGCCACCACACACACACACACACACACACACACGCACACACACACACACACACACACACACACACACCCCCACGCACAAACCCACGCCCACACACACACACACATTGCTCAGTAAGGACACACAAATTCAGGGGAAATTTTACAAGTAAAACTTTATTGGAATGATACTCATGTTGCAAAATATTACACTTGTTTTTATGTCACTGTTCCCGTGACTTTAGATGCTTCCCTTCACAAGAGTGTTTTGTGTGTGTGTGTAGGGGTGTGTGTGTGTGTGTGTGTGCGTGTGTGTGTGTGTGCGCGTGTGTGTGTGTGTGCGTGTGTGTGTGTGTGTGTGTGTGGCATGGGTCGATATGGTTTACACTGGCTGGGGAGGAGGGAGGTCTCATTTCCCTAAAAAGTGCGACTGTAGGCTCTTATGTACCAGCATTGTGCCTGCACTGAGAAGAAGTTGTGTCTCTGCAAAAGTGTCTCCAGGATGCTGCATACTGAACCTGACATGAAGGAAATGTTGGGGAGGTGATTTCCCAACCATAGATGCAAACAATATCATGATGATATTAATAGTCTATAAATTAGGCTATTATAATCAGTGAGCAGGCGGATGACGACCAGAAGGCTGCCATCTGTCTGCTAACATACCTCCAGATTCATCAGGAAAAGATTTGACAGAACACCGAACGTAACAACTCAAGAGAGACATTTTTAAATTCAAACTAGTGGCCTTACATGGCATAAAGAAAATAAACAAGCCCCAGATTTATTGTGGCAATTCATTTCCTACCGTTTAACATACAAGAAAAAACAAATGTGAAGCATAACATTAGGTCATTTTACGAAGGGGCCTAAAAGTTGAATGTGAATCACAAGGTAAAATAAATAATCTTACAGTGGACCATTGTTTCAGATGTAGTACGTGTTTTTATTCTGCAATTAAGTGTTTCAGGTCCACTGTAAATTCGACCAAACTCGCATTCTGTCTCTGTTCACACAGTAATAATAATAATATAGTCGGTGAACACACTTTTGCCTTAGAGTTTCATAATAAAACCAGCAGCTTATACTGCAGCAAATGTACCATTTATGTGTTAAATGATGTGAGAGATGTGAACTGAGTGTTTTTAGATCTTAACCCACTCTGCATTTGTAATAAGGGTACCGACAAAACATACCTATTTTTGCAAAGAAGTGTACAAAACAAACAACATATAACGAATTCAGAATTTACTGCAGCGAGCTAATCTCCCACTAGAAAAAATAGAAAGTCCAAACTTTCACTTTATTCAGTGGGGAAAATAATTGAATAATAGAATGTAATAGATTTTTAAAATAAAGTTACCAGAGCCATTCTTTTTGGTAGTCCCAACAATCCCTTTAAAATAGATGTAATAGAAACATTTTAATTCAGAGAACAGAGCTGAACTGAGAACAACAACAGCAAATAATGACATCTTGGGGACGCCAAGTCTCCATAACGATCATGAGACCCCATCTACAAGCCATCCAGCTGTATGTGAGGCACGAAGCCTTTTCAGTCCCTCCTTCATTAACAGAAACATGGACAGCTTACAAAACTCTACTGAGACCCTGAACAGCGGTATGAGCATTGGTCAGATGAAACAGAGATTAAGCTTTTCAGCAACAAACACTGTAAGTGGGTTTGAAACAAAGTATGAAGGTGTAAATGTCATGTTCACTGAAGTACGATGGAGGATCTATAACCCTCTGAGTCTGTTAATTATGGCATCATAAATTCTTTGAAATACTTGATGATTTAGAGAATAGCCTAGTGGCCTTTACCAGTAAACTGAAAATAGTCTCAAGATCCAAGGCCCTGGACAATCTAGAGAGATTATGTAAAGGAAAACGGCCAAAAGTCCATCTCTGTAAATGCTGTTGTGCTGTACTATTGTAAAAAGGTGGCTGTTCGAAGTCTTAACACAGGGCGCCCAGTAACTGTGTCATTGATTACATTGTTGAAAACAATTATTTCCTAACATGGTATTTCATTCATCACTGAGTAAATTTACTTCAATAACAAGTTGGAATATTTTAAAAATTTGATATTATGGTACTACAATAAAATATTTCTGTAATTAACATTTTTACCAGACGTGATAAGATATTGTGTATATGTCGCTTCCTGCAAGTTCTCTTATTTGATGTTTATTGATAAAGCCAAATCAGACCTTCACTGTATCAGCCTGACACTCTGCCTCTTCATATCATTTATCTGTGTTCAAGCTATGTCAGCACAGTGTAAATCTGGGGCCCTATGTGGTAAAAGGGAATAGTCCCCTGTGCACAGAAAAATAGCTATCCAACCCTCTTGGAGTTCCTGACAGTGTTATCTGGGGATGTAGTGATGCACCTGGGGAATTTCATCCCTTATGCAGGCAATGTTCGGGTTACCTGGAAGGGTGTGATTGGGATGATTTGGCCTTGCCAATCTGAACCTGACTGGTGTTTTGTTGTTGAACATCTGTGTGAGGCACAAAATGTTCATAAATACCATGTTTGAACACAAGGTGAATCATAATTGTACTTGGCACCATGAATCCTTGGGCCAAAATTTGATGATCAATTTTGTAATCATATCATCAGACCAATAACTTTGCATCTTGGAGACTCAGTTGAAAAGAAGGGCAGAGTTGTCAACTAATCACCACCTGGTAGTGAATTAGATCCAGTGACAGGGGAGACCTGGTAAGGGTGACCTGAAATGTTCGGCGGAGGAACTTGTCCCAGTGATGATCAATTCCCATCTCCAGGAGAATTTCTCTCATGTCCCAAAGGAGGCTGGGGACATGGAATCTGAATGAACCATATTCAGAATCTCCATTGTGAACATGGTCAATGTTGTGGCATTAATAGCATCGATGTCTATCTTGATGGCAACCAGAGGGCCCATTGGTGGACACTAGTAGTGATGGAAGGCATCAGGACTGTAGAAGGAGTCCTTCTGGGGTTGGATATTCCTGGGAACTTCTAAAGCAGCTGACAAGTCCTGGGTAGCCAAAAGGACAGAGGCTTCTGTAGTTGCATAAGCAACAAATCGGGCATTGGAGGAATTCAGAGAGGCTGTGGAAAGAGACTTTCAATTGGACTCCGGGAAGTTCTGGGAAACCTTTTGGCTACTCAGAGAGGACTGAGGACATTGTTGAATGATGGAAGGAGGACTTTTAAGAGCTCCTTAATCCGGTCACCCATGTCCTCCACGGAGGAGGCTGAGCCTGAAGACTTGGAACAAGCGGATCATGTCACTGTGGAGGGAGGAATGTCTGGGGTTTCCTCCTGGACCCAATCTCAGATAAGCGGCAGAGGTCACCACGGTAGTTGACATGCTCACTGGTGGTAGAGTGTCAGGTGTTTAGAAAATTCAATCTGATATTCTAAAGACTCTGGACACCGTGGGCCTGTCATGGTTAACACACCTTTTCAATGTCACATGGAGGACTGGAACAACACCACTGGAGTGGCAGACTGATCTGGTGGTCCTCATTTTCAAGAAAGGGTGGCTGACAGTGTGTTCCAATTATCAAGGAATCACACTTCTCAAACACCCTGGGAGAGCTTAGTCTGGGGTGTCAGAGAGGAGGATCTGACTGATAGTTGAACCTTGGATACAGAAAGTGTAATGTGGCTTTTGTCATGCTCATAGAGCAGTGGGCTACATCTTTTAATTTGCGGAACTGCTGAGGGCGTATGCTTGTCAGTTCTACATGTGTTTTATGGTTCTGGAGTAGGCTTATGACCAGGTCCATCCCAGGTATTTTGGGGGCTGTTCTTCACAAGTATGGGGTGTCTGGTTGGGTATCCAATTTATGTATTCCCAAAGCAAGAGCTGGGGTCTGTATTCTCGGCACAAAGTCAAGCCTGTTCCCAGTGTGCTTTGGACTCCACCGGTATTCATGGTCAGGATCTCAAGGAATAGTCCTGTAGGAGAGGGCGTCTGGTTTGGAAACCTCAGGATCTCATTTTTACATTTTTTACTTAAGTTGGGGGTTCTGTTGGCTTTTTCAGCTCATGACCTCCATTGGGCACTGGAGCGGTTCAATGCAGAGTGTGAAGCAGCCAGGATGAGAGTCAGCTCCTTTAAGTCTGAGGCCAAGGTTCCTGGCCAGAGAAAGGAAGACTGCTCCGCTCTCAGTCTGGGGTCAGTCTCCGCCTCAAGTGGAGGAGTTTAAGTATCTAGGTGTCTTGTTCCCAAGTGATAGTAGGATAGAATGCTAGATCAACAGATGGACTGGGGCTTTGTATGCAGTTGTGATGTGTTGTGCTGAAAAAAGAGCTAAGCTCTCAAATTATTGACCTAGATTCTGGCCCTCACCTATGGTAATAAGATAAGAAAAAAGGCTGAAAGTATGAGATCCCAGATACAAGCGACCGAAATGAGCGTCCTCTGGAAGATGGCTGGACTCTGCCTTAAAGACAGGGTGAGAATCTCTGGGAGGTTGCTGAAAGTAGAGTCACTGATTCTCCACATCGAAACAGTCAGTTGAAGTGGTTAGGGCATCTGATCAGAATGCTCCCTGGACACCTCCCTTTGGAGGTTTTCTGGCCACATCCCATTATATGTCCCATCTGGCATGGGAACCCTTTGGGATCCCCCAGCATGAGCTGGATGATGCTTATGGGGGGGTGGGATGTCTGGGGATCCCTCTTGGACCAGATCTTGGATAAGTGGAAGACAGTAGATACATGGATGGGAATGGTCTCTCCTAAGAGACACATGGGGTAAAGGATACTGTGAACCCAAGTCGCTCACCTGGATAATTCCTTCATGTTAAGCCGTTTCAAACACCACTCTAATTTACAAATGATGCACACAGACTAGTAATATTACAGATGTGTATTTCAAACAAAAGGCTGATCATATTTTTCTCATATCTGAGATTTTTCACAAAGTTGAGACTCTTGACAAAAAACATGATGAAAGGAATTCCTTGTGCCTATCTGAACTATAATATTTCACATCCCTATTAAGGTAAAAGATCAAATTATAATTTAATGCCTGAAACAAAAATGTAATCCTCTCAGGACATTGTTATAATGCCCTGCTGTCAAACTGTGTCAAGCACAGAGACCCCCGAACACCTGAGGTGGCCTTTGTCATAAACTTCAAATCACCAGGTTGTTTACTGTACATGTAAAAGGATATTTCAACAAGCTATAGCAGGAAAACAATGATCAAACATAGTTCTTCTCAGTAAATAAATTTCTATCAGTCCAACTGACATAAAATTCACACTAGATGTCTGTAACAACCCAAGAAACTCCCATTCACAGCAAGATCAACATAACATATGTAATAAACTTGAAAGAAAAAGGCAACTGAACATAACTGAAATCTGTAACTACTGTATGTAGTAAGCAATCCTGCCTTATATTAGTTCAGTTATCAATAATTCATGACAGTTGATTTAGGCGCGAGCGTAAACAATTTCTCTTTTATGCTACCGCAAGAAAAACGTAAGAAGCAATTTTACGACCTCCTCACCCCTATTATTGCAAAAATACAAATAGCACTGGTTAGAGACATATTTCTAAGCTTCTGAATGAGAACCATTACAGCCATTATCCGAGGAGGAAAGAACACAGTGTTTTTTTGTAAAATTTCTGACAAAAAAAGAGTAATCAGATCAGGTCTCCAAAAGCAAAGGATTGGTCTCACTGAGCTTTTGTAATCCAATTTTTTTTTTTATCATGGAAATAAATAATGAACTCAACCACAATGGCCTCACTATACAAGACTCCCTTATTGACCATAAAGTTTGCTCTAGCTTGCTTTAAGTCTGCTATAGAACATTTTGGTCAAGTCAGTGGAATACTGGCTTATCATCTTTAGATGAGACCAACATTAAACTCTTTGAATGTCACTACACACACAATGTTTGGAGAAGAAATGGCACTGGCCAACAACCCCAAAAACACCATAGTGATAGTGACGTTTGGAGGTGGGAACATTATAGTGTGGGCCTGTCTTACAGGATATGGTACTGGCAGCATTTATAGGAAGAAATGTACCAAGATATTCTTAGTAATGCCCTTGTTACAATATTTTGTATCAGTTTTTTTGCCTCAGGAAATTATGTGATTGGAAAATAATGCATATCGCATCACTACACATTCAACACTGTAGCATATTCAACTTTAATTATAATATAAACCAAATCTTGCCACATGAGAGTGGTTGCTCTCATACGTCAGGTATACATGCAGCAGCTGCCACAAAATTATTTTAGCTGTAGCTGTTGTGTTTTGATTAATCTGGTTAGTAATTGTTTGAACCACTAGGGGGCACTCTCAGAGCATAGAAATTTAATACCCATAGGGTCTGTTTTTTATCTTTCTAAGGAGAAATTAAAAGATGGTGTGGTTATGAAAAAGCAATACATGACTGGTCATAACTGCAGAACATTTTAAAATTGGTCCTATTTGTCGCTGGTATAAACAGACAAAGCTGATCAAAAGTAGGACAAATACTTGAAAAACATGACAGAATTTGAGGTTTTGCAAAATGTCCTTAATTTCCTCATGTTCAGACTCGTAACAGGTATCTTTTAAAATGCCAGCATACGTGGCAAGATAGGACGGAGTGCAACAGCACGTTTCAGAAAGACAATGATCCCAAAAACATAGTCAATCACCTGACTTGAATATAATTGGAAACACTACAGAAATAACTGGTTATCAGAGAGCGGCGGAGAGGCCGGATGAAATTTGAAGACAGTTTTTATCAAAGAACAATTCAAAATGACAACTGAGAACTTTGAGTAGTTTCTACATACGGGAGACGTCTTAAACTTCTCTTTCAAATACGAGAATTCAACTTTATACAACCTGATTTATGGACTTAGTTGTTTTTATTTCTTTGTATGTACAGATTATTTGGGTTGCTAGCAACATCTGGTGTGAATGTTATACCAATAGCCTCATTGGAAACAAATTCACTGAGGAAACACATGTTCAATACAAAATTCCCCGATGCATATTCACCCCCTGGTGGTTCACCCATCTGTAACTCGACAAATAGAGTACCAATCATTTTCAGATCATCAATACATACACATAAAATGAAACTTAGCAAAACTAGTGCATGTCCTGAACACACACACAAAGGAAATGATAACAGAGTTGCATGGTTCTCTTTTGTGATATGAGCAAACAGCAACAACCAAGGTAAAGCACACGATCCTGATCGCCATCCGTACAGACTGGAGCACTGATGACCCTCAGCCAGAAGCAGTCGGAGGTCTTCTGCCTCACACGGTGTCTAAAAGTCAAAACCAGGGGGCCAAGCGGTTGTTTCAACAAGTAGAATAATCTCATCTAGTAAATTAGCTCTGAGCTGAAACAGGAAGTACTTTTATCAAGACTGACCAAATATTCTGGAAGGGATAAAGTGTGGAAGACGCCAACTAAAACTCTAAATAGTCCCTTTTTTTGTGTGTGTTCCTTTTAAACTCGTTTAAAACCAGAACTTCAAATTCCCAAATCTATACTCCGAGATTTGCCTGCTGATCCATAGGTTTTATGGAGATAAATGTCTGTTAAGTGATATGTTCAAACCTGAGTTTCCATTATGCGGTTGGTGTTTTTCTCACAACACCATTGAAACTGGGAGAAATCCGTTCTTTTTATTCGTATGTCATTGTACTGTACATTAGCGTGATATGGTTTCACTGGAGCCACTAAGTACCTACTAACATTTAAAAATGGAGTACTGCAGATATGTACAAAGTCTGTATATATTAACAATAATAAGAGCCATAGATGGAGTTACACAACAGACGTACCTGACTTTTTGTTTCGTCTTTCTTTTGGCCTCTCGTGCCTTTGAAGTATTATATCTATGAAATGGGTCAGGTGAACTCAAGACAAAATATATATCCCATGGGCATTTATCTTAACGTGTGTTGTGTTTTGCTCAATTCACCTCATCGATGTAAACTGACGATATCTTACGTGCACGCTCATGTAATGACCGGCAGATTGACTGGTTGACTTGTCTTTTGGCTGTGGCAGAAATGAACAGAACAGAAATGAATGCAGAAACGGGAAGATCTCGGGTGAAAATGCGTAGAGGCAACTCTAAGTTAGTGGGGCTCCCGACACCCATGAAACACAGCGTCGTTGTAAAGGGATTCATAAATAAGACGACAATAAATAAAACACAACAGAAACGCAACAGAAAAGGCAACACTGCTGGTTATCAGTCTCCGCTCTCTTTTTCGCACACCTCTATTCGATTTTTTCCCTTTTCTTTTTTGTAGCTGGTGCTTATATTTGGACAGAAGACAGTAGACTTTTCTTGTGTCTCCCGTTTGACCAGCCTACCTTAGACTTTCCCTATTTTCCTTATTTCTTCTCCTCTAACTCTAGAATTCAGCAAACTCCTTGGCACATTTCTCGGTGAAGGAGACACGGATCTCCTCCTCTTCATAGTCGTCAAAGTTGCTGGTATCGCCTGGTCCTTTGAACTTTGGAACAAAGGGAGCTTCCACCTAGAAACAATCAAAAACATAAAATGCTCCGAATCCCAATCAAATGCAGTGCAAACAGAGGCGCAAGTGTGTGCAATGTGGAAATATCAACACACCTTTTTCTGGTAGATGGCAATCCAGTCAGTTGTTGCGAACCACTTATGTCCTTTGATGTCGTTGACTCCATTTTTGAGGTTCCCAAAGCGTTTTGTGAGATCCACCTGAAAACGAGAGAAGAACGTTCGCCTCATCTTGGAGATCATGGGAAAATAAACCACACCTTACTGTAAGTTGAGTATTTCCTAGACTTTTGCCTTCACCTGTAAGAGGTTCCTCAGTAGGTCCTTCAGGTCTGAACTGAAGTGAGATGGGAAACGAACCTGAGGACAAGAAAATGGAAGAAGCAGTTGTGTGAACACACAGTTACAGTGACAAAAAGAGTTTTCCACCACAAGTCTTCAAAAAAAAAAAAAAGCAGGTGAATTGGGAATCCTTCACATCTCTGTTTTCTCTTTTGGTTTTACCCTTCAGCTGTCGCCACAGCAAATCATCTAACTCCTTTTTGTGCTATCCTCTGCATCCTCTCCGCTCACACCACCTAACTTCATGTCCATCCATAAATCTTGGGTTTGGTCTTTCTCTCAGCCTCCTGCCCGGTGGCTTCCAACCTACTGACACGTCTGCACATGTCCAAACTATCTCAGCCTGGCCTCTCTGGTGCTCCCACTGCTAATCCTGTCACTGCCAAAGAGAACCTCGACATCTCCAGTTCTGCCTCACGTCTTTTCTCCATCGCCACTGCCTCTAAACCACACACCATCACCGGTTTCACTACTGTCTTGTACACTTTTCCTCATATTCTTGTTGATACACTTTTATCACACATCCAACTCTACGCTTCTCTCCATCCATTCCACCCCACTTGAACACACTTCTTCCACTGCTCTGGAAGATTGACCCCAGGCCTCTACCTTCTTTACCTTTACTTCCTGTGACATCACCGTTACATTTGTGCCCCTCTCATTCACCCACACACACACACACACACACACCCCTTCTGTCTTGCTGCGACTGATCTTCATTCCTCTCTTTTCCAGTACACACCTCCACCTGTCTTCTTTTTTCTCTACGTGCGCCCTGCTCTTACTGCAGATCACAATGTCGTCTGCAAACTCCTTGGAGGACTCCTGCCTATCCTAATCCTCATCTGTTAGTCAGTCCATCACCTACACAAACAAGAAAGGGAGAAATCCACTTTGGTTTTTGCACCAATAGTGAATGTTAGTGTCAACTTCCAACTGATTGTTGATTTTTACAAAATGAAAACAATTCTGAACTTGCCTTTAAATGATTCACTCTAATGGTGTCAAACTCCAGTCCTCGAGGGGCGGTGTCCTGAAACTTTTATATGTCTCTAGTTCACCGACACTTGAGTCAAAAGGTTGAATTATCTCCTCAGTATGCAGTCAAGTTCTCCAGAGTCCTGCTAATAACCTAAATATTTGATTCGGGTATGCTGAAGCTGAGACACGTCTAAAAGCTGCATGACACCAGCTCTCGAGTTGTGAAATCTGACACAGGTGCAAGAAGGTTACTGCATTTAAAATAGAGTTGCATGATACCAGGGAAACGTAGCTGGGATACTACTTTACGCACAATTTAATTTCTTTTCTTTTCTGCTTCCATTGTCATCACGTTCCCACCACTATTTTACAATCAGAAGGCATCCATACAGTGAACACGTATCTCAACAGACCAGAATCATTCCTGGCATGCAGAATTTGCTTGGATTGCATAAAAAATATATCCTGTCAAATATTGCATCTGAGCAGTCCTTTGTGAATATGATATTGCAATTCAATATATTAACGTATAGCTCTAAAAGGCTTTTAAAATGTGTAACAAACTAGTTACCAAAAATTCTGATTTCTCTAATAAGAAGGGAAACTTTCATCGTTAATGTTAATTCTTACATTTTGCCTTGCAGATTGGTTCACATCTTATAAAAACATCAAACTCTTGGATTATTAGTTGGATTACGTACAAGAACTGAAACTACGCAGTCTTGGTGAGATTTATTTATACAAGACCATAAATCCTAAAATTAAATGATGTACCACGAAACATCTGGATTTACGTACTGTAGAAGAAGTCTACAGAAATCACTGAGTTTTTAAACAACAAAAGAAAAGTATCGGAAATTAATAAAAAAAAATTCTCAAAAGCGCAAGACAAAACAGAAAAATAGAGTGAAGTCAGTTTTCAGTCAAAAACACCAAACATTTTAAGTGTCAGAGCAAAATGAAAACAGCCAAACTCACCTTCCCTGATACAATCTTTTCATAGATTTGAATTGGCTGATCGGCAAAGAAAGGAGGATACCCTGCTGCCATCTCATAGACGAGAACACCCAGCGCCCACCAGTCCACTGCCTTGTTGTATCCCTGCCGGTGTAAACATGTGGAGAAAGTTCACTTTAAAGCACGATATTAAATATCAACAATTTCCTTAATATATTTGCTCTTTTGTGAAATATTTGTGTTATTCATCGCAGCTAGGACCATATTTTGGCTCCTTTTACAAATCAGGACAGATCAACATTTACCATAACTCTAACAGTTTTTATATATATATGTTGTTGTGATGTTAAAACAAAATGTTGTTTAATGCGTTTTCAGATTGCCTCACTTCAGGTTTCGACTAAAAAACACAATCGAAAACAAACAGACGAAAAGGTCAAGGGAAGATGGATCACCTTGCTGAGGATGATCTCTGGAGCCAGATATTCTGGGGTGCCACACAGTGTCCAGGTCCGGCCCTTTACCCGTTTGGCAAAGCCAAAATCTGTAACCTGAGTAGCAATGAGAGAGAGAAAAAAAATAGCTGACAGACGTTTATTTTAATCAGAAATAACTGAAAATAAAATAGACAGAGACAGAGGGAAGAGAAAACATCTTGGAGCAGAAATATTTTCTGTTATTTCACATTAAACCACAAGGGGGCGACACAACCATTCAAGACTCTTCCAGTTTTACTACAATGATATAAATATAAATTTCATTTCCAGACAGTTTTCTAGAGTTTTTTTTCCTTTTTCATATTTTTAGGAAATTATGAACATGTACACTTCCAAGTTTGATCTTCTGTGGTTTCCAGAAGTTTACCGTATTTATGAATTAATTTAAAATTCTGGCAAGCACAGCTGCCGGTATTTTACCATAAATTATAGACTTTTTTTTACAGTGTGGAATGGTTGACTTTAATACCTTTAAATCCCAGTTTGTGATAAAAAATTAATTTTATTTCAAACGATTTCAAAATAATAGGGGAAAAACACAAAAACTGATATCAGGGAAATAAATCCAAATGCACAAACACAAGAATGAGCTGAGGAACTAAATACAAAGAAATGAGAATATGAGAACACCCTTGTGATAATAATCAACACAGAAAAATAAATTTCATGTGGTAAAACCTACAGGACAAATAAAACAACATAAACAAAAATGAAAACCAGGACACAAACACCAAAAGATCGTGAGGGAAGAAACAGAATCTCTGACCTGTATGTAGCCCTGTTGGTCTATGAGCAGGTTTTCAGGTTTCAAGTCTCTGTAGATCAGGTCCAGAGCGTGCAGGTACTCAAAGGTCAGCACGATCTGAGCAGCGTAGAACCGAGCGTGCGGCTCACTGCACGAACAGAAGCACAGCAGGAACCGACAGTGAACGGTTTGGTATAAAACTTTGGAGAACTAAGACACAGCAAAAAATACCAAAACATCTTCATGACCATCATCAGAAACTACTGAACGCTTCATGAAAGCACACTTCAATCAGTAACTCCAGGAAGTTGCGGCAGCAACTATTAATGCAAATTCACTCATTATTTGCAATTTTTTTCTCAGACTTTTCAGCAGTCGTCGCAACTTTTCTGCAAATCCGACGAATCACCTTAACGTTTTTTTGTATTTCGTTCTTTTCTGACCAATCACTGGAACTTGGCTGAATTTTGACCAATCTCCTCAGCCTCCTGTTAATAATTTAACTTCCTGTTTTACGACATCTCCAGAAGCTTGCGCCTGGAAGATGAAAGCATGTGTGACGTTAAACGGTAACGTCCTCTTTTTTTTTTTTTTCTGCAAAAACCCTCGCGAGACATTCTGTAGGATTTGCTTGTACAGCATACAGCTCATGTTAACTTGATTGACCAATGAGGATTATTTCTTTTGCACTTTGACAACTCCTCAGGACATGACTTTATTTGCATTAAGTATGCTATCTTAAGAAGGCACTTGAAAATGTTCTCTGCATTTTCAGTTTTAACCCTGTTAAAATCCTTTAATCCTTTAATCCTTTATTGTGAGGTTTTTATAAGACTGTGTTTTGGCAAAATGAAGCTTAAAAAAAATGCAACTTTGACCACAACTTTTTGAAAACGGTGCTGCAAAATCTGTTATTTTAGGCTGCAACAATCACAGCAACAAAAACATGGCAACATTTCGGAGGGACTGTTAGATGCTTCAAAGACACTGACCTGAATCTGCCAATTCTTCGTAGGTGGGAAAACATTTCTCCACCTGGTACATATTCCATAACCATGTAAAGGTTGGTGTTGTCCTGGATACACAAATAAAAGGATGGAGATTAGGAATACGTACAAATATACAAACACACAATAAACTGGAAAAACACATGGGAATCTGAGCATAAAGCTTGTTGCCTTCTTGCTAATGTGTGTTATTCCCTGACTGCTTTTAGGCTCTGGTGAAATAAACCTTAAATGAAAGACTATAACACAAATAAAGTGACAGTTTGTCTGGAGTCAGACAAACTGACTCAAGAGTCATTTTGTCTCTTTTGGGCTGCAGCACAACAGCTCAGCAACATAAGAGCTGAGAAAAGCTTTCTCTTAAGAATAAAATACATTTACCTGTAATTTTACTCCATTGAAAGCTTTTTTAATATATAAAAATTATACTGGACCTCTCAAAATGACTGGTGGCATAGATTTGTGTTCATTGGTGCCACTTCAATCCGTGTGCAGAGCAGCACACATGGGCCATTAATAGGTTTATTTAAGGCCTCAAGGATACTGAATGCCTGCCCAACCAGGTGCGTCTAAACAGCTTAACCTGAGCGAGGACAAAATTGGAGTACGGCCCTCATCTGGGTTAGTCTGTGTAGGCGCAAGAGTGCTGCTGACTCCTCTTCACGTGGCCGGCCTGATTTTGTTCTGCTGAGACGGGGGTTTACGGTCTCGGAAGAGGCGACGACACAACAGAGGTCAGAAAATCAACAAGGGCAGCGCAGAGGAAACAACTGATGAGACGGAGGCGGGATTCCCACAAATGTTCCATTTCTAAATTCAGTTCTTTTCCAGATTCACAGTTCTAGATTTTTCCCAATAGTTTTACTTCAATTAAGGACATAAAATTAAAAATGCTAAGCTATTTGGTGTTTATAATTTCCACAAATCTTGAAACAACACGAGTGTTTACTTTTCTGCTTTTTGGCTCCAGAACAAGCTGTGTTAAGCTCTGTTTCTGACATCTACAATAATGAATCTAATCTGGATTGGTTTATCCAAATTTATTAAAGACTCTTGATCGGATAGGCTCTTAAAAAGTTTACGAATGGGAGATCACAGCTTGTGATTGGCTACACGTGTTCTGATTGTACAAGAAGGAGTGAATTACATCTAAATCGGATCAAGTTTAGAAACTACAGGTTCTGAAAAAGGCATAAAAAAAGCAGTGAATCGATGGCATGTTTAGATTTTTAAATGTACGTTTTTCTGGTGAATGATGTCCTAAATCCAAACTGGGGGAAATAATCTGAAACTGAGGTAATGTTAAAAAAAAAAAAGCCCCAATTTTACCAGAAATCTTGATTTCTATCTGGAGAAATCCGACATTTTTCAATAAACGCAGTCAGACTTGGGAACTGATAAAACAACGACATAAATGGGCCTTAATAATTTTGCCCCTTTATCATTTCCTACTTTTTTTGCTTTAGGTCTGTAATTTCTAGGAAATACACAGAAACACTGACGTTCAGCAATGCTAACAATGCTAACAGCTAATAGAGCAGGGGTGGGCAATCCTGGTCCTCGAGGGCCGGTGTCCTGCAACTCTTAGATGTCTCCCTGGTTCAGAGGATGATGAAGACATTTCCAAACTAAAACTTCAAAACATTTTGTCTTTGTTTACGATCAGTATTAACCTGATTTACTGTGATTGTTTTCTCACGGACATGGCAGAATATCACATTCGTTCCCAGTAAACATTTTAATAATCACACTGGGAAAGCTACAATTTATTTTAAACTCTGTTTAATCGAAGCTCAGCAGGTCAGACTGTTAACAAAAGCGATGATCTGAAACGGGCCACATTTAACTGGTTGGTGCATCTCACTACTTACGTGATTAAACAGTGACTATGACAGAGTCATTCTCATAAAATCTTGCAGTACATAGATAAAGATGAGTAAAGGTTGCGAGGTGAACGCCAAAACAAGGCTGGGTCTAAACGGAGAGGTCAGCGGCTGGGTCATCAGAGCTCTTAGCGTGTGGAGCTCGCACTTCTCCACATGTCACACAATCATTTCCTTATGCAGCGACAAACAAGTTCACGCCCGATGCTGCCTCTGCATCCAAAGAGGCGACTGACGCGACATAAACAGACAGGACGGAGCAGCGCCGTGCAGAAACAGCGCGGGACTTCACAACAGCAGCCGCAGCCAGTTTGATTCAATTAAGCACAGCAGAGAAGTGGATAACGGCGAGCGCCCATCTTGGTTTTTGTTTTTTTTTAGCTCATTGTCTTTTATTTTCATTGTCTGAAACGCTTTTATTCTGTCATGTTGACATGTTTTCGGAGACCGTTTTGAGGAGAAGCTCTGGACAGTCGGTCTGAACGGCAAAACGTCCAACTCGCGACCACCCAAGGATACAAACATGGACGCCGTCAGACGTTCTCCGTACCTTGAATGAATACTCTAAGCGCACGAGAAAGGGAAAGCTGACAGCCTGGAGGATCCTCTTCTCGTTTAGAGTGTGCTCTATTTGCTTAAGCTTCACCACCTGGAGGTCACACACAAGCAAAACACACACACACACAAGCAAACTCAGAGGAAGAAAAGGAACTCAGATTGATCACAGAAAAGACTTGTGAAATTTGAATTAGGTAATAAAAAAAATAAATAAAACTCTCTTACAAGAGCACCCAAACATCATCTGAGAGTTAAATAAGCTATTTGAAATACAACTTTACTTTCACTAAACAGTTCAATACTAAGCCAAGTAGAGATGTTACTGTGTATTCAGCTGACTAGATTCGTCTCTTGATACTGGGTTTTGGAAAACAAGACAGTGAGATTTTTTGTTTTCACAGTTGATCAGAAACTGCACTTTAAGGACTCTGAAGTAGTCAAAACAAGAGTTCACTGAGATCTCTGGGCGTAAAAATTCAAGTTTAAAAATTTAAACACCCCATTGCATTTCTTATCAAAGTGCAGCATGTCGAACAAAACGTCACCTATTAGTTCTGGAAATGAAGGCAAGCTCTTCAGGCTCGACAGACTATTTCCAAGTTTAAGACTCGTGTTTTGAAGCAACAAAGAAGTTGTGTTCGAATTGCTGACGCTTTCATTGTGATCACTGTGAGAACAGCATGACTGGCCTTCACTGCATCAGTACTACACACCATCTGCAGAACAACTCGAGCCGGGTTTGACCAGCACATACATTATCGTTGACCTGTTGAACTCACTCTAAAGCGACCGTAACACCAATTCAGACATTGGAAATGCTGTCTCTCTTTTATAAAGAGCAGAGCGATTTTAAAAAAAAACTTTTAACCAGAAATGATCAAATGCAGTCCAGATTCCCTAAATAAAACATGAAATCGGCTTCCACTTCTGAAGGGAAGCTAAAACTCAGATGCTAACTTCAGCGTCATGAACCAGATGCGGTATACTCCAAAATCCTTTCAGTTCTTATGATCCGTTTGTGTCTTCTACAACAACAAAAATCCACAAAAGATTGTCAAATAAGCAGCTTAAAAGCTTTCAACAACTACCAGCACAACTCAACAACTACCTTCTGTCTTATCCCACAATAATATTCTCATTACTATTAGCAGGCTGCTCAAAGTACTCACTGTTCTATCCAGGGCCAAGAATAGTAGCTAACAGTCATTTAACCTAATATATACCCTAATTACACAATTTTTGTTATATTTTAAGGTATATGAAAACTAATTAATTACTCTGTCAACGTAAAAGAAGACTTACCATCATAATCATCAACAAGTGAACATCAACAGTTCAGACATTTAAACAAAACCCGTTAGGCCTGTGATCCAGATCAGTAGAACTGGATGGGAAATCAGATTATTTACATTTTTTTCCCCACCAGTCTGTTAGAAAACTAACATGAGCAGGTATTAATTTCTTCAAATATGTCAATTTTACTTGTGGATTGAGACGAAGCTTACACCTGGATTTGATGCTCCCTGAACGAAGCAGCAGGACCTTTTTTTCCCCCAACACCCATAAAAAACAGGTCAGTGTTTCCCACGAGTAACAAGCGGCAACACTGAACATGAGCATCTCAATGACAATAACATTTCTAAACCCTCCTAACTCCGCCCGCCCTCCTGCGACCTCGATGACCCCCGGTCTGCCGAGACTGACCTTCTGCTTGTTGAGGATCTTCATGGCGTAATGCTGTCCCGTTTCTCTGTGTTTCACCAGCATAACGCGGCCAAACGAGCCCGTGCCCAAGGTTTTCAACCTCTCAAACTGCTCCAGGCTAGCAGTGTTCTGGACACGTGAAAAACAGAAAGGGTTAGCCCATTTTTCTGGACAAGGACGGCGGAGGCGCCATTGCAAAGCCATTTTCATAAACACATGCAACGGATGCCCACAGACAGGCATAAAAATATTCATAATAACAAGAAAAATAAGATAAGTACTGTAAAGTAAGGTCTAACATACAACCTAAGGAAAAAATAGCAGATTCACATTCGAAGTAATGTGTGATAGGAGAACTGCCCAAACTGTGCTGGTATACATTTATGCAAAAACAGGTTTTTTACAAGACTATGAAAACATGCATAAAGAACTGCCTGCGGGAAAGTAAACAGGATGCTGTATTTGTTGGAAACAGGGATGGTTGCAGTCTCTGGAGAGAAAACTAGAATTGGCCAGAAATTTAGAACCAGTCCGTCTTTACTCACCGCTGCAACAACTGCTGCAACCAGAAACGGTAATGGTTACAATTGCAGCATCTGTCGGCTTCAGGGCTGGGCATTGAGATTGTTCAGTTTGGTCTTTTTGGTTTATTTGGTCTTGAGGTCACATCAATTAGTGGCCCCAAAATGTCACTAAGTGATGCTGTTAATCTTACTGTGAGGTTTTTAATCGCCATTTCCTGACTTACACAGGGATCAATTGTTGGTCTTTCCCAGTTTGTAGGGGCGCTAAGTGAAAAAGTGAGTCACAAAATAGTTATCCCTCAGGGGAACTGATAAGGTCGTGGATTCTAGACTAAAACTTCCTCAAACAGCAGAGTTTAAGATACCAAAATGCTTCAATTACATTTAAATGAGCAGACAGTGTTAAGGGTGGTTTCAGTGATTTTGTTAAAACATTTCTTGACTTGGGATTTTCTCCCACATCTGTGAAAATATTTCAATGAAATGTTGGGATTTTCTGTAGTGTTTTGTGTGGTTGTGCTACAGCAAAAAAAAAAAACATCCATTATTTTTTATAAAAACATCTTTGTTGTTTTATCAGCCTTCCAGACCTGTCAGGTCTTCTGATTCTGTTTCTGCTCTGCATCCCCAGAACCAGAACCAAACACGGAGAAGCAGCATTCAGCTTCTGTGCACCACAAATCTGGAACAAACTTCCAGAAAACTGCAAAACAGCTGAAACACCGAGTGCCGTAAAATCTGGACTACAAACCCACCTGTTTAGAGCTGCTTTTGAAACATAATCATGAAACACGAATCAACAATCTGATGTGTAATGACGGCAAAATGCAGTGTTTCAAATGTTCACCGTGTGTTCTATGACTTTGCATTTTCGTCTTTTTATCATGTTTGAAATGCCTCGTTGCTAAAATGTGCTACCAAAAAAATAAATTTTACTGATTGATTGCAAACCTGTGAAGGATTCTCCCATTTCTTGAGGAAGTCCTCTTTGGCTTTAGCAAGGAACTCCTTGACTGTAGGAGGATGGGAGAAACATGTGTTAGTGGTTTGTTGTTACAGATAATGAGAGATGCTTCAGAAATACTTAAGAGTCTGCTGATATTTTTAGAGGTCAACTGCACAACGCATGACTAAACCTACATCCTGCTGCACTGTTATTTGTGACATTACTTCACAACTTTGACTAACATGCAAAGCAGTTCCAAACAATAATTTGCATCCAACACTCTCGTACACACACACACACACACCCCTCCAGTCACAGTGCTCAAAACTATACTCATGAAAATGCAGCACACCTCAAAAAGACAGCATAATTAGATGTTTCAGTGCTCCGGCTGTGGTAAGAAATATGATATGTGTTGTTTTTTTTGGGGAGTTTTTTATTTAGAGAGATATTTTTATATTAAAACAGAAAGAAAGTACAAAACATGTTATGCTTTCTGGAAACTCTAAGTGCCGATTCTTGAAACTGAAAGCGGAGCAAGAGCTTTCCAGTCGGCATGGCAAATAATCTTCGATTCTCAAAAATGAAATACATAAATAAATAAGAACGGGCTGAGCAAGCATCTGCTCTGCAAAGACAAACCGCCTGAACGTAGAAGACACAGCAGAGGAGAGTCTAACTAATCCTTGTTGCACAGCAACCGTGTTTAAGCATTACACAGTGGGATATGTTGTTGGTGGAAGTGCTTGTAGCACATGTCCCGCTAATGTTTTGACATGCAAACCACTTTCTGATGTTTCATGTTGTTTTACAATGCAAAGAGGGAAGGCTTTCATTTTCTGCTCAACAATAAATTTGCATTGAGTTGACAGCGCAGGTGCTGTGAGTGCAGGTCCAGGCCAAGGATGTGTGGAACATTTTTTGCGGCGCCTCCCAACCAGGCCTGTCGCGGTTACAAATCACATTTTGCTGGGCGATAACTTGGCCCAGAAATAATTGCGCTAGATGATAATATTGTCATTTTGAGACCATTTTCAACTGAGATAGTGACAATCAAACACTAGTGCAAGTTTGCCCTCCCAAAGACGAATCAATTTGAATTTTGTACAGAACAGTTGAATCTAAAAGACATTTTGAAAAAACACAACAACCAAAAGCAATAAATAAAAAGGAAATAAAAACCACACACAGCCAAAAACCACACATTAAATGTGATTAAGATTCAGCTGGGTGTTGATTAATTTGAATATTTCCAGTTGCGGATTCCTTTGGTCCAATGTATGCAATTTTTAATAAATGCACAGCGTTTTCCATTTAGTTTATTTAATTTATATATATATATATATATATATATATATATATATATATATATATATATATATATATATGTGTGTGTGTGTGTGTGAACATACTTGTTTTGATTATCTGTCACTTTGCTGCTGCTGCACCAAAATTTCCCCAGTGTGGGACAATAAAGGAATTTCTATATTATTCTGTGAAATAGCTTTGAATAGTTTTACATAACTTCTACAGCAAAGTTGAGAAGAAAAGTGCATGAACCTGAGAATAATTAATAGTTTATTTGAATAATATCTAGAACCAAAAGCCTCACAAGAAACCTATTATTTTGCAAAAAATAGAAATGCACATTGTACATTGCAATATATGTTTTATTTTTACTCAGGGAAGTCTGAATAGTTTGTTCTTCGTGTAACAAAACATAGATAATAAATACTTATGACTTATTTGCAAAAAGTTTAAATATTCCTGAATTTTTCCCCCCCAGCTCAAGTAGCATAAAAGGTTTTAACAAAACTCCAAACATGCTAAACATACCTATACATATCCCTCTACGTACAGTACAGACCAAAAGTTTGGACACACCTTTCTAATTCAATGGGTTTTCTTTATTTTCATGACTATTTATAAGGCAAGAAATCCCACTTATTAACCTGACAGGGCAGGTTGACCTATGAAGTGAAAACCATTTCAGGTGACGACCTCTTGAAGCTCATCAAGAAAATGCAGAGTGTGAGCAAAGCAGTAATCACAGCAAAAGGTTGCTACTTTGAAGAAACTAGAATAAAAGGGGTATTTTCAGTTGTTTTACACTTTTTTGTTTAGTGCATATTTCCACATGTGTTATTCATAGTTTTGATGCCTTCAGTGTGAATCTACAATGTCAATAGTCATGAAAATAAAGGAAACTCATTGAATTAAAAGGTGTGTCCAAACCTTTGGTCTGTACTGTATGTGTGCAGACAGTGGTGAATTTATCAATGTGAGTTCAAGTTTTTGTTGAAGGAAGCATCCCCCCACCCAGAAAAACCAATTCCGAGCTTCCAAAAAGCTTCGCGGTTTTTGCCGATGCTTTGCCCGGGAGCAGATCAGCAATATCTATTTCCATAAAGCAACAGGCACAGAGTGTTCGGGAAACATCTGACACCGAGCTCGTTTGCGATCTCGCCAAGATCGGAGCAAAAAGACAAATGAAGACGCTTAACACAGCCGCAGCTTGCACTCGCTCTCGGCTGGCTTGCAGAAAATGATGACTGTAGACTAAAACTTGCTGTACGTCAAGTGTAAAAATCCCACGCCCCACTAACATACCACAAAACGGAGCCTAAAATCGATTCCTGATCAAGATGTTTCACACGGACATTGGAGTGAAGCGCTGCCGAGCAATTTCTGCACGCATACAGTTTAAAGCCCGATTAGCGAGTCGTAATGAATGGAGGGAGCGAGAAGGCCTGCTGCTTGCAGCGTATGGCAGGTGGTGTGAAGCTTTAACGGGACGCTGTGTCACGTTGTTTCTCATCGTTTCATGAGGATGTAACAGAGCAGGTACAGATCGGAGGGGTGAGAGAGAGAGAGAGAGAGAGAGAGAGAGCATACCCACCGCTTTCCATCTCGCTGCCCTTTCTGGCCGTGGGCGCGTTGCCCATGATGACAACCTGTCAACGGAGCAATCCGTGGCTTTGGGCCGCCCTGCAGCCTCCTCAAGCCGGTGTAATCTCTCTTAGATCTTCTCTGTGTTTCCTCTACCCAGCAGAAACGGAGCGTTAACCCGTTTAGAAGAAGAAGACGAGAAAATAAAAAAGATAAATAAAAAAGAAGAAGAAGAAAAATCCCCCGACAGATGCTGCTAATGCGGCGCCACGGCGAGGAAAGGCTGGGATAAGCGGCTCCACTCCCTCCACGGTCATCCGCAGCCGACGCCGGGTTTCAGATCCTCTCCGTGGACCCCCGGCCCCCTGGTTAGGGCTTCAGTGGAACCATCAGACCGAGCTCGGCGCAGATGGCCCGAGCTCGGAGGATCCAGTCTCCGCCTGACCCTCCTTGCAGCCCCCGCGGATTGAGCCCCCCTCCCCACCCCGGCTCCCCACCTCTCCTCCTCAGTCCAGAAAAACAACGGTTCCCGGCGCGAGCGAACGATACTCTCAGTCCGAAGCGTCCCGATTTCCGGTGGCGAACCCAGCTTTAAAAAAACAAATCAACCTAGGCTGGGTCCGGCAACTGCAGGTATTCATCCAAATCAACATCGGCCCCCCCCGTAGCCTCGGAGACGAGCGAGATGACGGAACTACAGGCTGGCGAAGGCTCCGCCCACTCGCCGAATCATCCGTTAATTGACAGCTGAGAGCCGCTCGATGATTGGCTGCGTCCTTGCAGCGGTAAGGTCGGGAGTCCTCTGATTGGATATCTTGTTCTATCCCTCAAACGGACAGCGCGTCTGATAGCCCTATCAGAAAAGCGAGTGAGAGAAGCGTCATCGATTATTTTCCTCCCAACAACGCGCGCGCCCACTGTCTCTGGTCTCCGTCCTCCATTGGCTTGACGCTTAGGGACCGTGGGAATCTCAGTGAGCGCGATGTTGCCCATTGGCTGTGAGCAGTGATTGACAGGAAGGCCCGCCCACCTCCACCCCTCTTAAAAAAAAGGAAAACTCATTTACCCCACCCCCGTCCCCTCCAGCTTCCAGCGACTGATACGCGTTTGGCTGAGTGACGTCAACGGCGAGCTATTTTTAGATATGTTGGTCAGAATTTAACGCACGCCTGTATGGCAGGACATCGTACCACATAATCAAACTGCACTTCATTTTGTTTGTATTAATAATGGCAACTAGTCAGAACTATAACTAAAGATATGCAAAGTGGAGTTAAAAAAAATGGTTTTTTTTTAAGTGAATATTAAAGCTAACATTTTTTGTAACAGTTTTTATTTACTTGTGCTTAAAATTATAAGGAACACATTCTACTCTAAATCAAAACTTTAATAACATCCATCCATCCATCCATCCATCTTCTTCCGCTTATCCGAGGTCGGGTCGCGGGGGTAGCAGCTTCAGAAGGGAGGCCCAGACTTCCCTCTCCCGGGCCACTTGTTCCAGCTCCTCCGGGGGAATCCCGAGGCGTTCCCAGGCCAGCCGAGAGACATAGTCCCTCCAGCGTGTCCTGGGTCTTCCCCGGTTCCTCCTCCCGGTGGGACGTACCCGGAACACCTCACCAGGGAGGAGTCCAGGAGGCGTCCTGACCAGATGCCCGAGCCACCTCAACTGGCTCCTCTCGATGTGAAGGAGCAGCAGCTCTACTCTGAGTCCCGGATGACTGAGCTTCTCACCCTATCTCTAAGGGAGAGCCCAGCCACCCTACGGAGAAAACCCATTTTGGCCGCTTGTATCCACAACCTCTTTGAGTCTTAAATTTAATAACAGACTTAAATTAAATAACACTTAAATTTAATAACAAACTCATTAAATTAATTATGCTACAGACTAAGCATAATAATTACAGAAGAAAAGAACAAACATTTATTGTATAAACTGAAAATGCTTAAAAATATACATTTCCTATTTTTCACTGAACTAATATTTGCCTAATTACCCATGGATTGTGAGAACTACTTTCACTTTCTGTGCCTTTAAAAAATTTAAGAAGGTTGATTTGGTTGAAATAAACAATCTTTTTTTAATTAAGCTGATATGACAACAGGCGTTTGGTCAAGTTAACAGAACTGACCAAAGTTATTTACAGGTAAATAACTTGTACAGGTAAATCAAAATATGAATGCTGAGATCCTCAAATGTATTTTTACTTGTTCTGTTTTTTTCTATATAAAGCAGCATCCGAAATGTCTGAATTTTATTTTCCTCCTTTTGAATTCCAGATTTCAACTTCGCTCACACACATAAACTCTTTTTCCAGGACAATGTTTAAGTTATGAAGATATTTAAATATATATATATATATATATATATATATATATATATATATATATGCCAGCGCAACACTCGCAAATTGAAAAACTTGTCACACAATAATGACATATCTCAAATGTCCATTATGGACAGCTTAGTGTCCTTCTCCATATATAAATATTCACCAATATACTGAGGAAAATAATTATGCTTGCTTTTAAGAATTTACATTATATGATAAGTTGGCTTGCCATTTTCACAAAGCACTGTGAAAGCAAGGACGTTTACACATTTTGGAGGGATTTTTAGTAAAGAAAAAAACCCTAATCTGAATAAACAGGATTTTTCTCCCCCCTCCTTTTTACTTTGATTGTTACAGCAGGTGTTTCTACAGCCAGGCGGTCAGTCAAACCCCACCACTCCCTCCATCTGCACCTGGATTACCTACTGGGAGAGCACCGAGCGCCCTTTACATCCAGCATCATCAAAAGGCTAATTTCTCACAGATTTGCATTTGAATATCCTTTTGAACCAGTTCATATTGCAATAGTACGTCGGTAACAAAAAACATGAACAAGCAGTTAATACCCATCACGTCGGTATCATTCGTTCCTATATGCCTGGGACCAAACCGACCGGATGGTTAATGCCTTACAACCCGTTTCCCTACATGTGAAGTTCTGCTTTTATGTGAAATCTGCTGGGCGTTGACAAGACGTCAAGCTGGTCCACCTGGTTTCAACACGAGCCTTCAGCTGCATGTGCATTTCTACTATTGAAACCTAAGACGTAAACATAAATAGCAACTAAACAGGAATGCAGTAAACATTCAAGCTGCAGTAAGCAGACAGGATTTTTACCTGATAAATGGCATTTAGTCTTTTTCAGCAATTCTTTTTCCCCCTAATGTATTATGAATGCGTAACTAATGCTTTTCATCACCTTAAACATAGCAGACATCAGAAGTGGAGGGAACAGATGGATGGATGGGGGAGTTACTCGATGCGACGAAGATAAAATGAGCAAGAGCAGTCACCCCCTCTCCTTTCTTCTCCTCCCCCTCCTATTTTGTGCTGCAGTTTCCTAGCAACATGAGGCTGGAGTGGAAATGGTGAAGTGATGCTGCTGCATTTTATGAATGAAACTGGAAAAAGGAACGAGCCAGAGTGGGGAGGGGAGAAGACGGGGTCGGGTTTTTTTTTCCTTTTCTTTTTTCTTCCTCCACTGCTGTTGCTGTGCTTTCTATTCTCCACGAGTCTCAGCAGAAAGGAGCTTGAAGGCACAGGGATAATCAGAAACCCCCCCAACTTTATTTAACCTCGCCGTTGATAAAAATAATTAAAAAAACAAAACATGGAGGTATATAATATATGGTTATGCAAAATTAAACAATGCCCTCTCTAGCAGGCAAAACAAGCGTTAACATTATTTACAAAGAGCCTTTTAAACCGCAGAACTTGACATTAACATGGGATCCGTTTCTCCTATGAACATCAAGTCTAGTGAATTTTAAACAAGTGGTGGACTAACTGGGGTTTGCTCAAATGTGTGGGTTTTCCATTGCTAGTCAAAACCAACGGGGTTGTGCGACCTCTCAGGAGAAGACTGAATATTTTTTGTCTCGTGAGAAGCACCAGATCAGATCATGTTTTTGTATAATGAAAAGCCTGAACTGTATAAAGCTTGTGCTATATGTACAGTGATGCAGAGATCGATGTCCAATGCTCAAAAGGACAAAGAAAAAAAGAAAAAAAACATAGCTGGAGAAGAATCAGGGTTTCTCAGGGAGAATATTGAAGTATGACAAAGAAATAATAAATTAAGGCATTTCTGGCTGTGCAGATCTACGAGTATGAGAAAGAAAAGAATACAAGAGAAGAACTGATGCTGGTCACACCCATCCCATTAAATGGGCCACACAAGAGAAAAAAAATGTCCCATGTCGTTTTGTCCTTCAAATGTCCACACGGGACGTCCGTGGTCTTATTAGAAAAGTTAGTGATGTAAAGGTAAGAAGAGCTCCTTGTTCATCATCCGAACCGCTACATACAGTCCATGGAGTTGTCCGGCATCTGCCCAAGAGCTGGCATCTTTCCTGGTATGCAGGACGGGGGCAGCATCCCGCTGACGTTCGGGGACGGGTCCACGTTTTCGCTGTCTTCCATCTTGTCTGCCGAGCCCTCCCAGTTGATGTGGAAGCGGGTGACGCGTGGGTTGGAGGCCAAGATATTCCTCTGAAGCTACAGGGAGGAAAGAAAGATCAGGGCTTGGTATGCTTGTGCCTTTTAAGTACACAATTTAAGGTAACTGATAGGTCTGGGTAACACTGACAAATAAAGTATCGCAATATTTGTTTCAAAGCAAACAGTATTAAAAAAAGTATGAATTATAACAAAGACTTTTTGCTTACAAAAATAACGATACACCAAACAATTCCCTTAATGCAAAAAAAAAAAAAAGCAATATCTTTGAATAATGATGCAAATCAAGTTCACATTGTTCAAGTTCGCAGTGTCTTCATATTGTAAAAGTGCTTAAATAATCATAGCCCAAAATATTTCCTATTAAGGCTGCAGTATTTAACTTTTGTAAAGATATATTTTTTACGCATTTGTTACAACTGACAATATCGTGACAGTGTAATACGAGACAGATAATCTGTAAAGACAATCGAGCTCCTCGATTGTCATCTTGCGAAATACACCGCTCCCGGTCAAAAACAATCAATCAGATACAGATAAGACTGACAGGTCTTATAACCGTCAATCACCCTCCACTATGTGCTGCCCTATGTGTTAATGGTGGAAAACTAACTTACTGTCCCATCATCGATAGCCATGCTGACTAGCCTACGCCGTCACGAAAAGCTCCGGTGTGGAAAACTGGCTATAGCGCAGTAGAGAGCATGAGTAAGGTTCTGAGCAGAACATTCACAAGCTTGATTGACAGACATAAAAAGAGGGGTCCTAAGAATAAAAGTGACACCATCTGCCTCTAAACATCGTCTTCTGTAATATATTAAGTGAGCTACTAAAAAACAACAATGCTGCTGAGTATTTTCTTTGATGAAATCACTGTTATTCTATAGACTCTCTGGCGTCTGACCATGGATTATTTTTGTCTTTCACCCAGCAATTTTTGAAAGGAGCATATTTATCTACAATTTCAGTATAACCATTATAAATTCCAGTGCAGTCATGCCTCTGGTGTCAGGAAGGTTTTCCTATACTCAAAGTGGTGCAAGTGACAGAAATCCTGTTTTGAAAATGTTGCATATCACTGTTGGTAACCGTGTAATGTTTAGTTATACCTATTTTTGTATTTTGTACTGTTGACACAGTAATAACTAATAATATTAGCAAAAACAGTTGTGTATTTGTGGGAACGGTTTGCTAAAATCAAATCAACCAAAGTGGATTTTTCAGGGTATTTGATATTTGGTCTGGAATGTCAAAGGCAACTAAATTAACAGAACTAGAGTGAGATTTAACCTTTTTAGACGCATATCCAAGTAAAGATCATCTAAAATACAAATTCTATCAAAATCTAAACTTGGTAACACCTGCGTAAAAACAGACGTTTTCAGGAGTAAGAAAATTAAATTATTACACAATGGGAGTTAGGAACTGTTTCACACAAAAAAATTCCTGCTGGAGACACTGGAGGGCAGCAGAAAGCTACACTTTACTAAAATCTTCTCAGAAGAAAGGCCCATTTAAATACAATATAACCTCTGTTAGTTACCTGAGAGTAGTCTGGTTTTAGAGGCGGGTTTTCCCGCAGCTCTGGATCTGTGTATTCATTGTTAACATAATAACCAATGCGAATGAACTCCTGTCCGCGGTAGGTGCAGGTTATGAGGACTACCGTCACTCCCACAGCGTCGGTCTCTGGAATCAGACCTGTATTAGGAGCGTCAGCCTGTTGGGTTGAAACATAGCAAACAAAAACATCAACTCAGAGTTTATTGTTCCATAATGTAAAATCAGGTACTTGGGAATAAAAACAGGGGCAGATTACATTGAAGCCTTAATCAGAGTTTTGTAGATGAGCTTTGACTTGCCAGTGAGGAATTCTGATTTCTCTTCTGAACATTAAAGTATGAAAACGTGTTGCTTTTCACTCTTCCTGTTGAAAGTACTCAGCAGTTATTTATTTTAGAACCAGTGGTAAAGCCATGTACAAGTAATCAGCAGCTGTAGAGCAGGGTCTTTCCATTTTTTTTTTTTAGATAAAATTATGAAATTACAAATTATTCACCATTTGGCTCTCTTAGCTGGGCTCAAATTACAAAAACCTTAACATATATATTTTCTTGAAGATAAAACTGAGCAATTTTATGTACAATGTTTAGCTTTCGTGATATCTGTTTAAAAGCCTTGCTCTCTCTCACTGTCTTGCAGCCTAAACGAAGAGCAGGTATCTCTAGACATCTCACCTAGTTTCATTTTAAATGGTTTCTTACACTTGTACTTCTTTTAACTTTAAAAACCTTGCTAATGCTGAAAATAACTTTGAAAAGTGCTGAGGGCTGCACTTATTTCGTGTTTAGTAAAGCTTAACCAGTTTCCAAAATGCAGGTCAGTTGTATGGCAGCCAGATGATGCCCTGTTTCACTGGTTTGTAATATAAAATTTGACAAGAAACAGTCTTATCAGGAACTCACCTGAAACACAAACATGTGTCTTCCAGCTGGAACTGGACCGACCAACACAGAATCTAGAACCTGGTCGTACTCTTCACTCTCAGCAGAACCAACATAGATGATCTTCCACTCCAGATCTAATAGAGGAAGGGAGGAGGTGAAGGGTTAGGATATTTTCCACAAAAATTAAAACAGAGTTAAAAATTCAAATTTCAGCTCTGTACTCAGTGCTTGCACAAAAATGTGTAACTTGTCCTAAATGATCCATTTATAAAAACAAAGCAACTGTTGCCACATAACATTACATGTTGCTGTTTTAATGAAGTTATCTTCACAATATATCTATTTTTGTGAAAAATATGTTGTGAACCAAACCTTTGAACCAAAGAAAAATCCACTACATTTAGAATTAGTTTTAGAGCAGCAATTTATCTTTCTTATATATAATGGAAAAGACTTAAACATTTCCAAAAAAACAAAACATTGATTACATTTACAAACAGCTTTCCATCTAAAAAAAGACACCAGCTACTGACATGCAGCATGTATTCATAGTTATTGATTATGATTCAAAACATCTTTGACTTGATTTCAACTCACGTATTTATTTATTTTTTTCAAACAATGCATTTCCAACTGTAATAAATTTCAGTTTACAGACTGAATTAAGACAAATGATATTTTTAAGTGAAAACTCAAGTCTAATGCTGAAGGCAAAATGCGCCCAAAACAAGGCAGGTTTATAACAGTTTGTTGATAGCAAACCTTGTTACGGTTGGTTTTCGCGGCTACGTTTTCCACATTTAATAATGCAATCGCTACAGCCGCAGCAACACAGTGGTGGAAAGAAACGACTGAAAAAAATTCTCAAAAAATGAAACAAATTAACAAAAACAAACGAGGGGTTACTTCTAAAAGAAGGCACAGTTTATTTCTGGGTATTTTAATCCACAGCAGGAATTTATATTTCGCGGCAATTCCTTGACATACCAATGTAATGCCGCCAGCCAATCATCTTGTCGGAAAACACTGACGCGCTGGTAAAATAGCCAATCAGCTACAGCAGAAGGCGGGCTTGTCGGCACAAACGCGCCAGCGCCAATTTTTAACAGTTCGCATAAAGAAACGCATATAATCCGTATAAAGCATAAGGTAACAGTTATTTTCAGGTAAACTAAAACGCATTAACGCGACGTACTGATGTATTACGCTTTCTCACGGTGACGCCAACACTTCATATAAACCTAAGAGCGCCCGAACTCAACAGCTAACAGAGATAGTGTGGTTTTACGGACAATAAAAGAAAACCCACCTTCAGGCAAATCCTCCATGCATTCAAACGTTATCTCAAACTGAAACGGGTTTCCAAATGGGCTCGGGTTGTCCAAAACAGCAACATTTAACACTTGTACCTTTGCCATGACAGAAAATTAAGACGCACTTCACCCTCGAAGATTAATTTGGCTGCAAATAATCCTAAACTATTACTCAGCACTGATCTGTCGCAGCTCTACAGCCGGCTGTCGGGTCGTGAAGTCAAAGTTCAAGCCTTTACGCTCAGAGAACACCTACACAACCCGTCGGTGTCCTGGCAAGAGGAAGTGCGTCACTTTTTTTCTTCTTCTCCGCTGATGACGCATTTATGAAGAATGTGCGGCAGCCCCCTTGTGTTCATTTGGCAAACAGCAGCTAAAAATCTCAGACAAAACCAGCACCCACTCACTCTAACGATGTTTTTAGTTGTTTTTTTATATAAATATACTTGAAAATATTACTATCTACTAATTTTATTTTTTAAGAATTCTAATTTTCTTGTTAATAATGTGTTGTTTGACCAAGACTTTGACATTTCTTCCAAACAGGGTCTAAGAAAATGTTACAGTACCAACTTAAATGTTAGCTGTTTTTTCTTAGTGAAAAGACGCCCACATTTCTCAAGAAATACATACATTATTTTGATCAAAATAAAAGCATTTCAGATCCTACTTGAAAGATGTTTATTTGATTTAACAAAATTGACTCTTTTTACACTGAAGCTTTCATATTTCATTGAAATGGCACAACATAGACTCTTATGTGTCAGTAAACTTTGAAAAGCAGAAATCTTATTCAAGCATTCACTTGTTTTATTACTGTCGACACCCAAAGAGAGTGTACTGATTGACCATTGCCTCCATGCCAGCACATGTGGCGTTGTATTTCTTATTTCCACACTCTGCTTCGGTGGGCCAGTACTCAATCCAGGTCCGCTCACCGAGTACATATTGGTACCTGATAGAAAAATGGAAAACCGAGAGAAAATTCATGTTTAAAATCCTGACAAAACTAAACTAACAAAGTGATGATCAATGACAACCAGAGTAAACTTACGAATGATTGGGTTCATCAGCGTGAATATCTTTGGCGGTGCCCATGATGAGATAATTTTGACCTATTTTTATGTCCAAAGCTTCTCTGCAGTGCCGGAAACTGAGGAATGTGCGCCTTTTATTCTGAAGACCCACATCTGAACTTCCTATGATTAAAAACACCGTTTTTTATATTGCAATTTAATCGGATATAGTGACTCTGCAGAGAGAGAAACTGCACCATCGTTATAATCATCACCACCCCGTCTTTCTGAAATCACTGCACATATTTTCAGCAATACATTTATATCATAATAACGTTACCATCAGTGTTACTAATAAATTGTATTTCAAAAACTTTTGTCCCTTTGGTCCCATTTTAATGGGACTTTGATTAATGATTTTTTTATTTTGTTTGGGAAGCAAATATGACAGTGTAAAAAACAAATACAGCAACGAACTGGAAGGTATTTTTTTGGCAATTTTATTTTGATAAGCCGCAAAGCAACCCATAATAGTGAAGAGGGAGAAAACGTTAAAGTGAAACAGTGTTGTGCCTTCATATATGGGCCCTCAAGATGATAACTTTGGATGTTTTCCTTCCCTTAATCTCCTTAGCAAAGATGCTCATCTTCAGTCTGTTTCAATGGAGAGCATCAACAACAATTCTCATGTCTTACTTAAAGTAAGAACTGGACTTTGACTGGGCCATTCGAACATACAAATACACTATAATCTATATTTCAAATGTGATACCAAAGCAACATCTTTTCAAAACAGGATCTTTTTCTCAAGGTTAAAAATAGTTTTGATTAATTGCATATAGATATTTTAAATTTCTTAATCAGGACAAAACCAATAAATAGTGGATAACTCAGCAGTCCTTGCACTGTTAATTTGTGCCGGTCTGTTACATAAAATATCAATAAAATAAAGTGAAGCTTGTGGTTTGTGAATAACAAACCATAAGAAGTTTCAAGTTCAAAGTTCAAGAAGTTTGAATACTCTTGAAAAGCCATTTAGAAACATGACAAAGTGTTATATTAATATTAAATTCTTGCTGATGCTCCACTTATTAATACATTACTCTATTAATAAGATAAATAAAGATCCAACAGTAAATTTTTATAACTTTCAAAAGCTGTAAGTGTGATGGAAACAAACCCACCTTCTTTGATGACATCAAGCACAAGCGCTGTATAAATATCGGTGGACAAACCGTCTGCAAACTCTTCCACTGTCACTTTGTAAGCTGAGAATATGCAAGTTGTACATCATCAGCACATTTACACCACTCATTGGGAAATGTATACAAATACACATTTACCAAAGTCTATTTTGCTGTTCAGTTCAGTCTCACAAATCTTCTCTGTCCGGTCGTCGTCGTCAATTTTGCCCTTCTTCTGCATACTGCAGTTCTCTGCAATCACACAGCAGGTGCAATGTGACAAATAACCCAAGATCTTCCTTCATAAAACAGTCAGGAACTCAGAGTGAATGAATATAACCTCCCTCATCACCAAAAGCAAAAAATATCAGTAAAACCTATCTAATTTCTTAGCCGCTGCACTCAGAGATATAATAGGCTTAATTTATGAACCCAAAAGTACATCAATATGATTACCTTAGGATCAGGGTCCTACTTCCACTACTACACACCCCGACAGCAATAGATCTGGATTTTAAAAGTATAAATCCCTCTTCTGACAGAAAGGGAACAACATTGTCCTCATAAGAAGGGTAACTTGGAAATCCTGTTTTTACATTGTTGCTTAAGTTGTAGCTAAGAAAATTGTACACTATCCTAGAAACCGAATAATTTTATGATTGTCATGTAGATTTTAGTTCATGTTTCATGGTTATTTTAGATGAAGATTACCTCGTTAAATGTTTGTACTAGATCGACTCAAAAGTCATGGTGAGTACCAGCCTCATGCTACTACTTAGAAAGACCAGCAGGGGTCAGTAAGAAGTCAGACTCTGCTAAAAAAAACATTGGATCATTTTTTTTCTTCTAGTTTTGCAAATAATTCAGAATTTCTTTATGCAGCATGAACCTACTAGAGACAAAATCCGAATATCAGTGTTTCACATTTCAAATGACAACGGTTATTAGTGCGTCTTGCAATTTTTGAACATGTATTGTTTTATTTCTTTACAAACAAGTTCGAGGTCGTAAATTTAGCTGAATGCATCACTGGTCATGATCTTGTCTGACCCAAAGAAGTAATATTTATTTGTAAACTAATTTATACTAATTTCCACCGACTATTAAGATAAGTTTTATTCACCTTCAGCACAAATACATTCATCATTTTTGCAGAGCCGCAGCAGCTTTCCAGCCTCCCTTTCTGGATGGTAGAACCTCACACAGCGTGTCTCTGCATGGTGTATTAAACACAAGCAGATTTAAAATGTATATCTATATATATTAAAGACATTTTCGATGTGTTGTAATTACCATACTGAGGGCTGTCGTGCTCATAAACAGACACAGCTGCTGGCTGCAGTACTCCCACTACCTGCTTCTGGTGAATCCTAAAAATGATCTCCTCTGGTTTTGTGTGTGAAACCTTTGGAGAAATATTAATAAGACAAATGAAAGAGGAGAATATGGATGCCAAAGCGTTGAATGGATGTAATACTAAAGACTTACTTTGTCCATGTAGATGATGATTGAGCTTCTTTCTGAGTCACTGATAATCTCCTTGTATTTTGAGATAGTGCGGGCACGACCTTTAGATAACTAAATGCAAAAAACAACTGTGATTCTCATCTGTGAGCACAAAAACAACTCTTTACTTTAAAGATTTTAGACCAAGACATTTGATCAGTCTAAGCTTGAAGGTCTGTGTGTGTCTTACAAGGTTTAGGTCTTTGGTGTTAACAGTGAAGCCGGTTAGCAAACCAATATCCAAAACTGTCATGGCGGCATCTCGATATTTGTTCTTATATCTGTTCAGAATAAAAATGAGCAAAGAAGGAATAGATATAAATACAAAGTTATGATAATTAATATAATTTGGTGCTAAATGAACATACTTTTTTTTTGTTTTTTTTCTTTTCATTTTATTAGATCTTTGTAAAGCCTGCTGTAAAAAGAAGGAACTCACAGATTTCAAAATGTTTATATCTTACCAGATGATCGTCTCAATTACTGAGGCAATCACTACCAGAATTAATTTTTCCTGATTAAGATTACATTTGAGGGTTAAATGGACAACTTTCATGAAATAGCCTTATAGATCTTACAAAAGCAGTATTCTCATGTTGTATATCTTCTCAGCCTCACTTGTTTTTTCTGGAAACACAACAGACAAAATTGTTTGTACGCCTCTGTTTGTTTGGTGGAAAGTCACAGCGGTTAGGTATAAAACAAGCTCATGCAAACACACAGAGACACAAAACACAAGTAGACGAACCTGGGAGGAGTTGTACTGTCATATTGAACTTCTGACAATCACTATGCTTTTCTTTAGGTAAAGCATAAAACAACGACACCATCTGTCATAAAAAAATGCAGGTTCTAAGTTAGCATATAATAAACAAATAGGAAGTCATTCTTGAGTATTTAAAATTAAAAATATGTTTGACTTTCCATGACTACAACTGACCCCAAAACAACATTTCACTTACCGTCACTGTGGCTTCTCCTAGGCCTGTAGCAACGACAGTCACATCTTGGTTTATATTATTGATCTATAGTGATTTAATATCAAATAAACAGATCAGCAAAAACACATAAAGTAGATTTATTTCATAATAGTTTGAGCCACTAATTGTTATAAAATGCTTGTTCGAACTTTAGATGTTCTTGTGGCAAAGTGGTTCCTCCTGTTGAAGTTGTATTTTACAGGTTTTGATCTGCCCGGCAACAAGATGTCCACATTTAGATCATAGCCTGGGTTCTGTTCACTGGTCCAGAACTCTGCCACGGCCTGGTACACTGTCACAGTGGCCTGCAGAGTCAAGACAGACATTACAAAACGAGTTCTGACCTTAAAGAAACACACCAATCAACGCAATTTCACAAAGTTGCGGTTTTAAAGTGTGACAAAGGTACTACAGGTGGTATCTGGATTAATTAACTCTCAGTACTAATATGTTATTAAACAGTTTTGATATACATAAATAATCATTCTCATTCAAAAAGTCTGTGTGAGAGTGAGTGACATGAGTCAGAGGAGGTCTGGGGTCTCACTTATAAACGTGGCGTAGACAATAAAAGGGCCTCAAACTAGTGCGCACTTTTCACGTTAAAGTTGTGACCTACAAAAAACAAACCTGACAGAAGAGGCATTGCCACTGCCGGAAGACCTTGGGCAAATGGGAGAACGCGGAAGTAAATTCTAACTTTGAGTCTTTCGTCCTGATGCACTCCTCCGCTGTGACCTGCAGAGGGCAGTGACTGCCCCCCCTAAACGCTGGCTCCTCACTTCCTGTCCAACCCCACAGAGCGCAGAGGAGGTGAGCTTTAATATTACTCATAGGGAGCGTCCATCGGCCTTCTACTAAAATGCCAATGTTGGTGTGTAACTTTTATTTCTCAAGTCACTACAGTGGCTAACAAAAATGGGATTTTGTTCCCCCATCTCACTGAATATCTGTGAAATTGTTTTTCATTACTCTGTTCTTTGTGATTGCCACTGTTGGCCATAAATAACATTGATCAGCTGACCTTATATTTATGAGGCACTTTGCATCGACTATTTATGGTTGAATGTAGAGGATATGAATATATGAGCAATGTAGGAAAATGGTGAGGTGAAGCTTTAATTTCTGAAGGAGAAATTGCTTTCTGGTTATAGTTTTATCAATCTGGATTATTCCGGAGGTATGCCATTTTTTCCTTTTGGGCAAATGCATAGTTTTAGTATAGATCCTGGGCAAAGTTTTAGAAATGAGACCCATGATGTTTCTGTGGTACCTACCAAGCTAATAAGCACCAACAGCCAAAAAAGATGAGTAGTTTGAGCGCAGCTATCTTTGTTTCAAGCAAACTTTCTTTAAAAAAGAAATCTGTTGTCGAGAACATTTTGAGAACTTACTTTACCTAAGGTGGGTGTCAAACTCATTTTTGTTTTGGGCCAAATCAAGATCATGAAGGCTCTTAAAGGGCCGGTTCTGCCAGAATGTATTGATAAAACCTGTTCACAAACTGTTAAAATATCAATGAATTCTTAAAATTACATATTATTTCTGAACATGTCACTTTCCAACGGCGGCACTGTGTTGAAAGGAGGGGAGGCAAGGCAACAAGATCTTTTCAGTCCCTCCTGCAGGATTTCGTGATTCTTTTTGTGATCTTTTGCAATAAAAACCAAAATCTTTGTGGCACCAATTGGGAAGTATTTGTGATATTTGTGCTTATTTATGACGGTAAATGGGACTTTTTATTATTCACTGTATAGAGCATGAACTTTAATGTGACATCAATTAAGAGTGAGGCAGCTGTTTAGTACAAGTAAGAAAGTTTTTCACAATTTTTGAGAAATATCTGCAATAAACTCCCAATTATTAGCGCAAAAAAGTATGTGAATTTCCATTATAATTCCCATGAAACTAGAGGGACTGATTGATATAATTTGGCAGTAAACGGATAAAAACTGCATTGATTTGATTGATAACATAATATTTCAGCACTCCTAGTGTTTAATCTAGAATCTAGAGGGCCACATAAAAAGCTATGATGGGCCAGATTTGGCCCACGGGCCTCGAGTTTGACATGAGATATATAAGCTGGGCGAACATTGACAGTGATGGCTGCCTATAGATTACCTCGGAAGTATTTCATACGTAGCATCTTTTGGCCTCCTTTCAGACTAAACATAACCGTGTTTCAGGTTACAGCTAAAAAAAATATGACGAGAAATCATTTGCTTACATATTGATGTATAGGTGGTAACAAAAATGTCTTTCTCTGCATTTTTTTTCAATTACAATAAAAACAAGTTCAGCAGAGGAGGTACAGCCCTGCAGTTCCTCTGGACAAGATCTTCATCTTCTCAACAATCTGACAAAGTCCAAGAGTGATTGTGCAACGGTTTAAAACTGTCAGTATCATGGTACTTAGATACGCAGAGATTGGGAAACAGTTTCATAAAGGTTTGAAAGAAAAAGCCAAGTTTTACGTTACCTGAATTGATCCAAAGCCTCCGTTTTCTCTTTGCTGCTTGTTGAACCACCTCGCAATCGGCCAAGCTTCATTAAAGGCCTTTACGATAAAAACAGACCAAGTTAAAGCTGTTAACCAGAATGATCGTCTATGTTGTCACAGCAGTAAGTAAGACATCCTGACCTTGACTTTGACCAGAGCCAGAAGGGCGTATGCTGTGGCTTCCAGTGTGTAAACACGACCCATTGGTACAGGCCAGTGGGACAGATCTGAGGACAACAACAATCTCAAGAAGCCTCCCAAAAACACCACGGGAACCAACACATTTACTGAGAAAAATCAAGAAATACAGTGTGAACCTAGACATTATATGCAGATTTGAACAATGATTTCAAAATGCAGTGCAGCTTGTTCTGCATCTCAGTGGAAAAGAACAGCTGTTGTCCAGGGTAACACTTGAAATTAAACTGTGCAAGAAAGAGATACCATAGATGAGAGGAAGACAATTAATCCAGACTTAAGTGAGTTTTCCACTGAAGGGACAACCCGACCTGTTTACAACCTGAGAAAAACCCATGACCTTTCATGACCTTTACGACTCTAAATAATGTTATCTACTCACAAACCTAGTGAGGTTGCTACTGGCTGTCATAATCCTACTCTGTCAGATGAACCTTTCTGCTATTCGATCTTTGAACAACAGCAACTCTTTTGTGAAATACTTCAACATTTGTTTCTGCTGACATTGCTCTATAAGTTGCATATTGCTTTGCTAAATTTAGTGACTTCAGCAATAATTTGAGCAAAATTTCCCTAATACCAATTTGTAAATTGTACAAATTTACTCCCACTTCATCTGTTTTGCAGTTTTCTTCTTTAGATAGTTCAGTTATTTGATATAAAGATAAATAATTATAGAAATCCTCACATCTCACTTTGATATACTTTATTAATATATTATTTACTGAAGACTTTACATGAAACCCTATTGCAATAGACTGTGATTCTGATTCCAGTAGGAGCAATTTTACTATCGTGAAATATAAAAAATTAGGGCCTAATCAAACTAAGACAACAATTAGTTAGCTCTTGCTTGTGGATATTAATAACTGGAGACTTTAAGCAAAATGACTTCAGGGTTTCCCCCAAAAAACTTGCTAAGCCTGGTGGTCGGGGCGCCGAGTTGGTCCATTGGCGGTCCACCGTGTTTTTGTATTAAAGATGTTAAGTAGACAGGAAATGTAAAAGTATTACTGGGTAATTATATGTTACTGGAAAACATCGCCAGTGAAATGCTATCTAAACTCTGAACTAGTCTTAAAAACAACAAATCAAAAAACACAAAATGAATATCAATTATTTGCACTTCTGTTTAATCCAAATTTAGCCAGCGGCTCCATAAGGCCCCCAGGGCTTCAGGGGCCCCATAAATGCTAATATTTTAACACAGACCACAGATACATAAATGTAACATTTGTTTATTCAGATCATCAATGCTGCTAAATTTGATTTAATGGTTTCAGCATATATAAATTAAACAATTTTAAATTGTTTAACATTTATATGAAAGATTTTAAGGAGCTGGCAAGTTTACTTTGTAAAAGTTCAAAGAACAATATTCATAGTTAAATTGCTTTGTTACCATAGCAACAATCTGATGCTGTGAGTTTAATCTTTGAGTTTGAGCTCTGTTTGTTCACAAATACAAATTAGTAAACTGCAATTATAATTTATTGCTTTTTAGGTTGGCCAATTAAACTACTCCCCCTGTCCTAGATTTAACTAAATCTAACACAGAAGCTGTTAGAGGTGCTGATGTTTTTAGCAGTAAGAGGGGCCCCTAAGTCAAGTTCTGCTCCAGGCCTCATACAGCCTTGGACCGGCCCTGCATGATGAGCTAAATCCGCTGCACTGCGCAGAGATGCGCAACAAACAGGAGATTCAATTTATTGCTGCTAATGTGGCTCTAGTAGCTCTTCCATTTCGTGTCTGTTGAGTTTTTAACAAGGGGACACAGAAACTATTTTGGTTGGTCCAGTTATGGGACGAGTTTCTCAGGTCTCCGCGCATTAACTCTGTCTGACTAAGTGGACAAAGCATTTGATATGGATTGATGCTTCGTAACCAGAAAAATAATACTAAAAATAATAATAAAATAATATAAAACCAGCATGTTGCGTGACTATGAGGCGAGCGCGAAAGCTCCTCAACGGGCTGAACCTGCATGATGAGGTTAGCGCTGGTTCGTTAACCACTAACGGACCGACCAACCGGGACCATAGACATAAACTTTATCAGCGCAGACAGAGCTGGGCGCTGGGCAGCGTGTTGAGATGGAAAAGCCGCACAAAATTCTTTGTCCACAACCTTGTCACCACTACCTTCAAAAACTCTGGAAAGAAACATAATTCCTCACAGGGTTGATGTAAATATCAACCCCGTCATAGCCTGTGTCCAGTTTGAGTGAAAGGAGGCGAGCGGGATCCGCACTGAGGTAAACTTAAGACATTCAGCTGCTGCAGCGCGCAGAGGCAACGTGCAGAGGCGCCAGCGGTGTTATTGGTCCGGCTTTAAATGCATAAACTATAAACCTATCTTCTATAAACATATCTTTTAGGAATAAATCTGCTCCGCCAGTGAAACGCTCAGAGCAACAGAGACGCTTGCAATCCGGCTTAAAAAAAGTGTTTTTTAAAAATTTATTATTATTTTCCTAAAAACATAAACAAGAAAGGCTTGGCCTGGCGGTGGGGCTTGTAAAGCATGGCGGCCGCCAGGCCTATAATAAGATGAGTATGAATTGACACGCGTTCAGTCTGTGATGGACTGTACTTTTTAATACTGCAAAACTCGGGTGCAATATGACTAAAATCGCAAACGTACAAAATGGCAAAGAGTCATAATCTTGTCTCAGAGGTGCTGGAGGTTTTTTCTTTAAGATCAGTTGACGCAACATGAAACATACTTTATTTTAGCTGCAACTAAGTGGCAAACGTTTATCTGCATTCAATTCAATTTAAACCCAAACCTTATTTTTACTTTGGAAAGTTCAAAGTTGCCGCTTTGCTCCTCACACGTTGAAGGTAAGAAAATTTAAAAACGGATGGAAAACATTTTCCAGTATATATATAAATGGGTTTTTTTCAGAAACATTCAGAAGGGAAGAATGTCTCTCACTGCCTGTTGCAGAAAGAAGTTGGTTGCATCAGTGGAACCAGTAAGTCCGAATACTTGCTACAGGTTAGTTCACTAATGAACAGAGATTTGTACAATGTAGATGTTTTATAAATAGTCTCTGATTTGCTTGGCCTTATTCTGGGTCTTGTCTTGGCCTGTGGTAAAGACCAAGACAACGCTAACGACTTCTCTTTGTGCTGTAGTGAGGTTACATGATCTGTGTTACTGTGTGATGATCTTAGATTTGCTTGGACTTGACCTTATTCCTGCCTCTATTAAAATTTCTTGGGGGTCTTGAATGCAACTCTCTCATCTTCTCTTTGTGCTGTAGTTGTGAGGTTAAGTGATCTAAATTGTTTCATTGGAATTGCTCCATAGTGTGTGTTGCTGTGTGATCGCACCTGGAGAGGCAAATCTGTGCAGGATCTCCAGGTTCAGTTTGTTTTCATTGGCCAGGGCATATGACGCCATGGCAACGGCATATGGGTTGATTAAGGTCAGAAGGCGCTTTTGGAGGTAGCTCACTGCTTTGTTTATGCTGTCTTGTAAACTCTGGACAAAACAGAGGAGAAATCAAAAAAAGGTGAGCAATATTAGAATATTGAAAGTGGAAACATAGCATTACAATACACTGTATTGTGAGAGAAAACAAAGATCCTCACATTGGCACTACATAATCCGCTTGACTCCTGCATGGCAATGAGGCAAAAGGCTGTCAGGGAGACGTCCGAATCTGTGCCGCCGACATCACCCTACGGACACACAACCTATTCTCACATTGATATTGGTTTACAAATACTTCGCTTTTTAAAACAATGAATAATAGGTCTGGATGATTTCATGGTGCCCACAATCATCTCTACGTGGGACATTTTTCCAACTTCTCTGAACATCCCATCAGACTGCTGCGCATTGTGAATCAAAAAGTTGACGGCATCACAGATGACTTTGCTTTCAATGGCCACCAGTCTGTGGGCCAGGGAGAACACCTTGACAACATACGCCGTCAGCCTTTTGGGGGAAAATAGAGGATGCAGAAAGGTTGGTCACTTCTGAAACATCAGACCGAACATAAATCAGATTGTAAGTTCGTCTACGTAGAGGTACTTAAAGCCTTCAGTCAACCATTTTGTTTAGTCATGATATGCTTGTTTTAGGAGTTGTACTTGGAATCTTTTAAAGTGGCATGGAGCAATACTTTCCCAGGATTCCAGTAGATCTTTCTAAAATGTTCAGGTTTTTGCTGTGGCTTCTAATTTACAGAGAATTCCTATTTGTTGAGCAAATAGGAGTTGCTCAACAAATCAAGAATTAACTTTGGCCTATAAATTATCCATCCATTGATTTTCTTGCACTTATTCGGGCTTTGCTCACGGAGGTAGCAGCCTAACCACAGAGGGCCAGACTTCGCTCTGCCCAGCCACTTGGGCCAGCTCCTCCGGGGGAATCCCAAGGTGTTCCCAGATCAGCCAAGCCTTAATTACAAAAGATCTGCAAATATTGCTAGCTTCTTCTGACTTTGAAAATATTTAAATTCTTTTTCAGAGTATAACAACTGCAAAATAATCTGATATTTATCTTTAGAACCCCAGGTTGAAGTCCTGATGGATCGTCTCTTCTCCCTTCCCCTGGGCTTCAAATTCCCAAATTCACTAAACATAGTGAATGTGAAAGCTACAGAAAGCCAATACGACGACTGAAAAAGGACCAGCTATTGATCAGTCAATAGGAGTGTTTATATTATCATAGCTACATAATTAAGTGTGAAGGTTTTCAGGGCTCACCAGGTGCTGCTGTCATGATCAGGATATCCAGCAAAAGATCCATCTCCTTTACGGTAGCTTAGCTGATTACGATAACCTAAGCCCAACAAAACAAACAAGATTCACTGATTGAAGTTCACTTTTTGTGAAATCATGTGCTCTGACGCTGTTGCACACTGAAACAAGTACACAGCACATCTTTCATTGGGGTTGTGCACAAGGTTAACATTTTATTTCTTTATAAAGTTCAAATTGAATTTGAATAAGATCCCATGGAGCAACACGCAACAGTTTTTATTCACTTTAATACACATAATTAAATAGAATCATCTTCAATCTGTTATAGACATTCTGTGACATGATTGTACCTGCAACCACTTCCTAGATCAACATAAACCTAGGAAAGGGTCGTCAACTCCAGTCCTCAAGGGGCGCTGTCCCGAAATGTTTAGATGCTTCGACACAAATGAGAATATAATCAGATGATTAGCAGGACTCTGGAGAACTTGACTGCTTACTGAGGAGGTAATTTGATTAAGTTTCAGCTCGCCAACCCTTGAGGACTGGAGTTGAAGATCCCTGACCTATGATATAAATCGTCAGAGAAGTATATATTTATTAGTCCCACCAGTTATGATGTGTTGCAGGGCTTCATCCCGTCTCTCGACCCCCACGGCTTCCCACTGGTAGGTCATGTCCAAATACGTGGTTGCAATGACGGGCATTGTCAAGTGGATCATGTTTTCCTCTCCACAACCAGACGGTTGGTAGATCAGACTGCTCATCGACTCTCCAGTGACGGCGTTCTTCAGCTCTTCTTTAGGCTTTTTTCCTGGCAACATTCCCACGAGCAAGAACGATAAGCTGACATCATGCAGTCTTCCTTGCATCTTGCAGTTTTATATCTGGTTTATTTGCGTATCACCTGTAACTGCTATTTGCGTGCTGGTAGTTGAGTCCGGTATGATGTCTATCAGAGGAATGTTACTGCGGAGCAGCTGCACTTGTTTGCCATCTGGATTTTAAAAAAAAGATTTATTAATTGTCACTACTTTAGAAGTGTCTATGGCGTTGCTCTAAACTCAATGCTCTTTGTCTGCTTCATCCACTCATCATAACTTCATCGCCATCCCACTTTGTTTACTCATCGCTCATTACATTTCCCTCTTGCTTCGCCTGAAGCCTTTTCCTGTTTTCATTTCAAGTGTTCCTTTCCTCTTGAACGAGACATCTCTCAATTTAGCAAAATAGTTTGTTCTTAAAAGCCAGGCCCAGTAAAGCACTTTAAATTAAATGATGGAAATAAGTACGTTTTTTCAATCACATAATTTATTGAGATTGATCCGTGTGCTTAGAGATGAGTAAATAAAAATGTTTACTAGAGTCCTACCTTTTCCTTCGTTTTCAGGGTCCAACGTTATAGTTAGAGGAGATTTTATCAGAATGCCTTCAGGCTAGAAGAAACAACAGCGAGGAAACATCTGGAATTTAGCTTTTTCTTTTTGTTATATCGGGTTTTGTTAATTCAATCATTTTAAAATGAACTCACGACCCAATGGGAGTGAAAGACAACCAAAACACAGAATGGTTGGATTTTATGTACTTGAATTAATGAACTGATTGTTTCTCTTACCACAACATGCAGCGTTTTTCTAAATCCGTCACCCTGTTCAGAGTCCTTCACAGCCACTTTGACCTCGATGTTGAAATCTCCTTCTCTCATTGGAATAATAACAAAGGGAACTGCTCGTGTACTTGAGGCTCCAACTTTGACCTCCAGTTGATAATTTCCACGCTTAGAAGCTGCACTGCACACATGTTCTGTCTCAAGTAGATGCACGCGCACCTTAAAAACAACAACAGGTGAAAAGGTACAACGTGGTTACTCAGTTCAATTCAGTTCAGATGGTTTTGATTTGGTCAATGTAGGCAGATGCCAAACGCAGCATTAGAAAGATGGTCAAACAAGCACAAGATAAAACGTATTTTAGCCATTTATTCAGATATGGACCCATCTGTACACAGATTTTGGGAATAGTTTCCAGGGACATGACAGGCAAAGACAGTAAATACTTAGAGTCTTGCTTCTGATTGAGAATTACATCTGCTTGGATAAAATGACAATCTCCCAGTATTATGCAATGGAGAGACGGAATTAAAAAAGTTTACATTATGGAAAAAACAACATCAAGACTATAATTTAAGATGGAGACGTTTGAATCTAAGTGGAAAACAAAGATTACAATCATAATGGATCCTGATAACTCTGTTTACTTGTGGGTATATTTTTACAGTTTATTTTGTACTGTTATTATTATTATTACTATTACCACTTAGTTTTTTTATTTTATTTTATTTTCGCCATGTCAACATGTAATCCCCTGGCGGATTTACATGTTTATTGACGTTGTTACCAAATGCTAGCTTTTCTTTACGGAGTTAATGTTTGAAATGTGTTTCTGTTTATCTGTAATCACCAAATGAGTCGTGCCAAAGTCTGAATTAAACAACATGTATGTTTATTGTAGTTCAATTATTTAAAACAAAGAACTGCATAAATCTATGTCTGTATAAACATAGTTTTTATTGCTTACATGCATGCACATGCAGGCTGGATTGTTGGTTCAGCCTGCTTGATGCTGACATTAGGAAAACTAAGTTGCGTGTTTTGTGAAAGACGGCACGGCAATTATCCCACCTCAAAATTTCAGATTTGGGAATCATGGAGGGGCTTTGCAGGAGCCAACACTGAGTTTAGTTTAGCTAAACAACTTTACAACTGATATACCTCATCACATTACAAACAGGCCTGGTTCATGTTATATAAAATGTAATTTGATCTAAAGCTTCAAATCAATTACATTTATTCCAGTACAACCCCATCTTATAGTCATACACTGTTCAATCCCCATTTAAGTAGATTAGGATTATCAGTGGGTAATCCATGTTGCATTACTTACAGTGGCAGGCTCAGGATTATGGTTGTGCAGAACAGCTTTAATTTCTATCTGCTCTCCTCGAACACTTGTGTAGGGCAGTCTGAGATCAATGAAGATGTCCTTTCGGACAACAATGTCCAAAGGGTCGGCCACACAGAGGCCTTCAAACAACACAAATGACACAGAAAACAAAGGAACAGTGAAACAATGAGGGACTAAAATCTATGGATCAGCTGATGTTGAGTTTGAAACACAACTAAACACTGAAGCCTCGTTTTTAATTGCTGGATTCTCACCACCAGTTTTGGAGAGACCAATTCCTGCGAACCGCCATGTTGTGATCGTATCTTGCAGAGCCATATTCTTTACGAAGGAGGTTGCTTCACTGAAACAAAGAAGCATTTAAGATTAAAGCTAAACTGATAGCGTGATTCTGTTTGTTCATTTGTAAAAGTTTCAGTGAACCCACCAGTTAGGCTTGTCTGCAGGACATGCTGGCAATTTGACATCGGACCACAGCCAGCTTTCAGGGAATTTGGTGCGAGAGACAATATCATTGGTGTCCATGTAGCTGCTGTCGTCACTCTCACCTCGAGTTTGACAAAAATAATGACATTTTATTTCTTTCAAACAACAAAACTGGAAAAACAGCGATGCTGTCGCCTCTCATCTCTTGTTCCAGGCTCTTACTGCGAGCTAGTTTAAGGTTTTCCTCTCTCCTCTCGGCTCGTTTTCTTTCCATCTCCTGGCAGCAGTGCAGGAAAGCCTCGACGCAGGGCTCACCGTCCAAAATGTACTCGCTGCGACGCTCACAGGAATACGAAACTGTGGTCTCCCGCGTGCCGTCCAAACAACAGTCACGCTGCAGGTGGTTGTCATATTGACTCACTGGTTACACAGAAGGTTGTGCGAAAAAAAATTAGCACAAGAAGCTAATTGAAAGCATAAAAACAGTTTGATAAGGATAAGCGTAAAGATAAGCTACAAAAAAAAACAAATCTAACTCACAAAATAAACATGTTGGGAGCATAATTTAAAAACCAAGCGTTTAAAAATAAAATCAGCTTATTTTGTTTATATTTATCTTCTACTGAAGTTTTATTGGTGAGATTCAGTTAAAGTCATGGGTATTTATGGTTAAATGTATTTGCCGTTATTTTTTACCAGAAAGTCTAAAGAGATGTTTGAGGGAGTGCTGGCCAAGAGGCACACAGGTGTACAGTTTACAAAACAGTAATTAAAAGGAACAGACAATAAAGACATCACGAATTGATTTAAGTACAAACTAAATAAAAACGTACAAAAATAGAACATAAGATTAAGACTTCATGAAGCAGGTTTAAGAAATGCTATTACACTCTTAAAGAGGGAGTGTTGTGCAAAAAGCTGACGGCTCTTACATAATTCGGTGGTGGCGTTCATCAGGGCAGTGTCCCGTTTCCTCCTCCGGAGAGCTGAGCACGTCGGCTCTAAAACATGGACGCACATGTCGCGACAAAGTTATTTCAGATTTACTCCAGGTCGAGTTAAGAAGACAAACAGTAGAAGAAATTAGATTGTTTTTTTATTTTAGCCTTATGCAAAAAAAAAAAAAAGAAAGGCCACCTATTTTAACCAGAACAGGACAACAAGCCACCAGCTCTCTTCTTTCATACAACATTTACAACATTGTATTTTTGTTTTGTTTGGCTACCCTGTCTGGACGGCGTCTCGGATTGTAAGTTGGACTGAAACAACAGCCCGGCATCGTAGAACACACTCATACTGTCCTTTCCTCCGCCGTGTGTGCAGCCGATGTCGTGATTCTCAACTGTGTCCCACACCTGAGGAACCAAAAGAGCTCCTCAAGATAAAATGTGTAAAAAAAAAAAGCAACTCTAAGATGAGCCTTTGACATGCAAAGACGCTTTGGCTTTAAGTGCAGAACATGATCAGGAAAGAAGATCACCTTTTTCTGTGTCAGACGGTACTTCTTGTTGAGAGCGATGACGCCTTTGTCCACAGCCACCAGCCCCACTGTGGCCTCAGGATCTCCTGTGATTTTCAGGTTAAACTTCTTCCGAGGCTCATAGGAGGCGGAGAGTTTCAGTGGCTCTAGTTTCAACTGTTGAAAATAGATGAGACCGTTCCTTATTTCCATGCATAATACGATCAAAAGTGTAAGAACTGTGAATAATAGTGGAAGGCGCGTCGACAAAGAGATGAGGATGATGCTTAGAGAACGCGAGTGCTGGGAGACACAAACATTATCATCAAAAACAAAAAAGCAGATCACTTAAAGCAGAATTTAAACTGTCTGTAGTGATTTGAGTTTTTCTGTGTGTTCGTTTTAGGTTTCTGTGTCTTTCGAGTCTCCGTGTTGTCCTGTCTTCCCCTTGATTGTTCCCAGGTGTGTCGCTGTCCTCTAATTACCCTCTGTGTATTTGATGTCACCTGTGTTTCTGTGTCTTTGTCGGCTCCTTGTCGTTTCTGTCTAATCTGTCTTGTCAAGCTGTCCAGTCTGTCGTTCGGTTATAGTTGCTGCCAGTTGCTACCAGCTCTGAACGTTTAGTGTATGCTTATCTGTGCTGCCTGGATTTTGGAATTGCATTTCACCATTAAACCATTAAATATGGTTTAATGGTGATTTTATTCACTTCAACCTGGGTCTTCTGCATCAGCCTCACCACCTCACACCAGAGTTTCATGACACTGTCTATATACATGAGCCATTTTACTCCATTCATCTCAATACACACAATATTAAACTGAAGTCGTATTATAAGTTACCGACCCATTATATCACAATTTCGACTTGATTTCTTCATGTTCATATCTTTGAAAGGGGTTTTCCTTTACATGTCAATATGGTTTCGACACAAAAATCCATTTGTGGACCTTTATGTTTCAAAGCGTGTCCAAATTATTTACCATGATCAATAATACCGAACAGCTAAACAGAGATTCAGTTAGAAGTTGGATTTAATTTTCAATTTTCCTATCTCGATATCTTGGTGGATGTAAATCCATAAGATGCCAGAAGGTCTTTAAGAAATGTCTGAACTGAAACTTATAATAAAAAAAAAATATTAGAGCAATCCAAAAATCTAAATTTAGAAGCTGCTTAAATGTAAAAAAAAAAAAAAAAAGAATTCTATTGGTCAAAAATAAAATGTTAATTAAATAAATAAAAAACAAAATAGAGCGGTGGATTTGTTTAATTTTCACCCTTGAACCCTGCTGCTGCATCGCGCCTCACCGAGCCGAGGCAGGAGTCCTTCACATCCACCCAGACTGAGTCTGACACCACCTCGTTGTCATTTGGATGGTAGAAGGCCAGGATGCGGAATGATGGCAGCATCTCCTTGGTAACAGTGAGGGTCATGGATACCATCACTTGACCTTTCACTCTAAAGCGTCCATGCTTTATTAACTGACTTCTGCTCTGGATCTGAAAACAGGAAGAAAGAGAAAATGACTGCACACAAAGCTCTGCTTCAAACGTTTTTAGAAACAAACAAAAAATATTTGCTCTCGCACCAAGTATGTCACGTCATTTTCTGGATTGTCCTGTTTGTTGAGGTTGATGTTCACTTTCAGGTTATCTCCCGGTTTTACTTCTGCTGTTGTCACTCCTGCAGAGACGGTTTCAGTCATTTACCAAAAAGTGTACTTATGCGTAGAAAACTGATGGACATAAATTTAGTATTTACCAATGTGGACATAGTTTTTGCTTGTTGAGCGATAAGGGAGAGCAGTCATGCTTGCCGATGCTTGTCGTTCAGCTGAAATTCGAGGATTTTTGGTCCTTACCTACACAGTTAAGCAAAAATATAAATATTAAAATAAAGAAATATGCTTGACCAACAGAGATGCACTCTGCAATTAGTAAATGCAGCTATAGAGCTCTTACAGGTATGACTACCGTAAGTACAATTAAATGTTATTTTTTAGAGGAAGAAAATGTTATTTGATACCTCGTGTTTTTGAATCACACTATTGTCAGAAATGTGAGAAACGTACAAGAGCGTTCATGCAGGCTTCGATGCTTACTTTAAACATGAGATCAGCATGCTGAATAGGCGTCTAGATAAAAATGTGAAACAGCAGATTTCTATCAATTCTCAGGACTTACTGTGATTTTTAGTGGTCCAGCGTTTTCCAAGGTATTGATTGAAAGTCTCGCCATGCCGTTGGCGGAAGTAACGCCTTCAACCTCAGCTTCATCGATCGCAACAGGAACTCCTTGTGCTGAAGTGCCGTCGGGATTCAGAACCTCAACCTTTCAAGAAACAATCAGACAAAGGTCAATCATATCTGACAGAAATGGACATAGTCATACATTCGCATGGAAAAGAGAAGAAAGAGGATGTTTGAAGAACCTGAAAGTCTGATCTTTGGACCAACAATTTATTAAAATAGCTACTGTACATTCAGTGCAACTTATTGCCAGCATCAGTAAATGAAAACAGACCATGTGGAGGAGGTTGCTGGTTCAGTAAACACGTTTCCTTTGATGTAATTGTTGTATTTATTCAAGTCGTGCAGTTTTTAAAAAAATATAATTATCCATAAAATAACACAGAATATAGTATTTTATGTAGGAAGAATATTTCGGTACTTTAAACATTTTTATAACTCACTCTGCTTCACAGAAACTGAGATCTTATCTGCCCTAGTTGCACTGACTTAATCATAATCATATTTACAAATATAAACCCCCTGCATGTTATTGTTTACGTAAGGAAATTTCGCGCATGCGGACAACGCTGGAGAGCAAAAAGACTGTTTTTTAACATGCCATGCAAAGCCGCGCTGCCGCCGTAGAATAATTCCGTTAACTCAATCAAACTTGGACATGTAGATATTATTAATTTCGTGCTGTTCTCCACAACAAAGAGAAAAACCGTTAAAGTACAACTAAAAACCACGTCTTTCTCTCTGTATCAGCGCAGCTACGCGCAGACTCGTTCCCATAGCAACTGACAACAACAAAACAAAAAAAACCACTCAGATATTTCCCACAGATAGAGCAGAACATTCAGTCTGTTGCAGCAGTATGGCTTTAGGCTTAATGTTTATTTTGCGTTTATTAATAAGTGATTGTTGTGGTCAGAGGAGAAAACCATAAATATATCGCTGCACTGGACTGTATGGCTAGCTCCATGGCTAGCTAGCTCCATGGCTAGCTCCATGGCTGGCTAGCTCCATGGCTAGCTCCATGGCTAGCTCCATGGCTAGCTCCATGGCTAGCTCCATGGCTAGCTCCATGGCTAGCTCCATGGCTAGCTCGCTGTTACTGTCTCTTACTCTGCAGCTGTGGAGTCACAATGTCTGGGATCATGAGCGCCCCCTGCCATGAGGCAAGAAAAGTCTGCATGTGAATCAAAACAAGACAAAAATAAATCTTACCGCAAAATCAAAAGATAATCCTGGTTTGAAATATTTGGGTGTTTTGGTGAACTGGACGATATACGGTGATATGACAATATAAATATCTCTCAGCTCTGCCTCCACCATCTCACTACCTGTGCAGATAAGAATAAAGTGTCAGGCTTTCAGTTTGTTGTTTCACAAGCTCTGGATGTCACAGTACACCACTTTACAGATAAAATGTTGTGTAGTCATAATAATAATAATAAAAATGTCCTTTAAGGCTTCCATTGTTGGAAGCAGTGAGTCCAGTTCCTTCAGGGAATAACTCTGAAACCAGTCTCTAACGCTGAAACTATGCACTTCAGGATAATGTCAGCTCTTTTTACACAAAGTGATCAGTCTGAACATTTTCCAATATAGTAATTTATGTAGGAAGAATATTTCGGTACTTCTAACATTTTAAAACTGTTGAATGTAACTTGAAAAGATGGTGACATGATATAATCCTCAATGGGTTTTAAAGTCAAATCATATGGCACATCAGTCATAATTTCATCCAAAAAGATTGATAAACCAAATAAAGCTGAGGCTTAAAAAAAAAAAAAAAAATCATATGGAACAATTGCTTTTCAGTATTTGATCAATGGAAATTTCTAAATATTTCAAACAAAAAACAAACGACATGACATAAATGAAAAAATGTTAAACTGAATACTGAAGGACAAAGGACACATTTATATACATGTTCTATAACATACTAATTTACATTCTGTTCAAGATTTTAGCAGTTTAGAAACATCATGTTGTACGAGTTTAGTTATTAATCGCATTGTTGCACTTTCAGGACTCCAACGTAACACATTTCATATAAAAGCTATAACAAAAATCAAGATTACCCATTTCATTAGGATATACACCCTGACAAACTGTATATAGACTACCACAGTTTTTCCTGGAGTAGTGACACTGATCCCCACCAACCCCTGCGTCTCTTACCGTCGCTTGTCAGCACGCTGACCGCCACAAATATGGAGCTCCCCATAAGATCTGTGAAGTTTTCAAAGGCCTGAGTGATGTGTTCTCTCTTCAGGGTCACCACTCCTTCTCCTTTCTCAATCTAATGTCACACAATGCAAGTTATCTGAAGAGTTTGGTGTTGTCACACATTTACATATCATTTACACTCACAGGCGACTCGACCAGGTTCACCTTTTCTACAGACTTTTAACAAAAATAGTGATGTTCCTAATCACATAGCAGCAGCACACTGTGTTTGGTATCTACGTTGGGATCAATGACTATTCAATCAATATTTGCATAAAAAAAAACATTGTTAGTAGGGGTGGGCATTTATCACATTGTTTATTGTGGTTATTATTTCTTTCATGATAAGAATTACAGTTATTGTTGTCACAATAAATTCCAATAAATAATGTTTTGAAATCCCCCAAAACTGTCCAATTTGTTTGGATTGTCCACTGTTTGTACAATAATAGTCCTAATAAATATCAACAAATTTGTAAATATGATTAAGTGCATTTACTGTGTGCAGTTTAGTAAAACAAATAACATTTTTCTATGCAAGTGATGTCCTAAAGAAGCGGATTGCAAACGGGAATGATTTTCAGAAGCAGCATTTGTGTTTGTGGGGGGATGATTGCTCTGCTCTGCAGAAATACAGTTACCTAAAAAAAGCAACAATAAATACCTTTTATTGTCACTTTTACCATTATCAGAATCGTACCCCAGAATTGTGATATAAAACTTTAAATCCATATCGCTCACGCCTAATGGTCAGCATTGCTAACAACATTATTCGTCTGCCTGAAGATGGCCAAAAGTTTAAACGACAAACACTGCCTCCTAATGAGCTCTTTCAAAACCTACATTTGATATTTAGTTACAGGTTAGTATCTGTGGGTTTGATTAGAAAAAGCATTTTCATGATGATTTTCCGTATTATGCTTGTACTGGTAGAATCTCACCCTTCTGTCAGGGCTTCAAACCGTTTCTTATGCATGTGGAGGTCAATGTTCGAGACAGACGTGAAGGCAAACTAAACAGAAAAATAACTGAAGGTAAATGTCTACCGGCACTCTCTGAAGTGAGCTGGGAAAACTCTTCTTTTGATTTTGAAGCACAACTCCAAAAGCTCCATATGCGGAACCTTGAACATCTTCACCAAACATGTACCTGAAATCAGCAGGAAGACACTTTTATTTATTGTTAACACTAGTTTCTACTGCTGTAGATCAAAGTACTTCAGAAAACCTAGATCAATCTGGTAATAAATACTTTTCTCCAACAAAGAAAAACGTAACGTACGTGGCTTTGACGTCTACGTGGAGTTCTTTGCTGTCCGAAAAGAAGAACGAATTTCGGCGTATCAGTTTAACGTCAAAACTGGGCAGCACTGAAAGGTTAAGATGTGAGTGAGCCCTGACATCAGAGCAATCATAACCAGCACATCAGGAAAACTCTGATGCAACTCACCATATTCTTTGATTTCAAACTCTGCAGAGTAGCTCATCTGTGGTATACTTGGAAACCTTGCCACAATTTTCCAAAGTCCAACACTTGACACAAAGCACACAGGAAGAGCATCAGGATGTATGGCCTGTTTAAACAATCCTCCATCTTTGACTGTCATATCCATTCAATAGCTGCTAGTTAGTAAGAAAGTTAAGATAGAGTGAATAGGTAGCTATGTTTGTTATATTGCTGTCCTGAATTCCTTAGGCTGTGACCATAATGTACCAGTTTACTGATAGCTCAAGTTAATATGACACAAATTGACAAATTTCTTCACCATCCTTTACTGTAGCCAGTAAAACTGTAGCAATAAAATTATGTGTTTAAAAATTACGAGTTAAAACATTAGTATCGTTCATCCTAAATGAATATAAACTTGTTTTCTTGGCATTATTTGAGGTCCGAAAGCGCTGCATCTTTTTCGTTATTTTCACCATTTCTCATTTTCTGCAAATAAATACTAAATTTTTGCTTGGAATTTCAGAGACATGTTGTCAGTAGTTTGTAGAAAAAAAGAACAACGTTTGTTTTACTCAAACATATATCTACAAAGAGTAAAATCAGAGAAACTGATCATTTTAAGTGAACTCTTAATTTTTTTTCCAGACCATATTAAAGTGCCATATATTCACCTGACAACTTCAGCAAGTTGAAAATCTCCAGAATGAATTCCTGACCTCAGAGCGACTGGATCCAGTGGTAGAATGACACCTTCAGGGGTCTAAAGGATTGAAATCAATATGTATTATTATTATTATTAAAACTGGTAACTAAAATGCCTTTAGTAAATCCTTAAATGAAAAATTGCCATTCTCTGATCCAAATTTTGAATTTAGAGGTCAATGTAATTACACATGTGGCTACCAGTTCCAGTTTTTAGTTGAATATTTACTTTAGTTTGGGAGCTTTTCTGCCAGGCACATCTCTTCTGGGAGGTTCATGATGAATCAAATGTTATTTAAAATCCATTTTTTTTGATGATTTGTGCTTGTGCTGTACTTAATCGCTTTATTATTTCTTTCCCATCAAAACATTTTCATAGAACTGACCAGTGGTGTTGTTTTGCTCCCCAATTAATCGAACATCATAAACACTGTGTGCTTTTTTCCAATTTTTCCTAGAAAATTGAAAATCTCCCAAAGGCCTCTGGTTCTATGATAAGCGTCCCTCTTCAGATGTGATGTTAAACTGAAAGGCTATATCTGCATTAATAAATATCAGTCAATTTGTTTAAATACGGCACATAAGCTGCACATATTGACACATATTGTGAGAAATCACTTCTACAAATGTTTGGTGAACATGGAATTACCATCTACGTTTTTTTTTAATAACATAACATACAACAGTGATATTCAATATTAAATAAATTACCACAAACTCAATGGCAACAGAAGCGTCCATCTGGGTCATGTTATTCCTCTCTACAGGCTTCATGTCAGGCGTCATCGCAAATATCCTGTAATGAACTGCAACAAAGATGATAGCAAGCAGAAATAATACACATCCAATTATCTTTTTGATTTGATATGTTCTGGCTAGGACCTACACTTTGGTAAATACCACAAGACTAAAAAATATTTGCCCCCTTATATCCCTTTGTGTCTGTTTTTTCTATGGTCTTCTTTGAAAGAACCTTTTATACCTTGAAATTCAACTGGATGAGGAAAAAGAGTTGGAAGAGTGATGTGCAAAGTCACACAATCTGTCTCAGAAATCAATCTGAGCTGCTGAAGTGGAATAAATCAAGCCAATCTTCATTTGTAATTTGAACTTCCTGACTGATTTGATGACTGTCACTGATGTTAATGTCGTCTCATTTAAACAACCTAACAGGAAAGGTGTGTTTGAGCAGTGTGGAGCTGTCGGACTCACCTTTGCTGTTGGGTGTGTAGAGCGCTTTGTCCGTCTGGATAAAGATGTAGCCGGCATGCAATGACAAAAGGACGACTTTCTCCAGCTTTACATCTGGGAACTGAGCTTGCAGATACACATAGTGCTTTAAGTTTGGACTGCGAATGAAGTCGTCAGCAGGAATCTGTCAAAGATGTGAAGGAATGCGTATTTAAAAGAAATGTTTGTAATGAGTGAGCAATGTTTCAATAGGACATTTGAAGATGGCTGAAAAGGTTTCATTTGCAAATTTTCATGAATTAAATCTGCAAATGTTTGAGGTAAAACCCAGTTTAAACATCACCTCAACTTCCGCAAAGGCTTGAAATCTGTTTGCAGGGTTGAGGTTCACAGAGGCGTGTGCAAGCCTCTTAGATTTGGTTGGCCAGTTCATCACACTGATGCTGACAGAGAAGTTGTTCTCACTGGGGCAATCTTGGCACTCCACAAAGATGTTTTGTGGTCTTCCCAGCCGCAGCAGATTGGGGGCAGACATCACCTTCCTACAGAGCAGAATAGGACAGGAGGAAAAGCTCAACTCAAAGTTTTGTCTGGCCAGACTGGACCCAAATACAGGTCAGTGACATCTTATCGCAGACAAATCATTTACTTTTTCGTTTCACAACATTTGTTTGAGTCTATTAAAGTTTCTGTTTACCCTGCATGTCCAAAAACATTTCCCAGATGTTCAATTTGTGATTTATAGAATTTTTTTTCTCTCCTTGATTTACGGACACATTAAACCTGTCCAGCAGTCGTGGGACTTTAAAACCAAAAGGTTTTAAATATTTTGTTCTAGTCTTTAGTTTTTGTCCAGTATCAGTCCAGTGCGTGAATACTATATTCATTGATCTCTTTTCAGTTGTCTTCTTATACACAATATCAGAGCTTGACTCCAAGGCTTCAAATGCTAATTTACTCTTTCAAAATGAAAATTAACATGCACATCCAAAACTTTATTTTTTACTAAATTTATTAATGTGATTTAATACATCTTACAAATAATTTCTCCTCAAAACATTACATTTGGCTACCAGCCTGGGAATAGAAGCATTTTTTCTTTTTCTATTCATTCACTTTCTTTGACTTGGGATTATCTACAACAGCAACTGGATGAAAATGACAAGATTCTCTAACACAGGACTGAAGACAGGCAGGCATGCAGTGGATCTTGATGTTCTAGAAAACTAGAGGACAGAGGAAAATCAGACTTACATTGGAGATGCTGCTGTCCTAGAAATCACAGAAATAAAAGCCACTGAGGTAAACAACCACCACGGCTGTGTCCTCTTCATCCTGCACCCCGATCCCATATTCACTGTTGGTGCAGCATTGAACTGCAGGTTTCTGTCATGCAGCTGCTTCCCTCTCTGTGGACTTTCATTTCACCTGTCACATGTCTCAATCATGGACTAATCTTTTTTTATTTTTATTTTTTCCTTAAAATACATTATAATCTAAAAACTAACCTGCTAAACCCTTTTCAAACCAGTACATCCAAGGAGTTTACTCTCTTACCTGGATCTGATCAATATATTTTTACTATAAAGTCAGTTTATGTTTAAGTTACTGGCCAAATGCTTGTTGCTTTTATGGGCATTGTAATGGAGCTTTCTACTTATGTTGATGTATGAAAGAATATGGGTAGATAAAGGCTATAATATTTTATTAAAATAGCACAAAACTATGAATCTAGCAAGTAAATTTAACTGAGGAAACAACTGCGTACTCCTGTAGATATGTTGAACTTGATATACAAATGCTAATAGATTGTCATTGTTGATTGTTTTGTCACAGCTTTAGAAACAAGATTCATCATCAGACTCTCTGTAAGGACAAAATGCTCTCAAGCCTCTTAGACATACAAAGTTTTAGTAAGAACTTTCCTGCCACAGTTTAAAATCATGACTGTAAACACATTTTATATATATCAGCGATACAGAAATAGGAAGGTTCTGGCTGGAAACTTAGTGTGAGAAAAAAAATGGGATTAATGCCAACTAAATTTTTAAGATATATAAAAAAAAGCAATTAAGGGCACGGCGGCGGCGCAGAGGTACAGAGGCCTCAGTCCTGTAGTCAGTCACAGGTTCGAGTCCCAGTCCGTTGACATTCTCCCTCCATGTCTTCTCCCTCTCTCATTACCAACTTTCATGTAAATCTTTTGTCTCAAAATTCCTTAAAAACAATAATAATATATATTTGACATTTCTGACATTACATCTGGTCATATTTCTATCACTTTCCACCCTAATTTTTCACATGATTGTGATTCAGACTCATGTGCTGATTTACTTTTAGGAAAGATTCTTTACTCAGTCAATTCCTGGCAAAGAACCTCATCAACAACAAAACTACTTTAAAGGCACGAATAAAAAAAACAAAACATTCAAAATGTCCACGTGGCAGCTACTTAAAGAATAACTATACCACACATCCACTTTTTTCACAGATGATAAGCTGTATAAATCAATCATGTTTTTTTTTTTTCCAATTTGAAATCTGGGCCCGGGGAGGAATCGGTCTCGTCTCTGCTCTGGCTGCAGGCAGTTTGCAGCAGGATGATCACGCGAGTCTAAATGATTAGGAAGTAGGATGGGCTCACAGTAGCTGATCGCTCAATACGAAAAGTTACTGCAGAGCTATTGATGCTCCAATAACAGAAAAAACATTGCTAAATTTGTGGCATCTCATAGTATTTATGCCTTTTGTGTCATATTTGGTGATAGTTTTAGTTTGGATAATCTTAAAAATAGTTAAATTATGAAATAAGAATAATCTTTTAATTATATATAAACCTGTGTCAGGCTTTTTAATCTCTGATGTGTTCTGAAAAGAAAAAATCTGAGTATCAGAGAGCCGAGTAGGTCTACTCAGAGTATAGGCGTTTTACTCAGTTTGTTAATCCTGCTGTCTGAAACAAGGACCTGGTGACAAACTGCCACACACATCCACCCACTCAACACAAACAGACTTACCTCTCCACACTCACACACACACACCCACCTGTGCACCCGTTTTACAAATATTTGAAGGTCATACAACTGAATTTTCTACAGGTTTTACTGCAACATATGCCTCCATGGTGAATACCAAAGATGTCATAAGGAAGTTAAGAATACAACAAAGATTGAGGCCTTATCACTGTGACTGTGTGGCTAATTTGTTGTGCTGTGTGTCCATTCACAAACACTCCCACAGCAGCTGGTTCACACTTTTCAATCATCTTGACAGACACGCATCTTTTAGTTGGTCATTTATTCCAGCTTTCTTTGTCAAGCAATGTGCATCGGATAGTTCAACGGCATTCCAAATCATTCTTTTTCTTTCAAAACATGTGTACAAATGGGTGATGTAAGCCATTTCAATTTCAGATAAAAGCATGTTTCAAAATGCAGCTTTTAAAAAAAAATAATTTACTGATGTATTCATTTATTTATTCAGAAACATTTACTAAGGCTCATTCTGCCTATCAATGGTCAATGTCTGTTTGTAGATACAGTAAATCCCATTTTTAAAGCACACTCAGCCACTAATTTGATTTACAGCAGTTAATTGTCAAATATATTCAATATATTTAATTTAACACCAGAGAAATGATGCTTTGCAAAGTTATAAGACAAATATCTTAAAATACATTTTCATGTTTGGCACAGGAAAGGGTAGCAGAGTGACATGGGAATCATGGGTTTGACACAAAACCAGAAATTAAGAAGCCTCCTCCTCATGGCATTTTATATGAAATGCAGTAGCTGAAATCAACTTTCTCATAAAGCAAAATATCATGAAATTGTATTGTAGTCATACCCTCACTCACTTTAAAAAAAGAAAAAAAAATCACAGCAGTATGAAATGATAATTTTTTTAAACTGTATCATTTCATCCTACATCTAGATGTTTGAAGTTGCTGAACCAGTGTGTTTAAACCCGAGCAGGTAGACTGGTATTTCTCCATCTGGCACTCTTCTGCACTGGGCCAGTACTCAATCCAGGTGTTCTCACCAAGCACATACTGAAACCTGAGCAGAGCAAAGCCAAAATTACACTGCCATTATTAGAAGAAAGGTTTATTAAAGTAACTCAGCAAATGCAGTGAGACAGATTTTTAAACGATATTGATTGGTGCAAAAACAGAATTTCAGGATGAATAGATTTAAACACAACGCTGACATTTACTGAGTAAATGGACTGGAAGTGAAGTAAATCTGAAATTTATCTTTAAATTTGCATGGCCCAGGTTCACAGAGATATGCAAGAGAACAAACTCACTGCTGGTTTTGGTCATCGATGTGAATGTCTCTGGATGAGCCCATGATCAGGTAGGTTTGGCCTACAATCAGATCAAGAGCTTCTCTGCAGTGATGATAGCTGAGGAACTGACGAAGCTCACCTTCTGACTTCTTATCTGTTCCTGCAGGAAAAAAAAAATATTGTCCAAGATGACAATGGATATTAAAAGGATAATGATAAAATGAAGAACTTGTTAAAATACAAGATTATTCTCATTCCGATGATTGATTCTCAACACCTGCATTCTCCTATTTGCCTTACCACTGACACCTGATCATCTCACTTCTTCTTCTTCTTGAAATTTATTGGTGGTTGGCAAAAAACGTTAGGTGAGCATTACCGCCACCAACTGGTAAGGAGTGTAGACCACATGACAAAAAACTAACAAACTACTGTATATCCTATTGTACAACTTACTCTGTTTCAAAAAATCAAATGTAGCCTGATATCCTCTGCTTCCCGAGTCCTTTTGCAGTAAACCAACAATATCAAATTTCATTTTCATAATACTAAGGTTCCTAATAAACTTGTTTCTCTGAATCAGATAACTCCTACAACTCAAAATAACATGTTCCACTGTCTCATCTTCCCCGCAGTCACATTTCCCTGTCTGATGTTTCCCTATCAAAAATAGTGATCTATTTACTCCAGTGTGTCCGATTCTAAGTTGTGAAATAATTATTTCTTCTCTCCTGTTTCTTTCTGTTCTTCTCATTTGTCCAATTCTCTTTTGGATTTTATAAAACCACCTTCCTTTCTTTTCTTCTACACATAACTGTTGCCACCTCTCTCTTGTTTTTTGTTTAATTATGCCCTTTTTTTCTGTTATAACATTAATATCTATCCTTGCCTGATTGGCACTTTCCTTAGCCATCCTGTCTGCCATTACCCTTAATCCCGTGATGTGCTGGAATCATCATCTCCCTGATCTCCAGCTGCTGCCATATTTGTGAAACCCTCAGCGGTAACACCTTCAGGCTTGCTGTAGCTACTTGAGCGATTTGCCCAGTTACTAACCTGTCTGTCTCCTCCCTTCTGTCCAGTTGCCCTTCCTGTCCCCAATCCTGACCTACTCCACTGGATTTGGACCTCCTGGCTTTTGACCCTCCATCTGTCTGACCCTGAGATCTGGAACCGCCTGACCTGGATTTGGATTCCCTGGCTCTGACCCTGGCCTGTCTGACTGTGAAAAAGCCGACCCCTTAATAAACACCTGTTCTGTATTCACAGCTCAGTCCCTGCGTTCATCAGCGCCTGGATCGTGTCAACAAGTCCGAGATTGTATTTAAAAAAAAAAAAAATCGATCATCATTAATTTTGTTGTCAAAATGGCCTGCAAACTGTTCTTTTTAAATCTTTTAATATTACAGTCCAAAATCCATGGATATTGTACTTTATTCTGAGTATTTAGACACTTTCACCATCTCTGGTTTAGCTCTGCTCAGGATGTAGGAATGAGCTAAACTTTGGTAAACTTGTAACAGTTCAAATTGTTACAATTTGAACTGTTACAAATTGTAAGAATTTACAATTTGTAAAGATTTCAAATTGATTTCTGAGTAAGAAATCAATCAGTGATTTATTACTCTGACTGTACATATGCAAAAGTTTAGATGATTTTCTGTTTTTTTTGCAGCTATTTTTTCAGTTAAGATGAAAACGTATCTGGCTTACTGAATGTTATGTTTCCTAGAGTTGCCAAGAGAAAGGGGTCCTTCTTCCAAATGTAAACCGTGGGAAAACACTGAATAGTCATGGACTACTTATTCAAAAAGACACTTTAATCAACAAAGAAAGGAAAGTATAAATTAGAAGTGTTATTGCTGTGCTTATGAAAGGACTTTGAGTGGCCAACAATGTGAAGAAGAAACTACGTACAATACATGTTTAATGAGATTCTAAATATAATAAAAATGGCCACACAAAGATCAGCTTCATTCACCTACCTTGCTTGATTACTTCCACTATTCGTACAGTAAAAATGTCAGTGGACCAAGAATCATTAAAGCCTTCCACTCTTGCTTTATACACTGGGGAAAAATTGGGAAAACTGTTAACTTATCTTGTTTTCTCGCTCTCTCTTATCTCACTCAAACATCAAACTCTTACCAAAGTCTATTTTGTGGGTTGATGAAACTTCACAAGCCTTTGCAGTACGCTCATGATTGTTGATTTTCTCCTTTCTCTGCATGCTGCAGTTCTCTGTGTGGGAAGAGAACCTAAAATGATCACACATCTTGAATAATAAAAACCCTTCAGTATTGCATAGGTATTTGAGTATCTGTTATTCTTGATGCTTTCTTTTCATTACGCACTGTATATTTGACACTTTTGAAAAAGCTTTAGCTAGTCTGAAATGATTAAGATCTTCCTATTTAAAAGCCAGAGGGCTTTCGTGGTTTAAACTAGTAGTTCTTTAAAGTGTGTGGCGCAGAAACCTTCCTTGTTTAGCTTTACATTTTGCAAGTAACCAGATTAGGCTATGATACGAAGTCAAGTTTCATTTAAGTTGTATTAGTTATATAAAACATTTTCACAACACTTGAAGGTAACAGTTATCCTGGTTTTGCCATTGCCAGTCACATATACAATATATATACATACAGTATAAGTATGTATATATATATATATATATATATATATATATATATATATATATATATATCTATATCAACTCTTTAAATATAATGCATAAAAAAACATATACTTCTATTTTGGGCTAGGAAACTCTATGTTTTATTTTTTTATTTTTAAGAAGGTGTTGTTTTTTATGGTTTAAAACAAACTCATAAACAATTACCTGCCATGGAAGAAAAGGACATAAATAAGCATCTTTCTTTATTTTCGACACAATGGAAAATATAGTGAATAAAAAGTAGAAAGTGGTTATTTTTTATGGAAGTGCAGTTCCTAATATACTGCACCTTTACTTTGAAGAAAGACAATCAGAAAAAACTAAAAGGATTGTTTTTTCTTTTACGCACAAGAGAGACAGTATAGGAAATTAAAAACTACAGTATGTATTTCATCAATATTGATTTTCTTGTTTTTTCCATTTATAAAGTGCAATCTTGTTGAAATTTAGCCCCCATAAAAGATGTTTAAAGAGAAGTTTATCATCAACCCTAACACCCTTCAATTAAATGGAGAATTATATTTAGATTTCTGTGTTTGTGATTTCTGTCTGTCTGTCTGTCTGTGTTAATGTTGCTTTTCTGTCTCAAAGTAAAGAAACACAGAAGAATCTTTCAACTTGTAGCTTGGTTACCTTCAGCGCATGTACACACATGACCCTGACAAAGCCTCAGGAGCTCTCCACTTTCTCTCCCAGGACGGTAGAATTTCTTACAAGGTTTCCCTAAAAAAACAATTATAAAAAAATATCAAACACACACACATTGAGTTGTCAGCATGTCAAGACAATAATTAGACTGTCCTGTAGTCTAATGATTATTAGACTATAGTCATTAGACTTCAAACTAGTAGTCTAAATCAGTGGTTCCCAAAGATTTTCTGGCCCCACTATGGATTACAATAAAATCGCCCCCAAAAAAGAAAAAAAAAAAATCAACTGGACAAACACATCATTCAACCAGACATAAACCTAAACACATATTTTGTTTTCAAACGCCGTTGAAGTTTATTTCACACTTCAGGTTGCAACAAAACAAACTACAAACCATCTTTACAGTGAAACACTTTTGTGTAACTGGCTTTTTATTTTTCATTCATCCACACCTCTTCCCGCGCCTCCCCTGCAATGGCACTGCGCCGCCCCTAGGGGGCGCGCCCCACACTTTGGGAACCACTGGATTAATGACTATTAGACTATAGGACAGTCTATAGATTCCTTGCAAGAGAGTCTTGCAAGGAATCTCTTCAGATTCTTTGCAAGACTGACTGGTAATTGAGATCCTTCCTGTCCACAACAACTCTTTGAGAACATTTGGATGGGATGAGTTACATTTAATTTTAATTTGGGATAACAAAAATATTTCTGAGTTGAATATTCCTCTGGTTCTGTGAGCAAATTAATATCTTTGGAGAGGCCATGTTGAAGTTAAAGTTTACCTGTATGACCGGGATTTATTTTTCTATCAAAAATACCCATTTTTCTTAAATTCACTTTTCAGGTTTTAAAGAAAAAAGAAAACATGTTGCACAATAATGAATAATTTTTTGTCTGAATGACAGAAGCTTCACACTGAACCTGTCTTACCTTCCGTTAAAACTAAAGAACAAATTGTTATACAAAGATCATTTCCATAGTGGGTGCTAGAGAAAAAAAATGAAATAAATAAATAAATAAAAATTATATAAAGAAAAGTTAACATAACAGATGCAGGCTCTATTGTTGGATTAGCAATGGCAAAGAGAAACTTAGCTAATTTATTATGATACTGAAACACCATTGAACTGCTGTTAAAAAAAGGCACACAGACATGAGTGCCTACATATGTCTTTATGTCTCGGGGACTCACTGTCATAGTATTCATAGAGCGACACAGCGGCTGGCTGCAACACACCCACTTTGATCTCCTGATGGATCCTGAAAGAGATCATCTCCGGCTGGTTGTTAGAAACCTGTGGAGGATTAGCCAACAAAGGTAAAGCTGTAGAGTTAGATTCATGGTAAGTGCAAGAGGAATTAATAAAATCATGTAGAATTTGCCCTTTTGTCCAACAAGAATCCCATTTTGGGGAATTAAAGTTTTGCTGAAAATTTTTCCTTAATGTGAATGACTAAGTCTCTTTCAGAACTACTTTCAACAGACTCCACTGCAAACATCTTAAACTCTGTGCAGGCATCTTTATTAAAAGCTCTGTAAAATAGATAACAATGTTAGAAAAAACCTTTGAGCTACATTTGCCAAACTGGAAAGCGTAGGTAATAATGGAGCCTTGGCGAAAATTCAAACTGGGAGACTCGACCAGCTTCACCACATCATCTAATCACTACGCCCGACCGCAGCCAATCCGGACCGGAGCTTCACGCCGCTCCAGCCAATCGTCGTCCAAAGACACCTTCAAAAGTCCAAGCTACCCTGGGGTCTTCCTGCTCGTCAGCCGTGCTTCGACCCACCTCCTCCCCATCTCCACCTTCACCATGAGGGTCGTCCTCCAGGATCCCTTGTGCTCTTCCTCTCCAAGCTCCGCTCCACCACCAGTTTCGGTCCCGGGGGGGAAGACTATCCCGAGCTCGCCGAGCAGACCGCCTGCTCACGGCGATCCTCGGCTCACGGTCTTCTGCCGGGTCCGAGCGCCAAAGAAATTGTACCATTAAATCTTTTTAACTGCTATTTTCTTCTCTGTGTGAGTCTCTCCAGATTGAAATAGTTAAATAAGGCAGACAGCTTCACATTTTTGGTTGCATGCTAAAACGTTCCATGTCACAAACAATAAGGATTGGAGATACAGTACTACACATTTGAATTGAATAATAATAATATCACTTTTATGCAATGCTGTGATATGCAGATGTTTTATCCAGTTAGATTCACCCATCCCAGTTCCCTTTAGTGGCTATTAGTCTGTACAATTTATATATGTTTTTTGACCACTTGCTGGTACTCATAGATTAAGTATAAAGCATTGTCAACTATCATCCCCTAATGATCAGACAGAAATTACAGAAGAAAAAAATCCACAATAGTGACTCTTTCTGTCCTGATGCAGTGCAATTCTGTTAATTATACCCCCTTCTTTCCCAACAACACATGAACAAAGCAAAACAAGGGTGAATCGTAGCTGTAGAAACAAATATGTCAGATGTGACAAGACTTGATGCCTTCTGAAAATGTTATTCTCTTCCTCAAGTTTATGCCCAGATAAAATGTGTTTTCTTTGGCATGTCAAGATTCAGGAAACCATAAGAAAGTGTGTGACAGCACCTGGAGTCTTAGCATGGATATTTTTATTCAAGTGAACCCAAATCAGAAATCAAATCAGAAATATTTTCACAGATCTCAGGAAGGTCAACACTCTTTACATGATTACACAAAAAAAATCCAGCCAAAAACTTGTTAAAGTTTAACTGGATCCAGCATGAGTTTCTAACAGAAAAGTCACTTCATTATTTGCTTGTATGTGATAAGTTAGGTGAGATTATAGACAACTAATTAGTGTTCTAGTTTGAGCTTCAACATTTAGTTTATCCACTCTCTTGCACAAAGTAAAAGACAAAAGTTCAACTTACCCTATCCAGGTAGATGATGAGTGAGCCTTTATCTGACAGAAGTTTGTCAAACTCATACTTTGAAAAAAGGCGTGAGGGTCCTTTTGACATCTACACACAAAGAATCACCAAAGATTACACCACGAAAAGAAAAATGAACTGTAAAATACTGTTTCTATGTTTGTATGCCATAAAGCTCATACTTTGTCCAGGTCTTCTTTATCAAAACTGAACCCAGTTGGCAAACCGATATCCAAAATGGACATTGTTGCATTGCGTTCTCTGCTCTTAAAACTGCATAAATGAAAAAAAAAAAAAAGTTACCACTTTAAACTTTTTTTCTGAAAATTTGAAGGGAGGAAATAATGAAAATCTTCATACTATTTTAAACTCAGGGGTCTAATAACATCTAGGTCTCTGGATATCATCCTGAAATGAACATGATTCTAGAAATCAAACAGTGTTCACTACTCTTGTAAAATATCCATCCAGAGACATTGAAACAAAGTGCTTTTAGGGAAAAGAGACAACGAATAATCGCAACTTCAGTGTTTATGACATAAGCATGATTTTAACCCTGGTTAGCAGCGGTCTCAGGTTCTACTCACAGAAATTTTAGCGTCAGCTTGTATGTGCTCTGCTCATCATTGTTCACTTCTGAAAGAGTAAATGTGGAGTAAATATTTGTTTGCTCTCAAAACAAGATAGACTACTCAACAAAACGCCTCTCACCCCAAAACCAGAAAATCAAACGTAAATAATTTACCTGCTGCAAGCTCCACAGTCAGGTTGAACATTGTGCAGTCATTTGCCTCTTCTTTAGGGATTGCGTAATAGAATGATACCATCTATAGGACAAATTATTTTAAAAATAGGTTTAGGTAAATGATAAATATTTGTCATGAGGTAATGTCTGTTTTCTTGACATATTGTTATATTGTTACATACTGTAGATATGTAATGTATCATAAGCTTCACAACTCAAAAAGCTCTTTAAAAGCAGAACAATATAAATGTTTTATTATTCGAATGAGTCCAAGTTGGTGAATTCCTCCATGGTTTTGATTCAGCAACAACAATATCCCGTTTGGTGCTATGTTTTATCTCGGGCACTGTAAAACTGGTCGACTGATGCGTGGGTGCCTGTGTTTAGAAAAGCTATTGAATAAGATGTGATGGCATTTCAAAGCCTTCAAGCAAAAATTGTTTACATATTCCCTTAGATGTGAATACAGTTGTATCTCAATAGAAATGTTAAAAATAGAGTATCACCGAAGATGTTATTTTTCACTACTTTAATCCAAATAATTAAACTTTATATAACATAACTCGGGACACTCACTGATAACTTTCTGAGTTACAACGTTCTCATGCAGAGTTAGACTTCTTTTTGTCTTCAGAACTGCCCCAGTTCCTCCTGACATAAATTCAACAACGTTTCAGAAGTATCACTCAGGTATTTTGGTTTGCGTTGAAACTAATCATGCATTTGCTGCTGATTTCCATCCCACATCCCTTAATGTGCTCTGTTGAATTAAGAACTGGAGAGCCTGCTGAGAAAGAGTGAACCCATTTTCTTGTTCAAGAAAGTACAGCCATCAGGAGATATGTATTCTGTGACCAAAAAGGATTGTGCATGGTCAGCAAGAGCTATTATTTGATTAAGGGGCAAAAAGTGTGCAAAGAAAATATCCCAGACACCATTAGAAGGTCAGATCTGTTTTCCTCTTAAAACACCCTCTCATGCTGTCTACGCATTCAGCAAAACTTTTGAATAATTAAAAATAAAACTGGACCAACTTCATGTTTACCTTCAAAGTAGCTTCCCCTGTTCCGGTGGCTGTAATGTTTACATCCTTGTTAACGCCTGTAAACTGTAAAATGGGTAAATAATAGTTAACATTAAATACATCCAATTACAATGCTGGTAGGTGTAGAGCCCTGGAAATATGTTAAGAACGTGATAATGTTAAATTAATAGGTATAATTATCTTATTGGGCAAGCATTCATTTGATTTAGTATTTAATTAGAACAATTCATTTGGTTTATGACTAAATATGTGCTCAAACTACTTTATTATTTTTTATTTCATAGATTTCTGTTATGATAATACCCCTTTAAGAAAGACACAATGCATGATGGGAGTAAAAACTTCATGACCTGTGGATATATACAAAAAAGAGAGAAAACTACACACGCTGTATGCTCGAACCGTGGATTTTGTTTAATAAAGTTGTACAAAAGCGAAAACCTTTGAGTTTTTTTAGTTCTTTTTAAGGGTGCAACATAAGCATTAACACATTTAGAAAGTAACAGCTTTAGACTGAAATACATGTCATAATTGGAGATTTGGTTTTAGCTGCTGAAGCACAATTAATTGAGTGACTGTTTACTGCTGCACTTCTTGCTTATTCCATGTAACAAGCAAATGAATTGAGTCAAGGGGCCATTTTCAGGTGATACATAAACCGTTCATTTACTAAACACCAAGAAATCCAAACACTGTTAGAGATTCTAAAAATCATAGAAGGGACATAATCTCATAGAAAGGGAGCAAATCAGTTGTGCATAAACATATGTTTGTAAAACAAAATGAACTGAAACAATGTTGTCAAAAGGAATGGGCCAAGATTTCTCCCCAGCTGTGATACACAAACATAAACTTGAAAATATGAATATATTCCTACCTTGTCGGATTTTGTTGAATAGTGACTTTCCTTGAGGAAATGATACTTAAGAAGATTTGACCTGCCTGGTAAGGAAATGTCCACATTCAGATCATATTTAGATTCTTCAGCGTTTGCCCAGTACTCTGCTACAGCCTGGTATACCATAATGGTAGCCTGGAGACAGTGACATGAAGAACCAGGACCATGTTACCAACAGATGACCACCATGCTAACAAACCAGATTTTTATGTTGAATGTAGAAAACTTCAGTGTTACCTGCGTTGATCCATAGCCTCCTTCAGACTTTTGCTGTTGGCTGAGCCATCTTACGATAGGTTTTGCCTGTGTAAAGGACTTTGAATAAAAGACAAAAGCCATTAATGTTTTTAAAAATGGAAAACAAAATCTGTGTCTTTTGACAGCTTACCTTAAAATAACTCTATTTTACTGTATTGCATATAACAACCACTACATAACCGAATGAGCAGCGGCCTCAGTAATAAACAAACTAAAGCTCTAGGGTCACACAGGAACATGATAAGCAAATAGTATTAGCAACTCAAGTTTATCACCCCCAGGCCCCACACACAAAATTACTAACCGATAAATAAAAAACTTCAATTGTCCACCTTTATAGAAATAAGGGCAGTAAAGTCACCTTTTAGCTTTAATTTTGTTATGGATTCTACGTTTCTTTTATATTTTATGTATATAATATAATGTATTTATAATGTATTTATATATATTTTTTATATTCATTCTTTTATATTCTATGTATGTTCTATGTATACTCTGCTTATTTTCATGTTTGATAATATATCAGCCGTTCAACCGGGCGTTGTAACGTTGGTGAAGAGTGTGTTGACTAAAGGACAAACACTGTAATCTAGTGTACCAGTGTGGTTGTGAGTTTTTGACTGTCCTAAAGAGTCTGCCGCCTCCTCTTCTCCATTCAACACAAACCAAGCGTTACAACTCCAGAGTTCACTCCCGGTTTCAATCTTCTGTGACCTCTCCATGATTCACTATTCAAGCCTCCTTGTGCAGTAACCTCTACCACTACTACTTCCTCCACAACTGGCACCTTCAAGGCTCATCACTTCCTCAAATCCTTCAACTTAATCTGTTCAGCCTCCATCGCTCTCCCATATGCAACACCGCATGGAGCAACACCCTGCACACTCTTCCCTGGCTTAAAACACTAATCTTCAGCCAGCAATATCATCCACTAATCTGCAATATTCATTAATATAATTGACTTTGCTCCCCTTTCGCTATTCCCTTGCAGTTATTCCACTCCCTAATAAAGAAACCTGCTGGACCAAGACATCTTCACTGTTTCCTGTTTCATAAACCCCTCTCCTGAGAGTTTTCTCACGAGTCACGTCGGTCATAACTTTTCTGCAAACACTCTGGCGTATGTCTTTCTGTCATGAAATGCGGTGGTGAGAGGTGGTGAGGCAGACGCAGCAGACCCAGGTAAGATGAATAGTAGATTTTAATAATAAAACAACACAGTCCAGCAACGGGCAGCACGGCCGAGCGGAAGCCAGGGCTCGATGCCGGTAGCAACCGTAAACACGACTGGAACACGAAAGACAGAACGCACATTAGACAAGGACCCGACAGAGACGCAGAGACACAGGTGACACTAAATACACACAGGGTAATTAGGGAACGAGAAACACCTGGGAGTAATCGAGGGGAGAACAGGACAACACGGAGACACAGAGACACCGAAAACTCGAAATTAACACACAGAAAACACAGAACATGACACTTTCTAAAGATGTGCTCACCCTGTTGTTGACAAGGGCAAGAAGAGCATACGCAGTCGCTTCCAATGTGTTTTCATGGGTTGTGGATGAAGGCCAGTGGGATTTGTCTATGAAAGAAATACCCCAAAAAAGCCAAAGTTTTGTCATTACACCATACTTGATAAATAATGATCATAAAATAAACAGATGCTTAGTCAGCACTACCTGGAGCAGCAAACTGGTAGAGAATATCTTTGTTCAGCTTATTTTCATTCGCCAAAGCATATGACGTTATAGCAACAGCATAGGGGTTGGTTAGTTGGGGAAGACGACTTTGCAGGTAAGTTACTGATTGGTAAATAGTGTAATTCAGATGCTGCAAAAAAGACAGAAAAAAATGTGTTGTTGTACTTTTAGCCTTAGTTTCTTGATTACTATACCACATATTGTGCTATAAATAATTGTGGTGAGGTACCTACTGGAATGTCAGAACATATTGATCGTGACTCTTGCATGGCAATCAGGCAAAAAGCCGTCATGGAGACATCTGAATCTCTACCAGCCACATCACCCTACAGATGTGTGTACAGGCATAATATAGATATGCATTACTTTGGTTGATTTCTCAGGTTTTTGCTTCAAAAAAGATTTAAGGACTACTTTAACTAAATCAAAAAACTTACAATCATTTCAAAATGGATCATATCTCCAACCTCCTTATACATTCCAGCAGGGTTCTTTGCTTTGAGAATAAGAAATTGAATAGCCTTGCAGATGACATTGCTGTCCACTTTCACAAGCCCATGGGCAATAGCAAAGACCTTGGCAACATAGGCAGTCAACCTAAATAGGGCCAAGAACACAGCAGGTTTCTTTTATGTTCAAAACCAATAATTGCGAAACTTAGTGGTGTGCAAACATTTGAGAGTTATAAAAACAGGTTCCTTACCAAGTGCCACTTGGGCGATCAGGAAATACAGCAAATCCGCCATCATTTTTACGGTAAGCAAATTCATTTTTGTAACCTGCATGAAACAAAAATGTTCAACATTTGATGGCAGGTATTAAATCTTCATAAATCTAACAAAGGATAAGTAATACAAAGTCACTCTTAGTGGGTAAGTGAAGGCTCTGTAAATGTCTGTATATTTCTTCATTCTGATGTTTTCAGAAATAAATAATTAGCATGAGCGTACCGGTGTTGATGTGTTGGAGAGCTTCCGCTCGTTTCTGAAAGCCCACATCTTCCCATTGGTTGGTTCTGTCCAGATATAATGTAGCAATGACCGGCAGGGTCATGGAGATCATGTTCTGCTCTCCACAGCCTCCCGGTGCTCTGATCAGTGTTCCCATGGATTTTCCACTAATAGCATTCTCCAATAGTGAACTCATCTGTTCCCGTCCTTTGTGAGCAGGAGAGGTACACAAACATTCTTAGATTATTTAGAAATAAAACAAAATTAATCTGACCAGACCTCCTAAAAGCTTTAAGCACCCACTGCAGGTGGCTCAGACAAAGGTGGAGCATGAGCTTTGCAGGTAAACCACTAATAAAAATGTTTTGCTAATATTTCATTGTAAAAATACTGTTGTCATCCCATGTGGATCACTTTGTGCTTAAATATTGATTTCAAATACTGTGTAACTTTCTTTGTATTTTTTCCCTGTTTACTGCGTCTTACCTGTGACAAAGATTTGTGTATTCAAAGGTGTGTTTGGAGCAAACTCTGTTTGAGGAATCTCACTATTTATAGTTTCGTCTTGTCTACCACCTAACAAAAGAAAAATGTATTCAATTAGAGGAAATTGGTAGATTTCTTAAATGGCTTTCATTTTGAGGGCACACTTACTAACACCTTTTTCAGCAGGGGCAAGTAGTACATTTCTAATGGATTTTTTCAATACACCTCTAGGCTGCAAAAACAGTAAAGTAGTCCAAACAACAACATTAATAAAAAGCAAAACTATTAAGAGACAGAACATCTTCAAGATTTGAAAAAAACAGTTCTAATATGGCATCCTAAACTCAGAAACCACATTAGTCTTTCCCACTTACCACAACCCGTAATTTTCTCTCAATTCCATCTGAGAGGCCAGTCTCTGAATCTGTAATAGCTGCTTTAACCGTAATTTTGACTTCCCCTTCCTTCATTGGAATAATAATGAATGGTACAGCACGTGTAGTTTGGGCCCCGACTCTAACCATCTGCTGAAACCTTCGCCGCTTAAAGGCTGCGCTACACACATCTTTTTCTTCAAGGAGGTCCACACGTACCTTAAACGAGACAACAAGAAGCCAATGATAAGTGAGAGGCATCAGCAAATAGGTTATTAACAAAATTAACAAAAATGTAATGCTGTTTTCAGTCCAGTATATTGCATTTGCAATGGTTTTGTTGCTCATATACTGCAAATAATTGTTGAAATACACTAAAATTATCCTGTCAAATAGATATTCTGATGACATATTTGATGTTCAGTTCGTACATCTTTTCACTGTGTCCCTTGTAGCACTGACTAAAATAGAGGTGTTCAGGCTGTAAAGTTCAAGACAGACTCACACTGACGGGGTCGTCATTGTAGTTATGTAAAATTGCTTTAATTTCAAGTTGTTCTCCATGGACAGCAGAGTACGGTAGCCTGAGGTCAATGAAGAAAGTTTTTTTAACAATGACCTCTAATGGCTCTGCCACACAGATACCTTAAAAACAGAAGGGAGGACAAATTTGGAAAACATGATAAAAACAATATATGAATGGAAAATTGTACAGCAACCTGTATATTGAAGAATTAATGTAGCACGTGAAAAAAATATTTAGTTAAAGCTTCATTATGTAACTTTAATAACGACTATGTTTTTTTCATATTTATTACATATCTCCTAATGTCGTGACAGTATAGTATGAGACAGATAATCTGTGAATAATAAAAAATAAAAATCAAGCTTCTCTGCCTCCCAATGATCCTACAGCCATCTGCAGAAATGCCCTGCTCCTGGTCAGAAACAACCAGAAGCCAGGAGGAGTCTCTTAGAGCTTTCAATCAGGATTGCGTATTTACTGCTTAATGTGCCAATGGTGAAGAAACAACTTGTAATTACAGGAAAACTGTTTATCCGCCGTCATCAGTGGCCATGCTAACTAGCCTGACCAGTCAGGCTCTGTTGAGGTGAGCCAGCTGTAGCATATCAGAGAGCAAGGGGGAGGGTTACTAGAGTGATTGACAGCAGTAAGACCCTCCTCATGGCACTAATTAGCTGTTTCTGACATAACTTGGCAGAGGAGTGCATTTTTTTCAGATTTTCTGTCTCATACTTTACTGTCACAACATAGTGAAACATATAAAAATGCAATAGTATGTAACAAAAGTTACATACTATTGCTTTAAGTGGTAAACCTTAACAACTTTTAAAGCTTTAGTAGATTCCAGCTATGTGTGTTAATGTATTAGCATTGCCTACATGTTTTTTTTTTCTATCCCTTTTTTGTGTCATTATAATTCAAAAAGGTTTTTTCTAAGCCTCAAGTGCCGAACATGTGGAGGATTTTATCATTCCTTGGAAAACAAATTTGTAACTAAACTTTTTAAGGCTCAAACCTGAATTTGGTTCTATACTGACCACAGAATTATTCCACAGACCAACATGCACACTGAAATTAGTATTAAAATATTCAAACTGATCCAAAGCCAAGTAAAGCAAGGAAAAATTAAACGTGGAGATTTACAGCATCCAGTGACAAGAATAAAACATCTAGAATTTGGCTTGTTTTGTTGATAATGAACCTGGATGAAACAAACAAGGTACTGAAATAGATAAAAGGCAGTTCAGTCATATAAATAAATATTTAAATGAACTAAGGTTGTGAAAAAAGAAAGCAAAAGGGAGAAATATATATATTGATAAAAAAAACAACACACAGCTTAAGTACTCACCATGAGTGTTTGACAAACTAATTCCAGTCAGTTGCCATGTGGTGATAGAGTCAGGCAATGCATATTTTTTCCGAAAGGTTGTGCTGACACTGGCATAAAGAAACCATAAATCCCTTTAATAAATGTGGAACTTTCTGTTCTTGCGTACATTTCTTTGGTGCTACTCTCACCAGTCTGGATCGTCCCGAGGGCATCCAGGTAATGTGATATCATACCAAAGCCAGCTTTCAGGGAATTTGCTTCGTGTTGTTATTATGTTGCTCATGTGATAATCATCCACCTCACCTAAACACAAAAATAAGCACTGGTAAAACTTTTATTGAGCAGCTGTGGGGATGACATAACAATGTTATGACTAAAACAAAACCACCTAAACCCTTTCCCACTTACTACGGGCCAAATGAAGTATTTCTTCTCTTCGCTTAGCTTGCTCTTTTTGCATCTCATTACAACAGTGCAAGAAAGCTGTAACACAATCTGGGCCGTCCGAAATGTAATTGCTCCGCCTCTCACATGTGTATGCAACAGGGATGTCCTTCATACCATCCAGACAGCACTCTCTTTTCAACTTTTCAGTTGCATTATATGTGTTTGCTGTTGGGAAAGTGAGATTTAATGAGAAGAAAATATGGAGAAAACATAATAAAATTTCCAAAACGAAACAATGAAACACAACAATACACAAAGAATGCTTTGTGTCTTTCATGATCCCAGGACAATCTCTGTGTCATGATCAACCTGATGGGCACCATCATTTAAAATATAGACTGTTCTTCAGATCAAACTTTAACCGGATGTTCACAAATGAGACAAAAAACTGACTCATTGACTCTCATTTTTGACTCTCATTTCTTCTACTAGTTAATCATCTGATCCATCATCCCAAATAGAAACTAAATCAGACACTCTAATGCATTATATCATCATAGATAAGATATTGCGTAAAGTGAAATCCAAAACTATTCAAACCATTGGCAAGTTTAAAATTGTAATAGTTTTAATTCAAACAAGAAGTTTGTTTATTGAAGAAAAGGGACAGATATCTTTTAAAAGGTATCCTGTCAAGAAATCTGACATGGGGTTGTGAGATCTTTCCAGGTACATGCAGAAAAGGTGCATGAAGGCCTGGGAAAAATAAAGCAATCTTGTGGTTTGATTAAAATGATTTAAAATAATAATTAAGTTGAATATGTATGAATACAATTGGTAATATGTGTAACAGTAATCACTAAATAACTTTCAGGATTTCTGAAGAATGATCTGTAATGGCAACAATAATGTAATGAGTATGGTTGATGATTTATAGTCAATGTAATGATTATGCTTGATGATTTATAGTACGAGAAAGATGTGATGATTTAAAAGTGGTTCAACATGATTTTAATACAATGGTTGATGATTTGTAACAGATAAAATAGAGAGTTATAGAAAAGAGAGGAAGTTATAATGTTAGAGTATGCATGATGAGTAAAGGCCCTGCTGACAGGATATGTCGCAAGTTGGGGAAGGACGGGACTTTCCATAAACCTCAGCAAACAGGGTGGGGGCCGTTGGGGTTTTCCACCAGAATCAGCAGATGTTCAGGAAGTCACGTAGACCAAGCTCTCCATACACACACATGGTGGAAAAAAGTATAAAAAGGGACTGAAATGAGGAAGCAGTCGTTCTTTAGTCCGCGGCGTCGGAGAAGATTCAACACGGAGCAGCAGATTGAGGAAACAGCAGCGGACCGCACTTCGGAGCCACGGGAAAGACGAGACTTCGCGCCGCATAGAAGGGACAAGATCCTACCGCCCCAGCCCTGGTTCCTGATCCGACCGACGGCCCTGCCTCAACCCAACGATCTCTAACTCTGCAGCAGACTTGGAGGAAAGACAAAGGTCCCCGAGGGATAAAGAGCTGGGTTTTCAAAGGCTTTGGACCCGTTCTGCTTTGCATCTATTCTAAGGAGGATTTTTCCGTAAAAGGACAAAAACTCTGACCAAGGATTCGGGATTTTTCTGTTGCCAAGATCCACCATCAACTGGGCGTGAGTTGAGTCTGCTCGCTAAACGTTCATCACAGTACTTGCGACATAGGTTAGGGAAAAGAGACAGGATAGTATGATTATACATGTTGATTTTATTATACTGCTCTGGAATTATATACAATTAATTATTGATTTGTATGTCACATATCCCTGCTTAAGCTTGCTCAATAAATTTATGTTATAAAATTCTAATGAGGTTGGTGGACATTGGGAATTAATTGTGTCCTTTAATTAATTTCCAGTTCTTTTAATTTAGGTAAAATTAATGTACATGATTCTAGTGAATAGGTGGCTTCATAATTTCCTTTGGTGAGAGTAAATAATGACCTTGGGACTTATATCCAAGTTACTAAAGTTGATCCAAGAGCGAGTTATATTTTAGAAGGCGAGCTACCGTTAACAGAAGTGGTTATTGGAATTATGCAGCTGCGAGGGCTACTCAGCTGATTGTTTCTTAACTGAAAAGGGTCGTAGCTTCTGGATTGGAGGTAGTTAGAGCTAGACGAATCGCTTTCGCCACCAGTTTGAATAGATTATCTCTTATAGATCGCTAATAGGGTAATACCCGGGTCTTAGAGATTTTTCCGGACCTGTTAGACAGAGAACTGGTCGGTAGTCAGCCCAGGAGAGTTGTGAGGAATGGGCGGGGCTGGCTATTACGCAATAACACACAATCCTTACATCTTAGTGTTCCTACAAAACATTGATCCTGAACACACTCCATTTACAAAAGATGTAGATGGAGAATAAAATGAGCAAAAGATTACTTGAAATTTTAAGCGATCGATTCATCTTTCGATAGGCAGACAGTTAGATAGGTGGGTAGGTAAGTAGGTATGTATGGATGTGATTGGGTTGAGGAACTTAGATTTTGCCCAGGTAGACATGGGAGGTTTGGGGTTTGGAGATTGGCTGCTCTGCTGGGGCTCGCATGGTGCCTACAATCCTGGCTGGTTCCGCAAGTCTCTGTGCCTTAAGCTTTTGTCAGAAGGACTGCTACCCTCACCCAGCGCGGCAGCCACTCTGTTGTGAGTCCCTTGTTCCTGGACAAGAGGGGACCAGTTGTGGAGCTGCCCCCATTGGGCCTCCCACTCTCTCTTGCCTAACATCACCACACATCGGTATGGTCTTGATGGGAGAATGGACCTTACAGGCATGGCAGAAGCACCATGCACAATCCTGTCCTCAAGTCTTCAAGTCTACACATTTGATGAGGAACTTGTTGCCATTATCTGTGTAGTTTCAACATTTTATACTTTTTTCTTCTGTTTGTCTGTTGTTTTAAACCAAAAGCAACATCTGCAGAGCATAATTTCAACTGACCTAAAATGAGGAGGGAATAATAGCTACAACTTACCCAATTTGGTTATGACTTCTGAAATGGCGGCAGCTCGTTTCTGCCGGTGATGAGACTCACATTTTAAATCTGTAATTGCAAGAAAAAATTTGCTGTTAAACAAACAAAGGACAAAACTATTCTCCATAGTGTATGAATATATTTTAAATAAGGAGTTAGTAATAAGGCATCTTTAAAACTACATCTTGCTCTGTGTCTGATTTATCTAACTTATGTCTAAGCACAGTTGTTTTAAACAAGTTGCTTGTAAATTATTTTCAGTACATTGTTTTAAAAAATCTACTTTCTCATTTTAACAGTTGAAACACTGCTTTTAAAAAATAAATGTTTTTTTCAGATGTTATGTTGTTCGAAGCTCCTTTAAGTGCTTCATCTATGAGAGAAACAGTTATATAAAGTCTGAGTCTGTAGTAAAAAATAAAAACATGAGTACATATAGACTGAGGAACAAAATAAGTCTAATAAGTTGCCAGGTTAGGTTTTTAGTTTGTACTCTAACACCTTAGGATCAGGACTTACCTGTTCTGTAGGGTGTCTCAAAAGCTGTGTTGGTCTTAAATAACAGCCCAGCATCATTGAACACATTCCTGCTATTGTTCCCACCACCTGGACTGCAGCCTGTGTCATACTGCTCAACCACATCCCAAATCTGAGCAAAGGAGAGGTTATTCAAATATTTACACTTAATGATTTCACAACATGTTTGGCTGTTAGTCTAGTGATGATGCCCTTTTCTTAAACAAGCCAGCTTCTTCTATAAATTTTGAAAAAAACATTTTAAAGTGTGTTCAGGATCAATGTTTTGTGGGAACACTAAGTTGTGACCCTGTTTTACATCACAAAGCAGTTGATTTGTTGTGAAGTCGAACATTTTGGATTGTCTTCTTTAAAAGTATGTACGGTAATTGGTTATAATAGGAACTGATTTAAGCTCAACTGTTTCATTACTGGGTTTTACAGTACAAGTGTGTTGTGTTATTATCATTGTAAAACGGAAGAACCTGGTCAGTACTTTATGGAGCAATGTACAGAAAACACACTGAGTAGCTTCTGTAATGTGTTGTTTTTTTGTGGCAGTTTTTTGCAGTGTTTGCAAAAATAAATGTGTTGCATGGGAGATGAGTTGGCCTATCATTTTCAGCAGAGAAAAATCTGTATTCCACGCTTCTACTTTCATAATATATCATTGCAACATGAACTTTACATTTTCCATAAATTCCATTTGAAAGTTAAATATCCATATCTTTTTGTGAGTAGTTATATATAACTACTCATATATACAGTATATATACTGTATATATACATTTTTTTTGCTTGTTTTTTTTTTCCATGTGAAGTTAAAAATTAATCATCTCTACATGATCATCACGTGGAACAGATGTATTTCAATGTGGGAAATTGCTATGGATTTGAAACCGTTTGTGGTAAGTTTTCAAATTTGAATGGTATTGTGATAATAAGTGTTTCCCAACTATGGTCCTGAAAACACATGGTCCTGCATGTTTTATGCGTGTCCTTGCTTCAGCCCGGCTGATTTCAATTGATGACGTTTGCTGAGCTGCAATGATCTGAATCAGGTGCATTAAAGGAGGGAAACGTCTAAAACATGCAGGGCAGTGTGCCTTGAGGACCAGGGTTGGGAAATACTGTGTCTATACAAACTTATAGAATCACATTGAATGTCATTTTCTTTTTTTTTTCAAAGCATAGGACAGAAATCTAACATGTTAAACATGGAGAAGAAAAAAAAATTAAAAATTGCCTTTTTCTGTGTCAGACGGTACTTATTGTTTAGAATATAGACCCCTTTGTCGACTGCAACCAGACCCACTTTTGCCCCTGGATCTCCTGTGACTTTAAGCTCAAGCATGCCTTTTTCTCGAGGCAAGTATGATTTCTTGTTTGAGCTTAACGTCAACTAAAAAAGTAAGAGAAAAAAACCCCATTAGAGCTGTGATTCATTAAATCCTGGACTTTACTTGCAATGTAACATTTCTCTCACCGATCCCATGCAGGTGTCTTCCACGTCGACCCAAACAGAGTCAGATACCACTTCCTGGGGAGTTGGATGGTAGTAGGCAACGAGGCGAAAGGATGGCAGCATTTCTTTGGTAATTGGAAGTATCATGGTGATCAGTGACTGACTTTCTCTCCTGTATCGTTTATACTGGACCAACTGGCCTCTGCTGAAGACCTGTGGGAAGGGTTAGTTTAACTATGCAACAAAGGAAATCAGACTCTGAAAGGATGCCCATTAACAAGACGTAAATTTAAAGAGTGTTTCTCACGAGGCATGTGATGTCACAATGTTTATCCTGGCCTTTAAAATAAAGATTAATCTTCATGTTTGTCCCCAATTTCAGGAGTGTCGTGTCCAGACCTGTAGTCATAGATTTCAGCTGTTAAAGTGGGACAATCAACAGAAGTAGAAACCCATGTATTTTGTATGTTACTGATATTACCATGGTCAGAGTTTATTAAAATATGTCTAGAAATCACTTACCTATGTGGATGTAATTGCTGCTTTCATGTTGATATGGGTAGGCTGTCATGTTGACTGATGCTTGTCTTTCATAAGGGATTTGAGGAACATTTGTCCTTGCCTAAAATCAGACAAGCATTTAAAGAAAGGAAAAAAAAAAAGTAATTGACAGACTAAATCTGTGATATTATGAAATAGGGCAGAAGAAACTGGTTTCTGTGAATATGGGCACAGTTATGCTTGTTATATACTTGTTTCGCTGTCTTTACAAAAAGTCGGCCTGCTATCACCTGAAGAACATTTCCAGGATTAAAGGACTAATGTCTCAGCCAGATCTAGAAAAACTCATCCATAAGTTCATCTTCAGTCGTATTGATTATTGCAACAGCTTCTTCACAGGTCTGTCCAACAAATCAATCAAACAGCTGCAGCTGATCCAGAACGCTGCTGCTCGCGTTCTCACTAAAACCAAGAAGATAGAGCACATAACACCAGTTTTAAAGTCCCTACACTGGCTCCCTGTAGCTCAAAGAATAGACTTTAAAATACTGTTGTTAGTTTACAAATCACTGAACGGCTTAGCACCACAATACATTAAAGATCTGCTGTTGTTGTATCAACCTTCCAGACCTCTCAGGTCTTCTGGTTCTGGTTCTGGGGATGCAGAGCAGAAACGAGGAGAAGCAGCTTTCAGCATCTATGCACCACAAATTTGGAACAAACTTCCAGAAAACTGTAAAACAGCTGAAACACTGACTTCTTTTAAACCTCGACTAAAAACCCACCTGTATAGGATTGTACTTGAAATGTAATCAATTACAAATTTATTGATGGAACTTGACTTAATGTGTTTTGATTGTTGATTCTATGTTGCATTGTGTTTCTGTGTTTGATATGATGTAAAGCACATTAAAATGCCTTGCTGCTGAAATGTGCTATACAAATAAAATTTGATTGATTGATTGATTGATTGATTGATTGATTTACTACAAGTCTTTTACGTCTTAAGTGAGGGGTGTTTGACCAGCCAAAAACCCTCCATTTATGCACATGAAAATTTGAATGTGCACTCATCTCAGCTCTCTCTAGTTGACTCTAGTTGAGTCAATTGATATTGATTGTTCATAGACAGGATTTACATTTGATTCTGTTGCATCCTTCCTCATTTACACCTAATACCCCAAACCTGGCACCCCTCTCACCCGCAGAAAAAAAAAAAAAAAAAAAAAAAAAAACCAAAGAGAAAACTACATTTATTGCAGCTTTTGTCCCACAAAAATATAAAATAAATGCGTGACTATCATGATGAAGTAGTGACCATGGACCCAAATGCAGCAAGGCAGAAATAGCCCGTGTCTGTCCTACTGCTTCGGGTCATGGAGGAATTTAAAGCAACTATCACCACATCAATGCACTTTAAGTCACTGGCATACCTTCAGTTGGCTCATGTGTAGCACCTGTCAAGACAACTGCATCTGGTTTATTGTTTTTTGATGTTTGGTTTAAGGTGGCAGTAGTTAAAGTTAATATTAGACAGTATTAAGTTTAATATGTGTGGTAGTTTTAGTAAATTTGTGTTGATGCTCATTAAGTTTGGTTAAGTGTACATTCAAATGTGGGGGGAACTTTTATTTTGTTCCACGGACCATGTGTTGCCCGGGGAAGCATTGGCTGGCGCACTTAGAGCCACATGGGGCATTCAAGCTCAAGAAGCAAATTAAACTTTATTCCTCTGGAGTCAATGCGGCTAATGATGTACGGTTTTGTTTATTTGTATCTTTTATTTATGTAAATACTCCATTTATTGTGAACTGATTTGGGTTTGTGTTACCTTTTGTTTTTAGTTCTGATGGCATTTTTGGGGACTTTGTAAGACGTGTCCACAATAAATGGCTGTTGAAACCAAGAACTGCGTTAAGCCTCGATTAAACTCGATAGGAGTAACATCATGTCCTAAAAGAACAACATTTTTTAGCATTCACCTATAGATTCTGAAAAGACTTCACAGCAGCTGCTGTCTTAAAAACAAAAAAAGAGAAGAAGTTTGGTTGTATTTTTTCAAGTAGTTAAAAATACATGAAAGAGTTGACTAAGAATTTGTTTAAAAAAAAGGAAAAATACACGGAAATCAGGAAATTATTTCACAAAAAAAGCCAAAAGCCAAGTAGGTCAATTTCACCTTTACACTACAGAAGAGCTATTAGACATGAAGGGTCCAAATGACTTACTGTAATAAGTAGGGGATCGGAGCTTGCCACTGTATTGATGGTAAGCCTCGCTAATCCACTGGCTCCAGTTAAACCATGAACTGACCCAGGATCAACTACCACATCCACACCTTTCGCTGGACTCTCATCAGGATTTAAAACTTCGATCTGTTAAAGAAAACAAATGCTTGAAAGCATTGTTTTAACTTTTACAATTATGTTTTTTTTAATGTTCAACACAGTCCAACTCTCTAAGTAACATGCAAAAATCCTTTTACAGTCCTGCAAACCCTTTAGGCCAAGCTTATCACTGGTATTACTACTATTGTGTCAGAAATGCTTCCACTGATTAAGTAAAACCAACAAAGTTGTTTTTTTGTCATGGGGGAGGAGGGGCTACACATTTTTCTGATGAGACATAAAGATTTTACTTACTGTTACATCAAACGATACTCCTGGTTTGAAATATTTGGACGTTTTCTTAAAGCTGATGGTGTAAGGCGATGTGACAATCTTGATGCCTCCCAACTCAACTTCCACCAATTCACCACCTATTTTTAATGTTTCATTATTAGTGAATCACTTATACCTCCAAATATTGATCATGCATAGCAAAAATTATTTTAAAAAAGCTTTCATTTCCTCTTGTCATGCTTACCATTCTCTGTCAGTACACTGGCTTTTATAAATATAGTTTCCCCAACCAGGCTGTTCACATCTTTGATTGTGTTGATGTTCTCCTTTGTTATTTTGGCCTCTCCATGGCCTTCAGTAATCTAAAATGGAATGAAACATATTTTACCATAAAACATAATACCAAATAATAAACCATGTTGGAAAACCACTAACTGTTAAAAAATCACAGCAACATTTGAATTGTATCCTAATTAATATTTGTCCAGAAAAGTCTAAAACAACTTACCGGAATTCTCTGGAGAGAATCAGAAATGCTTTTTTTCTGATTTTCATGCATAACTCCAAAAACAACATAGGCTGACCCATCCACTTTTTTACCAAATGTGTACCTGAAACCGTGAATTAAACAACTTATTTTCAGTTACAGAGTAAGAAGTTCCTTTTGTGCATCAATCAATTTTTCATACGTAGCTTCAATGTTGAATTTGAGTTCTTTGCTGTCCACATAGAAGCAGGGCTGCAAAGGATTCACTTCCACCTCAAAACTTGGAAGCACTGTGAAATGATCGTTGCACATTTGATCATCTTCTCCATTTGATGGCCACAAGTGTAGCAATCCTACACTTACCATATTCTTTAACCTCAAACTCTGACACAAAGCTCTGTGTGCTGGTGCTGAACTTTGCAATTACCTTCCAAATTCCTGGGCTTTAGGAGAAGATGCACATCAATAGGCAGAGTAGATTATTTTCATCTTGCATCGTAATGTAACTTACCTTACAAGTTCACCAAGTTGGTACATTCCAGAGTGTATTTGTGAATTCATAACAAAAAAGTTAGACTGTAAAGTGGCGCCATCAGGGGTCTAAACAGAAACATTAAATAAGCATTAGTAATCCTTTGTAGGAACCATCAGTGTAAAAAACTCTTTCCTTCAGAAGCATTTCTGAAGGAAACTGTTATTTTATCCATTACTGTTACACAATAAAGCCATTCAATAAGCTAGAATATGAGTTATGATAAACGTAATTTATCAAATTAAAAGTGCTTCTTGAAACAAATAACCTTCAAGCAGGTATTAAACATGCTTTTCAACAGGCCAAATTTCTGTATAAAAACTTTTTTAATAACCTAATGTAACATTCTAATTCTAAATGTTGAGGTTTTAGTAGATGTTAGGAGAAAGACATCATTATTAACAGTAATAAAGACTTAAATGTCAGTCTGTATAATTCATATGCATCATGTGTTTCACTCGGTGAATTAAATTACTGAAACAAATGACATTTTTTAAATAATATTGTAGTTCAATGGGTAGGATTATATGTCTGACTTGTACTTAAAACTAAAATGCTCTTCCAGTTAAATATGTGACAGAAGTACTTCTTGCAAAATTAGTATGTATACGTATTATGTTAAATTTCTTAAACTTTGATATGGTTTCATATATTTAGTTTTGCATATAGTACAATACCACAATCTGAATGTTAATTAAAGCATCAGCTTCGGATTGGGACGCTCTCTCCACCGGTTCCATGCCAGGCCTGATTGCAAACAATCTGTAGTTGACTGTCAAACAAGCAGAGGGCAGACACTTGTTTATATGTCTCATCACAATTACACAACGTTTCAGTTTGCTGAAAAAGCAAAAAGCATTTCCCTGTGAGAATAACTGTCTTTATTTCTAACAATAATAACTGGTTTTTGAACGCAAGTCTTTTTAACTTCCCTTGTGTGTGATAGTTTGTAGTTTTCTTGGCAATATCATAATATTACACGCCTTCATTTGCATGCTAGGCAACATTAAGTCCTGCGTCCTGTTCACACTACAGGATGCAGCGACACTGAAAACGATGAATGCTGTGCTAACCAGTGACGCTCTAACACAGAACGATAAAACCCCCCCAAAAAACAACAACAAAACAACCACTCCAAACAGCGCTATATTTGTTCCTTGCAAGAGTGATGCACATGGAGAATAGAGACAGAGACATGGACCTATTACGTCATTCTTGTTTTAAAGAACTCAACCGGTAATATATGATCATTTCTGGAAGGATGCGGATAAAAGACATAACGCACAAGTCATACTTACCATTGCTATTAGGGGTGTAGATAGTTTTGTCAGTCTGGATAAAAATATAGCCAGGCTCAAAAGAAACCAACACAACTCTCTCCAGCAAATGGTCGCCAAAGTCTGCTTGAAGGTAAACGTACTGCTTTCTTTTCGAGTCAATTTCAAACTCATCGGCAGGGATCTGAGGAACAGTAACCCGGTTAATTAAAAGTTAGATCATTTTAAAAAATCAGCTCATTTCAATCTACAGTGTGTTTCTGAGATTACGTTGTTTAAAATGTTACACTTTACACAGGGCAAGTATAATACGAGTAGTGCAAAATTCTGAAATATATACATTAGTATATATAAAAAGAAAATAGATGTAACTATTTTTTACACTAACATGAATGTTAGCCGTGAAACACTTTGTAACAATTATGTAACAAAAAAGTACTTAAAATTTTATATTAGATTAAGCATTAGTAATGGGTCTTGACATAATTTTACCGTTATTCTTCCCAGACCCTGGAAGTTTCCTTTTTTTGTAAGCCTCACAGGTGTCGATGCTAATTTTTTTGCTTTTGTTGGGAAACTCCACGCAGCAATTTCAACAGGAACCTCTCCTTCGGATTCGCAGTCTTGAATTTCCACAAATATGTTTTCTGTCGCGCCGACTCGCAACAAGTTGGGGGCGGACAAAACTTTCCTGTTGAGGAAAAAAAAAAGGTAGAAGTTGTCCAATAAACTACATGTAAAGAACAACTTTTTAAAATATGTATATCAATTCTTTCATTCCTGTTGAACAGATCCAGCAGCTATTTTACAATTTAGAAGAAAGCATAAGAGGCTAAAACCAAATCTAAATTGAGTTTTACTCCAAATGAAAGGTAAAATAACAGAGTGAAATGTTTAACCTTCAACACTTCAGGGATGAACATCATCTGGACTTACATCTAGTGGTAGAACGATAAAAAGTTTCATCATAGTTCTGGACTTAGTTCGTTGCTTTATTTGCTTTAAATAAAGCCTGAGATAGGCAGATAATTTACTGGCATTTTAGCGCAAACAGTACTTTGATCTGAGTGACACGACGATGGAATCAAAGTTTAAGCAGTACTTTTAATATTAAATAATTACAAATCACCTTTTCTGTTTTATGTAAAGTTTTTATCTGGTAACTGTAGGAAATGTTTCAATTTTGCTGTTTTTAAAGCATGTTTGTTTCAATGCAATCGCAATGACAATACAATAAAAATTATGCAGACGTAACACTGTTGGGATAAGACATTGCATTTGGTAAAAGCACACATCAACTATGTTTTTCCATGAACTAAAAGCAAAATTAGTTTCTAAAATAAACAAATTCTAAAATAAACAGGTTCTGAGACAATTAATGCATTGTTAACTGCAGCAAAGAATCAAATCAAGAGTTGAATGAGAAAGAGACGTTGGCTCATTCAATCTAAAAGCAACTTGGAACAAGTGTCAATTAAAAAAAAAAAAAAGAAAAGAAAAAGTTTTCCAGATATACTTACAAAGGAAATGCACTCGACTGAGAAGTCAAACAAGAAAAAGCCACCAGCAGGAGCTGGAGAGCAGAGATTCCCATCATTGATCCCATCTCTGCTGTGGCTTCGGATCGCTGGCGAGCCTGTCTTTTATCTCCAGGCAGCAGCATCCTCTTCCTGCCTCTTTTACTTTGTCCAATTGAAAGACAGCTAATCAGCTTACGCAGTGGGACTTTTGTAATTTTTCAAATGGTGAAGCAAGTAATGATCACTAATAAAAAGGCACTTTATATAGTGCCTTTTTATAGTGTTTGTCTGTTAGAGAGACAAACTAAAACTAAGGACTCTTTTGCAGTTAATTGATTTATATGTTAACCCTTTCATGCAGGAATTATGATGCTTTATGTCAGGATTTTTTTCCAAAGTGTTTTTGATTTTCTTAAGGCATAAATGTGGGAAAAGATTTTTGTAAAAAAAAAAAAAAAAAAAAAAGAAGAAATTTCTAATGTTTTCTTCTAGGTGATCGATCGTAATTTTCACCAAATACGAAGTTGTTATTTGAAAACTACATCAGTAGTATTGTTCTTTAGGGGTTACTTGATGTCACAATATATTTTTTTTACCTGCAAGAGTCGTCTACAGCAGAAGGAAGGACCGGGTTGGTCGGCATGTTTTTTCGTCTGTCGGCCATATTGGATGTAACAAATATTTTCTTGCACTTACAGTGCAGGGTCAGTAGTTGATAGTGTATTGTATGATGCACTAGTGTCCATTTCTGTGGTCTGTGTGCATTTATGACTTAAAAATCGACAAGAAACACAAGAAAATGGCTTTTAGATAGCTGTCCACTGAACTAGCTGCTATGAATAAAAGGGATAAGAACACTGGAGTGCTTTGAGCGTCCATGTAGACGGACCAAAAAACCCGACATGATTGCACTGCCCTGAACAGATTCTTTAAGACAGAATTTAAGATTTTTAAAAATATGTATTCTTTAAAATCAATTCACCAAAAGCAGTATTTTTCAATTTATATCTTTTATAGCATTAGATTTGCCTTAGATTGAGAAAAGTGAAGCCTGAGCTACACTTTTCACACCGATTCCAGATTCTTTGAAATGTATAAAGAAATTAGTTTTCTTTTTTAAAAAGATCTGTTGTACGATTTGCCTGATTATAGAGTCAGGCGGGAATTTATGTGTGCAGGGGATTGCGCTGCCCGTGGATACACTGCATCTTTAAAGAAAAAGGATTAATCTGATAAACTAGAAATGTGTCAATATGTTTATAATTACATTTATAAAGTGAAGTAGCAAGTAAAGCTGTCAGACATGTACTGGTGAAGAAGTTGCAATATTTACGTAAAAGCAAACAAAACAAGAAATATGCTGAGTTGGATAATTAAACTGTTAGGATTTAAGTGTTTCTGAATTGTTGTTTGTTTCACATTTCTTTGCTGATGTATATATGCGGTTATTTAATCATTGTCAGTGTTAGGCATCATTTCCTTAGTATATGTACTTCTAGTTTTGTTCAATTTTTACTTAGTTTGCTCAACCAGCTACTTGAACTTTGACCTTTGGAAACACTAATAAATAAAGACATTAATATGACCAGAACAAATGTACCCAATTTAGATGAATCAATCTGAGTAATTATGATTTCAAACATTTTGCATATATCTGTTCAAATGTACACATCTACAAAACTACTTTTCTAGTTTATCTTTTTATACATGCAATCAGTTCACCTACATCTCTTATCCTTTCGATATTTTCGGGTTTTTTTATTTTGAGGAATTCTTATTAAATACTTGTCCAAATGTGTATCTATTATGTACCCAAATTATTGAGGTGGCAAAATGGCAAAATTGTTGTTTTGCAATTGTTGAATAAAACTTTTGCTCTGTAATACTCAGGAATGTTCCTTGTGTTAAACCAATGTTTCCCAAGCCTTCTGCACACCTAATTTCAATTGATGACTCATGTCGTGGAAAAAAACTATTTCCAAGCACTGTTCAGGTAAAATCCCTCAATCAGGTTTATTCATATACTGTATTGAGCACAATACAGAGAGCTTGTAGGACAATCAATATTGAAGCAGGTCTGGATGAAAAGCTCGCAAAGCTCTCCCAGGCAGGGCAGCGACGACACGTAAGTTTTATACAAGGATAAGGAAAAAAAAAAAACCCAAAGGGCTAGACGTTCTGGTTCTGATGCAGCTGTGGAAAACAAACTTCCAACCTCGTCCATGTAACCCAAATAGTTCTTTTGGTTAGAGTTCACAAACATTTCATATGACATGACTAGCAGATGTGACCTTTTTGTAATCTTTTCCATCAAACACTGTGATATTAAATTGATATTATTTAATATATTGATATTAAATGGTTAATTTGAACTCTGTGAAGTTATCTGTAATAACTCACTTTCCTGCAGTAAAAAGGATATTTATGTGTGAGCTGTATCAGTTGCCTCAACATTTGATTTGGTGACTCAGCTGATGGTAAAATCCAGTGGACCAGCGAGTCATAGCTATCCTTGTAGATTGGTACAGTTGGCAGACTCAACCTGAGTAAATTAACTAAGACCCTAACAAAGCACTGTAGCAAAGTGAATTGTAACATTTTTATTCAGAGTGGATTTAAATTGCTAAAACTAAAGCTAAAACAGGCTGTATTTGTCTGAATCACTACAGGATCCATTTAATTTCCAGAGCACCCAGTGACATGACATGTTCTTTCATACTTTAGACAAATATTCCTACTAATAGCTTCACATCACCTCACTTTGAAAAAGACCCAAAAATATTTAAAGAATGTGTTTAAGAGAGTAAAGAAGAATTTATGTATATAATGAGAGCTGAAACAGTTTCAATTCCAGACAAGTATTAAAGTAGAAACACCCAAGAGATTTTTAGTAATATTGTGAGTCTTGTCACTTTTTCCACTTGTCAGCAGATGTTGAACAACTGCAAAATGAAGCATATGCTGCACACTTGAACAAAAGTGATGTCGAGACATGCGGTTGTTGTAAATTTCCTTAACTTTCTTTTTTTCTCGAAACACGAACAACATCCATAATCCAACGTGCGTCACACTCAGGCTGCTATCTACTACTCGGCTTCTTCAACACCGCAAGCACTTAGGACCCAAAGCTGCCCTAAGCGCCTGTTCAAAAGTGATGCTTTTCTAAACTCCTTTCACTCTCAGCCAGAATAGTTATCAACATATACAGTATATGAATGTACACCTTCACATGGACAATGAATCACAGTGCTTTTTAATAACAAAACAAAGCAAAATATTCATAGGAACAAGAATAGAATCATTTTAATGGAAGGGGGGGTCCTTGATCTAAACTCCCCAGCAACTGGTCCCCCACACATATTTAAAATTGGGCGGTTATTTCCTCGAGTTCACAAGCAAAATTGGTGTACTGATCGACCATGTCCTCAATGCCTACGCAGACAGGTCGATGTTCATCGGTCTGGCACTCTGCTTCTGAGGGCCAGTACTCGATCCAGGTCCTCTCCCCCAGCACATACTGGTACCTAAGAGGAGCAGGGACACACACACACATGAAAAGTCAAAGTAAGTATATTTTCTGCATCCAGATCAAAAGCTAAATAAACTTCATATTATTTAATAATTTAGATGCAACATCATGCCAGCTCGTTAATGGCAACAAGGAGCTTATGGTGTCTCTGCAACATGCTAAGGGTCATTTGTGTGTCCCTAAGTGTGGGTCAATGTTCACACACTCTAGGATAAGAGTGGGATAACATGTAAAGTTGTGTAATTCTTTTTGACAAAAATTATAAATTTTAAGTTGTATCCTCAGTAAACCCTTAAAGAAAACCTTTCAAATTGAACATTATTAACTCAAACTTCCCAATGGCGTTCAGGAGATTTCTTATGTTTAGTTCTCTGACCAGAACGTTGGCTTTTAATGAGCAGTGATGATTTTAAATGACCCCCTTGCATGAGCAACAACTTACCCTTGCTTCTGGTCGTCTCTGTGAATGTCTTTGGATGATCCCATGATGAGGTAAGTTTTGCCCTTTTCCAGACTTAAAGCATCTCTGCAGTGCTGATAACTGAAGAATGAGCGCAGCTTACCAACAGAACCAACATCAGTGCTTCCTGTGGTCAAAGTGTAGAACAAGAAGACAAAAAAAGTGAGGACCTTCAGGTCACTGAAGGACTTGATACAAAACAACTCAAAAATCAAAGTCATAGCTCTTCAAAGAGTTCATTACCCACCTTCTTTAATAACTTGCAATATGGTCATTATGTACGAGTCTGTAGCCACCTCAAAGTCAGTATTTTCCACCCTAGCTTTGTACGCTGTGGGCAGACAATGTACAGGTTTGAGATCTCTTCATCTTGCATTGCTCTAACTAAAAAAGTCTGTTTTCTTTTGTTAGACATTTTCATGCTTGCCGTTTCTTACCAAACTCTATCTTGCTGGTCTCCGTGCTCTCGCAGATCTTAACTGTGCGCTCGTCGTTGCTAATTTGACCCTTTTTCTGCATACTGCAGTTCTCTAAAAAGTGATACAAAAAGAGATTCTGTTCATGTACGTATGTTTGCAGATCTATGAACAAGTGACATGTTAAAGAGGACTACTAATAAAAATGAAGGCATCTATAAAGCAGAAGTAATGTAATTAAATAATTTACCGTGCCTAGCAAAACTATGGAGATTGTGAAAATGTCCAAGCTTTTTATTCAAATTTATGGAATGAACCAACACAAAGTAGTGAAAAACTGCAAAGTGGAAATATTTTACACATGGTTTACACAATTATGACAACCCTCAATAGCAGGCTCGGGATATTCAATATTTTGTGTCTATGACAAAGAAAAGCTTTTCTGCAGATTGAAGCTTCAAAGTGGAGATGGTGTGTGCAGGACGATGTGCAACATTAATTTTCTCCCACACAAAGATTTTTGCATGCACACAGGCCAAAATCTTCCATTTTTTCTCATCTAACAAGAACCTCTTCATCAACATATCTCCTAAGTTTCCTACGTGGATTACGGCAAACGGAAAATGGGAATCTTTTGGCTTTCTTTCAGCAGTGACTTTTATGTTGCATTCTTCATTGAAGGTCAGGTAGTTAATGACTTATAATCATAAGAACAGATTCTGCCATGTGAGATGCGAATCTGCACAGCTTCTCCAGAGGAACCATAACCTAACTGTCAGCATTCTTAGTGCTTTTTTGTCATCAATAATGTTTGGTCTTTGCTATTACTTCACTAATATCCTGGGTCTGACTTCTTCATAGACCATAGGAATAAAAATAACAGTGTCTTTTATTTATGGGTAATTAAAAAAAGGGGGCCAAATACAGTTGCCCTGCGACAGACTGGCGACGTGTCCTTGGTGAACCCCGCCTCTCGCCCGGAACGTAGCTGGAGATAGGCACCAGCACCCCTCCCGACCCCATTAGGGACAAAGGGTGAACAGAAAATGGATGGATGGGCCAAATACACATGCCGGCCACACTTTTCAGATATAAATATTTTAAAATCAACTAATTGACTCTTCTTCTTCCACTTCACAAACTTGCATTGCTTTGTGTCGATGTGTAACAAAATTTGATACAGTAAGGTGTGGCTTTTACATGAAAAAGGACGATTTTGCTAACTTCCTCAGAAAAATTTCAGCTTTTGGGAATGCAGGAAAGTAAACCATGTGTTTTTCCAACCTACAATCCTCATGCAAACTATTCTTGCTTACCTTCTGCACAGGTGCAGTCATTATCTCTACAGAGCCGGAGCAGTTGTCCTCCTTTCCTCTCCGGATGGTAGAATTTCACACACGGTGTTTCTGAAATAGAAGACAACCCCCCACCCCCACATATTTAAAACAAATCTATTCTTAGAATAAAATAGAATAAAGTAGACATATCCTTTATTGTCCCACAATAGAGATTTTCTGACACAGCAGCCGGTTAGGTGAGTGGGAACGTGCATATTTATATAAATTTAAAGCGTCAGAAAAATAATTTTGTAGAGGAAAACTTAGATTACAAGAAATGCGCAGCTGAGTTGATTAAGATAAAAAAAAAAAAAACTATAGCCCATCCCTTTAAAAACTTACGGTCATAGTACTCATAGACAGACACGGCTGATGGTTGTAAGACGCCAACTTTTAATTTTTGTTGGATCCTAAAGCTGATCTCCTCTGGTCGTGTGTGTGAAACCTGGTAAGAGATTTACATTTATGGTGGAGCAACTAACAAATGAGTTAGCTGAAAGGAAAACAGAAGGTGAATTATTACCTTGTCCAGATAGATGACGAGTGAGCCTCTTTCGGACAGAACTGTGTTCATCTCGTATCTAGCAATGGCGCGGGCGCGTCCTTTAGACAACTGCACACACAAATAAACACGTGGCCTCAATCATCTAATAAACCAAACACACCTCGGAATATCAAAAACATCTAACACTTAATGTTAAAATTTTCTATTTTCATGTATCTCAGTCTGTCACCAAGTCGAGATCCGTCGTGTCAACAGTGAAGCCAGTTAGAAGGCCGATGTTCAAGATTGACATGGTTGCGTCTCGATTCCTGTCCACATACCTGTATGTGGAACGCACAAGGCAACTTATATCATTCCAGGTAATTATTCTAGCAAAAGTTGAAGTGTGAACAATACTCACAAAACATCTATCCTAAGTCTGTATGTCTTCCTATCCCCATCCGATATTTCTGAAGAAACTATAAATGAAACATGCGTAAATATTTTGTTCAAATCACAAGATGAGATAAAATGGCAAGATGTTGCAAAACAAAACAATGCCTAAAAATTACCTGGGATTAGTTGCACAGAGAGATTGAACTTCTGGCAGTCATTTCCATTTTCTTTAGGAATGGCGTAATAAAATGACACCATCTGTCACATTGAGAGAGTATAATTATTGTGTTGTAATGTTAGAAAAAGATGTGATCTGTCTAAATGTGCCTCATATGCAAAGTAACCAATGAAAAAAATACAACTATTTTCCAAAATGCAATTGATTTGCAATGAGATTTAGAATCTAAACAATAATTGGAATATGGCATTGCCTACATTAAACAGTGTACAGGTGATTCATTTAGGCTGCACAATGTCTTCTTCAGATATCGATTAACCATCCCGCGGTTTTAGTGCAACGCTCAAGAGGAGTGCGGCAAAACCCGTAAATGCGCACAAAGGGTCAGTGTGACCCCGTTGGAACAACACTAGAACAATACTTCCACTGTTGTTCCCTGTTTCTAAGGAACAGAGATTGCTCCTCTCCCATGTTATTTATTTGAATAAGAAAAATGCATAGCACATATGCATATAAGTTCAGATTTTCCACATCGAAAGTAACTGAGATGAAAAGGAGATATTCTGAAAACCTTTATAGACAAAGGTACAATTCAAATAAAATTTGAAAGCTGAGCATTACTTTGTAAAGAGTAATTAAAATTCTTCAAACCAGACGTAGTTGTATTTCATTAAATGTTTGATGGTGCGCTGTGCATGAAGTTAAAAGAGCAAAACAAAGCAAGATTAAAAAAGAGACGGTCTCATTTATTGGATTTTATATGATGGAATATGCAGCGAGAATAGAATTGGGCTGCAAGGTGTATTGCTTTATTTTTATCCTTTGTGTTTGAAAGCTTTTGCTTAGTGTTAATGGTTCACAGTTCATACACTGCTAAAAATAAATTAGTACTTGCCTGGAGTATAACACAAAGTTACTTACTTTCACTGTTGCATCTCCAATTCCTGTGGCAGTAACTTTCACATCCTGGTTGATGTTATTAAACTGTCAAAATGTTAACTTGCAATTTAGGAAAAAGCAAATCATAATAAAGGTCAAGTGTTGTAAATGTGAAGTAAGGTTCTGATCTCACTCTAGATGTTCTTGTGGTGAACTGATTTTCTCTGTTAAAGTTGAACTTGTCAGGGTTTGATCTGCCCGGCATCAAGATCTCAACATTTAGATTGTATTCTGATTCCGTAGCTTTGGTCCAGTGCTCTGCCACGGCCTGGTACACGATAATAGTGGCCTGGGAAGAAAGAAAAATGACAAGAATTAAGAAAAACTCCACTTTAACTGACAAGTGATATTTTTCAAAGAACTAGAAGGTTACAAGAACAAAGGTTATGAGTTACCTGTGTTGACCCAAAGCCTCCACCCACAAACTGTTGTTGGTTAAACCATCTAACGATAGGCTTTGCATCTTCAAAGCGCTATAGTGAAAGAAAACAAAAGAAGCTAGTAGTTCTTTCTCTATATATTCTGCATCATTTCAATATCTTCTCTCCAATATCTCATTTGCTTTTTCCATACTGAACCTAGAGAGTCTTCCAGTTTGAATTTACGCCAAGGCTTCATTATAGCAATTTTATTTTAAAGCAAACCAAACGATAAAACAGATTTTAACAGCTAAAAGTGCACTGGTGATGGTACTCATAAAATGTTTTTTGTTCTTAATGTTTTTAAAGTGATGAAATTATTTTAAACAATTCTGTAAATTACTTTGTCCCCAACCGTTTTTTTCCTTCTAAAGCCAGTAGCACAAATGACAAATGAGTGATTATTTGCTCTGATTTTCATTAATGAACACATAGATCCAGCTCTTCCCCTAAATGCATGTGTGATGTTTCATTTCAATGAGAGCATTTGGGATGCAAAGCTTGCTCAATGTGATTAAAATGCTACTAATTTTAAGTTACTTTAGATTGTAGAAATTTATTTGGAATATGCTTTGGTATTAACATTATTTCCCCTGATTTACTCTTGAATCTGCAAACTGAAAAGGCTCTGACTGCTGTCCACCAGTGAAAAGACACTGCCTGCAAAATCCCACATAAAAAGCTATTTGTTAAAAAAAACCCAAACAAATAAAAAAAAACATTAATACAACTCTGTTTAAATGTTATAAAACAGCGTTGCTCCAATTGATGTTCAATTTTTTGTATTTCAATGTAATAATGGAAAAAATAACTATAACTCTATATTCATGGAACAGTTTCTCACCTGAGCTCTGACCAGAGCCAAGAGAGCATAAGCTGTTGCCTCTTGTGTGAACATTTGTCCTCCAGATGAAGGCCAGTGGTTTAACTCTGAAAAACAGAAACATCTTAAAATATTTTGAAATATTTCTGACATAGTTAATAAATTGCAATTCTTCTACCCAGACAGACCTAACCACCCAAACCAGGGCCGGCCAAAGCCCCTTCTGGGCCCAAAGGGAATTTTGGTTTTGGGGCCCTTTATTTCTGCTAACATTGTGGACCGGCTGGAATCAGCAGTCAGACAATTAGATCATTTGCACCACTGCTATCAGCTCATTGCGTCTCTGACAGCTGCTTACATTACATCCCATATGCATGTATCATCCAGTGATGGTAAAAGCAACAAAAAAAACTAGTATGCACTGCACTTAAGATGGAATACTTACACACATATTCATGACATACTTTGATTAAATTAATATCTTTTAGGTGTAATCCCAATAAAAATGTAATTTATCCCAGGTGAGTCCTTCTTACCTGAGAATGTGGACCAGTACTGAGCCGATTCTGTGCCCACAAATCATTTTATCAGTTCTCCTGTAGAAGTTACTTATAACTTATAATTTATGAAACTCATGAGTTGATTTAAAAATAATGTTTGCTTTAATCATAAATGATTATGCTCAGCAGCAAACAACATATCGCCAAGTACAGCTTAGAGCAGCTCATTGGCATATTAATGCATTAGCCTGATATGAAAACATTTTGCTAGACAATGTCAAACATTGCAAACTTTTAATTATTGTCATCAAACGTTTTCAAGCACGCCATTTTGTAGCCAAAATAACTTCAGAAATATATAGGGCCCTACGAGAAACAAGAGCAACTTATTTTTTTTTTTCTTTTCCCTCTATAAATTATTTCTACATGATCAAATATATATTATTGTAAAAAAAAATCACAACTTTATAATTAAATTGTGTGTTTTTGTTAATTTAATCAGAAATCATTACTAGGAAAAACAACAAACAAAGAAGCAAGAGTTCCATTTAGGGGGCCCCCTAGTGGCTGCGGGGCCCTCAGCACCCGCTCAGTTTTCTTTTGCCTTGGGCCGACCCTGACCCAAACACACATACATAGGTATGTCTTCCTATCTTCACAAAGTCGTCACCTTGACTTCCATTAATTTTTTATTTATCGTCAGCATAACCATAACTTAAGCTCAATTCACACCTCAGTCCTAAACCTAACCCTCAAACAGCACTTCTTCCTATAGGCCCCAGGCCAGAAGATGCAGCCTGCATGCATACATGCATTTATACATACATATGTACGTATGTGTAACTTATTTAGATTTTTTTGGATAAATACCAGGAGAAGCAAACTTGTAGAGGATTTCCCGGTTAAGTTTGTTTTCATTGGCCAGGGCGTATGATGTAATGGCGACAGCATAAGGGTTGGCGAGGTTGGGGAGACGTCTCTCAAGGTAGGTGACTGCTTTTTCTATGCTGGATGGAAGACTCTAGGGAAATAAAAAGGAGAACATGGGAATGTAATGGTTTGTTGGGAAACAGTCAAGAAAGATCATTGTGAAAACATAAACCTTTAATATTCCCTTCTGTTCACTGTCACAGAGTTGTTTTTTCACATTTATTGTTTTGACAAACCTTTAGTACAAATAGTTTTGAACTAAATGAACAAGTTAACAGCAGGGAATTAGAAAACATAGCGTGATGAAGTCGAGGCACTTGCATCTACAGTTGCTCCGCATATTGTGCGCGTTTCCTGCATGGCAATCAGGCAGAAGGCCGTCATGGAGGCATCCGAGTCTGCGCCAAGCACATCACCCTGAACAAGCACAAACGCAAACACCAACATGTCAAGAAAAATATTCATTATGATGGTTGGATAAAGAAAACGCTGGGTTTTGTTTCATTAATGAATTCTCAGTTTCATAATAGACAATACTGGAAATTAACATATGGTAAAGGCATTTGTGTTTCCCTTTACCTCTTATAAGTGCTTCTAAATGTAAATACTGTAAAAAATAAATACTGTTTATTTCACTTTAGATGCTGCAAGGTGTACAGCAGAGCCAATGCTGTGCCCATAAAAACATGAAATATCCTCTCTGCCAGTGCTATGCAACTTATTATTGAAACATAAATACTCTCTGCAAGGGAGTACTAAACACATTACACACTGAAGGTACATGTGAACAGAGTACGTGACTCAAGTTCAATTATAAAGATCCCCCCTTGAAAAAAATATTCCAAATGTAATATAAAACAAATCTACAAGAAATCAATTTCAAGGATACTTATTGTTTTTTTGTGTGTATGCTTTTTCAGTGGACATAAAAAAATGTAATTTACATGTAATTTAAATTTTTTTATGTCCAAATGAGTAAATTGTTGTCACTGATCCTTTATTTGTGAGCAAAAAAAAAAAAACATCATTGCACAAATATTGATTGAAATGGTTAATATTGGAGTTAATAATCAGATACAAAAATGTTTTGGAGGATTTCTTTTTTGTTTTCTGACACTGTTGCATCATTAAACACTCCCCAGGTCAAACTGACCCATGATCATTATTGCTGTCCCTCAAAAACAAAAATAACAGGAGGGTTAAAAATGTGACGCCATGTTTATAGAAATAAACAATCCTTCCAGGTACTAACCTGCATCTCTCTATGGAGTACATTTCCAACTTCTCTAAACATGCCATCAGGTTGCTGAGCGTTGAGGATCAGATACTTCACAGCACCACAGATGTGATCATTTTGCACTGCTATCAAGTTGTAAGCTAAAGAAAACACCTTGGTCACATAAGCTGTCAGCCTTGTGGGGAAGAAAAAATGAATAGTTTAGTTATTCAAGCTGCATATAGAATACATACTGAGAAGCGAGGTATTGTCTCCAAAAAATACAATTGATCCTTGAATGCCTTACCAGGTGCTACTTCCATGACTAGCAAACACAGCAAATGAGCCATCGCCTTTACGATACGCTAGCTCGTTGTTGTATCCTAAACAGATAGTAAATTGTTACTTTATTCACAAATACCCTCACATTTATTTAGTCAGCAATCAAAAGACCACACATTTTAATATGTTAAATCCATTTCTGTTTACATCTAAGTGACCTTACCAGTTTTTATGTGCTGAATAGCCTCATTACGTTTGTTCAAACCAACAGCCTCCCACTGATTGGTTTTGTCCAAATATACGGTTGCAATGACTGACAAAGTCATGTGGATCATGTTCTGTTCACCAGAGCCTGAGGGCTGGTAGATCAGAGTACCCATGGATCTGCCACTAATGGCATTCTCCAAAAGCCAAGAAGTTAGGTCTCTGCCTGCACGTACAAAATAAAATTGATAGATTAAAAATGTTAATATTCCAACTTCTAGAAAGATGGAATAAATCCAGATCAATGCATAGTCGATAGTCAAGCAGCTTTGTTTGTATAATTCTTGTGGGTGTGTAACAGTGTCTCTCACCAGTCACATAAACTTGTGTGCTGGTTGGTGTGTTTGGCATCAAATTTATCCTGGCAATATTGCTGTTCAGGGTTTCCACTTGTGTTCCACCTGGAGGTAGAAAAGAACAACTGAATTAGTTAGGAAAATAAAAACTTATATCACTGAAATTTTGCCTTGATGATGTAAAAACATACCTTGACCTCTGACAGCTGGATCTAAAGCTATACTCTGGGTTACTTTGGTCAGTACACCTTGAGGCTGAAAAAAGAAAGTTTGAACAAACATTAACAATAACCATATATTCAATGATTCTGGTAGGTCAAAGCAAAAACATACAATTTTAGAAAAATCTAAAACTCTAAAATGTATGACATCTAAGTAAATCCAAACGTACCTGTCCATTTTTTAATACACTTACTGTATCTCAGTGTTTCTCAACCTTTTTTGGGCCAGCGCTCCCTTATCCATTATCCAGGTCCCTCACCGCCACCCACCAAAGAAATTGTAGGCTACTTTGCACTGAATATTATTTAACTATTAATATTACTATCACTAGTGTTGATGTTTTGATTTTTATGCTTGTTTCTGTATTTATCATCAAAAATAATTTCCCAGAGAACAAAAAAGCCATGTGAATAAAAATTATTTTTACAAGCGTCTACGAAAAATGCAGTGAATGGACATTCAAGTTAAAATCGATAAGCCTTTCTGCAGCTAACCATAGTGGAAAAAGAATATTCTTGTTCTGTGCCATTTTCTGATGTTAGTTGCTAAATCTTGAACAAAATGACCAGATAAAAGATGTACAGCAATACCAGTTTAAACTTTGAACTATTGAACTATAAAGACAGCGCCCTGCAACATTAAAACATGGACAGAACTGCAATGATGTCAGTCATAACTCTTCTTTTCTTCAGTGTTTCTGACAGTTTCTGGTGGTGCAGCTTTGTGCTGCCTTCAGGAGAACGGGACATCAGAGTATCATTCATAAAATTGGACCCACATGGAGTTTATTGTGAAAACCAGAGCTTTCAGTGGAAAAACAAAACTTCCAGATCCTTAATGCCACACAAATATGGGACAGAAACATGGATTATATCTTTATATAGACCTGACTATTGATTTATGGATTAATAGTTTAACTGGACAGAAATTACAAAGACCAAGGCTGGTTCTTAATCAAGTCCTAATGAGTCAGATTAAGTGTCATGGAGTCACTGAACAACCTCATGACATTAACACTAACTTGAAAAATAATATTGAAGAAATAAATATATCAAATCTAATTAAAAACATAAATAAGTGATAAGGTCCTTACTGTTATCTTCTGTTAGATATATTTCGTCTTAGTACTAGAATGGTCTCAACAAACCCATGGCACTTCAACAATATTATCTGATCTTTCATCTGAAAATAGTGTCTGGTTGTTCTTGCCATACAGTTCTCTGTATTAATTATTGCTTGAAAGGTCTTACCATACCAGTTTATTCCTCTGTATTTAATTTAGCTTTTTAGTTTATTCTTGCATTTTGTTCTTCATTCATTTCCATTTAATTTTCTTTGATTAGTATTATCTAAGGGGATTTTGGCGGTGTTGTTGAAAAAGTTGGATTTTTTCTGGCAAACGTCCATCATGAATGCTTGATTATTATTGGTCCAAATTTGATGCTTTTCTGCCTAAAGACAGACTTGATTTCTCACAATCAAGTCTTTTTATTTATTGTGAAGAAAAAGGCAGAAAAAATGATTTATTTATTTAAATATTTATTTGTAAAAGTTACACATTGCAGCTTTAAAATGGTTTCAATGAACCAAAGTTGGGAAACATCAGCTTTCTGTTGTCACAATGGCGGACAACAGCGCAGGAACAAAAGAAAAAGAAAAGCGCGACTGAGAGGTAATGAAAAAAATATCTGAGCTAACAGGGTTTTTTAAACTTCATATTGGAAATGAAACAGAACCATCGTTCCTCTCCGCTCCTTTCAAAAGTTGGCCTTGCTAACAGCAGCTCTACGGTCTGCAAGAACCTGGATTTGTGTCTGATCTGGTGCCTAAGGTGTTACAGGCAGCGGGAGGTTTACAAAACATCAGAAACGATTCTTCGCCAGATCACGCTTTAAAAGCCAGATCCAAGTGCTGAGTACATCCGAACATAGGCTGATTTATCCTCCATCCATCCGCGGCTGTGTTTTGTATTTTCAACAATGCTAAAAATCAGCGATGCTTTGAACGGGTTTCCGTGAGTGGAAAAACCTAACAGAACGCTTTAAAGAACAAGAAAACAGCAAAAGTCACAGAAAGGTAATGCGACTACTCTGCTGGCGCGCACTCAATGTGAAGTTAAAAAGGTGCGACTGTAGCTTTACAGCGCTTGGCGTTCACACCAAGCGCATTTTGAGCATCAGGTGCGTCTGATTTACATTAAAGGCTATGTGCCAATTCGGATCGGTTGGAGCGTTTGACACGTCCGACGCTCCGCATGGACTTTGAATGTAAACCAAATGCTCAAGAGCATTTCTGTGTATGCACCATTATCCTCCAGCTGGCAACAGGAGGCTAATGCAGCGGGAGGAACTGTCCTACTGCTACAGGCGTAGATCCAAAGTTTACAAAATATCTCAAATGCGTCATGCCCTGCCGTGACACGCAGCTAAAATCCAGATATCACTGATATCTGGATATCAGACAGCCAAACATGGATATCAAACAGATCATGTTTGGCTGTCAGAGGGGAAGTACTCACCCTGTCTATTTGAGCTTGATAAGGAAAGGGGGGGGTGTAAAATATAGCAAAAAACGTCACTAAGTTAGCATGGCAACCAATAATTGACTGCTGTAAAACTTCCAGGGCGAGATGACCTGGTGGGCGGGACTGTCCATCAGCCCCGCTCTCATGGTGGACAATGGCTGATTTTAGAGACCTTGTAGGTAGATAAGGTTGGAGGATAGGATCTATATATATACATATACACTGCCTGGCCAAAAAAAAAGTCGCCACCAAAAAATGGTCACACTCTCTAATATTTTGTTGGACCGCCTTTAGCTTTGATTACAGCCTGCATTCGCTGTGGCATTGTTTCAATAAGCTTCTGCAGTGTCACAAGATTTATTTCCATCCAGTGTTGCATTAATCTTTCACCAAGATCTTGTACTGACCACTGCGCAAAGCCTTCTCCAGCACATCCCAAAGATTCTCAATGGGGTTAAGGTCTGGACTCTGTGGTGGCCAATCCATGTGTGAAAAAGATGTCTCATGCTCCCTGAACCACTCTTTCACAATGTGAGCCGGTGAATCCTGTCATTGTCATCTTGGAATATGCCCGTTCCATTTGGGAAGACAAAATCCATTGATGGAATAACCTGGTCATTCAGTATATTCAGGTAGTCAGCTGACCTCATTCTTTGGGCACACAATGTTGCTGAACCTAGACCTGACCAACTGCAGCAACCCCAGATCATAGCACTGCCCCCACAGGCTTGTACAGTAGGCACTAGGCATGATGGGTGCATCACTTCACCTGCCTCTCTTCTTACCCTGATGCGCCCATCACTCTGAAACAGGGTAAATCTGGACTCATCAGACCACATGACCCTCTTCCATTCCTCCAGAGTCCAATCTTTATGCTCCCTAGAAAACTGAAGCCTTTTTTTCTGGTTAGCCTTACTGATTAGAGGTTTTCTTATGGCTACACAGCTGTTCAATCCCAACGCCTGGAGTTCCCTTCGCATTGTGCGTGTGGAAATGCTTTTGTTCACAATTAAACATACTCCTGAGTTCTGCTGTTGTTTTTCTTCGATTTGATTTGACCAAACGTTTAAGTAATCGCCGATCACGATCATTCAGGATTTTTCTCCGACCACATTTCTTCCTGGAAGACGATGGTTCCCCACCATCCTTCCAGTTTTTAATGATGCTTTGGACAGTTCTTAACCCAATTCTAGTAGTTTCTGCAATCTCCTTAGATGTTTTCTCTGCTTGATGCATGCCGATGATTTGACCCTTCTTAAACAGACTAACGTCTTTTCCACGACCACAGGATGTGTCTTTTGCCATGGTTGTTTAAGAAATGAGGAGTTACTCATTGCATCAACTGGGGTTAAATAACTTGTTGCCAGCTGAAAGATAATCGCCTATGCAGTACTTATCCAATAGGAGGCTTGTACCTATTTGCTTAGTTAAATCCAGGTGGCGACTTTTTTTTTGGCCAGGCAGTGCATATATATATATATTTAATAGACCCATTGTTGCACAAAATAAATAAACCCATTGTCTCTCTTACCACAACGCGCAGCATCTTAATAACTCCGTAATTAAGGGATGAGTCCTTGACAGCTGCCTTGACCTCGATGTTATGCTCTCCTTCCTTCATTGGAATAATGATGAATGGTACAGATCGTGTAGTTTGGCTTCCAACTTTGACCTCCTGTCGGTACTTCCCACGCTTGGAGGCTGAGCTGCACATACTCTCTTCCTCAATCAGTTCCACACGAACCTTAAAAGTATTACAAAGATGGAGAAAGATACTGACATCACAAGTGTATGAAGATCTAAAAAGGTGTTATTTCAAATATTTACATAAAATTAGAGTTATAATTTATTGAATAGCATTTAGTATAAAATTATAATGTTGCTCATTCTCAAACTGATTGCTGTCTTACATTTTTTAATTATCCAGGAATATTCTGCATTTCATTTTGGGGGAATAATCCTAACTGCTGACGATTTTTTTGATCTTGAGTTCTGGTCCAAGTCAGATATACAAAAGTCCGGAAAATGGAGATAAATGTGAATCATGCCACTTTAGTGCTACTATTCTTATGTTTTTCTTAATCTTCGACCGTTTCAAAGATTTTTTCCGTCCCGTTATGTTATGACTTACAGTAATAGAGTCTGGGCTGTAATTGTGAAGGATTGCTTCTATTTCAAACTGCTCCCCTTGGACGGCAGAATAAGGGACTTGGAGATCAATGAAAAATTCCTTGCGAACAATAACCTCCAACGGCTCAGCAACACAGAGACCTTCAGGGTGAGTGAAGGCAAAGAAGAAATGAGACAAGAAATAAGGGAAAGCTGAAATTGAGATGGGAGGGAAACGCAGATGACGCATCACCAAGTGTTCTTGAGAGACTGATGCCGGTGAACTGCCAGGTTGTAATTGAATCACGCAGTGGAAAATGTTTCTCAAACGACGTGGATTCACTGAAACACACACACAAAAGCAAAGGCAATGTTAGAAATATAATTAGAGATTATTAGTTTGCAAATTAAATGTCCAGTGTTTTATTCTTTAACTGTTGTAGATTTTTTTTCAACTTCATCAAATGACTCACCAATTAGGTCTATTTGCTGGGCAAACAGGAAGCTGGATGTCTGTCCACAGCAAACGTTCAGGGAACTTGGTTCGAGAAAAAATTGCATCGCTGTCCATGTAGCTGTCATCTGATTCACCTAAGTACATAACATGGTCTGTGTTTCTTCAGTTAAAAAAAATATCCAGCACAACAGTATCAGTCACAGCAAGGCTTTCAGTACCGCCTCCTTTATTTAGTGAACTACCTTACGTAAACTTAGTTACAAGTGACGTTGCTTTAAGGCAGTATGTACATTTTAAAAAGTTACATTTGACCTTTAAAAAAGTTATGGATCAGAATACTATCAAAAGAACAGTCGTAGGGGTTTGTTCTTTCATAGGCGCAAAAAGTGGGTATGCAGTGTATGCAACGCATAGGGGCGCTGCACTAGGCGCAAAAACAATGTGGGGAATTTTTTTTTTCTAGTCAGCATTTTATGTACTTAACAGCTGTTATGACTGAAGGATGAGACCGAAAAATTTCCTGAGACCGAAAAATAATATAGATGGCAATCTAAAGGACAAATCATGCAAATAGATTAATAGTAAATAAATATTGTGAAGAGAACATTAAAAACGTTTGTTAGGATTGTGTAGGAAAAATGTTGATATCTTTTATAAATACAGTATTTTGTGGTCAATATTACTTCACCATTTTATTAATGTGGGTTGCCAGTTTGGATCAGGCTTCCTATCAAGCTCTAAGAATGATAGAAAACATGCTAACAAAATGCTTCAGACCTGCAGCCCACAGGTGGTTCTAGACAGGCTAACAGAAGTGGCTCTTTGGCTCAAATATATTAAATTGTGAAATACTGCCCTGATTTTTTGTTTAATTCTTTTTTAATTGCCCTGTAGGCAACCATTTATTCACATATATGTGCATTTATTATTATTGATACTTTAATTAAAAATGAGTTGTGCAAGTTTATGTTGTTGGGAATGGGGGCACCAATGACATGTTCGCATACACCTCAGAATGTATAGCTGCGCCCCTGACAGGCGTCACAGTTGTTACAACCGTTTCCTTTGGAACAAGAAGGTCAGGTTTCAAATCTGGGTCATTTTGGATGGAGATGGTGTGTGAGATCCACCTGGATGATTGTTCACTGTGTTGCTCTGACCAACAAGATGCCCAAGGTGCACCCCCCCCCCCCCCCACACACACACACACACACGCACACACCTCACACTAGCTAATCTATATAACCTATAGCTGGGTACTATGTGCATTTGAATGGATCATTATATGTTTTATATAGTCCTTTCCTACATATCTATGATATTGGCCTGACAGTCAATATGTATAACCCATAGGTGTTTGAACACTTGGATAAGAATTGTTCCCAAGATTTGAAAAACTCTGGGAGAAAACTTAGGATATTGCTCCATTTTACAGTTCATATTTTAATTTCATTTTATTTCTCCTATTCTCACTGGAAGTAAAATGAACATCTATCTTGAATCTCACAGTATTGGGGAAGAGCTAAAGATTATGATGAAGGCATCAGGGCATTTTAATCTTTTATTGAAAGTATTTATATTCAATAATTGAGACTGAACTCTTTTCAGACTTTACTTATCAAACAGAAGTTAAAGTTCTGGCGCAAGTGAGTCTTGTAAATGGGCAATGACCATAAACATCCAGCCAAAGTAGATACAAAGCAACTTAAAGACATGAAAGTCAATGTTTTGGTGTCACAAAGCTCAATATTATGGGCAGAACTGAAAAGGCGCGTGCGAGCAAGGTGACCTGTAAACCTGACAGCAGCTCTTTCAGGAGGAATGGGTCAGTATTCAGACAATAGTCAGAAGCTTGTGGAAGAAAACCCAAAATGTTTGACCCAAGTCATAAAGTTTGAAGGCAATGTTATTAAATACTGAGGAAGTGTAAGCTTCTGGTTTAGAAGACAGTAATAAATAAAACTCTTATCTCTCACATTATTTATATGCATCTAGCATATATATATAAAAAGTAATTCTATCTTATCTAAAATTAGATATGTTTGGTCTGATTTAACCTCAAACAGTGAGGACAAAAAAGGTGTATGGGTTTTTGTTTCTTTTCATGTAAACTTCTGGTTTCAACTGTATGTGAATTAGTAAAAAAAAAAGTATCAACATTAAAAGGGATTTCTTTTGATTTAAATCTGTATCTCTTACGTAGGGTAGTCGTGACTTCCTCAGTAGTTGTGTCTCTTTTCTGTCTGGATGCTGTTTGGCATTTCAGCTCTGAAATTGAACACCAAACATCTTTTAGATAAGTAACAATTTAGTACCCTTAAAGAAGACAATTATTACCAAAATAATAGTCAGTGTTTAATCCTTCTGCCAGTATGAAAATCCATCAAAAACACATCCTCATATTGTTTTCATCTCAAAATAATTATGATTATCACCCTTCAGAATTTTAAAATAATAATTAAGGATTCATATCATTAAATGTAACTCAACTCCATGAAGGCATTTGAATTGTATGCAGAACCTCATTTAGTTGGACTGAGAATAAAAATACAAATTCACAACATGGTGAAGTGAACTCACCTTGTCTGTAGGCAGTTCCTGAAGCGGTGCTCGACTCAAACACCAGCCCAGCATCAAAGAACACGTTCATACTGTTGCTCCCACCACCTGGTGTGCAGCCTATGTCATGATGCTCTACCTCGTCCCACACCTGCAGGGTAGAGAAGTGAACCAACCAGGCTTATGGTTAAAGAAAACCAGACATACACAGTCAATTTCTAGATTTTCAGATACTGTGAGATGTACCTTTTTCTGGGTGAGACGGTGCTTGTTGTTCAGAACGTAGACGCCTTTGTCAACTGCGACGAGTCCCACTGTGGCCCCTGGATCTCCTGTGACTTTCAGAGTGAACATCATGCGAGGCTCATAGGATGGAAGCGGTCTCTTTGATTCCAAGGTCAACTACATGGGAAGGAAATAAGACAAAATATTTCCAAACATACCAAGGATTTGCCCAGGTTTGACTCACAGAGTCGGTGGTCTTACCGAGCCCATGCACGAGTCTTTCACATCCACCCAAACAGAGTCCGACACCACTTCATTATCGGTTGAGTGGTAGTAGGCTATGATGCGGAATGAGGGCAACATCTCTGTGGTGATGGGAAGATTTAGGGAAATTAGAGCTTGGCCTCTTGTTCTGTAGCGATCAGATTTCAGCAAGTGGCCTTTACTTAGGATCTGGGGTGCGCAGAATTGGATATTAGTCAGATATTGGATATGTACAGAGAAACTAGCACAATTAAGAGGAGGGAGCAATTCTGTGTGTGCATCACTGGCAAGTGCAAGAAATGTCTCACCAGGTATGTGATGTCCTTTTCCTGTGGTGGTTTATTGAGATTGAGGTTTATTCTCAGGTTGTCTCCTACTATCACCTCAGTTGTGTCTGTGGCTGCAAGGTTACAAAGTTGTAAATATTGTTAAGACGTAATAAATGAGACTGGTGACCTGCACCGGACGTCTTTGAGACTACTGCCTACCTATGAGGATATAGCTCTTGCTACTGGACAAAAAAGCTGATGCTTCCATCTCAGCCGCTGCTTGTCTTGATGGTGTAAGATCGGGTTTGTCCGTTTTTGCCTGTAATTTCATCCATACATGCACTGTGTAAGCATACAAATCAAACTTTCTACCACTTCAAAGACAAAATAAGTTTTTACATTCTTCTTAAACAATTTACATGCCAGAATCCTGACTGTTGACTGTGTAACAAAAAAGGCAGGAAGCATGTTGTTTTTCCACATTGTGTTTTGGGAGCCCTGATGTCTGTACATTTGTCTTTTGACTTTCCTGCAGTGATTGGGTTGGCTTGTTAAGAAATACACTTGTATCTACTGTAGCTGTGTGTATATAAATACACATTTTATGTGTATTTCACTTAGTTTAACTCCAAAGGGTAAGCCACACGCCTACTGTTTTAGAATACCTTTGCTCTAATTTGGCTCTGGATCTTTTCTTCCAGGGAGGGACACCACTATTGTCCCTGTCTCCCATCTGTTTGCACACACACATCTCTCTTTTTTCTCTGCAGATGTTCATGTTGAGTTGTGATACTGCTGTGTTGCTGCTGTTCTTCTGACAATCTACTATTAGAAGAATGTGAGCAGAATGGCTATTATTAGTCTTGAGGTTATTTTTCAGTATTCCATTTTGTTTCATCATATTTGATTTGATCCTTTGACTAATAGATAGCTGCATATAAATGCACATCTTATGTGTATTTATATGCATACACATTATATGTGTATTTATATACACATGAAATGTATGATGTTTAGTCAATTTCAGCAAATTGCTGTTGCCTTGACTGTGAGTTAGAGTCACAGTACTTCATCACCAACAAACTTACAGTGATTCTCAGTTTGGAAGCCGCTGCTGGTGTATTAATGGTGAGTGTTGTCATCCCATTGGCTGCTGTGACTCCCCTCACCTCACCGGGACTTACTATCACTGGGATATTTTCTGCTGGAAAGCCATAGGGATGTACTACTTCAACCTGCCATTGAGTGCAGGAAAATGAATTAGACAGGTTCTGAACATCTTAAAGTACATTTTAGGATTAATATGCAGTTAGAACAGTGTTGGGCCCACGTCATCTAAAAGGAAACTACTAAATTATTAATTTAGTTATGGGATCTGGTGGCTGAATATTTCAACTATAAGGCTAATTTTCGTTATTAAACTCTCATACTTATTGTGGTGTATGTGTGCAGTGTTTACAGTCCAGTAGTGTTGAATTCATTCCTTTCTGAGAGACTGATGTGTTTGACAAAAGATTCCTGATTATCAGCTGCGGCCCCAACTTCATTTAGCATTTCATGAATAACTTATGAATCATAATTATTAGTAATTGATAAGCCAAACATTAATGTACATTACAAAATTTTAAAGTTCTTAGATACCAACATTTTAACATAGAAATAAGAAAAATAACATTTGGTTCCGTACCACAACGTCAAAGGACATTCCTGGTTTGAAAAATTTGGGCGGTTTTCTGAAGGTGATTTTGTACGGCGACGTAACAATCTGGATGCCTCTCAACTCTGCTTCCACCATTTCACTGCCTAGATAAAAAAATAAAAAATAAAAAATAAATGGACAGAATAGTGCTACTTAATTTCCCATTGCTTTGTCAAATAAAAGACAACCAAATGATAAAAATCTTCCTTTGATGTCTTTATTACTCATCACTGAGGTAGAAAAACTATATATTTTTTCAAATATCAGTGTTGTTTCCTTCACCTCTTCTGTTTTCATATTGCTGCTTGTTCATCTGATAAACGAGAGTTATTTAAAATGTAATAAAACACTGAAAATTCAACACAGTCACTCACCGCTGTCTGTCAGCACACTGACAGACACAAAGATTGATTTTCCTACAAGATGATGAATTTCTGGGAAAGTCTGAGCGATCTGATTCCTTTGCAGTGTGACCTGCCCTTCGCCATCCACAACCTACGATCCAACAACCCCAAGTTAGGTCAGCCTGACTTATTTCATTTTTAACAACATAAAGTATAGTACAGGAGCTCACTGGGACTCGTGTGAGAGAGTGTGGGATGTTTCTCTTCACGTTATCTTCCATGATACCAAACATCACATAAGCAGTCCCATAAACCCCCTGTACAGATAGTTTCCTACAACCAAAGAAATAGACAAATTAAGAATAAAAGTGACAAACAAATCCCCTTTTCTTTCAGTTATGAAGATGATAAAAAGTCATTGCATACGTAGCTTTGATGTTGATGGTAAGTTGGTCACTGTCGACGTAGAAGAAAGGGACCACCGGCTCCAACTTAACCTCAAAACTAGGAAGTACTGCAAAATGAAAACGGTTTTTTATCTTACTCCTCACTAGGTGAACAACAGCGTGAAGGTTGGATACATTTGAAAGCAGTCTACATAACTGAATGTTTACCATATTCTTTGACCTCAAATTCAGCAAAATATCTCTGCTGTGGGTTGCTTTGGAGCTTTGCCACCACCTTCCACAGTCCAGGGCTAAGGAAGACGCATAGAAACACACACAGGGCCGAAAATCTCTGATCAGCTGGGAAAATTGTTCTCAAGAAAACCTCTAAATATCCTGTGAATCGGATATCCGTCCAGAAGTTAATTCTTATGAAAGGGATTTGATTCTTATGCTTTGTAATAATAATAATAATAATAATAATAATAATAATAATAATAATAATATGCAAATAAAATGAAAATTACATTCTTGCTAATCTGCTACATTTAGTTCCCTGTTAAGTGACTTACTTGTTTGCATATTAATAAGTTTTATTCAAGAAATAAAACCTGTATGACTGTGATCAATCTAAACAGCCCAGAATTTAATTACACTCAAAATTTAAATACACTCAAAGACAATTTGCATTATGGAGGCTAAGGACCTGATTGCCAAACTGTAACATGACCAAGTCTTGTTACAGACTTGGATTTGTTTACAGAATTTGTTTATTTATTAAACAAATAAATAAATAACTACTTGTTTATTTAAATAAATAAATAAGAATTTATTTATTTAATATAGTAAAAATGTTTTATAGTTATTGTAAATTTACTCACCTAGCAATCTCACTAAGTTGGTAACCTCCAGAGAATAAACCAGAGTTCAAAGTGACTGTATCCAAAGGAATGATGATTCCATCAGGCGTCTAAGGTAAACGTATACGATGAACAGGTTTTAAAAGTTAGACCATTTATATTTTAATAATACCTTTCATTTGCTCCAGTTATCTCTTTTCGCTGACTTTAGTATTCTCTTTTTCCCGGAACTCAAATATGAAAATAATTTGCTAAACAGGATGAAGAAAAATAAATGTGGATTGATCCTGGATATTTATTGCCTTCCCTGTTATCATATGATACGGTAGGAAAAGAATGAAACGCAGTACCATAATCTCAATGAGCACACCGACATCTTGGTTCTGATTGTTTGTGCCCACAGGCTCCATATGGGAAGTCAAGGCAAACAACCTGAAATAAACTGGCAGAGAGACAGAAAGACATAACAGTTTCTCACAGATTTTAATTATATCTTTAAAAAAAATAGCATATTCACTTTTTCTTTCAAATAGCTGTTTGCTAATGAGAGTGCACAAATGTAGTGAGCAACTCTAATGTTTGTGTAGTTTACTAACTCTTTTTTTCTCTGCTGCAATTGAAAAACTGTCTGGTTGAGAAATGAAGTGCTAGCTAGCAGAACTTAGCAGAGCTGAATGATCTGCTCATGAGTAAAATTTAGCTGTTTAGCCATTGTGGTGTGTTGGATCAGAAGCAGATCTAAAAGAAGCAGGATGGCACCTCTGCTTTAGGCAGTGCAATGACTTCATGAGAATCAGTCAGAGGAGACACACAAAATACGTCCACAAAGTATAATTTATCAACAAAAAGGTGTATACGCAAACACCCCATCACACCATTGAGACTTAAAGCAGCATTCATCCTATTGGCTGGGCCAAGAAAAGAGAAACAAAGAGAAGAGATAGGAAATGACCAATCAGAGGAAGGAATGCATGCAGCTGAGTTCCTGAACTAACTTTGAACTTTGAACTTTGAACAGCGAACTGCTTCCACTGATTTTGGGAGCTGGTCAGATCACAATGTAAATAAAAGTAGTGTGAGGACTGTTGGTGTGTAAAAGATTTTAAAAAAAAAGTCACAAATAGCACCTTTAATTAACTTAAGTTAATAAGGTGGAAGTTATTTAAACATTTTTTTTATTTTATGGCTCATTTAAGTAATAATTTAATGATTAATTTATTTAAGTTTGTTCATTTTTAACTTTCCATAATTTGGTTCTCTCCTCATTTTTTGTAGCCTACTTTTTGTGTATAAATTCTCCTGTGTGTTCATTGTTAGAGGTCAAAAATGAAAATAATTATTTTATACTTTGTCCTTTTGCTTTAATTCTTGGCAGCAGAGTGAGATGCCTAAGCCAACCATGTAATTAGGTAAGGCAAGTAAAACAAATAAAGTTGCACAGATTACATCTATGTCTATGGTAAACATATAGATGCAAAGAACTGCTTGCATCTATATATTTATTTAAGCTGTGTTGGAATCGGTCAGGGTATTTGCACTTCTCCTAAAATGATTCTTTCCAAGACCATATGATTTCTGCAGCTGTGCTTTATTTCCCAAAGCTAAAACGTATTACCATACCTCTCACAAAGATTATTTTATGTGAGTCAGACATCTAAATATGCTATCCATTTTGTCCAACATCGTTGGAAAAGCGCCTTCTTACCCCTGCTGTTGGGAGTATAGAGCGTCTTGTCCGTCTGTATGAAGATGTACCCAGACTGGAGGGACACCAGGACCATTTTTTCCAGAGATTTGTCTGGGAATTTGGCTTGAACGTAAACATATTGCCTCATGGTGGGATCCTTGCTGAATTCTGCTGCCGGTATCTGAAACCAGAGTGAGAAGGCAGACTGATAAGAAACACTTCAGGCATGTTAACAGTCCTGTTATAGAGCAATTTGCAAGAGTGTTTTACGTACAGTTATTTTTCCAAACCCCTGGTAGTTATTCAACCTGTTGAGGGTCACAGATGTCCCAGTCAGCTTCTTGTTTTTGGCCGGATGGTTCATCACGCTGATGCTGACGACCATGTCCCCTCCAGTGCAGTCCTGACATTCCACAAAGATGTTTTCTGCTGTTCCTACTCGCATCAGGTTGGGGGCGGACATCACTTTGCTGCAGGTAAATGATATGGTACATGGGTATTTTGAAAGAAAAGAACTACAGATTACTGGTGACACATGAACCAACATTTATTTTCACAACAAATTGCTTCAGACATACTGCTAATTTATGGTTTGGAGTGATTACTTTTCCCCAGTGCATTTAGATGAGGGTAGTACTATGTGATGATGATCACAAGGGGAAAAAAAATATGAATTTGAACATTCAAAACTGAATTCTTTTAATGGCCAATGGTCATTTAGGGAAAGGTCTTTTTTCATTGACTGAGGGTAACACTCCACCCTTATTACATCTTTCAGTTTGGGACAAACTGCAAGCAGGACTTTTTTACAGTATCTTGGCTTACGACGTCGATTTTCTGTGTTATTTTAGGATGGCAGCAAAGGAAGTGAACAAAGCTGTTCAGTTTGTGTTGGCCAAGCAGCCGAATATTGAAATAACTTTAACAACCATCTTGTTTGGTTGTTAATGTCAAATATTAACAACCTATGTTTGTCATTGGTTGATACACTACAAAGTGTATATCTCTCTTTGTAGTGGAGGATGGTTGTTCACAGCGCAGGCACTCTCTGGTAAGTTAGTGTCCATCTGTTGTTTGAATTATGTATTCAGTAAATCAACCATTGATAAAGATCCAAGGCTACGCAAACACAGAACGCAGGCAATTTCTGGTAAGTTAGTGTCAAACTGGAACAGGAAAAAGTTAGCGATGGAGTAAAATTTAAAACCTCAAAAGAGTCCACGCCTCCAGGAATCATATCTCAACAGCTGAGAGTCCAGATCCTTTTTATGAAGCAAAAACTAGAACAAGGGGGTCTATGGGTCTTATGGTTTTTACCAGACCATAAAAGGATATGAATACTTTTAAAAGACATTGTACATTCAAACTGGAAATTTTGGCGTCTGATTGTTGTCGAGATCTGCTATTGATCCTTTGATTAACCGTTTAGGTTGTGTATATTTTTAAGATGAGCTGCACAGTGGCGCAGTTGGTAGAGCTGTTATCTTTCAGCAAGAAGGTCCTGGGTTTGATTCCCAGTCCGGGGTCTTTCTGCATGGAGTTTGCATGTTCTCCCTGTGCATGCGTGGGTTCTCTCCGGGTTCTCCGGCTTCCTCCCACAGTCCAAAAACATGACTGTCAGGTTATTTGGTCTCTCTAAATTCTCCCTAGGTGTGAGTGTGTGAGTGTGCATGGTTGTTTGTCTGTCTATGTGTTTCCCTGCGACAGACTGGCAACCTGTCCAGAATGAACCCCGCCTCTCGCCCTGAACGTTAGCTGGAGATCGGCACCAGCAACTCCCAACCCCACTAGGGACAAAGGTGTTAGAAAATAGATGGATGGGTATTTTTAAGATTACTTTTTATGTAGAGGGCGATGATCTGTTGTTTGGACTATGTACTCAGTAAAAGCAAACACCAAACGAAGTGCAGGCCAACATTTTGGCAGCAAGTAAAGCAAAAGGGTTTAGTAGTAGTAAGTACTAAACGTTTGCAAACTATTAGTAATACATGTTAGATAATCATGCAAGAAAAATGCAAAGCCATACAAAATATAATTTGGTTTCATAAGTGGTTTATATTCAAAGAAACAGATAAATTGCATCTTTAGGCTTTAAGTTCTATATATTTCTATTGTGCTGCAGACACTTAGGTCTACTTACAAATTAGCTCCATCAGCCAGAGGAGCCCAGGAGGCAAAGGCCAGAGAGACCAGCTGCAGCAGAAGAGTCCTTCTCATCCTCCAGATTGGTTCCTATCTGCTGCCAGTGTGAAGCGAAGCCCTTTTAACACTCCAAACCTGAAGGTCCTCCCACATTTCCCCTTGTGGGAAATGTCAAAGTCCCATCTGTCCTGCTCTCATGTGCACACGCAAACATAAGCAGATGTACACATGACTTCATGGCAGTATTTATATGAAACATTCAACTCTGATCAAATATATCTCTGTAAATTCTCTTTAGGCGTGGTGTGTGTGTGTTCATGGTGGTTTGTGCAGTTTGTGTCTGTGTTCCCCTGCGATGGACTGGCAATGGATTGTACCCAGCCTCTCGCCCATTGACGGGCGTGGGTAGACACTGGCATTAGTGAAAAATAATTGTACTGAGAGCAAATGTTCTTTCATTTACTGTGGACATGGGTGGGTAAAACAACGCCAAAGACGAATGGAGTAGGAATTTGAACTGACAACGGCAATCCACCAGAAACAAGATGAACTCTTACCTTCACTGTTTCAGGAGGTGGTTCAATGGTGATCATAACCCAAAGTGTTGGTGTGACAATTTTTGGAGAATTTGAAATTCGGTTTCAGAATGTAACTGATTAAATTAAAAATCTAATTAATGATCACAGCTTAAATTCCTCTTAAGCTACAAAGTTAGTGTCGCGAACTTTGCAGAAAGGGAATGGGATTATTATCTCCCATGCACAGGGAGAACATGCAAACTCCGTGCAGAAAGACTCCGGGCCGGGAATCGAACCCAGGACCTTCTTGCTGAAAGATAACAGCTCTACCAACTGCGCCACTGTGCAGCTCATCTTAAAAATATACACAACCTAAACGATTAATCAAAGGATCAATAGCAGATCTCGACAACAATCAGACGCCAAAATTTCCAGTTTGAATGTACAATGTCTTTTAAAAGTATTCATATCCTTTTATGGTCTGGCAAAAACCATAAAACCCATAGAACCCCTTGTTCTAGTTTTTGCTTCATAAAAAGGATCTGGACTCTCAGCTGTTGAGATATGCTTCCTGGAGGCGTGGAGTCTTTTGAGGTTTTAAAATTTACCCCATCGCTAACTGTTTTCATTTTTTTCCAGTTTGACACTAACTTACCAGAAACTGCCTGTGTTCTGTTTGCATAGCCTTGGATCTTTATCAATGGTTGATTTACTGAATACATGGTCCAAACAACAGATGTATTTATTTTCTTAAACTGTTGAAATTAAAATCTAAACTACATATTTATTATGTAAAACTTCTCAGAAATTACAATTTGGTTTTCAAGAGTTTAAATATGACAGGAGTTCTCTGTAAATTTTATTGTAACATCTGGAAAAAGAAAAGAGATGTTAGTACAGCTAAAATATGTCATTAAATACTTTATTGTTAGATTGTTTTTCACTGATAATATTACATCAAATTAAACAGAAAAGACGGTTTGCATCAGCAAGTATTAATTAAATAATCACTATCCAAATAAAAATATTAATTGACAATATGAACTTATTTGTACGCAACCAGCAATATTTTATTATGCTGTTGTTAAACTTTTTCTAGAATAGTGATTTTGTCGTTCATTTTATTCTTTTTACTTAACAGACATTAACTGTAAGTTTAAATTTTATAATTGTACCATAAAAATAATAATCTTGGATGAAGACGAGGCATATTTCATCCAGCTCTGGATTATTTGGGGATTAAAGTTATTTTGTAAGAGAATATCTTGTTTCTGAATAAATAAAATGGCTGTTGTTTATAATCAGTAATAATATCCACTAACACAGAACTAGAAAATAATCAAATTTTTGTCTAATCAAATTGTTACTCTTGTATTTATTACTGGTTATCAGTGAAAGAAAATACATATTTTTAGTTTTAAACGTTGTTAAACTCTTCATTAAAGACATTTTTAATGATAACTTAAGCTTTAGAAACATTAAATGGACAAACACTCAAACCTTTTCTGTCTTTAGAGAAGATCAGAGGAAGCTAAACATTTAGCTTTGAGCTAAATAATTAGTTAGTAAACTCAATATTTAGTGTAATTGCTAAGTAAATATTTTAATGGCAAGCATAAATGTTTAATTATCTGTCAAAATTTGTCATTGTTTTGCATTTATTGACCATTTTTTGGAAACGTTTGTGTGTCTGTTGTTGTGCAAACGTGAAGAATGAACCAAAAACTCAGAGGAACTGGAAAACCAAAAATCCTTAACGTCTGAAGAACTTCTTCACACCGAGTTGCAGATTATTGTAGCTTGAAGATTGAAAAAATTGTCAGACAAAACGTTTTTTGGTGAATATTAGATGCAAATTTAGGTCTAAAATAACAGAAAAAAGGGAAAACAATCTTAATTTTACAGGTTTTAAATAAAAGGTTTTACAAAACAATGTGAGAACAGTGAGAGTGAATGTGTTGTGTACAAATGTTTATGTGTGTCAGGAAGCGGTCCCTGTGTACCAGGCACGTGCAGAAGGGGGGAGCGGAGGGGCTGGAGCCCTGATTTAAAAATAAAAAATCAGCAAGAGTTCTGAGCTGTGTGCAGCTGCAACTCATTCTCTCTCTCTGCAGCCGCAGGGGTCGAGCTTTCTGCACCTGTGCAGAAACGGCTCCATGTTGTGGTACATTTGAGAATTACAACACAGTAAAGTGCCGTGAGGGTCATTCTCTGGATTCACAGCACTTTGTGTCTCACAGGTTTATCTCAAAGATTTTCATGTAATGCAAACCACATTTTTTGAGAAAATCAACAAATGGAAATTGCGTTACGTCACCGTAGCAGCGCCAGGTTGGCTAACGCTAGCTAGATAGCATGTTTTCTCTGTTACACCCAGGACTGTATGTTGAGACGTTTACTCCAGACACGCACCATACATGCACGCACACTCAACAACGGACACAAAGATTCTGCACAAAAGCCTTTTGTTTCATACGGACACTTTCTGTAGAAACGAAACTTAACTTTAGCTCATCGTCTGACCACTAGGCAGTGACGTAACACACCAGCAGACCAGGAGGCGGACTTTAGGATATAAGCAAGGTGTCTTCCGTGTTTGAGCAGATGCTGTATAGATTCGGGCCTTTACACTTGACATCCACATAAGCCTGTAAGGGTAAGCGTCTCTTTCTTTTTAGCGCTAAAAAGAATAAAATAAGTAAACTCTGATTGTTCTGTGTTGGCTGATTTCCTGTTCGTGTGCTCACACGTTTTGGGTCCGTCGAGTTTAAATCACGACACTAGCTAACTGTGTTAACTTGTCTGCATGCCGGCATCTAGCGCTAGCTAGGGTGTTTGTGTTTTGTGTTGCTTTATATCACCGTAACGGCAATGTAATAGCTATTAAAATAGCTATATGTCTATGAAAAAAATTACCAATATATGTGTAACCTGTATATTCAGGTATCTTTTTGTTTTCATTTTGAACAAAGGCTTTCTCCAAAACTACTTTACAAAAATTCTAATTGTTCCAGCAGATTATGAACCTGTACAGAATATAACGTTACTGATATGCTGCCTTTAAAAGTGTTAAATTGGAGCAATTGGAAGTTGTTCTGGAGTTCAGCTCATCTCTTTCACCTTTCTTTTTGGCATGTTGACTAATTTAACCCAGTCCTATTTCTTTTATTCTGTTTGTTTGTTCTTTCTTCCATTTTGTTCTTTGTTTATCTTTTCTTCCTATTGTCCTCTTAGCATGTAACTATAGCATGTAGACTGATCCAACCTTTATTTATGAAGAAAAAGAAAAACAAAACACTGGCCGCACAGTGGCACCTGTTGTAGCCTTGCCTGTTTGTTCTGTGTTGCTTATTACTTTAATGTAATATTATTATTTTAATAATATTAAAGAATGTGTCATCATTTTTCAGACGTGAGACAAATAAATAAACCACTAAGTACATGAGTAAATTAAGTGAAAGGACAAAGAGAAAACATATTTAAAACATGTACTGTATGCAAGCATCAAAAGTCAAGATTCGGAGACAAAAGAGAACATCAGATTTTGATTAATACATTTTTATTTTAGCTCTTATACAGCCCACTCTGGACAACCTCTATAATCATGGCAAAAAAACATTATTGGACACATGACCATTGTTTTCTTGAGTTCAGTTACTGCTGACATGCAAAATTGGTGTACTGATCGACCATTTCCTCAATGCCCATGCAGGTAGGCCGATGTTCATCGGTCTGGCACTCTGCTTCTGAGGGCCAGTACTCGATCCAGGTCCTCTCCCCCAGCACATACTGGTACCTAAGAGGAGCAGGGACACACACACACATGAAAAGTCAAAGTAAGTATATTTTCTGCATCCAGATCAAAAGCTAAATAAACTTCATATTATTTAATAATTTAGATGCAACATCATGCCAGCTCGTTAATGGCAACAAGGAGCTTATGGTGTCTCTGCAACATGCTAAGGGTCATTTGTGTGTCCCTAAGTGTGGGTCAATGTTCACACACTCTAGGATGAGAGTGGGATAACATGTAAAGTTGTGTAATTCTTTTTGACAAAAATTATAAATTTTAAGTTGTATCCTCAGTAAACCCTTAAAGAAAACCTTTCAAATTGAACATTATTAACTCAAACTTCCCAATGACGTTCAGGAGATTTCTTATGTTTAGTTCTCTGACCAGAACGTTGGCTTTTAATGAGCAGTGATGATTTTAAATGACCCCCTTGCATGAGCAACAACTTACCCTTGCTTCTGGTCGTCTCTGTGAATGTCTTTGGATGATCCCATGATGAGGTAAGTTTTGCCCTTTTCCAGACTTAAAGCATCTCTGCAGTGCTGATAACTGAAGAATGAGCGCAGCTTACCAACAGAACCAACATCAGTGCTTCCTGTGGTCAAAGTGTAGAACAAGAAGACAAAAAAAGTGAGGACCTTCAGGTCACTGAAGGACTTGATACAAAACAACTCAAAAATCAAAGTCATAGCTCTTCAAAGAGTTCATTACCCACCTTCTTTAATAACTTGCAATATGGTCATTATGTACGAGTCTGTAGCCACCTCAAAGTCAGTATTTTCCACCCTAGCTTTGTACGCTGTGGGCAGACAATGTACAGGTTTGAGATCTCTTCATCTTGCATTGCTCTAACTAAAAAAGTCTGTTTTCTTTTGTTAGACATTTTCATGCTTGCCGTTTCTTACCAAACTCTATCTTGCTGGTCTCCGTGCTCTCGCAGATCTTAACTGTGCGCTCGTCGTTGCTAATTTGACCCTTTTTCTGCATACTGCAGTTCTCTAAAAAGTGATACAAAAAGAGATTCTGTTCATGTACGTATGTTTGCAGATCTATGAACAAGTGACATGTTAAAGAGGACTACTAATAAAAATGAAGGCATCTATAAAGCAGAAGTAATGTAATTAAATAATTTACCGTGCCTAGCAAAACTATGGAGATTGTGAAAATGTCCAAGCTTTTTATTCAAATTTATGGAATGAACCAACACAAAGTAGTGAAAAACTGCAAAGTGGAAATATTTTACACATGGTTTACACAATTATGACAACCCTCAATAGCAGGCTCGGGATATTCAATATTTTGTGTCTATGACAAAGAAAAGCTTTTCTGCAGATTGAAGCTTCAAAGTGGAGATGGTGTGTGCAGGACGATGTGCAACATTAATTTTCTCCCACACAAAGATTTTTGCATGCACACAGGCCAAAATCTTCCATTTTTTCTCATCTAACAAGAACCTCTTCATCAACATATCTCCTAAGTTTCCTACGTGGATTACGGCAAACGGAAAATGGGAATCTTTTGGCTTTCTTTCAGCAGTGACTTTTATGTTGCATTCTTCATTGAAGGTCAGGTAGTTAATGACTTATAATCATAAGAACAGATTCTGCCATGTGAGATGCGAATCTGCACAGCTTCTCCAGAGGAACCATAACCTAACTGTCAGCATTCTTAGTGCTTTTTTGTCATCAATAATGTTTGGTCTTTGCTATTACTTCACTAATATCCTGGGTCTGACTTCTTCATAGACCATAGGAATAAAAATAACAGTGTCTTTTATTTATGGGTAATTAAAAAAAGGGGGCCAAATACAGTTGCCCTGCGACAGACTGGCGACGTGTCCTTGGTGAACCCCGCCTCTCGCCCGGAACGTAGCTGGAGATAGGCACCAGCACCCCTCCCGACCCCATTAGGGACAAAGGGTGAACAGAAAATGGATGGATGGGCCAAATACACATGCCGGCCACACTTTTCAGATATAAATATTTTAAAATCAACTAATTGACTCTTCTTCTTCCACTTCACAAACTTGCATTGCTTTGTGTCGATGTGTAACAAAATTTGATACAGTAAGGTGTGGCTTTTACATGAAAAAGGACGATTTTGCTATGACACTACCTACAATCCTCATGCAAACTATTCTTGCTTACCTTCTGCACAGGTGCAGTCATTATCTCTACAGAGCCGGAGCAGTTGTCCTCCTTTCCTCTCCGGATGGTAGAATTTCACACACGGTGTTTCTGAAATAGAAGACAACCCCCCACCCCCACATATTTAAAACAAATCTATTCTTAGAATAAAATAGAATAAAGTAGACATATCCTTTATTGTCCCACAATAGAGATTTTCTGACACAGCAGCAAGTTAGGTGAGTGGGAACGTGCATATTTATGTAAATTTAAAGCGTCAGAAAAATAATTTTGTAGAGGAAAACTCAGATTACAAGAAATGCGCAGCTGAGTTGGTTAAGATAAAAAAAAAAAAAACTATAGCCCATCCCTTTAAAAACTTACGGTCATAGTACTCATAGACAGACACGGCTGCTGGTTGTAAGACGCCAACTTTTAATTTTTGTTGGATCCTAAAGCTGATCTCCTCTGGTCGTGTGTGTGAAACCTAGTGAGAGATTTCAAAATAAGAGAGGAACACCAACATGTAGTAAAGAAAACAAAACGAGAGAAGGTTGAATTATTACCTTGTCCAGATAGATGACGAGTGAGCCTCTTTCGGACAGAACTGTGTTCATCTCATACCTTGCAATGGTGCGGGCGCGTCCTTTAGACAACTGCACACACAAATAAACACGTGGCCTGATTCATCTTTTAACCCTAAGTATAAATTATAAAATGCCAAACTCTGATTTGTAGTTCAAATATAAAATAAGTTAAAAATATGCTTAAATCAGCTTAAACATTTTCTGTTTTGGTTATGAACAAAATTCAATAGATTTGCTACGTGCTATAATGATGAGAGAGATTTCTTTTGGAGAATTGTTTTTAAAGCTTTTGGTAGCGCTTGAATTGAAGGGGTGTGCATAAGACAGACATAGCACAGTCATAAACATAATATAGCACCTGTTATGAACATGAAGGAGTCTTCATGAAAGGTTATGACTGTTGTCATGAAGTGTCATTCTGTAAATAATGACGCTTTTAATGCAAAGTTGAAACTTTTAATGGACTTTTAATGTGAGTTTTGGCAGAACTTTGTATTAAAAGTGACATTATTCACAGAATAATGCGAAATTTCTAATTTTAATGGACTTTCAAGGCAACTTTTAGTGTAACTTTGAATTAAAAATGCCATTATTTACCAAATGACACTTTTCATGAAAACAGTCATAAACATTCATGAAGACTCTGTCATGTTCATAACTGGTGCTATGTCATGTTCATGATGGTATCATGTCAGTCTTATGTTGAAAAACTGAAAGCAACATCTCAAGACATCAGCCAGGAAGTTAAAACATGGGGACAAATGAGTCTCCTATAAACACAGTAACCCAACTTATACTCCCAAGTTAGTTTAAAAAAATGGTTTTAGAATAACAAAGTTAATGTTTCAGAGTACGCATGACAACAATTCTCACATCATTCTGGCATTTAGCAAACAGAAATAATTTGGATATCCAAAACGGACCTAAAACAGGAAAAGCTTAGACTGCTTTAGTGTGAGAAATAATAAAAAAAGTGGCATTGTTTTATACAGTGTATGTTAAAAGTCTGGATTCGGCCGTGGGTTTCTCATTCGAACTCTTACCGCGTCCAGGTCCTTTGTGTCAACAGTGAAGCCGGTGAGCAGGCCGATGTCTAGGATGGTCATTTTTGCGTCACTTTTCTTGTCCAAATACCTTTGTGCAAAACGTTAAGAGCAACTTTTAATAAATTCACAGAAACTTTTTTAACACGAGCTGAAGTGTGGCATACTGTACTTACAGAACATCGATCCTAAGCATGTATATCTTGCTATCGCCTGCGTCTTTTTCTGAAGAAGCAAATTCAATCCATATAAAGTATGCATTTTATTTTTTTTAAACAAATCACATGAACGGAGAATAACAAAAACAGAACAAATGAATACCAAATTACCTGGGATTAGATGCACAGAGAGATTAAACTTCTTGCAGTCACTTTCCTTTTCTTTAGGAATGGCATAATAAAGCGAAACCATCTGTAACATCAAGAACATGTAGGATTAATGTGTTGTGATGTTACAACAAGATATTATTTGTCCAAATTTTGGACTTTATGCACACAAAAAAACTTGATGAAAAATGTAACTATTTTATAGAATTCATTTGACCTACAATCATGTTTTAGGTTATCCACAATTCCTAGTAGAAAATATAGATTTTGCCTGGCCAACATTAAACTGTGTACATTTGTTTCATTTAGACCACACAATGTCCTCTTCATGTTTCAGCTAAAAGAAAAAATCTGTGAAAATCTGTAATCCAACCTTAATCTGAATGAATTAAATGAAAGCTTACTTTTTAGATGCGTTTCTGTTTCTAAACTGTGAACAGCATCTAGCAATTCATGAGCACTTGAAATTATGTGCCCATATCTTTTTGAAAATTACGAGTTAAAATTTTTCACATCAAGCACTCTAATGTGTTTTTATATATGTAATCATGAATGAAATACAAATTATATATATATATATATATATATATATATATATATGTAAAACATAAAAAACAATTACTTTTCAGACAAATGTGCATGTCACCAAAACTTCCTAAGCTAAACATTGTTTTGTAAAAATGTTCCCTATTTATCTATATGACAACCAATTTGATATAAAACCTATTTTAAAAAGAAAGTCTTCATAATTTGTCATTATTGCTAATAGATATTTTTTAAAGCAACAAATGCATCAGAGTCTTAATGCATCCGAATGACAGAGTTAATCTGTTGTGTCTGAAAGTTTTCCAACTTAGTCTTATGGTCCACAGTTTTTATACTGCTAAAAAAAAACATCTGGAGTTTTAAAAAAAGTTACTTACTTTCACTGTTGCTTCTCCCGTTCCTGTGGCAGTAACTTTCACATTTTGGTTGATGTCATTAAGCTGTCAAAATTTGAATTTGTAATTTAGGAAATAGCAAATCACAAAAAAAACCTCAAAGTGTTGTGAAGGTTTAAAAAAAAGGAGGTTCTGATCTCACTTTAGATGTTCTTGTGGTGAACTGATTTTCTCTGTTAAAGTTGAACTTGTCAGGGTTTGATCTGCCCGGCAACAAGATGTCAACATTTAGGTCGTATTCTGGTTCTTTAGCTTTGGTCCAGTACTCAGATACGGCCTGGTACACGATAATAGTGGCCTGGGAAGAAAGAAAAATTACAAATGACAGAAGAATTAAGAAAAACTCCAGTTTAACTAGGGAGAGTGATATTTCCAGAAGTTTAAAGTTACCTGTGTTGATCCGTAGCCTCCACCCACAAACTGTTGTTGGTTAAACCATCTAACAATAGGCCGTGCTTCTTCAAAGCGCTATAGTGAAAGAAAAGGAGATGATTTGAGCCTGCTAATGTATGTGTAGTACTTGTACTTATATTCTGTCCGCCAACAATCAGAACAATTCTGCACATAATTTCAATGCCCTCTCTCCCCGGGTTATTTTCTAAATTCATGCACTGAACTCACAAAGAAGGTTGTGCTAAATTTATTTAATATATATATTTTTTATTTATTTAGAACGTGATAAAGGCATAAAAACACACAAATGAACATGGAATGCAAAAGACACGTACTTTTGTACCACAATAACCTCTTCATGCTCAAAAAGGAGTAGGAAGAAGTAAGAACTTATGAAGTCCTACCCCATAAACTCATACCATATTTTCAGATGGACCCTCATTATTAAATTAAATTAAAAAGCATAAGTTAATTAATTTTCTATTTTATATGGGTTTATACATGCCTAAATATATGCATCCATACATCCATACCCACACATGCGTTAGCCTCACATATACACATTAGTGCTAACGCTCAGATCAGCCTCTTTCCCTTCAACTATTTCAAACAGCATATCTCTGCTTATTCAGCTCAACAAACAGCTCCCTCACTCTACAGTCCTGAACATATCTGTATGAAGTGTTTGCCCCAAATTGTAAAAACCTTTTGATTTTAAGTTTTAAATGGCAGAAATTCACTTTTGAGCGTGCTATATATTTAGCATTACTTCCCCTAAAGCATTTACAGCCTGAAACCTGTAAATTGAGTCCACCAAGTGATAAGAAACTCTGCACAAACAACTAGAAGGAACAAAAAAAGATGTTAAAACAAACCTGTGAATTTCTTCAACAGACGTTCGAAACTTTGTCTTTCAAAGTCACAATGAACAAATAACAATGGCTCTATATTTATGGAACAGTTTCTCACCAGAGCTTTGACCAGAGCCAAGAGAGCATAAGCTGTCGCCTCTTGTGTGAATGTCTTTTTTCCCGGTACAGGCCAGTGGTTTAACTCTAAAAAAGAGAAACTTGTGTTTTGTAAAAATATAAAATATTTCTGACACAGCTTATAAACTGCAATTTCCATAAGATGTGTAGTGCAAATACCAGGAGAAGCAAACTTGTAGAGGATTTCCCGGTTAAGTTTGTTTTCATTGGCCAGGGCGTATGATGTAATGGCGACGGCATAAGGGTTGGCGAGGTTGGGGAGACGTCTCTCAAGGTAGGTGACTGCTTTTTCTATGCTGGATGGAAGACTCTAGGTAAATGAAAAGGAGAACATGGGAATGTAATGGTTTGTTGGGAACATCAGTGTGAAAGCATAAACCCCCACTAACGTCACAGAGTTGATTTCTCACAAGAATTCTTTTGACAAGGTCGAGGTACTCACATTTACAGTTGCTCCGCATATTGGGCGCGTTTCCTGCATGGCAATCAGGCAGAAGGCCGTCATGGAGGCATCTGAGTCTCCGCCAAGCACATCGCCCTGAACAAGCACAAAAGCAAACACCAACATGTCAGGTAAAATAGTCCCTCCTCGTCAATAGTCCAAGGAAGAAAACAAGGGGTTTTGTTTTAGATGAGGATCATAAGTTTCAGAAAATTTTAATGGAGGAAATTAACTTATCACATGAACTAAAGGAATTTGAATTTATTTTTTGTAACAAAGCTTCATAATATGATGATTAATTTTCTTGAATAGGATGATTAATTAAAAACAAAAAAAGAAAACAAAACAACAACAGAAAAAACCAACAAAAAAGCAAGACATAGGTTAGAATATTGAACAATCGATTCTTTAAACTAACAATGGCCTCAGTCAAGCTCGAGAGAAATGTATCCAACAGCCTGGCACCTCTTTCTCATGCTTGCCACCAGTTTGGTCACACACTGCTGTGGGACGGCAGCAACAGAAATCAACTCCTTCCAGGATGATCGGGGAGATTTTTTTTTTTACCAAGAAGCAAAAAATATCTAACACAAATGTACTGTACTTATTGTGTACATTTATATATAGTGTATGTAGTGGTGTACTAACCTGCATCTCTCCATGGTGTACATTTCCAACTTCTCTAAACATGCCATCAGGTTGCTGAGCGTTGAGGATCAGATACTTCACAGCACCACAGATGTGATCATTTTGCACTGCTATCAAGTTGTAAGCTAAAGAAAACACCTTGGTCACATAAGCTGTCAGCCTTGTGGGGAAGAAAAAATGAATAGTTTAGTTATTCAAGCTGCATATAGAATAAATACTGAGAAGCGAGGTATTGTCTCCAAAATATACAATTGATCCTTGAATGCCTTACCAGGTGCTACTTCCATGACTAGCCCACACAGCAAATGAGCCATCGCCTTTACGATACGCTAGCTCGTTGTTGTATCCTAAACAGATAGTAAATTGTTACTTTATTCACAAATACCCTCACATTTATTTAGTCAACAATCAAAAGAGCACACATTTTAATATGTTAAATCCATTTCTGTTTACATTTAAATGATCTTACCAGTTTTTATGTGCTGAATAGCCTCATTACGTCTGTTCAAACCAACAGCCTCCCACTGATTGGTTTTGTCCAAATATGTGGTTGCAATGACTGGCAAAGTCATGTGGATCATGTTCTGCTCTCCGCAGCCTGAGGGCTGGTAGATCAGAGTACCCATGGATCTGCCACTAATGGCATTCTCTACAAGTCCAGAAACCTGTTCTCTGCCTGTACACACAAAATAAAATCGGTAAATTGACATAGAATAGTCAATTTTCTAGCAGCTGTGTCTGTATAATTCATGTGGGTGTGTAACAGTCACAGAAACTCACCAGTCACAGAAACTTGTGTGCTGGTTGGTGCGTTTGGAACCAAATCTTTCCTGGGAATATTGCTGTTCATGGTTTCCACTTGTGCTCCACCTGAAAGTAGAGAAGTACATGGAATCAGTTAGGAAACATATTCCCACTATACATCAGTGAAAATGTTAAAGGATTGCTAATGTGTGAGCATACCCTGGCCTTTTTTAGCTGGATCTAGAGCTACAATCTGGGCAGTTTTAACCAGAACGCCTTCAGGCTGGGAAAAGATAGAACAAATATTAGAAACAGAAATGTATTGAACAGTCCTGGTAGGTCAAAGCAAAACAAGAAAAAAAAACACACACACATAAATATTGAACAGATAAGTATTTGGTTTTAGAGTAGGGCTGTAACGATTCGAGTACCTTGATTATTAAAATTCCTCGAGGAAAATTTATCTGCCTCGAAGATTTGTAAAATTATGTTTTATTATTTAGCGCACCGCGTTCTGGCCGGATCATTATTTGTGTTGGGCAGCGCGCTCACTTCCACCTATGAGTTGTTGTTATGTGCCAGCAGCATAATGGCAAAGTCTCCAGGTTTTTGAGAGAGAGAGACAGAGAGAGCAAGAGAGAGAGACAGAGAGAAACAGAGAAAGAGAGAGAGTTAGAGTTGGGGTTTCTCAGTTTACCCTTGTGTCCCCTTGCTGTCCAACACAAATGCTAATAGATTTACTTCTTTTGGTCCAAATGAGAATGGTGACCAGGCTGGGATGTACCCTGTTAACTGTGAAAGACTCTTTGCCTCTCTTACCACAACGCGCAGCATCTTCATAACTCCGTCATTAAGGGATGAGTCCTTGACAGCTGCCTTGACCTCGATGCTACGCTGTCCTTCCTTCATTGGAATAATGATGAATGGTACAGATCGTGTAGTTTCGCGTCCAACTCTGACCTCCTGCCGGTGCTTCCCACGCTTGGAGGCTACGCTGCACACGCTCTCTTCCTCAATCAGTTCCACACGAACCTTGAGGACAGGATAAAGATGGAGAAAAGCAATGAAATGTAATTAACTAAAAAGCTTATATCTAATATAGAGTTAGCGTGCATAAAAGATTTCTAACTTCCATTTGTCTATAAAACTGAAATTTTTTTGTCTATGTAGCTGGATCCTTTCTGCGTTGTGCTGGCTACATTTATATACACTTATGCATAGATCTGTTGTTAATAATGCTAAAGTTCTTATTTGGTAATTAAAGACAAGCTTTGTTGTGCAATATTTCATAGACACGCTTCATTCTCATAAGAATTGAATAAAATTTTTGTTGTCTTTTTATGATTTACAGCAGAGTTAGATCAGGTTTAAAAAATTTAGCTGGGCCCAACCCATCTGACCCGACTAATTAACATGAATTATAGACCTGAGCCCTAAGTAAATTCAACTGCTTTCATTTTTAGACCATCATTTGAGTAAGCAATATAATTTTTGTCATTTATAGTTTTTGTTTTTAATATTTCCAGTTCGATTGTGAGCCTCGTGACCAGTGAGTCAAGTGCAAATCATCTGGGATGTGTGACTGATAGGAGCGGAGCAGGGTGGGGCCACATGCACAGTTACTGTGCAGAGTGAATTTGTGATCTAATGAACCTCTGATCCTTAGTTTCTTTTTCGCCTAAACAGAGAATCGACTCCTCTATTTAGACTACAATAAGAAGATTATTATTTCTTGAATGGTTTTGTCTGTGCCGTATGTATTGCAGGCTTATTAAAGAAGCCCGACCAGACCATCAAACAAATAATTTTGGCCTGACCCAGCCCCAAATTTGTAAACTCTAACTTACGGTTATTTCTTCTGGGCTGTAGTTATGAAGGATCGCTTTAATTTCAAGCTGCTCCCCTCGGACGGCAGAATAAGGCAGCCGGAGATCAATGAAAAATTCCTTACGGACAATAACTTCCAATGGCTTGCCCACACAGATACCTTACAGACGAAACAAATAAAAATGTGAGACACCAAAAGCGAGCAGAAATGTAGATATTGGGAAAATTCTAAAGTTGAGCTGCAGAAGCCTCACCAAGTGTTCGAGACAGACTGACGCCGGTGAACTCCCAGGTCGTGATTGAGTCTTGCAGAGGAACATTTCTCTCCACAGACATGGCCTGACTAAAACACAGAACGGTGGAAGGAGATATCAAGGTTGAGCATATAAAATTGTTACCAAATTGTCCTTTTATAGAATACTAGATCTGTACAAGTTTCAAATGGCTCACCAGTTTTGGGCATTGGCAGGGCAACGAGGAAGCTGGATATCTATCCACAGCCAACTTTCGGGGAACTTGGTTCGAGAAACAATTTCATTGCTGTCCAAGTAGCTGTCATCGGACTCACCTAAAGTGTTGTTGCACATGGGATCATTAATGTTTCTTTTAGGAAAGAAAGAGTACTGTTCCCCACCAATTGGTTCCCAGTTCTTACTGCGAGCTAATATGAAGTTTTCCTCTCTCTTTTCAGACAGCTGCGTATTCATCGTAGTACAACACTGCAGGAAGGCATCAGCACAGGCTTGACCATCCACAATGTACGCCTTGCGCTCCTCGCAGGTGTATGAAAGTGGGACTTCCTTCATGCCGTCCAAACAACAGTCTCTCTCCAGCTCACTATTAAACTGACTCACTGTGAAAAACAAAGAAAGGCTATGTGTTAAAAAAGGCAGCATACATGTAAAAACAGGGCAGTTTGAACAAATAAATCTAACTTGGAAAGACATAACACTGTGGCAGCTTAATAAATGACACAATTGCTAGGATCTGTATTTTTCTCTGTGTTTATTTAGAGTTTTCTGTGTCCCTGAGTCTCCTGTTGTCCTGTCTTCCCCTTGATTGTTTCCCAGGTGTGTCTCGTTCCCTGATTTCCTCCTGTGTATTTGATGTCACCTGTGTCTCTGCGTCTCTGTTGCGTCCTAGTCGTTAGTAGTCTGTGCGTGCTGTCTCTGTCCTCATGTCCATTCGTATAGCTAGTGCTACCTGTGTTGAGCCCTGGTCTCCGCTCTGCAGTGCTGCCTGGTTTTGGACTCTGTGTTGGCTTTTTTCATCATTAAACCACCATTATTCATCTAACCTGGTTCCATCGCGTCTGCCTCACCACTCATCCACACCAATTCATGACAGCAATATTTCGTTATTGATTGGCTAAAAACTGTTTCTTACGTAGCGTAGTTCTAACTTCCATGATAGTTGTGGCTCTTTTCCGTTTGGCGCTTGCCTTGCAGCCCTTTTCTGAAACAGAACACAAACCACATCTTTACAAGACCTACATATACATATATATGCAATAAAAACATATATTTCAAAGACATTGACAGGACATTAATTGGTTATATAATAAAAAACTACATTTAGCCTTGATGAAACCTGAAAAGGCCCTTATGTCCAAGTAGAATACGAAGGAGTAAGCCACCTATTAAGTTGTCAATGGATGTAACAATATTATATTAGTAATATTTAAATGCAGCTCTGGTAATGCTTACTGAATAAATGTACTGAAAGGTTTTACTAAGTTCTAACTGGAAATTAATTAGAGGTTGACTTTTTCATTTTAGCGAGACTGTGCTTCTGCAATAAAAAATTGATATATTTCAAGCTCTTTCACAAATCTTTACCATGTGTGTCTATAAACATGCCTGACACTGTATAGTTTAAGGCAGCTGCACTTTGTATATCTGTTTTATTCTTAAACGGAATCAAATTTAACTTCATTCAAATTGGTTGAAATTAAGTCACCTTGTCTGTAGGCAGTTCCTGAAGCGGTGCTCGACTCAAACACCAGCCCAGCATCAAAGAACACGTTCATACTGTTGCTCCCACCACCTGGTGTGCAGCCTATGTCATGATGCTCTACCTCGTCCCACACCTGCAGGGTAGAGAAGTGAACCAACCAGGCTTATGGTTAAAGAAAACCAGACATACACAGTCAATTTCTAGATTTTCAGATACTGTGAGATGTACCTTTTTCTGGGTGAGACGGTGCTTGTTGTTCAGAACGTAGACGCCTTTGTCAACTGCGACGAGTCCCACTGTGGCCCCTGGATCTCCTGTGACTTTCAGAGTGAACATCTTGCGAGGCTCATAGGATGGAAGCGGTCTCTTTGATTCCAAGGTCAACTACATGGGAAGGAAATAAGACAAAATATTTCCAAACATCTACATACCAAGGGTTTGCCCAGGTTTGACTCACAGAGTCGGTGGTCTTACCGAGCCCATGCACGAGTCTTTCACATCCACCCAAACAGAGTCCGACACCACTTCATTATCGGTTGAGTGGTAGTAGGCTATGATGCGGAATGAGGGCAACATCTCTTTGGTGATGGGAAGAATTAGGGAAATTAGAGCTTGGCCTCTTGTTCTGTAGCGATCAGATTTCAGCAGCTGGCCTCTGCTTAAGACCTAGGGTTGACAGAAAAACACATTAATAGAAATCCAACGTATACTGACGAACTAAGAGAGGTGTAAATCATCCCTCACCAGGTATGTGATGTCCTTTTCCTGTGGTGGTTTATTGAGGTTGAGGTTTATTTTCAGGTTGTCTCCTACTTTCACCTCGGCGGTGTCTATGCCTGCATTGGAAAGTTCCCAAAAGTGTTAAGGCCTAACACATCATGCTGATAACATTCACAGTTCTTCTCCATAGTTTACCGGTTCTTTCATGACTGTGGGCACTGTTGTGATTCTGGAGTATGACTTACCTATGTGGATGTAAGTCTTGCTATTGGTGGTATAAGGTAAAGCATCCATCTCAGCTGATGCTTGTCTGTCGGGTGTAAGATCAGGTTTTTCTGTTTTTGCCTGCAGTCCAAAGAAACACATGCTTTTCAAGATTAAAAATCGGGGCATTATCATTTTCTAAAATTTACATTCCAGTTTTGTTGGTTCTCTTGGTTAGTTAAACCTTCTGTAGTCAACAATAAATTGAATTGTATTACATTGCCTCATACTGTATTGTTTTGTACTTTCTCTCTGATTGGCAGTTTTAGCTTGTAGCAGTTGGATTGGCTTTGAACTGAAATGTTACATTGTTTTACTCACAGAAGTGTTACCATCGCCATTTAATGTAGTTTCCCATTATGTATTTATTTATATTATGTTTTGCATGTGGGGAGGTGTGCTGGGTCGGGTGAGGATCCCATGATAACTGCTTGCAGTTCTAGCATTATTTTTATTCTTTCAGCAATTTCTTGACATCTGAATTTTCACTAGGCTGCTGCTTACCATGATTCTGAGTCTAGAATCCGTTGCTGCTGTATTGATGGTAAGCCTTGCCATCCCATTTGATGCTGTGGACCCCCTCACATTTCCAGGAGTGATCACCACTGGGATACCTTCTGCTGGACTGTCATCAGGATTTACCACTTCAACCTGCCATTCAACGTAGGAAAATGCATCAGTTTCTGAATATCACATCACGTTTCATGAAAAATCGTACATCATTAGATTAATTCATCGTGAAGAACATATTACAATTTGAATAGTATAGTATAGTATAGTAATAAGGGTGCAGTGTTAAAAATGCCTCTTACTTAAGATAAGTTACTATTCAGGGGTCATTTTCTAAAGTTTAGGGTTATTAGTTGATAACATTTTGACAGTAAAAGCAGAAAACATTTGGTTCTATACCGCAACATCGAAGGACATTCCTGGTTTGAAAAATTTGGGGGTTCTTGTGAAAATGATTTTGTAGGGTGACGTGACGATCTGGATGCCTCTGAACTCTGCTTCCACCATTTCACTGCCTAGATAAAAAAAACCCCAAAAAAACAAATAAATGGACAGAATAGTGCTGCTTCATTTCCTATTGCTTTATCAAATAAAAGACAACCAAATGATAAAAATCTTCCTTTGATCTGAGAAACATGCACGATTCTTCATCTCATCAGATCAAGATAAACATCTTTAAATATATATGAAATGATCAAATCAGAGTTTGCTTCTCCTTTTTGAAATGAAGTTGACTTGAAAACTTTTTTTAGCCAATGAGCATTACTCAAGATCAAAACTGCCTAACATGAAAAAACGCAGTCGCTGTTACTCACCGCTGTCTGTCAGCACACTGGCTGACACAAAGATGGCTTTTCCCACAAGAGCGTTAATATTCGGGAAAGTTTGAGTGATCTGATCCCGTTTCAGTCTGACCTGAGCTTCTCCATTTGTAACCTGTGATCCAAGAGACCCAGGTTAAGTTCTGCCTGGCTTTTTGCTTGCATGAAATGTATATTTAATGAAGAACTGAAAAAGAAGAGAGCTCACCTCGACTCGTGTGAGAGAGTGTGGGAGGCTTTTTTTGTCCTTGTCTTCCATTACGCCAAAAACCACAAAGGCACTCCCATGAACCTCCTTTCCAAACAAATACCTACGCATAAAAAAGTCACTCTTAAAGCCATACTGTAAGAACAAAACAATAATATAATAACAACCCTATTTATTTCATTTTTGAACTAATGAAAATCTTTCACGTACGTAGCTTTGATGTTGACGACAAGTTCTGGACTGTCCACATAGAAGAAAGGGACCACAGGCTGCAGCTTTACCTCGAAACTGGGAAGCACTGCCAGAGGAAAACATTTTTGAAAATATTTTTCTACCAGATGAAAACTTAGTTAATTACAAATTTACATATGTGAAAACATCGTATTTACCATATTCTTTGACCTCAAACGTAGCGTTATATTTCTGCTGTGGGTTGCTCTTGAACTTTGCCACCACCTGCCACAGTCCGGGGCTGAGGAACACACACACACACACACACATGATTTACAGCAATCAGTTGAGAAGAATGAAATATGAACACTAAAATTACTTATCAATTATTGAACTCGAATAAAATGAAAATTCCATTATTTGCTCCACAGCTTATTTTTATCCAGAAAAATGTACAAAGGAAGCCAGGTAAAATTAACATATTATTCACTTTTAGCCATAAAAATAATAGCAAAAAAAGAGAGATTGTGTTCAGTTTGTTAGCAAAAATCCAAAGCATTATAACAAAATGTTTCAATGCGTTTCCTGAACCAAAAACCTTATTTCCTTTTTGTGTGTAAATAAAATTCGTATAGATCTTGACTATTTAACAGTAATTATTTAGTTAAATATGGCATATGAATGTCATTCAGTTACTTAAAACAAGTTTTAGTCTTCAAAATGGAATACCTGACAATGTCAGCAAGCTGGTAATCTCCAGAGAACATGCCACCAGCAAGAGCAACTGGGTCAAGAGGGATGATGATGTCCTCAGGCGTCTAACCAAAAAAAAAAAGAAAAACTGCTTTTAAAAGTCAACCATTCACTCATTGACTGACTGGTCTGTAAGTAAATATGTGCCACCAGGACACCAATGTTGGAGACACATATTTACTTCCATAGAGTGGGTTCAACAAATGATCTTAGCTTATTTGTGCATCTCCCACTTTTCACCACCAGGGGGCAGCATGATTCAAATGTGAAATTGAGTCACTAATGGGATTTGAATGAGGGAACACAATACCACAATTTCAATGTCGACAGAGGCATCGACTTGGTTCTGATCGTTTCTTTCCACAGGCTCCATCTGAGGCGTCAAGGCAAACAGCCTGTAATAAACTGACATGGAGAGAAGAAAGTCCTTTTTACTTCTCCAGACCCTTTACATTTCAAGTCATGTCCAATACTTGATCAAATATGTTACAGACATTTTCACAGCAGGCAATAAAAATGATCATCTCTAAATATTTCTGGTTTTACTTTGTAATTTGTAAAATAAAACAAGGACCCTTGGGCTATCATTGTGAGCCATTTTGTTTTTGTTTCCTTTCTTTTATTTCATTCAATGATGATTGAATTGATTGATTGGTTTTCAGTTTGAACTTCTGATGTTGTTTCCATTCTTGCTTTATTAGCAGGGAGGGAGAAAAAAAACTATCTCCAGAGATATAATTTTTTATGTATTTCACAATTCAAAACTATTTTAGGCTTTTAGATGCTATAAACATCTTTCTAGAAACAATTGAAATGTTTTATTTTTATGTTGGAATTAAGATTGCTATTAAAAGTCTTATTCAAATGTAAAACCATTTGGATAATGGTCATCCAAAGTAAAAAAAAAAACAACTGTTTTTAATCTGCTTTCATTGTAATGTATTTCATTGTAAGGTTGTAAAGCTTAATTTTAATACCCCAAGCATATCGGAAATTTGCTCCTGTTTTGCTTTGCACTCACCTTTGCTGTTGGGCGTATAGAGCGTCTTGTCCGTCTGTATGAAGATGTACCCAGACTGGAAGGACACCAGGACAACCTTTTCCAACAATCGGCCCTCAAACTGAGCTTGCACGTAAACATATTGTTTTGCGGTGGGATCCTTTCTGAATTCTCCTACTGGCATCTGAAATCAGAATCAAAAGACAGATGCTTTGCTTCAGGACCTGCAACAGAAGCCTTTTATGAAAAGCCTGCTTTTGCACCAAGGGATGTTAGCACCCGTTTGAGTATTTTACTCACAGTCACTTTTCCCAAACCCTGGTAGTTATTCGCCTTGGTGAGGGTCACGGATGTCCCAGTCAGCTTCTTGTTTTTCTCCGGATGGTTCATCACGTTGATGCTGACGACCATGTCCCCGCTAGTGCAGTCCTGACATTCCACAAAGATGCTTTCTGTTGTTCCCACTCGCATCAGGTTGGGGGCAGACATCACTTTGCTGCAGAAAGATCAAATTGTACATTGTTTATTTTGAAAGATACAATCTCTGGTTAGCACTCATGCGAAACAATAATTTTCGCTAAATGTGCTGCAGGAAGCAAAACATGTATTGGACAACTGAGACTTCTAGCTGAACCCTTTCTAAGTTGCCTTAAATGTAGAGTGCAAAATGGAATAATAAACAAAAAAATAAAATAAAAAGTGGATTGCATGTACCCTTTGTATGCAACATTGTAAAGTATAATATTGGACTTTCAGGGAAATTCTTGTGTTTTGGCAGAAAAGGACTGAATGAAAAAATGCTTCCATATTTTTGCTCCACTTACACTGAAACAGCAGAAACCTGCTTCAAGGCCTTTTAAATTGCAAATTGCTGAGAGTTTTTTGGTTGCTGTTTTGTGCAATCTTTTCAGATTTGTTTGTCCAGCAGGGGACTTTTGATCTGCACTCTGGACTTCATACTTAATGAATGAGCCATTAATTGTCTTGATTAAGATCCAGCAGAGGATCAATGAAGCTTATGATGGTGACGATCGACTCTGTTTGCCGTGTCTGGAGCAATTTGAGGCCACGCAAACACTGCACAAAATTGCGCTTGTGTGGCAGCAACACAAGTGGTGCCAGACACAGGGCAGCTGTCTGGCACCACTTAGGAAGCTTAATGGACAGCAGTTCAATATTAGAAAACTGAACTAACAGTAAACATTTAGCAAGCTATAAACTTCCAAAATATTCACACAAGAAATAAGGAATTAAGTGAAAATATTTGACAAAGTATACTAACTGTTTTCAGTAACCTTCAAATCTTCAAGAAAACAAAAAAGCGCATAACTGAGCGTTATTTATTTATCTATTTTTTTATGAATTTTTGTCAAACACTCAGGCGTACTTACAAGTTAGCGCCATCAGCCAGGGAGGCAAAGGCCAGAGAGGCCAGCAGCAGCAGAAGAGCTCTCCTCATCCTCCGGTCTGGTTCTGATCTGCTGCCAGGGTAGACCGAGCCTCGGCTGAGCGCTCCTTTTATCCTCTGAGCTCCGGTGTTGGGGATCCCCTCCCACATTTACCCCCATCACCTTCCCATCTGTCCAACTCTTGCCTGCACATACGTAAACAAACAGATGAAACACACAGATTCCCAGCAGCAGTTGAGAAATTGTTCAGTTCTGAAAAAAAATTATCTCTACAAGTAAATAGTGAAAAAGAAATCAATAAAGACTTTGCGTGTCCCACTAACTTCTGAATGCGAGTAAAATGCAAAATCACGGGAACAAATGCTTGCAATAAAGTTGTGATTTTTTTTTCTTTCATTAAAGTACCTATTATTAATGTGCTGTTTTTATTTTCCTTAAAATCTCTTTTAGCTTTCGATTCTTTTCCGGCCGCTGGTGGTCAATCAATAAACACATGCAGGTTTAAAGACACAAAACAAGCAAAAATACACAAAAAACTGGTGTTGCAAAAACTTTGTTATGCAATTTCTGGGTAAATTATTGGTGGGACTTTTTGGAGTTACAAAGGGCGCATTTTCAGCAGTGAAAGAAAAACATATGCTTGAACAAATAATAAAAAAGAAAGTAAGATAAAGATAGCATGCTGTAAAATGTACAGCGTCATTATAAGTATTCATTGTATAATTGTTAAAAAAACATAGTTATCAGAAAAAATGTCATTATCACTAACATAACTAATCTGTTTAATGTGTCAAATGAAAAATGAATTAACTTTCAGTTTGTAGAGCTGGTTGTGACATGACTGAAAACCTGTGACTAGCAGGTTTTACAAAGAATCTAACGCTGAACACAACTTCACATGAAATTTATAAAATTCATATTTGTAGAAGATTTTTATAAAACCATTCATCAGCACCTTTAGACTTCAAAACTCCACTCACTGACTTGTGTTGGTCTGTTAAATATGATTTTAAGATAATAATTTGATGTTACAAGTGAAACAGTTTAGGGGCTATGAATAATTTGGCAGCACGTTTCTTTTGTTTGCTTCATTGCAGAAATTGTTGAATCTATTTTTCTCTTGCCAGTTTAAAAAAAACAAAAATGTATTATTGTTAAATATTTTCACAAGATTGTAGATTTTGTTCACTTCTTTGCAAAACTGTTGATTCACTTACGTTTCTTAACTAATTTGTTGATTTTATTTTTGGCGTTATTAAAAGTATTTAAGAAATATCTTCTTTCTGTTCCATACTGTGTTGATGTGGATAAACTTTCTCTAACCTGCAAGCCTGGGCACTGGGCTGAGGGTTTGCTTTTCCTTAATTTCTTACTCTACACTTATCAGTCAGGTGAGTTCAGGTCTTCAGTAATTATCTGAAAATCTTCACATTTATGGCTTCGTTAATATACTTTCTCTTTCATGTTAACGTTGTAAATCAGAGTAATTGCCGCCCAGAATTGCCAGCAATTGTGTGCAGTAACTTCAAAATTTCAGCTATCTCAGATTGAGGTAACAGTCACTTACTGCTGTCTAGCTCAAGATGGCGCCCTTTGTCCCTGAGGGAGCCAACCGTGGGCTTTGTAATGAAATGTGTAACATGGCAAAAAAAATAAAAAAGAAGAAAGAAACAGAGAATGAAGAAAAGAAAGAAAGAAAGCAAGCAAGAAAGAAATGAAGACAGAAGGAAGTTGTCACATGAGCATCATTTTTTCAACAATAATGTGAGGATTGTCTTCTCATTTTTTCTCTCCTTCAATAGTTTTTGTTTTGTTTCTTAGCTGGGAAGCTTTTTGTTAGCCCTTGTTCTGCATGTTTTCCAGGGCATATGAGGATTCTCTTGTTAAAAAACACATTACTACAGTTATGCGCACAGGTTTGTTTGAGCAGCGGGGAAGGCATGTCGGGAGGCAAACAAGGCGTGAACTCAGGGACTTTTGCCTCTAATTATTAAACCCGGCTCCTCGCAAAAAGCAGGGTGACTGGTGGCTTGAGCACTTCTCAAATACAGACACGTCTCAATAAATTAGGATATTTATTAAACTTTTGTTTACTTTAAAATAGTAATACAATTTTACAAAGAAAATTATTTTAATATGTAGATACACTGGAAACAAATGTATTCTGTTATTTTGTTAAAGCATTTGTTTCTTAGTCATTAGTTGGCTCATTGAGAAAATTGGACTAAAACCATAGAAACTGTTGAGAATTGTGATCTTATATGACCATTTCTTTCCTACACAATTGAGGGGGGAAGCCTTGTTTGTCTTGGCACTCTCCACAAGGAGGGAAGCCATAAAATATCTTCACAAAGCAGATGGTTGAAAGCAGATTGCATGTTCATCTAAAGCAGGGGTCTCAAACTCCAGTCCTCGAGGGCCGCAGTCCTGCTACTTTTAGATGTGCCTCTGCTGCACCACCGGAATAGAATAATTAGATCATTATCAAGACTGGGAGAACTGATCTACACAAGGAGGAAGTAATTAAGCCATTTCATTCCAGTGGTTTGTACCTGTGGCACATCTAAAAACTGTAGGTCTGCAGCCCACGAGGACTGGAGTTTGACACCCCTGATCTAAAGTCTAAGTGAAAGGAAAACAAGTGAGGTAGAAAAGAGTGCGAAAGTAACAGGGAAAACTACAGCTCTGAAATGAAGACCATTCAAGTGTTTAGTGGAGATTCACAAGGTGTGAACTTGGATGGATTCAGTGCTCCACACGCAAACCCACACACACGCAGACACATATATCCAGGACATGAGCTACAGCTTCCATGTTCCTCACAAAATCAGAAGCTGAAGGACATTAAAAAACATGTAATATGCATCATAAATACTGAATACAACAACTTGTATTTACAACAAGTAGCAATACGACTTGTTATAAATACACAAAAAGTGTTAATGTCTGTCTGGTTTTGGTTTATAGACAACATGTACTCAATGTACTGCAGCTTAGCAAATGTAAAAAAAAAAGTTCTTAATGATTTTACCTTTGAAACTTTTTCATGCCACACTAAACAAATGTCACCAAATATATTAAAACCATGGAGGGCCTGATTCCATAATGATAAAACAATCAATTAGGACAATTTGCAGTTCTCTGCAATATGTATATGGGATTCAGTGAAACTGTGATGGTGAATAATTGGCAATAGTGCATCTCTAACAGAATCCAAACTGATTGATGACTGAAGTTATTATTTTTGGACCTAAAGAGGAACGATCTAGAGTTATAGATCTAGAGTCAATGCACAGCTTCAGTTATTACAACTGAAAACCAGCGATCAGGCCCGAAACGTGGGAGTAGTGATGGACTCTGACCTGAACCTCCAGAGCCACATAAAGACAGTCACAAAGTCGGCCTTCTATCACCTGAAGAACATTTCCAGGATTAAAGGACTAATGTCTCAGCCAGATCTAGAGAAACTCATCCATAAGTTCATCTTCAGTCGTATTGATTATTGCAACAGCGTCTTCACAGGTCTGTCCAACAAATCAATCAAACAGCTGCAGCTGATCCAGAATGCTGCTGCTCGCGTTCTCACTAAAACCAGGAAGATAGAGCACATAACACCAGTTTTAAAGTCCCTCCACTGGCTCCCTGTAGCTCAAAGAATAGACTTTAAAATACTGTTGTTAGTTTATAAATCACTGAACGGCTTAGCACCACAATACATTAAAGATCTGCTGTTGTTGTATTAACCTTCCAGACCTCTCAGGTCTTCCGGTTCTGGTTCTGCTCTGCATCCCCAGAACCAGAACCAAACGAGGAGAAGCAGCTTTCAGCATCTATGCACCACAAATTTGGAACAAACTTCCAGAAAATTGTAAAACAGCTGAAACACTGACTTCTTTTAAATCTCGACTAAAAACCGACCTGTTTAGGATTTTCTTTGAAATGTAATCAATTACAAATTTATTGATGGAACTTGACTTAATGCTTTGTTTTGATTATTGATTCTATCTTGCATTGTGTTTCTGTGTTTGATATGATGTAAAGCACTTTGAAATGCTTTGCTGCTGAAATGTGCTATACAAATAAAATTTGATTGATTGATTGATTGATTGAAGATTTTGGGAGCCATGTTATCTTCCAGATTTGCTCCACTTTGTTTCATCCAGTCCAAAGTCAGTGTAGAGGCCTAATAGGCAACTTTAGAGCATCTCATGCTTCCCATACTGACTAACTTTATAGCTGATTTTATTTTCGACATGGCAGCTGCCCACCATATCAAATTACCACCGTTTGGTTAAAGACTGCTGTGTTACTGGGAATGCGTCGGCCAACCAACTCTCAAAACCTACACGTCATAGAGATGCTAAGGGTATTGTCAAGAGAAAGACAAAACAAAAAAAACTATGCCGAAGTCATTTAGTGGGGTGACATTTCTGTATTTAAAAAAATGAACTGAATGAAATGCTTGTGATTATAAAGAGCTGTTTTATTCCAAATTTATTCAATAAATAAATACTGTATCAACAAATTAATAATAAATGTTCCATGAAATAAATAGAGTTGTTTTGTTTTCTCCTATCACGGAATAAAGTAAAAATGTTTTTCAAGAACATTTTTCCTTGATTCTTTTTTTTATTTATTTCAGTATTTGTTTAATTAGTCATGTCTTTATTTCAATATATTAAAAATCCATTTTGTTTAATTTTGAGTACAATTTATTGAATGTCCTTAATAATTCAAAACTGCATTTATTTATTCAATTTTGAATGAAACGGGTTTCCATATGGAATACTTCACTCTATATGTAGCAAATTTATTTACATGATAGTGAAATAAATGACTAGTCAAATAATATTTTGAGGGTTGCGTTAAAAAAACAAATTCACAAAAATGAGAAGGAAAAAAAAAACATACAAACCCACGATTAAAAAAAAGGCAAACTGACTCTGATTGGCTGGGAGGGGGGGGACACGTGATCGAGCTCATTTACATCCGGCAGACAGGTGAAGGAGAAACCAGTATCGCTTCCACACCTGGCTAATGGACAATGAGTCCTGTCGGTCTTGCGGACCTTCTCGCTGTAAACCGGGAGTCTCCACTGCGGCTGCGGTCTCACCTGGACTCCCTCGCTAAGCCCGCAGGTAACTGCCGTCACGTTGCAGCTAAACCTGGCGTTTGATAGAGGAACGTCGCGGTGTCTGTGTCCGTGAGCGGTTTCACGTGTCATCAGCAGCAGTCTCACCTGCGCAGGAAACAGCAGGTAGCCAGACAGGTGGAGCAGGATCCGCGGCATTCCTCCCACCCTCGGCGGAGACACGCGTCCTGCCCGTGGGGGTTTAAAACGTTTGCAGGAGGGTCATTAATTTTACGAGAGGAACTTTGAGAGAGAGAGAATACAGCACATCTACTTCTGTTTTCTGTTGAAACAAACAGGTGCTTTATGAAAGCGACTTATTGTATCTCCTGCTTGTCACGACATTAGTGGTGAGTGTTGACTTTTTCTTATCCGCGCAAACCTGCTGGCATCATTAATACAGTTGAGTGGTGTGATATCCCTCCGCTGCTTCAAGGAATTAAGTCTTCGTTTTGTTTTGTCTTCTGTCAATGATGTGGACGGTCCTGGTTTTTAGCTGATATTTTAGCTAAGAACAGATTTTTTCCCGAGCGATTTAAAGTTAGACTGATTAATTTGTGGATAACGTGCTGAAGCATGATATGATTGTTGATGGATTTTATAGAACGTTCAAATTCAGAATGTCTAAAACAGTCTTTTTGTAGAAGCTGATTTGGTAAATGGCAATCTTGGTGAAATGCATTTTATATGAAAATCTTTCAACTGTTAAAAGTTATAGTGCAAATGTTAAAAGGACAAATGTCAAGATATTATGAGGGCCTAAATACACAACTTTCTGTATACAAGTATCCTTCATTTAACGTTGTGCCAGCCACACCTTTTGGCACCTTCGGTTAAGTTTTGTGAAACGCTTTAAATGAGTTGTTTCTTTCTCATTCGCTTAATTCATCATCAGCACTGATGCGTTGAGGGAAATTCATTCTTTATGTTTAGTTCTTTTGTTTCCAATATATGCGTGAGAGGCAGTATTAAGAGAATCACTGGTATGACAATTGTTAACCAAAATATTACCAAATAAGACGATATCCTATGAAATATTGCTTCCAATCCATCCTTTGCAATTGCAATTTTGCACACTCTGACAATAGAATTGAGTCCATTACACTTCCCACTACAGCAATGCAGCTGCAGTGGGAATCAATACTCGTGGAGAGTGGTGAAAATTTCTTTACTTTATTCCGGAAAGGCAGCAAATCCGAATTGGAACAGATTTATAAGAGCTTGGCAGTTATTTAGTATTTTATATTTACTTATCATAGCGAAAGACTTCCTCAGTTTTCTGTCTGTGGTTTATCTTCTCACAAATATTTCTTAGTTCTGTCTTTCTGCTTCTTCTTCTGCTGGCTGGTTATATTTGAGCCTGTCTGCTTCTGTTTTTGGTGGTAATACTGGCCTAAAAACAACAGCCAATACAAACACATGAATGTGCAAAACACACTTTCTGTAGGCATTTTTCTTCAATGGAAAACTCAACATTATGTGCGTTTTATGCTTTTAAGTACCTGTATTTTTTTATTTTTTATTTTATTTTTTCTTTATGAGCACTCATTCTTTTCTAATGTGTTTTTCTAATCGGTTTCAAATTAAATGATTGATTTTTGGACTTTATTATATCCCTCTTGTTTTTCCCCTCTTCCCTCTTCTGGTTTTCTGACTGTCACGTTTCTTAAACAACTGAACAGTCCAGCGGTCTCGGCGTTTGTTGAATGGTTGCACTGTGACTGGTCATCTGTTAAGTCAAATTGCCATAACTTTAGTCTGAGTCACTAAGTACACTTGGTATCTTGAGCAATTTAGATCTTCCTCCATGCTCACACTTCCTCTTAAGTGGTGTTTGTTTTGTCCTTTTGCATCTTATTAGATTTGCGTTTTGAAAATTGCAATGTTAAGCAGCTTTGTCTTTTTTGTGTCCATTTCCCTTAATTAGCTACTTAACATATTCAATCTTAAAGTTTCTAAAATGTCTTTGAATATTTTAACCGTAACATAAACAAGTAGATGATACACACTTCGATAAATGCATTCTTTCATTGATTTATTTTTCCATTCAGTAGACTCAGTTTTCTTGTTGTTTGGGAAAAGATTGGGTCACTTTTCTATCCTCTAGTTTACTGGAACTAATGTAATATCAGAAACTTGGCCTGGTTGTATTTAAAGAAACTGGGACGCTTGAGGAAAGAAGGGAAAAAAAGACAAAACATGCAGTCCTACTTAAACTCTTGGTACCCTTTAGTTACAACGCACTAAACCATTGTTCATCTTTTCTAGCTAAACTTTCTTTACTAAGCGTGTTCATTACGGTGAACCTTTTTTCCCCAACAAACTATTTGTATTAATCTTCTGTATTTTTGTACCTTTAGGTGCTCCACTGGTACACCATCTACTTGGTCCAGATGGAAGATTAAAGGCAGCACAGGCCTCATAAACACTTCGTATTCTCCATTAAGGTGAGATGAATCTGTTTTTGTCCCATTTGATCTAATCCTGCATAGGAAATCTGTTGGAAAAATTGCTCACTGAAAGACCAGACTTGACTGCGTCCACCAAACAGTCATCGGTTATTTATCATCAGGAATGTAGCCTTGTGTGGTGACAAGTTAAACATTATTGTATGCTCATGTAAACTGCAGAAGTATCTGATAAATTGCTCTTTCGGTATTATTCAGAGAAGTAAGGCGGTTCCTCCCTGAAACTATGTACAACTGGGTTAATGATCAGGATGAAGGCAGAGTTTTATTTTATTTACAAAAATCACAAGCTGCATCTCATTACTTTTTTAATCCTGAGATTTATCTTCTGACTTCACTTAAAGTTCTTCTCTACATGTTTTCCCTGCCGGTTTTACCGACTGTTGCAACAAAATATTTGGTTTTGGATTTAGTGAAGGGCGTGTGTGTGTGTGTGTGTGTGGGGGTGGTGGTGTTTATTTTTAAGGAACTGGTTAATGTGCATACATACCAGCAGGTCCCTTTTGAAGCTCTGGCATTTTTGACCTACTGGTTTACCACCTTCTAAACCTGTGGCTTAACTGGTGCAAAGATGGATTCTTATGATTCTTGCTACATTAATCAAAATTGGCTTCCATATATGAAACTCTTCCACATATGATACTGAAAACGTTGCACTGACTAGTGAAAAGCTGTCATACAAAGTAGTGAGAACTGTTTATACACAATAGAGAAGTTTTCATAACGTCATGGTGGATACAAGTGGACCCATGGCAAACTGTTTTTCTTAACCAAAAAGTTGAGTATTTAATGCCCTAAAGTCCAAACTGGTGAGATGCCTAAATGACCAGCACCTGTGTGTTTCTACAGTAAAATTAAGGGCAACATAAACACCTGTACAGGCTCAAAAATGCTGAGTAGAGGATTGATTGCTGCTTGTTCTGTTTACCTCAGAGTGCTTCCACACATAAAACTAGGAATTGTGAAATTGAACACCGTTTTTAAATTAGAAGGTCCTCTCTTGTTTTGCCTGCACGACTACTTGACCTTGGTGTGATTTCTCTTCCCAGGTGTTGTGCGACGCAGTTGTCGATCCTACCTGCAATGTCGGCGTCTGTTTTCAGCTTGTTCTCCCTGCTCACGTTAGTCCTGCTGCTCCTGCTGTGCGTCATACGGAAGAAAAGAAGGATGGAGGGGAAGTATAGACCCAGCGCAGAGGAGAAGAAACAATCTCGAGCAACCGCACCCGAGAGGCCCAGGCTGCCTTTACCGTTGCCCAAAGAAGAGCGGCTCATATAAAGAGACGTGGATTAAATACCCTCGATGTTACCCTGGTGTGTGTGTATCAGGATCACAAATGGATGCTCTCTGCACCAAAATGTTTTCAGATCATGTAAACAGTTTCTTTCATCCTGGGTGAAAACAAATGGACTGATTGAACAATCGGAGCATTCTGTCACTTGTTTCACAGAGGGAAGAGAAGTGGAGAGTTTGCTAACAATTTTCCTATTTAAACACTACTCAGTTTTTCTACCACTGAAATATGAGCTATAGTGTATTTTGTATTTAAATGCACATTAAAATATTTTTTATGTTTTGCATATTAGTTTTCCTAAGATACTAAATGGAATGCACTTTTTATATATCGTATTCGAAGGTTTAATGTTGAACAAGTGTGCACACATGGAGGGTAAGGTGTCTGATTAAAACCACTGTGTGCAAATTAATTATTCCTTTTCCTTATTGCTTGGTCAAAAAAATAACTTTCAATGGACACATTTTGTTTATTAAAGCTATTTATTGAAATTCTGTGAGAACAGTCCACAAAACTGCAAAGGTCATTTTTCAAAATGTCAGTTTGTGCATGAAAGAAACTAATGTTCAACAAATCTAAATACACTTTGTGTTTATAATAAATGGCAGTTTCACATTTAAGTTAAAAAAATAGAAAACAGTGCTTTTAAAGGGATAGGCTCATTTTTTTTATTATTTTGACTTGCGGTTCTTGTGCCATTATCACTAATGGTTTCCTTACCTGTAATAAAACGATCAGATGGACTTGTGTATGCACCAATGCAGCATTGGTGAATATTAACAGTCAACATTTGCACAAAAGACTTCTTACTTCTGCTATAGAGCCATGCAGACTGAGGCTAAATGGTGAGGCCACATCCTTCCTCTAACCCACTTAGAGGAAGGACATGGCTGATTGGTTCTACTGTTAATCTATCGTGTCTTTTTACAGGTAAGGAAATGTTTGCTAAAAAGTTCACAGAACTTGACTCAGAAAATCCAAGCGATCCTTTCAGCCCAGTGGTTCTCAATCCTGATCCACACTGTCCTCCATGTCCCAGACGTGTCTTATTTGGCAAACCTGATTCAAATTACAGCATTACCTCCTCATGTCCCCGGTGAGATGTTCTGGGCACCAGGAGGAGACCCAGAGGAACACCTAGGACTAAATGATTCTCAGATGACCATGGAGCACCTTGCACTTCTCTGTTTAGGCTGCTGCCCCTGGCAATCCAATCCCAGATTAAGCAGATTTGGATGGATGTGGGAACAGGGACAATGAGTGCTGAGGAACAGGATGAAGATTAGCTCGTCTGGTATATTACTTTAAAACGTCACTTAAGTGTCAATGTATGTTGCTTGGAAAGGATGAGGTGATGGATTTTCTTTCCCCTAAATGTCAAACAGTTCAAGCAATTTAAAAAAGAAATGGAAAACAGAAGCAATGGGGACGGATATCCTAGCAACCACTGGAACCAGCAACTTCCAACCTGAGAGTTTAACGGTTCAATGAATGCCATAAATATATATTTTTTTTCTTTTTGAGTTAATGATGCTGCGTTAGTTTGATCCTGAGCCCTTTCTAAAACCAAAAATATTTCCTATTTCCTTCATCTTCAATAAAGCTAATGGACCTGCTTCTTAGCTTAGCAAAGAGATACTTTGTTTGCATGAAACCTGGTGTTATTGATGCCTCTTGGACACAGGTGTTCAGACGTTTCCCTGTCATGTCCATCTGGAAGAATGGACGTATATACATCCGCCAGAACGTACTGGCGGACGTATATATCCCTTCTGTCCTTGGAGCATCTTGGAATCCCATTGAGCTGGAAAGTGCTGATGGGAAGAAGGATGTTTGGGTTTCCATCTAAACCAGTGAAAACTGAGCTGTTACATCAAGCTTCAAATCTCTTCTTCAGTTCAGACACTTTGACCGGAGGGCGGTCTTCTTCCTCGGACGCCTCTGCGTTTTTGTTTGTGTCTAAGTCACACGGAGTCTGTACCTTTTCCCTGCATCGCAATGCAGGCTCGGCAGAGTTCTTAGAAATGGACTTGAACTGAAATCCCTGCTGGCTGTATGGCTGACACTGGAAGCGTGCTACAGCGGAAAGCACTTTGGGAGGAGGTGAGGTCACGCGGGCCCCTTGCTCCTCCTTCTTTGGGGTTTTATCACTCTCTTTCTCCTCAGATGGAGGCAGTTTAGACTCAGCAGTAACATCATCGGGCTCTGGTGGGACTGTAGCGTCACTCAGTGGCTTTTCCACCGAACTCAACAGCGGATCTTCTCTGTTTACACACTTTAAGTTCAATGTGTCTGTAGAATCATTATTTGTATCCTTCTGAGTTTCTTTAATTTCTTCTTTCGCCTCATTTTCTTGCGTGTTATTCGTTTTCCCTTCTTCCTCTTGTAACACAGCTACCTCCTCGCTCTGAATTCCCTCATCTTTCCTTTCATCCTTTATTCTTTCGTCGTCTTTTCCTTCAGTCATTTCTTGCGAGCTTTCCCCAAAGCTTGCTATGTTTTCGTGATCTTCTTTACTTTGCTCCTCTTCGATCTTCACTTCCTTAAAGTTATCGCTGTTGGTTATTTCCTGCCTCTCATTTATTTCTCCATCAGTTTCTCTCTGTTTTTCTCTGACCTCCCTTTGTTTCGCTTCGTGCTCGGTGACCTCACTTGCCACCAGGAGACATTCTGCTCCCTCCTCCTCCGGCAAGCTGGTGTCCAGGCCGTGCCAGTCCGAGTCCTCCGTCCGATCTGAAAGCTCCTCTGTGGTCTCCAGATTCCAGCTGTGCAGGCTGCCGCTGCCGCTGATGGACAGAGACAGGCTCTCCTGGCTGGGGTTGCCTGGACCACGCTAACAACCACATAAAGGAAAGTTAGAACTGATTTCCAAGTAGATGTTTGGGAGTGTTGATCGTTTCCTTACTGATTTACCTTAATGATATAGTCATGGCTGTCTGGTCCAAACAAATCCAGGCTGCGAGTGCCATACAACAGGCCTCGGTCGTGGGAGCTGCGCGAGCTAAGAGTGTCAAAGATCTCCCCTAGGAGATCCATCTCCTCTGAGTCACATAACGGTGAATCAACTTCGTCTTCTTCTTCTTCCTTCAGAATCTCGGAGTCAGGCTGTCCAGCGGGCCTCGAGCTCTCCTCGCTGAGAATGAAAAAAATAACATCGATGAAACTAATTAGAAGTTAGAAATAGTAATATTATAATATAAATGTGCATAGTAGGTGTATAGCTGTTCAAATGCTTCATCTACTGCATTGGGAAATTATTGTAATCAGTCGGGGGGTTTTTTATTCTTGATTTCCAGAGACAGTATTCTAAGTTATTTTATGTGTGGCTTCGTTAAACAGAGCAACAGACTGTCGTGTTTCTAATCATAAAGTGGAAACAAAACCTAAAAAAGGGAAGAGATAAAAAACTAGTTTCCCTGTGTATATGTCAGAGACGTCAGCAGTTAGTCCTCATTTGGCCATGTCATCTTTTACTTTTGGCCCATTTTGTGGGATTGCTATGATCAATGCATGTTCCCTACATCCACATATGTTGTTTATTTGAAGAAAAAAACACATCTCTTAAAAAATATAACCTAAGATTCTCAATGGACTTCTTGGTTGGGCTCTTTTTACTGCTCTGCTCTTTCAGTGTCCAATGTCCTGACATTTCAAAATAACATCACAAATATTGGTATTAAACTGTATTTATGTTTTAAAGAGCAGAAACTTGCTGAAAAACAGTAAAATAATAATAATAAAAAAATTAATTTAAACATGGCTGCAACAGGCTTTCATACTCATTTTGCAATAAAAAATAAATGAAACCTATCTTCCACTTTTGACAAAATAAAGCCTTTTAATCCTAGGTTTGGCCCTTGGCTGGAGAACTTTAAAACTGGGGACAGTTTGAGGAGACCATACTGTGAAAATGATGTACAAGTTTATTTCCCACCTGTCCCAGAGATCTTCGGTGTCCTTTGTGATTTCCCTGTCTCTGAATTTCTGCGCAGGTCGGCGAGGTCGTGACTAATGGAGTAGAAGACCAAGACCAGAAAAAGAAAATATAACAAAAACAGTTGGAAGGCGGCACAAACGGGCCTGTTTACCTTGTACACGTTTCACTTGATTCAGATACGGATTTGTTTGCTGGAAACAAAAAAAAAAAAAACTACAGTCTTACTTTTCCAAAGTGTTGTGTGATCGGCAGGCGGCTCTGTAAGCTGTCAGACTGGACGCGGCGGTGTGACATCGATCCGGCCCTCTGGAGGTTGAGATCCTGATGGTGGACCTGCACAACACAGTGAAGTAAGCAAGAGAAGCCAGCAGCATTCGGGTGAATCAAAGCGTTTACCTACATGAACACGAGCCTACCTTGTGAATCAGCAGGTTTTTCAAACCAGATTTGGTAAGACCTTTAGTCTGTTAGAGACAACAATGAAAAGTTAGGTGGCACCCGCAACACAAAGCTGTCCTCCCTCAACCACAGTCACTTAATGTCTGTCTGGACTCACCTTCATATTTGCTTTGGTCTTCATGTTCAGGATTAGAGCGCCGCCCCCTTTCTGTTAAAGGCACAAAGACATTAATGTTAGACTTTTCAGGCCAATAAGGAAAACAGATATAGTCAAATGAACTTACCTTTAAATTGCCAACTAACTGCTGATAAGATTTGCCTCTTCCTACAAAAAAGAAAAAAAAATCCAAAAGAAAGAGTTTTAATTCAACAACATGAGAAAGATATATTCACATGAAAGGGAAGTCCCAATCTGACATCTAGTATTGACTTGTTGTCCAATTGATGGCTTCTTCTAGGTATTGGATTCAGTGATTAATCTGTTAATTAAGCTCCTAATCCCTACAGCTGCTGTTCTGTGTGTGGTTTTGTCATTTTAACCACCAGATCGTCCAAATATATTACGTATCAACAACAAGTCATATCAAACAGAGATGCTAGCGCTAACGTTGCAATTCAGCTTGGCATGAACAAAATCATTAGAAGGGGCATAACTTTGGTTTACAAAAACTGTTGACTAGATCAAATTAATGGTCAAAATATCTGTCAAAAAATAGACACTCCATCATCCAGCATATCACTGACGAGTAATGTAAAAATCATAAAATGTAGTGTACTATTTTACCACAAAAGGAGATACATGTTATTGATTTTATGAAAGCACCAGATTAGGTGATTGCAAAAGAATTGTTCTAAAATGACTAAAAAATAAAAATGAAAAATCTGTCCTGCGACATCCTTAAGACATACAGAGACACACCTGCTGTTGTTTCACACTTTGTTATCTCTTCCTCAAAAAGGTCATCTGGTCCTTTCCCTTTGTTAAGAGCATCCAAGCGGTCATCAATGAACTGAAACAAACAAGTGGAGAAACAGCTTTGAAACCAACGTAAACACCCACATCTGAATCATTTTGAACAATTAGCCTTGCTAGCCTGTATGGATTATGAAAACCTGCCTCAGTATTTATTTCTAACAGTTTAGTCCAAAATTATTCATTCATACCCATTTAGGAATTTAGATTTAAAGCAATTGTTTAATTTTACCACCATGTTTCTTCAGGCTGGAAGTAATATTAATATTTTGAAATTGACCAAAATAAGATTTTTCCAAGGAATCTAAAGATTAGGGTGATGACAAGAGGCATTCCACCCTAAAAGATAAATCTTTAAAATACCAGTGGAGACCTGCAAAAAGCTCTTCAGGATTTATATGAAGAATTTGATGGTTGGACTTCCAATAAATGTTTTTTTCACAGACTATTTAAATCATTCTCAACTTTCATTTTCAACAAAATGCAAAAAAAGAAACAAATTGCGTGTTTTTCAATTATTCAAAATTAGTACTGCTTTTATCTCTTTAGAGATTCCTGTCTCATTTATAAACAAAATACTTGGTTGAATTTAAATATTTAAGAAGTAAATATGCCTAAGGCATGACTAATGCTGAGTTTAGGTGAAAAGAAATACTAAATCCTGAGCATTTTTCAAAGAGTTATTTTATCTTGCTCACTCAGGTGCAAAATGTGTGTCTAGACTTTGAAATAGGTATGTGACAAATTAATTTATAATATTTTATATTGATTAAACGTACAAAATAATTCAAAGTGGAGATATCTCATACCTCTTTCTTTAAATTAAATACTTACCATTTTCTTAGCATTCTCTCTCTAGATTTCTCCACTGAAGTAATCTTAATACTGTTTTGGTTACAAAAACGTTGAAGTCTAATAGTAAAAATAAGTGTTTTTTTTTTTAAAGCTATCAGGAATAATATAGTTATACTAGTAAAGACAGTAATGCACTTCATTAATTGCCATTTCCTCTCAATTACATCCTTTTAAAAACTTTTAATAATTATTGAAGACCATAGTTGACAATGAGTAATTTAAATTAAAAACGATTTTTGTTTATTTATTCTACATGTCTGTCATGAATTGTGTTCCGGAGATGCTCTGCTACTTGTCAAATTAGATTCCCCGACATATTTAGTGAAATTCCACTGGATGTCCAGTAGGTGGCAATGTTTGGGATGACACCAAATGTTCACTTTCCTGCCTTATATGCGATCGAAACCCTGGCATGTACAGGCACTCATATTATCCACTGTGGTGAACGCAGTGCACACAGTATTTCTAAAGCTTAATACAGTTTAGATTGGCTCACATATGAATAAACAAATTTCCATTAACTCCTGAGTCAGAGTCACATAATCTCATCATTTAACCAACTGCAAAATTTTGTTGTGTTTTTCACTTTAAGCCTTGGGAAACATGCTCAGCAGAGGTCGTTGTGTACCTGTTTGAAGAATTGCAAATGAATGGCGCTTTGCAGGAACTGCTTCATACTGGTAGACTTGTGATCCAAAAAAACCTCTTCACAGAAATAAATGTCACCTTCCTGTGAAGAGAGACATATATAGAATGAGCCCCAAACACAATTCTATAATTACAAGGACCACATTGGTGTTAAGTTTCCAGCAAACCGTAGTGACTGACAGACCTTGTCGCCCTGCAGGGCGTCCTTGTAGCCTCCAAACAGCAGAGCTTGAGCCTTCAGGAAAGCTCGAGAAACACCACAGCCAGGAGACACTGCCTGCCGCTTTAAACAGACCTTCAGGCCGGACATCTGAGCACATAAATGCAAGAAACCTGCTGATATCTGCCAAATGTTATCAATGAAACAGCTGGCATGCTCAACTGACACAAAGCAACTCGCTGAAATTACAAAGACCTAAACGAATATGTGTTTTTACCACATCTGCAGGTATCTTCTTAAGGTCATCAAAGGGGGTTTCCAGAGTGTTTGTATCAACGTTCAGAATTACCACTTCCTCCAACCCACGACTCCTCACTCTCTAATGGATGGAAATACATTGTCGAGAAGAAAGCCAGAAAGAATAAACTTGGTCAACTTGCGAATAAAGCTGGTGGGGAATGTGAGCGACTCGGTTGGTGCGGTACCTCTGAAAGACTGGTGTGGACTCCAATCAGATAAGGCATGGGCGCACTGTAACCGCAAAAAAAAAAACAACAAACACATTATTTTCTGTTTGTACACTGCAAAACCACAACATCTTGCCAAGTATTTTCTGTTTAGTTTCTACCGCAAATATTTTAGGAAGATTGAAAGAAGACAAAACTAACTTACAAGAAGCTTTTTAGCAAGATGCAGGATCTTGTTTTAAATATACTACTGTATATTCACTGGCAGATTATGTCACTTAAGATTTTGTGTTTTTGCAGTGTACGTGTAGGCGGATCGGTGCGCTAGTGTTGGGGTTTGGATGGATGGATGGATGGATGGATGGATGGATGGATGGACTTGACTTCTCACCAGCAGTAGTCGAGTAGATGTGGTGGCAGGACAGGTATGAAGATGTGCTGCCAGTACATCGGGTATAAAACAGCACTGAGAGCATGTACGCAAGATGTTAGCTGCACACACAAAATGGAGGAGAACTTTTAGGTATGCATGCATGCTTATCTACTTCACATGTGATCAACAAGTATAGAGAGTCGTATTTGTCACAAAATGAAGCAATGACACTTTAGTGGTGTTTAAATTTATGTTTAGAAATGGTCTAATCACACCTCTAAAATAAGTCGTGTTTGAGGTATGGGTTTAAAGTATGACCAGGCTGTTGCAGATATGTTAATTTTATGCAACAAAAAGGGGAAATGAAAATGTGCGTCTTACTGTGCTGAGTTTGCTGGCGAAGATGAGGATCCGCCTCTCGAACAGCATGCTGGCATAGAGCTGGAGGAGATTCCCGACATCTACGGCTACTATCAGCTCAGTCAGGTTTCTCTAGCAAAGCCAAAGAAATGGGGTGTGTTTGTGTTTTGTTCAGGTATTTATGTCCCTAGAAATTTCTGACATTTGATCAAATTACAATCACAAACTTTGATGGATTTCTTTGGGATTTTAAGAGACAGCCCAACACAAAGTAGTGCTAAACCCTGAACTGGAAGAAACACGAACAGTTCAAAATTGCTCATGAATGAGTATCACAAAAGTGGGGTATACATTTATTTATTTATCTTTAGCCTCGCCGAGTTGAGGCTTGCAGAAGCACCAGGACTTTTGGAGTAAGTCTCTGTCAGATTTGCACATCTAAAGTCTAAAAGGTTTTGCAAAACAGCTCAAACTCAGTCACAGCTAATTAACTTAAGCAACCATACTCACATTTTCAGGAATAGAAGGAAGACTTTTTGGATCTGGAGCAATAAAGTATGGAATCTGTCCAGAAAAAAAGAAAAACAACAACCATAAAGCCACAGTAAGAAAAAGGGAGAACAATAGAAAGGATGTACTTTTTTTCCAGCATCGTGGATGTAGTCTAACATCTTGGTGCATATGTGAATAAAAGGCTGCAAGGTAACATTGTCCATTTTTATTCCAAAATTATCAGCCCAATAATTGTGCTTTTGAGCAATTTTCTCAAAAGCAGCAATTTTCTCTTTCACAGCTTTGAGTCAAATATCTGTTTTTGTACCATTAACGTTGTCTGCTCCTGTAAAAGTCTAACAGTGCACCATACATATCTTGTTAAACTTCTCATCATTGGTTGAAAAGTCTGCATTCAGACTGAAGAAACTGTATTTATGCTGCAATAAAAACTACATCAACATTTAATTGCATGCTGTGACATAGATGCGAAACATGAGAGTTATTTAAGTTAGGGGTTAATTTGTAGGTGTGTTGAATTAGAAATGCGCACTTGCTGGTCCTGGAGATGGCTTTGTCATTTTGGAATGAAACTCAAACACAAAAACAAAAACAAAGATGATACAACAAGCTGTAGTTTGGAGCCAAATGGAGTAAATTCCCAGACGATGACTTCTCAGACAAACCATTTCCATGATGAAGTATTAGGCACGGCTTTTAAACAGGCTGTAGATCACAATGAAAGCTAGCTAGTGTTAACTGTGTTAGGTTCAGCATAGACATGTCATCTCTTAGAGGGGTGAGTCAACAGAGTTTTAGTTAAGCTGAAGTCATCAAGCACAGCCAGCCAGCGTTAGTCTGTACAAGCCTGGCTGGATCTGCCTCTGGGCCACATGGACTCCTGTGGCACTCACCCCCTCTGGTCCCTTTGTGTGTCCAACAGTACGGGACACCTCAGTGCTCACCAAAAGCTGCTCTCCCTCAGGAAAGAAACACAACACGCAAACCACTGACAGAACACGTTCAAACTCAAGTGTGACTCCCGGGTTCTCGTTGGCTAGTTAAGAGATTTACCATCTGCAGGGTGACGGATCCGGGAGTCAGCGGTATGGACTGCTTGTAGAGCGTCGCCAGGAGCGCTTTGATCTCATTGATCTGTTGAAGAGGTGGTTCATATTCATGCGATGCTCATGCAACAGTATGGAGAGAGTAGAGGTTAGAGGTCAGGAACTAGAACTCACCTGTCCTTTAGCGAGGTAATCGGCCAAATTGTTGAGAAGTTTGTAGAACACCTCAAACCACGGGAGATAACTGTTTGAAATTGATACAGGATGAAATCATCTTTTGAAAAGAAAGTGACTATGTCTAGTAATTTGTAAAATATCGAATGAAATAATCACAGTTTTTTAGAAACTTTTTCACAAATTAACACATTTTAATTGATCACATTTATGCTTTCAATTTTACCCCCACCTGTCTCTACCCGCAAAAAAACCCAAACGACAAATTGCAAACACTAAGATTTCAGCAATTTAAAAAATAAAATAAAAAATACATGAACACTTGCTATGAATATTAAAGACAATGACATCCATAAAAAATATATAATGTTAAACCTTTTTGGTGAGTCCAATGGACACAGGTGGAACAATTTATTTACAAAAACCTCTGATAAAACAAAAAGAAAAAGATAATATTCCCCCATAAAATTTTAGCTTGAATTCATAAGATGGGGAACAACATAAACCTTTTGATTTTTTTTCTGAAGAATAAAAGAGAAATTTTATTGCAGAAACTGGCAATTTGAGTTGTTAAAATTCAGAAAATTCATTTATATTTGTTACTTATAGAAAGGTACGAAGTTAATAATGGGATGCAAAGAAAATTTAATATTTACATGGTCGTCTTTCAAATAACATGTCATTTTTTGTGTCCAAAAGACACAGGTGGAGCACAAAATAAAGGTTAAACATGCAGACAAAAGCATACCTGAGAATGCAAAGGCACGTCTGTGTGCTGTTGGTGAGGCGACAGAAACCAAAGCGCTGGCATCCCTCAAGGTCAGTCAAAACAAAAGTAAAGTGCTGCACGGCCACCCCATCCCTCTGCCTGAGCAGACGAGCGTGGTGAGAGGAGGACATTTAGATCAAGTTAAACAGGCGGGGAGGTGTGACCAGGCATGCAGCGAAAACCCAGGCACTCCCCAGTTTATACTCACCTTTGGATGTCATATGGGAAGCAGAACCTGGGCAAAGTTTGACTGGATTCCTGGAAAATAAGCAATTAATGAGCAAAATAAGGAGCGAGAGACACAAACAAAGACGGTTATGTTAAAGTACAAGAGCTTCATGAGCTCACATCAACTTTGAAAGCTATTTCAGGTTTATGGTGTTACACGCTGAGCAATGTGGACATCGTCTCCATCGTAAACAATTAGTGAAAGGTAAAAAAGAATGTTCACATGTCAATAGATGGTTGAAACATTGTTGGTTTTGATCAAATGGATTTAAAAAGCCTGACTTTTGGTTTCTGTTTTAGCCTAAATTTGAACAAAACTTGTGGGTTAAAGTTCAATTTATTCCCTCCCCGACTTAAATAAGGTCAGTGCTTAAAAAGTCACACAAAATATGTCCAGTGTTTGAAGAGTAAAGTCGAGCTAATGTGATCATTTTAAAAATATTCCCAACAACGTATTCCCTGGAGCAGCAGAGGCTACCTCGTCCCTGAAGTCTTCTGGAAACTGAAACTTTACTCCAGGATCTGCAAAATTAAAGCAAAAAAAAAAAAGTTATGAAAATGAATGAACAAACTGCATCACACAAAGGCATTTCAATAAGTTAAATTTTCAGCAAAAAGCTAATTCAGTTCAGACACAAACATTCTATAGATACAGTTATACATGTTTTTTATAACTTGCATTTTTCTTTCAGCTAAACATATGTACTGTAGAGAACATGCACTCAATATTTAGTGAGGGCTCCTTTTCCATTAATTACTGTATCAATGCAGAGTAGCACCGAGACAATTCCCCTGTTGAGATGTTCAGAAAACCCTGCGGTGCATCAACACTGGTCTTGTTTGCGTTGTTAGGTTTGGTATCTCTCACCGTCTTCCTTTAGGTCACAAAAACGCAAGGTTAAAACCAAAACTGATCTAGATTCTGTGAAACTAAAGACCACAGAGAATAATAATAAAAAAGGTGTTTTCATGCAGTCATACATGAACTTAGAGGAATTAACCAAGTCTAATAATAACTCAACCAACTACCGGCTTAAAACATCACCAGAATAAAGGATGTCCTGTCAAAACAGAATCCAAAATAACTGCTGCACGCTGTTATTGTCAATAGGTTTGACGATTGTACTGGTGTTTCTGCTTGTTTTTACAAAAAAGAAAAAATGAGCAAGCTGGTGCATCTTATCCAACATGCTGCTGCCAGAGTCCTGACCAACACCAGGAACATGGATCATACCACACCAGTCCTTAAGTGACTGCACTGTCTCCCTGATTGTAAAATAATAGAAATATTGTTGATGGTCTACGAGTCACTGCATGGTCTTGGTCATAAATCCACTTCAGTGTTGCTAGTGAAATATGAACCAAGTAAACCCTTCAGGTTGTCAATGACCTGTTTACTCCTCATTTCCAGGAACCAGAACCAAATCAGGTGAGGCAGCATTTATTCAGGCCTTTCCTTTGAATAAGGACTCAAACTATCACTGTTTACTGCAGCCAAACAGAAAAGTTAAGAGATTTATTTTAATCATTTTTAATTAGCTTACCTATGGGAATTCAGATTTCCTTCCCGTTATATGATTATCTGTTATTAGTTTGTGTTTTAAACTCTATCCCCTTTTTATTTCTGTAACTCATTTTAATTACCCTATATGTGAATGGTGCTACAAAAGATATTGACAATATCCCACAGATCATCCATGGGGTTTATGTCAGCTAGGTTTACAACCCAATCCAGTACAGTGATGCTCATTAAAGAAATCATCCCAAGCACATTGATGACACACAGAGTCCTGCTGGAAAATAAAATGAGCATTTCTGTAGAGATTGTCAGCAAAGAGAAGCACAGACTTCTCCAATATTTCTTGGTAAACAGTTGTGAATCAACACAAACAAAAGGCACGACTCCCTGAATCATCACTGACTGTGGAAACGTCACAGTGGACCTCAAGCAGCTTGAATTCTGACTCTCTTTTTTCTAATTGAAAAGCAAAATACACATTCATTTACTTTAATTAAGAAATGTTTTGGACCACTGAGGTACAGAGTTGTCATTTTTCATTATCCCTGGTTCAGGATTGACATCACATAAGAAATGCATCTTCCTTCTCCTGGATACATACACGTGTGTCTGTTGTAGCTCTTGAAGCACTGCGGTCCAAACCTCAAGGAACTCCCCCAAAACTCTTGAATGGGCTTTTCTTCTGAACCCTACTGATGCTGTTTTTAACCTGTTGCTTGTGCATCTGTTTATGCCATGCTTTCCTCCTAATTAACTCTACAGGGTGTCAAGGACTTCAGCTGATCAATTGTCAGGTCTTCCCTCTGACTGTCATGGCCATAACTTCACATTTCAGTATTAAAAATTTCTGTATTTCTACTGGACTAATTTTTTAACTTTGGACTATCATTAGCTGTAACTTATCATGATTAGATTTAAAATAAATAAACACTTGAAATATGTTATCTTGAGTGTAATCAGTCATTATAGAAGTTTCACTTTTCAAATGTCTGAATTACTGAAATAATATAAACTTAATCGTATCAATAATTCATTGGGACACACCTCTACTGTGGCCAAATTAAAAAAAGCATTAGTGATTTTACTAGACAAAAAATGTTTAAAAATGATTATGTGAAATCTCATCTGGTCAGCTTTCAGCTCTCACAGAGAGTTAACAGGATGCTCTCCTTGGGTTTACTTGTGACTAAAAAGGCTTTGTGGTTTTCTTCTGATCACATGACAGGAAGAATGTGTGACTGTCAGAACAGCACAAACAGCTTCACACATAGAAAGTTTAGATATTTTATTTTCTCCCAATTCACATGTACCGATATTATTTTATGTTCAAGTCAGCTTTCAAAACGCCGGTGTAATGACTGAGTCATGACTCACAGACTGTGCAATTCAGTTTGTGCAATCCATTGAGTCATGCTGAAATAAAACAAGTCCAAGATACGTAGAGTGACAGAAAAACATTTGATGAGTAACTTCATTGTTGTAGACAAAATATCAGTGTCAGTTTATATGTATATATGTATTACAAAGGGAATTTCGTGAATAAAATCACAATGTAGCGTCCAAAACAATAAAAACAGACCAAATCAAATGGTCAAATTTTACCTGTCTTCTACTAGTAAAATAAATCTGAGATTTTTAGGATTGAAGCTTCACCAAATTGACACAGATGTTACATGAGATTTAACGTTATATATTTAGAAGTAGAGACCACAAACCCACAATCTTCTTTGTTCTCAGCGTACTTTAACAATTGATGTAGAAGATGATGAACATAAGCAGTGCTCAGAACAGAGCCAAACATGTGTGAATCGTTGTGGTTGGGTGTGTGTGCTGATCCAGAAGCTACAACTGTCCTCACCTTTGTCTCTGGCTACAGGGCATGTTGCTTCAAAGAACCAGTTGAAGGTTCGCTCTGGGTTTTGTCTGACAGGAAGCACATAAACACCAAACGCGTGAGATTTCTGTTAGAGTTTGACATGTGTGTTCACATTAAATCAGAAATTAATAATCATACAAAAAAGTAGTTAGACTTTTACTCCAAACTGAATCTGATTGCGAGCAATATAAAATATCTGTGTTATCTCAGGCAAAGATGTGTTTTTCTGCTCATAATAGGCTTAATGTACAGATAAATTCATGTCCAATTTAGTAAATAAAATCTGCTTAATAGAGGCATTAGAATAAGTCCACTGTTATGTCTGTGGCAGCAAATACAAGGGCAGAAGAGTTGCTGCATTAAACTTCCTGTGCAGTTTTGTGAGAGGAAGTTAATGAAAACCACAAGAACTGAGTGAGAGGCAGAGAGAAAATGATGGAGGTCGACAAAAATCATAAGTGAACTAACTTACTTCAGTCTGGAGCCCATCCTGCCCGAATGTGACTGTTTCCATATGTTTGTCCTGGAGGAGATGAAGGTCCTCAGTGCTCGGCTAGACGAGTGCCATAGCTCTGATGAGGCACCGTTACAGATTAGGGCAGACCGCCAGCAGAAGCAGCAGTCTGCTCAGTCAGCGCCAGAGTGTCAAAACACTTCCTGATCTATCTGAATATGTTCTTGTCAATGTGTAAATGACGTGCGTTATGAGACAGCCTCTGAGATGTGAACTTCTCCTAATTCATTGTTATTTTTGTGTTTAAATTTAAAAGTGTTCCTAAGAACGAAAGATGACATCTTCCTCAAAATTAAAATGACCCACTTAGCTACTATCTCCTGCTGTTTGTGTGGTGAATCTCTAAATAACAGAACAGCTCAGACTATGGAGGCTTAATGAAGTTTTAGAGTTCTGACATCAGTAGATCCGTCAGTAAGAATCCGGTTTTACTTGATTTGTGCAGTCACGCACGCTTATGTTAGTTAACGCGTCATTATTGAGAACAGTCGACTAGGTTTCCCCGCTATTGTTCAAATAAATAAAAGCTAGATAAACACTGCATGTACACCAGCTGCAAAGAGGCAAAACAATCCACATCCTGATCAAAAAGGCACTTTGCACACAGACCCTTTGCTGCCCCCTTGTGTCACTCGAAGGCATCTAAAAAGTAGAAGTCTCCATTTTGACCAGGTTTTTTGTCATTCAAGATGAAAACTGAAAGGGAATCCAAACAAAGGCAATTTAACAATAAATCAAAAACATTTGGTGAAAAATATCTGAACCTCAAGCTACAGAAATGATCCCACAGACAAAGACTTGTTTAATAATATATTTATTTCAACCAATGTCAAATCAGACAAGTGATCAAACTGCGCCCAGTGTGAAAGATTATCTGGCGATAATGACAATGAACAAAATGCTAATGACAAAAAATCACTTGCACACGTCTTTGGCTAAGTTCACACAGCAGGCAAATGTGACCCAAATCCGCAGTTTTTCACCCATGTGCGACTCAATGTCCGACTTTTTCACAGCTGTCTCAACGGCCCAATTCCTCAAAAAAGCCAATCTGCGCCACCTCCATATGTGTCCGATTGTTTCAAAGGATTTGCAGTCTGAACAGTCATGTCGCATTTAATCCTACATTTACATCATTGATGTGAGACCTGTGTCATAACTCTGCACTAGATGCAAACAATGGCTGAAAATAATGATTATGACATAAGTTTGTATCAAGAAAACACATCACAATCCCACCACTCCTGGCTCTGACTCAACATCCAAACAGACTTCGCTACAGACTTTGCAATCGATGATCCACCAAAGGCCATCGCTGTTAGTTGCACTTTCTTTTTATTGGTATCTTGTTATGATACTGTTGATTCCTATTACTGAATAAGCCTTAAGATCGATAAATACACTATTACTTCAGTAAAGAGTGCGCTGCTGCATGACGTCAGCGTTTTTCTGAGCAATGGGCTCGCTTTGGGGTCATACACGTTCACATTGTGCCATCGCATTTAATTAGTATGAACAGCCGCACAAAAAAATTTGTATTTCAGCAAAAAAATCAGAATTGAGCATCACGACCTGCTGTGTGAATGCAGCCTTTGTTACCGCTACAAAGGTCAGCTATGTTCTTAGTGTGTGAATCCTACTCTGCCAGAAGAAGAAAAAAGGTGAGGACTAGAAACAGAAGAGGCAGGGAACAGATGACATGAATAAGAGAGCAGGGAAAGGACAAGACAGGAAGGAAAAGTAAAAACTAAAAGAAAAGATCAGAGTAGGACTTGGCTAAACGGATGGATGAGTGCCAATAAGAAATATGAGTGACTGTTAGCCTTAGGCGACTTCCTCCTCTCCTTCCTCCTCGAACTCTCCCTCCTCGGCTGTGGCGTCCTGGTATTGCTGGTACTCGGACACCAAGTCGTTCATGTTGCTCTCCGCCTCAGTGAACTCCATCTCATCCATGCCCTCTCCGGTGTACCAGTGGAGGAAGGCCTTGCGCCGGAACATGGCGGTGAACTGCTCGGAGATGCGCTTGAACAGCTCCTGGATGGCCGTGCTGTTGCCGATGAAGGTGGCGGCCATCTTGAGCCCGCGGGGTGGGATGTCGCACACGGCTGTCTTGACGTTGTTGGGGATCCACTCCACGAAGTAGCTGCTGTTTTTGTTCTGCACGTTCAGCATCTGCTCGTCCACTTCCTTCATGGACATGCGCCCTCGGAAGACGGCGGCCACGGTCAGGTAGCGGCCGTGGCGGGGGTCGCAAGCTGCCATCATGTTCTTGGCGTCGAACATCTGCTGAGTGAGTTCGGGCACGGAAAGAGCTCTGTACTGCTGGCTGCCCCTGCTGGTGAGTGGAGCGAAGCCGGGCATGAAGAAGTGCAGACGAGGGAAGGGTACCATGTTGACCGCTAGTTTGCGGAGGTCGGCGTTGAGCTGGCCGGGGAACCGCAGGCAAGTCGTCACCCCGCTCATGGTGGCAGAGACCAGATGGTTGAGGTCTCCGTAAGTGGGTGTGGTGAGTTTGAGGGTGCGGAAGCAGATGTCGTACAGGGCCTCGTTGTCAATGCAGTAGGTCTCATCAGTGTTCTCAACCAGCTGGTGCACAGACAGGGTAGCGTTGTAGGGCTCCACCACAGTGTCTGACACCTGCGCAAAGGACACTCAAGTTCAGGGTGGAAACTAAAGTATACCAAGAAGTAAACTGACACAATCATCATACCTTGGGAGAAGGCACCACACTGAAGGTGTTCATGATACGGTCGGGGTACTCCTCCCGAATTTTGCTGATGAGCAGGGTTCCCATGCCGGAGCCGGTACCCCCACCCAGGGAGTGTGTGAGCTGGAAGCCCTGAAGGCAGTCGCAGCTCTCGGCCTCCTTCCTCACAACGTCCATGACTGAGTCCACCAACTCAGCTCCCTCTGTGTAGTGGCCCTTTGCCCAGTTGTTACCTGCTCCACTCTGGCCTGTAATGTCAGGGTTATAGTGCTGAACTGTTGCTACGACAACATACTTTGCAATAGGGGCACAAGCTCTTGCGATATTAAAACACCACAATATTTTCTGGAAAAAAGAAAATATTGCTTTCTCAAATGATGTTCACATTGATCTGTTTTGTGTATGCGACACCGAGCTCAAAACACTGAAAGTTGAGTCAGCGCAACCAGTCGCAAGAACGCACATCAGCCCGACTGCCACAGGTGTGTGGTGTCTGCCCTGGTGGAGAAGAAAGGGGGCTAGATGTCCAACTACCTCATCAAACTTGCTAGCATCCATTCAGATTGTGGGAAATGAAGGAATTTGTCGTGAGAAATGTAGGTAATTGGAACGCTCGACTATGAAATCTGAACCGCCTGCGAACAGTGCGCAGTGTCCACACGACTCCGGCTACACACAGAATGTGGGAGCCTTTATTTTGAAGTATAAAATAATTTGTCCCCAAAAGAAAAACAGGGATATTTCTGTTTTCTTAAAAGTCGAGTCTTGCTTCTATAAACCAAATATTGCATATCATCTTGTAAGGTCAGTGTTTTGCTACACACCTCCACTTTATGTTTTATCTGTGTTTTTAACCATTTGGGATTTCAGTTATCTCCCAATTTAATACTAATCCCATATAAATTCTGTCTTGTTTTGTCATGCATTATAAAAAATAGTTTTGATTTGATAGAGTAAATTAAAGTGCATGCTCTGAGTTACATACCAAAGACAAAGTTGTCTGGCCTGAAGATCTGTCCGAAAGGGCCAGAGCGAACAGAGTCCATCGTGCCAGGCTCCAGATCTACTAAGATGGCCCTTGGCACGTACTTTCCACCTGGAACAGATATGCTATTTGGTTTTTTTTCTGAGGGAAAAATATAGTTTCTAAAGAGAGTTTAAATACTGAGACAAAATCACAAAATCAAACCTGAAGCCTCATTGTAGTAGACGTTGATCCTATCCAGCTGCAGATCGCTGTCCCCATGGTAGGTTCCAGTCGGATCAATTCCATGCTCATCACTGATCACCTCCCAGAACTTCAAACAGATAGGTATGAGAGATTAGTTACAATGAGATGAATATGTCAATAAAAATATAAATCCTGAATGCACAGGGTGCAATATATTACTGCACATCCCATCATGCTTAAAGAAACCATGTTACTACTGGGAGTTTACATCTTCTCTAAGAACTTTAACCTTTACTCAATACTTCAGGTTGCATGTACAAGAATCAGCGTTTATAACAAGTACAAAAACAAAAAATATATGGAATAATAATTATGCAACACAAAGGCTTCAAAATTAAAGTTTTTTACCTGATTTTCCAGAAACTAATTTCTCTTTTCAAAACAGATCCAAGTAATGTGTACGCATAAACAAATCATCTTGATTATGAGCCAGATTTTTGAGTTTGCTCTGATTGTTCACGATGACAGTGACAATATTACTGCCATTCGAACGGTGGAGCCAAACACACAAATCTCGAGCAAAAGAGAAAATGTTTTCTTTTTAACAAATATACAGTTGAGAAATATGCCATTTCCCCATTGCTGCCCAGTCTCCCTCTGAGTCAACAAGAACACAAAACCGATGAAAACCACTTTTTTCTCTCCAATGAATATATGAGTGAAATGTTGTAGTTCAACTGAGCTTATGAGTATGAATATGGGCATATTAGTGTTCACCACCAAGCAGCTCACCTTTACAGATGTGAGAGACGTATTTAAACCTTAAAAATGCAATTATAAAGTTGATTCAGTCTAACCTCTTAAAATGCTGAACATAAATAGAAGATTGTTCTTCATACAAATCATCTTTGTAAAATATGCATATTTTTTATTTAGTTCATCCACTGCAATGTAAATTGGCAGACAAAATTCATCCCAGAATTTCAGAATTAGATATTTCATCTTCACACACGATTTTATAATCTCTCAGATTATATGGTTTGTGTTTAACATTCAAGTCTATTGCAAACATTCATATTTTTTTAAATATAATGGTGAACTTACTAATCTGAAGAATGTCCGATCATTTATAAAGCTTAATAAAAAAAAAAAAACAAGCGAATGATATCAACGTGACATTTTTTGATATTTGCGTGTCTCCGTCGTTCCAGTGCATTCCGTGTCTGAGCCACACCCCTCTGTTACACGCGCGCACACGGTCACACGCCCACGCATATCAATTATTACAATATTTCATATTTTAATTTAAAAGTTAACGTGGACACCTTCCCCACAAACACGTTCTCCACTTGCCGTGTCGAGTACAGCAGTCGCCCATTCAACGGGCTTCATGCGACAGCAGCGGGGACGTCTCGGTTTGCCACCGCCCATCCTGAAGGATGCTATTGTGCGCCGCCTTCACGGCTCTCCTGTGCGCGACACTGTTTGACCTACTTAGTGTTTCCTGGGGACAGCGTGCTGTCTTACCAGCTGCCATGTCACGACCAGCAGCAGCCAGCGTGTATTTATTACATAAAAAAAAAAAAAAAACACGGCTGCCACAGTTAACAGGTAGATAACCCTCCCCAAAGGTTCGTTGGCTCTTCTCTCTCTCCCTACCTTCGCTCCAATCTGGTTCCCGCACTGCCCGGCCTGAAGATGCACAATCTCACGCATGTTGTCGCTGCTGCGTTGCGGGGAGTATGCAAACTGATGGAGAAACGAAGGAAGGTGGGAAGAAAAACAAAAGCTTAAAGGTGTTTGTTTTTTGGGTTTTTTTTTTTTTAGCGACTCGGTTCTGTCGAGTAGGGAGTCTGGCTGAATGGCGGAGGGGTTTGTAACTGGGTTATAAGCTCCCTTGTCTCGCCCTTCCCATCCTACCGCGGCTGCGCTGTTCCTGCCTGTGCTGCAGAATTACGTCATCTCCATGGCAACGAAAACTGGGCACAGCTGGTGCAAATGGCTTGTCTAAACCGGCCGGCTTGACGAGAGCAGGAAAGCGAAGAGACTAATCTTTGTTGGAATGACACAATGGCGTTATATTGCATAATACGGACATTATAATTTTCCAGTTTAGAGCTTGAGACACATTTCTCAGTGGAGTGGTCTAAATATGTCCGCTCTATTTGAATGCACAGCCCTTCTCCCACCTCCAAGCGCACACACACACCCGTAATGTGTTCAAAATGTATTTAATGTCCACAATGTTAGCTTTGGCTTTGAAGAGAACGCTGCTTTTCATTATTCCATATTTAGCCTGTTAATTTGTTTGAGTTGTTGCCCATGGAGACAGGATGTTTGACAACAGAAGCTGGAAGGAAGTCAGGGTGATGATATGGAAATGGCACGCATTCCTCACTCACCCCGCATTTTCATGCAGTAGACCGTTTTCAAAAGACAGCTTCAAACATGACTTAAGAGAACAGAGAACAAAGGTGACCTCTCAGAAGTAGCATGCAGTTGGAAACATTATGCATGTACTATAAAAAAATGACTTATTTTTGCACAATCTAAATCAAACCAAACTTTTACTGTCCTTAGGTCATTTAGAAAAAAAAAACGTTTCCTTGTATGACATAGTGGGAAAATGAAATAATAATAGTAAAAAAATATCAGCCAAAGTATAAAGAAGATTTCCACAAGTCTGATTCATCTTACTGGTCCGAGATTACAGATGCCTGTTAATCTCTTCAAACAATTCAGTGCAAACATGAGTCACAAGGTGTAAGACGGGTTATTAAGGTGTTTGAGCAAAAAAGGTAATTTAAAAAAAAATCTAACTTACTTTTTCTTAAATAGATTAAAAAGTTTAGAAAGGGATTCCACCAAATGCATTTTACACTTGAACTAGTGATAACTTTGTACATTTATTTAAGAACAAACTGTGAAATTAAGTAATTTACAGCTCCGTAGCTATTATTAAAGTCACAAAGCAGCATTCTACGTTTTGTTTTGAGCCTCTACAAATCTGGGCTGCACAAGTGGGAACTTGTTAGCACCTGCAGCAAGAAGATCCTAACTTGGCTTTTTCTGCATAGAGTTTGCATGTTCTTCACGCCCGTGGATGCATGAGAGGTGATTTTATCTTTTTAAATTTCCCATAGGAGTCCTCATGTGAGAGCATGGTTGTTTGTCCTACGTGTCTCTGGATAGGTCGCTGATCTATTAAAGGGCAAGAAAAAGACACACACAGACATGGAAAACTGACTCTAATACTGAACACTGATTTAGGTCGGCCAGAAGTGTTTGGACTGAGACAAAGCAAGAAGGGTATCCACTATGCATGCTTGGGGAGAACATGCCACCTCCGTGCAGAAAGGCTCCAGCCCGGGTGCAAACACAGAACAATCTTGCTGCATTAGTTTTGGACATATAATATGGCAGCTGGTTTTCAAACTTTTAATTATATTTGATTTCTATTTGATTCCAAAATGTATCTAGAGATAAATGAAAGTCAGAGAGATATGCAGCAAAGCATAAATATCCGTCTGCATTTATTCGTCCTCCTCTTCAGTTTCTAACTAAAGTTCTTAAATCTTTCTTGACAGCATTTGTATTGAAACGTTTTGGACAAAGAAAACATTTTGTGTTTGAAAAGCTCAACTTTGGCACTTTTCAGCAACACTTCAAAGTTAATATTGACATTGCAAAATATTGCAAACAAAAATTACTGTTAAAGACAGCCAGCGTTTTTTTTGTATCTATACTCATACCACTGTTTGAAAGGCGTAGCTTGAGAGGATTGGGATTGAAGGGAAAGTGCATGGTTGGTGTCAGACTTGAGTGCTGTCCTTACCTCAAATGGCCTTGGACCAAATCCATGACACCCACAGTTCAATAACTGCCTGAAAACTATTGAAACGAAGCCAACAGGGCAATAAACATCAACTGGTGGAGACTTTTGATTTCCTGTCTTTGAATATGTACTAGTCTATCATGTTGGTCACTATTAAAATTACACACTTATACATATAACTATCTGTCTGTCTATCTATCTATACACTAAACTAAAGAAGGAACTTTAGTTCCTTCTTAACTAAAGTTACTAAAAATTGTACAGCTAATTTTTAACACATTAAAAAAGCTGGATAGATGTTTGCCTTGACCAGGTTTTTCTGAGATGAAATAACAAAATAACAAGACCATAAAATATCATTTTAAAACATTTCCCAGTTTGTCATGCAACTAGAATATAATAGAAAGCATCTTTTGTTGTCCCACTGTGGGGGTAGCTGAATATATACTCAACTATACTTGGACAGTTATGAAAATGTGCATACGAAAATAAAAGAAATGCTCAATTTAGAAGAATAATTTAAGAAAAAGAATTATGCAATGTGCATATATATGCATAAGAAGCAGCATCACGTTACTTACAAGAAAATAAAAGAGACAGTGCCAATAAAAGGGACAAAACTACAAACATTTGGGACGATTAGTAAGTTTGATATTTTTGGGAGCAGAGACTGTTTTAATGACATTCAGTTGGAGTAAAGAAGGATCTGAAATAACGGTACTTTGTGCTCCTAGGATGCATCAGTCTGTCTCTGAAGGAGCTTTCCAGTTCTGCAACAGCTTCATGCACAGACCGGGAGACATTGCCTAGCAGTGGTGTTAATTTAGCTAGAGTTGTTCTGTCTACTATCACCTGCTGGGTCGAGGGGCAGCCTAGGACAGAGCTGGCCTTCCTGATGAGCTTATCTAACCTTTTCCTCTCAGCTGTAGATAAGCTGCTGCTCCAACTTCTGACACCACAGAACAGTGATTCTCAACCCTTTTTAAGCCACAGCATTCCACATTATAAAAATCACAAGAAGCAAAAATGTTATTAGAAGTATTTTTATTGAAATATGATGAAAATCTAATCTCAATTGGATCAATTTAGTTATTCAGTGTAAATTTGGGCTTGTTTGGTTGAACACATAGTTGATGTTCTTGAAATAAATGAAGAAATACGCACAGAAAGATCTCCCCCAATAGTTATGAGTGTCTGTCTTTGTTTCATCCTAATAGCAGGCAGGCAGTTTAGTTTTTGCATATCGTTTCCAAAAAATACATCTCAGAGCACTGAAAAGTCTACCTTGGTCTTTAAATTGGCAACTGAGTGGAGCAAGGAGTTGTACCTCTCTCTAGTGGAAGAGAATGGAATTCCCTCATCGGTATGTCCTTTAACTCTTCATAGGCCTGGCAATGAGCCACTATTTGACTCAGGTGTATTAACTTGGAGCACAGAAATATCAGTAAGTTGCCGGGTATCAACTGTTTTTCCTTGTGGGGAAGCTGAAAATGTCTTGTATTCTTTGGAAACTAGGAATAAGAACGGGGAGATTTTCTGCCCACCAGCTTCTGTTGGATAAAAATAAATAAATAAATAAATAAATAAATAAATAAATAAATAAATAAATAAATAAAAGTGGGAAAAAGAAGTGTCACACTGAGTGCTCTCTCTCTCTCTCTCTCTCTGTGTATTTAAGTTAATAATATATTTTTCTTAAAGTTCTCCAATCACATGATTAAGGCTGGCTGAATATCTCAATCATTTTAGATAGAGATATTCTGTTCACCACACGGGGGCGATAGATATCTTCAGTTCAGCCGGTTCCTCTCCGATATGGGTGATGTTTAACTCCACTGTGGTATTATTAAAGTAAAAAAAATAATAACCAGTGACTTGTAGTTCTATTAAATTTGCTTTGTAACATTATTAAAACTACTTTTACATTCATATTTCTTTACAATGCTAGTTAGTACAAATTAGCATAGTTTAAAAGGTCTGAGGCTAAAGACTGGTACTGATGTAGAGAGATGTACATGCAGAAAGCCATAGTACAGACACCAAACATTGTTTCTACAGTGCTAGAGAATATAAAAGGGCATGGCAAAAATCCATCAAGCTTACATCCCCTCAGCTGACATCTTCATTTAGAGTTAAAGTTCTCCCATTTCTCACTCTTGCCTCCCACATTCCCAAGGTGACCATTATTAGCATTCCTCCTCTGCCCTTCTTGGACTCTTTTCTCTAAAAACCTACACGGTTCTCTAAGTCTTTTTACTCCTCATAACTTTCATTGTTATTTATAATAAATATGTAACAGTGAGCCGAACTCTTCAGCAGATTTTATTTATTTTTTGTCACTTTATGCCAGAAAAGGCAGATCTGTTCCAGCCCATTAATGCATGCCATAAAACCCAACGACCAGCTCAGGAGGACACTCAGCACTTTCAAAGGACGCATGCAAAAGTCACAATGAATCATCATGAGAGAAGAAAAAAAGGGCATGAAAATCGTTTATAAGACAAATGGGGCTGTATAATTTTATACACATGGACTATTTTGCATGTTTGATTTGTTGTTGTGAATAATTGTTTCTCTTTTGAGGCGATTATTGATATGTGTGGCTGTAAATGACTGAAAGGTAACTCTAGAAGCAGAGTTCTGCTGCTGCCACTTGTTTAAACGTCTGAAAAGGATTCAAAGTGAGCGCCAGGAGTGATTTAATTTGTTGTCCATTGATGCTATTAAATAAAACAAGCCGGCACAACATCCTCTCATGTTGTTGAATGAGAAAGGAAGCAATTGTGCTTCTCTTCCTCTTTAATAGCATTCTGTAACTTTGTGTTCTGCAAAAGAAAACAATACAAGAAAACGATGAACATTTGCCAGTATCTGCCTTTTTAATGAGTGAGGAGTTTTACTTTATAAGCACACTTTCAGACTGTTTTTGTGTTTAAAGGAAATGATGTGTTCAGCGCATGGAGAATAATGAAGTGCTTGTGCCTGTAATGTTTTCAGTGTTGAAAGCTTCTAACAGCCACATTACCTCCTTTATAGGAATGTAAGATTTGCTTTATTTTATGCTCCTTCGGTTTTCATGTTAGAAAAATATGCTCTAGGTTTGTGCGTTTTTATTCTTTCAAATAACCCCAAACACAAAAATAAAATTTTGTAGAATTGTGCAACTCTAATTTGGACAGAACTGTGTGTTTAAACTTACAGTGAAATACATTGACTCTCATTTTACTGTCGACCAAAGACACCAAGTACGTTTCTTCTAATCCTTTCACGGTTTGAATGAGGAGTTATTTCAAAGTGCTAAATAAAGATGCGTGTAAAGACTCTTCATAGATTTAGTTACTGAATGTTTTCACTTATGGAAAAAATAATGGAAAAAATTGATTGGTAATGATAATTCTTCCCCTCACAAATAAGTAGGAGATTCATAAAAGAAAACACGTACTAATTACTTACTTTGCCCAAATCTATCATACTAACTTCTAAACTTATCATGTTTGTTAAATCCTTTAAATCCAAGCAATTACACCCCTTGAAAAATGTACACTAGTTTATATTTTAATATATGTCCCAAAAGTGGTTGAAATGTAGACCACTTACTCTTGTAATTGTCTTCCACAGGGTGATCCATCCTGGTTGAGGTGTCACCTCTGCTGCTTTGCACATTAGAGGCATGTTAAACATATGCAGGAATATAAAAGTGTTTTCAAATTCAAAAGCTTTGACCCTACTCTAAAAGAAAATGTTGTGACATTAACACATACATAAGCATAGACGAGTTTAAAGTCATAAGATAAAATGTTGAAGTTTGACGGACAAATGACTTGAGGCGAGTTCAGAGAGTCCAGCTGCTGCACACACTAACAATATGACTCAGATTCCACATCACTGACCCGGTTTACCTGGCTGATAAATTTACCAAGTTTTTGTTTTTATGTCCTGCCAGTGCAGTTGTTGCTTTATATCAGCACCGCAGCATTCAGCTGCAGGCTCTGAATACTTACTCATAGCTTTCCAATATTATTATACAAATGTTTTCTGGGGGATTAAATTAAAGCTTTAACAAAAAAAAAACAAACCAAAAAAAACAGTTGTGGTATGACGAGATATTCCAAACTTCAGTTTACATTATTTTTTTGTAAAAAAAAAAAATAAATAATAATAATAATAATACTATCAACCAATAATAAATATAGACTGCAGTGTAACTCTTAAAGTAGATAGATTAAATTTGTAACACAAGCTAATTAGAAAAGTTGGTAATAGTTTATTCATAAACATGACATAACACCTGTCATGCACATGAATAAGTCTTTATGAATGTCTTTGACTGTTGTCATGAAGTGTCATTTGGTAAATAATGACAATTTTAATGTAAAGTTGCTTTAAAAGTTGCATTAAAGTCCATTAAAAGTGCCACCTTTGCAATAAAGTGTGTAAATTTACCAAATAATGCAAAGTTGGCACTTTTAGTGGACTTTAATGCAACCTTTGAAGCAACTTTGCATCAAAAGTGAAATTATTTACTGAATGACACTTCATGACAACAGTCATCATCACCCATAAAGACTCCTTCATGTTCATGACAGGTGTTATGTCATGTTTATGACAGTATCATGTCAGTCTTATGCACACAACTTCAAATAAAGTGTTACCAAAAAGTTTTCCCTCGCCAGGATTGCTCTTTGTTTATTTTTATGTAACTACACATGGAGTGTTGAAGGTGTGAGCTGGAAAATAAAATAAGTCTGTATAATAAACTTTTGCCTACTTATATTTCATATTTTATTTAAGAAAAAGGGGAAAAGAAGTTAAAAATTGACTTCTCTGGACAGGTTTTGTGTGTTGATGTGCACATTGATCTGTTTGGATCCTATAAATGGATCCCGCTGGATAATCCTGACGAACACATTTCAAACTGCTGTAAGTTTTCTGTGCTTCAACGTACAGTCATCAGTGAGAGCACTAATAAAAGGTACAGGAATCCTCTGTCATCTACATATTCACTGATAGTATAACTGAAGTACAATTATTGGCATATAAACACAATAAAATAGTAATTTACCTTGCAGGGTAACAAGTATGTTACCTGTTAAACCTAATGAAATTGAAAGGACCTGTATTGAATCAACTGTATTGAATACATTTTTATTTCAAAAATAAAATATTTAATGTGGTTTTGAATGGCTAATTTTGGAGGTGTCCTTTTTTTTAAGCCATTGGGTTTATTATTACGTCAGGCTATTGATAACACACTGAATAAATAATGTCTGTGTGCATGAATAATGTAAGAATGCCACTCTGAAGTCTCGGCATTGAAAAGTTGACAGAAAGACTTGTGTGCAATTGAAAAGACAAAGCATGTTTTCTCATTTACTGATGTCTTCTTGGCGTCTTGATAAAACGCAGCCACACTGTGCACCCAGGGATGTTTCAGAAACCTTTGTTTGCAGTTTCCGAGAGACATATAAAAAAGTGAAACGAAACTTAAGGCAGAGAACAGTGGATGCTTGAGCAAAATAGGAGAGGCAGCTGGGATTATATTAAACACAGACATGACTTAAATGCATATTTTAGCATGCAATAAACTCCATCTTGCCTTCAGCTTGGTTATAAACTGAATGTTAAGTTTGTGCTTTGTTGCCTTCCTAATGGCCATAATTATGTTAATGGGTTATTTTTGAAATTTGAGAAGGCTGTGTGTTGGAGGAATCCAAGTCTCCCACGTAAGTATGCTTGTGTGTCCATCTGTTAGCTTAACACGCATGTTAGCATTGGATTTCTGAGTTAGCTGTCTTTTCCTTTAGGTTCGGTTTGGGTAACGTTTTCAGCATTAGTGACATTTATTGAGGACTCTTTATCACGCGACCTCAGATTAATGCACACTTTTGAAACGTCAAGACACAGGGTGAACATTGAAAGAATTGATAAGCAGTACGCATTGCAAGAGAAAATAATTTAACTCATATAATAACACTGACTATCATTCAATAGCACGTCTTTGTCAAACTATTTAACACAGTAATTTCCCTCGTTTATGTCATTAGGAGGTGACGACGACGGGCTGCATTCAAGAACATAAAACAAGTCAAATATTGACAAGCATTTTGTTTCAAGGTTGTGTGAACTGTGTGAAAAATTCTCAACTTACTTAGATCAATAGATTACATATAATAATTATTAATTAATTACTTGTTTACTATCCATTTCAATAAAACATCCCATGTCCACAACTCTCTTCAAATAAGGGCTAAGCTATTTTAGTGAAATTCTCATACTTATACTACAGTCATATTCGGTGCAATTGTATTAAAGTATTGATTAATTTAACATAATTTGGAATTAAGCTGTAACATATCAAAATGTGGAAAAAGTGAAGCACTGTGAAAAGCCTCTTTATGCTCTTAAATTTTATAGATACTGTCAGTCTCACTGATGGCTGTTTCTTTGTGCTAGGATGTCATAAATTGTAAGAGCTGCCATCTAATGTTACTTGTTGTGTTTCTCACTCTATTTTTCTGTTTTTATGAATATGATAAATTGTGCTTTTCTGCCTGTAAAAAAAAAAAAAAAGCAAACCCAGATTTTAAAGGCTTGCGGGTAAAATAAATATGCAACATTTCTTAAAAGAAGAACTAAATATATGCATAAGTAGGAATATCCAGAGACAGTAACCCAAGGTGTAAATAAATCTGGTGAAAAACTTTACTCAAATGTGACAAGATCCAACGATTTCACAAAGAAACCAACAAGCAGCTCATCTTCCCAGGAGTTGAGCTACTTGTTGACTGAACTAGTGCTGTTGTCACTGGTCAGTATGACTTAGCATATAAAACAAAGACCTATAAATAAATCACTGATCCGTCTAAGCAGCCCAGTAAACTTTACACCAGTGTGTACAGATTGTACTAATGCCTTGTCCTTTGTAGCCAAAGTAATTATGGAGGATTTCTTCCACACAAGAATGCAGAAAATGAAACGAATGATTGGCTTATAATATGAGGAAATGGTTGTGTCCCCTGATGCCTAAGCAGAACATCCCTGTAGAGACAACTAGAAAACCCATATGTTGTTGAACACACAGTTCCCTCTGAGGACTCAGTACAAGAAGCCCTTGAAAGAAAAAGACGGTGACATTGTGTCCTTGCAGCAGAGGCTCAATAAAAGCTTAAAGGACTTGGTTGCCAGGGCTTTGCTGACAACATAGAGATCTTGGCATTAGAGGGCAAGCCTTGCACCAAGCCATCAAAGAAATATTCTTGTGAGTGAGAGAGTGGAGCGGGTTGTTCCTCAGTAGAACAGGACCAGCCTGGTTTCCCACAGAGGAGCACTAGATGCATAGGAAAGTGCTGTCCAATGCATTGGACACAGCTTCACGTTTTTTTTTATGATTTTGACAAATAACAAGAACCACACTCTGGGGGAGGTTAAATATTTCTTTATTTCCAAACAACAGAATGAGCAAGTTGGTCTGCAGCAGCGTCAACGTTTTCTGGTTAGACTCTGTGGAGGAGATAGATTGGTGGGTGACTGGGATGAATTGCATCATCAGGAAATACAAGGTTATCCTGGAGATCCTCTCCAGAGACTCTGAACTTGATTAATTTAGATCCTCTTGGATAAAATGTAACTGAGGATTCACTGGTGTGAGTTTACTGGGGACTGTTTCGCCTGCAGGACTGCATAAAGGTAAAGCATCTATATGCTGAAAAGCAATGACGGTGATGTCCTGAAGTGCGGAAACTCTGGTGATTGGGTTAGAGAGTTTATACACACCTCATAATCAGGTCTCAAGATAAAGTAGAGCATAGCTGCTTGGTCTGTAATCTAAGCCTCAGAGGTCAGGTAAACAGTCCAGATGGGCAAAAGGGCAGGTAGAACAAGGAGAACAGATCCGAAACAGGATTTCTTCCTTTCATGATAGAGAAGCATGTTGTGAGATAAGTCCTGAAAGAAAGCAAATTCTCTCTCTCTCTCACACACACACACATTTTTTCACACGACATATGGGCCACTTCCACTATTTACTTTTACTGCTCTAAACAGAACTCTGAAGAACATGGTAGACTGGCAAATATGTTGCTAAACAAACACAAAGTCTCTGAGGCCTCATTTCTCTGAAACTGACACTGTTGACATAAACCAACGAATAGGGTCGAAGATAAGAATAGCAGATCCAAAAAGTAGAGTTTTTTTAGGGGACACCCTAAAAAAACAAGTTATAGTTCAAACTTTTACAATATAGTAAGAAAATGTGCATTTTCTCCTATGATTATTTATGTTTAATTTCATAAAGCGAGTTTCCGCTGGATCTTCATAATGTGTTAAAATGGGATCATTTTTTGCAATTTCAGTAAAAGCGTTAATTTGTTTGTATTTTGGCGGGCTACAATGTTTCAAGTCCCAGGTATTTAAGATCCAATCAGCAATAACATATTTAGAAAGTTTGTCTGATTTCCACTGCCCTGTGTGGCAATATATACAGTAGAGGTCAAAATGCTCACGGATAGCAATGGGATAGTCATGCAGAGAAGAGAAAGGAAAATGCAATGTTATTCTTTTAGCAATAACATCAAAAAGTCGTGTTTTTTATTATTGTACAGACCAAATAATCAGTTCTAGACAAATTAGCTGCACAGTGTTTTGATGTGTTTCTCGAAGAAGTTGACTGCATTGATGACCATGCAGTCAGTTAGAACCACACATTGTAGTGTGTAGTGATAAAATGCAAGCAGAGTGGGAAAAAGTACAATAAAACATAATGCAAATAATGATATAATTGATTTGATGTGTTTTCTGTATTCAGTTTATAAGTTTCTTCAAACTATGAAATAATAATCGTAACATTGTATATTTTAACAGCAAAATGCAATGAAGTGAGTTGTAGTTGATAAATGCATTTAAAATACAAGTGACAGTAAGTGAAGGGCTTTTTGTAAACTGTAATAGCCAATTCTTAGAATGCAGAACCAAGATATAGAGTTGGACTTCTCATCTCTGCCATGGTGTTTTTGTTTTGATGACCAAATCTAAACTTTTAATCTCATAAAGAGGAGCCCTAACGTGCATTGATATGAACTGCTCTACAATGTTGCACTAATGCCCTCCCACAATCCTCTGTAATTCTGAGAATCTGGAGTTATAACACTTGGTAAGTTTTCACAAAGCAATCAGCTGTCTTTCAGCTTTACTTACTTTGCAGCTGGTGCAGCCAACTAATACTTTGTATTTGTTCTATTGAAAGGTTGTGACAAATGGATTTGCTCTAAATTTTCCACAAACTGCTTTGAAAGCATCAGGAAGCTGGGTCACCTGTGCACCCAGGTGACCCAGCTTCCTGATGCTTTCAAAGCATCAGGAAGTTTGGAAGTGTTCTTCCAAACACTAAACCGGTTTGGAAGAATATGTAAAAAAGGAATATGAATATGTAATAATGGCAACATATGAGCAACCAGCGAAGAATATCATTCCAGGTTTTGGGAAAAAAAAGATCGACTAACGAAACATGTAGTTACCACAGGCAGAAAATCATAAAAATGTTTAAGTTAGTTTTTTTAGTCATTTGCTTAGCTTATGTTTTCATCTAAAGCACAAAATGTCATTACTCTTTATTTCAACCTTTCTCATCAAGCACATCTGAGACACAAAGTGCAAGCCATCTGTTTCAACAAGGGTGTTTAACACAAATAGTTGTTGCACTTTGGAAATGGGTACGGCATTCTGACAGATGACTTGGCACGTTATTAGCTTTTATGAAAGTCTGAGCCAGATGTCAAAGAAACCCACATTTGTCCCTGTCTTCATTTGAAGCTGTTGCATTCATTACAAATTAATGAGACATCAATCACCCAGATCTGCAGAAACAGCTCAGGATCAGGTAATAAGTACAATAAATAAGATTGCTGAGCTATGCTGCTGAAGCCTGTTGAACTCATCAGGGATGAACTCGCCGAAGAGAACGGAGTGGATGGGGAAACGTTCGCCCGGAGAGGCAGAGCCACAACTCGAGTGTTGTAAATAAAAATGTATGATTTTAGGTCTATAGTTCAAAGTTCTTAACATGGCATGAAGAGGGATGGTGAAAGAAAAAAAAAAACAGTTGGTGTCAGTTTATCTCTTAGAAGGCTTGTTTACTTTGTTCTGACAGGGTTTAGGAGAAAACATTTAACTTACGGAATAAATAGACATTAATAAAAGCATATAGCCATTTCCATGAGTGAATAAAAAACGCTCATATTTAATGACTCAATTTATCGACATTAACTTCATCTTTGTAAGAGAACAGTTCTTTTAACAATGTTTCACTGAAATTTATATATATATACATATATATATATATATATATGTATATATATATACTGTATATATAAATACTTTTAAATACTTTTAAATAAGCAAAATAAACCTTTTTTATACAACATACCTGACGAGAACAACATACAGAAAACAACCGTGTTATAGGCTGCCCGCTCCAAGTCCTACACAAAACAGAAGTACATAACAAAAATTAACTTAATAGATCTATAAATAAACTGGACGTATTTAGATGAAAAATAAACAGCACACACCTCTCCTGCAGGACAACATGACAAGAGGGGAGGGTCTAAGGGGCGCAAACAATTTAAAGACAATACCACAGAAGAAGAAATAAAAAGGAGGTGCTTCCGATCTTAAAGTAACACGATTAAAACAAGGACAAAGGTTTTTTTAGAGGTGTTTCAGTCAGACAAGGAACAATACAAATAACCAAAAAAGACATTTTGTGTAATTATAACAAAAGAGAAATACAACCAGGTTACACAAAGCTGCTCTCTGTGTTGGTGAAACTTGTAAGCTCCACTGTTGCAGGAATGTCTATGTTGTAAAGTTAAATTATCAAGAGCTTTATTATTTGGGTATAGGGCCCGGTCATTAGCCCGACACTGACTTGTTCCGCTAGTGGATGAATCATTATTAATAATAAAAAACTCTGCTTGATCTGTTTAGAGTACCTTCTTATTTTTTCTCCTCTCCAGCTCTTTGATGTTTGATCGTTGTGCAGCTCTCCTGCTGCTCCACTCCATATCACAGAGATCTCTATAGGTGCTTGAATATCAGACAGTTACTCTTCCTCTGTTGCTTTTGTAGAACATGTTGGTTGTTTCTTTCTGGCTCACATTTCAATTCTCATCCAAACGGACATTTCTAGTTTTAATCTTGAATGGGTATCAGGTAAGTTAGCATACAATTGTATAGCTTTTGTATTTTAATCTTTTTTCTTTTTTGCTTTGGGGCTCTCTAATGCAATGTCATTTTCATATAGTCTCTTTCTTTCTGTTGTACCATAAACACTGTCCTTGGCTGAGACACTGGGGGCCTCCAGTGCTTCAGATGTTGTTCTGGGTTATTTTGTGGACTGTCTGGATGAGGCGTCAGTGTACCCAGAGGAATATATCTGTAAGCCAACCACAAGTGGGAAAGTTTTCCATTCTGTTTCCTCCATTTATTGATCCCACTGTGATTTACTGGAGTCATGAAAGCCTGGCAGACACAGACTGATGTTCAGACCAATAACAAAAATGTTACAATTTCCGGTGAGCTTCATAGCGTCGCACCGGAATTACATATATCACCGCCAAATGTTAGAAATTGGCAGAAAATTAAAAATTTAAACCGTCAATAATCCACACCTCCATCAAGCAATCGTTTCCCAATAGCCATCTGTATGAAGAGAAGCGTAGAACAATAGGGTAGTTTTTACTCAGTTTGTGCTCAAGTTCATTGTGTTAGAATCTGAACCAAAACGTCTGTTCAAATTCAAAGATGCTTTATTGATCCCAAAGGGAAATATGCGATGTCATGTTGTTATGTTGACCTCTTTTTTTGTAAACATTTTTGTAAATAAATTACAAATTCCTTTTGAAAATGTCTCGTGTAGCTGGCTGGACTGTGCAAATCCTGACAAGGTGTAAATTATATCTACATGGGGGAAAAATTGCTTCTTAGTATTTCAACCTTTCTCAAATATGCTACATTTTTAATAAAGCTCTTTCAACTTTGACAAAAGGCTGTAATTTAATGTGACACAAATAGACTTTTAATGTCCAAACTGTCGGCTGGGAATATAACCATTTCGGTCAAAAGTCCAATTCCCCATTTTCTTCTTACTTTCGTCAATATAAACAGGATAGCCATCCTCTTTAAATAATCTTTATTGGCCAGAGAGTAGGAGCTTGGTGTCGGCAGTAAGTGTTTGCTGTCTTTGTTGATTAAGTTCTTTTGGCCGTAACGTTCAAATCTGAAGTGCAACAGAACAAAAAGAAAAGAAAAGTCTGAAGTTTGCCTGCTGATTACGGCTCTAAACTGTTTTTTCCTTAAAATGAAAGGAACCCGATCACATTACAAAGACTGATTTAATCTTTCTCTGCAGCCACTGCAATCAGGGGAAATGGTTGTAATCCCATTCTGGCATGTTTGATTAATATCACTGACCTGATTTGTATTGTGCTCACTAGGCGTGTCATGGTGTTTATGTAATATCGACACCCCACCTATATATAATCTCTCACTGCGGTTGCACAGATGCGAACAGTGTTTTTTCCTTTTCCTTCGTTTCAGTGGCTTCGTAAACCTCAGCTAGCGTTTGTTTTTGGATTTAAGTGCTTTCCACAATAGAGCTGTCACATTTGATTGATTTCAGTTCGACTGGGCTCCTCACAGTGTCTTTGTCCTGGCTCTAAAAGTAGATGTTCGAACTTGTGCTGCTCATTTAAGCAACTTCCTATTCAGTTCAAACTGAGAGGAAGTCAGGTATTTTACCGAGGCGGAGAGGCAGAACCCGGAACTTGGAATCCACTTGGGAGTCCAACACGTACGCATGAAATGGTCAGGGCTGTAATTTCAAGCTTTAAATTTTCCAATTCCAGCTGCTGAAGGTCAGGGATCCTTTGAGTAAAACTAGATTTAGTTTTAATATACTCAGACACTGTGATTAATAATTTATTCAATAATCACACTGGCGTTTGCTTTTGAAGGTGGTACTCATTGATGGCTGTCCATCTCAGTTAAAATAATTATAATAAAAAAATCTCGGCTTTCACATCTTCCATGAAATTGAAGATTTAATATCTGACCATCAGAAATTAAATTAAACTCAAATTCACCCTCACAAAATCCAGGAAAATACTTTCGCCTCATTTTTTCCATACAAGTCCTTAGCTCCATCTATAAGTAATGAATTTTTTACAGTTGTGTTAAATGCTTCTTGACTGGAATTTATTTTTTTCATTATTATTATTGGTTTGGGATGGAAGAAACCCTGCAGGGTTTTACTCCTCTCATCGCTCTGGACATTAAGCCATGCACTGCTGATGAATGTGTTTGCTGAATCTGTTCTCGTTTGTTAAAATATAGAGATCATCCTGAGTTTGTGTTGAGAGTTGTTCATACAGTACAAAATGTAAATACCTATTAGCAATTAATGGGCTCCACTTCAGGTAAAAATGTGGTCAAGACAGGTTGGAGGCATAAACTCATATTCAGGCTCAAACTTTCAACAAAAGGTTGCACTCTTTGCAGCTCAAATCCTCTTGCTTTCCAAATATGCTTTCCTCTGGCAATAAATCCATCAGACTGAGTGAAAATGCTTCAGCATCTTCCCAAAAGTTGCTTGTCCAGAGTTGAGTTTGCGAAAACCAACAAATCACCCTGTAAGGTACTTCTGTCAACATTCTTTTTTTTTTTTTTTTGTTATATCAAATATTCTTATGCATGATACAACACAAAATTGAGTTTTCAAGATCCCACACAAAAAAAGACACATGCTAAACTAGCAGCCATACATACATAAAACTAAAGACAAAAAGGGACTAATAATGACAACTAACAGCGATAGTGTGAACTGTGCAAATGAACAATTATTGAGCCAATTTATTTGCTAACAGTCTCTCTGCCTCAGGAAACAAGCTGTTCCTCAGCACCTGATGCTGCGCAGCCTTCTGCCAGAGGAGAAGGGAATGAACAATTTGTTTCTTGGATAAGTTTTCTTTTTTGTAAACTTCTGACTTTGAGATAGTTTAATTACAGTTGTACAAGTACTAAAAGGGAAATGCACTTCTGGCTCATTGCTCGCCGGGGTCAGCTGTGGCTGCAGTCCAGCAGCTCACCTCCGTCAGTGTGTGAATGTGTGTGTGCATACGTGAATGACTGAATGTAGTGTGAAATGCTTTGGGCTCCTCTGGACCTCATGAAGTGCTATACAGGTAATTTACCATAAGTTAAAAAAAATTGTGTTTCAAAAAGGTTTTAATTCACCTGTACACATAAAAATTGGAGTAAAAGAAAGTATATACTGTATTTTCCAGATTGTTTCATTGTAAGTGAAAAAAAGTATAATCAGAAGTTTGAGTTTCTGTCTTACTGTTTGACTCCAGCAGCCTCGGCTTAGAAAAGAAACTCTATATGCACAGATCCTTAGAGCCCTTCAGATCAGGGGTGTCAAACTCGCTTTTGTTTTGGGCCAAATCAAGAGATCACGAAGGCTCTTAAAGGACCGGCTGTGCCAAAATGTATTGATAAAACCCGTTCACAAACTATTAAAATATCAATGAATTTTCAAATGAAATATTATTGAATATCTTTTCAGTCCCTCCATGATTTCGTGCTACTTTTTGTGATTTTTTTGTAATAAAAATCAAAGTGTTTGTGGTACTAATTTGGAAATATTTGTGTTTATTTGTCACAGTAAATGTGAGGTTTTATTACTTGCTGTATAGGTTGAATATGATCTGACATCAATTAAGAGTGAAGTACAAGTAAGAAAGTTTTGACAATTTTTGAGAAAATTTTGCAATAAACTCCCAATTATTAGCGCAAAATTAGTGTGTGGATTTTAGAGTTTGCATGAATTTCCATGACAATTCTCAAGAAACTGGAGGGACTGATTGATATAATTTGGCAATAAGCAGATGAAAATTGCAGTGACTTAATTGATGACATAATATTTAAGCACACTTAGTGTTTAGTCTAGAATCCAGAAGGCCACATAAAAAGCTAAGGCGGGCCAGATTTGGCCCACGGCCCTTGAGTTTGACACGTGATTTAGAGTAACCAGTTAACCTACTAATCGTGTTTTTGGATTGAAACACTTGGCAAATCATTTCTGCCAATACCAAATCCTTTTTGCTTCATAATGTGGTGTTTTTATGATGCGAAGCACTTTGATCTGCCTTGTTGAGGAAATGTGTTGCACAAATAAACTTGATTTGACTTTTTAACTGCATGGTTATTGGATCAGAGTAAGTAATTATGTCCATGATGTTGATCTATAATGTGACTTGATCTAGTTCCACACTAAAAGCAATCCTTACTGCTGTTTGCTCAGCGTTCATCCACAAGACATTCCCTAATTAACTATTCTCTGCTGGTTTTCTCCTGTTGCCTCCAGCTGTTTGTGTTTTCTCTTATATGTAAATGTACAGCAGGTAGAAGTGATATTTTCATATTGATTTCAGGATCAGTCACACACAACGTAGCTATGCATACATTACTGGGTGTGTGTGCAGCCAATACATAATTCATCAGTTCAAAACATATTACCTTCTTCACCAAAACAAACAAATAAATCAAAGTAATTTTTATGGTGCGTTGACCCAACATTCTTCATAATCAGTCAATCATCTATTTTTGAATGATGTACATGTGTCTGCAAATTTAAACGTTTACGCAGTTTATTTGTTTGATTTCTTAAATCAAATTCTTTTAGGTTGTGCCTAACAGATGCAAGCAGTCAGCATCTTATTTGCTGCCAGAAGAAAAATAAATGACTTCAGTGAATTGCTTCACCTTTGCTTATGAGGAACATACACAGAGTTCAATGGTGACTGTGTGTCCTCGGTCCATTCCTCCTCATCCAACGCGAAACAAATGCTGTGACATATTTTGTGTACAGTGAACCTGGTCAGAATAACTATCTGAAGCAAAAGGTAACGAGTATTAGGGCCAGGTTAAGAAAAATAAAGTAAAAATAACATGAGAATAAAGTCATAATATTTTGAGATTAGTCATAACAAACATATTAGAATCAGACTATTATCAGTAACAGATTAAGTATTTCCTTTTCTGTAAAACTTATAGCTAAGTATAACTTCACAAGATGCTCAACATTCCTCATTTTACTGCAGTCATAAAACTGCTTTGTTTTGTCTCAGTTCTCATAATATTATGACTTTATTGTTGTAATTTTAAAACCTTATTTTTGTAATCTTTTATTCCTTAGCCTTTAGTACTCTGTTGTAAAAAGCTTACTGTTCAATCCACTGTAAAGTTTTGCCTTCGCTTTACTTCAGGATGATTCTGACATGCTTTGCTTTTCTTCTGTGGTTTCTCAGGTCTGTAGACAAACAAAAAAGTGCCTTTCTTGTAATAAAAAATATGTAAATAAAATAGCAGCAGTGTAAATGTTGCTTGATACATCAGAAGTTTTAATTTCATTTTGCAAAGTTAGACGTATTTTTTCTTCAGTTCAGCTCAGCAAATCAGCAAATCAATTTTATTATCAGAGAAAGAAAACCCGAGTTAATATGACCAACATTTCTTAAAATATGGTTCCATTTACTCAACAATAAACCCTTTCCAAATCTGGTGTAGCTTCAGCAATGACGAAATGAGGACGTGAACAAAGCCATCCAGTCCATTTCCGACATTACAAACACCGCAGCCAAACGTTAGCGATTTTGTAAAATCAGATTCAATCGTTTCAAACTTCAGAGTCCACGCTTCCAGCAAGCAATCATTTCTCAATTTCCGAGGGTCCAGACCCTCTGAGTGAAGCAAAGCGTAGATCAAAGGGCTGCTTTTTTACGAGACGAGTCTAATACATAAAGTAAAAACACACACATCAAAAAAGTTTTATTTTGTGTCACCAGTTCATAAAATGTTTTCTTGGGGATCATGACAATTTTTTTGAGTAAAAAAGCTTTAAATTTGGGGCTTTGGCCTTTGTGGGGTGTCCAAGGAACACAAATATTTCCTTGGAACTCCTCCATTTTATCTAATCCCTTTGACTCATGAACTTTGACCCTTACTTAAGTAAGCGAGGCCAGGAGTGCTTCAGATCTCGCTCTGGGTTCTTCTGTGACCTCTTTGATGAATCACTGATGCACCCTGGAGTCATTTCAGTTGGTCAACAACAAAAACTTACTCATGAATATATAGCCTCTCACAGACTGACAGATGTCACTTAGTTTGTGCCTCAAATGATCTTTTCTTTGTGAAAATAAACCCGCCTTTCCTCAGCTGAGACATTAAAGTTTATGAGAAACAGAAGTCTGTAAGAGGCATGTAACTCTGACAGCTTACTGAACACTTAAGGCGTCTTCAAAGAACCTCATTTCCAAAAATACGATCAATTTCTTTAACCTGAATCAGGTGCAGTTTTTCACTCTAACGTGTTATCCTTATCATATTTTTCTTTTTCTGCAACAAACTTGGCAAAAGTATCTGTCAGTGTGCCGAGGAAATGTTAGAAAAACTCAATATGTATCCAAAGAGCAATTTTTTGCTGACATAATTTATTTTTTATGGATTCACAAAAAGAAATTAGACACAACCAGTTTTTTTTTTTACTTAAATCTTTTAAACCATGTACAGTTTGGCGACCTCTTGACAAATGCTTAAAGTTTAAAGTGGAAATTAAATATATCAAAAGTTAAGTTTCAACCATGTGCACTAGAAATAATAATCTGCCCCTTCACCCACCTGCCATTAACATTTTAATGTTTAATACTTTAATATAGTTACAATATACACGCCACATTCAAACACAAACTGTTTTCTGTCTCTTTTTTTATGGAAATCCTCGCTGGTTCAATTATTCTAGCACAACATTATAAAAATGGTTCTATATTTTTACAACATGTTGCTTCTGTAAATAAATATGATCCCTGACTCAAACTCCAGACAGAATAATATAAATACATAGAAATTAACTATTGGTGTTCTTTACATCACAATGTACAGGTCAGAGGTTATTTAACTGGATATAAAACCTTCACCAGAAAGTATTTTCATCAAATTTAACATCTTTACTTGGTGATGCATTCTGCTTAACACGATCTAATAGAAAACAAAAAGTATGGGTGCATAGAAAATGGCTGTGCAATTGTAGCAATTGAGAATTACATTCACTTTAATAAGATACACCAAATACATTTTCATAAAGGAAAGTCTTTTTTTCAATTTTTAGCAGTGATAGTGAATCTTTCACACAGAAATTTAACATAAGCACTATATGGACTACATGAAGATCAAATTATATGCAAGCGACAACAAAGTAGTTTAAATTTACTTATTTTTTTTCCCTATAGAGCAAAAATGTTTGTAAAAATGGATAGAATGTTGCCATTTGTATAAAAAAAACATAAAGCTTGAAAAATTGTCAACGCAGGACCCAACTGATGCAAAAATGTATATTATATTTATAGAACTGTTTTATTTTTTGGCATCGATTATTTTAAATCACAGTCATTTCAACACAATCACAGAGTCTTTTGGAAAATGAAAGCCATCCCCATCTTCAGTGCGGCTCCCTCGGCATGATGCGCTTTTACTACCGGCATTAAGTGCAACAATTCATTTGTCTCGAGTGAATCCCTCAGTCTGGCTCTTCTCATAACATCTGAGAAAATAAGAGCCGCGCTTGCTGCGCTCTTAAAGCCATCCTGTACCATGAGCAAGCGTCCGCTGCTGCAAACAAACCCGTAACCCCGTCAGTCCTCATGATGACAGACAGCAGCGGTGAAGGTTTGATGTTGGACATGTGGTCGTCCAAAACGTCTGCATTTACAGTAAAAAAAAAAACATGCTGCGCAGTCACGCTCATCGTTAAATCATTCTTACCGTCTTTCATAATCAATAAATATTACATTAAACATGGTAAGCTTATCTTTTGATTCCTTTTAGGAGTGATCTAAATGCGGTGTTTTTTGCATATATTTTTTTTCCATTTAGGTTGCCATCGGTGCACAATCTTTAGAAAGCTGAGAGTTTTGTGCTAAAAACAAAAACAAAATGTCGTCTTCAGACACTTGTTTCGTCTCCCTCCTGTGGGTACGAGCGGTGCTGCGCCCGATCCTCCAGGCTGATGTCCTCTGTCGTGCTGCTGCCCCTGCTGGTGGCGCCTCTCTGAGGTGGGAAGGTGAACTGCAGGGCTTGTCTATTTTTGGCGGATCTGGCTTTGCCCGTCCCGTTGCTGTAGGAGACCACCAGCCTGCGGTTTTCCTCAGCGGAGCAGGACGGGTGGCAGTTGGCCTTGTTGGACCGCGGCGAGTCATTGCTTGGGTCGCTGGCGTTGTTGTCCTGAAGGTCGGTCAGGTTCCCGGTGGCGATGCTGCCGCTCTTGACGTGCGGCGTCTGGCTGTGGGTGTGGCGGTATTCCTCGTCGATGTCCTTCCCCAGCTTCCACCTCTTCCACTTTTTCAGCATCTCGGACTGAACCTGAGAGGCGATTGGAGTGGAGAAGCACAAAGGAGCACAGACGACACGGAGCACTTTCGTTAGATGAAGGACAAGTTGGCCAACGACTGCATATAAAAGCTTAGATTTGTAGATGGCTATTGTTGCTGCACGATTTCTATTCAAGCTCAAAATGAAATAGCTTTTAGCTTTATAAGAGAAATAATAAGTGGTTGAACCAAGAACTTTGGCAATATAAAAAATGCTTCCTCTCTACAAATATCAAGCACTGCAACAATGGCAAAGATCAAATTAGAGTTTTTTTCTGGCATAAAAGCAAAAGCGCCTCACCTCTTTATTGACGAAGCAATACAGTATGGCAACCAGCAGGCCCTGCATTGAAAGTTGGACATTTAATCTGAACAATATAGACAATTTTGACATATTTTAAACAAATAGCTAAAACATGCAATATTCCTGCTTTCTCAATCTGCTGCTGTGAGTTGTTTTTAGTTGTTCTCGCCGTAACATCACTCACAACTTCATTCGACCAACCCTGGGAAGTAATTGAAGGAGTCGTAGTGTTGGCATGATTAAATCACGCTAATCGTGACTTAATCAGCTGTGGGACATCAGTTGAGGAACGTTGGACCCTAAACAGTCAAAGCGTTTTCATGTCATACAAGCGTAACAACATTGTGCCAAGTGGTTGTGTAACAAATTGGACCAGAGAGTGGAAGCAGATTTAAACATCACTTTTCAGCTCTTTTAAGTTTATTGAAGTGTTAACACTGGTTTAAGGGTTGAATTACTCTTTTTCACCTGAATAAATCAAGTGAAAGCTGGAAATGTCAGTTTGAAAAGTACAACTACAAGTGCAAATTTATGGCTAGTGTGGCAAAGTAAAAAGCTTTTTCCAATTTTAAGTACATTTAGCAATAAAAAGTGGAAGAAATACCATCTTCCAAGTTGTTCGGAAAGACTACTAACACACACACTCGCTTCTTATTGAATTTCATCTCGCCCAGAAGTTTAATTTCTTTTAGCAATTTATTAAAAAATTTGAGACTCATTTAATAGATTGCATAGAGTCACATATTTCAAGTGTTTATTTATTTGATTTGGATGAACATGGCTTCCACGTAAACTCAAATGTTGTCCTTTTGAAAAATGTAATTTCACACGAGAGAATTTAAACATATAAATGTTCTGAATTGTTTCAGAGAAGCATTCAGGCGTCCTGCTGAGGTATTCAGGAAGCCTATGCTACTTTAGCAGCAGCCATGGGTCTGATGTCTCCCTCTTGACAATACTCCATTGATTCTGTATGGGGATTAAATCAAGGCTGTTTGTTGGCCAATCAGGCACAATGAAACCATGATCAATAAAACAAATATTGGTACTTTTGGTAGTGTGAGTAGGTCCAAGTCCTGTTGGTAAATGATTTAAACATCTCCATTAAGATTGTCAGCTCAGGGAAGCATGAAATTCTCTAACATTTCCTTAAAGAGATCTGCAGTGATTTTGGTTCTGTGGACCATTCGGTTCTGTGTCTCCCTACTCCTCATCCAGTGAGACTTGAACACAATAAATTCAACAGTCGCAGCTCACGTCCTGGATACGTCTGTCTGCAGTGGCTCTTTAAGCTCTGACTCAAGCTGCCGTCGTCAAACTCTTCAAGGCGTTTCTTTTGTTTTGTTTTTTAAATCACCTCAGGCTGCAGTTCTCTCCTGCTGCTTGTGCACCTTTCCCTACCACATTATTCGGTCAACTCTACTCTCCGTTAAAATGCTCGGCTACAGCAGTCTGTGAACCGCCATCTTCTCTAATCTTCTTTACTTTTTTTGTCTTATGTTGTGCAAGACTTTTATGTTACGCAAGCTGCTAGCAAAGCAATATTTTGCATTTGTCATGTCATATTTGCATTTTTAGAGCTGCTGACTCTATTGTTTATCATCAGTGAGTTTATATTTTTTTAATTGAATTGCTTAAATAAATAAGGTAATTAATTTAATTTATTAAAATGCATTTGTTAGTGAAAAATAATTGAATGTGTAACCACATATATATATATGTTTATTGGACGGCTGGCTTTTGAAAGTACAGATAAAGCAAAGGAAAAAAACTTGTTTATTATTCTTATAAAGGGTATACTGTATACAGATAAAGAATGGGATTCATAATGCTCATATACTGTAGAAGGAAAGGTTGTGAGTTCAGACCTGGAAGGAGTTGAACAGGAGGTCACAGAAGAGGCGAATGAGGCGAAGCATGGAGCCCTTCGGGACAGACTCATCAATGACGAAGGTGAAGAGGATGGCGTGAATGCCGAGCAGCGGGATGAGAGTCAGCGTGGATTTCGCCAGCCTGCGCACGATGGGGGGAAAAGACAAGAAAATCAGTGAAGACTTTTTAAGTAGGACACATAGCAAAAAGGTAAACTCTTGTTTAAAATTCAACCACTTCAACAGACTTCCTCTGCAGAACATGTGGTGTAAAATTAAGATAGCAGAGTAAAGCTTTTAAAAAAAGAAAGTGAAAAATACAATATGCTGTACAAAAAGACAATGGTTGATTAATAATGGTGGATTTGCAATGCCATTTCCATTTCTAATGCTGTCTTCTGTTTGATTAAATTAATATAACATAAAATAATCATTGTTTTCCAATCCCGGGCAGTTGTGATTGTTTTACTATGTAGCACGGACCCAATGAATTATACTGAATATATCATCTAAAATATCTTAAAACAGAGTTCATTTCTCTGTAGAGATGCTGAGAAGCATCTTCACTTCCTTTCATTAAATATTTCCACCAAGGTTGGCTGATTCATCAATGTATTTGAATTTAAGCTCTGTGTCAACAAATGCTATTTAGCAAAGATGGCTGCATTTAAAGGTTCTGCTCTCAAACAAAAATGAAACATTTCTGTAGAGAAATTCAAGGTTAACAGTAAATATGATCTACAGAAGGGGATAGACTGGGATACGATTGAAAGACATTACTGGGACTATTCAACCAGTAAGGTCCGTGTCCCATCACAAAGCTTCATCTTTGGTTCAGGCTCTAGTATTTTTACCTGTTTTTGTGAGTTTTGGTACTGGAAATGTATCTTTAAGATTTACTGTCTCTTTAAAATTCTTCATGTTGTCGGCTTTCAAAAGTACCTTTATCTACTGATTAATTTTCAATAAGAGGGCATCATCTCACCTGAATTTGTAGTCAGTGTATCTCATCTGATGAGCTCTAAGTTTAGACATCAGGATTTTAATTATTCGGATGAAGATGAAGAAGTTAATCTGAAATATGACGAGAGTCACAGAAAAACAATTTAGAAACTGAGGAAAGAAATTTATGGAAAAACAAGGTTGACATTTTGAAGCTGCAGTAGATATTTTTGTAAAGGTTCTGCACATAAAAATGCATCACTTTGTTATGGGAATTTTCTTCTTCTTTCACTACTACTGATGGGGCGGGAATATCTGAACATGCAGGCGCATTTGTCTCCAAAGTAAAAGCATTACATTGAGAGTTACGCATGGTGATCGAGTTCATGTCCAATTCTGAAGATGCAGTTTTTAAAATTTTCTGTAGACTCTTAATAATACAGCTCTCAAGTTTTTGGAGTTCTAATTTTGCCAACATTTATCTTGCATGTAATCAGCAGTAAATCTCCAGAGGTTCTGATAAACTACTCTTAACATAAGCAAACATCCACATGTGAAAGTCTTGAACAACATTCACGACCATAATTATTTTGCATTCATTTACTAATGCTTTATTTATAAAGTACTGGTGAATGTTTTTGCATTCTGTCATGCAGCCTTAAATTTTTTTTTTTATTTGCACGGTGAGTGCTAGCATCTCATTTCTTGACTCCTGCTATGAGTTTATGTATATTGTAGCAGAAATTTAATATCAGAAAACCAACAGGTGTCGACAGCACTAATCTAAAAATTTTGCAGTCAGTCTTTCCGCTGGTTTTCAGCATTGTCCTGTAAATAGGGCTGTAACGCACATATCTGCACTACATCTAAATGGAAGGATGACTCATCATGTGGCTCAGAAGAGGGTCTTGTTATTGCAAACATTAACAAGAGATTGTTTGGTAACAAAAACAACAGTTTTTAATATATGCAAAGTGGATGAGGAGACCGTTTTTAAGCAACTTCAAAGAAGAAGGAGTGAGATTATTTTCTTTTCGGGAGAGCTGGGTGAGATTTGTGAAAGTGAGCAGGTGGGAGGATTATTAGTTTTCACCCCACCTTTCTCTGTCGTCTGAATGTAAGTGGCATCACTGACAAGGTTAAGGACAACCGAAAAGGTGTAATTCTGGTTATTTTCAAAGGCCTGAGAGTTTGATAAGCTGCTCTATTGAAATCCAAAGTTTCTTTAAGCGCAGCCTTGCCTCTCAGACCTCTGCTCACTCGGGCTAACACAAAAGGTACGCTGATGTTGCCGTTCCCCCTGCACAAATGCTGCTATTTTGGAAACTGCTGCAGGATTCAGAGTAGAATAACACAAGGAAAGGCTTCCTCTAGTTACTGGCCGCATTACTTTTCATACAAACTCTACCAAAGTGGAAGTTTTAAAATACTGAATTCATCCATTGTTCACATGTAAACTGGTAAAGGAGGGGAGCTACAACATAAAGAGAACCAGAGTGACAGACACAGACTTACCAAATAAGCAAACAATATGGGAGAACGGATTATCCACCAATACCCCATGTTAATATTCCTCTCCCAGCACCTAAAACACACACACATACACACCCCCACACACACAAATATAATACACTGCAGCTTATTGAGATTCTGTAAACGTTTTTTTTTTTTTTTAATTCTCTACAATATGAATAACCATCTGCCACTAAAAGCTTCAACAATGAAATCTCTTTCACATTTCATGTACTTACTCTATGTTCTCATACAGATATTTCACTGTGATCCACGGCAACACAAATATGAGAGGTGCACCTGAAAATAAGAGCAAGGTCACAAATGATCCGACTCAATCAAAGCAGCCTTTCTGGTCATGAGCAGACGTAACATTTATTTATTCTCTAACAATTTTATTGAGTTGTTATGCGGAATTAGACTGGTTCATTATTTGAAAAAATTTAAATATCAAGGTTTTCATCTTACTTGATGAGTACTTTAAAGATCTTTAACATGGACAAGATATCTATGGGGATCTGCAGCTGTTCCAGTTCACATAGCAGTAACTCAGTTGCATCATGTCAGCCAAATAGATAATTTAGCATGGTCATGAGCTGATTTCCACTCAGTGTTAGACCAGTCTTTCATTTCCGCTGTTGCATTAAACCAATAAAATGTAGCGTTATTGTGTCATACTGCAAATCTCGCAGTAAAACTCACAATATTTTACCAGCTGAGGGAGTTACCAATAATTAATGCACTACTTAACAAATTATAGGAGTAAGTTGTGTCACTGGATTGGAAATGTAATCCTTATAAGACTGCTTTCTGAAAACAATGAAATAAAATGTATATACTGTACAATCATACAGAATCTCTGTGACATAAACAGGCTGAACTGTAAAACAAAGAGGACGTTTCTGTTACGTCGCTGTTAAAAGAGCTGGCCCTGCTCTAGTTTATGTGAGTGTGTTAAAATGTGAACATTTGGGGGATAAAAATTCATCTTCTAACTCATTTGTTTGACCTGTCACTAACATATTAATAAAATAAACATCTTGGAATTGTATTAAGCTTTGCTTTTGTCTTTGGGAGTTCTTATTCTGATTTCTGTTCTGAGCACTACTCTTGCACGTTTTTCTTTTTTCTTCCTTTTACATTTTGCAGATACAGTATTATGAGGCTGAGCATGAAATGATCTCAGACATCTGTCAGCAAAGACGTTCCCTCTCTTCACAACAACTCCTGCATTTTTTTTGTTTTCTTCTTTCATCTGGTCTGAAGATTTAGATGGTTTGCAAAAGGAGCAGATATACTTAGTCTTACTTTGTGTCAGAAACATGTTTGTACGTCTGTTCCAAAAGCTTTGAGAAAAAACACTTTCTGTCTTGCTTTTGTAGTGATGAAGTGAATTATTTATGGGATCTTGTGAGTTTTGGGTGTTTTCAGAATAATAAAAAAAAAACAACAAGAGGGATTATTCACTTGATACCATAAGCAAATTATGAGACTGGAGCAATGTAGTACTACGCCCAAGACGCTTACAGGTTCTACAAGTTTTAATTATGAGAAAGGTAACGGTCAAACATAGAGATTGTGGAAAAGATTGTGGGAAACCTGAAGCTCATGTTTGTAATCTTATTGTTAAGGGACAATAACTCCACATACTGGTAACCAGTATAAGGAGATACAATTGGCGATTTGATTAATCCAGAAATGCTAGATTTGTTTATGGAATGCTAACTAACTCTAGATCAAATTCAAGATCAAAACACTGAGAGACTGTTTTCAAAAGCAGTAGTGTAATCATAATAAGTAAAGACAGCTGTGACGGCTTGCTAGCAGGTTAAGCTTTAGCAACGCTCCAGACTACCTGGTTTGTACTTATGTACTTAACTTTTTCAATAAGCTGCACAGTCACTCTATTAGGGTGAACCCAAATATAAGAAGACCTTTCAACTACATGTCAGGTGTCTAATAACTTTGTTTTGGTAGCAAGTTAAACAAAACAGGCAACTGAAGAGCTCACACATCTAGCTAAATGCTAACTGACATTGCATTTGCTGCTGGCGGATAATGCAATGGAGGAAAATGAAGTGGACAGGTGGAGAAGGAGGACTTAATTCCCTCTGCTCACAGACTGAAAAACACTCCTATTTTTGCACTAAAGCAATGTATCCCTTCTGTTTTTATCAATTCTCTTGTTTTCCTATCATTGGCACTCAGAGATGCAACTTAATGGCAGTTGAAACTTTTAAAGTAAAACCTTAATTGGCTGCATTTGAATTCATTTAGGAATTTCAAGCAAAAGTAAAAAAAAAAAAAAGTATACTACAGCAGTAGTCTTGATTATTCTAAAAAACTCCAGAGTTCAGCTTCCCCAGGCGAAATCAAGGCGAGACCAAAACTTCAAATATGTCGTCTTGAGACTGAGACCTGCCTTGAGTGAACTACTTCTAACACTCAAGCTCCTAATATTAGAATATCTCCTCACATCGCTTAAGACTCCATGAATTTAATTCAGATTCTTGAAGGTAAAACAGTTTATCGTCCCAATGCTAATCCAGGACCTCTGTATAGATGTTGTTATATGCATAAGAATTTGCATCAAACCATTTATAGGAGGAGTCTTCAAATCCAGGCCTTGAGGGTTGGTGTCCTGCATCTTTTAGACACGACCCTGATCCAACACACCTGAATCAAATGGCTGAGTTGCCTCCTCAATACGCAGTCAAGTTCTCCAAAGTCCTGCTCAGGGTCTTATTTATTCACTCAGGTGTGCTGAATCAGAGACGCGTCTAAAAGTTGCAGGACACCAAGTCTGAAGACCCCTGGTCTTTGGTATCACACACACACTGCATGAAAAGTGTACCATAGATAAAGTTTGACAGGTAAATGATTGATTGACAGAGGTATCTCGGTAAAAGTTATGAAGCATGAGCCGTTGATGGGTTCAATTTTAAAGAGTAACAGAGTTGGAAAAGCCCAAAAGGCTCAATTGAACTCCTGGCTGTTCTGGTGCCAGGGGGCGATTTATTAATGCATTTGTTAAGAGAATGTCTGACACAATGTTTCAGAGTTTTTCAATGCCTGTAATTGATCCAGAATAGATCATAAAACATTTATTTCTGCCTAACCATTATCCTGATAACTTTGCTATCAGACAATAGAAAATGTAAAGTCTCCCCGTCTGTCAGATTTTGTGTTGGGTAAACGTGTCTGTGTCTCAGTTTGGGTTCTGACCCCAGCCGATGGCCAAGTAAATGTAGAAGTATTTCTTCTCGCTGAAAACAGTGATGACGAGGAGGCTGTGCAGATAGATGCCTTCCACCAGCAGCCAGTAGTTGTTGGCGATCACGCTGTACTGCATCATCACCATGGCGCCTCGGCACCACATCACGGCCTGAAATACAACACGGTGAAGGAGAAGGAGAAAAACAAAGCTAAGATACTCCTACGTTTTAGGACACCATGAGTGATCCATCAACATTCAAAACCTCTACATGCAGATGTTCATCTTTATCTTGAGATAAAAATATTGGCTTTTCAAGTATCAAGTAGATACATCAAAGTGGACTTCAGCTTTTTAGTTAAAAACTGCTGTTTGTTGTGTTGACCACTTTCCTGATGAAACTACATAGGACCTAAACAATGAATTTGTGGAAAATGTGCACTGGTATCATCACCAGAGAGACAGTGTCAGGTATGGAGTTTAATTGGGCCAAAGCCAAGACTGCTATTGGAGGACAAAGAATCGCCTGATTTAATTTGAACACAAAGCAATAAAACAGGGCATCAAAAGTTCCTCGGTGTTTTCCCTTAAATAGAGAACATTAGCTAAGATTGCTCTTTCAAAACAGGTTAGTTTTACACACCTGATGGCATGTTCCTGTTTTGATTAAGTGCTCTTCAGATTTTTGGTTGATTGGTTCAGACACAGAACTGTCCCACTTGAAATGAAACAAATATTTACTAAAGTCCAGGTAAAGAAAAACTGTGTTGTTTTTTTTTCTTCATTTAAATATCAGGGAAGAACTTCAAAGAAGAAAGACAAGGCTGAGTAAACAGATTGCTGTTGATTTGTAACCATAATTGATGTAATATGTCTCGACATAAAATCAATATTTAATCGGCTTCTTATTCGGCGACAGGCCCAGTGCAACGGCTGCCGAATTTTAAAACATATGTGGGCTGGGAACGCTAAATGTCTCATTGTGGAAAATCTGTAAGTTTTATAACAAGTCACTTTTTCCCAGTAGCTGTGTTATGCTCCTTTTCTGAATATTCTGTATTGTAGATACACCTTATTAGGAACATTTAAGTTCATGTTCGGTTTATTCTAGGATTTTGGAGTCGCTTGGATCTTGGAGTAGCACCGAACGCGAGTGCAGCATGCGCTAATTAAAGGTTGGAAAACAAGTATGATTTGCTCATTTTTGTGTTCCTAAGAACTAGTAGTGATTTAAGCTACAAGATAACAGTTGAAATAAATCCCAGCTTTTCTCAAAGTGTCATAATGATGTCACTGATTTGAAAAAAAAAAAAGAAAAGGAAAACGCGTGACAGCTGGTGATCTTGATGTTCTTACTGGTATGTTGACCCAGGCCTGTGTCTGGGCATCGCTGCCACTCTTTGGGTCCAGCATCGGGCTCAGCAGAGCGTCTTTGATCAGAATCGAAACCGCTCTCAGGATGAACGAAGCAAACAGGTTCATGTGGATGTTGTTCCTCATGCAGTGAAGCTTCCTATGAAGAACTGACCATGTGGATTATTTATATTTTTGTACTGGTCACATTTATAAATCAATCCACTATAGTTTTCTTTTCATTCCCCCTATCAATTTTTAGTCTTCTCTATCATTATTCTTCACTTCTTAGCTTTCTTCTAGTTTTTGGATCGTCACATTTTAACATCAAGTAAAGATATCCTGGGTAAATACAAAACCTGTTTTCAGGTGAAGATTAAACTTTAAAGACATAAGAAACATCTTGGTCCAATGGGAAATTATACTGCAAATTACAGTTTTTTGTTTCAGTTCAGTTTACAAGTTTAGGCAAGATTACTTGCTGTCCTGCAGAATCAATAAACTAAAATAAAACTTGTCTGTCCTAAAAGTCAAATGTCATAGCCCCAGCTATAGAAATTCAGCATACAGACTCTACATCTAAAGAGAAACTAAACATACATTAACTTTATTTTGCAGATGAACTGCCTAAATGTATCCTTATCCTAAGTGAGTCTTCAGACATACCTCCTTTACACAATGAGGCAGAAATGCACAGGGTATACATGTGTTTTCTTGACAAAAACACATGTATACCCTATAAATAACAATATATATGTATATCTGCTTTTATTTTCAACTATGATAGTTTTGGTCCTCCAGAAAAAAACCTCAGACATTAAGATAATTCGGCAAAACGGGTTAACATTTCTCTGCAGTGATAAAAGAAGTCACAAATGCTTGGTGGTAGTTGTTTCTGGCAGCAGTGGAGCGGCTGCTTGTTAGCTACAAGGGGCCATTACTTTTTCACATAGTACCATCCGGCTGGTTTGGAAAACCATTTATTCTTAAAAAACTTATTTACTCAAGGTTCCTTTGCCTGTTGTGAAAAGTCGCTTGGCAATCAACAATGTGTTGTGAAACAACAACAAAAAGAAAATAGAAATAATTTGTAGAGGGGAAAACTACTTTTCACAACAATTTATTTTTGCCTTTTCATCATCTTCCGCCGGTTTAATTCTTGAATTGTCTCATTTCCATTCTTATACATTTATCCTCTTGAATATCTACATATATCATGTGGCTGTGTTTTTATTAAATGTATTTTTCAATTGCTTTCTTATTTCCCCAGATTTCTACCTTGGAACTCAGTTTCCCCTCTCTTTCTTTCTTTTTTTTTCCAGAAATGCATTTTCCCTCGTCTTCATACCTGCGGCTGTTTCTCTATGTTTTATCCATATCGTACCTGAAGCTGATGAGAATGGCCAGGGCCAGGAGCAGTGCTCCGAGTGACAGAGAGTATCCCACTGTGTACATGATGCGCAGCTTGCTGAGGATGCGGCCATACTGCTGCTGCAAACCCGACTGAAACGCAAACACGGTTACCTTTAAAGCATCCACGCTCCTCACACACACACACCCCCACACCCCCACACACACACCCACACCCACACACACACACACACACAAAACGTAGAAAAGAACTCTCTGTGAACAGATGGGAAGATTTTACATTCTATCTTTCTAGATTGTGTCAAAGTCAAAGAATCCCCCGACCATCTGTCATACGTTCAGAGCTAAATATTCACAAAGATTTCACACACCTCGCCGGGATCGTCCTCACATTCGCTGGTGTTCTTTTGTCCCCATTTGCCGTCTTCGTTGCAGACTCTGTAGACCAAACCCCGCTGAACTGTTCACAAAGACACAGCATATGTCGTATGAGGCTGGGTTCAACCGTTCAGAAAGGAAGAAAGAAAGAAAGAAATAAAGAAGAGATATTTATCTCAGAATTGCAACAAAATGTCATCATGTGGTGAAGAAACATCTCCACCTGGAAGCTGTGTTTAGCTCACCTTAACGTCATACTGTTGAGAAAATTATGTTTTGTTTTCACATTGAGTGAGTGGTCAGTTAAAAACACTGGGGATTTTCAGTGGAATGTATTTACACTCCATATTTCACGATGGAGTGCGGATTTGTTGCATGACTATTTTTTTGTTGACTCTTTGGTCTAAACCAAGATAGGAGCAACAAAGTCCGTCTTTGCTGTGCTGAATTCCTATAAAAAAGTTTATTATTACAGTTTGTTCAGTTTTTCACTGCTATCATCATTAATGCTAAGAGTCTCTCTCGACTTCAGTAACATAAATGTAAAAATGACTTATGATTTAATAGCAAAATCACACTGCTTTGATAGAGTAAAGCGTATCACACAATTTCCTATTATTTGGTGGGAGACCAAGACGGATCTGACCTTCAGGGTTTAAACTCTGGTAAAATCCATTTAATTTATCTCTCATCCAACAAATTGCAGGTTTCACTTCATTCATTCATTTTTTTTCTTTCATTTGATTAAATTGCAAGGGCACAGGAAGAGCTCGGTTTTTGTAGTGAATCCTTCTCCTCCATTGAATCCACAGTATCAACAGCACTGGATGAGCGCTGCATCCTTGATGTGATTTTCAAAGAAGCTGATGTCAATCAGTTCTGACGGCTTCAGACTAAAACGCCTTTTAAATGCACATTTGGAAAAAAAGAAAACTGCTATAAGACTCGAAATATTTTATTATTATTTTGAACAAAAGAAAGATCTTAAATGTACTGTTGTTTTGTTGGCTAGGAAGAGTCCTCCTCCTGTGATGTAAAGGCCCAGTTAACCTTTCTCTTCATGAGTGTTCATATAAATCGAGATCTTTTCAAAGCTATTATTCTGTACTGAATGTCGATAATAGTAAAAGCCTTTTACTTAGGCCTTTTTTAGGAAAAAAAGCCCCCCAAAATCCTCTTTAAAGGCCGAAGATGTGCTTCCACAATTGCGATTTCTAGTTGCAACTTTGTAAACAAGCACACCACACAGACGCTGACTTTGGCTTATCTCGACAAATTCAACCGCTATGAGCGGTGCAGCGATAATGAGAAAACAGCAGCACTGCGCAGTTAGAAATTTTACCCCAGAGAGTGAGTTCAATTTAACAAGCTGTAGCACCAACACAATGTGATAACAGAGGGAAAATTATCTTTAGAGTTTAATTTTAATTAACGGAAAAAAGCTCGGGTCATAATTACGTGTCTGAAAGTTCAATGATGAGCATTTTATTACAGTACAAGAATCTGTACCAAGAGTTGAAAAGAGGCAGATGGCATGGCAAATAAAATCATCTATTAACAACATTTATATCGCATAGAAAACGTTTTCACCACCTTTGATATTTTGACCTATTTATTGCTTTTATATATCAATCATGATGAGATTTTACATGGAAAAACTAAAAAAAACAAATGAAAACTAACATCTACAAAATAATGACAATTAAATAAAAATATGTACCATACAAAGAGCGATTGCAAAAAAGTTTTCACCCACCTTTCAAGTCAATATTTAGTAGATGCACCTTTGGCAACAATCACAACTCAAAGTTATTTTGTAAGAGCTCTATGCAGCATGAATTATCCTGTTTCTCTTTTTTAGAAATTTAAGAAGCCATGACACTCCCAAATAAAAACAATGGTTATTATTTTTACTATTTTAAACAGTTCAAAAACATTGGGATGTTTTTCCTGTTGTTCTGGACTTTGGTTTGGACAGAAAACGTAAAGTATATAGGCAAAACTCATTACAGCTAAACATGGAAGGAAGACATTCAGGCGACGGATTAGAGCGCTTGCATGAGGCTATGATTCGCTGTATGTTGCTCGATAATCTCCAGTTGAAGGTTCAAATGTTGTCTTTGATCTGATCTTGTAGAAGAACATTAACACAAGTATCAGTTGTTCAAATTGACCAAAGCAACAAAGATCAATTTTTAAGCAGCAGCATAATCTGATACTGAGAGCGTTTTGGAAATTATAACTTTTGATTTAACTGTGTTTAATTAATGGATAAGGGTAGGGGATAAAACATCAATAAATAAATGTTTTGTTGTTGTTGTTGTTTTTTTACCACAATTAATTGCATCCTGACAAATTGTACAAAATCAACTTTCAGCAGATACTATAAATTCTATTAAATCTAATGCAACTCTCTCTTTTTTTAATACAAAGCTATTTGCTCTGGCTGCAATTTGCATAAATGTTTTTTTTAAAAATCCCTAAATATTTGTATAATTCCGGGTTTGAATGGGAATCTTTTAACTCTGTGAATTTGTCTTAAAAGATCCGCCTTAGCTTCTGGTTCCTGAACAAGAAGAAGACTCAAACTCAGGTTTGCTCATGTTTAGCACCTGAAAATACCTCGGTGAATTTATGTTTTAGACAATAACTTATAAAGTCGACCTGCCATTAGTAACCCACGAATTTCTGTTCTTCTGACATAGAGGCCAATTTCTCTATAGCAACCACTGAAAGTTATAACAATGCAGTTTCTCTTATCATCCTGCACACACAATATGGTGGTAGCAAGGTTTAAAAAAAAACAAATTCATTCTTATATAAGTGCCAACATTTTTGTTCTTGCTATGTCATGCAGTTTTACTGTGAATTACCTCCTTTTTTTCTTTTAACAGTCTTACTGACCTTTTCGATGCCATGGCAGGAATGTTGGGCAGGAGACATTTACAGTAGTACCTGGACGTCCATCAGGCCAGCAGGCATACAAATCAAAGGTTCTGTTACACACCAACCCTGTAACACACACACACACACACACACATAACAACACTTAATTGTTGCTTTGAATGGATGTAAGTCAGACATTAAATTTACCTTCATGAAGTTCAATCGCTCACCTGTGGCAGGGGGCGTGGAATTGATCTGGCTTGTGCAATTGTCCTTGTAGTTGCTCCACTTCTCCTTCACAAGCTCCAGAGAGTTAGCAAAGGACACCTGCAACGGAGAGGCTCCGTGAGGCTTCAGCAACACAACAGCCTCTTCTTTACGGCATCTCAGTCTCACTCAGCGGTACCCAAGGATGAGTGGATTAGGGAGGGATTAAAGTTGTGTTTAATTTTATGTGTGAAAGACAGGGAGGGTATTAGTAACACTGTACCTTAGTGCAGCTGGAGAGCGTAAGCAAGGCCAAGAGGAGACACACCTGGGACATCCCACCGATGCTGGGAAGATGGGGGTTGGTGGGGACCAGAAGACAGAGGAATCCCACATGAGGCAGGCTCGGCCCTATTTCACCCCACGGCCTGAACACACACACGCATACAAAAAATAAAAAATAAAATAGAGAGGATTTATTTTCTGAGAGTATGGTGGAGGTGGCTGGAGCTAGACGTTTACGGCCTAACATTTCGCAGCATCGATGTCAAACACATGCTGTTCCATGTCGGCCTTTAGAAAAATAAAGATGCCCACGACACCCCAACTCATTTCAGGTCAGTGCACAGCTTTTCAGAGAATGAGCAATCCATAATGTGACGCAGCGCTGTCACTAATGGTCTACAGTACATACACAGGATCTCTTGTCAATAATTCAAAACAGAGTTTTTAAAAACATCAGCTCATGCCGTGCAACGATTGGTTCATCATAACAGACACTGTGCAGTACCTAGAAGAAGTATTTGTACTTTTTTAAAAATCTATGCATATTTTGTTGTATTACCACCACATAATTCAAAATACTTTATTACGATATCATGTGACAGATAGATGCAAAGTGGTGCACATCTGTGAAGTGGAAGGAAATTGATGAATGGTTTTCAAATTATACCACAAATACAATCATGCTTATGGCGAACATTGCAAATAAGATTTCAATAAACATAGATTATTTTAACTTAGATTTTTTAATAAATCAAAAACATATATATTTTCTTTAAAAAATATAGAATTAAAAATGCATGATTTAAAGAGTTAGTAGATTCTGTTGTTTTAGTTTTGTATTACTGCTTATTTTCCCTTCAACTTTATAATTTATACTGATTTTACACTTTTATTGTGTTCGAAATAAACAAATATATTTTCTAAGGGCCCTGCAGTGCCTCCTGACGGCCCTCAGGGGGCAGCGGCCTCTACTTTGAAAAAAACATCGTTAGAGAACATTAGCGAACAAATAGCATCATGGAGAACCACAGCAGACAGACAGGTCAGTGAGAGTGACGTGGAGAAGCTTGGTTAGGGATTAAAATGACATTCCAATGTTTAAAACGAACAAGAAATACTTTTCAGTTTATCATCCACAAAGAAAATATTTGGCACAACTACAAACTTAGCGGGGCCGTCAAGCAGTGCATTAATCAATAAAATTGCCAAGAGACCCATTGTGACTGCAGGCGTCCAGGTTGGAGGCTCTGTTAGTCTGACAGCTATAAGCTCCTCCACAAATCTGGTTGTTATGGAAGAGTGGAAAAAAGAAACACATAGTGGAGACGTCCTGTTTTAACTTACCACTACTGCCAGGAGACCTGCTGGGGAAACTAAATGTAGCAGAACGCTGTACTCAGATGCATGACTGAGGCTCTACATCATGGTTAGCTGAACAACATAGAACAACACTTTACCCTGAACACACCATCCTCACAATGAAACACGGCAGTGGCAGCATAATGCTGAACAGGTTCTTTTCTTTAGCAGGAAACGGGAAACTGCAGCTGGGCATAGTTAGTGGGAAGATGGGTGCAAAGCCAGGGTTTATACCAAAGTATGTACATTTTTTGAAGAATCTAAGGCAATTCTTGAAAATTAATGTTTACAAACAATTTCCATCTAATCTGACTGAGCATCAGGCATTTTGCAAAAAAAATAAATAAAAGAATGGGTTAAAATTTCAAGGTGGCATGAGGTTGCTAATGAAATATGTGGCACACTTTTAAGACAGTAAATTGTAAAAATTGTTGAAAACGCTCTTATCTTCCAATTTGCAATTTTTCACTATTTTCATCTAATATCATTACAAAACTCCAAAGTTAAGGTTTTCACGTAACAAAATGTAAATAGATTCACACATCACAAACACTTTTGCAAGGCACTCTCCTTTAATCATGTTTGCTCTTTTTTTTTTTTTTTTTTTTCCAGGCTGGGATCATGTGGCACCGGTTGACCGTCTTGGCCCACGCAGTTGGAGAACAAAACGAAATCTGAAACGTTTCTGCAAAAAACACCTTGAGCATGGAAACATTTTTGGCTAAAACGTTTCAAATTCCATTCTGTTCCAGTCGGTTTTTGCTTCAGACGCAGAGGATCCCGTGTAGCGCCGAGTCCGGGCTTCTCACAGGAATCTGAGCAAAACATCAATAGCCTGTCATGCTGTACAGATTAGAACATTCCTTTTTTTTTTTTTTTTTTTTTTTTAAAAAAGGACTACAGAACAAACAATAAAACAAATTGCTGTGATTTGATGCTACAGTTGTAATCCTCTTTTGCTATGAACACATTGGATTCCTATGTGGATTCCAGCAAACGAGCGCAAAGTAGGAACATAAGTTGTTTTGGGACTAAATACAACAAAATCAAAGGGATTAGATAGGCCGGAATAAATATTCTGCGAAATGTATTTGCTTTTTTTCACAATAAATTAGAATCTTTGAATCTTAGAATCTTAAAATGCATGAAACGATTTAGTCACTAATTTGTTTCCATCCAGCATTCCCAAATAAAAAAAAAATCTTTTTCATGTATATAAAATCCATCACTGGATTACCTTTCCCATATTTTTAGAACTTTACATGCTGGACAAGAGGATTTAGGAGGCTTACGAAAGATAAGCTTCAAAATATGACAGGTTTGAAAGACAAACTAAACATTGTTGGTTTTGCTCTTTCCATAGATTTGTTCGCAACAGCAAAAATAACAATAACAATAATAATCTGTTCTTATCCGCTAAGCTGCAGCGGTTGAGATTATGAGCCATGCCTGCGACTCCCTCTGCTTTGCTGACGGTGTTCCCTACAGTTGACTGAGTATTTTTTTAAGTGGAAATGCTTAAATATTAACTCCCATTGTAAATACAGCAGTGCTTCAAATTCAGCCACTGTTGTTCATTTGTGTCAAACGTGACAATAACACTAATTGAGGTACTTACTATCACATTGTTAGCGTTTTATTAAGCTCTTCTCTATGTGAAGATACTTTTGCCCTCAATTTCCAGAAGATCTCTGCAGGTGTCAGGAAGAAAATCGAGGGACTATAAGAACAACTTGAAATAATTTGTATAATAGTTGAAAACATGTATATAATGTTCATTATGTTAGAAAGGATAAAAGACATACAAATGCCATGAACACACCTCTTTTGAAAATACAAACATTTCTATGTAAAAATCATTAGTGCATGTCAGTCCATAAAAAAGTTTGCTCTTTGGTATAATAATTTTTTAAAAATCAGTTTTTTAAATTATGTTAATAAAATATAATTTTTTATTGTTATTTTAAAAATGTAAAACCTTAATTAAACACTATTAATTAAGGTTTTTAACAACCTTAACTAGCTTTAAATGTAAGTAAAAATAATGTATGAGGGATTTAGTCACAATTTTGTATTGCAGTGGATTAACCAGTTTGGATATTTTTCTGTGGAATATAATTCTTATTCATGAATAAATTACCCATTTGTGCATATTTTTGCATTTGAAGGACAATAAATCTTGAGAAGCCGCATCACGTTGACTCAGTGCTGTTGGCTGGTGTTTGCAAATGAGCCAATCCATGAGTGGCATTTGTTTTTCGTTGGTGCTGTTTCCCAAGGAGTGGAAGTAAGGACAAGCGTGGACGTTAGCTTCTGCGGTAGCCAAGGACAAATTGCAGTCTCAGTGTGAAAAGATAATAGGCAAAGGCTTCATACTGTAGTGTTTGCACAAGAAGTGAAAATACCATGAGCTCTTTTAATCCTCCTTAAGCGTACAGCCTCATCTTTTTATTGTTGAATGTTTTACTCCAGTTTCTGGATATTACAATAAATATTTCTCAAGGACTGGAAACACATTCAGTTTGAAAATATGAAATCGCACAGTGGCCACAGTAAAAACCTTTTGGAGATGAAAACCTATATCCCAATTCTCATGACACACGCAGTTGCAGAAGCAATTGATTTGGCCAGATAAGTCTGCATAAAGAGGTTAACGTGTTCATGTTAATATATAGATGCATGTATGGGTTATGCAACAGGCCACCGAGTTAGTGTGTCTGTTTTCATGCAACCAGAATACACAGCAAAGGACGGCAGGCGGAGAACGACATATAACTGTCTCAAACTGATAACCTAATCGACCGCACAGGCAGGTTTAACATTATGCACACACAATCACAGATAACACAACATCACGGCATGATGATATCTGACTATAATTTGCCATCATATTTATATTCAGTGCAGAGGAAGCTGGGGCTGAAAGCCAGACATTAAATCCTGAAAGCATTTTTCCTGATCTTTAATTTATACCCCCGGTGGTATCTTGGGATCTGGAAGATTACCTTAATCTTGGTGCACTTTAGAGCTTTAAGGGATAGTTTTTGTAGTCAAAAAGCCTAACACAAAATTCTCCAAATTTGCAGCAGATTTCATTCTCGAAACTCAAGTTTAGTGCTTTTTCGCATCTTGCCATAATGACTCACTGCCCTTAAAAACTCTGTCTCATCTGTTCGTGTGACCTTGTGTTAAACCCCCATTAAGTATTCACTTTATTTGCCATAGTTTTACTCTGAGACCTCACAGTGAACTCCAGTGATTATTATAGTAATCTTCCTGAGATTTCAACTCAAACGTCGCAACGCCACAGAAAAGACTCAGAAGCCATAACCTTCTGTGTGAGGAGCGAGGAAGAGAGAGAGACACAAATAAGCGAGAGATAAAAAAATAAGAATGTCTGATAATTTTTGTGTGACCAAGTTACTCGGTCACATTCCTTTGCGAAATTCAGAGCAACGAGCGCACTATGTAAATTACCACACATTACGTACTGTACACTTTGTGTGCATCTGGGAGCCACTAATAACGCTCCATTGCCTGCAGTTATTTCCTTTAACAAACTGTGTGTAGACGCTCATTTGCATTTTTTAATTTGTCCGCACACACATACATACACACCCCCACACACGCACACATGTTTTTTTTAAAGGGACAGTAAAATAATCCTGGTCTCGTTCTACACTACTGCATGTTTCCAAGAATAAGTCCCACGTTACAGCTTGTACAATCATCAGAGGACACTTTGACCTGAACTTTTGCCCTAATTCAGGTTTTGTCCCATTATGACACTAAAGTGTCAAAATGTGCCAAACTTGCTGGTGAAACATGTGTGAACTGGTTACAATATGTGCAAAGACCAAAAAAAGAGATCATCACTTAAATCACAAGACAGTTGTTGTGCTATTTACTACTGATCATTTCTTTTAATTATTTTTCTTTTGTTGTTTTTTATGCATGATGCAGGAATTTGTCTTTCAAGAAATAAGAGTTAGATTTCTAAGTTGAAAGGCTCTTCCTGTCTCTTCTTGGACAATTTTTCTAATAAAATGTTTGCTGAAGAAAGGAATACGTCTCATAATTTCAAAAGTGGTAATTAAATTATAAAAGGTTGTTTTCTTTTCACTCTATCAAAAAATGTGTTTATTTGTTACTATGCAAACTAGCAAAATCACTTTTTACTGTCTTTGCACATTTTGTCTACAGGATCTATTTTTTAAAAAAGAAATAAGAATAGCTTCAGCCAAGACCTTTTCAGCCACGTTTGTGTTTGATCATAGTTTGGTTTCTCCTCCTTTTGATATCAAATTTGTCAAAATGAATCTGTAAGAATGAAATGTAATTTGACATTGCCTTTTAACTTCTTCCTGTAGGACAAACTCTGGTTTCTCTGCTCACTGATTGTCTTTGCCCTCTCTTGAGACGAAGACATAATTTTGCAAAGCCAGCAGTTCCAGCCAATAGAAAATCAGCTTGACTGCCTTCTTTTGGCCGCACAAAGATTGCAAGTTTTAATCAGGAATGCTTGAGCACCGGGAGCAGAATGTAAACAGCTTAAACAGAAGATACATGTGTTAGAGGCATATTTGTAAGCAAACCAAACATTTTTTTTTTCAAATGTAAAAACTGCACTTAAAATATGAGTGTAAAAAAATAATGAATCCTGCAAATCATAAATGTGTGTTTTTGATTTAAAAACTAAAATCTTCCCCACTGGGAAAGACCTGAAAGATGGTGCAGACAGCAAGTGAACAAACACAAATCGAAACATGTTTCCTTTTTTACATCCCAATAAAGTGAGAGATGCAGAGTCCTCGCTTCATACGTCTCCATTTTTATTTAAAAAGAAATAGATGGAAACATACCCTGAATGATTAATTCTCCTCTCTGCATGACCAAAAAATATTGTCTGCACATGAGAAGAAGTACTTGATAAAGAAGATGCTACTAAGTAATGTAGAGTCAAGGAAAAACAGACTCAATCAGTATTCTGATTGAATCCGTGTAAACGGTGCTTTCATAGATTACACTCACTATGATTGTAAATAAATGTAGCTCACCAGTGAAAGGGTGAAGTTGAGGAATTTCAGACCTCATGCATGTGTTTATTAGAATAACTACTGCAAACACATGCTACTAAAGCTTCAGGTTTTTAGCAGCAAAAAGCAGGAAGTCACTCTATTGCAATGGTGCCATAAAGAAAGACTTCACGGGATCCCGTCATGTAAATCAAACTGGTACCCATATTCTTTTATTAAGACGTGTCTTTACATTTATTGAGTTGTCATTGGAGGTGATTACACATTTATAGGTTTATATACTGCTTCCTTGAACAGTACATAGATGATACAAAACATATTCATTACACTTTTTACACAAAATCATTCATAGATGATGGCATTTTAGTCTGGTCATTTGAGCTCTTTTCCTTTTAGGGGCTCTTGTCTCTTTAAATTCAAACAAACTGCAGCTGGCCACGCCCACCAACTCAACCTTTACACTCACACATGAAAAAGGCTGTGCAGGAGATGTGGAGCCTCCTGCACAATAAGAATGCACCAAGTGGTTTCTGGATGGTAAGTCAGCAATAAAAACCACTTATCTCTTTCAGCGCAAACAACGGTAAAACCAGCTGACCAAACGTGCTGGAGCTCGGCTTTTGTTGCTGGGCGATATTTTGAATCGGCTCATTTTCCAGACACCAAAATCTGCGTTAACATAGTGCCAAAAAAAGCATCTGCGTGTTTTTTTAAGTGCTTGGATTGTGTTTAGAAGCAGCTGAAACCCTCCTGGAAGTATAAAAACATGCAAAAAGTGAATTTTGCATAAAAGGTCCCCTTTAATTGCTAGCAGTGTTGCTTTAAAGAAACATACATATATACTAGACATCCAGATTCCTATGCTTGGTTTTGTCCTATACAACCTTGTTCTTTGTCCCGCATTTACCTGGCATGAATCTGCTCTCTCTAATGACACATAGTAGTCAGCTGATTTTTTTTTCTTTTACACTTAGTCTCATCTATAATCATCTCTGCAATATTAAACTGAACAGCTTCCCCTCTCCCTTCCCAGACCGTACCAGTGCGTCTGCCATGAGACCGTGCCTTTCTCTTCTCCACTCACACAATTTCATCAAAGTGCACAAAACTGCACAATTATCCTGAGAAAAAAAAAAAAACATTGGTAAGACGAGCCAAGAGAAGTTGAGTGAGCGTGCGACTCCGGATCCTTTTAAAGCTTTGACCTTAAATGATCAAATGACCAGTAATGAAATTTATGTAAAATGTAAGCTGTTGTTGATTACTGTTAACGTGACACCGGTCACCCGTGGGTATGGTGTAGTGTTATGGAGTAAACGCATTACCCACATTGAGCGCTTCCCAATTCTGTTGTTTAAATCAATCAAGCCTTCCCAGGGAGACAAGGAGAAGATAATTAAGCAGAGTGTGGAGACTACGTAGGAGGTAACAGAAACATGCGAGCAGCGGCTGTAATGGGACTAAGCTGAGCCGTAATTATGTTGTTTCTGCTTCGGTGAGCCGCTGTGCCCTGTATGACGAATGACACTAAACTCTAATGTTATTCCTCTCTAAAGCTTTTTTTTTTTTTTACTCTTTCTGTACTTTATACCAGAGAACAGAAATGTTGTTTTTTTGTTTGTTTGTTTCAGTCTGTTGTGTATTGTTTTGGTCAATTTAACCGGATGATTCAATCAGGCTGTGATCGGTTTTAATAGTTTTTAATCCGTCGTGCTCAGATCGATGCGCTTTCATTTCTTTTCACAGTTTAACAGAACAAACGCAACTGGCCATCAGCCAAGTGGAACCTTTGCTGAGAACAATTATTTACCCGCATGCAGATTTCTTCAGCTTTTGCTTGTAGAGGTTTGTCAGCATCAAACAAATCTTAATATTAAACACAACCTGAGAAAAAAACAAACAAACAAGAAGCTGTTTTCAAACTGCAATATTTAATAAGTGGAGAAAAGCAATCTGAAACAACCTTGGCCTGTGAAAAAAAGAAGCTGACTTCCAAACTTTAACTGTACGAAGAACAATTTAGCTGGCTGATATTTTGGCCTTATGATATTTTTTTATGCATTCTTCCAGAGAAAGAAAGACTGAAACAAGCCACTACTTAACAAAACACAGAAGTGAAACAGTTTATGACAAGTCACCCAGATCATGAAGCAGCAAATCCACCCCACACTGTCGCACTGCCACCATTTTCTGATTTTCTGCATGTTAGTTTTATACTGCAGGATCCACACCCTTTAAAAAGGCACACTTATGTATCAAACGTCTGCAGAACAGTTTCCCAAAAGTCTTTTAGATCAGATGCTTTTTGGCAAATGTGAAGAAAGCCTTTTATTGCATTTTTTTCCATTTCTGCCCAGTCAGCTTCTTAATGATGAGCGATGAACGTAATGAAGCCAACCTGAGGCGAGACGTTTTTCTGGGTTCTTCAGTTCTCCCGGATGAGTTATTGATGCACTCTTAGATTGCATACTGTTTTGCTTATTTAAATCTGTATTTTTTATTTTTTTTACCCACATCACATTTTGAGACAGAAACTAAAGTGATTTTTCTCTTATTCCATATGCCAGACAGTCATCTGGTGTATCCTCTGAGATTTAGCTCAGTTGTCCAACAATGTTTTCAATCAGTTGGTTTGAATATTTTCTTTTCTCTTAATAAAATAAATTCTATTTTGAACATACTGTGTTCATTTATTCAAGTTATTTTTGTCACATATCAAAAACTGTGTAACTAAAAAGTAAAACAGACAACATGCGAAAAGGTGCAAATGCTTTTCTTGCGTCATTTTTAAATATAAATTTTCACATTTGAATCTATATTCTCTTGAACAAAGGCAGTAAACATAGTTTTGTTTCAGTTCAGTTTTCACAGGCATAATATTCCTCGTATTCATCAGACCTCATTGTCTTTTCTCTGTGTCTGTGCAAAGAAGCAATCCCAACGATGCGTTTTGACAGCTGGTAATAAAGGATTCTCAAAGCTTTGAGCACCGAACAACAAATCCACTCAGCTCATCTGCATGGAGGTAGCAGCAGAACCTTCCCAACCTCAAACGCCCCGCCCGTTATTCAAACTTTACGATTTGCATTTTTAGATCCTACCTGTGTTTGGAGATGACTGCAGATAAGACTTATTCAATTCTGCTCCGAAAGTGGATCATTTTAGGTTTAATGAAATGACTTGTAGGATATCGCTTGCATAAAATAACAGCATGAATTTGTACATTTATATTTTTATGATGCTCCAAGCACAAATTTGTTGCAAGACCAGTCAGCCAGATAGCATTTGAAGTACTCTGAGAAAAATAGTAAGAAATGTAACATCTCTTACTTTAATACATCTCTCAGACCAACATAGTGTGATGCTGCAGATTTACTTGCCCTGCTAAAAAAAAATTAAGCAGCATGAATGCAACGACTGTGAAACATTTCTTTCACATAAGTGAGTTACATTCATACCACCCAGAGCTCTCCACCGTCTACAACAACTTTATGACACATATTCTGTTGTCTTTATCATCAGAGTCTGTTGGGACTATTCTCAGACACCCACATGTTAAATGGTGGCAGTAAATACATGTGAGATTAAAAAAAACAGCTTTATACAAATTTAAATCTGTTTTCCCCCATTTAGTTAATTTATTGCTCAAAAACAGGCATTGTTTGTAAGACAATGTCGCTAAACACTAGCCCTGGCACGTTAGCATCTGCGTTCGATTTGACTATGTAAGTTCAGTCCATTTACCGTTTATGATTTAAAGGACTGTTTAATTTTTCATTTTTCATGGGGCCTTTTCAAAATTGAAAACACTGGTATAATCTGAGTTGAATAATTCTTTACCTATGATAAATTCTGCAATAAAATCCTTAATTTCTTCCTGAAATTTCAATGTTTCAGACAAAGACTCCCCAAACTGAAACATCGATCAAACCCGATTTTCTACACTAACTGAAGGTGGAAGAAATGGGGACAGAAGGAGGGATTCGCTCAGGTCCGGTTAAGTCAAGAACCACTGCATTGATTGGAGACATTACTTGCTTTTTTATTTGCTTTCAGTTCCTTCCGTCCTTCTTTTTGTTTATCTCTTCTGAGTTGACATATCCGTGGATTGTTACCTCCCATGAGGCTTTATTTAAAAACGTCTCCAACTGGACCGTCCGGTTCATCAAAACAAAAGCCGATGTTAATAGTTGATGTTAAAGTGGCGTGCTTTGGCAAATAATTCTGGGAACTTAAAGGAGACACACCTTGAAAGTTGAAATGTACAAACAAGTGCACTTGATCTCTTCATGTTTGGACCGATGAAGAAAACTCCAGCATATTTTTTACAACCAAGCGACGGTGACCTGAGCAACTAAAGTCCCTCCCGACAAGCAGGAGATGATGAAAAAAGGTTTAAAGTCACATAATTTAATCCTTTATTTACATCCAGCTCACCGCTCTCATGCTGCATAGTGGTGTCCAGATGTGGTCGGGAAGTTTTTTTCAAAAACAAGGAGAGCTGTTCCCTTGACAGCCAACATCTACTTTATTCAGAGGATGCTTCTCAGAAAACAAAGCAAATGTCAACCTAATCTTTCTTCAATTGAATTCTTTCCTGCATCTTGTGTTTTCAAAGAATTCCTCATTCCTTCTCCATCTTGTTTGCCTGACTGTCCTTCACCTTTTCTGACATAAACTGAATTGTGAACAAACTGAAAAAAACAGCCAGAGCTTTGAAAGGGTCCAATACTCTGTGTTTTCTTGGTACATCATCTTGTTTCCTGTCTGATTTAGGAGTCTTAAGCACACAGCGGGTCCGGCAGGGACAGGTTTCACTCCCTCATGTCGTCCGTGTTCACGTCAGTAAATCAGTTCTTCCAGGATTGTTTGTGTGATTTAAAAAAAAAAAAAAATGTCACAGATTTTGTGACGCTACTTTAGTGATGTTTGTAAGATATTTTGCAATATTTTTCGTCAGGCAACCCCTTTCAGAAATAAGAACAAGATAACGCGCAAACAGACTGGACACGCAAACATTTTTTTGTCATTGAAAAGAACTTAAAAAATTTCAATTTTGTTAACTGTCATGTCAGTCACACACTACAACCTGACATTAAGTAAGGCTGAGGTAGCAGTAGCACTGCTGCCTGCACGGAGGATGCAGCAGTCGCTTAAAGCTGCAGTATGTCACTTTTATAAAGAATGTTTTTCACATATTTATTAAAGCTGTCACCATGTCATGACAGTTTGTTATGAGACAATCTGTGAAAAGACTGATTAAAAAGGACAAGTAGGGGAGGCTATGTGCAGCGCCACAAATGGTAGTGATTGACAAGAGTTAAGTCCCGCCTCCTGACTCTGATTGGTTGTTTCTAGTTAGCAATGGGAGCACTGGGAGAAGGCAGAGGAGCTCAGTCTTTTGCACAGATTATGTGTTACCATGCTGTCACGACATAGTGACAGTTTCAACAAATATGTAAAAAAATAAATACATTTTTAAATAAAATGTGCACACTGCAGCTTTATACCCAATATTTTTCACCATTTTAGCAGAAAATTAGCAATAAGCATACAATTACACATTGGCATGAAAAATGCCAGATGTGCATTTGGATGAACGCGGCAGCATCCAAGTGAGATCGTAAAAGCTGTGTGCGAAAGAGAAAAAAACAAAACAGAACAGCAGCAGAGTAAGAAGCAGCGTGGTGGGACACATGTGGGAAGATGGCCCGGCCAGCACATACCATTCTCAGTGTCCCGTGGAGAATGCCCAGTGCGAGACCCTAAATCCTCAGCCGTGCTCTCTGGGCCCCATAAATCTCCCGCCACCCATATCCTGCTCCCTTTACATTCTACGTTAGGACTAAATCCGTCCTTAGCGCTCCCCCTCAGCTCCCGCCTCCAGTAGAAACACAACATTTCACAATTTCCCTCACCAAATGGAGCTCATGTGGAAGTTTATACTCCTGAATCTGAGTAAGATGTAAGAAAAATTATGTGAGAAACAAGTTTTTGTTTTTCAACCCAAAGTCACTTAAATCATCATAAAGTTGAAGAATGACTCACAGATGGTTTCAGTACGAACAAAGTTAGAGAGCTTTCTAACTTCGAATGTCATTGTATATTTTATATGTTCGCTGTTGGTAAAAAGAGGCCAGAAGGAGGCTACTGATTATGATTTGGTTGGTCTATCTAAAAACCAAGTCAATTATTCAAAAACTATTTAAAACGTCTTGTGATCGGAAGGTTGTAGGTTTGATTCCAGCTTCCTCCTGCCACGTGTCGGCGTGTCCCTGGGCAAGACACTTACCCTCAATTTGCCTACCGATCTGCGTATCGGCGTATAAATGTGTGAGCGTTTGTGAGGGCGTAGGGGTGAATGTGACTCTAGTGTATAAAGCGTTTTGAGTGGTCAAAATGATTGGAAAAACGCTTTATAAGTTCAGTCCATTTTACCATTTAGGACAATTATTAAAATAAAAATTGAATGAAAGCTTCAGTGGATCATGTAAATATGCAAAAGCCAAACAGCAAGACAGGATAAATTGAGTACTGGTCAGAAATTTACAGACACTCATCATCAGGAGGAATCTCATATCAATTTACACATTTTATCAATTCAAATAGTGGAGGACTAAAGGAAGACGACGCAAGAGCCGAGTTCAATCAGCAAATCCAACCCAGAACAACAGAGTGCCAGAACAGCAGCGCAAACACACACACACACACACCCACATACCCACACACACACACACACACACACACACGCCCACACACGCACACACACACACACACCTACCCACACACACACACACACACACACATCCCATCCTCATTTGACATTCTTTAACAAAGCAACTTAAAGGGACAGAACTTACAAATCAAAGCACTTTACACTACAGCCACTCACACATTCACACACATTTATACACTGATAAGCAGATTGGTTGGCATTGTGGGGTTAAGTTCCCTGTCCAGGTGCACTGCGATATCTGACAGGAGGAAGTCAGATTCAGACCTTCAACCCACTGTGGCTCAGTGACTATTCTGCCACTGAGCTACAGAGCCCACAAAGAGAAACCTGATTTACTGAAGACATACAGGAAGGACAGCAGCTTTGATCGTCTCCTCCAACAAGCCTGTGAGCCTGAGTAAAAATGTCACAAGTTTGCGTGTTTTATTGTATCACATCCAAACTGATCCATGAGCCTGCTTGTCGTGCATTTGCAGATCCCACATCGGCCGACATGCATCATCAAACCCTGCGGCGCTTGCCAACATGGAGGACACAAAGTGATGACACAACACTGTAATATTCCACAATTAAAACACAGAAACAGTCTGAAGCAACTCAAGGGAAAATTAACTGATAGCTCTCAAGATCATGATTAAAATTTTGACTTATAGCAAGAAAGTTATAAGGAATATGCAGCATCAACAATTACCTCCAGCAGTCTGTATGTGTAGGCATGGGAATGCCTGCATGTGTGAAAATCTTGGCACCTTCATTGTGACTGTAGCGCATTAAAACAGGTAAGATGATGGTTGATGGGGAAACACAAAACTGTGTGGTTTGAATCAAACCAAAGCAGAGGGGAAACAAAAAAAATACACAATAGATTCAGCAAGGTAAAGTTAATTTCTCTGTTTACAATGTGGCTGACATGCAAAATGGCGCTGCTGCTATTTGTACAAGTTTAAGAGCTCTGAAAGTTGCAATGGAATAACAAAATCATCAGTCATAAGCCTCAAAGTGCAGCCAGTGTCCTCCAGCGAACTCTAAAAAATAAACCAGCAGATAACGTTAACATCAGTCTAAATTAGCTGCTGCTTTTTGAGGACGCAGTTTGGATAAAATAAAGTCATTATCCAGAATGAATGAAAGAAAAAAACTGATGAATTTCTGGAGCCCTGAGGCTGTAAAAAAAAAAAAGAAAAAAAAGAGAGCAGTGTTTAGTGGAAGTGGGAGAAGAACTGCAACCATGTCATGTCACTTCACTCATGTTACTGTGCAGATTTTGCACAACTAAATGCAATATTTAAATACATCTTTAATATCGCTCATTCTGATCTCAAACCTGTCCTTGAAATCTATTTCTTTGACGTTGATGTGAGTTGTTGAAGTTACCATGACAGCAGTGAATCGCGTTAACAGAAGTATCTACGTAAGGGACTACAGTGAACTCCACGCAGTTTGTTTTGCGTACTCTTCCCTTCTATAAACATCGATGTTTTAATGCCAGCATGGCACAAAGAAGCTGAAACCGTGTCGCCACGTGTGTGAAAAATACACTTCCTGTAAAACTCTCCTGTTGTCATGTACAGTGTTGTGCAGAAACTGAATACTTGTATTTATGGGGCTGATTGCTGTGTCATGCAGACACAGCCATACAGTTACCTAAAAAGAAGTAGTAACTATATTATTACTTTTATTGTTATGACAATAGTACCACAAAATATCATGATAAAGGATTAAGTCCATGTCACCCTATACTACTAAATGGTTAAACTCATCGGCTGCATGTGCCATCACCTTCGTTTAATCATGATAACGTCTGAGGAAATTACACTTGGCTGATGTAGAGTGAGCTGCATGGCAAATAGAAAGGCCACCTTATTAAACCAGCTAAGGTGTAGTAATTAGGTCACACCTTTGAGTAGACGTTGCAGCTTTCTGCAGACGACGAGTTACTGAATGAGTAAGCCTTCCCCGAACTCCAAAAATGGACGCCCACTACAGGGAGAACTGCTACGATTTTTTTCTTGTGTGACTCGGGTGACACTTTAGCTGATGTTGATTCTCTGACTCCAGTGGAGCATCATGGACCTTTTCTTTAAGTTTTTATCTTAGGTTTTATTGATTAAATAATATTTGTTTTAGTTTAGCAGTTTATCTTGAACAGTTCTGGACAGCAAGAGAGTAAAAGTCACAGCAAAAATATTACAAAAAATAACAAATACCACTTGTTCCAGCGCCACAATATCCTCAGCTTTGTAGAAAGAAGGAAACACTTTAACTCCTATCAACTAGAATACATTATAGAGTATTAATAATGTTGTTTTCTACTTTCTTTTTTAAAAATGTCATTTTGTAATCTGATTATTTTCTGTTCCACTTTTGTTTTATTTTATTTTTTTTAGCATTTTCTTAATTTCCACCGCTTTTCTCAACTTTTTCTTTTTCCTCGATGTTGTTTTTTTTTTGCACCTTGAAGACGTTGCATTTACTTGAACGGGATCATTCACTGTTTTCATAAGCGAGAATGTTTTGCCACTTACAAAACGTCCATGCCATTCCCAGGCGAATTGGTGCGCAACCTGAGATTAACGGTGACATAAGAAATAAAGGCAACATCATTTAAAGATAATCCAACGTGATGGACATGAGGTCCTGAACTGTCTCGACTGCTGGGCTGCCTATTCGATGCACTTCACTCAGCTGCCCGACTGTCAGCCTTCTTCACATATTTAACTCAAGTGGAAAAGCTCAAATCGCTTGGAAGCTTAACTGAATCATATTTAAATTGTCCAGTCTTTGTTCCCTGTTTTCTGAGAATCTCAGAATACATAAACCAGATTCTCCTGCTGCGTTCTGCCAGTGAAGTAAAAGCTCTGAAAGTAGTAATGCTTTTTGATCAGAAAAACATTAGAACAATTGACATCTAAGTGCAAAATCAGTTTTTTTTTCTTTATTTCTTCTTTTCTTTGCAATAGAAGAATTGGTTAATTGGTCGATGAATTCAACCAATTAACCCACAGATTTACTATTAATACTGAAGCTTTGCAACATGATATTTGGAAAGACCTTAAAAGATGAATGTCCAAAAACACAAAAATCAGCAATTGAAAAAAGTTATAGTCATTTGCTGTGTAATATGTAGAGGCCTTAGCATAAATGTCAGATATACTGCCTCACAGTTTCTGATCAGAAGGTTGAAAAGTATCATTTTTCAACTAAACTGAAAAAAAAAAACAAAAAAAACATGCAGGCCTATATTGTACAGTCCTGATCATATTCTCTTTCAAAGCCGGATTTTTTTCCCTCAGATGATTAAGATGTCAATGCAGATTAAAAGAAAAAGGAACCAGGAAAAACTGTATTTCATCACCTTTCTAAAAATAATGACCTACGTCATTTTCTGACAATAGTGATTCATTATTTGGATAAATCATCTTTTGGCACAAAAATGACTTATGCTCTTACTAAAGGAAAGTGATGATTTGAACAAGAAAACCATCAAAAGCTATTTAAAACCAGGGTCTTCTGAAAATGCCTTGAAATTTATCAAATACACCTGAGACATTTGTTGGGATGAAATTCACAAAGTGTGGACTGAGACTTGAGTCAGACCTCACAGAGCTACGACACAAAGACACATGTCAAAACTGTCACTAGTGTCAAACTCACTCTTGCCTCGGCTTAGTAGAAAGAAGACCGGACAGTCGTTCTGGGCTCCAAAGTCTAATTTTCACGTGGAAATAAATTTTTCATTTAATTTGTAAATCAACGTCCCAGAGTCTGGACTAGAATGGAAGAGGCACAGAATCCACAATGCTTGAAGTCTAGTGTGACGTTTCCACAGTGAGAGGTAATCTGGGGTGACATGTTGTTCTATCGTGTTTTCTGAAGTCAGCCATTAAACCAGCCATCAAACAGGAAACTTTAGAGCACTTCATCTTTCCTTGAGCGGAAAGATGCTGATTTCATTTTCCAGAGGGACTTGGTACCATCACTTTCTTTTAGTGGCAAGCACACCCAAAGTTTCTCTTTTGGGTTTAGGTCAGGAGTTAATCTGTATTAAATGTGTTGTATTTTTAATCTAGTGGCCAATATGTGACCATTTATTGCCATATTTAACATCAGAATGACTGATTGTAGGATAAATGTAAACATGGTCGAATGAATCTACAGGTGTCGTTACACACCATCTCTTTACCTCATCTCTATCGTATGGTTTTTTAAAGCACGAGCAGGATCATAGATTGTATTTAATATATATGCTCCATGGATTCATCCTTTGTGAGTCTGACATTGACGGTAAGTTTTTATCTGAAACAAAGCAATTGCGAGATCCAAAATCTGGAGTGAACTGAATTTAGATGTATAGTAATAAACAGACAGTGTATTCATGAGTGGTTCAAACATCTTGTTTTTCTTTTTTCATTTTAATCAGAATCAAGTCATTGTTAAACTCCTTCAATAACAAAAAATTAGATCAAATGTGATTTATCTTTTACAAACCAGACCACTATAGTGTTTGTTTAAACCTAGATTGACTTTAAACCGATTTAAAAATAGAATAACGGTTTCGTTTTTTTACAGATCAGATTACTGACTAAATAGCAACGGCACTTTGCAAGTAGGAGGAGTAACCCACATAAACCGTTGCACAAAAACAACCCATTTTTCTATGTCAGGTGACATACATTTCATATTTAAAGGGGAAAACTAATTAGATAAGTCTGTTAGATGTAAACAGACTCATATTTGCCAGAGGCGCAGCAACACGCAGAGATACAACGCTTAAATTTTCTGCGCGGCTCGGAAAGACTCGCAGAAAAGGCTGTTTGTGTCGCTGTGCATCCCAGAGAGCGCGGCTCATAACTCAGCTGGGTCTGTTTGGTCGCAGTCGTCGTCCTCGTAAACCACATTACAGATAATTACATTTGTTGAGTTGTCTACAGAGAGGCTAGAAGCAGTCGAAAAACACAAAAAAAACACAGCTTCTGTGGAAGCAAAGAGTAATTTAAAAACTGAATGAGATTCTTAAAAAGGCATTAAACTTGTCAGTGAAAAGAAGTCACGCACATGTGAACTAATTCTTCTCAGTGTTACGTAAGCTTGCAACTGTCTCCGTTTGACAAAAAGAAGACAGAGTACAAATTTAAAACCTGAGCTTAGATATAAGGAAGCTAAAAGGCTACGCTGCCATAATGGGAACCAAATCAGTTATTGTCTGCACATCTTTCTGAAAGAAGCTTTGCATTGAAACAACCATTTTTCAGAGCACTTTGGTTGATGGCTGAAAACGTAAAGAAAAAAAATCCTGCTGTCGTGACAGAGACAATGAGGCCAGAAGTGGAAATGCGTGCTGCCAGAACTTCCACTCTCACGTCTGGGGCTTAAGCTGGACTCCCTGGGGCCAAGGAGGCGAGGCTTTTAGACTGGCAAAATACCACTGGGCCAGACAGGACACACATTCATTCGAGTTGGCATTAAGCTGGAGGCAGGGCTTACCTGAGTGTGGAAAAGAAGAAATTAGGTGCTGACAAAGTTTTACAGTTCAACTGGTCAATATTTCCTGGTCAATATTGTCAGGTGTGACCCAGTTGAAAAACAATACAGCAACAGAGAGTGGGCGTACTCAGGAAAGGTCTCTGTTCGATGTCTGTACAGAAGATAATCTAGAAAGACTTTACTGTCCTCAGCTCTGTAAAACCTGATGAGTTATTTCAACTACAATATTTTGAGAAAATGAGTACAGCGTACGAAGACTCTACTAGCTTGGCTGGTAGTTGTAGTTAATCACGTCGTCCTAATGCTAAGTATGGGGTGGTTACCCAATAGGGCTGAGTGCCAAAATATTTTTCAGCATAGTTTTGGTTTAAAGATGATCTATTATTCTTCCTTGAACATGTTAATCTAAGTCTATGAAACACGTTCATTATATTTCTTTGCACAAATTCATCCTTAGATGATCAGTTCTGCCTGTTTTGAGCTCCTTTCAGAACAAGCTGTTTTAGAGCCTCTTGTCACTTTAAATCTAAATAAGCTGCTGCTGGCCCCAACTCAACACTTACACTCTCAAACAGATGCATAACTATTGAAGAGCAGAAGTGGAGCCTCCTGCACAATCAAAAAGGAAGAGGTTTCTGGATGGCAAGTCAACAACAAAACACTTGTCTTTTCCAGCAGCCATTGTGCTTGGAGTTCTGCTTGAGTTGCTAAGTGATAGTGCCTGTTGATTGTGATTCAACATTTGGGAGGGTTTTGAAATGGCTCATTTTCCAGACTTAATTTTAAAAAAAAAAAACTTGGTGGTTTTTATAAACACTTTGGCTGTAAAAAAGTATACAAATGTCCAAAATGTGAATTTCACATAATAGGAGGTGCACAGTCATTCCAGCTTTTGGGGTTTTCCCCCAGCATATATTTTTTATTCTTGTCTTTCTGATTAATTAAACAGAGTACATGTCATCATGAAGGATGGATGGAAAGGTGGAAAGAGTTTGAAATAATTTTCTATGATCTCAACCTTTTACATTTTAATGGGGGTGTGGAGGCTTTTGGGTTTCTTGTTTACTGAAACGTTGCCGCTTCAGGCTTCCTCCAGTCAAATAATTGCAACATTAAATTTGGCCCACTGATTTACCACCCATTTAACTAAAGATAAAGATTAAATTAAAGTCGTTTTCCTCTGCAAAGAAAGAAAGTCCATCTTGTTGACTTTTAATACATTTGGCAAAAGACAAAATTTCAGGAGTTCCAGCTTTGCTACAATCTCTCAGGTCAGCTGCCCTCATGCTCAGCTTGCTGCCCTTTGGTGAGGATGAGGATATGCCCCCTCGACCCTTGACCTGTTGTCCTGGTATGAGCAGCAGCTTTGTTGTACCTCATCTGTCTCTTGCTGTGATAGTAAATTCTTCTTTTTGAACATCATAACTGGGAGAAAAGTTGTTTCTCGGTAAGTCTGGTTTCAGAGTTTTTCAATAAACATTAGCATTAGTAGCATTATAGCAAACCAAAACCAATAAACACTCAGCTTGAACATTAGTATAAAGTCTGAGGGGCACACTTCAAAGCACATTCAACAAGGCTGGGCGTTTTTGTGCTTCCTGTATAGTTGGTTACACCAGTATGGAGGTAATAATGGTACTTTGTACCCTTACACTTCACATTTAGTGTGCTTGCCAAAATTATATGTTTAATGAGGTTTTAATGTGCTAATCATCAAAAAAGGAAAAGAATAATTAAAAAAGGCAGCTCATTCTGATTTTTATAGGCTGAATGAATACAGAGGGTGAAACTTGCTGCTTAGCTTGTAGGCTGAAGCTTGAAAGTTAAGAGTTCAAGTTCAACAGTTGTGCAGAAAATATGACCACAACATGGTCATATTCTTATCCATGTCCATTACTTCTGCTGGAAATCATAATTAGTTCAAGAAAGAAATAAATCTAACATATTTGTTTAAGGAAATACATTTATATCTGCTTCATATGAAAATATATCTGTTGCCTATTGCCATGTAATTGCAGATGGTGATCAGAGCAAGAGGTTGACATGGAGCAAACAACAAAGTGTGCACACGCTTGCTCCTAAGGGAAAATTATATTGACCAATTGATCTAAAAGTCGTGTTTTTCCGACTATTTTGGAGTTCCTCAACATGCTACAAGTTCAGTTAGCTGGTTCATGGTGAGCTAGCTGAAACAGATTCCCATTTGTTGTAATGAAATGAACTGAGAGTCAGATGTTTCACTACCACAAATGGGAATCCATTCTAGTTATTGGATGTACGTTCCATCATTGTCTGACAAGCATGTGGACAACAAGACGATGCACAATATTGTGATGAAGTAAACATTTCACAGCAGTGAATCTCAGCAACTGAGATGGTAAGAGCTTTATTTATCTCTCATAGTTTTATACCGGCGTGTGCAGACTTAAACTGGTGTCAAACTAGATTCTATGATGGTTGTAGTAGTTTTAGATTTAGATCAAAAGATCAAAAAATATGCACAGCTTAAAAATGCCTTCTATTGCCAGGAAATGCAGAGAAAAAGCAAAAAACTCTCTTTTTCTTGCATTTGATTTTTACATTTTCTTATTTGTTACATGAACATTTTAGTGTGAAAGCAGTTTCTGAAAACAATCCAATCTATTCGCAGTTGATCTTTTTCTCTAGATGTAATCAGTCTCTCTGCAAAAACTGGGATTGAGACAAGTTCTTTAATTCTGATGGTTTTGTGTGCATATCTGCAGTTGAGTGTAACTAACAAAGTAACTGGGATTGAAGAATTATATAGCTCTGCTATATAAATACAATATCTAAGCTCAATTTCATCTTTTCCAGCAACATGGGGTGGTCTCATCCTGGAAACTAGGCATGGATTACACGTCCAGTAATTCTCCACACAGTGCAGCCAGTACAAGAAAAGTTTCTTTCTCCCCTTTCGGAAGATAATTTTAACTTGTAGCACGCCCCCGTCATGTGATGCGGTGATAAGAAGTCATGCATCTTTGAGTGTATGAGCTCTGTGGCTAGATGGTTTATGAATGATGGAAAAATTGCTTCAGGAAATAAAAATAAACTAAGAAGATTAGATTTGATCAAGCTCACAGACCCCTTGTTTAAGTTTGTCTACTGACAAATGGAAACAGAAGGAAAACATGTTTTTTTTCTGCTCATGTTATTACGCAGAGAGCTAAAATTTATTTCCTCTTGATCCCATTTTGAACATTGTAGCTAATTTAACAGGAAAAAATATAAAACACCATCTGTAGTGCTTGCAGCTGGTATTTCAGTACTCCTTTAATCTAAAATTGGACTCAAGTGACTTAATTAGAAATTCAAATGTATATTTCTGTACAGTGGAGAGATTAGCTGCCATGTGCAGAGGCTCTTGGAGAAGCCAACAAGGCATGTGATGATGAAACGCCAGATAAAGAGCTAGATCATCTGGTCTCTTCAACCGTTCACATGTGCTCAAGTTAACTTTCATTTCATTCACAATAACTAATTTATTAACTAATACATTGTGCATAAACGTCTTGACCAAGAAACAGAGAACAGTTTCCAAGTGTGTAACACAGGATATATGGAAATATGAAGTGCACACACACAACACAGAGCTTCTCACTTATCAAATGTGCATTATCTGTGCAGTGACTTTGGTATTTTTAAACGGTGCGCGGTGTGCTCTGCACTTACAAATAAAAGGGTTAAATAATTCATTCAAGATGAGACATAAAGCTGACAGGAAGGTCTGAGTGTAACATTTGGAAAGAATGGAAGTGATGCTTGTTATTACTTCCTCATTTCATGAAGCTCTGAGCCCAAAATACTGCAGAGGTTAAAAAGGTTAGTCCTAAGCCAGTTAGGTAAGTGGGTTTTTCCCTGCAGAGAAGTCAATGATAAAAAAAGGAATCTAAATGAGATCTTAAATATCTAGAGACACAACCGTATAAATTGGCTAAATCTAAACGCATGAAATGAGCAAACATTTAAAACACCGTATTTAAATTTTCAAATAGAAATTACACAACGCTGCAATAGGCCAACCTAATATCCACTTATCAGGCATAATATTAAGACCACCTGATAAGAGTTTGCTGGCGCCCCCTCTAATTGGCAACAGAGGTCTGACCCATGAACCTCAGAGGTTAAGCTGTAGTATTTATAAACTTTAGGTTCTGTAAGATGCATCTTATGTCATACATACAGTAGACCTGACTTTCTGGATCATTCTTGTCTAGAATGATCCACAGATGCTTAATTGGGAGATAATCTTGGGAAATTCTTGCCAAGGTTAACACCTTAACTTTGTTGCGCTCTTTAAGTTATTTTTTGGACCATTAGGACTTTGTTTAAATGTGCATTGCATTAGAAAGATGCATTAGACATCAGGAAATAAAATCTGTATGTCTTCTGCAGCGTTCCTTAGGTTATGCCTGGTTCAAGAGGCAAGATTTTAAAATTGGTAATAAAAACTCTTAGCTGCAGCAGGTTTGGTCCTACGGTGTGTGGAGCAACACGCCTCCCCCGAACCGATTTCACTCACCAACATTTAGATGTTAGACGGGAAATCTCATCAAACAAATACGGCCAAGAAGGAAGAAGCTATGGTGATATTCAACAGGTCGCAATCTTGTTTGTCCTCGAGGAAAACACCCCACATGCTGGAATATCAGGACAAGACAGTCCTATGTGTTGAATACCAGCTTCTCTTTTCCCTACCATGCACCCTGATGCCACGTGTTCCCCAGGAACCGAGCACATGCTTCCAGCAAATCCACATAAGGCAAAAATAAAATATAAATAGGAGCAGCTTGCTATGTAGATATAAAGTGACACAGAGGCTAGATTCTCTAACACACTCTTCAAAATGCAAAAGATTATAAGAAAAAAAAATGGAATTCATAGCTTTGTAAGTCAGAAAATGGCTGCAAAAAAATAATTATTTGTCCAAAACTACCCGTCCATCCGTCCATCCGTCCTCAATTTTCAATACACGATCCTGCTGCCCATCCAAAAACAATTGGTGTAAGACAGATATAAAACCTGCACTGGTCATCTGCTCGTTCACTGCAAACAATGACTCAAAAGTGTAAAACAACTGGACCTGATTCAAACTGAGTGAGGACCCAAGCTGTTCTTACACCAAGGATGAAGAGGGAAAATCTCCAAACCTCTTTTTCAGAGAAATGTGCCAATGTTTTTAGAGATTAAGAGAGTATGCAATGCAATAGAAAACTAGAAAATTCCTGAAGAAATTTAACCGGGGCCTGCCAAAGTGTGCCCGTCGGTTTGGACCCAGCGTTCTGATGCTAGAAATTAGCATCAATGCTAAAGAAAGCTGCAATCATATGAGGACAATGACAAGAATGTTGACTAACATGTACTTGCACCGTTCAGTATGATAAAGTAAGTGTATCAGCTAAAATTAGCAAAAATGCTAATGTTAGCATCATTGCTGTCACTAGCATGTGGGACATCACTAGGATGTTCTCTATAATGGACTTACTCCATTCAGTATACTAAACATGGCTAATAAGTCAAATAAACAGCTAATAGCTTATTTAAGCTAAAATGCTAATGCTAATGAACTGCCTTGCTGCGCAAGGCAGTTCCCTAACCTGGGAGAAAAAGATAATGCAGAATAATATTATTGCACCGCCTGCGGCGGTGCACTAACCTCAGGGGCATGTTGAGGGTTTTATTTTGAAATATTTGTTAAGCTTAATTTCAAAGGTCCACACTAATCCCATGTGTAATAGTCATTGGGTTAAATCAGTTATATAATGCTCAAAACACAAGTAGTTGATGTAAAAATATTCAAGGCTTTTATTTTGAAATTTTCTTTATGCTTCATTTTAAAAGGCCAAACTAATCCCATGTGTATCAGTGCTTTGGATAAAAAAGTCACATAAAGCCAAAAAGAGCAATAACATGATGTAAAAATATTCAAGGCTTTTATTTTGAAATTTTCGGTATGCTTCATTTTAATGTTCCAAACTAATCCCATGTGTAACGGTGACTGAGTTAAATCAGTTAAATACAGCCCATAGCAGCAAGTAGTTGTAAAGGCCAGTTCAGTCCTCCTGGTCTTCCACTATAGTTAGAACTACAGTGATGCGTATTTGTAGTCCTAACCAGCAGCCAATAGCCTCCTGAGTTCCGTTGCTATGGTAAATAATTCTCTCTGCCAACTGTCAGCTGTGAGTGAGACATGCAGGTGGAAACAATTCTCTGTTTGAGCCAGCCAGTTTGAACTAAAAAAAGCATTGGAAACAACTCCTTCCCGTTCGGGAACCGTAATACATATTCGAAAAGCGTTTGAAGCGTATGAGAGGGCTATTTGTCGTCTCCGATAGTCCCGCAATTCATATCTCTACGTCACTCACAGTATTAACAGTGATAAGAGAAAGAAATGGTGTGCCCAGATCTGAAATTTTTGAGAAATATATGAAAATACATGGGAGAGAGCCTGAGAGAGCGACAGAAAATCCTGTCGCATGACTTTGCTCTGAAGCACCGTGACAGAAAACCGTAAGCCCTAGAGAAATTTCGAAAACATTTTACCGGAGCAGGCATGCGTATCAATGTCAGGACCGAGTTTGATACCAATCGTGCGATATTTGTGGGCGTGACGGCGATTTCAAAATTATTTTGGGCTCAAAAATTCTCTTCATTTCTCACTCTAAAAAAGCGGCAGTTGGTGTCAGTTATGCTCTGCGTTTTGGCAGTTGGAAATTTGGCTCGTTTTTCGCTTTTTACGTCGCCATCGTAAGTCCAATTCCTTATAAAAATAATAGCTCCCTTCTCGGCATCGAGCCGCACGTTTTGATACCACTTATGTGGGGGTGCACGCAGCGGTACGAGCCGCATTAACGGTGATGGAAGAAAAATAAAGCTATAAAGATATAAACTAGAAAATTCCTGAAGAAATTTAACCGGGGCCTGCCAAAGTGTGCCCGTCGATTTGGACCCAGCGTTCTGATGCTAGAAATTAGCATCGATGCTAAAGAAAGCTGCAAAGTAATCAATAGCATGTGGAGATTGACAAGAATGTTTACTAACATGGATTTGCACCATTCAGTATGATAAAGTAAGTGTATCAGCTAAAATTAGCAGAAATGCTAATGCTAGCGTGATTGCTGTCAGTAGCATGTGGGACATCACTAGGATGTTTTCTATAATGGACTTACTCCATTCAGTAGACTAAACATGGCTAATAAGTCAAATAAATAGCTTATAGCTTATATAAGCTAAAATGCTAATGCTAATGAACTGCCTTGCGCAGCAAGGCAGTTCCCTGACCTGAGAGAAAAAGATAATGCAGAATAATATTATTGCACCGCCTGCGGCGGTGCACTAACCTCAGGGGCATGTTGAGGCTTTTATTTTGAAATTTTTGTTAAGCTTAATTTCAAAGGTCCAAACTAATCCCATGTCTAATAGTCATTGGGTTAAATCAGTTATTTATTGCTCAAAAGAGCAATTACCTAATGTAAGATTTCTCAAGGCTTTTATTTTGAAATTTTTGTTAAGCTTCATTTCAAAGTGCCAAACTAATCCCATGTGTAACAATTGCTGGGTTAAATCAGTTATATAATGCTCAAAAGAGCAATTATCTGATGTAAAAATATTCAAGGCTTTTATTTTGAAATTTTCAGTATGCTTCATTTCAAAGAGCTAAACTAATATCACGTGTACCAGTGCTTTGGATGAAAAAGTCAAATAAAGCCAAAAAGAGCAACTACATGATGTAAAAATATTCAAGGCTTTTATTTTGAAATTTTCAGTAAGCTTCATTTTAAATTGCCACACTAATCCCATGTGTAACAATGGTTGGGTAAAATCAGTTATATAATGCCCAAAACACAAGTAGTTCTAAAGGCCAGCTCAGTCCTCTGTAGTAACTGACAGTTCCACCATGTTGTAGTTCTGACATTCAGCTCAGACCTCTTTTGTAGGCACTCAGTGTCCGCCATGTTGTAGTTCTAACCTTCAGTCATTGTAGTTCTAAAGAGCAGTTCAGAGAGGCAGACTAAATTCTATGTCTATTTTGAGTCTAACTGACACTGTTTTGTGTCAGTTAGACTTTTGTTTTGAGTTAAATTTGGCTCGTTTTTTGTTAATTATGTCGCCACAGTTACTCGAAATGCCAACAAAAGTAATAGCTCCCCTCACGGGATTGAGCCTCACGTTTTGATATATATATTGTGAGGGGGCATGCAGCGGTACGAGCCGCATTAACGGTAGTAGGAAGCGGCAGTTATTTTGAGGTGTAGAACAATAGGGGCCTGCCCGCCATGCAATGCATAGGGATTACATCCCTATGCATTGCTATGGGCAGGCCCCAATAAAGAGACATTCTATTGGGTGTAGAATAATAGGTGCCTGCCATGCAATGCATGGAGGCAGTACTGACTTGCTTCGCAAGTCAGTACTGCTCTCCTTATGCATTGCTATGGGCAGACCCCAATCAGTTTATTTTAAGGCCTTTTAAACATTGTTACCTGGATTGTCAATAAATATGGAGGTCTCTGTCTGTGCTCATGAGTGTAAACTATAACACCTTTACCAGCACGAGTTCACAGTAATTTAATAACTTAAGTGTTCTCCCTCTGACCGGTTTTTAAGGGTGATGGATTTTCACTTAACAGTCTGTGTTACAACCACTCAGTCACTACGCCCCTATGAACTAACTCTCCATGCACAGTAAGATCTTCAATCCCCTCATCCCTCTGTAATGTTTGTGCACAGCTAGCTCACTGTCTCCTGTCCACGCTTAAGCTCTCCCTCGTTTATTAATGAAGCTCTGTCTGTGCTACAGAGGCGACAGCCATGACAAAGCAAATATTGACACTGAACAGCTTCAAGAATAGCTGTATAACTGTGCGAGGATGTGTCTATATGAGAGAACTTTTATTTCAGCACTGATACGCGGAGACAGGCTCAGCGGGAGTATTGCTTTGCCGGTAGCAGCAATCCTGACGGATCAAACCTGCCCAGACTATGAGACAAGTCTGCCGCTGTCTCTGTTCGTCCAAGAGTGTTTGTTTTTAAATGTGATGAAGGAACCCAGACCAAGGAAAGACAAGTGTTAATGGCACTAAAACAAACCTGACAGGTGTGACTGGTTGTACTTTTCCTTCCTGCCAATGTGAAATTGAGAAAAAAGGGAATAAGGAGAAACTATTCAAGAAATAGATCTAAAGCATAGTGACAACAAACAAAAAGATTCAGTTTAACTGGCTTTTTTTTCTTCAGCAGCTTGACAGATTTTTTTCAGTCAGGGAAAACAATATCTGACTCCACACAGATTTAATCTTCACATTACAACAGTATTGGTATGACCAAAGAGTCTTATACTTAAAGTTCTCATTTTCTGTCTTAAAAAATAATTAATTGCCTAAGTTAATTATGTATAAAGAGGGTATTACATAAAATCAATTTTCCTTTTAGCTTTATGCGAGTATAAAAACAGAAAAGATGAGTGGTTTCATTAAAAAATCAACATGACAGGTTAGCTCTATTTTGCCAGCCTCAGATTCCCTCTGGAGAAAGATGAAATAGTAATATAGTATTAAAGAAAGGAAATTATGTTGGAGATGGATAAGAAGATAAACACACAAAGGCCAACCGATGCGGTGCACTGACAGAAAAAAACAGCTGAAAGTGGAAATTTGAAAGGACCCAAAAAGACCTGAAGACGTTTGTTCTGACTGAAAAGAACCTGCAGCCATCCATCCATCCATCCATCCATCCATCCATCCATCCATCCATCCATCCATCTTCTTCCGCTTATCCGAGGTCGGGTCGCGGGGGTAGCAGCTTCAGAAGGGAGGCCCAGACTTCCCTCTCCCCGGCCACTTCTTCTAGCTCTTCCGGGGGAATCCCGAGGCGTTCCCAGGCCAGCCGAGAAACATAGTCTCTCCAGCGTGTCCTGGGTCTTCCCCGGGGCCTCCTCCCGGTGGGACGTGCCCGGAACACCTCACCAGGGAGGCGTCCAGGAGGCGTCCTGACCAGATGCCCAAGCCACCTCAACTGGCTCCTCTCGATGTGAAGGAGCAGCGGCTCTACTCTGAGTCCCTCCCGGATGACTGAGCTTCTCACCCTATCTCTAAGGGAGAGCCCAGCCACCCTACGGAGAAAACCCATTTCGGCCGCTTGTATCTGCGATCTCGTTCTTTCGGTCATGACCCAAAGCTCATGACCATAGATGAGGGTGGGAACATAGATCGACCGGTAAATCGAGAGCTTCGCTTTTTGGCTCAGCTCTTTCTTCACCACGACGGACCGGTACAACGCCCGCTTAACGGCAGACGCTGCACCAATCCGCCTGTCGATCTCCCGCTCCCTTCTTCCCCCATTCGTGAACCTGCAGCTCCTAACAAAAACATACATTTACGTGCGTGCATCTCTCTATCATGAGAGATGTGCTGCTTTGGCAGGTGTGATGAAGATTTTATTGCAACAAGTTCAGCTTCTGGATAAAAAGTATTCTGCATACCAATCACATGTCGTTAGGACTTCAAAACTACCTCGTCTTATCCGAAACAGAGACTAAGCTGAAAGAAGTCAGAGTTACAATTACAGTTTGTTGAACAAATAGCATCGTATTCTCCAAATACAGCAAACAGTTTCGTATCTGTGTTAGATTTTAATTGTATTTCAACTACGACAGCAATTTTCTCTACTCAATAAATGTAACTCATTAAAAGTTAGAATGGGGTTATTGTTCTATGACATTGTTTCCATGCCAGACAGTTTTGAGTTTCTGAGTTTGTCCAAAGGTTTCTGAAGAGTTTGCTGAATATTTGATGTCAAGACCATTATGACTGGTCGTTTCTATAACGCCTTGATTTCCACTGTACAGTTAATTGCTGGGTAACAAGACTCACTTCACAGGATGATTATCTGTTTTACTGCCATGCAGTCACTCACAGACACTGTGTAGCATGAACCAGACACACAGATTTGGTCAGAGGTAAAACAGTTTGTGACAGCAAACACACCTCTGCCATACACTTCATGGAAAACCATTAGGACTGAAACCTCAACGGGTTTAAATTCATCCAGTAAAGAGTCAGCTTCTTTTACTGCATCAAAACTACAGATATTTTTTTTCTAAACACAAATAACGATTGTGCGATCCATCTTTAGCATTTAAAAGTATCTGCTCGTCTATTATTTACACCAGTTACAGTCCAGTTTCTACCACCTGAGAGTTGTGTTACAGGACGGTGAACTAGCTCAGGATATGGTTCAGGTTTGTCCAACATGGAAACAGTACATAAGTCTCCAAAACCTTTATGGTAGTAGCTGGTGGTTTTAGTTTTCACCTGGTGGAAGATTGATGATATGTTGGGTAGAAGTGAAACCCAAGACAGAAACCTTTCAGCTTTTATCAAGCCTCACTGTGCCACGATGATTTCACTTATTTTTGAGTACAACAGCTATGTAGTCTTAAGGCTCCATAATGATCATGTTGGTAATGATAATGGGAGATGCTTAAGTTTGATTTAAAATTTTTTTAATTAAAAATATAAAAACAAACCACTTTAAAACTGATGAATCACGACTTATCCCAGATGTAGTGTCCTTTCCTGTGTTTTATCAAATGTATGGAATAAAATAACACAAAACAGTGCACTAATGCGAAGTGATAAGAAAATTATACATGCAATTGATGAAACTCTGAAAAGTATACTAGTATCCAACTCCCCTCAATACCCATAAAGTACAGATTAAAGGTCATGCATGAAAATATCTAAACCTTTTTGGTAGAGAAATGCATTTAAGAGATATAATGAACAAAACTGCCACTGCAATAAAAGATGAGTTCGTTTTAAGGCTTTTTGAATATTTCTATCAGGAATAAATCAATAAATCTGAATGGTGCTGAATATGTTTTTAAATGAAAGCCTTGACAACGTTGGCAGCAAAACCTCACAATAATTTAATAACTTGAGTGTCTCTTTCTCCTCATGTTGTCAATAGATTTTCACTTAACAGTCTGCGTGGAACGACACAAGCCCTCCATGCGCAGTAACCCAAGAGCGAGAAGTGAGATGTTTAATCACTTCTTTCCTCCTTAACGTCAGAGCACACCTCAGTGTCTCGTGTCAAAGCTTCATCTTGATTCTTGCTCTACAGAAAGTCAGCAGCTATGACCAAACCAGTGACTGCGAGCAAATATTGACACTGAGAAGCCTTCTGTTGGCAGAGAAACAGTCAAGATCAGATAAAAAAGAAAACTATTCTGAATTAGCTTGAACTCAAATTATAATGGAGAATGAATCATACAACCAGACCAGCAATGGATTGGTTTGGACCAAAGCTAGCCCGCTCGATTCTCATTTCCCTTCAGCGCTCCATCTGGACTTTCTCCCTTTGAAGTGAATTTAATTTCTCTGGTAGAATTTCAACTGAGCCAGAAAGAGAAATTGTGAACGATGACGTAATTTTTTATGTATTTATTTTTTTTGCGCTGTTTTAGAACTCAATCTGTCTGTAGTTTTAGCAATTTCGGCGTTCAGTCCATGTTGGTCACGTTTCCAAATATTGAATTAACATCAACAGTCATGCCTTTTGTCTCCGCAGTTCTCTCTTTGCAGTGTAGGATGGTTGTTTACAGCGCAGGCAATTTCTGGTAAGCTTCATAGCACTGAACTGGCGCATCATATACATCAGCGGTCCCCAACCTTTTTAGTCACGCGGACCGGTCAGCCCTTTGCAATTTTGCTGCGTACCGGGGGGTGGGGTACTCCATGAACCATCGGAGTACACGCAGTACTCCGATGTTGTTTTGTTACTCATGCTGCTGCAAGTTGGCTCAATTTTGACGCTCAAGACGTAACTGGTAAAATCCGGTTTAGGATTTTCAAAATAAAAGATCCGGAAGTAGTTCATTATTTCTTGCGCGGCCCGGTACCAATTGGTCCGTGGACCGCCCGGTGGTTGGGGACCACTGATATACATGATGCGCACAAACTTTGACAATGGGGTAAAATTTTAGACTTCAACAGAGTCCACGTCTCCATGAGGCAGTCGCTTCTCAAAAACTAAGAGTCCAGACCCTCACTATGAAGCAAAATGTAGGACTAGGTGCTGGTTTCGACCTGGCTAGAACAAAGCAAATTCAAGTGTTAGAATGGCCCATTCAAAAACAAAATAAATAAATAAATAAATCCAATTAAGAATATTTGACTAACTTTGAGGACCAGTATTCAAAGACGCCCTTCATCCCATTCTACAAATCTTGGGCTGCTTTTGCTATGAAGAATGCACTGGAAATGCAGTCTCCAGATGTGCACATCTGGCAGAAACATACCCCGAAACAGTGACAGCTGTAATCGCAGCAAAAATATTGACTCACTGGGACTGAATGCAATGCAGGCCACATTTTCCAGGTGTTTTATTTGTAAATAATGTTGAAAACCATGCACTCCTCTTACACTTTACAATTATGAATCATTTTTCTGGAGTTATTTCAAAATAGACAATAAAAGTTTTGGTTGTAAGGTGACAATATTTATATATATATATAGATATATATAGATATATAACTGTGAACTCTTTTGAAGACATTGTATGTTTGTATGCATTGTATGCAGAAAAACTGCTACTTTACTATAGGAGTTGGAGTTAAAGCAATAGTTTGTTATAAGCAGGTTTTACTGAGCTGTAAAAAATAAACGATTAGACCTCCAAACTCCAAACCTTATTCATTCTCTTAATCCACCTTAGAGTCCAATGCATACTGATGGAAAATGTCTGCAGTGAGCTACACACCTAGAGTTAAATGTTCTCTTGTTGCAGGGGAGACTTTTGTTTAAAATGCAACTGAGTCAGTAAACTAATCATCACAAGTACACAAAAACCCCACAAAGCAACTCATGTTTGCAAGTAGATTGCTTCTTGTTATTCAAGATCAATACTGCTTGTTGCTGTCCCTGAATACTTGCCATCGACCTGGATGTGCAACATAATTCAGACATAATGAGAGCCAGACCTGAGGACATGTCAGCCGCTCGAGTGGGGATGACGCCTTAATCTGCTGGATTCTGTCATACTTTGGTGACAAGAACAAAAAAGAAATGTTCAGGCTTTCAGCAGATATCTACAGGCACTTAGACGGGATGGATTAAATGCACAAGAGCCTCTCAGACAGCAGTCCCAAAAGATTTAGTCAGTTATTATCTCACACATATTCCACCCTGTTATTCGTGTCCCATTTCTCTTTTTTCTTCCCCAAACACAACAGATATCTAATAAAACCCGCCTCCCCGGTCGGCGGTAACTGTTGGTTCTTCCTTTTTCCATTTCCAGATCTTGTTTAGAAAGAATTTATTTTGTCTGCGAAGCATCAAAATGCACAGCTGCTACGTAAAAAGACAGATAGATTGACAGATTCATGGCTTTAAAGTATTCTAGAGGAAAAAAACAAAACAAATGTTTTCCTGTAGTACAACATGAGCACTTTGTTTTGCCTGTCAGGGATCTGACCGCTGTTTTCTGTCACTTTCCCGTTAAACTAAATGAATCAAATAAAAAAATACAATCAAAATATACACTCTACCGAGCAATGACTACATGTTCCAATGCACTCACATCTTGTTGGTGTCAGAATTAAAAAATATCAACTATTGTTATATCAAAGATGTGATATCGTTCCATCAACATGAAACAGACAGTGAAGTAAATTTACTGGAATCATTTGTAAAAGAAAATAATGACAGAAACTGATTTCCACAATGATAAATGATTTCCATTTCTCACATAATCCATATATATTCTAACACAAGACAATGTAATTACAGAGGCCAGGAGGCCAACAAAGACTTGGCTGATGCTTTTTGTCTCATTCCAGCAAGATTTGGAATCCTAATCTGTCTGTCAGCGTTTCAGGCTTTCACTGTGTGGTTCGGCCTACATGCATTTTGACTGGAAATGTTTACACTCTGTCCAGATTCTTGGGTAAGACAGAATAAGAGCATTCCTACTGCATAAAAAATAGGATTGTTAGTTTTCGCACAAGGGAACCAACGGAAAAAATGTCAGGCTATAAAATTAAAGCACATAATGAGCAATTTTTTAAGGTTATGAATAAAAAAAAAAAATAAAAAATAAAAAACACAATCTGAAATGTGCATCATCCGTCAATTGATCAGGTTAACTGGTCAATTGACCTTTCCATTAAAGTGGGAGAAAAAAGCAGTTAAATAAAAGAAGATATCCAAAGACCTTTAGTATTCTTGAATAGAATTTTAATTTAATCTAATTGTTAAATGTATAATGAAATTTTGATGATGACCTCTTTAGAACATTATAAAAAAGTGAGGCTCCTTTGAGCAAATTAATGATACGAGACATTGTGTAACACTTCTTCATAGTACAATGATTGACTGAAAATGTTCTGGACCATTTAAGTGATATTCGGTGATATTCTGCATATAAATATGCAAATTGCTCAAGTATACACACAACAGACGCTTCATCAGACGCACATATTCACCTGTTAGTCAGCACAAACAGTGGAACAGCCAAACAGTGGAACAGCCAATCACAGGGAAACAACTCAATATTCAGGAGTTCAAACCCAACAGAGTCCTCTGCTGGACTTTATCTCTCAGCTTTACAGAGAACGGTTCAAAGAAGACAATAATATCCCATGATTGTCAACTAAGTGGATGGAAACGCCTGGTTGGTGACGGGGATGACTGTTAAAATTAAGGTTTTTAGTATACCATATTTAAAAGCAAATCATGTTAAACTCTTGAAAAGCAGCGGAGTAACAGCAGCTGAAGACCACACCGGGTATCATGTCACCAACAGGAAACATCGCCTGGTCTAATGGAAATAACTTTCAGCAGTAGAAAAATGGATCCATCCTGCCTGGTTCACCACAATGCTCTTAGTGTAATAGTTTGGGGCATATTGTTTTGAACCTTTTTAAGTCCGTCCATAACAATCGAGCATTGCTTCTTTGGTTGCTTCTTACGTCTATCCCTTGATCACCACAGTTCGCCCAGTCAGCTGCCAGCATAATAATGCTTTACATCAATTTGAAATACCTTTAAAACTTGCAACAGAGTGGGGACAGTCGTTCCTTTGAGCAACTGCAATGCTTGTCTCAACCAGATAATGGTTGTCCCAACAAGAGGAGCCGTGATGATGGACAAGCAGCATGACTAAAACATAAGGAGTTGATAAACAACGTAGAGCTCCAATTGCAACCCTACAGGTTACTTGTTCACCTGTTAAATTATAAATATTATACCCTAATCTCACCTGGCTTGTGCATAATGGTTCAAACTGAACACCGTGGTGCGCCACGCAAGTAAAGTTTCCAGTCAAAACAAATGTTATCAAAGCCTAAACGATCATCACCAGTAAAGATCTCGATGCTGAACACCCTTTTCCTGCTTCTACTGAAATCATTTGTATATCACGGAGAGATGGAATCGATTAAAAATCCTTCATGTGCCCACACACAGGACTGCATAAGCATTCAATGATGAGTTATTTTATCACCGATTACTTGTGGTCAGTACCATGCATTGTTCAGAAAAGACATATAATTGCTTAAGTCCTATGTTTATATTTTATCACAGCATCCGCTGTGAAAAGCTTTGCATAACCGCTCAACCAACCCGGCGACTTTGACCAAACGGATCCATGTGCAGCCGGCAAGACTTTCAAGTGATGCTCACTTTAAATTATGTCCAGAGTAGGGTGCATCATGTTCTTTGGGTTTTAATGAAATTGAATTCATATGAAAGTCGTCATTAAATTTTCATCCATTTTTATACTTCAAAAACAAACAAAAAAATTGAGTACTAAAAATGTTTTCATAATGAATAAAGAATACATGTCCTTCATGTGCCTTCTGACAACATTTTCTGAGATAAGAAAGGAAAAAAATTAACTTTTAAATGGACAATCAATGAGAAAACTCAGAACATGTGAGCGTTCTAGGTTAGTTGGCGTTAAATTTGATTGTTCTATAATAATTTACGGGGGAAAATCAGCAATTCACAGATATGGGAATCATGAGTTTTTACTTATGGGGGCATACGTATGTTTTACAAAATTACTAACACCAATGTGGAAAACATAGTCACACCAAAAAAAAAAAAAAAGCCCACTGGAGTTGGTGCTAGATTGACAACATAAACCATGAAACTCTTTTAAGATAGCATGCAAATCCTTTATAGTCTGCCTCCATGCAGACCTCTGTGGAGTAAAGAACGCCCGAGTGTGTTAACAAAAAACGGGAAGCAAAACATATGAGGCCTCAGTTGATCATTTAATTTATTCTCCTAAATAGTCCGACTCTGTCATGGTCGTTGCTGGATTTGAATAATTTTGACAGACTAATTAGCGAGATAACTCTTTAATATGTTTATCTCATTTAAAATTACCAGCACTGAAAATAACAGAAAAAAAAAGGTGGAAAAACACAGTGGAGCAGATTGTAAGACGGGGATTTTTCGTCACAAAACAAGAACAGGTTGTTTGTGTGCCGTGAAGACTTTAAGGTTTCTCACTTCAGCCTCGGAAGTGAGGCTGAAACTCATCAGTTTGTACTGAACTCATCAGTACAAACTGAACTCATCATTCTTCCCACTTTTCTCTCTTTTCATATTCCCTTTTTTTTGTTTCCTTTGGGCAATCCACAGTGGATCATATTATAAATTAGCTCCTCATGTATAATGGATCGGCTCTGAGGCTGTGGATTGCTCGCCAGCTTTAAATCGCTTTCCCCCCATTGTGTCCAATGGTCCATTGACTGCACTCAGTGAAGAACATTTATAGGGACACGACAAGCTGTAAGAAAAGTGCTCTTGTCGCCTCAAAGGATGTCTGCATGCTTACTTGACAACGCAACCTCTTACAGCGATGCAACATGCAATCCAGTCACATTCTCTTGTGTTTCCTCGTTATTTGGTCACAAGTTTGCATTTAGCTGTTTGAGGTCCATTAATTTCAATTGAAGAGTAATTCCTACTTTTCTAACAGAGGAGGGTTTTGCAAGTGATGTCATTCCCAAAATCACACCTGTGATACCCACTGACTTGTCATAAACTGTTTATGCATCTTTAAGACAAATAAAATTACACTAAAAAAAATTGACATTAAGTTTTGTGCAACTATACAAATCAACGTCCATAATTTGCTAAAATGTCTGCAATATAAGTTCAGAAATGTTGATTTGCAACAAAAGTGTTTTCCACCTGAGCTTAGCTTGGTTTTGTGCTAAGCTAGCCTCATTCATATGCTTTTCTATTATCGTCCAGTTCAGTTATTTCCCCTGTGTTTCCTCTGCCCTGTTTACAGCTGGTATTAGCAGAAGCTCCTGTCCCAACCAGATAATGTTCCAGTCTGAACTCAAGATGTCAGAACTGATTTCATTGGATTTATTTTGAGCGGTTCTTAAAAACAGGCAACAAGATTCTGTTAAACAGTGTCACTGCTTTTAAATTGTTTTCTATTGTTTTACACTTGTGCATATGTATTAATTAGTTTTATTTTGTAACCAGACTTCTATTGTATTACAGACGTCTGCCCAGGTCCCTCTTGAAAATGAGATCTAGACCTCAACGATGTTTATCTGGTTAAATAAAGGAAATAAAAGAAAATAATAATGCCTTGCTAATTTGATTGTAAGCAGGCCAGCCTAGCAACGACTACTCACACCTGCCACATGTTATCCACTTACCATGCAAATAAACAACAAGTGGGCTGTCAGCTGGACCATTACTGCGCTTCTGTAACATCACAGATATAATCAAATTACCTAAACTTGGTTATCATTCAAACACGACTAGACGAAAGCTGAAATTTATCTTCTGCAAGATCTGTGGATTTGGAGTTAAATTTTTCCCTTTGTTCCCATAATTTTATATAGAGTGGATTGTGGAACATTTTGACAGCAAAACCCACTTCACCGTCAGAGTGAAACATCAGGATAAAATGTCATTTTCAGCATTTTCTTTGGTTTCTCTGTTCTGCACTTTGCTATCTCTTTATCTGTGCAGTCATTCTCCTTACGTCTCAAATATCGTCATATTAAATCTCATCACACATCATTTATTTTGAAGCATATGATGAACATTAATCTTAAACTTTCAACTGATAAGATCAAATAAAATTTAAGACCCAAATCACAAAAAAATGATGAGCCTATAATATAGAAAATGATTACTACATTCTCTCTCTCTCACACACACACACACGCCCCCATGCATGCACACATGCATGCATAAATCATCTATTGAACTTTGTGGACCGGGTAGAGGAAGGAAAAGTTCAATTATATGCTCCAAGGATGAGACAGAGAAAATGTGGGGAGGTTATGTTTGAGTTAATTTGAGAGGAGGCTTTGCAAGACGAGTGGGTGAGTGTAGTAGAGGATGGAGAGACGGCTAATGTGGAGTAAGGAGATAATGCAATCAAAAAGGAAAAGGATAAAGTAAGACATACAGCAGAACAATAAAGGAGTAACAAGAAGAGATTTTTAACCTTTACTGTGAGTGAACAGGGTGACATAAAAACGATCATTCAGGAAGCGATGACTAGCTGAAGAAACGGCGCAAGCAGATAATGACAGCGATTGCCTAATTCAGGTCTTTCAATTTCACTGTCAGTCAAAGGAAATCAATTCTTGCAAATAATCATCTGTGAACTGTTGCGGTCAGACAGTTTCTGGGAGGTTGACAGGTTGATCACTGGAAATCTGTGTCATAAAGTGTCATAAATTGCGGTGTGAGGTGGTGAGGCAGACGCAGATGACCCAGGTTGGAGTGAATAAATGAAGAATTTAATGAAGTTGTCAGATGTTCAAAGTCCAAAATCCAGGCAGCACAGAAAAAGCAGAAGGCTAATGCTCACAACTGGTAGCAACTGGTATTACAAACAACTGATGACAGATTTGACGGTGGACAAGACGACTAGACTAGACAGACTACACAAGGACGGGATGAGAAACAAGGAACACCGGTGAGTATAAATACACAGAGGGTAATCAGGGAACGAGACACACCGGGGAGCAATCAAGGGGTAGACAGGACAACATGGAAACTCAATAGACACAGAAACCTAAAACAAACACAGAAAAACTCAAATCCTTACAGTGTAGTTCAGATTACTACACTGTAACACTGACATAAGTATGCAATTATACTTAGTGCCTTTTATAATTTCTTTAACATGTTAAACTTTTTTAAAGATGCTCGTCTTAATGACAGTGTTGAAAGTAGCAGCAATGGCAAAGCAATAGAGAACAAAACAGGAGTCTTAAGGTGATGAAAATATAAAGTTATGTTATATACAGTTATATTATATAATCTATAATTCTTGATGGGAAAATTACAGAGCGTGTATGATTTATTTTTCAGCAATTGTGTTCCAATTCTTATTTTTCATGAAAGTCTCAGAGGTTTACGAAAACAATGGAAAAGCAAACTTGGCTTGTCCCTCCTAGGTTGGGCCAATTATCAAACATGAGCAAAGCATATGTATTAATATTTTATTACGATTAAAACTTTCTTAGTTTAGTAACAAAGAACATTTAGCGCTCCACCTTCTTTTTTTCATCAGTTTTTCTTATTAACACTAGATGGACCTTCAGTTTGTTCATGCCATGGTTGGAAACTTTTTTCTTTAGCAAAACAAATCAGCTGTTTCAGCAAAGGCTGCTTCGGGAAACAGGCTCGGCTCGTGTTGATTAAATAAAGAAGCATGTTGATAGAGCAGACCATCTTTTGGCACGCCCGCATTAAAATTTATACACACAGACACGATCCTGTTCTCAACATACAACGGTGTGTGTTTTGTTTCCAGTGACATATAAAACTGCTACATACATGGAGTGCAGTGAAAAACTCTTGGTCCCCTTGCAGACTCTTCTGCTTTTGCCTTTTTGGCAAAATTGAATATTCAAAATCAAACATGACGTTAATTTACTAAGACAAAAAGCTTTCAGACCACCTGGACCTTGTGTGAAGAAGAGATGCCCCACCATCGCCGATTGTTAAATCATGACTTGCGATTAAAATAATTTTTCAGACAGGCGGTTTCAGTAGCCGCACAATGGCCACCTTAATGCCTGATCCGTAGAGTGACGGCTTTGAGTAAGTTTAACTTATCTGAACACACGAACTAGCAACACAATCCAGCCTCAGTCACAGGACGTCCAAGAGAGAACAGAGAAACAAATTCTCAGTATGGAAAGAGAAAGTCTAAGTGTTTTGAACTCCAGAAGGTCACAATAAGAGCCACAATCTGCAAACGGACAAAACGTGGAGCAGCCATGAAGCTTACAGGAAAACTTCCAGGAGGTAGAAAAATGACCAAGAATATCTGAAGCACTGCAGACGTTGCTTAGCACAGCTAAGAAGTTCATTAACCAGAAGAAGAGACTGAGAAAGAAATTGGGCAAAAATGGCACCCATGGAACAGTTGCAAGGTGAAAACCACGGCTGACCAAAAACAAAACAAGAGCCTCAATCACTTTTGCCAAAAAAAATAAAAAACATCTTGGTGATCGCCCAGACCTGTGAGAAATTACTATGTGAACAAATGTGATAAAAGTAGATGTTTTTGGAAGTTGTATGTTAATATGGCATATAGTCAGAGTTGGTGGTGATAGTGTGAGTCAGGAAATGCTTTGGCACTTCACCACCTACACAACCTGCCTTTATTGAAGAGATAAATGGTTTTGGTTCAATAAAGGAACCAAACCACGTCTGCCTGATCTATGGTTCCTTCAATAAAGGTTCACAGTTGCAAAACACACATAAAGGCCGTAGTTTCTTGTGAAGGTGACACAACTATTATTAGTTTTAGGGAGGCAAATACTTTTAACATAAAGCCAAGTTGGTTTGGATATCTTTTTCCAAGTAGACTGGTCAGAGCCTGCAAGTCCAGAGTCCAAACAAAACAGTTACACAAATCCAAACATAGACAAAAAGTACAAGCTGTTAATCTGCTTTCACTTTTCAATCCCAACATTGAAAATAATCCATATGTAAAAAGATTAATAGCAGGTGCTGGTTGTTCACTTTTTGATCACTTTTTTTTTCTATTTAAAAACTATGTTGTTTGTTTGTTTATGCTATGTTTGTTTGACATTAAAATTTGCTGATAAGCGGCAAAAAAAGGAAAGAAGAGAAAACAAAGCAGAAGAAAATTGCAAAGGAGGAAATACTTTCTTTTTTATACAGCACTGTACATGACGGCATTTCATGTTGGAGAATTTCGGCAAGCGGGAGCTTCAGCAGGGAATCTGTCATCCAGCTGCATCATTACTGTATATGTATGAGAATGTGCAGAATATAGACAAGCCCATGGGCTTTTTTTCCATTCACCCTGCAATTTAACCAACACTAATAAATAAATAACAAGCAGATCAAATGCAGAAGCCCACAAAAGAAAATTGGCATTAAATATGCACATCTGCTTTGAGATATATGCCATTTTTATGAGGATGGCCACGCATTGTTTGAAACCGTGGAGTTTCTGCAAGAAGCGCAGATCAGCTGTGCAAAGATTTGTGATTTATTACCCACAAATATCTCAAATATTGCTTGTGCATGCATGTGTGTGTGTGTGTGGGGGGGGGGGGGGGGGGGGGTGCTCGTTGGTGGGAGTGTGTGTGTGCGTGGTTTTCTTTTATTATCTTCATTGGTTCTTGAAGCAGGATTTCAGTAATGACTTTGCTCTGCTGCACATGCTGGCTGCAGAGGAGAACAAAAGACTTCTCAGGCAAGCCGATGTACTGAATGTTTGAGATATCAATCTTCATGTGACTCTTTCGTTCATTAATTACGCTCCTATCAAGCGGCTTTATTTTCGCTCTGTGATCACAAGCACGCAGTGGGACTCGGTGGAAACCGGCTGCTCGAGTGAGCGCTGTCGTGTCAGTGGATGTTTACATCATCCTCCAAGTGTAGCTTACAATGTCAAGCATGAATGAAAAGCAGCAACAAAGAGCAGTCCTCGTGCCTCCCTGGCTGAAATAATACAGCCGATTACCCAGACACAGTCATTGATCTTATGGAAATAATTTTTTTATTTATTTCTACAAGCAGAGTAGTGTAAGCCTACCCCGACACTTCTGGACGAAAGAAACTATCAGGTTAAATCAATTTCCTTCTATTGTAAGCGGTAGGTTCTTGTAGAGCGCTTTATCTAATCCAGAGGACTCCAAGCATTTCACTCTACATTCACTCATTCACACACTGATGGTGTGAAGATACATTGTACCCTCCTCTGCCCAGGGCAGTCTGAAACAAGCAAGGCTGCCATGCACCGGCGCTCTGACCACCATGTAAGTGTCTTAAACTGGCAACCCACCGATTACAGGACAAGCTCCTACCACCATCGCTCCACTTGCCACTTGTGTTGTTCAGTTTAAGGTCAAACATCCTTGTTTTGTACTAAATGAAAATCCATCCCAAGTTCACAGATCTTCCAGTGATAAAACAGCCCAAAGTGTTTCAAATGGAAAGGAAAAGTGTGTGAAAGTAAGTGTCTGAAATGGTTTGTTGTAGCTACAGCCGATTGTGAAGGGTGTCAGGTAGAGCCATCATCCCACAGTATTATTGCGCTTGATGGCTGTTTTCTTAGGTTATAATTCTAACATACTGTTGTTTTTATGCATTGAAACTTTCTACTCAGTCTGGATCAGCAGCAGCAATAACATCATGAGGCTTCATAATAGTTTTTTTATGGGGTAATCATTTTTTCCCCACCTAAACGTAAAACACGTACTTTCCCCATTGGACACATTTCTATGAATAAACCGATTAAGTAACCTTGAGCACAAGCACATTTATTAATCTTTGCATTTAGATCCCGGCACCGTTCTTAGTATTGCTGGTATTTTTACAAACTGGCAACCCAAAGAAAGCAGGTATTCTGACCAGAGTCCTTAGAAGATCTGAGCATCTGTGTAAAACATAAAGCTTGTAGTTGATAATCAAAAGATTTATGAGGTTTTAAAATCACTGAGTAAGTGACAAATTTTATTCTTGACTGAATACATCTTAAATTTGTTATTACGCTAATCAGTGCATTGCATCGAGAGAGAAATACTAAGCAGGTATGACACAAGTCAATGTCAGAAAATGCTTCGAAAAGTTATTTAACATGCATTCAGAAGTAAGATCATATAAATCAAAAGTCAGAGAGCCGATTAAAACTCGCCCTGTCTTTATTTCACAACAGCCCGTTGTTGTTGTCCACATATCGACTGAAAAACTTCCACTGAAACCTTGTGCTTTTAGGTCAGTTGGTAGAAGTTAATGGAAAAAAGTCATTATCTCATTTCACCCTGTTACATGTTTGTAGACCAGCCTCTTTGAATCAATATCTGTCCTTTTGCAAATGTTCCCTCTGCGGGTCCATACTGACCAGATAAATAAAATCCTGTGGGCCCCACGCTGTTACAAAGAGACGCCTGATGTCTGGAGGGAAAACAATGAGCCTGAGGGAAGAGGAGTTCGGCTTACTGGAAAGTGAAGGAAAGCAGACGGACACGAGCAGATTTGAAAGGAAGGGAAGGAGTTTAATTTAAGCAAAGCAAAATATGGGGGGAGACTTTTGGTGGTCAGATAATTCAATTGTTCACAGCAGAAAGACGTAACAGATTACTTTTAAGGGACCTTGAACAAGTACCTGACTTGAAGGAGAAAATGAACTCAGAGATGGAGTCTCTCAGTAGCAAGAATGAGCTAGTACACGGAACCTGAGTTAGTGCTGGTCATTTCTCACTGTTGCCTTTCTTTTTTTGTGCCTAGATTTTTGGGGGAAATAAGCCATCTTCCATACAAGGCTTGCATAATTCTTACCCACCATGGAGGCATTTCCCACAAACCTTTGAGTGAAAATGATTTTACGGTCATTTTCCGTTATCTAGTTACAGTTTGCTCTAAAGTTTTGCTATCAGAGTCTGATAAATCAGCAGGAAGTCATTGGGAGTTTTGTTTGTTTGTTTGTGTGATTAGTCATAATATTCTATATTTCATAAATATATATATATATGTAATGTGAAGTGGGGTAATGTAAAGTTGCCAGTAAATTATAAATGAGATTTTTTTTCATTTCTATGATAATTTATTATAATAGAAGTATATCTAAGCACATTGGGCTTAGATATACTGAGCAATAAATCCATAGCAACATATATAGTGATAGACAGAACTTTCTATAATATCAATGAACTCCAATCCAGAACCGCACAGCATTCTGGGGGATGTAGGAAGAGGAAAGGCTTGAGCCACTCGACCTCTCACTGACAGAGAGGCAAGGTCTGGAGCATCAACTAACTCACTCACTCTTTGGTTTCCTAGCAACAACTTATTGAGTAACATGTGTAGCAGCAGCTTAAGGTTTCACCACTGTGCCTCTTAACTGCTTACAAATAAAAAAAAAAAGACAATGTGGAGAGAAAGAAGAAAATGAGAACAACAGCGCAAGAGAAAATTATTGATAAAACAGGACAGTACATACTTTTAGTACTTTAAACATTTTGAAATCTAATCAGTAACTATTGATATCAACTGATATGAAATGCTTATATCATGATATTGTCCATCTCTAGGATATAGGTATAAAACGACATATTTGAAGATATGGAAGTAGTGACAAACTAGAAATGTGTAAATATAATCAAAGGGGTAAATACAAAAGGTGCCAACTAAACACACCAGCAACAAGTCAGTTCAGGCTAAATTGGTATAAATACCTATGTGTCCCAGCTGGAAAATGCAGCTCTTTAAGGCTCAGTAAGTTTTAAATCAATGTGATTCTAAAGTTCAGAAATGTACACACAACTATACTTCACATGCTTCGTTTTGCTTGGAGCTGTCACAAAAGCAAGGTTCACCAATTTTACACACAACATCCCATAAAATAAAATGTTGGGATGCATCCTTTATTCAGGCTACATCAAGATGTTACATTTTTATGAGTAAAATGATACATAAATAAAACAAAATGGTTGAGACATCCATGTCATGTGAGAATTACTATCCTTCGTGTCAAGTGACACAAACACAGCTTAGCAAAATGAACAAATGTAGATTCTTACCAACAAATTAAAAGAAAAACAAGACATGAAACGAAAAACTATACTGCTTTATGCTTTATAATTGTTTGAGGGTAAAATACCCTAAGTGGTAAAATGTTAAACATTCTAAATATGTTTTACATATAATATTTACGTGACGACTTTGCTTGTTTTACTTTAAAAAACTCTCAAATATTTTACAGGTACAAAGCTATTTAACACTTAATAAAATTTAGTTGAGCAGCTCAACATATTATTTATTTTCTTGTAGAATTTAAGGTGGACTGCATTGAACCTTTTTTAAGTTTCACGAGTCTCCAAAGAAGCCTCGCTGGAAACCCCTATTTCGTACTGACTGTAGATTACTGTAAATTCGCTGAGGGGGACATTTATGATTTGTTTTACTGCCGGTGGCTGCTGCAGCTGTGAGGACCTGAATGTAGCCTACATTGGCAGCTGCATGCATAACTCTTCTCTACACGGTTCAGATGAGAAAAGTAGTATGGCAGAGATCGCCTGCCCTGATAGATGAATGACTTATGAGTCACAAGACATTACGTCTAAAAATAAAAATAAATAAATAAGAAGGTACCCGTGTTTGCTGAAAATTGACAAATAAATACGGAAGCCGGCTGAAAATATGCACAAACACACGAATGCTTGTAAACTCATTTTAAGTCGGCAGGAAAAGAAATGTAAGCAACATAAGTTTAATCAAACAGGCTGTAACAACATCAACGGACTCGCTAAAAGTCCAGCATTTGATATCATTTCTGAGAAAACAGTTGTGTTGCAACACGCAGAATTGTTTCTAGCATTAAGGCACGCAGATAAATATCACTTGGGGGGGAAAAAAAAAAAAACCTAAACATTCTGATGTCAATAGATTATCGAAATATTTGCTAAGAGGCCAGTTGGAACTTAAAGTGTAGGAAGGCTGCGCGCATCCAGCAGCTAACAGCCGCGATGACAGAAGCATAAAGTGGGACAACAATACAGGCAGAGATATGATTCATATTTGTTTACCTAAAAACATAAAAAGCTTTTAAAGCACCGCAAAAAAAAAAAGTTCAGCATCTATGTTTGTGGTGATAGACGGAACAAGAGAATCAAAAGTTTAAGGTTTCCAGAAAAAGAATGCGTCTCAACTAAGATGAATGAATGAACGGATTTTAGGAGCGCAATGAACAGGTAAAAAAAAAAAAAAAAAAAACCCAGAAAGCTTGTTTCTTTACCTTTGGGTTTAGACCTCCTTGTGCGCACCTGGCAGCCCCACCAAGCCCTCCGTTCAGCTCCCGGTCCGGTCCATCACAGAGCGCATCCAACCCAGTTGAACAAGAGCAAGAAGTACAAGAAAGAATGAAAGACAGAGAGAAGGAAAGAAAGAAAAAAAGTCTTGTGATGATACAGATAGTCTCTGATCCAATTAGAGAAAGTCCAACTTCTTATTTTGCATATATATTATTTTATTTTTAGTTTATAAAGACGTGCGTTTCTAAATGAATTCTCGCCCCTGTAGCTGACCCGGAGAGTGGAGTGAATCGGACTGAGAGCTGAGGTGTCGGTGTTCCCACCATCTGCACAAAGCCACTGAAAATATACAGGATAATTTCCGGCTTAGTCTTTCAAAATAATACCCTTTAAAAACTCCGTAGAACGAAATAAATAACGTACATGATTCACAGTATGTGAATTATTGTCTCTGTTTTTGGACACTTCTTCATTTTTATTTTTTTACTTATTTTTTACAAGCTATGACATATCTGAGGTCATTCATTGAATAGATTACTGCCAGTAGAAAAGAATAGAGGCACTGCTGTCAACAAACATGACTCATGTCATACAAATTACAATGAAATTAAGGTGCAGTCATCCGTTATTAAATGAAAATAAACAAAAAATAACACAAACAACAGAAATTCTCAGAAAAGCACTAAATGAATAGAACATACATTATGCAAGATGCATAATTTATGTGAGGTCGGTTCCACTTGCGACACAAGATATTGCACATAACAGTGTGCAATATGGGTTCACATGCTCTCTATGAATAATTCAGTGTGAGGTTGGGGGCAGCAGAGTGAGCTTGAGTAATAATGTGCTCATAATAATACTACAGTTGCATATAAAAATGCTTAAATAAGTCTTCATCTGCTGCAAATTTCTTAACACGCTGAAGTTTAGCTTCCAATAATACTATCACAGTCACATTCTTTTTCCAGTTAAAACAAGAACCTTGAAGAAAAAGAAATATGTTTATTCATACCAACAACTTATCAGAAACCAAAAGAAACTGTTTCTTAGTAAAAACTGAAAATAGCATTAATCAATAAATAAATAAAAACCTCTTAACACTAATGTAAAACTAAGTATAGATTAATGTAGTGAATCAATTCATCCTGAAGCTTCTTCCCTTCCCACCTCAGGTGTCTTTCTGTAAAATGATCTGAAATCTTGAAAACTGACTGACTGTGAGATTGAAAAGCCTGCAGCTTGGAAAATCTAAAAGATGGGAAATGTTACCAGTTTGTCTCAGTTTATTGTGAAACGGGTGACTTCAGCTTCCTGTAAGGCTCCTAAAACCCGGAAGCTTCACATAATTCTGAGCTTGACTCCAAATTAATATAATTTATTATTATTGTTTTCCCCTTTTGACCCAAGAGAGGTCATGTTTGCTTTTAACTATCCAAAAAAAAGTGACCATAGGTTTGTATTTTATACAATTCCTTGATTAATAAAACTAAACAGCATCCCTTCATGGTGAACACAGAGATTATAGTGTCCCTATGGGAAAATGGGATTCAAAAAAAAAAAAAAAAAAGGTGAAGCAATGTGGGTGGGGAGCGTCTTTGAACTGCTTTTTCCCAGGTGGGTGTAAGCTGCAGTCGTCGTGGCGCAGTGAGCAGAATCAGCAAAGCAAAAGCAACAGCATGATCCACAGAAACTCCTACAAGCTTCAGACGGTGTTGTGCTGCGTTTTCTGAAAACTCCTGGCAGCGTAAAAAGCTCGCAGCAGTTTGTGCAGTCATTGAGGTGGAACAGATGTTGGCCATATGGAAGAGCAGGAGGGTCACCTTTCAAAGGCTCCGATCGTGCTGCACGATCATGCCTGCTGCTCGGTGTTTCCATCTCGAAGGTGCAGCAACAGGAAGACGAGCGTGTTGCTTGTTTGGCTCAAGAATATGAAGTCAGGCGAAAGAGAGGCGCACCAGTGGAAAGGTTTGCTTTCCACTGGTGGCTTCCAAATATCCATCTGCAATGTTGCACAACCGATAGTGATACCAAAGAGGTCAAAAAGCATTTTAAAGTCTAAAGCCTCTTTTAAATTAATCTGCAGATGTTTGTGTAAAAAAAAAAAAAAAAAAAGGATAACATCACCACATTAAATAAAGAAGTGCACAACAGACTGCCATTTTCTGCAGTTTCACATATACAATTTCGACAGATTTCTTTTTAAGCAATTTTTAAAGCAACTCTTTGCTCTTCCTATTTGCATATTGTTCAATTTCTACATCAACATGAAGGCATACACCATAAAAGCGCTCTTAAGTTTTCAGGCACAGCATTGCACTGAACATTTTAGCGGTTGCGGGCTAGACGGAGAACGACGTGGCATCGGAATTGAGAAAAACAATCAGAACTTGTGGAAAGACTGAAGACGCTCTTAGATAACTGGATAAGACAACTGGATGGCTGGTATGCAACGTCAGATAACAAGGTTAAAAGTGATCTCACTGTCAGATTGTCAATGCGCCAAGCTTTTTTTCAGCACCAAAGAGAAAACCCAGCAACACCATGTGACTCCTACCAGGAAGCATTCCCTCCAACGAACTCTGTCTAGAATGTGGTTTTAAATGTTAAAAACTGTACAGCAGCACATAGAGCTTTATGTTAAGAGAATAAGAGATGAAAAAGCAATAGCAAAAAGTTTTAAATTCAGGATTTCTGGCAAAGACTTTGCGGTTTTATGTAAAATAAGCAGCTGCACCAAAAATGGCGGTGAAAAGAAGACAAATTAAAAAAAACACACACATAAACGATGATAGTGTGAAACGACCGCAGTCTCAGAACTGTGTTTAAAGGTGCAAATAAAAGCAGGAAGAGGAAGATTACACCAAATTAAATATGGATCAATTTATTCTTTTATATTAAATGCTAATGGTAGCCCCTGGTTTATTGTGCCCTAGGTGGAGAGCCTTCTCACAAATAACAAAAAACCATCAATGGGCTCTACAGGTTATGAGATGCATGACATTCTTATAACAACACAAAAGCTGTACTACATAATCTCACAACCGGAAGGCTCAGTCTTCTTTTTTTTTACTTTAATTGGTTTTAAATATGAAAAAAATCAGACTAGTTTGATGGCATCCCGGAGTGACCTGCACGCTGAATGTTTCAGACTGCTGAAGATAGTGGGTGATGAAGAGCAGTCGACAGTGAGATGGGCTGCGGAGTAACATAAAGGAGCTTTTAAAAGCCGAGACATGAGAAGGACTGAACGAAGAATAACGGGGTTAGATGAGGAGGCCTGGGTCAGCTTGGTAATAAAGCCTGACATTTTCAGACTTCTCACTGAGTTTGAGGGGAAAAAAACTCTCCATCCTTACATAAGGAAGCACGATGCGCCTCTGTGGCAGCAGAATCATCATGCAGATTTAGGTGTGGCAAACTAAAACAAAATCAATGCGCTTCCTGCTGGGATAAGTTAAAACATTTGTGAATTACAGTTGCATGCAGTCTGTTAGCCTGAACGCAAATTGCACTTAACCGCTCTGATCACTTTACCGTGAGAGAAAATTAAGTCTGGGCAGTGAGAAATTTCCAAAACAAATTCCTCATGTAGCGCAGCAGAGTCGAGTTCAGCAATAAGGCTCTTTTACTAATGAGCCAGAGCATCAGCTGAAGCATGACAGCAAAGCGAGGGCAATGTAACAAAAAAAAACAAAAGAAACACCCACGTTGACAGAGCAGAGAGACTTAGGAGGGAGCTGGTACAGGACACCCTGACCACCATCGTCTTACTCTCCTCGTCTCTCTGTTAACCGGCGGTGTACCTTAAAACTCAAAGTCAAATCTGTTTTTTGGAATCACAGATTTAAAGTGATAAAAAATTAAATATGGCATTTGTTTTGTTTATTTTTTTATTCTGTCAGATCTATTTAAATATCTAACAGCCAGAAATTAACTCAGACTGATTCACTTAAAGCACAGTAACAAAAGTGAGCATTTTTTGACATCGCATCAGATTTGCTAAAGAAACCAACTTTGTTTGTATTTTTGCACTTTATTTAAAAGAGACACATTTCTGAAGTAATCAAAACTAGTCAGTTTGAGGAGAGAAAAGTAATAGTTTCATTCTTTGAAAAGACCCAGTAGGTTCATGGAAAGATGAGAAAAGTAAAGGAGAGAAGCTTAAGTTCTCATAAAGAACCCTGTAAGTTCAGCAAAGTAACCCGTAGGTTCTGAGCATTTTAAAGAAAGCACCTTATGGATCTCAGGATGACATCTTGTAATTTGTTGAAGTTAAAATAATCAGGGTTTTTAATATGTGACGTAAGTAACCTGAGTTTACAAATGTTTCAGAAGTTGCCATGAAACCTTGAAGGTAAAAACAAAATATCAGACATTATCTGTGAGATGTGTACTAAACAAGTTATTGTTGTCAATTCTTTTTGTATCTTATTTGTATCTACCAATAAGATACAAAAGGAACTCAGTAAGATCAAGAAAATGTCTAAGAAAGTTCTAGGAAAAGCTACCAGTGAGTTTTTGCCGGTACCTCATATTTCTAAGAAAAAATCTCATTTTCTAGAAAATGTGTGGTACAGTCAAAACAAAACTAAAAAAAACTAAAAAACAAGTAAATTCTTGAAAGTAAGTTAAATAAGATCTTGTAGGAAGGATCCACGAAGGTTAACATATAAATTATTGAGCATAGCAAAAAAATTTCATAAAGTAACAAATAAGTTCCACGAATGTACAGGTTATATTATTTAGTGTCATGTGATTTTTTTATTCCTATATGATGTAAAATTTTCGGTCTCATCTTAGTCATTTAAGATATTTTATTTATTTTTATTTTATTTGCTAGCACCTTTCAGGACACAAGGACACTTTACAAGAAAAATAACTTTATAAGACCACATTAAAAATGAAAACAGGTATGCAACAAAAAAAATAAAGATAATATTCTAAGGGTAAATACATCAATCGTGTCATTATCAACCTTTTCCCTGTATAAAAGACCAGTATTCTGTGTTATGTGTATGCAACATATGACTTGTTTAAACAGGTTGGTGTGTACATGTATGTCTTTCTATCATGAACTCCAACAGGGACAGAGCGTCTCTGCAGGATGAAAACATTGTTGGAGAAACACCAGTTACCATTTGAGTTTCTCACCTGTGTTAAAACAGAGATGGAGGCAAATCTGAATGAAGGTGGGAAGCAACAAGAATACTGGATGAAACATCACAGGGGAGAAAGACTGCAGAAGTCCTTCCAGAACAATAATTTAAGAAAAATGTCCAGAAACTGGCAGGCAAAAGGTTTAAAGCTTGCCTTGCTAGTTTTAAAAAAATATATATTTTCCTTTTGTTAAAGATTGCTTTTAACGGGTACTGTGTAGAATACATTTTTTTTTGCACCAGCACCAATTGGCAAACACCCGGTGGATCCGCTGATCTGCTCCTAACAGCACCTTTGAACAGCATAATGAAAAAGCCTTGCTGTGATGATGTGCCAAAAAGAGCAGGAACTTCTTAAAGAGACAGAGACATCAAATTAGATAGTCAAATTTCCTTTCAGTCATGTTTGATATATACAGCATTTTCAAAACAACTGAACATGGCTACTTGATTATGCGATGAAAGAGTTCCTGGATAATACAGAACTCCACTCATTTAAAAAGATAAAATATGTGTATAACTAACCCTAATCCTTATTGTCTGTCACATTTTTGTAGAATTATCTTCTTAATATACTCCTTTTGTACGATTTGTACGATTGACTTTGTGCTCCTCTTCATTCACATTTTTGAAAAAGTAACTCAAGTATATACTATCATGATGTGGGAGACCCAAAAGCAGAAGGTAAAAATGTGGTGCGGTTTGGAAAATTTAATGAACAAAATCGGAGTTCAACTTACAGAAAATGAACAGCCAAGGGAACACAAAACAATCCAAAGCAAATCCAAAACTGAGACACGAGGAGGTTCTGAGGAGCACATGGGAGGGGAAGAGCATAGCAACAACCAGGGTAACAAGACAGACTGGCCAGTTGCAACTGGGATAGAGGAGCTTAAATACTGGGAGGTAGTACATGGAACAATGGAGCTAGCTAGATGAGATGACTGATTGCAGGTGTGAGTACTTGGCACAGGAGCTGGCTGAGGGGCGGGGAGAAGATGGCACAGGGAAGCTAAGAGGATCTGCTGGGGATTTTGATAATTGAAATGAAAAAGCAAAACCAAACCCAAAAAACCCAGAGTCCTGACATATACATACGGACACTTCATTGATAGAATTGGAAAGTTAAAAGCAAAGCTCATTCTCCTGCTCAGACATCAACATAAACGCTTTACTCAGCACTCTGATTATCTTCATGGAAAGACACTGGCTGGTGACGCAGCGAAACCTTGAGCCGGAGAAGAGTGTCCGTTGTTGTCACTACGCTTGCTACCGGCGTTGAATACGAATGGCCAAAAGCTTTCAGATGCTGTCAGATTCTTTTTTTTTTTCTGTACCAACCTGGAGATGTAATGAGGAAGACAATGATGTGAGGTCTGACTCAGCGTTCTCTGGTGAGATCTGATCTCCAGTTCGATGGTGACCAGCTGCAGTTCAGTTGTTGCTTTGTCGTGTCGCAGGTCTTCCTGAAATATGCAGTTTAATATATGCATGGCCTCTAACCCTGCACAGCTTCAGCTGCATCTTTGCTTGGTAACAAATCAATATTTTCATGGGCATTATATGTGTGCATCTACATATAAATCCACACTTATAAATGTTTATGGGTTGTTGTATTTTTTATATATATATATATTTTTTGGAGTGTTTTAATAACGGTAGTGGGAAACGCTTTTAAAGACGTTAACCAGAAAGTACCAGCAGTGGGTGAAAAGTTTGATTAAGATATGGCAACTGAAGCCACAGCAAATCATTCACGTAGTTTTCAAATTCACTTTTCTCTTGAGGCGACAAGGGTAACCAGCCCATTACAGAAACATCCCCTCCACATTCGCATCATTACAGCTTGAGCCCCTGGACAATTTAAACCACTGTGGAGGTCAAATATTCAGATATGGGGCTCCTTCTATTATTGCAACACTCAACGCAGTGAAAGAATAAACCATATAAAAAGATATTCAACTCTTTAAACCTATAAAATCTAACAAGATCAAATGGAATCATTTGGCATCAAATACCTTCGAACGTATTCTATAAAGTCAGCAGTATTGCATCACTCCTCCAAATGATTACATTTCAGTGTTTCTGACATTATGTGTCAAATAAAGTGGCGCAAAACACATACTATCTGAATAGTACGTGTTGGACGACATTCTTTTCTGGAGTGACAAATCATGTCTCTTTGTCAGTCCAACAGACAAATGTAAATACATTACAGTGAATACTGTGAGTTAGGTCTTCTCTTCCAACCTCAGTGTCTGATCAGATGAGTTGAAAGTGTAGCAGTTGCATATCATGGGCCAACACCAAACTAAAATGGGATACTGTAACAGGGTTTGTTGTTTAGGTATGAGACCCAGTACATTTGGCAATATAGACTATATTTATTTACACATAGCTCCTTTCTGCTGTTTTCACAAACAGCAGATAAAATTGTTACGGTGTTCTTTATGGATGTACCAAAGAAAACATTTCCCACTTCTGCTTTTTCTATGCGTCAGGCTAATCCATATCTATGGCATGATGTGAAGCTCTATAAGGATTTAGACAATCATGCAAAATGTTCTCCAGTTAAAACCTGAGTCCTTTTGTATTGATTTCTAATAATTTCTCATAAAAAAGACAGAGAAAACGTGTTAGTGTATTTAATCAAACCAACTTCAGCCTTTTCTGCATTTAAGCACATTTCCTGTATAAAATTACACCCCCCTGTAGGTAGTTCAACCCATAGAGACTCACACAAAGAAAAGGCTGCGATTAGAAAGTTTTATTTCATGTGAATGAATAAAAATGTTGGTGCTTGGAACCCGGCAGAGGACGTGGGCGTTGTGAATTTACGCCTTGACTTTATTGTGTTTTCCAATAAATTTCTAAATTAATTTCTTTTCTTTACCTTGACTTCGTCATTTTTTTGCATTCATTTGAATTTCCAACAAACTTCAGAACAAAACATTTCTGTGGAGAATAGTCAGACAGGCTGATTGGAGCATATTAGACAGAGAGGGTTTTAGTGTAGAAGCACAAATATGGGCAATACATTTTATATATAAATACATTAAGCTGATGGCAAAAGCACATAACAGTATGACTAAGGCTGATGTGTTTTTTTTCTTGCTTTGTACATACCTCAGGCAGTTATCATTTTTTATGCCATATCTCTCTGTGGGGTAATGCTTTTATTCATGAATATGTGAAAATACTTTCAGTGAGTTTTTTATATTGTCAAGTGTCTTTCAGGACTCATCACAAACAATGACTTAACGAGTCCCAAAAGCACAAGGAAACAAAATATCAAAGAGCGATTAAAAAAACATCACATGTGATAAATTGTTAACAATCACGTTGCACAAACTCCTGCAGGACATCTGCAGATTTATTGTATTTTGTAGTATTTAAAATAGTATCCAGATCAGCGTGTTTCAGACAATGCGGGGAGAAATCTTGAGACTGGATCAGTTGTTTGTATCGAGCAAAACATTTTAAAATTAAAAAATAAAAGAGCCTCATTAACCAGTCACACATTTTTATACCTTTAAAGCAGATTTTTCAGGGCAAGGTCAACAACAACAACAACAACAACACATCTGCTGGAGAATTCTTCCTACTAGATGTTTTCTTGCCACTGTGGCCAAGTAGTTGCTCTTAGTGTTAAATAGCAGATTTTCCTCCATATGTTGTGGTCCAAGGTTGCCTTTAACTGCGAGTTCCTAAAGGTGCAACAAATTAAAGTGGTTTTAAAGTTTAGTGTTTCTGACCCCACAACTATCAGTTGTTAATATTTTGCTCTTTTTTCCTCTTTCTGCTATTTAGAAATGGAATGAATTTGTATGAATGCAAGAAACACTCTGTTCAAAGCTAATAAACCTTTTACAGCCTCTGCTCGGCGTTTGCTAATGCACAGCTGCTCGAAAATAATGCACACATATGCAGTGAATAATGGCTTTGATGTTCAAGCGTTCAGTGGAGCTGATTATAAATGCACACGATTGGCCTCTAAAATGTGACTTTGAATCATACGAGTCAGCAAAGGCTTTTTATACTATTAAATGTATTAATGACGAAAAAATAATGAATTATTTTCTTCACCATGGACACTTGTGGTTTAAAGATTTACGTGTTGTAAATGCAGCTTTTAGAAAAGAGTCCACTAAAAGGTCCGTCTGGCCTTCAAATGAACTGCAGTCATTGTGTTCATGTGTTATTTGCAAAGGTAGGAGTGATGAGTCTGACCCTGATGGGGCAGCATTGCATAGACTGAGGAAGTAATTAAACTGGCATGCTTATTATTGTAAATAATATCCACCTCTGTAGGTCTGCCTTGTTGACCTGAGCGGGCTAAGAATAAAGCGCTATTGATCCTGTGGAGCAACAGAGCTGGGTCGTTCTGAAGAGAGCACAAATATCACATACATTGGATTTCCCACGAATCAAATTCCTGCATTTATCAAGATGTCTTTAGTGGAAAACTAAAACAGGTGTCATGTTTTAAGTAAACTTCCCAGCTGCACAGGTTAGGAGTAACCGCTCATAAACCAATGGTGCTGGCCAACCTTAGACTGTGCATCATTTATTTCTAAAGCAAAGTACCCATTCTCCATTGTAAAGTGTCACTCTAGCTGGTTGATGTCTGGTTCAGTTCTAGCCAATTTGGGTGTGTCTCCATTGGCAGTGTGTTGCTCACAAGGGAAAACGTGGGCAGGATTGTGGGAACGCGAGCGGGCAAATGAGTTGTGGTCGACACTCATGTTTTTGGACTATGGGAGGAAGCCGGAGAACCCGGAGAGAACCCACGCGTGCACAGGGAGAGCATGCAAACTCCATGCAGAAAGACCCCGGGTTGGGAATCGAACCCAGGACCTTCTAGCAGCAAGGCAACAGCTCTACCAACTGCGCCACTGTGCAGCCCCATTTTTACCATCAATGCTTATTCAAACCATCCATACAAACAACTTCTAACATCTTCTTGTTCCGCAAAACAACTTTTTCAAGTAACATCCGAGTCCAAAGTTTTCCCAACACATCTCTCGTTACTCAGTCCTGAACTGTTGGCAGGTATTGTGGAGAAAACAGTAACGCGCAGTGGAGTCAGAAACACCATCAAGATGTTATGGGTGTACAAACACAGATCATTTCGCTGTCAGCTCAAGTTCGTAACCATTTGACAGCAACGTTTTCCAAACAGCCTTTTCAGCAACTAAATGCCCACAAATAAACTATTAAGTCCACCCACAATGAAATACATTTGCAGGTTTTTTTTGTCTTCTCTTCATCACTTCAAACCATCCCCACCCACTCTCCCAAACCTCCATCACATCAACTGCTATTCAGGCACATGTTCAGATGCCAAACAGATCATTCTTGTCTCAAAGCACTTGTCAGTGGTTTTGATGGGGACAAAGCACAGAGCATTACCACTCTGGGTAAACAGGAGCTTCATCAGCACAAAATAATGATGCATTTCCTAAAAATCCCTAGTTAGGAGAGACTCTGTTCATTATTGCTTTAGTATCCTCATACCTCACTCGTTGAACACGAACAACAAATGCCAGCATTCTGCATCTGGCCCCATGTTTGCACCACATTCAGCTGCAGGAGAGAATGTTTTCCCGCAGAAAGTTTCCAACTTGTATTGAGATGCATAGTCATGCAGAGAGAAATGAAGTATAAAGATCCTCCAGTCCCAATTGTGGTTATTTCTGCTAAGTATTTTTTTCTGGTCCTATTGCTCCGTTACTCTTAACAGTCTCATGTGTAACATTCGTGTATCTCAGCATTTAGGAAGTACTGCCTGACTGCTGAACGAGTGAGGCAATCATGGTGTTTATTGCTCCAGAGCGCATATGGCTTAGTTTTTTGTTCTTCGTTTTGTCCGCAGCTATAAAATGAATATTTATATTGAGACTTTTGATATTTAGCAAAGAAGATTAAGATACACAAGTTTTAACACAGGTATGAGTCTGCAACACACAAAGGATTCTAGCAAACTCCCTTTTTCCACCCCCAAACATTTTAATGATAAATCATTTCAAAATCTTCTCAAAGTGAAACCCAGTGGAAAAGCAGAGACCTGACTTATCAATGCAGCAAAAAAACAAAGGGACCGGTAGGGAAGATGTGAAAAGGAGTAATTAAAACTGAAAGGTGATTGGTGGAGACCAGGAACAGGTGAGTCCAATCAACAGAATCAATAAAAGGTATGAGGGGAGAAAGTCTTAGGAGCTGAGGATAATTGGCGAGTGACAGAGCAATTAAAGCAATACAAGTAGGCACAGTAACAATGGGAATACTGAAACTATGATTAACAATAAATCAACACAAACAAGTAGCTCAAAACACAAGAAAAGGGATAGAAAAAGGCATAATTTATATGAGTGTGCGATCATCCCTAACACAGATTGTTTGAACGTATGGCAAAGTTAGAGTATGTAAACTTCTGACTTTGAAGTAAGTAATGAAAATGTCAAACCATTCATGTTTCTGGCATTTGGAAAATGGAAATCATTTCGGTAATCCAAAATGATTGCTTAAATCATTGCTTTATATTTCAATATGTAGAAGAGAGATTGTTCGTGTAGCAAATTTTGGTAAGTTGTAACTATTTGTTCATTATTCATTTTATATCTTTGATGACTCTTCACTTTTGGATATCCATCACTGCCTCCAAAGCCCAAACAAACAAAAAAATCGTCAATTCAGGTGAAGACTTAATAAAAATCCTGAAATTCTGCAATGATTTTGGTTTTTATGTGTCAGCCTTGGATAATCAGTGAGGCCCATGAAAATCTGGAGGCACTCCCCCATAACATCAGTACCCTCTGGTGTATCGATCCATGGACAGCATTAATTTATCAAATCAGTCTTTTAATAGATTGAAATACTGCAAATAAAGAACACATCCTGGTTTGTTGGGAATATTTCTACCAGATTAACTCAAGGATCCGGGGCGACATTTGTTTCTCTGTTGTGTGTTGGCCTTCACGCATCACTTTGAAAACACTCTTCATGCAAGCAGTCAAAAAAACATGGTGGGTTTGAGAGTTTAACAGTGAAGTTAAATAAAGTCAAATATTTAATCTGTAAGCTGCGCAACTAAATTCATAAAGATTTTTATGAGGAACTCCAAAGTGTGTGACTTCATCTTCGCCAGTGTCTGGCTGATATACAATAACAAATTTGTGATTTCATAAAAGTTTGAGAGAACTTGTCGTTGTTCAGCTATTTAATAGGTGCTTCTGTGGCGTGGTTTGCATTTATTTGGGCAGAGAAAACATTCTTTGGCCACAGGATGTGTCTCGGGTTTTACTGCCAGGTGGGAACGCTGCTGCTTAAAGCTGTCAGCTAGTAACTGAATCTGCCAGAAGGCATGTTACTGCCAGAGCCCAAAGGGATGACTAATGACCCTTGTTTATTGACTCGCCTGTTTCCAGAGCAGCAAATCTGCAAAAAGAAAAAAAAGAATATATTTTAAATTGACTCCAGGGTTTAGCACTCTAAAACGTGGATAAACTGGATTTGTGAACGATATGAACCATCAGTTCTGGGTTAACATAAAAATGAAAAGTAATTTCCAATATTTTGTTCTCCTGCTGCTGCGTGTAGGAATGTGGGTTTCTGTGGAACCACAAAGCAGAACTGTCGTGTTTTCAGTCCACATGTCGAGGTGTCCTTAGGCAAGATGATGAGATATTGTGCGCTTGTGTGTGTGGGGGTGGGTGTGTATAATAGAGATTGTCAAGGAAAGAAAAGGCCAATGAGTGAATGTGTGTGGGACCGGCTGCATTTGTAGAAACCCTAATGATAGCTTCTTTTTTTTTTATCAATTCAGTTATTCCCACACATTTTTACTTCCATTAAAGGAAGTAAAAAAACATTATTTTCTTGTTTTTTTTTATATTCTGTCTCATGTCATACTGTCAGGACATAGTAACAGTTTCATTAAATGTGTAAAAAAAAGTTACCTTCTGCAGCGTTAAACCAAACAAAACAAAGGATTTAGCCTTCAAATTTTACAGCTACTCTCATTACTCAGTGAATTTTCCAATAAGCAATCAGATAATTCCCAACTTAAACAGGTAAAAAATATTATCACTTCTTTTTTTGTTGCTCCCATCATCCTTTGTAAGGGAAAATGAAAGTTGTAGCGGTAGAAAGGTTCACAGTGTCACCACTGAGCTCCAGCCGCTTGGATTCTTTAGCTCATGCAAATAAACCCAGGTAATTTTTATTATGGATATTTTAGATAGCTGGGTTTTGTCACAGCCCATTTTCTGAAACGAATTATCCTTCATCTCACCAGACTTTCCTACTTTTGGCATTTGATTTTTTTTTTTTTTTCATGTTTTGCTCTTTCTGCTGTTGTTCCTACTTTAACGCATCTCTGTAGAGAGTTACTCCTAACTATGTATTTCCACATCTAAAATAAAATAAGTTTTCTTTTCCAGCATACTAAATATTAGCAAAATCTGTGCTTTATTGTAGCTCTGTTGGAGTGTGTGTTGGTACATCGACATGTCAAACAGCGGACTGATGTGAGCACAGCAGCCCGTCCGCTGAACATTTCCTGGAAAAACATGAATCAGGGGCAAAATAAATTGCACTTTTTCAGAAGCAAAGAAATAGAGTCCAACATATCTCTGCTTGTTTGTTTTTTGCAGCACAGCTAGCTGCTTTCGGGAACATAGAACAGCAGCGTCTTTTTTACCCACTACTTCCAAAATCATAGGGTTGTAATCAGTTTTTTTTTTTTTTTAGCAAAAGATCAATAGCAACCATTAACAGAGCTTCCCCACCAGTAAGAGGAACAAAATGGTGCCAGTGTTTCTCAGATGCAGGTCAGTGAAAGGCAGACTACATATTACTCTACAAATGCCAAAGTCAAAGGGAAAAATATTTTTGAAATGATTTACAGCACAGATTGTTTGCCCACAGACACAATTGGTGTGCCTGAAAAGACATGTGAAAATGATTTATGAACCAGGGTGGCATGTAAAATTCATAAATCTGTGGGACTTGTCATGAAAGAAACAAATGTACAGAACGCAGGAGGGATTTTCAGCTGATTAATAAACATTTGCTTCATGAATTCATTTACAATGCATGTCATGAATCAATTAACTTTTCCTACGGCAAAACCTTCAGAAATATTACTCAACGGCTTTCCATAAAATTTTATTTTGATTTTCGTTCCTGGTATTTTTTGTACTAAAGCAACAAAGCAAGAGTTCATAGAATGATATATCCTGTATCGATGGGGAGTCACACATCTGCAGAAAACGACGAACGCACAAAAATAGCTTCCTTTACAACATTATCTTTCTAAATGTTCTCACCAGGTTTCAGTTTCATATTTGACTCACACCCTGAGTTGAGGCTCGATCCAGCGTTTTGATGTTTTCCTACGGGCAACAACATTTATTCTGAAATCCACCCACTGCCCGAGTTTTCTCCCTGAGGTTTTTCCTTTTTCCAAAGTGATGGATGACATGCTAAGGAGATTCATAAGAACAGACGTCAGCAAACGTCGTAGCAATGATAAAATGTTTGATTTTATGTTAAAGTGATATAATATATAGATCAGCTAGCACTTTTAATCCACTTCTCTCAATAAGCAAATGTATTTGTGACATGATGGAATATTGTATTTCCGGGTTTTCCTTCAGGCTTTGAATGAAATGCATTTATTCGTAAACGACATCTCTGTTGGACGAAACGTCGTGCGCCTGTCTGAGTTTGTGTGATTGAGTTTGGAGTTGAGTTTTGTATTAAGTTGATTGTTATATTACATCCAAAGCTTAGAAGATAATCAATAGAAATGAGCAAAATATTGAGATGTTAAACTGCATGTCAGCTGCCAGAAAAATAAAAGTAAAGGAAGCATATAGAGGAGAACAAAACAATACATCTGCTATTATTGCTACCGTCGGTAAAGATGGATAAAACCGAAAAAATGAATTCATCTCTAACGAGGTAGCTGAGTCTCTCACTGGATCATTAATGCAAACATTGCTTCACTACACTCCTCATATACTCTTTTATTCTTGAAGAAAAATAAACAAATGTTTTTAGGTTTTTTTTACATAAAACAAATGAAAGCCAGTTTTAAAGAAATATTACATTTGTAAGTGGATCTGTATCTAAGAATTTTTATTAAGTAATCTTCAAAATTGGAAATACAAGAGAACTCGTTTTTGCAATTATTGCAGATGAGTATTGAAATTGATAAAGTCAGAAAATAAAAATTCAACCTTAAATTTTTCTCTCCACCAGCAGTTTTAGATTGAAAATAATTTTTTAGTCAAAGCAAAATGTACTGTATCTCAGACATACTTTTAAATATAATAAAATATAAAAAGTATCAATTTAAGGAAAAAAAAAATCTTTAATTTTATTTCCTTAACAACTGCAAGGTTGAAATTTATGTAAGTAAATCTGCAGACCTTTATGAACATACCTGACTTAATTTCTGGGAAACATTAAAGCTGTAATATGTAACTTATTTTAAAAATAAAGTTTTTATATATATATTTGTTAGAACTGTCACTATTTTGTGACAATATAATACAGACAATAATACAGATAATGTGTGAAAAAAAATCAAGCTTGTGTATGTGCTGCTCACAACCTCCTCCATGCTTTCTGCTACACTACAGCACAGTCCGCCATGAATGCTAAAGCTAGTTAGCATGGCCACCAATGACGGAGGACGAACAGTTTTCCTTTAATGGTAAGTAGTTTCTCCACCATTACCACATTTAGCCACAGAGGTGACAGAAGATGATGGAGGTGAAAGGTCACAGTCACTAATATGATGTATTAAAATCATAACGGATGGGTTGATTATGTTCATCTTGGCCGAAGAGCAGAATGCTCCCCAGATTTCATTAATCATTGCTCATGAACGTCACCAATTAACTGCCTCATGCCCACGGAGAGGCCACGAGTCTGGGAAGTAAGGCCTGAGATCAAGACGGTAGATGTGTGGACATTAAATCGCGCCCTGGCTCTGCCGAGACCAGAACCCTGAAGGTGAAGGCTGATTCACAACTGCAGCCAGCTGTGCTGCGCGACCTTGTAGCGGTGAGAAGCTGAAACTCTTAAAATGAATCACTTACCACCCCAAAGGGTCAGCAGCTGACTTATTAACTTCTTAGATTTATTTAGATAAAGAAAAGCTGGTTTGATTTAGAGACACTCAAATAAAATCCCCAAAAGACTACAGTAAAAATCTGAAGACACAGTTTCAATTAGTCCTTTAATTCTCAAATTTATTAGTGAAAGATCTACAATATTAAAACTTACTGACCCATAACTGTCCCAACAGTTTCACTTCAGTGAATGTAAATACAGTAGATGACACAGGTTTCATCCTGAGATGAAGATAGGAAACCTCTCGGGTGCATAAATCAGGACAATTCACATGTAACAACACTGCCCCCTACAGGACAGATACTATAAGGCAGCAAGACTTGCGCAGGCACGGCTACAGAGGGCAGATATTCTTTACATCTTATACCTGATGAGTGAAAGAGACAGAAAAATATTTCCAACTGGATTCATCCACATTTTCAGTTTGAATATTTTGAATCTTAAATGTCATCCCTTAAGCAGGTCAGTCAGTGTTATATCAAGTTTTAAATAAAGTGCATTTTAAAACCAATATTGCAGACTGAAAAAGAGCTGCCGTTTAAAGGGGCAGTATTATGTATTTTACAGGCACATAGTGCCACTTTATAGCACAATCAAGTAACTACGTTACCTTTAGTTGTTACAAAAATGCTCTATATATATCGAGAATCACTTAATTCGACTTTGCAATATAACGCATTAAAATTGTGCTTTGTCTCTTTAAGAAGCTCCTGCTCTTTCTGACACTCTGCCTTTAGCAAGTCATCACGATGTTCCTCTATTAAGCCTTTAACATTGTTCATAGGAGCACTGCTCTGTAAAGTAGTTTGTATAATGAGCTCAGCAGATGCTGTGCAGTTCTACCAAGTGTTTGCTAATTGCTGCTGGCTAGTCTGAAGGAGCTGACTCAGAGAGTCATGGAGGTGGGGGGCTCTGTGAGGCAGAGGCTCGACTGGAAACTGCAGCTCCAGAGAGGAGCTGCATGTAAAAGGCAACATTCTGCGAGAGAAAGCGCTTTGCACCCTGAAATGGTTGCCGTGGGAGATTCAAAGATTTCTCTATCATACATGGAAGAATCAAGGCAGCACGCCAGGTTTGTTTTTGACGAGTGAATGTTATTATAACCCAGTGTAATGCTGAAAAATGTTGATTTTATGCAACACTGCCCCTTTAAACAGTATGCTAAGAATAGACAAAGAATGCTGTTAGGGTCTTAGAGAAAATATTTTTTGTATATTATCAGATGTCTTTATGCATTTCAGGCCTAGTCCACATGTAGTCAGATATCTGGGGTAAAAAAAATATACCTTTTGGTCTTTCATCCACAGGAAAACTCAGTTTAATATCACCAAAAACAATTATTTATGAACTCCAACCAAGGTGGACGAATAATGCGACAATAAATCCACAGTATAATTTGTTTGAGACTATTCCCAATCAACATTGACTTATGTTTGCTTAACTTTATAATCTAGTACTCTATTTAAACGTATTTCAACTTCCTGGCGCCTGTTTAATTCCCAATAGGACGTTGTGGTTGTTTTGAAGCAATCTGATTGGCTGACAAAGGTTTTAGCTTTGTGCTACACTGCCCCCTATGGGTTTGACATGTTTAAAACGACGGCCAGCGGCAGCTTTGTGCAAGGTGATGTGGTTGAGAACTTTTCTAAAAACCAATCCCGTGTGCACAATATTAGTTTTTTTTAAACAATGTGGTGAAGATATTTGTTTTTAAAAAGACCTGGCTACATGTGGAGAAAACCTCAGTTTTCTTTTAACTCGCTCTGTGTAAAAAGTGATCCAAACAAACTTGGTCCTCTCCGTTTTTAGACGTGGTGTGAAATGTGACAGTGGAATGAATTAAGGAAGCAACGGAAAGAAATTAATTACAGTTTAACCAGCCAGTGTTTTCATTTTGTAAAAATATTAATGAGAAAGAAACAAAAAGAAAAAAATAATTTATATTGAACTCCTTTTATCAACACCGCTGTTTGCTCACTGATTGCAGAGTGGATATAAACGGGCGTCTTAAGATTTATGGCTTTGTAAATCCATTATAGATTGGTCAGATGGGTACTGATAAAACTATGCTGTGTTCGTTTACAACTTCTGGATGATGTTGTGCTCTGTTGATAAAATCAAAATTGCTTTAGAGAACTGTAAACAACTACAGTTTGCAGTTATTCCTCACTTTATGTCACTTCTGAAATTATCACAAACAACTAATAGATTAGGTTTTAGGTCAGATTAATAAACAGCACGTGATTTGGAATTAGCTGAAGTCAAAATTTTGCCTGCGACCAACATGTAATGTTAAACACATACGATCTGAACTCAGTTTCCACAACTACATCATGATTAAACAATAACAGTAATCTCTGACACTTGATTAACATTCTATTGATGTTATTAACCTCAATCCAGCAGCTCTGAACCTGTTTTTTTCCCCCATTTCTGATGTAAAAGACCAAAAGAACGACCAGAACTGTTGGTTTTCGATACCAGTCGTGTAAATCCACTTGTGGGATGGAGGTAGAGAAAAAATGAGAGGGAAAGCACCATGACAAACTGTTCAAGTCCCCCCTTCCCTTCTTTCCTTGTGAATAATGAGGAGTAGGATGAAGAAGGAGGACATGATTGGCGGAGACGGAGCCAAGGAGCGGCTCAGGAGATGATGCGAATGCCGAAGTACTTCTTGAGTTGCTCCAGGAAAACAAAGGTGAGAACTGTATGGGGAACCAAGCGGATCCCGGCTGGGACAAGACCCTGCAACAAAATCCAAGGTTTTTAATTTCTACACGTTGATCTGATAGTGGAAATAACTAACAACACTGACTGCAGCACACAGAACAGAGTAAACATTCAGTGTGAAATGACAGCAGCAAAACCAGCAATAACTTACACACACAGTCAGGTGTAGCGAACGTGTTCAAAAATTCACTCATTGCATTTAGATTTATTACACAGAATGTTCTCTTTCTTTTAATTTTGATTAATTTGGTTGTAGTAAATAAAACCCAAAATTCAGTTTCTCTAAGAATTAGAATATTACACAAGATCAGTAAAAAAAAAGCATCTTTAACACAGAAATTGTGTGTTATGGGTATATTAAAGCCTCAAACACATTAGGAAATCAGTGGAGTTGGTAGTTGTCCAGAACACAGTCACAAACTTTCTCCACAAGGAACAGCTTTGCATAAGAAGCTGGATGTTCTCAGAGGGCTGTAGTTGAGCATATTAACAGAAAGTTGAGTGGAAGGATAAAGTGTCATAGAAAAGGCTGCATAAAGATAACCACAGCCTTGAACGGATTCATTTAAAAAGTTTGAAGAAGATCAGTAATGTTTGGACTGTAGCTAGAGTCAGTGTTTCAAGAATCCAGGATGTGGACCACAACTGTCACGCTCCTTTTATCCCCTGACGACAAGCTTTATGGAGTTACTGATTTAATTCACCAGCAGGATTTGGCTTCCGCTCACACTGCCTAAACTATCTATACCTGCTGTAATGACCGTGGTATCAATGGCCACCTAATTATCTCAACCTAAACCACACAGAGAAGCTGTTTCACAGGCTGAATGCCTCCATGTCACATTGCATTTCAGCAGTAATTCAAGCAAACCAAATCCCGATGAACTATTGAGTGGACATACTGTGGAGCAATGTTGTCCAAGGCACACCACCGTGCATGTTTTAGATGTTTCCCTGCTTCAGCACACCTGATCTCAATTGATGTTTGACTAACAGGCCTTTCCTGAGCAGCAGTCATCTCTAATTCGAGTATGTTAAAGCAGGGAAACATCTGAAACATGCGGAGTGTGAGCCTCGAGGACAAGATTTAGGAAACACTGCTGTAGAGTGGATGAAAGTACTTTACAGATGACCAACATTTCTGCATAATGAAACTCTTCTTTATTGGTCTGACGTAATGTTTTGTATTCTGAGAAAATTTATGTCACTTTTTGAACTGAATTAGTGAAATAAGTTACTTTTAATTTAACAATTAATTGATTGAGATGCATCTGAAATTCACATATGGAGATTCTGAAAACGGTTGAGATCTACACAAAAAAATAGCTTTTTCTGCATCAGTGTGGAAAAATTAAATCTCATTGCACAGTTCAACTTTTTAATACACTGATTAAAAATTGTATAAAAGGACTAATTTATTAAAGCACAATGAATAGAATAAAAGACTAATTTGAAGCCTTCTTATATATCAACGCTGCTGAAAAAATGAAACAGCCACCATTTCAAAACGCTGACCTTTGTAGCTATAAAAAACACATCTAAAGTGAGATTCATAATGTATTTACATCAAATATTGCCACTATCATCCAGGTCTGAGTGATTTTCTACCTTTCTATAAATGAGACTAAATTGTGTAGGACTATTTTTTTTACCTTATAAAATGCCAGTGGACCCAGTTTGGCTGTTTCCCGTAAGCAGTGCATTACTCCCTGCAGACATGGGGGGGAGAAATATTATTAAAGTGAGTTTAACTTAGAATCCAGAAAAATTCTTCCAGAACAGGAACATTTAGCTTTTATGATTACCTTGTCAGTGTGGAGTACTCATGACTTTTACAAATTTAGAGCACACTTAGAAAATCCACAGAATACTTACTTACACTTATTTAGCAACAGGGAGAACAGGGATTAGAACAAACTAAGAATGCAGAAAAACTGCCTTAGCAACTACATTTTAGACTCCTCTTCTTCCAAACCAGAAAAGGAATTAGACCAGACTATACTAACTTATACTTATCTACCAACTCTGAATAGGAGTGTCTAGTTTATTTACTTTGGATCAACATTATTAGCTTTTTCTTCTTTTGCTCTTTCCTTTGGTTTGTTATGTTGTTTGTATTTCCTTTTAATTCCTGTAAAGCACTTTGTATTGCCCTGTTGCTGAAAATGTGCTATATAAATAAAATTACCAATACTTTTAAACTGAAACCTGAACAAGCAGACAACAGAATAAAAGAGTGATTCACTTACTGTGTACTCTCCTTTTGAATTCATCAACCTGGTTTTGAGCACATCCAGAGGTTGACACAAGAACGTAGCGCAGCCTCCCTGCAGAAGAAAAAAGAAAAGGGATTAAGAAGAAGCTCTGCAAACTGCATTAAATCAGTGGAAGAACTCAATTCTTACAGCTATGAAGCTGGAAAGGAAGTGTGTGAGTATATTGTCTCCCATCACGCCTGTTCCCAACACCAGCTGCTTCGCCTGGTCATAACACGCCAACTGCAAACAAAAATTTAAAAAAAAATTATATATACATATATATATGAACAATTTGGGAAATGTTAATTTTAAAATAGGTTTGTTCAACACTCCTTCACTTTGAGGCTCATTTAAATACAAATGTCCATGCATTTTGTTTTATTGCCAGCTTATTATACGAAAGGACGAAATCTCCAGCGCAGCCATTGTTTCTTAATATTGATTTTTTGTCTGCCCTCTAGGAGGATTGTTAGATCAGAATTTTATCTTTTTTTTTCCAAAAAAGCATGAATAAGTTAGTCTGATCCAAAACAAAAAAGAAGCTTTTGATATTTAAAGAAAGTCTACACCTTTCTGTCTCTGCTGCATCACTGTTCAGCTGCAGGAAACCATCGTTAATCACTTAGAAGAATATTTTGTGAAAACGTTAACATCTGATTTTTAATGCGACTTGCCTGCCCCACAGTGACCAGCGCCCCCCTGCCAGATGCCATGGAAACTCCTGAGAACAGCCTTCTTACACCCTCTGCATGAAAAAATAAAGACCAGACTTTGATTGCGATGCCAGATGATGCAATCAAGTGAAAACTTGATTTCGTGCTTGTCATTTACCTTCTCTAAAGACTCTGTAGAGTCCATCAACAGCATGTTTATAGCTGCAAGCAAAGCACAAATACAGTGATAAATTACATGAACACCAATCTGTACAGAGCATCGTTTAACACTCACTTTCTTCTCTGTTCTGGTGGTAACTTCACGTCATTTTGCATTCTAGAAGGGGAAGAAAAACTTTTTTTCAGATCTAATTTATCTTTCCAGCTAATACCACAATTCATAAGCAAAGTATACACAAATGTTCTTGTTTAAAGGGAATGCTGTCATGTAGCTTTACCTGACATTCACCAAGTCTGATGGAGTCCCAACAAACCCACCAGTGAATCCTGGAGGCAGATAAAACGTGTTGGTAAACAGTCCTTCACAGGCGGCAACTGCACATTTGGGTCAGCGTGAAAGATGAGGAACGAGTGTGTGTGTGTGTGTGCGTGCGTTGGGGTGTGTGTGCGTGTGTGTGCGCACCTCCAAATGCTCCCAGCAGGACCTTCTGGTAAAAAGGCATTGGTCCCTTGCCAGTGTTACCCATCATGTCTCTGACTGTCTCATAGATGGCAAATCTGGTGAGGGAGTAGGTAATCTGAAAAGCAGAAACATCAGCTCAGTCACTTTTTTTTTTCCAAACGAAGAAGTCTGAGCCCAAGTAAGCTAGCGATGCAACCTCAAGAAATCTGGAAGGAAGACAGATTATCTTAGCAATACAAAGCAGGTTTGCATGTTATTGAAGCATCACGGTTGCTTACACCGTTGTATTCATGTTCTTGGGTTAACACATGACCATGATAATTACATTTTAGTACATTAAATTCTCATTTTTTTCATTTTAAAGAAAAGAAAATTACAAATTCTACTTTTTACGTTTTAAATAGAACAACGATAAACCTGCACCCGAACAAGCTCCAGCTTTTATCAGTCATATCTGCTAAGTTAGATTATAATAGAGCAGCAATACAGACAAACCTAATAAAGTTATGTCATCTAACAAACTAGTACGTCTCCTTCAGTGGAGGCGACAGGAGGCCGCTAGGGGGCGCTGTAACCCCCACTGGATAAGTCAGTACTGTACCTGGGTTGGGCTGTGTAGTCTCTGACAAATAAGAAAAGCATTTTAAAACGGAATAAATTCTGCTGTATTTGTCCAACTTGTAGCAATTATTCCACTGTTATTCTGAGGCACAGTGGTGGCAGAAATGTTTAGATTTAATTTAAAAGTGCAACAAAATTTAATCTGACTTGTACAAAATAAGCTGACTATAAAAGTAGTATCTCTGAAGAGGAGCGTTGAAACAACAGCGCAACATAACTAGAGGCACCCTAAAAAAAGACAGGATAGATCTATGTTTTCAGGTTTTTTCTGACTCCACCATCTGAATATCCCAGCTCAAATCAAGGCTCATTGAACCAGGCAAACCTTTTAAAATCTGTCACTATCAAATTTAGGTGTGTGAACTTCACGGGGAATTTCCCTGCTCTTAGCTGATGAAAGTGGCACCCAGTGTGGTTTTCTGCTGCTGTAGCTCATCTATTTCAAGGCATTTTCAACCAGCATCTCAAGCCAGTCTGCCCATTGTACTCCGACTTCAACGAGGCATTTTTGTCCAAACCATTGCTGCCCCAAACAAGAAGATCTGAACAAGAGGGAATGACCTCCCTTGTTCAACTTATCCCCGGTGCACTTGAGTGATGGTTATAAATGAAAACCCAAGTATATCAGCAGTTTCTGAGACACTGGTTTCAGTTTTGGTGTGGTTAAACTCCCCAAAAAGAAAGTCCCAGCAAAAACTTGCTGTGAAAAGCAGTTTGTTATATTGCCGACTTTATTGGTGACTGTTGAAGATTTGTGCTTGTGTGCGTTCAGAACCGTACAAATAAATGATCCCTTCATAGCACTGATTGTTCCTGCCTAAAATTACTGGTTTGTGGCAGCTTTTCATTACCATTACATGGTCTTGCGATAAAAATAAAAGTTGAAATTGCTGTACAGGACTTTCCCTTTCCTTCTCCGTTTCTCATCAAGTTATAATCCCTCCTTACCTGAGAAGACCCTGCATCATCATCCTGCTGCTGGCCTCTGGTCTAATGTCTCCTCCCTGACCTTTTGCTCTTTCTATTGTGACAATAAAGATTTATTTTAAATCGGTGGAAAGAAACAGTGAGCACAAATTCTGAAAAAAAAAAAAAAAATTCAAGAAGACTGGGTTTATTCCTGACATAAACTAACAAGCAAGGGATGTAAAATAGGCAACAACATTATTATTCTTGTTAATAAACTTAATATGATATGCTGGCATTAATTAATTAATCATCATTTTGCATATATCTGTATGCAGCAGCTTTACTCAACTTACACGATTTGTTTGGGGGAAAAAAACTGCAACTTTTTTTGCCTCGTTAATGTAGCTATATTTATTATTTTGCTAATGGCTTTTTTACACACTCAGACTGATTCAACAAATACATATGTAGATGTGAATTAAGGAACAAACTCTTCAACGCTGAAGTTGATTATCATGCACATAGTTTTTTCAGATTCTGACTAAATTTAGCTTAAAACAAATCTACCTGTCGACACAGGGAGGCGGAGAGGCCACTGTAGAGAGCCAGTACCCCGTCATTCTTCACCACATGCACAGCCATCCCAACCATCCTCTTCTTCACTTCCTGCTGTGTCTGCAGGTGGACCTGAGAAAAAAAGAGAGAGCCATATGTTGGAAAAACTTAAAACCTCACACATCAATTTAGAGCTTAGATGCAGAACCCAAAGGAGGAATGCACAGATTGATCAAAGGTATCTGAAAGCCTAATTCAGCTGTTTTCTTTTAATGGTAAAACACCAAGATAAATCTTATTTTCCACGTTGTTCTTCATAAGGTGTTGTAACAATCTCTGCTTGTTGGAAGAGGGCCTCAGTGGTTTCAAAACATGACCTTTGTTCTTTGTTTTGATGACGACCTCAGATTAAAGGTCAATGACCTTTCTGAAACATTGTGAGCTTTTTCCCCACATTGCTGATCTCAATAAACTGGTTTGTGTGTTTCGGTTCAACATTTAAATCACTGCAGCAGCTTCTGTCAAGCACTTCTTTTGTATCTGAACATTTTCAAGTCAGACATTTTAAGTTCGAAGTCAAGCTCCAACTTGTCTAGTTCAAAGTTCCTCACCAACTCTACCTTCACAACCTAAATCGGATGCTGATTTAGTTACATCTACTGAACAATATGTTGCAACAGTGTCTCAAGATACAAAATAATGAGGAAACACATTGGCCACAGAACCACGTTGGTAACAGAGATTTTGCAAATCTAATGTTTTCAGATTTTGGACCAAAGTTAAGTGATCAAATTCGGAAATTAAATATGACTCCTGGCATAATCCATCACCCTGTGAAGTTGCAGTAGAGGAAACAATAAGTTGTTGTTAGTTTTTCAGCCAACAAATGCAAGTTATTCGGATTCTGTTGCAAAAGCATACAAGCAAATCTTGGTTAACATGGTGCTGCACTCAGTTTCTTCTTCTTGTGTCTTTCTTTGAAAAAGAGTTTTATGGAGGTAATTTGAAGCCACCTGGATTGTTAAAGCTTCACTGGCCAGACTGAAAACATGCAAGGAGAACAGGAAAAGCAGGAAGGTACAGAATGACTGAGCAATATCTTGATCACCAACTTCACTTAATTTCAACTGAAATATAAAGAGAATCTGATTTAAAGAAACCACTGAAAAAAAGTATCTCTGAAAAAACTCCAGTTCTTTCTCGGTTTCACAACTAGAGAAAAATCTGTTAATGTCACAACTATAAAGATTAATTCGGTAAGATCCGATCAGGGCTCAAATCAAGCTGTTAAATTGATACATTTTGAGAGGGAAATTTAGTTATGGAGGAAAATTAATTAGATAGCGTTTTCAATAAATCAATCAACTTGATTATTTTGTAACCATTTTATTAAAAAAAAAAGAGAAAGTTACAATTTAAAGCAAGACAGCATCAGAACTGGTCCCATCCTTAATAAATGTTTTATGTTACTGTTTGTGCTGTTGGCAAACCGCTTTGTAACTTTAAAAACTAAAACAGATGAGGTCAAACCTGTTTGCTTATTTTCCAAATTGGGTTCTATGTTGGCATGAAAACAAACATGACTATGTGGTCTTTGCACTGCCGTAACTGAACTTTTCAGCAATGTGGAAATAGCACACTACAGCAAAGTGCAAAGTGCACTTTTCTCTATTCTGGGACCTGATTCTGTTTTCACTGAATAATGTCTTTAAACTAACTAGATGTCAGAATAATTGTCACAACAAAATGTTATTCGCTCTTAGAAATCAAGCCGTTAAAGCCGGCTGAATGAAATAAAAAGCCTTTTAAGAGTCTTGACCTTGAAATTGAACACTGTACTGGCCTTAAAACTGGATTGTGAACATTTTGATTATTACATAGATTTTTACTTGAACTCTTGAGAACACAGCAGTGACGTTCACATTTGATGAAGATGAATTAAAGCTGTCTCACACTAATCCCAGAGTTAAACGTGAAAAACACTTTGCAGAAATACATTCCTAATGATATAAGAGCTGTTCAGTACTGACTTTTCATAAATAGGCAATTAATGGTAATCCAGTGTCAAAAACAGCAAGTTATAAATTTCATCATCTCAGCCAGCTGACCTGCAGTGCACACAGCAGCAGGTAGGGGAGGGGCAGTAATGTCTTAGCCCACTCTCCAAACTAGGCATCATCTAGCAACTAGAAGGAAGTTTTACCAAGTTTCTGATAAGTTTTGGATTTAAAGCAACTAAAATGTTGAGTGATGGGAGGCTCAGTTGGTAAATGACCTGTACTTGTAGAGAACTTTATCAAGTCCACATGAACCCGAAAGCACTTCACACTCCATTCAGTCACACACACATTCACGTGCTGAGTGTAGTGTGTCGTAGAGCTCTCTCTCCTCCCCATTCCCTGTCCAGTTACTGCTAAATAAAGGCCTCTAGTGCCTAAAAACAAAAATAAAAATAAACCTAACATTTTCTATTACACAGTTCCTAACGGTTTTCATGCTCTCCTTCTTTCTTAAAATAATGAACATTTACATTTCTGAAGCATGTGCTTTGTGTGTAAAACCCTGCTTTCCAGCTTTGCCACTTGAAATAACAAGTAAGGGCAAACAAAATGCCTTTCAGAGAGCCCTTCAACTGCAGGCTGGTCTTTACCTTTCCTCCCTGTATAATTACACAACACATGATTTCCTGAGCGCCACAAACTTTATTTGAGTCATGTGCAAAAGTCTCTAGAGAAATTAAAGAAGATTTAGGCATAGATTAACAGGACTACTGTGTCTGGGAAACTTTGGGTTGACCTATGACCTAGATTCAACTTTGAACATGCTACCTAACACAGACAAATTCTGCCAACTTAAGATCTCAGGACGTTTACAGTAATCTCTTTAGTCCAGCAGGGCACTGTGTGAAACCTTCGAGACGTGAGGTTTGGTGAAACACGCCGACTTGTGCAAGAACAGCTGGAGCCAGCTGTGCCCTGGTGTTACGGCCTGCACTCTCCTTCACCCCCCGGCTCCGTGGGAGAACTACTGCGCCACTCACCTTGACGAGATCCAGAGGATGGGTGCAGCATGCGGCTCCGCAGGAGGCCAGCCCCCCGAAATACCACCGCGACATCCGTTTCTCAGTCATGATAACGCCGGCTCCTCTCCCGACCTCCTTCCACAGCGCTGGGTTCCCTCCGCCCGGCTCGCCACGGCCCTCCGTCCGCCTGCAAGTGCGTGGCTCTGCTCGGACCTGGAGCTTCCAGCCGCTACAACAAGCGAGTGTAACCCACGGGACAGCCTCGTTAATCTTCAAACATAGCGATAAAGGAGAGCGGGGACTTTCACGTCGCGAGACCAGCGTGCACGCGAGAGCTCGTTGGAGCTACGATGTCGCGGCGCGGCAGGAAGCAGCTGTGACACTGAGGGAGAGAGAGAGAGGAGCCCAGCCAATTGTCAGTGCGGACGGAGGAACTGCCTACCCGCTCGGTGGGGAGGCTGAACGCTGAAGGTCAGCAACGTAGAGTGACAATGCAGAAAATTTCTGCACACAATAGGCTCGTGTACTCCTGTTTCCCCACTTTTAGCTGTCATGTGCTTTTAAAGCGACACTCACCCTCTCCGATGCGATGCGGGTGACGTATGGGAACACTGTCCCTTTAAGAGGACAACTGTTCCCAGGAGAACAGACAGTAACACTGAAAAACGGGGTCGGTGGTGTTTAGTGCTCAGCTTTCTTTGCGGGAGCATGTGGTTTTACTGTGTAACTAGATTAACGCTGTCCGTCTTTTAAATGTTGAAATCCGCGTCCATAAAAAATAAATACTAATGTTTTTGATAGTTTCATTTTGTTAAATTTAACTTGATGAAAAAATGTCAGCATAGTAAATAGTATGAAGAAGATTAAAATTACAATAAAAGACAGAAAGAAAGCAGTTGATTGAGGGGTATGTTGATTGTTTAATGTAAAGTTTTAGTCAGACGTCAGAGAATAATTGTTCAGTTTGTTATTCTTCCCGGATGTCCTTGATGGTTTTCCTTGGAAATTAATGTTTGTTTTTAATTGCTTTCTTTTGATCCACCTTTCTCTCTTTTGCCTTTGTGAGCGACAGAATAATTACAATGTGTGAGTTGTCAGACCAGTTTGCTAAGTTGTTGTCTTTATTTTCCTAAGTGATTTAATATCTTGAGTAAAAAATGTTTGCAGCAGTGCTTAGAAGTCATAATTGGTGGAATGCCTTATGAAAACAGAGTATGAAAGTAGTTATAATGTCCAGTAAACACAACTAAATATAATAAATAAGTGACTTTAGTAAACTTTTAAAAATGTTCTACAAATTATAAAACACTGGCAGGTAAAGAGTGGTTCCTTTTGAGAGGCTGGCTTGATGAAGAGTTGTCAAAGTGATAGATAAGTGGTCGATCAGCTTCTGTTCTGAAACTTTTGCAGACGTAAAAAGCTTTTTTGAGTTGGAACTCAATTACATTGATCATGTTAGTCTTAATCTCTATAAAATATGTTTCCTGAACATTTGAATGAGACCCAGAATCAGTGTGCTTTTATTTCTCACTGTTTTCAATGTAGAGCCTTTAAAACTACAAAATAAAATCTGAATATTTTTCTATATAAGGCCCAGTGCTTTAAGTCTTACGTTTAAGTTATGATACCCCCCAGATATTCATTTCTATCTGCCTGCTGGTTCTCCGTCACCCAGCACATGACAAAACTAAAAAAGGCTTAAAAATAAAGCAACTTAAGTTATAATTTAAATAACTTATAACTTGTATTGGGAGCCATAATAAATCAATGTTTATGAGGAATTTTATTAAGAGCAGTTACTCATTACAGCTTTTTTATTTAGAACCATACATTTTTGTTAAGGTGTAGCGGAGATTAGATCAGTCAGACTGAACAAAACTCGTATCTAAGCAACATTTGAATTTTAGTTTTACTTCTCAACAGTTTGCTTACTTAGAAAAATTATCTGCATTATTAGTCATTTTTGGTCCTGCAACTTGAATGTGCACATTTTACGTTACATTTCACTGTGACTTCGCCGAGCCACCCACAATTGCGCTTAAGAAATTTTCCTGTTTATGGATTCCCCCCCCCAATAATGAGGTGGGATTTATGGCCTTGACAACAGAAGAAGAAAATTGATTACCATTCCAGAGAGAATCAGATGACTCAAACACCAAATGACCACATAGTAGAGCAAATGGATGAACAACAATAATAAAAAAAAGAAGCTAAACTCACAATGAAGTTATCCAGTCTTGTGTAAAGTTTAGATAGAATATAATTTTAACTAAACTTATTCTTTTAAAAAGAATAAGCGTCCTGAATATAACGCTCTAGATTTGACTCATTGACAGATCGTTAGTGTCTGCTGCCCCCTAGTGGAGCCTTTCTATCATCACAACTGATCATAGTTCAAATTCGGAAATTGTGATCTTTTAGAGCTAACTCTGTTAACATGCTTTAATAGTAATTAAATGTATTTCACATAGATACTTAAGTCATTTTGCACATGTAAGTGGAATTATTTTGAAGCAACCGACAAGGATGTAACACAAATTATGTAAACTGCATTGTGTAAGTATTATTGGTGCATGAGACCTGTAGTACCTTACTTATGTTTTTACTTTGGGCCAGAAAATGCACAGCATTATTATTATTATATGTATTTGGTCAGTTTGAGCTAAAAGTAAAAGTGATGCTGTTCAGCTTTTGAATTACATACATGATCATGAAAAGAAGTACCAAACATTCGTGTTTGCACCTGAGATTCCAGACATTTTACTCATCATGGACATAAAGGTATTAATAATGTGAAGCTTTTAACAAAATACATGAATAATCTGCTTTCCAGCGTGCAGTTATTTCTATACCCTCTGTTGTTTTAAAATGATAAAGAAAACTATGGATTATTCTGAAAATTTACATTAAGCTGCAAACACTCAATATGTCAAATATTTTACCAAAAAAAGAGAGAAACACTTCACAATTTTAAATACATTACAGCACACTATTCCAGCACAATACAAGCACTTTGTACAACCTTGTTGCTGAAAATGTGCTACATAAAGAAAATGACCTTCCCTTCCCTTACTGTGCACTTTAAACTTACGGTACTTAAGGTATTAAGGTATTTGCTAGATGAAGCACCATGACTTATTCTGTACATCTCAAAATCAGGTAATCACTCTCCAATTTCTTAGTTATGAAATCAAGAAAAACAAAATTTATCTGGGATACTACTTACTTTAATATATGAAAGTCAAAGAATACAAAAACATTTTTTTATTTGCTTTATTGTGAGAATAAACCTGGTCAAAATAAAATAAAAAATCATCAAGAAATATTTCAGCTTAATGCTTTTCATAAACAGAGAGGAACAGTGGCCGTTGAAGAAAGAATATTGTTTATTAAGAATAAAGGCATATTACAAAGATAAGGTGACAAAGAAAAAGGTAAATACTCACACATACTTTCAGCAAAAACACCAGTGTAAACTAATGTACAATGCACACTGGCCTTTAGTACACCACCCACACACACACACATGCACACGCACACACACAGGCAGAGGCAGAGGGGAATCTGAGAAATGTGAGCCACGCGCATTAGTGACCATTAAAACATTTAAAATCCTCCCACGGTTCATTTCAACTCCTACTCCAACACAAAGCCCTTAAAGTTAGAAAACCTTCTTTATGTGCATTAATATTTCTAAAATGAAATATGCAGGCATCCCAAAACAATTTTTATACTTTATCAAAATTTAAATTTAAAATAATTTCCATTCAAGTAAGTAGTTGTTGTTGTTTTTTTTTATAGGAAATGAGGGTTCTCTGAAAATATAAAAGTACAAAAGAAATATGAATTGAAAAACAAAAGTTTTTATTTACATTTAAATAAAAAATGGTGTGTTGAAAAAATAGTGCATGTTTCCAAGTTTTTGATGTTGGAAAGCCTCATAGCCATCACCCTAATTTTTAGGATGGGACGGGTTGGGTCACAACAAAACATTAATATTACTTCAAATCCTAAATCTGCCAGGAGTATGAATACTTTTGAGCTGAATTGTAGATTACAATCTAATTAGTATACATCTTCATCCTAGGCAACAGTGTAAGTAAGACATATCTCTAAAGCTTTAGTACTGCTAAGAAGCCCCTTCTTTGGCTGCAGGTAGAACAGGACATAAAATCAGCCCCTCTTTGGAAGAAATCCAACTAATCAAATAATACTTATATAGATGTCATTTTTAAAGCATGTAATTGTAAGGTGTTTAGACGTCCAACAAAGTGATCTCATACAAATGACTTTTCCTGCTGCTTCACTTCTCCTGCTGCCCCCATGGATGGGCTGGGCTTTGCTCTGGCTCCAGATACGGGCAGCGCTCTTCCTCCAGGCGCAGAGGAGCCGACGTGAAGCAGAGCTCCCCCCAGCAGGAGGAGCACGCTGGCCCCCCAGCCCAGGTACAACGCAGGCCCCAGTTCTCTCTTTAAAGGCGCTGCAACATTTGGATCATAAAAGTCTCTAATCGTGCCATAGGCAGTCCAGCAGATGGGCGTCAAGTAGCTGAGACCAGCCATAATGAGGAGCACCCCTGCTATCCTGGCCAGCCGGGCTTTGGAGGCCTGGTTGCTGTCGCCCATGCAGTGGGTACACTTGGCCCCAGCAACACCGAGCATGACCGCCAGAACGCTGAGAAGCAGGGAAAGAACCGTCAGTGCTCGAGCTGCCTGGGCTGACGTAGGGAGGGCCAAGGTGGAGTCATAGGCCTTGCACTGGATGTGGCCGGTGGTCTGAGACAGGCAGTTCATCCACAAACCCTCCCACAACACCTGGGCAATCACTAGCTCTCCCCCCACGAAGGCCGATATGCGCCACAGCGGAGCTGCACACACCAAAGCCCCACATACCCAACCTAGTAGGGCCAGCACCAAACCCAGCACCTGGAGACCGGTTGATGCCATGGTTGATCCGGAAACCGTCTCCGTCAATAAGTGAAGAACCTCTTGACTCCAACCCTGTAGCTCTAACTAATAACTATTTACAGTTAGGAGCCTTTATCCACTTAATTCTTGGTCAATCAGTGAGATCTTCAGCACCTATCCAACTATGGAGAAGAAATAGTCTTTTAGAAAGCACACTTTATGGCAGTGTTTCTCAATTCCAGTCCTCAGCGACCACTGCATTGCATGTTTTAGAGAAATCAGGTGTCCAGAATACTCGATTCAAATGATTGCATGACCTCCTTTGCATGCCATCAAGTGCTGCAGAAGCCTGTTAGAAGGGAAACACCAAAAACATGCATGGCAGTGTTCCCTGAGGAACGGAATTGAGAAACATTGGTTTTCTGCATATATTTTCCCAGATGGGTTTCTTGAGATAAGTTAATTTCCCAACGGTTTTCTCAAGACGCGTTTTTCTTGAGATCATGAGATGATAGATGTGTGATGATTGGTGTGTGTGTGTTAAACCCGACTCCATTCTTGAAATGCATACCGTTGCATCTCGTGATTTCAAGAAAATATTTGATTTGTTAAGATTAAGATGACAAAACCATTGGGAAAAAGTACATGCTGAAAACGTCAGCTCTGGGATTCCATATAAAGTGACTTATGTTGGTCAAACTTACTTTAGTCAGAGGTCCACAGGCGTCTCGATGATCCTCTGTGCGCTTCCACATCCACAGTCCCTCCACAGAACAACAGATGTCCGAAGCAGTGCCTCTGTTTTGACAGGGCAGCTTGTCTCACTGCAGCTCACACAGGGTGGAGTGGGAGGCCAGCAGCGTAATACTGCATACTAAATATACTCACACAGAAAACAGCACACAGATAGTTAGTTAGACAAAAAAAATGAAAGCCATTCCATGACAGAAGGACACTAGGACACTTTGTTGAAGTTCCAGCTGGCAGCGGCCATGTTGTCATCACATAAACTTGGAGTGGGCCATAAAAGGGGGAAAGATCGGGGTCATTTAGAAGCTGTTGGACATCACTGGTGCAGTTAGTAGATCAAAATGTTTTTGTTGTTTAATATTTTATCATCTAAATAGTGCCTTACAAAGACGTTCGTGCCTCTGAACTTTTCTACATTTTGTCACTTGAAAATTGCAATTTTCAAATGCTATAATGGGATTTAAGTGGTAGATCAATACAAAGTAGTGCATTGTTGTAGTTAGAAAATATAAAATGTAAAAATGTAAAGAAAATGTAAAATATGAGAAAGCTCAACAGCTATGGATACTGTTGCGATGCACTGTAAATGGAAGTTTGATTTATTTTAGGTAAATACTGTACACATCATTGTTGCCACTTGGTGGCGATAGAGGCGTTGCCACCTTTTCCACATTCTTTGTTTAATTCTCTATGAAGAAGGTCTCAAATGTACGGAAGAGGATTAGGGCCACCGGAAAAAAAAAAAGAATTCTGAGATTAAAGTCAGAATTCTGAGATTAAAGTCAGAATTCTGAGATTAAAGTCAGACTTTAATTCTGACTTTAAAGTCAGAATTCCGACTTTCTGACTTTAATCTCAGAATACTGACATACTGACACCTTGGGGATTGTTTTGTACCTAATAAAGCCACACTGGCTGACTTGGTAGATAAAACAAAGATACAAACAAATCAGAGGCATATAATTTTTTTGTATTCTGTGCTCATGTCTATGCTCATGATGTGAAAATGCTGATTTGGTGCTCAGATTGCATAAGGATTAATGACCAGAAACTAATAAATGTTAAAGTTGCTGAACTCCAAAGCATAATATGAAAGCTGCATCTTTCCAAGAAGGTTTTTAAAAGGCAACTTCATTCTTAACCTCATTGGACTCTGGATTCAAAGGTAATGAAGGTCTAACAAAGTATGTATGCACTGCAGGGATGGTCAAATGTTTCTTCATCAAATGTTTTATTATATTTCCTGGATTATTAACAAACCAAAGATCATAAGATTTGTTTTGAGTTGTCACTCCAATTTTTACATTTTCAACTACTAAAATACATATTATGTATGTATGTGTAAATCGTAATTGTAAAATACAATTTTGTCTAATTTAGTCACATTCTACAACAACTGCATTTATTGTGTGTCTACCCTCTGTGAGCTGAGGTGGCATTTCAGCACTGATTAAGAGTGAAAATGACAGATTAAGGAGAGGTTTGAGCAATTGCTCTTTTTATTTGGCCTGGGAACCCTTTATTGTTTTCAGCTGTTCTGTTAGTTTCGTTTTTCATGAAACGGGTCACGTGTGGCGCACAGAACAGTTTTATTTTACCAGAAGTGCTGCAGAAAGTCAGACAGCAGGAACTGTAGGAAGTTAGAGCCACGGGTAGAGCCATTTTTGTTGTTTTAAGTCAGATTTGGTCCAGATTCGTTTTTCTTATTTTAGTTTTGCCTTCTGCAGAAGATGAATTCAACCTCAGCTAAAGGTTGGTATTTCTTCTTTTAAAGACGTGGCTTATTCATGCTCAGTAAAAATATCGTGACCTCACTCTAAGTCAGACGTTGACTTTTCATGTCTCAACACATTTTGTTTTGTCCCGTCAAAGACCTGAGAATCGTCCTCCTGGGAAAAACCGGATCTGGTAAAAGTGCAACAGGGAACACCATCCTGAAAAGGGACGCTTTCATTGCAGAGATGTCTCCTTCCTCCGTGACTAAAGTATGCCAAATAGAAACCATCCATCTGGATGAGCGAACAGTGACTATCATTGACACTCCTGGTGTGTTTGACACATCGAATACAACAGAGAAAAAACTGAAGAGTGAAATAGAGAACTGCATCATACTGTCTCTCCCTGGACCACATATATTCCTGCTAGTCATCAGTCTCTCTGCACGCTTCACAATGGAGGAGAAAAATGCCATCAACTGGATCACGGACAACTTCGGCGAGGAAGTCTCGAAGTACACAATCGTTGTTTTCACCGGGGGGGATCAGCTCAAAGACACCATTGAGAACTATTTGCACAAAAGCCCTGAGATGAGGAAGCTGACCAGTGAGTGTAAAGCTGGATATGTTGTGTTTGACAACACGTGCAAAGGAAATCGCACTCAGGTGGCTGATCTGTTCGAGAAAATAGACAGTACGGTCCAGTTGAACGGAGGTCATTACACCAGCGAGATTTACAAACAGGCCCAGAATAAACTATGGTGGCACCAGGCCAGGTGCTCTGTGGGGACTGCAGGAAGTTATTTACTGTGTGCAGCAGCAGGCGCAGGCGCAAGCGCAGCAGGCGCAGGCGCAAGCGCAGCTGCGCCTGCTATCGGTGGTGCTATAGTGGCAGAGGAAGTCGCAGCTTCATCTATACCACAAATGTTGGCTATTGGAGGTGCAGCGATCGTGAAAGGTGTTGAATGGTTAATCATATCTGGAACAGGCAATAACTAAGGTTATTCAGAAAGTGACTGGACTGTAGTCATACATGTAGTGCTTTTACACTTATGCATGCTCTTTAGTAACGAATTGGGAATATTTTAATTTCAATTTTGCTTTCAATATGTTTGTTATCTATATGATTCTAATTTTTAAATGTTGTGATTTATGCCAGATAATGAAGACATACTTCTATCTCGATAGTGATGGACAATACACCTATCTTATCACTGTAATAATGTATAAATTATGTGTGGTAAGCATTACTTTATATTTCTGTTTTATTTGAAAATAAAAAATACACAAATGGATGTTTTTATGATGATGGGTCCCCCCCCCCCTTTTTTAAATATTTTTATAGAATAATCCAATTTAACATGAAAAAGAATATGTGCATTTTGTCCTTAATGCAAAATGTTCATAAAGGAGAAAATCGACTCCTTTTCAAATTTAGTTTTTTTAAAATAAAAGGACTAAACACCTTTGACTTTCATATTTATAGAATACTACTGCATAGTCCAGATCTAATTCCAAACATTCATTAAAATCAGGCAAGTTATTTTTTTTAAGTTTCCTTCCAGGATGTCTCCAGCTGGCACTAACTGAGAGCGTCTGTAATCAGAACTGTGACTATAATAATAATAATAATAATGGAGGAAGTGGGTTGTGGTCTAAGAGAGAAATTCAAATGATTGACTTTAGGACAAAAACAAATTCTCCTCAGATAGGTGTGGTGTCTCAGGAATGTTGCAAAACTTGTCACATGACAGAATTAACACATTTTCCTGACAGAGGCAAACTTTATATTTTGTCCATGGCTAATTATCAGTAGCCAGGAAAATGTCATGTTTCCAGTCAGGCCAGGTGACAACCTTGTCTGTCCACAAATAAAGTTACAAGTAAGAAGATTTTCCCTTCATTGTTTCACGTTTCCTTTGCGCTTGTAAGTTGCTAATAATACAGCGCAGGAAACAGCAGCAGGTCATAGTTTAAATAAGGAGCAACAGATCACCTGCACAGAAAATCGGTTGGTAAAAACAAAAAGTATGCAAGTATAAAATTAAGAATCAATAATGTGATTTGTATAAATCAAATGAAAAAGAGAAAACAATTCAGACAAACAAAGAGCTTGCAGGTCATATCACTGTTTAATTGTCATATAGTTCTGCTAGTTCTGATTTAATCTAAAGTTTTGTAACTTTATAAGCCATACTGCATCAAAGGACAAAATGTATTTGATTTTCAGTTTCTTTAAAGAACAGTATTATGTATGGTCCATCAGTAACACAGATAATTTCGGTACAACTTTGCTGCCAAGACCTGCAGATAAGGTCAAATGTGATCCAGTTGTGGGTCAGTTCAGGGCTGTAAGCTGAAGAGGTTTGTTTAAAAGTGAAAAAGTGAATTTAATAGTTAAATTAAACAGCAGTTTTGCTGAAAAATACTGCCTTCCTGATCATTTAAATCACATGTCAAACTCAAGGCTGGTGGGCCACATCTGGCCCGCCGTAACTATTTATGTGGCCCTCTAGACTCTAAAGAGGGCCACATAATTAGAGCCTTCAAGATAACAGTTGTGTGCTAAAATATTACTCTATCAATCAAATCAAAACGGTTTTATCTGTATACCGCCAAATTACATCAATGTGAAAAAATTTAATTTAATTTAAAGAAGTACTCATCAAAGACAGCTATTTATTGATATTTTAACAGTTTATTAGTGGGTAGTTTTTTGTTTTATTTTTTCAATACATTCTGACACAATTTGGCCCTTTGAGAAAATTTGTGACCTTGGTATAAAAATGAGTGTGACACCTCTGACCTAAATAACATTTCTAATTTAAATTCATTTTCCAGTCAAGCTTTACTTTGTTCATTTGAGAAACATTTTCTGAAAACCAGAAAACGTTTTGACATACATACCAATATTAGCTAATCTTGTGGAAGATATTCTACATCCGAACTTTATTTGTAATATTACTACCGACGGACATGATTTTGTGTTAATTACACCGGACTGTTTTTTTTAGCTTTACATTTTATTCCTTTCCAAACCCAAATGGCAGCTAAACCACATAAAACCCCCAGGACGAGTGTCGGAGCCCCCAGAGCCAACGCCACGGTGGTGTTTGCCCCCACCGCTATGACAACGCCGGCTAACACCAACACAACCGCAGCAGCCGAGGCCACGCGGATGTTCTTCCTCCGAACCTGTTTCTTCTTCTCTCGTTCTTTTTGCTGCTTCTCCCTCTCCTCGTCCCAAACCTTCCTCTCTTCCTCCTTCTTCTCCTCCTCTTCCTGCCTCTTGCGCTCCTCCTCCTCTTTTAGCTTCCTCTGGGCTTTCTCATACATCTCGTTTGTGTAGTGCTTCCCTCCGTTGTCTTGTACCATTTCCTTGATCATGTTGATGAGCTCTGTAACCTGCACGCGGTCGTCTGCGTCGTTGTTGTTGAAGGCGTGGTACCTGCGCCCGAACGTGATCGAAAGTCTCCGGAGCTCCTTGCACTCCTTCAGGGCATTGTCTGCTTTGCCTTGATCCTTGCACGTAAACAGCATGATGGTGTACATGGAGGCGTCGTCGCCGAAGTTTTCCTGGATCCACTTCACGGCATTCCTCTCCTCCTCGGTGAACCTGACTCCAAGCCTGATCACCAGAAGGAAAGCGTGAGGTCCAGGAACCGACATCTTGACACACTCTTCTATCCTGGACTTCAGTTCCTCCTCTGTGATTCCTGTGTCAAACAGGCCCGGAGTGTCGATTACTTGGACTGTGATCCCGTCCACCTCTCCGCTCTGTGTCTCACAGTGCTTGGTCACCGACATCGGGCTCGGATCTTCTTTGAAGACAGCTCTGCCGAGGATAGTGTTTCCCGTGGCACTCTTCCCTGATCCAGTCTTTCCAACCAGGACGATCCTTAACCCTCCAGACAAATCCAAAGCTGTGGATTAAAAGCAACGTTAACACTTCACACAAAAAGCATGTTAAATGGCTGAAGTGAGGATGGTAGTTTTGTGCTATTTCAGTAGAACATCAATAGAGTAAACTCTTTTTTTGCCAATAGCAGAAGCTAAGGAGCTGAACACTGGATTTCTTACAAGGCTGCACAATTATATATTGATGCACGTTTTCACGCTGAAAGCAAATTGACACATGCCAGCCAAAGCAAGGACACAAAGTACAAGAAAGCAAACATAACACAGACCTAATGCCAGCCTGACACATAGAGCATTTGGATTTTGGTAAACTAGCCTCCAATAGAAGTAGTAAGGACAGATATTAAAATGATGCTTCTAACATTTGAAAGTTAATGGACTTGGACCAATGTATTTGTTGGAGAAGGTCACAGTTTATTGTTCTTAAAATTTTCTCTGTTTTCATAGTTTTAACGTTAATTTCTATCTTTTGAGTGTTTTTGTTTCACGTCTTCAAACGCCTTTGTTCTTGGTTGTTATTTTGTATCCTCAAAGCTCCCTGACCTTTTGACATCACCAGTTGCAGGAAACGGGAAATGACAAAGGGACACACATCAAGTAGACTTTGACTTGAGTTGCAAGTTTTACTCAATTTTTTTTTTATCTCATTAAATTATTTTTGTTTCTGTTAGTAAATTTAGGCACTAAATGTATGTGCATAGTTTCTACTACTGGATTAAGTTTTCAAAAGTGAAATCCTTCTTATATGTTTGCTTTTTAATGGCTCATCCTACTGCTTTTCAATTGCTTATTTTTTATACTGTCATAATTGAGGCTGTAGTACAAGCTTAAAACAAAGCTTAAAGCTTTGTTTGCGGTTGTTGGTAAAACTGCTGCTGCTTGTTGTCAATTGTGGAAGACAACACTGGCACAATACAAAATATATAAGACATAAACAAATAATCCATGCAGAAATATTGTTTTTAATTTTTCTGAATTGCATATTACCTACTTTAAATTATTTTTTCAACATATGTGTTTTTAACTTAAGCTTAATTTAATTTTTATTTCGTTTTAAAATATTACAATTAGAAATGTATCCAAATGACTGTTTTAGATTTATATTCCTTGACTTAAGTGTAGAAGCAAAAAGTACAAGAACATTTCTGATAAATTAAAAAAAGAGACATTCATACATTTTTGTTCATTATGTAAACTCAAAGATAAAGTCATTTCAATTTATATGGAAACACCACATCTCAGCTGCTTCATGTAAAATCTATCGAATTACAGCAGTAAACACTTATTTTTTGTGTATTACTGGAGAGCAAACATCAGAAAAAAGGAATTTCTCACAACATGTCAGTAGAAACACAACAGGTCAAAGCTGAAAAAGTACATTAGCAAGCATAAGAAACACTTAAAAATTGGACTTTAATCCATATATGTGTAATTACTAGGATTTAACAAGATTTCTCAGAAAGTAAAGTTTGAGGGAGCATACCGTCAAAGTTATAGAGACCACACCCATCAGACCGAGGCAAACTTCTCGGCTTCTTCTCTCTGAGTTGTATTTCTAGGAAAAATGGCCATAGAGATAAAAACAAATAAATCGTTAGTTAAAGCAACCTTTGTAATGAAGCAACACATTTCTTTCTGTAATCCACTTGAGCTTTCTTTCTCCCAGTGTAACACCACCCTCTGATACTGGTCAAAAGCTCCATAACGGTGACTCAAACAGAATATGAGGTTTATTCTCGTACCTTCAGCCATCGCTTTGGATCCACCTTTTCCTTGTCCCAGGTGACCAAGTTTGTTCCAGCAGATCTGAACGTTGAATTATTGCTTAAAAATTTGCTCTAAAGCTTCACATTGGCGTTCAGGGAGACTTCTGGAAGTCTTGGCTATGTGCTGGGAGCTTCCCATTTCCTTCCATTGTCCTTGGGCTGCATCTGAATATGAGAAAGCTTGCAGAAAACGTCCGTTGCTTTCTGAATGCACCGAATGTGATCATGTGAAGGTCTGACCGCAATGTTTTGCTAATGTGCAAAAGAAACACGGATTTAATCAAGTTCTTTAATAACATAAGGTTTTCACACAGTTTTTTTTTTTAAAGATCTGTTTAAGAGGTGACAGGGAGGTGAGTCCATCTCCAGGGTGCATCACATCCCTCCATTGTTGACGCCTCCACCAATCAGAATCTAGTAATGTTTACTTTAAAAATCAGGATTTTTCACAACACATAACTCGAGCTTTTCAGTTCATTCAGTCTTCAGGGGGTCTTATAAACTGGACCCGTAACGTGACAGGAAATTTTGAGGATCTCGGCAATAAACACATGACGTTTCTTACTTCCTGGTGCCTAAACGAGTGTTTGTACAATGGAGCTTACATCATCCTGAAGTGTTTCCTTTCAGCAAGTCAGAGGGACATCTCAGGGGTGTTGGATGGAAGCAAGAAGCTTTGTCAGCGATGAGTTTGAGGCAAATGTGTAGTTCTTATTTGGGTTTTCCTTTCAGAATTCTCATCTTTTGGCATTGTTGAGTTTAGGCTCCGGTTGCACTTCTTAAGTTTTTTTGTTTTTAATCATAATTTATTTCTTTATTAAAAAATATCTGGATTTCAAACCACAAATGCTATAATACATTTGTTGTGCTAGAAGTTAGTAACAATGCTTAAATTAAGTACATCAAAATTACATTACATGCTAGGTGTTCAAGGCTATTGTTACCACCAAGGTTGGAGACTCAGGTGTCAAACGACCGGAAGCCAGTCCCTCTTAGACTCTAATTGACAACCTTGGATGGACGCGGGTCAGCCAAAGTGCTGAACTCACCCCCACAGTCCGGGTAAATCTGCAGCTAAATGCAAATGTTCCTCATTGGTGTTGTAGCAAGAAGATCATTTAAATTCTGGCCTTGGGTCTTTAAGGAATTTGCATGTTGTCCCCATTCATGCGTGTGTTCTCTCTGGCTTCCTCCCACAGTTCAAAAGTATACGATAGGTTAACTAGCTGCTCTATAATTTAAATGTAGTAATAGCGTCACATTTTCTGAACCGTCAACCTCTGATCAAACTAAAACCACTCTCTGTGGCCCCCTGCTGGTACAGATTATTGAAGTAACTAAATACATTTAATGTCCAGTTGCAGATATGAAATGCTTCTCTGGCCAAGCAGAACTGATGCACGGTCAGTGCAGACCCTCTTGTGGGAGACATTTTTGATGTAAACAAAACCAAAACAAAACAAAAAGCAGCTCCACTGTTGTCGATGCTTCTTGCACAGACAGCCACAGTGCAAGAAACTGCACACAACCACCTTTGTGTGGTTGTTGCTGATAGTCGGTCTAGTTCATATGCACACATATTGTTTTTTTAATCTCCACTACATCTTGAAAACTTGGCTTTCTGAAATATCTGGATTAATAGTCATGATGGCACAAGACGTTTTACAAATCGACTTTTAAAGACAATCGTTGGACCGTGGAAAGTATCTAGAAAAGAACTGTTTTACTGAGTCTACCGCTAAGAGGAATCGAAATAAATTATTTTCTGTTGATGTCTGTTCCTTGGGTTTCGAGTTGTTTGCTCCCCCTGTGCTTAAGTCTGGACTTGGGACAATACTGATCACATTTGCTTAGAGGAAAGACAAACAGAGCTTATCGTAAATATTTATAGTTGCAAGAGGGAAGGAGGTGTTTAAATTAAAGGAACTCAATTTATCTCTCCTGTTGTTCTAATGCTGCTTTAAAGGGACAGATGACAACCTGTGTCTGTAAAACAGCTGAGAGCAGCTGGCTGTTAAACAACACAGCTGATGTCAACTGACTTTTAAAGTAAATGTGGTAAAAATATGGTATTGTTGCTTAAAATGAACTTAGTAGAAATGTTTCACACAAACTTAAAACGTGTTTCTTTAAGCGTTTATTTAAACAGAGGTTTGTATTACACCAAATCCAGCGAAATTATACAAATCATTTCAAACCTTTCAAAACAAAGCAGCCATCCCATGCAACTTTCTGATTAAACGCATACAATGTAAAAGAAACAAAGCTTTCAAACTAAACAAAGAATAAAATTGAAGTAGAACGAATTTTACAACTTTAATCTTGACACATTTTTAAGTAACATTCTGATAGCAAGCAAATTATTCTGAACAGAAAGTTAAATTAAAACCACTTGACGGCCTCATCTTTAAATGATAAAGTGAAGTAAATATGAAGAGTAGCTACACAATTTTTACTATTTGCACCTAATTACAGTCCTTAAAAGTGGCATATTTTCACTTTGTTGGTCACTTACAGTTTTAATTTTAATTTTGAGGTTTGGAAATTGTTAAACAGATGTAATTCTCAGTTTCACACATGCAATATTTTATCTTTATCTTTTGATCTGTGATTGTATCATTGTCATGTATTTTACTTATCCTTAATTGCACCTTGAGGCACCTTGTGCAGCACGAGCTGTTGGAAATGTGCTTCATAAATAAGTTTGACATTGATACTGTCTTACTCATGGAGGCAATAGCAAAAGGTTACAATTAGACTTGTCAGATGAAAAAGTGATAGATTTAAATAAAACATCAATAAATCAACACAGTTTTTATTACGTCAATCAGACATTTGTCAGGCCTGTTACTAAGCTGTTGGACACATTAAATGTAAATAAGTGTCTGCAGAAAGCATAAACTGTGCATGAGTTGCATCAGGATAAATAAGAGCAGAGCTCTGTTATGCCGATGAAGACAGTGTTCAAGTGCCAAAAAAGAACAAACAATCAAAACATGAAGAATCAGAGAACCAAAATACAAAACCTAAATTATTCAGAGATTGACAATATACATCAAGATTGGATTCCGGGTCTTTGTTTTCTATAGACGATACTTAGACATTGTCACCATTGTATTCATCCATTCATGGTTGTGATTTGTTGGTTCATTTTGTCACATTTTTCACTGATTTAAGGAAACACATGCTCAAAAAGTTCACAGTCTTCAACGACAAAACCAAGAACGTTTCCCATAGCTGTAAAGTAGTTATGCTTAGCAGACTTCATTCCTTTGGAAACCATTTTTAATGCTCTACACCATAAATGAAGTTTTTTCTTTCTCTCCTTCTGCTTTCTTGCTTCCTGTTTATCTTCTTCACACTTAGATTTACACCTTTTCCCCTCTGTCTTTTTTGTTCTTTCGTATTCCTGCCTCCCTGCTCTTACCTCTTCCTCCTCCAGTTCCCTCTGGGCCTTGTAGTACATACTGTTGGTGTAATGGTCTCCCCCATTTATTTGAACCATTTCATCTATTTTATCCAGAAGTTCTGTTACCTGTTTTCTGTCTGAACTCTGCCCATTGATTAACGAGTGGTATCTTCCTCCACATTGATGTATTAGAGTTTGTAGTTGTTTGCTTTCTGCCACATAGTCCTCAACAGATTTACCTCTCAACAAGTCGGTATGAGTGAACAGGACTATGGTGTAAGTAGCAGCAGCAGAGCCAAAGTTATCCTGGATCCACTTCACAGTGTCCTTTTCCTCTTTTGTGAATCTTGACTTTAAGTTTATAACTAACAAAAAAGCATGAGGCCCAGGAACTGACAGCTTAACACACTGCTCAATGTCTTCTTTGAGTTGTACTTGTGTTTTATCTGTGTCAAATATTCCAGGGGAGTCGATCACCACGATGTTCCTGTCTCCTTCCAGTCGCTCTCGTTTCTCACAGGTTTTTGTCACCGACTCAGCCGAGGCGTCTTCTCTAAACACAGAGTGGCCCAAGATGGTGTTTCCTGATGCACTCTTTCCAGAGCCAGTTTTTCCAACCAAAAAGAGAGTCTGCTGCTTTGAAAAGCCTGAGAAAAGATTCAGAAAATTCTCCAGTTGTTAATGTTACAAGATACTTTGTTTACCAATGAATATGAACAAAACGTCTTCATATATTTTTTGGAAGACTAGTGTACATCAATACACAAAGTGAATGCACTGTGATACTACTATGATAGTCACATAAAAGTGTTTGGTCTCAACTATCTTTGCTGTTTGTTATGTTGATGCCTTTCCTTTGAGGTATTGTAGTTTTTTCATAGTTTTTTATAGTTTTCTATGTTATAAACTTCTTCAGTTTTAACAAAATATATGAACAATAGCTGCATACATTCTTAGTAGTGCATATCAATTTACAAAGTAAATAGTATTTTTAGTCTTAACATTGAGATATTGTCATATTATAAGTAAATTTATCTGCCAATGGAACACGTACTTTTTCACCAATATTAAGGAATTATCTCCTTAAAACAAACCCATATGTCTTTCTGAAGAGATACTGGTAAGTTAGGTTTGACTTATTTCAAGTGTAATGAGATGTTTGCACTAAAAACAAGACTAAAAATACCTGGTAAGGCTTTGTGATTTTGCAATAAAGGCTGGAAATATTTCACTATGCATGTAATTAATCCATAAAATCTACAAGCTTCTCAAAAACATATTTTCACAATTGCCTTTTTTTATGTACAGTGCTTTTAGTTAGATTGCTAATTCTGCATTTGTAGATATGTCAACGTTTTTGACATCAAAATTCAAAAGAAGATCTTGATCAGGCCATATTTTTTATTTTTACCCATTTCCTTTGAGGTGTTCGCTTAATGTGTGAAGGAATGAAGTCTTGACATCACTTTAAAGGTGTAGTTCTATTGTTTGCCTCCTACCACACGTTAAAATCCTGCTCCATTTTGTACAGGTTAAATTTAGTGTGCTGGGCTGTAATCTGTGTTAGTTTCATACCTGTGCTGTGAGATTGGCAGTGAGTCATGAGTTCACACAATGCGAACACCAAAAGGTGGCGCCAAACTCGGCTCCAAGCCTTCTGGGCCAACATCATAGGATCACCAGCTTCTGTCAAACAATAAATAAATAAAACTTTACATTTTAAATACAGAGTTTAATTAGACATTTGAACCTTGTTGAAGTTTCAAAACAATTTTTATGTCTGTATTTTAAAAAAGATGTTATGTTGGGTTTTTTTTATGAAGTTGTTTGTCAATGTTGTGAGCTGTACTCTTGACTAGGAAACTGAAACCGTCTATCACTTATGTCCATCTACTTGCTCAGGTTGTATAAAAACTAAAACAATATTTCTACTGCTAGGCATACCAGTGGGACAGCAATCCAGCAGATCCACTCAGATTATGTATATCGATAATGCTATGCAATAGGAAGTTACACTTTCTGTCATGAATATTTACTAAAATGCTAAAAAAAAAATCAGTTTTCAACAAATGCACAAAAAGTTAAAACAGAATCGCAACTTGGCAAAACACGCAGGTTACCTGTCGAGATCAAGTACAGTTGCCACCACTTTTTTGCCATCCACTAAAACATATACAAAACCCCTTCGACTGAAACTTAAATTGTAAGCAGCTGCAGACAAACAGTAAAATCCCAACTTTTCTTCATTTGCTTAACCAGTTCAAGTGTCTTCCTTACTAGTTCCTTATCCATGTTCCTCCACCATGAAGTGTGTTCCCTCCTGCCATTTGATCTACTTAGCAAAACCGATTAGAAAGCTGAGAATATCATATAGCATACCACAACAGGCTTCAGTGGCTTCGGACCTCTGAAATGTCCCAAACTAAAGCAAAGAGACATGAAAATCTGTTTCACTAGACACGCAGTAACATCATGAAAGCAAAACTGAAACTTAACATTCCACGTCACTGCCGTCTCCACCACCTGGGCATATACTTTAACCGCTCACATTAAGATAAAAATAATTAACCCTTCCACCTACCATATTCTCGTCCTCTGGAAATCTCCACTATTATTTGTAGTTTGATCACCAACAGGGCCGGCCCAAGGCATAAGCAAACTTAGCAGCCGCTTAGGGCCCCAGGGCCATCAAGGGGTCCCATCAGTGGAGCTGATTTTTATTTAAATTTTTTTTAGTAACATTTTCTAAGTCATTATAAAAACAAAAACACACGATATCATCATGAATAGATTTGTTTTTATAACAATATATATTTGATAATGAATGTAAAAATCATTACTTCATGGACAAAAAGTAAAAATTGCTCTTGGGGTCCCCCTGGTGGCCGGTTATCTCTTCGCCGGTAATCTGAGCTGCATTGTGCAGAGCATCCAAACGTCCAAAGCTCCGGTCAGAAGATAAGTTAGCAAAACAATGTTTCAAAAAAGCATTTATCCTTCAGGGAGAAAGAAAAGAGGAAGAACAGAAAAAAGCCAAGATAAAGGTTTGTTTTAATGTGTCTTCGTAATGTAATGTTTATTTAAAAAAAAGATTTGTGAAGCTGCTAATAGAAATTTTGCTTTATTGAACGGTTCAGTTCAACAACCAAACATTTATGCTAGTCTCTTTGTGTGAAGCTGAGTTTTCAGCAGTTGATTCTCTGGCTTGACTCTGTATATTTCTGTGTTCTTTTTGGCTTCAAAACAACGTGTTTGAAGATGTTTGATGGGAATAATTAAAACTTCTCAATGTTTGAAATTGTCTAGCAAAATGTTTTCCATCAGGCTACACGGATACTGCATTAATATATCAATGAGCTGCTCTAAGCTGTAGTTGGTAATATGCTGTTTGCTGCTGAGCATTTATGTGGCTAAAACAAATATTATTTTTACATAAACTTCTAAGTTATGTGAAACTTCTGTTAAAATCATTTGAAGGCTCAGATACTCAACCGGGTACCGATCCACATTCTCAGGGGCGAAAAACTCATCTTGTGTATATTACATTTTTAGCTATTGGAGTAACGCTTAAGAGAAAGTTATTTAATCAAAGAATGTCATAAATATGTGTGTAGAGCTGCACCGATGCCCAGTTATTGATCTTTAAAAATCTTGACCTGCCCATTTTGATTTTGGCCAATACCATTTTTTTTGTCTGTAATGTCACTAAATATAGCAAGAAAGTCAGTGATTTGGCAACAGTGGGGTGAATATTAGTAACTGTAAACATGCAGACATGACCTGGTGGGCCGGTCTGTCAGTCAAACGTCTCACTATAGAGCAGAAGAGAACAGAGGCTGATTTTTAAACCTTTGCTGACGAAAATAAGATCAGTGGCTAAGATTGGCTTCACATGTAAGTATCGGCCGATTACGATCCCCCAAAATTAAGGACATCAGCGCCCAGAAATCAACTGGCCGATAAATGTATCCTGTATTATACATGCATAGGTTGTAATGTAAACAGGACTATAAGAGATGCAGTAAGTTTATAGCAGGTGTGTGAATGACCCAATAGTTTAACAGTTGATTCCAGCCGGTCCACATTGTTAGCAGAAATAAAGGGCCCCACAACCAAATTTCACTTAGGGCCCCATGACGGCCGGCCCTGATTACCAAATATATATCAGTCCTACACAGCAGAAACAGACTTAGGGCTGTTGCAAGAGTACAATTCTGCGTGTAGAGGGATCAGAGCCAATTAGAAATCCAAGAAAAAGAAAAAAGAAATGTTTGTCAGGAAGCAAGTCCAAACACAAAGAATACTGTGTGCCCCACAAGCACTGCACTTGCAAGACATAATATCAAATCTCTTTATTGTCAAATCAGAGATTTGACAGAGATAGAATCATCTTTTTAATAACTACAAAAGATGACAGTTTAATAGGATTTAATTGACTCTTCTGCTACTAAGTAAGAGTTTGACAAAAACATTGTGACAATATCGCATACTATTTTTTTTTTAAGTATGACCTATCTGAATCACAAGGCTGTTCCAGTTCCAGCAGCAGATGTCACTTTTGTGAGTAATGAATGAAGCATCAAGTAATGAACCGCTGGGCAAAGCAAAGAGCAGGAAAGCTTCATTGCTTCTGCCTGAAATCAGAAAATGATTAAATTAAAAGGAAATGTAAGAAGCATATTCAAGTAAGCATTTATTAAAAGAAAAACCATTGAATTAAACGAAATGCAGTAAAACTGATGCAAACCACTCCAGATTTTTAAAACATAGGAATTGTCCTTTCAGATTGAACCCTTAAAACGAAAAATAAAAAACCTTGAAACAAAACTAAGAAACATCAAGAAAAGTCGATCGTTTTGAATTCAAATACAGCCACTTGATTACAACAGGAATGTTTTTTTCATCACATGATCTTAAAACGATTAACTGAAGGAAAACACAATGGTTACATACAGTCAATCCTGACAGTTGGACTTTTGTTTTAGCATTTGCAGGTACCAGTATTTATAATTAAGTGACGAATTATCAAAAGACATGTGCCAAACCTGTCTTAAGTTGTTGAACATGTTTTTTCTGTGAGGAAAATAAATATCTACTGTGCATTGCTTGTGTCAGGTTATAAGAGCAGTGATGTGTTATGTTAAAAAAAAGTGTTCACATGCACAAAATAGTAAGAAAATCCAAGGTGAAAACCAAAACAAAGCCTGAATTATTCAGATATAGAAAATAAAAGTCCCAGGATTTGATTACATGTCCTCGTTTTCTGTAGATTAGGAACTGTTGTCTACCAGTGTCCTGATTAAACAGTTCATTCATCGTTGTGCATTGTTGTGATATGTTGTCTCATTTTGTTACAGTTCCCAGTCCTTCAAATAGTTAATGATGTCACATTTGTCTACAAAAAGATCAAGTGCAGTGTCTGCTGCAATAACGTAGGGATTTCCCAAAAGAAACAAAATTACTTTGGAACCAAAATTTATTACATTACACAAAGAAGTACGTTTTTCATCTCTCTCCCTCTTCTCTCTTTCCCCTCGTTCCTCTTCTTCACACCTTTTATTTTCTGCCTTTCTCCTCTCATATTCCTGCCTCCATGCTCTAAACTCTTCCTCCTCCAGTTCCCTCTGGGCCTTGTAGTACATACTGTTGGTGTAGTGATGTCCCCCATTTATTTGAACCATTTCATCTATTTTATGCAGAAGTTCTGTTACCTGTTTTCTGTCTGAACTCTGCCCATTGATTAACGAGTGGTATCTTCCTCCACATTGATGTATTAGAGTTTGTAGTTGTTTGCTTTCTGCCACATAGTCCTCAACAGATTTACCTCTCAACAAGTCAGCATGAGTGAACAGGACTATGGTGTAAGTAGCAGCAGCAGAGCCAAAGTTATCCTGGATCCACTTCACAGTGTCCTTTTCCTCTTTTGTGAATCTCGACTTTAAGTTTATCACTAACAGAAAAGCATGAGGCCCAGGAACTGACAGCTTAACACACTGCTCAATGTCTTCTTTGAGTTGTACTTGTGTTTTATCTGTGTCAAATATTCCAGGGGAGTCGATCACCACGATGTTCCTGTCTCCTTCCAGTCGTTCTCGTCTCTCACAGGTTTTTGTCACCGACTCAGCCGAGGCGTCTTCTCTAAACACAGAGTGGCCCAAGATGGTGTTTCCTGATGCACTCTTTCCAGAGCCAGTTTTTCCAACCAAAAAGAGAGTCTGCTGCTTTGAAAAGCCTGAGAAAAGATTCAGAAAATTCTCCAGTTGTTAATGTTACAGTATGCTTTTTAGCTATGTAAGTAAACAATATCTGTACCAGCAGTCTACTGCATGTTTATGAGCTTCACATTCTGAAATATGTTATTAAAACATATTTTCACAATATAATTGTTTTAGATGAACATATGCATTACTTATTCTGCACCAGCAGGTGTTATGTTAACATTTTAAACATCAAAATTCAAAGAAAGACCATGTTATTATCGTTTTGTTTTGTTTTTTATCCATGTGAAGGAATGGAGTTTAGAAATTACTTTAAACAACTGTCTCTTACTCTGTATTAAAATCCTGCTTCATTCTGTTCAGGTTAAACACAGTGTGTCATTTTAATCTCACCTTTGCTTTGAGACTGGCAGTGAGCCATGACTCCACATAATGCAAACACCAAAAGGTGGAAGCAAGCTCGGTTCCAAGCCTTCCCGTCTACCATCACAGGATCACCAGTTTCTGTCAAAACACGGTTATATAAAACTGTAAATTGAACACAATCACAATTTAATTAGACCTTTAAAAATTGATGACATAGCAAAACGCTTTTCAGGCCTGCATAAAAATAGGACACGTCATGGGCTGTACTGGGAAAGTGAAACAATCCAGCACTGGTGTTCTCTGAACAGTAAGACACAACACATGTATGAAATAAACAGACAACATCTCTCCAATACATGAGTTTAGTAACAAAAATTTAACCTTAAAGTTAAATACTTCAATCAACAAACTCATTACGTTTGCTGGATGTTTGCATTCTTGCTCACGTGTATAAAACTAAAATCCAGATCTAATACAGTTGCTGCCTCTGTGTTGCAGTTCACCAAGATAAATATGAAACCCTTTTCTACAGAAACTGTTACTTGACTATAATGTAAATGGTGACCAGCTGCAGAAAATGAGTAAAGTCTTTAATTTACTAAACTTTCTTATATCTTCTTATCTGGTATAAGTGTCTTTCCTTGCACAATATTTGTTCCTTATCAGTTTCCCTCCACCAAAAACAAGACATCAAAATACCAACCTACCACTCAGTCTATTTAGCACAGATGAATAGAAAGCTGAGAATATCATATAGCATACCACGACAGCTGAAATGTCCCAGACTAAAGCAGAGAGAAATGAAAATCTTACACCAGACAAGCGCGATCTCGCGAAGCCAAAATTGAAACTTAACATTCCACTACCTGTCTGACCTGTCTGTAGAGCGTATTTGTCTGATAAGCTCTACAGCTTATCACCGTGCTTATTTGGGTCAGACAATCACAAAGAAAACTCGGTTTCTACCGCTTCTCAAATAAAACTTGAGAATGGCGCAGCAGCAGCAAAATTTAGTTGATTTTTTGTAGTGATTTACACATGAAATCCTGAGTAGACAGTATGTTTCCTGCTTGTTTCTAAGTAAACCTGAGACCTACTGTAGTTACGCCTTAGTAAGTGACAATCATCTAACACTGGTATTCTTCCTGGTCCGTTGAGGCAGTTGTTTAAGCTAATCTTAATTTAGGTACAATTCGGCCACACTAACAAAAATGTAACAAAAGTTAACAAAAGTGGGTTACTTTATGCTTTGTGCTGTACACATTTCTGGTAATGCTGCATGAGGAATTCAAGAATATTATGTCAAAACTAATCTAGTTGAAAACTAATTTCACTTCATTTTCAAATTTCTCTACAAACCTGGTTTCTAAGCATTGACAGTATACACTGAACTGCAAGATCATTGCATGCTTTTATTTATTTTATTCTTCATTTTAAATTTTTACAGTTTTTAACCTTTTGCACTTTAGTTTCATCATTCTATCTCATCTTTTACTCAATAGTTAAGCTGTGTGTAACTAGCTTAGTGACTTTGTTGACTGAAGTATTTAAGGTTAAATTATTTTTGTTTCTAAACTCATAGAGTGGAGAGATGTTGTCTGTGTTTATTTCATACATGTGTTGCGTCTTGGTGTTCAAAGAACACCAGTGCTGGATTCATGCCTTCATCTATTATTATTTTAAAACCTATACGGTTTATCACACAGGTACTTATAAGCAATACCTGAGAGTGATTTTTGCCAGGTGGTGCCCCAGCATGGTACATTTTAGATAACTAAATAGTTTATTAATCATTGCTCTATGCAATAATTGACAGCCAAAACAGACTTACTGTTGCACAATATTTGAGTCAATTATGCTGGTCAGGAGCAGATGATGGAAATTGGGGAGAGGTCTTCTAATCTGCTTGAAGACCTCTTAAAGTCTTCAAGCAGGCTTGCGGAGGTGTTGGTCAATGTGTGAGCTAAAGAGAAAAATGTTTCATTTTCTGCTTACACAGTTTTAAAACCACTACCAAGTTGGCTAGACATTTATTTAGAAATAAAACCAACAACAATACCCTGTATTAGCAAGAGTTGGAATAATTGCTACTTTTTCTGTTTTAAATAAATACACTAGTTGATATCATAGACCTTCATTCAGAATTCTTGAATAAATATGTTGTTGTGGTATTTTTGCTTAAAATTAACTTAGTGAGGTGAGTCGGCTGGCACAGTGGTTAGAGCGGGCGACTCATGGACAGAGGCTATAGACCTTATATGAGGCCGTTCTAAGTTGGACTCCTATCCTTCCTGCCTTTCCAGTATGTCTTCCCCCATTTGTTTCCTGTCAGATTACCATTAAAATAAATGCCACAAATGGAGAAATAAATCTTAAATAAACGGATAAGCTAATGGGAAAGGTTTACATCAACTCAAAACATGTTTATAGAATATTAAAAAATGTGTTGTGGGGTTCTTATTCCTCTTTATACAGATACATACAGATGTTCAATGTGTAGTAATAAAATAAAAACAGAAAATAATATATTTAAATAAATTGAATCTGGAAGAATGAAAATGTTTAATTGTATAGGAAATGTAGGAAGAAGCAAATTCAAATGAGAATGTCTTAAAACAATGCAACAAAACTGACATCAATCATTTGGGATTTCTATAACAAAGACACTGTCACTCCAGCTTAGATTAAACCCATAAAATGGAAAGAAACAATGCATTGAAAGAAAATAGTACATTGTTTTTGAAAGTTGTTGCTAAGAAGAAACTTACCCCATTTTTAGGAAGCCACTTGATACAAATGTAATATTATTTTCAGCTTTCATATGTAAAATTTCTCACATGAAATGTTATAATTTTATCAATTACTCATAGAGACGATAACAAAAGATTACGACGGTGGTCAGATTTTTAAAAAATTAAGAAAGTATAAATAAACAGTTCTGCAGAGACTGAAACATGTTCACCAGTTTAATGACAAGTTTGGCACATTTCTGACTGAGATGAAGAAGAGCATAAACTGTGCACGAGTTGTGTCGGGATAACTAAGAGCAGTGCTGTGTAACGTTGATGAAACTTGTGTTCATATGCACAAAATAATATTAATTAAAAATGAACAACTAAGAAGGAAAAACCCAAAACACAGAGCCTGAATTGTTCATATTGACTATACACATGCAAGGGGTGGATTTTATGTGTCTGTATTCTGTAAATTAGATATCGTCAGCTACCAGTGTTACCAGCACGATTACTGTTAAACATGCACCGTTGTGTTCACCAAGTGATCAATATATATTGGTTCATTTAGACACATTTTCTACTGCTTTAAGAAAATACAGAGCCTATGAGTTCACAGTCAGCAACAAAGAAATCAACAGCACCTCCTATTTTCACAAGGTAGAAATTGTTTGTCATCATCAATCCCTTGGCAGTAAGACTTAATAGTTTACACCTAAAACGGAACTTTTCATCTCTCTCCCTCTTCTCTCTATCCTTCTGTCTCTCTCTTTCATATTCATTTGTACACCTTTCCCTCTCTGCCTGTCTTTTTCTCTCTTCTTCCTCCCACCATGCTCTTACCTCTTCCTCCTCCAGTTCCCTCTGGGCCTTGTAGTACATACTGTTGGTGTAATGGTCTCCCCCATTTATTTGAACCATTTCATCTATTTTATCCAGAAGTTCTGTGACCTGTTTTCTGTCTGAACTCTGCCCATTGATTAACGAGTGGTATCTTCCTCCACATTGATGTATTAGAGTTTGTAGTTGTTTGCTTTCTGCCACATAGTCCTCAACAGATTTACCTCTCAACAAGTCAGCATGAGTGAACAGGACTATGGTGTAAGTAGCAGCAGCAGAGCCAAAGTTATCCTGGATCCACTTCACAGTGTCCTTTTCCTCTTTTGTGAATCTCGACTTTAAGTTTATAACTAACAAAAAAGCATGAGGCCCAGGAACTGACAGCTTAACACACTGCTCAATGTCTTCTTTGAGTTGCACTTGTGTTTTATCTGTGTCAAATATTCCCGGGGAGTCGATCACCACGATGTTCCTGTCTCCTTCCAGTCGTTCTCGTTTCTCACAGGTTTTTGTCACCGACTCAGCCGAGGCGTCTTCTCTAAACACAGAGTGGCCCAAGATGGTGTTTCCTGATGCACTCTTTCCAGAGCCAGTTTTTCCAACCAAAAAGAGAGTCTGCTGCTTTGAAAAGCCTGAGAAAAGATTCAGAAAATTCTCCAGTTGTTAATGTTACAAGATACTTTTTTTTTTACCAATGAATATGAACAAAACATCTTCATATATTTTTTGGAAGACACATCAATACACAAAGTGAATCACATAAAGTCACATAAAAATGTTTGGTGTCAACGATCTTTGCTGTTTGTTATGTTGATGCCTTTCCTTTGAGGTATTATAGTTTTTTCAGTGACCATGTTGCATGTCTCAGAACAGAGTTGAAATGCTCAAAACTACTTGTTCAATCTTTAAATCATTGTGTCACTTCACAAAAAACAGCAATTTCGCATTCCTTTGATGAAGTCGCAAATGCTTTCGTACATCAAAAAGTATTATATGGATTTCTGTTGAACAGTCTTGACCTCTGCAACATTTAAGCAAAGATTTGTTGTATGGGTTCTCTGTCCTGCCCCAGGATCAATGATTGTCACCTGTGTGGGTTTGTTGACAAAGGACCGTTCATTAAAGTCTGCTTTGTGTCCAGACCAAACAAGTGGAAAAATGGATTTTCCAGTGTTAATACAACCTAACTTATTTGTGTTGTAAAAATGATTGGTGCTTCATTCTGTTCAGGTTAAACACAGTGTGTCATTTTAATCTCACCTTTGCTTTGAGACTGGCAGTGAGCCATGACTCCACATAATGCAAACACCAAAAGGTGGAAGCAAGCTCGGTTCCAAGCCTTCCCGTCTAACATCACAGGATCACAAGTTTCTGTCAAAACACAAAACACAAGGTCTAATTAAACTGTGATTAATTAGACATTTGAAACTTGGCATTTCAAAATGCTCTTCAGGCCTGTATTGAAAGAACAAAGTTTTTTGCCCACATCATGGGCAAAACCCACTCTTGGCTGGGAAACTGAAACGGTTTATCATGTTTGTTGGTGTTATTGCTCTGCTAAAGGAATATTTAAATTTCCTATCTGTTTTAGATGATCTTATATATTAAGAAAGTAAAATGTTTGCCTTTGGATTAAAGTCTTGTATAAATGCAGAGTGGAAAAGGTAGGAAAGAACAAATTTTATGAAATACATATAGGTAAATATATGGAAGACCAAAACTGACATAATAAGAAATAAAAGCACATCCAGATCAAGTACAGTTGCTGCCTCTGTGTTTGCAGTTCACCAAGATAAATATGAAAACCTTTTCTACAGACACTGTTACTTGACTACAATGTAAATGGTGACCAGCTGCAGAAAATCAGTAAGGTCTTTGATTTCCTAAACTTTCTTATATCATCTTATCCGGTATAAGTGTCTTTCCTTGCACAATATTTGTTCCTTATCAGTTTCCCTCCACCAAAAACAAGACATCAAAATACCAACCTACCACTCAGTCTATTTAGCACAGACAAATAAAAAGCTGAGAATATCATATAGCATACCACGACAGGCTTCAGTGGCTTCGGATCGCTGAAATGTCCCAGACTAAACAAAGAGACATGTTTAGTTTGGGACTAAATGTTTGTTACACCAAACATTCGCGACAACGCAAAAGCAAAACTGAAACTTAACATTCCACGTCACTACCCTGCATATACCCCAGATAAAGACAAGAAATCTTGGTCTCTACAATTGTACTGCTTCTCAATTAAAACTTGAGCTTTATCTGAGAATGGTGCAGCAATTTGTGTCAGTGATTTACATGAAAACCTGAGTAGACACTATATTTTCTGTTTTTCTAAGTAAAGCTTCCTGAAGACCCTAAGTGACTGTCACCTCACACTGGTATTCTTCCTGGTCCGTTGAGGCAGCCGTTTCCTGAATTATGGTTTGAGGAGAAATTTGGACACACACTTTTTTTCACAAGACTGTATCGGTCTATTTAGATTGGGTATTACTCTTTACCTTTCTCCTCCTTATTCCCAAATTATTTCACTGCAACGCAATAATTAATTGCACTGTGTTCTGGTTCACTGCAACAGAGCTGCTTCTAGATATTTCCTGCAATATGCGCAAAGTTTTGGAACGTAACAAGAAATGCAAATAAAGAAACCAGACATTTTAACTCTTGAGGAAACAGAGAAAAGCCTCAACCTGCTCCAGCATGCAACTTTGTGAGCACGCATTGCCCTCTAGTGGTCCTGAAGAAGCATAGCCACTTTCCAGCCCATTTGCTCGCCTTTTTTTTTTTGTTTTGTTAACTGTTGGGTGAAGATTACTTTTTAAAATGTTAACACTTGTGATAGCAGGAAAACGTGAAGGTTCTGGAGTAACTATCTCTGTCTCCTGACCTTAATATCACCAAAACACTTTGGGAAAGTCTCAAACACGCGACACATGAAGGCAACATCTTACAAGAACGGAGTCTTTACATTAAAACATTAAAAACAAACCTCTGATCAGGGTCATTTGGTTTGTTTCTATTGTTATAATGGTTCAGGGCAATTACTGTTTGATAATAAATAGCTTAATGCAACCAATAACTAATTGAAGAAATGTTTTGCATCAGCACTCCTATAGTCTGTTAAAAAAGTATTAAATTCGAACAAAAACAAAAGGAAATACTGCAGTCGTATGTAAACTTCTGAGCACAGCTGCAGTTGCGTGACAGCATTGCAGCCCAGATTTTATCTCTGCAGCATGGTCTCACTGAGCTCCTGTGAATTACTGGCTGATTGTTGGTCTGTCAACAAACACAGCGTTAAACACATAAGGTGCCGTCTTGCTGACGTTTCCACCTTATGATTGAATTCATGGAAGCTCCTGAAAAGTCTTGATGACAACCAAACCAGCTGGAGAACAGGGTTTGTTTTCTGTTCAGTTTTGCTCTATTTGTACTGCAGCTGAAAAAAATGTGTCCTTGCCTTGATTGAAAGGTAACATGAGTCACTGTGGAAACTCTTTAAGCTTATATGTTCTTTTTACACGACAGAGAAGTGGATGCGAAATTCAACAGAAGTGGGTTTTTTACTCTGCTTTTGGACATAACCTGAATGTTAGAGAAAATTACTAACATGAGATGAAAAAATATCAGATGTAGCTGTATGGTTCATAAAATTATCTTTAGCAACTTTTCCCTCCTGTTCAAGATAAAATTATATGTATCTTTTTTTGTTTGACTTTAAAGAGATAACTGTTTGTAAAAAAACTAAAAACATAAAATAAGTAGGTATAAATAACAATCAAACTAAATTGTATTATGTCTTCGGCTCTCCAGGTGAAGATGCATAATTTCTAGGTCTGGCAAAGAAACCTGAATTTTCATAGGCTGGAGGGCTTAGGTCCATATGGGACCCACTGGTCCTTATGGGACTCAAAGTCTGGGCCCCATATGTTGAAGAGCTGTTTGGGGGTTAGAGGTTAGGACTAAGGTTGAGTTAAATTAAGTTTAGATTAGGTTTAGGTTTAGACATGTACTGGTAATGGTTGAATTTAGGGTAAGGCTATGTGTGTGGGGGTGTGGGGGTGTGTGCGTGTGTGTGTGTGTGTGTGTGTGTGTGCAGAGTTGGGCGTGCGTGTGTGTGTGTGGGCGTGTGGGGGAGTGTGCGTGTGTGTGTTTGTGTTTCAAGGATAAAGAGAAGACAACAGGGATGTGAATCCTCTTCACCTGTAGGCAGAGGCTGGAGCATCTGTTCAAGTGTTTTGCTATGAATGTGCTGGCAGTGATTGCTCAGACAAAGAGGGAGCCACTGCACGTGCAGCACGGCTGTGTGGGCTTCAGTGAAATGAAAACAGCTGCAGTTTTCTGTAATTTAAACTTTACGCACGTGGCACCTTGCTGTAGAGAAGAAATCTCAACCTTGTTTGTTCCAGAGGCTAAAAAAAACAAACAAACTATGATTAATTATTGATCTTAGGCTTGCAGTTTATGTCCTGGTACATCTTTATGGGTTGGAACTTTTTCAAAAAGTTCATTTTTTTCGGTAAATAAAATTTGAAGTGTAATGCATATATAGATTACTTACACACAGAGAAAGATATAGTATATTACCAACAGAATTTTTATTAATTTTAAAGGTTATAGCCTCCAGCTAATGAAAACCCAAAACTCAGTTTTCAATAAAGAAATGTTGACCAAGTATAAAACATTTAATGCCACAGTCAGGACTGCTTTTATATGGAATACTTCAAGATGACATGGAGGTGATTATCTTCCTATTGACAGTACTATGATATTGCAAAGTATGCCTAGATGGCTTAGGTTAAGTGTATTTGCCCATACAGCATTAAACCACATATTGCTACATTTGGAAATGTTGGTAAATGTGATGTCCTGCTCAGTATGGATCATAGGAGTTTTGTTTGAATGCTGTTGGACTTTATATTTGATGGCTTTTTAATTGTGAATTATATTTACTGAATAGTGTCCGGCTGTTTTTATGCATTTCTTATTAAAAAGAAAAATATAAATAAATACCCAGCTGGGTTGGGAACTCCAGGTGGAAATTAGCACCAGAGCTACAACCTGATACAGTGCATCTTTCCTCTTGAGGTTAGTGTTTATTGTACATTGTCCCTGTTTTAAACTGATAAAATAATAACAAAAAATAAAATCAGCATATTCTAAAAGACTCTAGAACTTTTTTACAAATTGAATATTAAAATGACTCTACTTTAAACCACTGTGTTGTCATTTATGCACCGTCTTGAACGCTTTGTAAATCTCCCCCTAAAGTGCTGAATTAATACTCACACTGTGCTTGTTCCATACATTCAACACCAGAATTAAAGGGAATTCATTTCAAATTTGAATGAGATCCCACATTTCAAATCTGAAAATAAGTGCTGAGAGTTTACAATCGCAGTAACTTGTTCACCCTCCGTTTTATATGTATGAATATCCTAAATATGAACATAGACAAGCCTCATATAGACAGTGGAAGTGATGACCATAGATCTAACATCCACACAGGCTTATGAGCTGTGCTGTGCTTGACTCAGACGAGGCTGCGTGTGAAGACTAAGAATGAGTGGCTGCAGATGATGCATTCACTGCCCAAGCCCTCTGAAGGATATGGTCAGAATCTGCACTTCAACAATAACCTTCTGTTAGCTGTTCTCTCTGGTCAAATAATGGTTTTATTGGTGTGTTTCCAATCATCTCTCAGCATCTCTCTAGCCTTATCTCTAACATTGCTCTGAGCCTTTCAGAAGTGATGACTCACTCCATTATAACAATACCCAATTTTCATTTGTGTAAAGCATAATGGCACCCAGGCAGTAACAGTGTGCTGTAATTATTAAATTAGATTATTTGAGCATTATTTCATCTCTCTTTTTTTCAGTTGACAAAGCAGAAGCAATTCAGATTTTATTTTTCCAACAAATATTACCTGAGACGAAAAGGAGTGGGCGATGCTTAAGTGATATAAGAAGCAACCGTGAATATTGTACCGTGGAGATTTATTGTGTGTTACTAAGAGGACTCCAAAGCAGTACCCATGGAAACATATCCTTTGACCCTCTGACAAAAACAGAACTTTTATCCGCAATTACAAATAACCCTATTTAGAATGATAGTTGTATGAAATGTTTCTCCATATTAGGATCTAATTTTCCCCCTTCTTTCCCTGTTGTGATTATACATACCAAGCATCCTTTTTTTGAAGGTTTCCTTACAAATAAACAAGTAAATAAATAAATAAACGAAAAGATGAACGGAACAAAATGTAAACAAATGTATTCATGGGGTCTCCTGTCAGATCTGAGAATTAGTAGGTATTTGCCAGCTGGGAAACCCTGCTTTTATGCAAGTGCTGAAGGTGTGTGGGATTTCTGACAATCACGATTCAGTTATTACGCACTAAAAACAAACACACACACACACACACCCACACACACACAGGAAGAGGAAAAAGCAAGTAGGCGGGAAAACACAGAGCTGCAGCCGCCTAATAGATTTCTGAAAGCAGGTTATGTAAGGCTGAACAAACCAAGGTGCCACGTTCCTGAGTCAACAGCCTCCCACAGTGTCCTTCTAGAAAGAAAGAAATAGATAGATAGATAGATAGATAGATAGATAGATAGATAGATAGATAGATAGAAATGGTGTATACTATTAGTGTTCTTTACTGATAACCCAGTGTTATACAGTCGGTTAACCTTGATGTGTTCGGTTGATGAAGGGAGTCAGACCACAGGAGTTGCTGGTTGTTCTTTAACGCAGGTTGCTGGCAGAGGCCTGCACAAATGGAAATAAAAATGCCCTTTAACATGCAGCTCTTCCACTCATTCAGTCGGAATTCCCCTCTTCCCAGGCAGACTAGCGCCAACTGAAGGTAGTACAGTACTATTGTTCTTGTAAATAAATTCACAATAAAAAAGGTATATTTCTTGTAAAATAAAAAAAACTCTGAATGTTTTGTGCCCTTAATACAACCAGCTTAAACATTGTAGAACAACAGAACCAACCTGCACAAATGGAAATAAAAATGCCCTTTAACATGCTCTTCCATTCACAGGTGTCGGATTTCCCCTAGCAGACAAGCACATGGAGAAACCCTGTGACTAACTAATAACAATATCTTTAAGAAAAATGTTCTTAACTTGTCAAAAAGAATACTCCTCTGTATGTATTGTAACAAACATTCACAGCTGCATGTACTTACAATTATTTTACATATTTCATAAAACGCGAGCTTAATCAAAAGCAAAGAAAGTTTCCTACCTCTTCCCAGGTAGCCTAGCGCCAACTGAAGGTAGTACACAGTACTGATGTCATAAAGTGACTCTTAAAGTGACAGTACAGGTACTAGTGCTTATCAAAATAAGTAAAATAATAAAATTCTTAAAATATAACCAAAAAAATAGGCTTTTTCAGTGTTAATCAGAATTTGGTGAAATTTCAAACATTATAATAATAAAAAATAAAAGCACACTTTCTAAAGTTGTTACACTATGATGTCAATTGCTGCAATCTTCTTTGTCAAAAGATAATAAACACGCTTTATTTTATTAAAAATAATTTATTTATTTTTAATCATTTTGATTTTAAAAAGTCAAAGTGATCATTTATTGACATTTCTTCGAGAAGAAAAGTGCTCATGCGTTGTTGTAATCCACAGGTGTCAAACTCTAGTCCTCCAGGGCCGCTGTCCTGCAGTTTTTGCGCCACAGGTACAAAACACTGGAATGAAATGGCTTAATTGCCTCCTCCTTGTGTAGATCAGTTCTCCAGAGCCTTAATGACCTAATTATTCTATTCAGGTGAGGTGCAGCAGAGGCACATCTAAAAGTTGCAGGACTGCGGCCCTTGAGGACTGGAGTTTGATGTAATCGCTCTCAGTCCTTTACTGAATTTGACATTTCTCCAGTCCTTGGCCCGGTTTTGTTCCCTTCCGTGGCCCAATGATCTGCCGAAGATCTGTGGTGAAGCTCGGCCGACGGGCCAGTGGGTACAGGGTGCCACAGGGATCATCTCGCCTCTCCACCTTTCCACCCTTCCACGCCGCCCGGTCCGTCCGCAGGGCCTGGTACGACCGGAGGGACACTTTGCGGTGCTGAAACGGACCCGTTTCCGTCGGAAGGCCGCCCCGCTTCGCCAGGGTCTCGAAGACTTTGTCGAGGTTGGTGCTGTCCTTCGCAGATGTTTCAAAATACGTGCAGTCACCGCCGAGTGCTGTGAGCACTTCCGCGCGTGAAATCCCTCTCTGGGAGTCAAGGTCCGCTTTGTTGGCGCAGACCACGAGCGGGACCCGCGGCTGTGCGCAATGCCCCGGCACCGAGGACTTGGTGAGCTTGGATTTAGCGGCCAAAATCTCCTCTCGCAGGTTGCACACCTCCTCGAAAGAGCTCCTGTCGTCGAGGCTGAAGACGAGTAGGAAAATATCTCCTGTGGAAATGACAAAATAAAATAAACAATTCGAAGTTGTTTAGTTAATTGTACGCATTGTGCAGATAACAAATTGCGCAAGCAGTTGTAACATTCACCCTAATTTGTCTGTAAGTTTCACATTGTTTAAGCTACTTTTGCATACTGAGACAATGCGCACCAGTGAGAATGGAGAGTCGCCGCTTGGCCGGGAAATCCCTCTCCCTGGACGCGTCCAGGATGTCTATTTGGTAGGTCTCCCCGCGGATGCAAAATAACTTCCTAAGGAAATCCTCAGAGGTCGGACTGTACTCCTCCACAAACCCGTCCCGGAGGTATCTTCTGAGGATGGCGGTCTTACCAACCCGCGGCGCACCGAGAACTACGATGCGTTTACAGTTCTGCGGCTTGGTGAGGTAAAGAGGGTCCGGTCGGTGCTGCAGACCGCTGCGACGGGTCGGGCCGTGAAAGACTAAATCTGTTAGCTGATCCAACGAGGATCTCTTGGCGGGATGGCTGTTCTTTGCGCCGCCTGTCTTCTTCTCCTCTTTCCACTGAGACGTGGCTACTTTAAGCAGACCTAAGCCCGCTTTGATTCCAGACGAACTCAGCTGCTGCGACGCGTGTTTGTAAGCCAGCCAGACCTTGGAGAGACCAGAGCATTGTCCGTCATTGTTCTCCTGCAGGTGCGTTTCTTTTTCGGCACATTTGAGCTGGTGCCGCGCAGAAACGGAGCTGGTCGGGGCGCCAGTGGAAATGCTTCCCATTTCCATCGCTACTGGCGCTTTTTTTTTTTTTTTTTTGCGCAGCCGAAAAGCGGACAGAATCACAGATGAGGCTGGGATTCCTCAGTTCTCTGTGTGTGTTTGCTGATGTCAGCTGCCTTTATATACTCGCTCCTCAGCCCCGGGAGGGATTCGTCCGCGTCATGCTGACAGAAAAAAAACAGGATAGCACTGAGCAGGGAGCAGGACACATTGAATGTGATGTACTAACATAATTGTCCTGTTTCTAACGTTAATCTTTCTGTATAATAATAATAATAATAATAATAATAAACCAAGAAATCATGATCTGACATAATTTTTTTATAAAAGTATTGCTGATTAAACTTTAAAAATTAAGTAGCTTTATGTTATTAAAGCTAAAGTTTAATCAGTAATACTTTTGTAACAAATTTATGTCAGATCGTGATTTCTTGGTTAATGTCAAGTTGTCGTACTGAAGACATTTTGAATAATGTCAACTTTGTATTAAAAGTCAATAGTCATAAATATTCATGAAGACTCATTCATGTTCATGGCAGGCGTTATGTCATGTTTATGACGGTGTCATGACAGCCTTATTCACTCAAATAAAGTGTTACCAAAGTAATGGATACTCTGTTCACAGCGAGTAACTTGACTGAATGAAGAAGAAGAATAATCTCGTTTTAACCAAAAATTCACCTGAGACACAGTTTTTGATAAAGTTTCAATAAATTCCTTTATTTTGAAAGAAATTGATTTGGGGGAAAAAATGCTTCTTTTGCCTTACTTTGTTATTTTGTAATAATGTTGCTTATATTGATTATTTTCATTTTGATCTTTGAAATGCTAAAATTTTCCCATAACGTTATATTTCCCTTTGTCTGTTGGTGTTTTTTTTTTTGTTTTTTTTTTTTTTTTGTCGCGTTCCAATGAATATCTAATATTTAATTCATGGTAATTGTTTATATTCACTCATTTATAGGGATATAATTGTAACTATGTTGTCAATTTATGGAATTGAAACAATCCCAAAATAAAATGTTGAAATTTGGAATGAAAATATATGTTATCGCGTGCAAAATTGTTTCAGTTGTTTCGGAGTATTTCATACACAGTCATTAAAGAATTTATAAATCATATTTTTGTGCCACTGAGCCTTTACGAACTTATGTTATAACAAACTATCATCTTGCATTGAAGCAGCGTTTGTCCCGTCGTTGTCTTCAGTGTGTAGGACTCGCAGTGTTGGAAGACGTTCATATGCAGTAGCTGTAAAACAATATTAATAGTAAATAAATATTCAAACAGCTATACTGCAAACCGATTTTGATCACTAAACTTAAAATTAACGAATTAATAAAATATTAGAGCATTATATTCGGAATAGCTGTTAATTCTATGTAAAATGTACTGATATCCAAGCGTTTACATTCGAAAATAAAAGTTGCATCTTTTGAAACGTATGACAGATAATATTGGGTAAATGAACAAAACGTATCATGACCAATGAAAATCAATCAATCAATCAATCAATCCATCAATCAATGTTGTCAATTACATTTTACTTTAATGTTTTTATACCTTTCATCATTTAAAGTGCTCCTTTATCCGAAATTAAATGAAACATTAATAATGAAAACGTTTTTTTAAAACGGCATAAATAGCTGCTCCATTACAAAGAAAGAAACAAACGCAGAGGATAAAAGAAAAGAAAAAAGAAATAGAGGAAAAAAATGAAGAGGAAGTTGCTGCCTGTTGTCATGGTAACGCTGTAAGCTACCTGTAGCTAACCGCCGCGCTGACGCTGCAAGATAAAACCTCTGAATTTCAGCTGCAGCGGAGTCACCGAGCAGAACAGAGCCGGGATCTGGCGGTAGGTCCGGTCAGCACCAGCTCCTCGTGTATCGGTTCCGCTTTGTTTAATCTCCGGACCCTGTAGGGTGTGTCGACGCTTGGAGTACCAACAGACAGAACTTGAGTGAGCTAAAGGGAGGCTGGTTCGAAAGGCTGCGCAACGGAAAGGATGGCCTGCGTCTGACCCCATTTGTCTGCTGTAATTTAATAAATGCCCTTAATGGCGTTCATTATTACAGAGGGAAGCAATGACTCTTGTAACGATGTGATTGCCTGGAAGGGGAGAAACAGAAAAGATGTTTGTTGAAACTGGGTCAGTGTCAGAAGCGTTTGATAAGTGTTTGGGATTATGTAGTATCACAACAAGATTTTCATTTTGAAACAAAGCCAGCCTACACAAGCCGAGAACAAAACAGGGACAAAAATAAGAAGCTCTGGCAAAAGTTCTGATGGCTTTGGAAATATTTTGGTATACAGGTCCGGACTTACAAGGGCCTTGGGCTGGAGCCAGTTTTGGTGCCCAATCTATTGTGAAAAATTATTTTACTAGTTCGATTAACATGTTATCCTATACATCAGCAGGCATGAATTGATGCCGTGTTTGTTTTGAACATCTCCTAAGCAGTGCGGAGGACTGCTTCCGCACTGCTTAGGAAAGAAGCATGGAGCTTTTCTTTGGGAAAAACAAGAAGTTTTTCCCAAAGAAATCAATTGCAGCTTCATAAATTTTGATGACTTGAACATTTTACAGAAAGAAATCTTTGGGACCCCCCTCAAAAATCTGGACCATGTGCTACTGCCCCTGTAGCAACTTTTAAAAGGGAGTATGCTAATTCTGATTCATGAGAAAGCATGCTCGCCTGGCCTGGCCTATCAGTTTAGGCAGGTGGTTATGTGTTGGTAAGTTTGCATTTGTTCCAGTCTCATTTCATTTTCAGATGAGCAGTGCTCTGTGGGCTTGGAACATTGTATTATAACCCAACTTTGCTTTAAATCGCTGCAACTTACTCTCTGATCTGTCTATTTGTTGATATTTAAAGATGCTTTTTGCCCTCTAATGTTCTCTGCGAACCTCTGAGGCCTTCACAGAATAGTTGGATTTATAGTGAGATTAAATTACTTCCCAATTGTGCACTTTCAATAACATATGTTGAAAGTGAAACGCTAAAAAGGAGTTTATGAATTCTTTTCAAGGTCTTGTATGAGTTATGTGGTGGTAAATATCGAGGGACAGCTACAGACGGCATTATTTAAATTATGCAAATGAATTTGCATTGTTCTCCGATTTATTCCAGAAGGTAAGAATGCAGGAGGAATCGACCAGATCAGATGACCCAGACGCCACGAATACAGCCGGGAGTCTCCGGTCTTCTTGTCCGCCATGCAATGAGCAGGTGAATTTCAGCAGTACCTTCTAGTACTTTAAAACAGTTTTATGGTTTAGCGACCTAATTTGTTATGTGATTGCAGCTTCTCAAGCCAAAGCCTCCAAAAAGTCATCCAAACCCAGAGCCAGAAGTACTAAATGAAGACGGAAATGCCGCGGAAGCGGCTCCTCCAGTGAAAGAGTCTCAGCACTTGGACTTCTCAGGTTCTTTTTACTTTACTCCAGCAAACATGTTCTGGTTAAAATATTGATCCAGCTATCTGTGGATGTTTAAGCCCATATTTTAGAATCTAAGGTATAGTTCTTTTCCCCTCCTTAATTCTGTTCTTCTGCAGAATACCTTCGATTTGACGAGCATGGGATGATTCTTCCGCACAGCATCCTTGGCAGCTTAGATGATTTTCGAACGTATTTGGAGGCCAGGGGGGAGAAAAATGTAACTTGAGAACACTTTTATTATTATTATTATTATTTTGTTTTGCATGTGTTTATCTTAAACGCTACAAATCCACTGGATTTTCTTCTTTTCCCCCCTCAAAACAAGCTGTTAAAGCACTTTCCGAAGCCTTTGAGAGATCCCGCATCTGAAGCCAACATTGAGCCTCGCACAGACAGCAGGGATGGAGAGATTTCACACCAGAGCAATGCGCTTCAGAACTGGGATAAACACATGACATATCGCAGACGGAAGCAGAAAGAATTGTCTGGTAAGGTTCTTGAGAATTTTGCATCGGCAGTTCGACTTTTGAAAAAGAGTAAACATGTTTCTCAGCTCGAAAGACGAAGAAAATGAAATCTGTACATTTGCTCTTATAAGACTCACTCAACTGGCCTGTGGAAAACCTGCTGATGAATCAGGACAAGCATTTCAGAGAGACTAGGGAGCAGAAGGAAATTCTAAATCAAGTCATGCCGCTCGCCTACGCTGGATACGTATGACACACATCTGATTTTACCGACCTGCCAGGTTTCCATTCCTTCACTTTCTTCACGCCTGCGTCCCTTTCTCTTTGGAAGGGTTATACTGTGGGCGGCGAGTTTTGGAGCCTCCCACAGCATCTCGGCGATCAATTGACCGGTATCGCAACCACGCTGACTCAGACCGAGCGAGGCATAAAGAAACCCATCACACATGTGGGACACCCAGGCACCATACACAAGGAAATGGGTAAACATAGTTTCATCCCTTTAGCCTTGTTACGGAACTCTTTATTGGTCGAATTGGAGTAAATGGAATACTTCACAATTTAACCCCATACAGAATCTTGTTTTCCCCCTCCTTTTGGGGGATATTATTCATCTTTCAGGAATCGTTTCTGCTGAGATTGAGCGTCCAGCTACTCGACGTTGGGCTCAGAGTGCTTACCTGCAACACAGGACACAGGAACTTGAACACATTGTGCAGGACGTGGACATAAAACATCTAGTAAGACATTATTTTTCTGTTCTCAATGCAAACAAGTGCAACCTAAAGCTATCTTTTTATTTAAACATGTTGTATACAAGCCCAGATAACCATAGTTTTTATGCAACAGTTGCCATAATGTGGTAATAAGGTTTGAGATTTTAAACTTCTGTGAAGCAACAGAGAAAACTTTTTCTAATACATTTCCTACAGTTGGCTGACACGTCATGCTATCTATTCAGAGTCTTTATTTTTTTTTTATTACTTTATTCAAATTCGGAAGTCAACACCCGTAGGATTACGTTGCAATTTAAATATTTTGTGAAAGACACAGTTTCATCAGTAGAAGTATATGTAAACATGTTTGACCAAAGCCACATACTTTAAAAAAGCAATCCATCCAAATTAGGTGCATACTTTTGAATTTGAAGAAAGTCAGTACAAATTTGTCATTAATCTGGAATTTAGCTAATAGAAATACTTTAATCAACCGCTTTGAGCCTCGAATTTACAAAATCAATATGATGTCATGTTTTTTTTTTTTTAGCGTTTATTTGAGTTTATTTTTCAAATAGTCCATAGATTTAGAAATGAAAGTTGATTGAGATATTTGTTTCCCTAAATCCATCATTTCCCACACGATGTACATAAATGAATGTACTTCATAGCTGTTGATAGTCTGATTTTATTATTGCAGAAACAACTAATGGTGGAGTACTTGGCTCTGTGAAGTGCTCACACCCCCGCAGGCTGCCTCACTCGGTTTCTTTGCCGACAGGCTTCCATCGTTCTGTTCCAGGCTTTCTGCAGAGAAAACAAGCTCCAGAATGCGAACAACGCAGAGCGTCCTTGCGCATTCACACAAGTTCGCGCACCCTTGTTGGCTCACGGGGAATAAACACACTCCCACTCAACTACAAAAAAATTAGCAAAGTGCTGCAATCATGCAGTTAATTGTGGTTCATTGCCTGTTAAAAGTACATCTAGTGCATAAGGCTTGCTAAAATGATTAAAGGTGCATGAAAACTGTAATTAGGGCTCATGCACAAACAAATTTAGAGCGAGCACAGTCATGAAATCTAGAGTGAGCCAAAGGTAGCCTGGCTGCAGTCTGTTGGGCAACAGAGTCTGACTTTATACTCTACCTGCATTGCAATGAGTCCATCAGCAGTTCTGAGGTGGTACAAATGTAATTCTATGCACTGACAGTTCCCACTTAATCCTATTAACACCCTTAATAACAGATGTTGATGGTGGCAGTGTTTATTCACATTACCTCCATTTTTTTATGATCTCAGCTGGTGTCTCTCCTCCGTGTTGTCTGGGGGTGGGTGCAGTGTGTCCTGTCGGGCAGGTGGCTAATGTGATGTTTAGGATTTGGGACAGATTGTCTGGTCCACAGCTGCTTGGCTCAGTGGATTTTACTTGACAGTCCTCTCAAAGCTGCAGTTATCCCTGTTGCTGGTGCACCTTTTCCTATCACTCAATTAAACTTGGAGACAGAGCTTCTGCTTACACCGGCTTATTCAGCCTTGACCTTTTGTGGCCTATCCTCCTTGTGAAGGTGTTGATGACTTCTGGACACGTGCCAAGTCTTCCCCGTAATTGTGTAGCCAACTGACAGAGTGAGAGACCGTTCAGAGCCTTTGCAGGTGCTTTGTGTTACGCCACGGGTTTCCAATAATGACGATAATGTTTCACAGTATTCTAATTTTATGAGACGCTGAATTTTATGAGACGCTGAATTTTGGGTTTTCATTATGTTCCTGTTAAGCCAAGAACATGCTTTTGTTCATGTTTATGTTATGTTTGATGTAATCATCAAAATTGCATGAAGAAAAAGCTTGGACTATATCACTCTGTGATATAGTCACAGAGTGATATATGAGTTTCACTTTCTGAGATGACTGGCAAGAAATGTTGCAGCTTCAGACAGTATTAAAATTTTTTTTAAGATGCACGAGTTTGTGTGTGATTATATCAGTAGAGTTTGACTAAGTAACAGAAATAAATGAACTTTTTGTGATATTTAAATGCTGGGTTTATAGGACCATTTATAAACCCAGCCTGCAGGACCACTCCGATTGGATCTAAAGCCATCAGTGGAAAACGCAGATAAATGATCCAATAGTAATATCCTAGAACCAGGAGGTACTGTATATCCCAGAATTGAGATTTCCTTTAGGAATAGTGTGACCGATCAGAGGCTACGGTTAAATGTGAGTGGTCCTCGTGTTGTGGCTCATCAGGAGAAGTAATATCCTTTGATTTGAAGTAAACAAGGGCAACAACAACTTTATGTGACAATGTTTGCAGGTTATGAGTAAACTGGAGGTGATAGGTACTGGAAAGCCGCACACTTCCTTGTCGGAGCGCCAGGATCTCCAGAATGAGAAAGACGAGAAGAAGGAAAACATTATGGAGGAAGAGAAATTGTAAGATAAAAAGTAGCTTATTTTTCTTTATTTTTTTTTATCTCTTTTGCTGAGAAAAAAATATGCTGCCAGTGTTGGTGTGTTTTTTGTTTGTTTTTTGATAAACAGCACATTTTTCTTTTTAATTCTGGTAAATATGTGTAAATATGTAACGATGGCAACAAGTGCTCTGTATTTGGTTTACTTTTCATTAACTATTTCTTAATGTTAGGATAATGTCTTTCCCATCGTGTTGCAGAGTCACATTTTTGGTGAAATTGTATTTTTCTAAAAAAAAAAAAATAACAGCCTTGTCTCAGGATAAGACAGTTTTTTTGCACAGTCACACCTCATCAATGCCGCACTTTAGTTTGGCTGTCACAAGCCATTCCTTTCCATCACAATCAGTTCAGCTTATTCGTGTTGCTCCATTTCGCGGCAAATATTATTTTAAGGTACACAGGACAAAGTGGTCCAGTTGATAACCAGAAATATATCAGATCAAGTCAGTGCAATTCACAGATAAAAATCCATTGCAGTAGTAGGTGCAATTTAAAATACAATAAAAAAATGTAATAAAATATGTCTCTAAGGAAGCTCAGCAGATTGTATGAAGTTATTGGCTTTGCAGTAATCTTTTCTCTGAGTAAGCATGTGGTGACACTAGAAAGGAGCAACTTCCTATACAGTATACAGTACAGTTATTGATGTAAAAAAATGTGAGTTTTTTTTTTTTTATAACTGATTATTATTTTAGCCAATATTTAATTATTTGCTAAGTCTGAGTATGCACTAAAGCATCTCTACTAGGCTGAGGACTGAAATTTGAAATGGGTTGGTGTTCTCATGTTGTTAGTGACAGAGACTCACTGGAGGAAACTGATGAGGATCAAGTCCAGGCTTTGCCCTATCCTGCTTTGAGGATTAACGGTCAGCTTGCTGAATGGACTGGTCACCCAACGTCTGATAAGGTACTGACATTATTTTTTTTAATTCTCTGGTCAGAAATGTGATATCTCTTAAGAGATCAAACATTTTTTGGGACAAATGACTCTATGAAAGGAAGATGCAAGATCAACACCCTAAATTCTACTTTTCCTGCCTTTCATTCGTCAGTAAAGCTTCACAGACAGGTTACGTTTTTCACTGCATAGTTTCACAATGGAAATAAATGCTACCTTCTGCGCATCTAAGCCAGTTGTCTGCAACCTTTACAATCCAAAGAGCCATTTTTGCCCCAAGTCCAGCAAATCAAAACTTGTTAAGAGCCACAAATGTTACGTGACCTATGGGGAAATAACACATATCTACTAGGAGTTTTGTTTATTATTTTGAAAGAAACAGTTTTATTTCTATTTTTAAGTTTTAAAATAGAGAAATATATATATATATATATATATATATATATATATATATATATATATATATATATATATATATATATATATATATGTAAAAAAGGATAGATACGCTCCACGGGATATTTGCGGGATATATTATCTGTGTTTCCTTCCTAGCAGAAAAGAAAGTAGTTTCAAGCTTTAAAACAAGAAAATCTATGTTAAAAAATGTCTCCTGTTCTGGAAATTCAATGCAATTACTCCGTGACACAAGAGTAAAAGCTACTAAAAACCTGCATTTGTTATTTGCTATTTGTATTTAAAAACATTAGTCAGCTCTATTTCATTTTGTAGGCAAAAGCACTGATGGACCTTTAATGAAAATGTCATTGCTTATATGTAACACGCATTGTCTGCTCTCTGCATGTCATGTCTTTGGTTTTCTTCCACTGAATTGATTAGGGAGAAGTTGGAATCAGTACCTCCGTGTTGTTCAAAACCCAGACCGGGCAAATTGTCTCAACCGACATGGAGCTGCGCAACGAAGGCAACACCGTCATCTTTTACAGCTGGAAGAAGCTTCCAAAACAACTAAGTCTGTCTCACCTGTACCAGCAAAAGGACCGTGTGCGCTACTACTTCAGATCCTCCTCTGGTACAGATTCACAAACGCGATGGAACACCTGCTACTGCTGTTTGCGCGTCATGTATTTACCCAAGTGTCAACCCTTGTCACGCTACCAGCACTCAGCCTTTTGCATTTTTTTATTTTTTTATTTTCACTTTAACTCAGGTGTGATTCATCCCAGAGAAACCCAGCAGGTGGAGTTCATATTTAAGTCAGATGAGCAAGGTCTCTGGACTGAAATTTGGCAACTCAACACCAACCCTGTGTTGTTGCAAGGAGCCTCGATTCAGATCAGGCTGAGTGGGGTGGCCATCAAACTGGACAAAACTGCAGATCAGAGGAGCTTCTTAAATGTAAGTTAACAAGCACAATGTGTTTCAGAAAGGAAGGAAAAAGTCATTTCCATTCATAGAAAAGTGTACTTTTGTGGCTTCATTGTGTGTGTGTTTAACAGAACAAGCTGGAAAAGGTTGTTGCGGAAAAGTACTATCGATCGATTTTGAACGGACAAGTCGGGGACATCTACGTCCCTGAAAGGCCAAGGTCACCTGCAGAGCTTTACCTCACTGAAGAACAGCTGTTCCAGAACAAAAACCCCAGGGTACATTACCGACCGGTGAAAGCCTCCTACATTATTTATTTTTCTTAGTTTACTGACTTTCTCGTACTATCACAACTTCATTCTCGTATGCTTTTCCTTGCCAACAAAAAGCATTTGGTTAACGCTGACATATTCCTGTCTTAATGCTTGGCATCATTGAAAGTGACTGATTTTCTGAATCAGACGAGGCTATTAAACACATTTTAGATGTTTTCTGTAGTTTGGAGGTACGGACTATTTCAAGAACGTAATGTCAGCCTCCTTTATTATTATTAGAAATAATGTCAATGTATTTAGCTTGTTCTCTTCTGACACCCATTTGTGTTCAAGCATTGCTCAATCAGCTCTTGATTTTACATCCATTTAAACATTTTTTTATACAGTGCACCTTCTGCGTTGTTTAATCCACCGTGCAGAATGCACCTGCTGTACTACCACAAGTACTAAACTTTAATTTGATGTCACCATGCTTGGCAGACACTAATTAAGTGTTTCAACCATTTTATCCAAACTGCACATCAAAACTGTTGTTTGCTATGGATAAAGCATAATCTTCTGGAACACCTTTTGAAGTACTGACCATGACGCTGTTGAAAATTGTTAGAATGAAATGAATACGGACCAAATATAACTTTGTGGTTAAGCTTGAATACTCCAAAACACATCTTTGTAGGTTGTCACCACAACACGTGAATGTGGCCCTACACCACACCACAACCTTTGTTGTGGTAGTTTTGACGTTGTGGTGACTGAGCTGCTTGCTTGTTTTAATCCTCGACACCGTGACACGTGTTATTTGAAGCACATCGGTCTTTTCTTCTAATCCCTTTCAGCTCAATCCTGACCTGTCAGAGGTTTTTCTCTGACAGTGTCGATTGCAGATCCCTAGTCACAGCTTGTGAGTCAGTGTGAGATGACCCAGTAATGGATCCAGTCATCGTGTGCTTCGCCTGCTGAAGGCGTGAGAGCGGTTAGACCATCATCTTCCTAAGCAGAGCCGTTATTACAACTCCTATTCATTTCATATTCATAGCGCACCTCCGTTTGGTTTCATCCTAACTTTGGGGCGAGCTCATTATTTATTATTGATTACAAAGGAGAATGGCTTTAAATTAAATTTTATCCATGTGAGGGAAAAAAAAACCCACCACCTAGAAGTGTGTTAATCAGTTTTATTAGCTTCTTTTAAGAAGTGTAACCAAACATTTAGCTGAAAGCATTACCTCTTTTCTCTTCTATAATTGAGATAAATCACGTGATTCTCGTAAAATAGTCAGAGCTACCTTCTGCAAGTCTGCCTGCTGCTAATGAGTGAACTGGAATAAAAAAGTAATGTTGCATTTATTTTTGAAACTTTCAGCACATTTTAAAAGATGTATGTATGTATTTATATTTTTCATTTATAAACTGACATTTTATTGTTTTACATATCCATATGTTTTAAAATTCAAGAAAACCTTTCATCAAGCATAATGTTTTTTTTCCCTCTAAAACTGATGATGCTGTCGTTCACTTTAAAAGCTGGAGTTCAATATGAAATGCTTGTTTCTGTTCTGCTTGATTCATAGATTCAGTGTCTAAGGCTTTAATGAGATATTAGAATTCTAATTCAATATTTATTTTATTAGGTTATAATTGTGTGAATATAGAAACCATTACCTTTTTATAAAAAAAATATATCTACAAACTATTTTACTGTTCTGAAACTATTTTTTCCCTCTTATTAAAATATGTGTATTTACTTTGTTTCTTTATTTGCCTTGAGGGACTGTATCATAAATCTGGTAATATTATAGGTCAAAGCTGTGCAGAAACAAAGAAAATGTAAAAGTAAACTCTTAAAAGTATTGTTACATTCACTCCATTGTTATGGTTTTAGTTGCAGTACCATTACCATCCAATAGAGACCCTAAAGACCCTGTGGCAACAGGTGAAACCGGAGGGCAGCTGGGATCTCTCTTTTAACACTCTTCGACAGGTAATCCTAACATGACACTTCAAGGTAACTGCTTTGAGCAAATGTAGACCATGTTGCAGCACATCACAGAACAAAAGTAAGACATAAACCGCTTCATGTCATCTATAATACCTGTATAATAATCTGTTTTTATCCTCCTGTTATGTTGTGATTCTGGAGGCTGTATTGGCTCTGCCTGTTGAGGATCCTGTCAAAGAAGAAAGCTTTTCCCAGCTCAATTCTTTGTATCTGCAACTTTGTGATCCTCCCGCTAGAAAACACCACCTTCTAACACCGGCCGATATAGGGTAATGCCTATAGTACAGTGTATAGTACAATACACAAACATGCATTATGCAGGTTCTTTTTTTACATGTACGTTTCCTGCTTACAAATTGTAGAATAATACTGTTTGTGGTGGTGGTGGTGTGTGGTGCCCCCTGCAGGCAGCAACTGTGGATAAACCTTCTGGACTTAATGGGAACTGAAGCCTTCAGGATCAGAGATGTGATGGGGCTTCCAGAGAAAGATTTGTGGTCTGGTAGGAGGCCTGAACGCATAATCCCAGCTCATTGTGACACTCAGCTCTAGGACAAAAGCATTTAGCGATACAGTATAGATTGGATCTCTGCTCAGTTCCATTTTAGACATGTAATTATTCAAAACTACGTTATCTCACACTTATGGTGCTATTTCTCCAATGCCTTACAGGGTTTTACTTTGAATCAAGGTAGAGCTGAAACAGTTAATTTGATTAATTGTGATGAACTGATTATTGTAAATAATTGTCAACTAGTTTAGTAATTGAATAATGGTTAACTAGAGTATACAGACTCTGAAACATGTAATTTGGTGAAAGAACAAGACCCCTCATACTAGTAAGTAAGTCAAAATTGTGCAAAAAATATTTACATTTTGTAGATGAGATAGGGGCTGCTCAGTGGCGCAGTTGGTAGCACTGTTGCCTTGCAGCAAGGAGGTCCTGGGTTCGATTCCCGGCCCGGGGTCTTTCTGCATGGAGTTTGCATGTTCTCCCTGTGCATGCGTGGGTTCTCCGGCTTCCTCCCACAGTCCAAAAACATGACTGTTAGGTTAATTGGTCTATCTAAATTCTCCCTAGGTGTGAGTGTGTGTGTGTATGGTTGTTTGTCCTGTATGTCTTTGTGTTGCCCTGCGACAGACTGGCGACCTGTCCAGGGTGAACCCCGCCTCCCGCCCGGAACGTAGCTGGAGATAGGCACCAGCAACCCTCCCGACCCCATTAGGGACATGGGTGAACAGAAAATGGATGGATGGATGGATAGATGAGATAAAAATCCTTTTTTGTCTGGAAGCATGTTCTACCCAGAACTCTTGGCATAGTGGCATAGTTTTACTTTTACCTGGTTTAAATTTTGTAAATAAATCTTATATTAGACACCTTTCACTATTCAACTATTAATCAAAAATTATTTAGTAGATCACCCCTTTATTGATGTCAAGTCAAGAAGTAATTTTTTTAGTTGTAGAGGCATACTCTGCTACAAATGATCAAGAATGCACTAAAGAAATACAAAGTTGTTGCATTCTAGGCAACACAATGTTTATTTTCTCATTTAAAAAATTAAATTAAGGTTAATTATTTGTTTATTTTCATTTTTATTGTATTTTTTTTATATTGCTCAAAATAAGCTTATGTGGTTACATGAAAAATCTGTAGAATATGCCCATTTTTCTATCTTTCTCGAGAGCGATGACAAATAACCGCTTACTAAAATAATCATTAACTACAGACCTAAATCAATGTAGAAATACAAAATATTTTAGAAATACTGTTCAGAAAATACAAGCCCTTGTGTTAAAAGATGAGGAAATCTCTATGTGACACGATAAAAACATAAACAAACAAACTATCAGAGAAACAACCTAAACATTTCGCTCAGTTAGCCTAACAGAATGAACAATGTCATAAAAACACCACCAAAGTCCTGGATGGTGGTGAAAAGCTCCAAAGGGCCAGAACAACAACCTAAATAAAATGTCTGCTGTTGCTTATATGTTCAAAATACAGATTTAACTAATTAAGTTATTCAATCATTCATTCATTTATGACGCTTTTTGACTGGCAATCAAGATTATTAGCATGAGCCATAAAGCCAGACGCTGGCTGTTAAAAGATAAAAAAAATAGAAAAGAAAGAAAGATCTGATAACTGAAATAACGAAAACACCTAAATGTTTTAACTGCTTATATCATACTATATCAAGCACAATATCATTTTTTTTTTTTTTTGCAGGATTCAGCAATAACATCATAATTCCATATTTTCCTGCTTATTGCCTGTTATGATGGACTCCACTTAGAAGGAATCACATTTTCAAATAGAGAGCTGCAGTCCATGTTGTAAACTAAACAAAAAAAATTATCTTGAAAATACAAGGATGAATATTTATTTCTAATTTCATTTGTAGTTATTGTTACATGTTCGGCTGTATCTGAGCAGAGATGAAGCCAGATCAAACTATTGACCTTGCGGGGGGGACAAAAGGAGAGGAAAAAGCTCCACTGCAACAGATTTTAGTAAATTCGCTTCAATTTTAGCAGAACAACTGTTTGTTTTGGATTTTACATCAAATGAAATATTCTACTATTCAGGATTTTTGTTTTCTACATTACGTCCTAGATGTGAGTACTCCGTCGCCCACCGATGACAAGAGAGAGTCATCGGGTGTAGTAGAGAAGTGTGGCATGAGAGTAAAACTGAAAGACATCGGCAGATCAGAATCCAAAGAGTATGACAGCAGTGTTGAGGTAAATGCACCTCAGTGTCAGAGTGGCGCAGAAGAGCGGCCGTGTCTGTGTGTCGGCGAAAGCCTTTGCATCTCACTGACCGACATGAACATAGAGGCTGAGGAGTGTTTACAGTTGTTTTGCCGCGGAATCGAAAGCACTTTGGGTTATAAATGTGAATTAAACATTTTTTGTAACTCACAAAAAACACATCACTGAGTCCAACAGTAAAACTGATCCGATCATGAGTCAGTCTCCACTTTAACCAGGCTGTCAAGCCGTCATCCATTCATCTGCTATGCAAGTGTTTTGTTACTACTGACTGCCGCCCCCACATAACCACACACTCGTCCTCAGAAAGGCACTCATCTGCAATATTCATTTCTCTTCACTAGATCCTTAAAATACATTTTTTTAGATTTGTCACTTCATGTCTGTGCCACGGCTCTGTGGCGAATCTTATAATTTTGCTCGTCTCTGTGATGGTCTGTGACGACAGGCACAATTTTGAAGTGATGATCTTCTGCTCTAACTCAGTATATGTTGCCCAATAATGTAGAAAATAAAGGCTTTCTGCCAAGAGTTGTGTCCTTTTGAAGGGTTGTAGAAGTAACTTAGCAACACGGCGGCCGTTCAGTTTTTAATAAGAAGACTTGTTTGGACAAAATAATTACACAACAGTGCCTTTTGACACTTTGCTAAATAGCAACTACGACTTCTGTGAATTTTATTAGGACTGTATGTGTTAGATTAAAACCAAGTAGAGCACTTATTCTCATATGTTTATTTAAATTTCAGTTAAAAATCTTAAGAACCGCCATATTTATAGCTCAGCCTCAGTCAACCTTATATTATCCGTGAACTTCTACTTTAACATTTAACCACCTACATCCACACCAGTTCTGCTTTGACTTTCTAAAATGTGGTTTGATCTCAACCATTTTACATGGAGCTTTGGCTGTATGTTTCGGGTCATTGTCCTGCTGGAACATAGACGTCTACAAAGTGCCTGAAACAGATTTTTTTCCAGAACTGCTTCCAGAAAAGATTACGTGTCCCTGCTGAAAAAAAGAGTCTCCCCACAGCATGGTGCTGCCACCACCATCTGATTTCAAAATGTTCAATTTTGGTCACATCGGACCAGGGCAGCCTCTTCCACATGTTTGCTGTGTCCCCTATAAGGATTGTTGCAAACATTAAATTAGTCTTCTTTTTGTGAAATATGCGTGACTTTTTTCATCTTCTTGATCCACTGGATGGCATGTAAAGCAAAGAATGAAAAAGTAGGTTTGCATGTCATACTTTGACATTTTTGAATTCTTCAAATATATTGAAGAATATATTTGAATATATTATGTGATTTTGTGATTGTAACACAAAAAGATGACAAAAACATAAGTGAATATTAAAGCCCCCTGAACCCCTTTCTCCAAATCCCCTTAATGACCATGACCTTGTTTTCTGAACTTCTGCTCTAACTTCTCACTACTTATTATTCACCATCTTTGACATTTACCAGAAGATCGACGACGCAGCTTTATCTGTTCGTATTCTGCTGAGCAATTTTCTTCTCTGTGTAAAGGTTGAGTCATTGGATAAGGTACAGTTTATTACTCATAGGGCGCCATGGAAACGGAACATTTTGTGACAAATGTGCACCTGCTCTCAGACAGCATGCCAAGGTGTGAATTATTTGCACCTGTGCCACTCCAAGCCATCTTCGACAGATGCTCGCACAGCTACGCGCTAACGTCTCTGTTTGCTCTGTCAATTGCAGCTGTGTTTAACCGCAACACGGCATAATTGTTCCACAGGCCACTGGAATGAAGAGTAAGAGAATGGATCATGCAGGCAAGCGTTTCAGAGACAGACAGTGGAAGGAGTCTGAGTCACTGGGTGACGTTAGTTCATTTTTCGACCTCGAAGCCATAGACGAAGAGACCCTCTTGATCTACAGAGCAGCTTTGCACGAAAAGGCAAGTTATGTTGTTTTGTTTTGTCACGTGCGATTATTTTTTGTCCTTCACTCTGAGACATTCCTGGGTTGGTTTCGAAAGTTCTGATGCTTGAACTGTTCATTAAAGTTTCCTTAACTACTACTGAGGAGATAGGAGGTCATGGGGTCACATAGATGCATCCTCCTGACCCTAACCTGGTACCTGGGACAGCTGTAGTTCTCTTTAAAGTGTAACTAAACCTCCTGTGAAAGCTTAACCACACCCACAAACAAATTCTGAAAACTCCACCAATGTGGGTGGAGTCAAGAGATACTGAGGGGCGTGGCCAAGCGTTGGGATAAGCGGAGGGGTTTAATCGGGAGCGTGGCAAGGACGAGGGAAAGCACTGTTGCCAACTTAGTGACTTGTTGCTATATTTAGGAACTTTCAAGACCCTCTATCGACTTTTTATGTTCAGGAAAAGCAACTAGCCACAAATCTAGCAACTTTTTTGACATTGGCGCTAAGACATGAAGCACAAGTTCTTTGATTCCCTTTCCTTTCACAATGTTCAAAAACCAGAAACTGCAAAGAAAACTATTTGAAAAAATGAAGGACGCTTCCACAACCACCTGACAGACAGACCACAGTTGGTGAGACCGAAGAGTTGAGCGAGTGAGAGCATGCAAGAGCTTATGAGGTTTGAAGGAAGTGTCTGAGTGTCGAAGAAAAAGCTACAGTATGTACAGGAGACACGTGGAACACTTTGTAGCATGATGTGAGAAAAACAATATTCAGTGTTAAGAAGGGCAAGGAGGAAGTTCTGAAAATGATTTTAAAAAAACAGAAATTAGTTAAACACGCCAGGAGAGGAGATGGAGGTAGTGGAGCACAACAACAAATATGTGGGTGTAGATATGAACAAAATGCGAGGTTGGAATGAGTTACGTTATAGTCTCTTGTTTTTGGGAGCATATTTTGAAATCTTTCCAGAAAGACTTTGCACATATTTGAGAATCCTGTGGTGAAAATACAAACTTTTTTCTAAATAGCCATCTGTTGTGTCAGAGTGATTCCAACAAAAAAAAAACTAAATAAAGACTCCTACTGAACTAAAGGGGAAAACACACACACTGGCTTGATAACAAGCCTTGTGTGCACACCCTATACTATACTGAGACCATGTAAGATCCACGGCAATAAGATCCTATACAGCAGGTCACTCCTGGGTCACTCTGCAGCAAGGCCACCAGTAACACTCTGTGTTACAGATGGATTTATGCTTTTAGCGGGAAAAAAATTTAGGAAGAACATCTTTTTCTTCACATCACATTCCACTTGAGCATTTGTTTTCAATGGATTTCTCTTGTACATTCTCTCAAAACTAAATTAATATCTGAGCTACATGCTAATTAACTCTTATTACCATCCGCTTCCATGGTTTTGGTAGGCCTTTCAAATTCTTTTTTTACGATCAAATCTGGTCTTAAACTAGCCTGGCAAAAACCAGCTTGTATATATAGTTCTATGTTTTGCTTCAGACAGAGGATCTGGACCCTTAGCTATTGGGAAATGATTGCTCGCTGGAGGTGTGGACTCTGTTAAAGTCTTAAATTTTACCCAATTCTTAATGTTTGACCCTGAGATAATCAGTTTGACGCTATGAAGCTTACCAAAAATTGCCTGTGCTGTAAACGGCCATCCATTTGGAAGTGTCAGGATCTGTGTTTTTCTGTGTGTTTATTTTGAGTTTCCTGTGTATCTGTGTCTCCGTGTTGTCCTGTCTCCCTTTGATTAGTCCCCAGGTGTGTCTCGTTCCCTGATTACCTCCTGTGTATTTAGTGTCACCTCTGTGTCTTTGTCGGGTCCTCGTCTCATTTGGCATCTAGTCTCTGTCATCTGTGTGTCCAGTCCGTCATCTCATCCTTTGTGCTAACGGTTGCGTCGAGCCCTGGCTTCCGCTTGGCCATGCTGCCCATTGTTTGGACCATGTTGGACTGTGTTATTCTGGACATTCATCATTAAAATCATTTATTTATCGCATCCTGGGTCTACAGCGTCTGCCTCACCACCTCTACACCGCATTTCATGACAGGAAGCGTACAGCCAGCGCAGACTGAACGGACATTGCTAAGACTACAGGCAGACTACAATTCTAAAACAATGCAGAAAATCAATGTCATCAATCACAAGTTCTCCTTCTGTTTGCTGATTGGCCTGCTTGAAATTCTACCAGAGGAATCCACTTCAATGGGAGAAAGCCCAGAGGGAGCGGTGAAATGAGAGGAATTCTTAAGTCTTAAGCTAATCTTAAGATTTTCTTGATGAATTATTCAACCCCCCCATGTATTAAACAAAAGTCAAACAAAGGGGAAAAGTGAATGAATATTGTATGAAAAGATGCTGAAATTAAGTGTCCATGTTGGTTTTCTGGCAGGTTTATGGTTGGATGGAAGAACTTGTGTGCAATCTGTGTGACCTGATGGACGACATTCAGGAGGGTGACGGACAGACCCCAAAGTGCTGCGCCTGAAAGGCAGGCTGGATGAGAAGAAAAAGGCCCAAACAATCAGATATCACTTTTGTTGACGAATCAATAAAGTTTGTTTTACTGAACACCGAGTATTTGAATATTTGCTCACGCCTTCAGTCTCCCATCAGTGGATGCTGTCGCGTTAATCGCTGACGAAGCAAAAGACGCGCCCCCGTCCTTCCTCTCTGTCACCCGCTTCTCCCCTGCTGCGTGTGTGCAGCTCAGCTCAGCTCAGCGTGGTTGGCCTGTGGGCGTGAGGGAGGGTGAGTGAGTGAGTGAGTGAGCGAGTGAGTGAGCGGTGTGTTGTAGTTTATCCAATGCGGATTTCACAGTCACCGACTCCCTGCTCGAAAAGCCTCGGATCCTCCAGGATAGGCCGGGATCACCGCTGAAAGCCTTTTTACTTTACGGCTTTTTAAAAATTATTATTTTTATTTTATTTATTTATAATTTTTACTAACAACAAAAGACCCACAGTGATCTGGAGACTCTTAAAAGCAGGACGAAGATGCGCGGAAGGGACTTGTCCCGACGCCTCTAGGCTGATCCCGGCAGAGGGGGAGAGAGCCGGTCTGTGTCTGCGGCAGGAGTTTGAGAGGAAAGCAGCGGCAGCAGAAAGGCGAGGATGCTCGGCGGTCAGGGCGAGAGATGAGCAGCGGTCATGGTAAGAAGCAGAAACACACCGTCGCCCTTTAATGTGCGTATTCGTTTTCATTGTATTGCCTCCACCTATGCCGCCGCTTTACCTTTTAGCGTGCGTGTGTGTAATGCAAGAAGGCAATCAATACTTCACATGGCAAATCCTCGCATCCACCGCATGAGGGGGCGTGTGTTGAGACGCGTTGGGGGTAAAGAGGGGGAGTTTATGCAGACCTCTGATGGACCCACTGCCTCCCTCATCTCCCGCTTCATCGCCACCCGCTCAATCCACTATCATGTCAGTCCTCTACCGGTAACCATTGTTTCATCACTGCCCACCAAGCTCTACCTGCTTATTGCTTTTTCTTATGTAGGGAAGACACTATGTAAAATAGTGAAGCGTGCACCTGCTACCACAGCACGCATGCGCACTTTCGGACAACGGGGTGACGTTAATTCCGAAAAAAATGACGCACGGGACTCTAAAACTTGAACATTTGTTCTTGTCAAGTCGATAAATGAATTAAAGCCCCACTTTGTCACTTTATTGCAGCATTCAGACTCAATTTCTGGTATGGGTCACCGTTGAAACCAGATATTTTCATACACTCAGTAAAAATACATTTATTTTCTCACTATCTGAAGTCAAATCAGACCGACGTTTTAGGTCAGTTAAAATCACCAAAATTATTTCTATTTGCCAAATTCCAGAAAACGTTTTAGATTTTTTTGCTTTTTTGTTACTTTTTTTTTGTATGTTGTGCTTTAAGGATTTAATTTGAGCCAAAAAGGTAATTTACCTTAACATGATTTGCTTGGATTGTTTCAGTGTAATAAATATTTATTATCCCTATAATGGCCCAATGTCTTATTGATCTGTGTAACTGAAATAAAGTTTAAAAAAAAGCAAAATATAGAGCAAAAAAATGATATTTTCTACATAATGGTGAATTGAAGATGCCTTTTCAATTTCTATCATTTTGATCTCCAAAGATTTTTTGCCATCAGGTCAGTGTGAATTCATTCAAAGATTTAAAAGAGTAATTTCACTGCTTCTTGCTTCTTAAGTAGCTTTATATCCGTTTTATTAAACTGGACACATGGATGTAAAACCTGTCACAATAGAAGAAAAAAAAACACAGACTACAAAATGTAATCTATTTTTATAGTAAGATATCAATGATTACAATGTGCTATAAATAATCAATATTTGGTTGAAGAAAACCCAGCCTTGAGTTGACAGAGTGGAGCTCATCCAATAGCCAAAACAGTAGAGCTTTATCACACTGCTACATCAAAAGTGAATTACTAAAACAGGTAGATAACAAATCATGACTACTGCACAGGCTATACTTCACACCCTAATGTCCGGTGTGTTATAGAAAAGTACATGGAAAAATTGATGCAACTGAAAACTTGTATTTCAATAAAAAGACTAAATATATTTCAATTTTATTTGAATTGTTTCGCGCTAGTAATGGACGTGTGTGAGTCAGAAAATGTTTGCTTTCAACCTAATATTGCTCAGTATGATTTATTCTGTTAATTCCCAGAATGTCTCCACAGTTTGAGCAAATGCATTATCTTACAAATGAGTCTGCTACGTCCCAGAGGCAAACATCTGGTTATTTTAGGATGCTAATCCACTTTTTGCTTTTATGTGTTATAATCTTTCGATCGCCACTTTGGCCCGGGGAGTATTTTGCACATTACGGGGTTTTGACCATCAGGTGAATTTCTTTCGTCATATTTTTATATGACAATGTTGAATTCCTCATCAGAGCACTGTTTACCCTCTGTGTCATATTAATTCCTCAATTTGACATGTTTGTTGTGATGTGAGGCTCAGATGAAGACGACCAAATTATAGTGTTTTCAAACACATTCCAGTTTTTAGCATGAGCAAGCGAGTGTGCGTGTGCATAAGTGTGTGAGCCGGTCGAAGATGATTGTGCAGAAAGCTGATACTGATTGCAGCTGCTGAGCATTAGTTCCCTCTTCATGCTCGTCTTTCTCTCTGTGTGCCTCTTGCACCTATACAGTCTCCTTCATGCTCGTCCCCTCAGTGTTTTGTAACAGAGCCATCTGCATCTTAGGCTCCCGGTGCTGCTGCTGCTGCTGCTGCTGATGTTGGCTTTTCAGCCAAACGAGGTGTCCTCTGCATCCTTCTAGTGTGAGCGGTTATAAGGCAGCAGTGAACGGTTATCAGACAATTTGATTTTGTGGTTTTAAATAGGCTGGATAATAGCACGGTTCCACAAAGTGCTCAATATAGACTAAGGTGATTAAACTATTGGTTTATTTATAGTTTTTGTCTTTTTTTCTGACTTTTGCCGACACTATTAAAGTAAGATCTAATCAAATAGATTTTTTTGGGAGGGGGTGAGGGGACATGTCTTATCAGTAAAGTAAATAAAAGGCCTGAATCAATTTGGATAAGACTTTAGGAAATTTTTAGAATTATATAAAGATACCAAAATGTTATGCATTGAAATTATACATTCAAGTCTTTAGTGCAGGGGTGTCCAAAGTGTGGCCCTTAAAATGATTTTGTTCGACCCCTGATACAAGTTTAGAATAGTAAACATTTGGCAAACAGAACAGAAAACAATTGAGAACCTAAAAAATTAGAAATTGTCTTTTCCGTTTAAAGGGCAACAGTCCAAAGCCCGTTTTGTGCTCTAGATCTCCAATGACATAGAATATCATAGAAATGTTAGTTTTTTTGTTTGTATATAATGTATGGATTTTTAATTTAGCTAATTAAAAATTTATTAAAATAAAAATCAGTTGTTTAAATTTGCCAGTTTTGGCCCACGGGGCAAAAAGTGTGGACACCACTGCTTGAGAGAGTGAAATATCTGAATATTTAACCTGTCAGCAATAAAGAACGAATGATAAAGAATGTTAGATTGCTGGATCTCATTAATTTTTCAGGTTAGAAATAGCAAAAAGCAAAGACCCAAATATAATTTTACATTTTTTAGAAAACTTTGTAAGAGCATTTGTTTACTTCAAGAGTCAACAAAAATAAACAACAAACTTTCTCTTAGGTTCTCCCTGCTTTATTTATTTCAGGAACAGACCTACACATTGATTAGCACTTATTTTTATCGCTGTACTTTCAGAAGGCATCTCAGGACGAGTTTTACTGTGTAGCACCATCTACGTACAGGGTACTTTGAAGTGCCTTATAGGAAGAACAAATGAACAGAGGTAAAATAAAACATCTTATGTGACAAAAAAAAAAGAAAAACTGAGCATTTCGGTGATAAAACTTATGCACATCAAAAGATGAGATGACAGCGGAACAACCTTAGCTTGTTTTCGTTTTCTATTCTGCATATTGCACTCAAAGAATGGCAGCATGACGCACCGAGAACCTCCCTGGTCTATGACTAAGACATATGCACAGCTATGACTTTTGACAACAGATTAGGTCATGTATGTAGGCACTTGTGACACACTTTGTGTCTAAAACAAACAAGCTGCTTATGTTCGTAGGCACACGTTAGGTGATGTTCAGTAGCACTTTTAGTTGTGTTTACATTTAGATGGATTATTTAAAAAAGGAATCAAACCACGATTCTGTTCCCTGCTGAAAACACTGAGTGACAGAATGCAACGGTGAAGGTTCGTGGAAGAAACTTCGCCTACTTGGAAATGTTCACACCACTGTTCAGATTCCAGATTTTTGCGCAAAAAAAAAATGAGGGCATGAAAAATGATTTCAAGACATTTTCCATATATACGGTAGTATGACGTTTATCTTGTACAATTTACCTGAAAAACAAATCAGAAAAAAAATATGTTGCAGTAATTTTGGTTGCATGAGTGTACACATCCTTTCATGCTCTGCTGAAACAACTTTTAAATAAATGTTTTAATTTTTTATCCTGTTCGGTAAAAATATTTACACACTTTGCCTTGTGAAACCTCTTCAAGATTTTACCCAAATTTAACAAATTTGGAGAGTTATGCCTGGAAAAGAAGGGGGTGAGTTCATTTTTTGAGAGAAACGTTTTGTTTTCAGGTCGTCTGGAAACGTTTTGCAAATATTTTATGAACATTTATGTTTTTAATACACTGGATTTAGGTGCTAAACTGTTTTTATTTATGTATAAACTGAATTTGGATATTTGAAAGCTATTATCACATAAGTTGTAATGTTAAATCACATCACTAGATATTTTTTTATTCACTTTTAATTCCAAATTGCTGTAGCTTTCAGTAAAAAAGGAAGTTCTACTTACTGATTTATTCTATCAATAAATTGCTTATTTCAGACAAAGAAAATGATTTGAAATTCTCAGCTGTTTATGAAACATCTCATGGCTTTAAGACTCTAAGACCAAAGTGAAGCATTACACTAAACTGAAGAAACATTTCAGACAGAAACAGCTTGGTGACTCATTTTAATTTAAAACATCCAAATTGAGTATTCTTCTTGTTTCTTTGTATGCATTCACAAATTTAGCTGTGAGCTTTATGCAGATTTTTCTCCAAAGGAAACTGAACCTTTAAAAATGTCTGGCGACAACGCAGAAGAAAAAGCTGTTCAGTCAAATCTCAGCTCAGCTACAACGAAGATTAGGGACAAAGCTCAGAGGACGGTGGAGTCTTTATTTTAAACAGAGTAAAGTGTTTGAGAAAGGGATGAAAGATGCTCTGAGTGTAAAAAAAAAAAACCCAACACATTAAACGCAAGAGGTGACCTTAGGTTGTGATCCATCCAAGCGTTTCCAAAGGCTATGGGGTAAAAGATCATAAATCTTACAACAGAAGAAGTAAAAAAGTCAGGTTGCCTTCAAGTCAGATTAGATTGAAACGATTGAGGTCACACTAAATCAGCCTGGGTTTACTGGGTTAATGATGCTCGCTGTAATCAGAGGGAGAGCGACAACATCATGGGAGCCCAGAGTCATCAATTCCCCTGAGTTTCCTCTCAAATAGGAGTTTAGAAAAGAAAAGTGGGTTGGGAGCGTGTAGGGGTGTGTGCGTGTGTGTGTGTGCGTGGGTGGGCGTGTGTTTTGAGTGTAGATTCTGGCCTGGATAAAAATGATTTTCAATTCAAGAAGCTTCATCAGACACCTGAGAGCCAGAAACTGTGTGACCTACTTCTGTGTGACTGGGCTGCCGCTCTCCATCACCAGGCTGTGTTTATGATGCTGAGGACAGGCCCGCTCACGTTCCATGTTTAGAATCAAACGCTGCAGGCTGTCATTTAAAGTCTGCCAGCTGTTCAAGTCTTCCTCAAAAGCACAACTATTTCTGCAGAGCGGAGGAAGGATGTTATTATTCCGGAAACAACCATTGACCAGTGCAGAAAAAAAGCAATGTTTATAAGTTGATTATGCAGTCTATTTATACTTTTATACTTTATATTAATTTATCTCTCTGGCTGTTTCTTACAGGAGCGCCCTGAGAGTCGTGACAGAGAAGAGGAGCCCTCCCTGGCATAGCTGCCTCTTCTCTCCTTCAACGTGCTGATCCCCTAACCTCCCTTTTTAACTTGTGGAGTATTTGCTTTTGCTTTCGTCACATTTCACCATGACAACCTCCGCCCTGCGACGACAGGTGAAGAACATTGTGCACAACTATTCAGAAGCAGAGATCAAGGTATTTATTGTCTCCTGACTCCTATAGCAACACCTACAGTGCTCCTGAAAAGTATCTGCCCCAGTACACTTTTTTTTCTTTTAACATTTTTACTTTTTTTTTGTTGTTGTCACATTCGCTTTTGCAGTATTGCTTGAATTCATCCACATGGGGGGAGGGGCTTGAGCATGAGCGACCTCCTTAAAGTTGCGCCACTTCATCTCAATCAGATTCAAGTTCAGACTTTGACAAGGCCACTCGGAAATCACCATCTTGGTTTTTTTTAGCCATTCATTGGTGGATTTGCTGGTTTCCTGCCGCATAACCCGAGTGTTCCTTCACTTATGGTCATAAGGTGATAGTCAGACATTCTCATAAAGAATTCATGGTTCTGTCTATTATTGCAAGTAGTTCAGGCCTGAAAGAAGCAAAGCAGCCCCAGATCATCACACCATCACCACCATGTTTGACTTCAGTTGGGATGTTTATTTTTGGAAATGCTGTGCGAGTTTTACTCCAGATGTCAGCCTTCCAAAATGTTCCACTTCTGTCTCATCAGTCCACAGAATTGATGGGTATTTTCTCTGAACAAATGAAATCATCATCTGAACTCTTTTTTTGTGTGTGTGTGTGTATTTAATCAGGTCATGTTTGTCTAATAATTAAATTTAGTTTGATTACCTTGATTTCTATTAATCATTGCCTTGATTAGTAGAAATTTAAAACCAGAAGAAATCTGTTAGGGGGTGAATGGATTTTTACTTTACTGCATGTGAATCAAAATAGATTCTGTCTGTTACTGCAGTATATTTAAACATTTGGATTGCTTCCTGATGCTTATGCCTGAGGAGAAGGGGAAAGCTCAAAGATCATGTTCTTGTCAATGTGAAGGTACGCGAGGCCACTTCCAACGATCCATGGGGCCCGTCGTCGTCTCTCATGTCAGAAATTGCTGACCTGACCTTCAACGTCGTGGCGTTCGCTGAAGTCATGGGGATGGTGTGGAAACGGCTCAACGACAGCGGCAAGAACTGGAGACACGTTTACAAGGTTTGTTTCTCTACACCCAGACAATAAGTGCTTCCAATATTTACAGTAACGTCTAATGTATGTGTTCTTTTAAGAGAACTGAAAAATAAAGCACGTCTGTGCAAATATTTTCCAAAATCTGTGTCTGAGTCCAGGCGCTGACTCTGCTGGATTACCTGCTGAAGACGGGATCGGAGAGGGTAGCCCAGCAGTGCCGGGAAAATGCATTTACCATTCAGGTACATAATTACTCTTCAGGACAATCTGTTTTTTTTTCTTCATTATTATTAGTATTAATAATATTGACCCTGAAGACCAATTCTTCTGCTACATTTTATGCTGTACCTACTTAAAACGAAACATAAACCAAAACATGTAAAAGTATTCATAATCCTTGAACATTTACATATTTTTGACTGAGTCATGATCAGTCAGCACTACAATAGAGCCAGTTAGATCATACTGATGTGTTAGAATGGCCTAGTCAAAGTCCAGACCTAAATTCAACTGAGAATCTGTATCAAGACTTCAAAAGATTAGATATTTAGTGATGTATTTAAAGCAATATGAATAACTTTGAGCTATGTTTGCAATGAATAGTGATTCTTTGAAATATAATTTTTTTTTACATTCGCATTATTCAGATTTTTATTTATAAACTGTCATATGTGTGTCGGATGCATAATCATATCCATACAAAAATACAGCAGTTTGTGGTAGCAATGTGACAAAATGTGAAGTTCAGAGGAATAAATAATTAAGAACTAACTTTATTAATTTTGTTACTCTAAATGTGTTTTAAGAAGCTTAATGAATCATCTAATTTCACAATCATACAAACTATTTATTAAGATAGGCTTCTTCAGATTGACTGTGATACAGACTGCTAGAGGAGATCTTTCCTGCCAACAGCCATCGTAATCTACAATAACTCTTTGAAGAATCTGAATGAATGAGTTACTTCATTTCATTTCCCTTTGGGATCATTAAAGTATTTTTAAATTTAAATTCACGCAAAAAGAAGTCAAATATCGAAAGCTTATATTGCACTGTACTACATCTTATTTTTCAGTTTCTGTTTTAAGCAAATATTTTACATACTACTTTTGTTGGCTTTATGCAGTTATCATAGGCATAATCATCAAACTTATTAGAAATAAACACTAGAAAGATATCGCCTTTTGAATCAGTGTAATATTAGCTACAGTTACTTTTTTAACTACTGAAATAAATTCACCTTTCCATTATATGATCATTTATTTTTTTTACAAGGTTATTATATACTGGTACAATACAATATAGTTTTATTTAGCACTTTGAAACATGTAGAAATCCTCCATATATTTGAAGACATGCGTTCCTATGTTTGTGAAGCGGCAATTAGTGTTTCCGCTACTTCTGCTTTAAATATACTATCGATAGCCTAATGGATAAAACGCCAACCTGTTCTTCCACATTACTCAAAAGTAAAAAAAAAAAAAAAGAAAAAAATGTCTAAGCTGAAAGTGTTAGTAAAAGTGTGTCTTTGTGTCTGGGTTTCAGACCCTGCGTGACTTCCAGTACGTGGATCGTGACGGCAGAGACCAGGGGGCGAACGTTAGAGAAAAAGCGCGACAGCTGGTGTGTCTGCTGAAGGACGAGGACCGACTGCGCCAGGAGAGGAGTCAGGCGCTGAAGACCAAGGAGCGAATGGCTGGGGGAGGCACGGGAGGGGGCAATGGGGCTGGGGGTGGGGGTGGCGGCGGCGTGTACGGAGGTATTCCTCCATCATATCACCCCGGCAGACGTACAAGTCAGCCCAGCATGGCTGTGCTGTATGGGGAGGAATTCAACCGCTCCAGAGGCTCGCCGTGCTCCTTTAACTGTGAGCTTGACTTTAAACTCATCTGGACCACTGAACGTTTTTTTGTTTTCTGCTTTAGTCATTTGTAAATCGTATTATTTAGACTTCTACCATCTCTAATTAAGCGTTTTTCCAACCATGGCCCAGGGCTCTTCAGTCAGACTTCATTTCTTTACATTTTGTTTCTAAGTATCAGTAGTTCCACGTTTTGTGAAGGAATTTTTAAACGTTTCATAATTAGTTGCTTCTTAACAACATATTTGCAGCCTTTCCTTCAAAACCCTTCCTCCTTCTATTGTCACGATCACAAAATATTCAAACGATCTACTTACCCCCTCTGCTCCGTGCCATTGTGCATCTGTTCCTCACCCTGCCTGAACATGTCTGTTCCCTCTGCAGCCTCGACCTCGTCTCCCCGCGCCGCTTCAGACCTGGAGCAGGCCCGGCCTCAGACCAGCGGGGAGGAGGAGCTGCAGCTCCAGCTGGCATTAGCTATGAGCAGAGAGGAGAGTCAGAAGGTAAGACGACAGAGAGGCTAAGAGAAATGGGCCTCACTGTCTCACGCTGTACACATCACCTTGGCTCCTGGCAGACCCCTGTGTTGGAGAAAAGAGTCTCTGTGTCACACCATCAGCATAGTCTAAATGAGTACAACCCAGTTTCCTGAGAAGTTTGTAGCTGAACCGTGAACTTGAAGATGGTGGAGCTCACCCTGGCGTCATTCAGCAGCGCTCAACGAACCGTAGGTGTGAGTGATGGAATCAGTTTAGCTGCAGCAGTTTTAAAGGGGGACTTTGCAGCAGTTTGATAATGTAGGACTATCCCATCTTTAAGTTTGACAATTTTGCCTGTGGCTTTGCGTCGTACGCTAAATAATTAATATTAGAAAGAGGCTTTTGCTCCTATGTTTTATTGCTTAGGGGAAGGAAACATATATATATGCATATACTATATACAGTATATATATATATGCTCACATTTAAGGTTAGTTTTGTACCTTTTTTTCAGAAGGAGGTGTTGCTGACATTAAAGATGAAGTTATTTTCAGGCTTTTTACTCATCTTTCAACAGTTTTTGGCACAACTAACTTTGAGTGATCAATATGACTAGAAAAGCTTTACATGGTATTTGTGCATCTTTAAAAAGTCTTAAATTCACTTTAAAAAATATAAGTTGGCCTTAAATGTGTTAATCACAGGACTTCCTGAAACCTGCAGATGCCCTGATTTAGCATTTAGCTACCCCTCCTTATCCAGAGAGGAATAAAGGTTTTGTTGTTTATCTTTACCAGCAGTACCTTGTAATGTGTAGGGCTCTTTAGAGGACCCCTCCAGCTCCCCCAGTACTAGAGCCACATGAGTTTTTGATGTCTTAATGGTCTTCATTAATGGAAATGTTACAAATGGTTTTAATACTCGTCCACAACATAAGCCCTTCCTTCCCCTGTTACCATAGTGATGGATGAAGACACACAACTGCAGATTGCTTCAAGCTTTTGTCAAAAGGAGCAAGACAAGGTACAAACACAGATAGAAATCTGTCTCCTAACTGCCTGAAAAAAACCTTTATTAACCTTTCAGTGTCGTTTCATATATTCCTCATATGACACTTTCCTGCAGCTTACTGATGAACTTTATTCTACTGTTTATTTCTCTTTTTTCTTCCTTTACCATCGTTGTATTTAAGGACTTTCTGCCATGTAGAATCATGCTTCCTTTAATGGAATATGAAATGAGTGTTTTTTATATATGTACTGTATATACACCCAATGTAACCTCTGATTTTCCCACTGCTTTGCTCTAAATCAGCTCTTTGTAAACCAACACAAAAGTCTCTGGTTTGCATTCATTCTGCCAGGCGAATGAATGTGGTGTTTTGCTAACGGCGGTGTGCATTCGTGGGTTTGTTGCATTCATGATGTCACGATGCCGCCCCTGCAGGAGCAGCGCTGTCGCCAAGGAGACGACTCCCTGTTACAGAAGGCCCTGGACGAGAGCAGGAGAGAGAGCCAGTCAGGGACGCACGAGGTTAGTTTGAAAATGCGTGCATATGAGCCGGACGACTCGTGTGTGTGTGTGTGTGGTAAATGCAAATTTGTATAGAAAGGTGGGTGAGAGCATTTGTAGGTGGCAGCTGGCAGGCATTTTGAGAATGAAGCAGAGTTTTTCAGCTTGTATTTTGGAGATATGGAGGAGAAGCGAAACCGGAAAATGGACAAACGTTGACAGTGAGCTTTGAGAGGAGAACGGAGGGCTTGCTTCAGGATGAGTCCCGTTTCTCCTCGCTGCTAAATGTCACATTACCCTAAGAGTCCTAATCTGGTTGTACATCTCTCTCTCATATCTCTGTCAAAAAGCCAATCAGACTCACTGACTGTGTTATGTAAATGTCCTCGGGGCGTAATTGGCTACACCATGTACGCATTACTCTTATCATAGAGAGACAGGTGCTTTCAGCTGCGTCAGTGAGGCACCATGGGAAGTGGGTGTAATGGGTCTCCAGCTGAAAAACTCTACAGCATGCTCGCATTATTAGGCACACACACACACACACACAAAAAAAACAAAGGCCGTCATATCAGGAATAACAAAACCACATTCTGTTCATTCTGTTAATTATGACCTTATTTCATTCCCTCACTATTCCATGAAGGTCATTTTCAGCTTGTCATGGTGCGTTTTTGCCTTATTTTGTCGTGTGCCGATGATACAACGTGGTGTTTTTAAGGCTTGCCGAAAGCGAAAAATGGTGGCACAGGCTTGAATTTGCTGTGAATTTTTGTCAGTACGCACATTCAAAATTATACACACATGCTCAAACACACATAAACTATGAAACTGATTGATGAACGACCAACAATATCATCTGGCGTGGACACAAGCCGTTTCCTTATGCAATCTGAAATAAGCTGAAACACTGGGAGGATTATTTTTTTGTCAGTGTTCAAAAACTTGCACCAATCATGCATAACATTAGAACCAGTAACAGGTGAATTAACACATGTTGGTGGGTGTAATATATTAGGTGGTAAGTGAACAGTTTGTTGTAATAATTGATGTGTTAGAATTAAAGAAACTAGTCCAGTTTGAGGATCCATGTATCTGCATTCCACCTTCATTATTTGGGTTAATATCTCTTAGTAAGTTGTAGAAACCATTGGCTTTTTGGAGCTAACCAACAAGACACTGGTATGATTCTGGCTTGATATTTGAGAACTCATTTTAGAAGTGTTGGACATAATTAAATCAAATAAAGTCCACATTCCTTTAGGTTTGGGAAAACTATCCCAGCAGTTTGTTGGCAGTCTGCCATTCGATTCCAAAACTAGTTTAGATGTGTTTGAGATTTTTGACATGTTGAAACACCCAATCATTTTAAGGTTTCCATTGTCCAGCAGTTATGAGGTGAAGTTGATCAATTTAGTGGTATTTGATTTGTTAGTATTTGCTGTACAATGAGCCAGTACCTCAGCTTGGAGTTGCAGTAAATTGTTATTTGGTTTGAAAGCTTCACCTTTGTGGCCTAATGGCTTCATCTTTGTCTTGTGTGACAAACATCGTGTTTCATCTGCAACCACCTGACTTTTTCATGTTGGCAGCTGTGGGTCTCAGATGAGCCTGAAGGTGTTGGGATCAGGAGCTACTGTATTTTCTTGCTCAAATGAAACTGTATTTGGATTATCTGTAGGATTTTTGTTTTAACTAGAGCACAATTCTCTACTGGCCTTCCTCAAGAGTGTGAAAAATCTTTGAAGTTCGTCTTTCAGTGCTCATTGACTTCGTTGAGCTGTGTGGCCATTCATTTACTTTTTTAGCCTGTTAAGTTTAACTTGCAGTAACTATTAATGCTTGACTTGTGATTTCGGACTGTGCTTAAACACAAATGTGTGAGTAACTGATAAATGATTAATTGGTGCATCTGGTGTGGCACTTTGAATGTGAAACGAGTAGCACCGTGACAAATATTTCATGATGAGTTCATGAGGTGAAAAACAATATTTGTTGAGCGTTTTTGTTGTTTTTTTTCTTCTGAATATCAGTTTTTTGTACTTCTGCTATGTTTAGTGAATTGCATGAGAAAGTCGTCTGTCATAAATCTTTCGGTTTTCCCTGTAGTCTGCCATGTTGGAACTGGTGGACATATTTGGATCCTCGTCTGAGCCGCAGCCTCCCTCCAGCGACCCTTGGACATCAGCTCAGCCTTCCTGTAACATCTCCTCCAACCCCTGGGACTCTGTAGGTGGGGGCCTCATGACAGGAACAGCCACATGTAAGCCAGCATGAAACTCAAGGACTTAGCAGTCCTTATATATAGACTGCTAAGTCAGATAGATAGACAGACAGATAGATTTCTGTTTTTTTGCCACACTCAGAGAAGATCATGTCTGTCTTCACAGCAGTTCAGTCCAGCACTCCTGTGATTAATAGCTCCTGGGTGGCTCCGTCCTCCTCCTCTAACACGGCCAATCCTTGGGCTCCATGTACCAACTCGCACCCGGACCCTTGGGAAGCGGCACCTGACCTCTCCAGTCCTCTTAATAATGCGTGGGACAGCCCAACAGATGGTGGTACTTTACACTTTGTCCTTTATCAGACATTTCAAAGACACGGGAGAATGCACATACAGTTTCACAAGTATCCTTATCCGTTGAACTGTTTCACATTTCGGCCCTTAATAACCACAAACCTATGTGTTTTAGTCGGGGTTTTATGTTATAAAACCCACAGAAAGTATATCATAACTAGAAAGTGAAAGACAAACGGTACATATGTTTTTTGTTTTATCTTTGAGAACAATTTCAAATTGTGGCATCCATTTGTATTTTGCTGAATGGACCATGCTAACAAGTAAATGTGCTGTAATCTCAATATTCTTTAGTAGCTGTGGCTGTATGTTTAGGGTTGATGATGAACTGTGCCCTTGTCTCAAGTTTTGTTGGCCTAAAAAGGTTATCTTTCAAGATTTATAAAAATAGTTTTTTTACATATTTGGTAAACTGTCACTATGCACCGGACAGTATAATCTAAGACATTATATGTGAAAAAAATGTAGCTCCTCTTCCTCCTCCCTATTGTCCTGAAGTCAACTGCAGAAATGCACCGTTGTCTGTCAGAAACAACCAATCAGAGCCAGGAGGAGGGTGTTAGTACTGTCAATCAGGCTCGTGAACACGCTGCTCTCCTGCAAGAAACAACCTAACATTATAGGAAAACTGTTTATCCGCCATGATTGATGCCTATGTTTACTAGCCTGATCATTCACTGCAGGCTGTGCTACAAAGAACTGCCAAGGAGGGAGGGAGTGAGCAGTGCGTAAAATTCCAAAAAGCACAAAATCCCCTCCAACATCAATGAACTCTTTGGTTGTATCTGTAAATGCGCTTTAAGGTTACTTTAAATTTGTAAACTCATAAGTATTATATTCTATCTATGCTGATTCAATCACTTTTCATTTTCCCCACACAGAACACGAAGGGACTGATCCGTTCACTGCACAGGAAGAAGAAAAGCCTCAACAGGAAGTTCCCAAAGCGTCCTCCCCAGAGCCCGCCAGCCCAACAGGTGGGGAGACAAATAAACACATTTGGCTAATTTAGCTGTAACATTTTTAAAGTCAGCAGAACTCGGTTTTTCTGCAGCTATTGTTCACACTTCACAGAGGGAGATGCTCTTCTTGGAATGTTTTAACGCAGCTATGAGGGACAAAAGGAGAGTGTTGTTTTGTCTTGAGCGAGAGGTGAGAAATACAGCAATGTGAACAAGTGTGTAACCCTCACAGATTTCTAAGGTTTTTGCATAGAATAAATCCTGCATTTAATTTCCACAACAGAATAATACAAGTATCAGTGATCATTATTTTTTTTCCCTTCTCATTCTTACATTGGAAACTAAGTGCTTTTTTTATTTACATAATTTTACACAAACATCAAGATGAAAATGTGTCGGTCCTCTTTCTGTAAATGTTTTTCTTTGTCTTTTTTTAAGAAGCAGAAGTAAAATAACTGTTCTTTAAAAATTACGACAACTTTACTGTGGTAGAGAGTTATTGAAAATTGTGTTGACTTTTCACAAAAAATTATGTAATATTTGCGGCTCTATAGTAGTTTTATGTAACCAGACTGAGGGCAAAATGACTCTTTGGTTTGTAACGATTGCAAACCTAGAGTGTTTGTTTACTCAGTATTTTTTTTTTTTCAAAATAACTTTAACATGTGAGCAGTCATGTTCACATAAAATCCCACTAAAATACTTAAAATTTTGTGACTACAGCATGCAAAAGTGCAAAAAAAATAAGTCATAAGACTATGAATACCCATTCACCATTTACCTGTAGGAACTCAAAACATTTATGAAAAATACATTGAGGATTTTTCTGTTAAAGTTTTCTTTCTTCAGTTTTTGATTGTTTTGTTGATCAACTTTCTTCACTAAAACATTGCATTTTAGCAAAAAGTCATTTTAAAAGCTTCTTTGTGCTCCTTTCCCAGATGCGGAGATGTTTGCAGATAGAAACGAGTCCGAACTGTTTCCTGAACTAGACTCCAACTCAGATCCGTTTAAACCGGACCCACCAGCGAAACACCAGGTGAACGGTTGCAAGTCGGCCAGTCCAGAGATGTTTGACCTCTCCCATTTGGCGCCGCCTCTCAGCGCCCTGCCCGTTCGTGTGTGCCGGACTCCGGAGGCTTTCCTTGGACCCACTGGGGCCTCGCTGGTGAATTTGGAGACTCTGATTCCCCCGAAACTCCCTACGAAGACGCAGAATAACCCCTTCCTCTCAGGTATTACGCTGATTCTCTGTTATTCACCCAGTTACTGCTGGCATATAGAGAATTTTATGTTTACTTTTACCAAAATCTGTCCTCTCAGGTCTGAGTGCACCGTCTCCCAACAACCCCTTCCACTGCGACCAACCGCGGCTCACCCTCAACCAGATGCGACCCTCGTCCACGTCTCCGCTGCCCCCTCACATGCTGCCCTACAGCCCGTCACTGCCTCTCCCTCTGCTCCACCAGCCGCCCGTCCTCCCCTCCTCCCTCACACAGCCTCCCTCTGGGCTCCTGGACCTCCCCTCTAACCTCCCCCAGCCCCTGCTGCCCCTATCTCCTCGACCGGCACCTCGCGTTCAGACGCAAACGCACAACCACAACCCTTTCCTTTGAGGCTGCTGTGGCACACAACCCGTGGACTCTAAAGGGAATGATGTACGCCAGCTGCAGTAAACCTAGTGTAAAAGAGTGTGAACTGGTTTGTGGTCTGATGTCATTAACTTTGAGTGGATGTAACAGATCCATACGGTGAATCTGTGTCTGTCTAAAGACACGTCAGCTGCTATAAAACCTAAACTCACTCATTCATGCACTCAAGCGTGCCTCAGGATGCATAAACACGGACACAACAACAAACTGACGGACTGTATCTGAAAAGTCTGGGGGTGTTTTTGTCCTCTCGTCAACTTTGACGCTCCAAGCCCCGCCCCCCTCTGGCCGCACCGACAGACCGCTCCGTTTCATGAAGCAACACTCTCTGATTGTCCCCCAAGCGTCACTGGGATCTTTGCTGCTGCTTCACCGACAAAAGCATGAATGCGTTTTACTCACAAGACTGCAAGCGACGATGTTCTTCTGAGAACCGGAGATGACTTACTTTTTAATCTGATGATTTGATCAGTATGTTAAGCTTTCCGCTAGTGGAGGAGGCCCCAAACTGTGAGATATAAGAAAGCACAGAGCACAAATTGAACTCATGGACTCCTTCCTTTAGATTACGAAATGTTGTGAAAAAGTATTTGCCTTCATTATAGATTTCTTCATTTTTTGTCGTACTTAATATGTTTTGATCACTAAACCACTTTTAATAATGCCTCAAGATAAGCTGTGCAAGTATAAAACACAATATTCAAATTTGAAAAAGGAATGGCTTTCTAAACTGATTCCCTGGCAGCAATCAGGAACCAATTAGAAACTTATTGATTGCTGGCTGTGAGCCTTTTTCATTACCTGGAGGAATTTTGCCTCCCTCTTATTTGCAGAATTGTTTAATTTAGTAACAACTGGATGTCTACTTAAAGTCGTCCTTCAGCATCTCAACACAGAGTCTCTGCACATCCTTAAAAAGTCTTAAGTTGATGTATCTATCTGAAATTAAGGCCTTAAAATGTCTTAAATTCATTTTAAAAAATTTGAGCAGGCCTTAAATATGTAAATTGCAGGTCTTAAATTTTTTCATGTTTTCTATGTGTTTGTTTTTCTCAGGACTTTTTTTTTTATCAGGCATCATCATGGTGTTCTGTGACTCGAGATGGTTGAGACTCGAGTCTATTAACCATTAACTAGCTGCTAATATACACTTGCTAGCTAGTTAGCTTTGCTGCTTCCATTTTGGGTAAGTGGAAATTTAGCACCATTTAATTGTTGAATTTGACTATAAATTTGAATTCATAGTTGCATTAGTCATGGACCATTGGACCACCCCAGACCATTGCACTACCTCCATGTTTGACTAGCAACCCATCAAGGTGTGACGGGATGCCACTTAAGATCTTATCGCCTTTTTCATGTTGTTAGAGAGGTTCTGTTTAAGTGATTTCTTCAGTTTCTTGATAAATTCAACTCTTCAGATCTGGCAGTAATCAGACTCGAGTGTTAAACTAAAAATAAATGATTTATCCCATTGAGATTTAACATAGGTTGCAATTATATTTTTTGGCTTGGGTGGCTTTCTTCCTTAATAAATGAGGTCTGCTCTCTATGGTTTCTTTCCTCTGTGACTAAAAATGATTTAATGTTCCTAAATCTTTAGGAGTGACAAAGATGCAGAAACAGATCAGTTTTGTGAGGGTGCAAATACTTTTTCACGGCTTTGTAAAATTGTCATTACCTTTAATATCCTGAACCTTCCTGAGCATCTTGTTCTAAGTTAACTGTCTTATGTCATTTAGAGCAAACAACCCCTTCTGGACCTAGGCTAAGCCAGCCTACGATTGATTTTGCTACCTAAATGTGGACCTACTTAAATCTCTGATTGTATCCGTGCCTGTTTCCACTGATAGCCCAAACTTCACTCCCTTGAAGCCGCTGTAGAGGACGTCTGGAAGAACATATCACTCCTGTAATGGGATTCAACCTAAACTGATGAAATTGATGGAACTTAACTACAGAAATCAAATTACAGACGGATCATATAGCTTACTTCAGATGAAATGCCTGATGAGAAAGTAGGTAAAAGCGTAAAAGAACTGAAACCAGATGTGAAGATCTTGGCACACTGGCAGTTTGACAATAAGAGAATCAGAGAAAAATCACACAATGAGACACTTTATCACTGCACTGAACCTGGACTTGAATGTGTAATGCCTACTTATAAACACAAACAGGCTTGGTACATATGTATCTACTGAAAAATATATTGCTGTATTATGAAATATTATACCAATAAACAGCTAGTGTTTGCATTTATAGTTTCAAATGTTTTCAATTATTCGTGAGTCATTCTTCCTCTTGTTACAATTGTGAACGTGGAAAACCTTTCAAAATCCACAGCTGCAAAAAAGATTTAAAGCACTGAAAGCTCCAACATGACAAAGACAATTCCCTACGAAGAAAAATAAGAGTTTTAAAATGTCATAATTTAATCATTGAGAAACTTTTTTGAGCTGACTGGTACAGTGCCTTAGAGAAGAATTCATAGGCCGCAATTTATGTTTTGGATTTTATCACATGCACACAAACTTCAAAGTTTTTTTTTTAGGCTTTTATGTGATTGAACAACAGAGTTGGTGAAGTGGAAGGGAGAGTTTTGACTGTTTTCAACACTTTTCTCAACAGAAGTCTGATGCATCATGTGTAGTAGGCCCCGTTTACACCGATTCCCCTAACATAGCCATTGTTTTCAATTTTCAAAAAACATAAAATATATATTTATGATGCTTAGCATTTGAGTGCTAAGCATCAACGATCTTGGCATAAACAATGAAAGGAACTTGAACTGTGACCCTGTAGGACATGCTTAGCTGCAGAAAGGGAATAGAAACTGAAAGTGTCTATGCACGGTTTTCTATGACAAACATTATTCTAAAAGTTTCATAGACACAACCCTGTACAGTAATAGCTTTTTTAATGTAACCAATCAGTGAAATTTAACCCGATGAGGAAGCTTTGAATGCTATTTGTCCTGCAAATTGGGCTTACGTTGTATATTCTAAATAACCACTAGATGGCAGCATGTCTTTACTATGCAACTGTTTGAACACAGTCATTTTTTTTTTAAACCAGCCCCTTACTGACAAATGACCTTACTCTAAATACTCAATATGCACCTGACTGTTAGTCAAAGAGTGGGAACTTTTAATGTCTGAGGATGAGATTAACAGGGATCACACTTCAATAAACACTCAAATATATGTTGCATAATACATTTCTAAGAAATAATGACGATCAATTGAGCTGTGGTTAACACTGCTGCCTTTGCAGCAAAAAATATCCCATGTGTGAATTCTGGCCTTGTTTTTTGTTTTTTTTCTTGCATTGAAGTTTGCATTTTTGTCACTTGCCATCTGATCACAGACCTAAGCAGCTGCAGCCTCCACCTCCAGATACAGTAAATCAACTGCTGCGAACATTTGATATGCAACTTTGCCATGTGGTCTTGATTTTGTGGAAGAGGGGGAGCATAAACAGGCAGTGGTGAGTTATTGTGGGAATTTTTTTTTTTTTGTAGGGGAGTAAAAACTCCCCTACAATAGAACTATTTTCTATTGCAAAAGTTTCCGTAGAAGGATAAGAGACAATGTGAACCTGCAGAACAAAAAGTTCCACATCAGCAGTAACCTCAGGCTGAACTTCTAAAATGGAAACATCTGAGAAATACAATCGTATGAAAGGTAATTATGTGTGACTGTCTGCAGCTATCCATCTCTATTTGTCAGAAATTAATAACCGGTTTGCTTCACAGCACCGGTGCAGTACGCACTGCAAGTCTTATGTTTCAGAAGTCAACAAGTCGGTGAGAGAAATTAGTTTGCAGCAAGGATGACAGAAGTAACGGTTTCACACTTTGGCACAAATGCAGAAACGTAAACAACCTCTTACGGCTCTGTTAGACTTGTCTTAATCTGCCAATGCATCTGCAGAAAAGAGCCAAATATCTTCTGGTTTTAATTAATCATCATCGCCCCCTTGGAGCTGTTGTTTCTGGCCTGCGGTGGGGGTGGTCAGCCAATTCAAGAAGCTTTCAGCCTGATAAATTAAAGCTACTGTAGGCCCGAGGAAGGCGCTGCTGCTGCAATGTGGGAACGATTAATCTGCTGGGGAAATGAACTACAGCATTTACTCAATATCTGTCCAACGTTGGTTCTTAGCTGCAACCTGCAGTTCCACGTAAGAATGGGATTATGTGGTTATTGGTAACCACTGCTAGAAAGTGCAGCCCCTATGTAAACATTAAATATTCCTCTTCTGCTTTTCATTATTGTTTTTATCCTTATGAAGGAAAAACAAAAGTGTAATTAAAATCTGAAGACAAATACAACTAACTTCTATATATTTAAAGTGTGCTTTGATATATTTGATATTACACTGACGATATATTTTATAGCTATATAACTTTGTATTTATATAAACAGATTAAAGGTTTTACACAACTCATCAAAAACACTCTTATTGATGTATCTGTTAGAAATAAAACTGAATATAAAAATATATCTGTGTATAAAAGACACAATTCCCAAAGTCCTGTAACTTCATCAAGCCTCCTGATATTAAAACATAGTTTTAATTTAGTACATGGTTTAAAACAGGGTTTAATAATAAAAACGGCCCTAATGCAGAAATCATTATTCAAAAGAAAAGTTAGAACCGTAACGTAAACGTCACCCTTTCAGAAAACTGGCAGCGAAAAGAACCAATCCAGTGTCTGTCCGTGTTTTGTAACAGCCAATCAGCGTCCTGAATTCACTGTATGCGGAAGTTGCTACGTTTCACACTGCTCAGTTCAATTTGAAGCTTTCCGCGTTGAAAAATGCCCTAATAACTACCACTAAAACCTCCAGAGCAGGTTTTATTAATGCAGTTTTCTGGTATAAATACATGTAACATTGCTAGCTGTTACAAAATTACGGCTTAATGACAGTATTATTCACGTGTTAGCCTCATGGCTGACTCCTTGACCGTAAGTAGCCTGTACTTCATACCAGATTCAAGCAGCTAAGGTGAAGCTAGGCGACCACTGAAAGCGGCGCTGGTAGTGGGGACATGCGGCAGCGGCGTTAGGGATGGACCCGAATCCAGCAAAGCGGCTCCGGACGGCGGAGGAAGAGGAAGGAGAAGTGAGAGAAAACGGAGGAGGAGAGCAGCCAGAGGCGGAGAGGAGGAAGACGGCGGATGTGGTGGGTGATGGACAGCATTAAAATAAATTAAAAAGCAAACGTTTTTGAGCCCGCTTTGACAACATTTACAAACACTCTGACTTAACACCCTCTTATTTCATTCATACTCATGCCCCTTGTTGCTGTTTTTCTCTGGTTGTCATAGCATCAAACATTTGCAGTAAGTCAGAACTTTCTCCATTTCCTCTCTCCTGCAGAGTATCATCATGCCGGTGCACAACGCATCATCTTGGCTGGTGGAGTGTCTGCAGGCCATAATGCACCAAGACTTCACCGGCTCCATGGAGCTCTCCGTGTTTGATGATGCAAGCACAGTATGGTGGTTTGTTCTTTTTCTTGTTCGTGCATCTGAAGTTGTAATGTGAAGCCGATGACATATTATTTATCCCTGTGCATGTTGCTCAGGATGACTCCAGGAAAGTGCTGGAGGGCTGGAGGGAGAGGATGGAGGATCGGGGAATCTCAGTGGTGATCTCTGGTCACGGTTCTTCCCAACCTGGAGGAGGTCAGCTTAACTACCCGTCGATTGTGTGTTTGAGCTGATAGACTCACGGTTTTACAGGATAAAAGGCTTAGAGCTTCCTTCAGGTTCAGTTTTGGATTTTCACTATCATACCAGATGGTTTGCATCTTATCTAGGTCTGTTACCATAGTAACTGATGCTGGAAACCTAATCTGTTCTGTTCTGAAGCTGGCTAGGGTTTCTGGCGTTTAGAGATATCTTGGTGCACTTTAAATTAGACAAAATTGACTAAAAATGACTTTTCAGCAAGATATAGGAGCTTGTTTTAAGTCAATAACTCCTTAATCTTGATTAAAAAGTTCTAGTTCCATTGGCAGATTATTTATGACAAGACATTTTCCCTTGTTATAAGTGAAGTAATCTGTGACTGGAATGGGTATTTTTTCATCAATACTAAGGAATTATTGGCTCCTGAAATGTTACTTGTAAGTCATGTTTGTTTTATTTCAAGAGTACTAAGATATTTTCACTAGAAACTAGAAAAAAAATACTTGGTAAGATTTAGTGTTTTTGCAGTGAAGCACTTTGTCAACCATTCAGTGCTCTCAGAGAGTATATCTGGATCACTCCAGAACTGTTCACATTATTTTCAGTAAGGTAGATAAAATGAGCAGATCACTCTTAATCTAAATTTGCCTGGTGAATAAATAATTTTATGATTAACTACATGTCTTTGTATTCTATTGGCGTTTTTCTTTTTTTTGCAATTTAAGTTTCTTTTTTTTTTTAAAAGTAATAATTGTAGTTTTGTTTTATGCTTGTTTTATGGTGGATCCATACACAGAAACATGCTGTGTTATTTTGTCTTCCAGTGGGATTTGCAAAGAATAAGGCAGTGACTCAGAGTAGTGGACGGTACTTGTGCTTTCAGGATGCGGTAGGTGTGCTTCAGATTTTCTTTTAATGAAACGCCAAAAATAATGACTGATTATTTTATTTAAATATACATAAAGCACAACTTTCAGCTATCCTCTTCAGGTTTAGCAGACCTGTCATAACACAAACTTTATAAAAGTGAAAGTATTGGCATCCCACGATAGGTTCATGTGTGAAATACTCTGTTTCTTGGTACATTTTTCTGTGGTTACATATCTAAAAGCTTATCTGCCTAAAGTACGTATTGATAGAAGAGTATGATACTGTGAAGGTCATTATAACTGCAGTCACTTAAACCACAACACGGTTTTTGGTTTTAGTACTGCTTTACTTTTGAAACAGATTGTTACTCTGTCTTTTTTTGTTACATGTGTTTTGAAAGGAAAGGTCATTTTCACAGACACTGACCTGTCTTCTGTGCAAAACACAAAGGCCTGTGTGTAATAATGCAACACAAGGCAAATGTGACAAAGTTTTGAAGGTTTAACGGATTGCATTCACATGAACTGCAGTGGGAGGTTTGAGATTGCAGTTGTTTTAACGTGGCAGACTTTTTGTCTTGGCCCCGCTCTGACTAGTCAGCAGCTGTGAAAGGAATCTTTGTTTCAACTACATAAAGATGTTTGCTATCTCCTGGTGATAACTTCCAAACAGAACCTCACTTTAAAATACTAAAAAGGAATACTTGAAGGTCCAAGCAGCAAGTAAAAAGCCTTAGTTTACCTTTTAATCCTCTACCTATCTGGCATGATTTATTTGTAGCAGTTATTCTATTTATGTCTTTACTTCCTGTCCTTTTAAACCTTAACTTTAGTTTTAATCTTTTAACTCATCCTTTGCTTTCATTTTTCCTCCCTCATCTTTACAATATGATAATTATTTAGTCAGTTTGATTGAGCAAGCGTAGGTATTAAGCTAAGTCTATCCCAACAAGCTGCTCTGTGAGCTTCGTTAAAGTTTTTTTTACTTTAGACTGTTTAGATAGACTGTGAACACATGTTCTCTGTTCAGAAAAGATTTTAACAGTAAAAAAAACAAACAGATGTCAGGTTTCATGTGCCAAACATGACAGAGATCATCCTGGCTTGTTCTTAGGAAAAAATTTAAAAGACAATCTTTGTGATAATCTCGGTAACGGTCATGGGAAAACCTAAGTGCAACCCGAGATTCAATCTGTTATTGAACCACATTTAGCAGCAATAACTTTTGTGTGACCTTATCAGCCTCGCATCGTTTGGGAGGAATTTTTGTCTCATCCTTATTTGCAACATTTCTTCTGTACGTTGAGGTATGCAGACACAGATCTCCTAAGGTCCCGCCACAGGTTAAAGTCTGGATTTTGACTAGACTGAAACAACACCTCGATTCTTACATTTTTCAGACATTCTGTCGTCGATTTGCTTGTGTGTTGTCATGTTGACACCCCAAATTTCTCAAATGTTTTTGTATGAAGTAGAGTTTGTGATCGAATGGCTACAAGTTGCCTGGTTTTTTCTTTGCTGGAAAACAAACTCAAATTATTACATCTTTGACATCATGCCTGTTAGTAGTAGTTTTACAAGCTAACAGGCATGGTAGTTTATCCTGAAATACTTCGTTTGGTTTTCACCCAACATGGTAATCACATATCCACTTTGGACCTTGTGATGTTTATTATTAGCATGTAGCATGCTAACTGAGGTGGAGTTATTGAGGTTTTGTCAGTCTTTCTTATCATTGAACGTTCTGACCTTTGCAGTGCGGAAGTGGATATATATTGTGATTGCACTAACATTTGATTTACCGTAACAGTATCAGACTGTTTTTTACGTGTTTATTGAATCGAGGAAAAGTTCCCCTCCACTATATGTTATACCTTGCTGTTACTAAAAGATAAACTGTGTCACGAAAATACCATGTCACTGACTTCTGACATCTAAGTACCAACCCATGCTTACTATCATTTTCATTTACATCCTGTGAAAGCAGCAACGTTGCACTATTTTTCCCCCGAGACGGAATCCATCAGTTCCATTTTGTATGTGTGCAACATCGATGGATACCAGAATAATATCTGTGCCAATGCAGATGGCGGGTGTTCTTGAATGGCCTGTCAACAGCCTGAGTTTGAAGATTGTTTGCATTTCATGATGATGAGAATCAGAGAATGACTGATCATAACAGACTGTTTCACAGTGTTTACAGAGTGGAAAAGCTTGTAACAGCAGAGCAATTTATATTTGAGAAAGTGTGACTTCTCACATTGTCTCTTGCTCTCTCAATGCCTTTCTCTGTGTTTCTGTTTTGAAGTGTTAGACTCACTTTACACACAATACATGTTCAGCTTATACGTTCAATTTTGGTAACCTGTTTCATTCTAGAAAGTCTTTGAAACATGGTTTGAATATATATTTTTTATCCAATGAAGTGATACTGAGCCTTGATGAATGTTTACTTTGCTTATGTGTTTTTATTTTATTTTACAGTTATTTTTTTCTGCCCTAGGATGACATTATGTTGCCCCAGAGAGTCCGTTTGCAGTATGAAACATCTATCCTCCATCCAAACTCTGTAAGTTTTTTTTTTTACTGTCATTGCTTAGTCACTTCCTTCTCTTTTTTCAACTTTGCTCAGCCGTACTTCCCTTCTTTCTTTTCACTTCTCCTCGGCTCTTTCCTTTTCTCTCAATTTGTTGAAATAAAAGAAGAAATCTTCATTGGGCCGCATGTTTCCGTGGGTGCGCGTATGGGCAGCTGGCACGTGGAACAGTGAGAGTATCCGGTGTTGACGCTTTCTTTGACATGCCAGGTCAGAGGTCAAAGGTTGTGTGTGTGAGGGAAATGACTGAGACGGCATGGAGACAGCAGGCCTGCTCCCCTGTACAAACACCCTGACCTTTGTGGCTCACTGTAATTTTTAAGCTCTGTCAAAAACATACAGTTGAGAACAGATTTGCATGTGGTTGGAGAAGACAAATTATCTTTTATTTTTCAATCTGACATCAGATAAAATATTTCTGTACCAGAATTATTTGCATCAAAAGAAAAAATGTAAAGAGTTGTATTATATTTTATTTTATTTTATTTAAAGACAGTGTTATTTAGTGTAGTTGTCTTGCAATCCGAACGTTGTGAGTTCAATTCCAGCTTCCTCCTGCCACATATTGATGTGCTTTTGGTGGGTAGTGTATGGAGGTCTGTGCATCTGTGATCTATTGTCAAACAATATAACAAACAGCAGTGTTGTGTTCAAGACCACCTAACCCGAGACCAAGACAAGACCAAGACCAGAGTGTATCGAGACCGAGACAAGACCAAGACTTTTAGGGTCCGATACCAAGTCAAGACCAAGACCGAGGGAAGTCGAGACCGAGTCAAGACCAAGACCAGCGCCAGTATGTGACAATAAAATGTGAAACATGATCAAAATCACTAAAATTGATCTAAAAGACCCACATTCACGTAAAAACACCTAGATATTTTACACAGAGAACTGGAATAAACATAAACATCTTTATTTAGTACTTCTATGTTGTAATCACAGAATTTCAAACAATCAAAGTCGATCAAAATAGTATTTTCTCTGCCTTTCATGAACAGTACATACATTTATGTTGTTTTTAAATGTGCTATTTCAAAACCATGTGCAAATATGTAAAACTGAAAAAATGCCAATCATTTCTCTCGTTTCTCTCTCGTATACAGATTATAGCTACATTATATAACTTTTCTTAAATAAATCTATATCTATCACTAAGTTGTGACAATATGTTATGAGACAGATAATTTGTTGAAAAAAAGATTGATCTCCTTCACTTCCTCCCTGAGCGACTACTGCCATCTGCAGAAATACAAACCCCATTGAAATACGTGCACAAAAACATGACTGACTTTTATCAGTTCTAAGACCCTTTTGCTGGATCAGATGGTTTGTTTTTGACCAAGCAGTGTATTTCTCCAGTTAGCACTGGGAACATGGAGAAAAGGCAGAGGAGCTCAATATTTTCACAGCTTGTCGGTCTCATAACATACTGACACAACATAGTGACATAAATATATAAAAAAAACTATATAACTTTTACAAAGATATTTTTTTGTTTTAACAAAGTTACATACTGCATCTTTAACTCTGCTGTTGAATGGATGTAGCAACTTATACATAACATACATAATAAAGAAATCTGACATTTAGAGGCCCAACTGCATGCGTTTCAAAAATAAAATTATACAACTGGAAGCAGTTTCATAATACGCCAAAGCTTTACCCTATCTTCAATGTCAGGAGCTATATCCAGCTCCTAAGGTCAATGTAACTTACATTGACCTTAGTTCATAATTATGAGACAGTGAATGAATTCATTCACTGTCTCATAATTGTTTTTCATGAGAAAGAAAAAATCTAACTTAGGAACAGGATGTTATTATATGTCCAGTCGACTCAGTCTCTCAAGGTTAACTGCATTTGCTTACTTCCCTTAATAATGTTAATTGTAGGACCAATGCAAGAAAATACAACTTATTTAAGGTTAAGCATATCAGGTTTGGCACATTAATAAATTATATATGATGGCTTTGGAGACATTGGGGTTACCCACCAGCACAAGCCAGCACATGCTGACAGAACCATTACGTTCTGTCATGGTTACGTTACAGAACGTAACCATTACGAACCATTAGGTTCTGTCATGGTTACTTATTGACAGAACCATTACGTTCTGTCATGGTTACGTTACAGAACGTAACCATTACGAACCATTACGTTCTGTCATGGTTACTTATTGACAGAACCATTACGAACCATTACGTTCTGTCATGGTGACTTATTGACAGAACCATTACGAACCATTGTTCTGTCATGGTTACGTACGTCACCTTATTATGGTTATTAAACATAGGTAGAGACTTCCACATCAGTCTTCTCCTTCATGAGAAGTATTGAACAAGAACCAAAATATATTACGATTATCTATTCAGACTTTTATTTTTGCTCTGCTTCCACCTATGTGCTGCAATCCACTCATGAAGCCGACAGAAATACGGAGACATGTTCAGGAAAGCTGTAATTGAAACAGCGTTGTCCATGCACAACACGAATCAACACTTCTTTAAATTAAATCAGTAATGTCCGACATGTTTTCACAAACACTACTAGGTGACAACTTGTGCATCAAGCTAGGTGGCAAATAGCGGATAAGAAAGGAGAACATTCACACTAAAAGATAAAGCATACATATATAACTTTAGCTAACTTAATATGTGTAGCTAATATTGAAATAAGAACTGTGTGATGGCCGGGTAGAATAATTTTGATACCGAGGAAATTGCTTACGTTAACTTGCTAGCTTTCCTAATATCACTTTTACACACAGCTTACCTTTCTTTGTGCTTTCTTTCAAGGTGTCGTCGATAAAAGTTGGACGTAGTCCCCACCGTCTCTGATAGTGAAGCACTGCAGAACTTACATTGCGCTGTATGCTTTTTTCTCAATGTTGCTTTACAAATGTATTGTTTGTGATTTAAATAGCCAAATTTTATAACCGATGATTTGGCCGACATCTTATCCCCTTCTCAGACAACCACTTGTAACTTTCAATCGAAGTGCTGCAGTCCGCGCTCAAGGTGAAAGGGGGTGGGGCGACAGCAGTTAAAAAAACAACAACATGCATTTACCAATGAGACGGGTTATTGCTTGGATTTGAATCAGGAGTGCATCCAATAAAAAGAAGGATCTTAAAGAAATTGATACTGATGATTTAGCGTTATTTTCACAGTTGTGGTCTTGACCGGTCTTGAAATAAAATACCGAGTCCTCAATGTCCGAGACCGAGACAAGACCGAGACCAAATGTGGTCGAGTCCGAGACAAGACCGAGACTATCAAAAAATGGTCTTAAGACCGGTCTCGAGACCAAGACCGTTTTCGAGTACTACAACACTGACAAACAGTGTATAAAAATATCTGCTTTTAACTTAATACTATATATTTATCCTTCAATTTAATTTATCTCGACTCACTCTTGTTCAAATGTCTTCTTTACTGCTTTTTTATCCTTGGTTTCCATCCAAACGGAAACTAACAACAATTGTTTTTATTCTGGTCACTGTTTAAGCATCGATTTCTTATGTGAAAAAAAAAAGTATGGAAAAAAAGAAGTTTCTCACAATTTCAAGTCCAGCACACCATGTTTTGCTTTCCTGTGCAGTCAAACATACGCCAGACACGCTGTCAAAGCAAACATTTTCATTGCTCGTATGATGGTGTGCATGTGTGTTTTCATAATAGCTGATTGGCTGTAGAGTCCAGCGGCTGCCGGAGGGATCTACGGAGCGATACGCTCGCTGGATCAACTCACTGGCTCAGGATCAGCTCCTCACTCAGGTAAACAAACGCAGCTCGTCTGTTTCAGTGCTTGTGTTTCATGCACGGGTGAGAGGTCGCATGTCAGGCAGCTACTAGGTCGGATAGAAACAGGATACATACGTGTTGCTCACAGTTTGTACGGAAACGTGGCAGAGGAGCGGAGGGCGGAGGCAGTGTCACTGCTGCCCTCAGAGCCCATCAAAGCTTCAGCAGGGGAAACGGGTCACACTGCCAACCGAGAGGGGGGAATGTTGACGGAAGCTGTTGGCAGTGGAAAAAATGATTTTACTGGCAAAGAAATTGCGTTTCTTTCTGTGGAGACTTTCTGCTCCAACTGATCCTGCAGCAGACATCCAACACTTTTTGGACTGTACAGCTAGCTTTAGACTAACACTACAACATACCTTGAAGATCTACTGTAAATAGATTAATATAATTAAAAATAAGAAATGTAACAAATTTATCTATTGTTGTTTGGGGTTTTGCAGGGCCTGGAAATTAACCTTATTTCAATTAATTTGCACAATTATGTATGTTCCCGTTTTTAAGGCCTGAAGTAGATTGTTTCAGTTTTTTTAATTCAAAATATACTTTATAAATAAAAAAAAACATGCACATAAGGTTTACTATTACCTTCGCTAATGATATAATGTGGTACATTACATTACTCTTTTGCGTAATGATTACCATTTTGTTTATGTGTTTCAGACTTTTATCGCATTTATCAATACGTTTATTTATGATATCTAAATGCAATGTTGCTTGGTCAGTGGTTACTGGCACTTCACTTGTGGTAAGAAAATACAATTGTAGGTGGTCTACAAAAATACGTCGCAGTCATATTTTCAAAACCTAAATAATTAGGTGTTACAGTGCCCCCTTTTGAGGACGGGGGAAAAACACGACAACCACAATGAATTGACAGAGTCCCTGTAAATGTATAAAAACAGGATGTATTGTCATAAAAATCCTAAAAGGTTTGCACAAACGGTGGGGGTGAAAAACCAACAGTCTGGCAGACATTTAACATTAGGTTTTAAGGATTTTATGTTCCTATATTTAAAAGGAAAACTGTAATGTTGGTGATTTGTAGTCAGATGTTTGAAAAGGGAACAATTCCTGTGCTTATGTGAATAAGCTGTTTGACAGAACCATGTAAAATTAAGTAAACTATCAGAAGTGTCAGTGGGCCCAACGGACTGGAGCACTTAAAAAAACCTTGTCGAAACGTGGCATCGTTATCAATTTGAAGGTCAGCATCAGTGTTACCATTATTAATGATCATAATAGTTGTGATATTTTCCATCATTTCATCATATTCAGAATGTGTCTGTATTAAATTAGATCTGTCAGGGATAAATTACAGCGTGCAGCTTGAGCACAAAATGTACCCAGTATTCAAAGGTTGTGTTTTTTGTGAGCAGATTGGATACTTTCATTTGTCTAATTAAGTCTATAGACAGAAAGCTTGGTGTAATTGTTTTGACTGTGTGTAATCAGACACTACATTACAATGTTGATATGTCAGTTCATCTGAAGTGGAACAGACAAACCAGAGCATTCTGAAGAGCACAAGCATCTAGCAAAATGTTAGCATTAGCCGCTAGACTAGGCAGCTAGCTGGAAGAGAGGGCTGCTCAAGTATCTTCCATTTTCACGCTGTGAGCACAAAATATCTTCAAAGGAAACTTTCTTCTGCAGTTGAAACATTTGAAGTTTAGCTACATGATGCTGTTTGGTAGTTTAGTAATTACTGCCTTTCGTTCACTGCCGATGGATTTCTGACAATGTGTTAGAAAGACGGTTTGAGAAACTGTTTTTGTTTTTTGTTTATTTCAAAGTGTGGACACTAAACACATTTTAAACATTTCAAGTTTCTTATTGTAGGTTAACAATACTAATACTGGACTACTAATATTAAAACAAGTTACCATTTTATCCCGGAAAAGGAGGAAACTGAAATGCATAAAATCAACAGCATAGAGCCAGACTGCATAGCATGTGCCTAATAGATTATCTTACAATCTTTATTTTTTTCAACATTTTTTTTTTATCTTTCACAATCTAGGCTCGTCCAATATCTGAAAAGAGTGAACATCTTTTGAATTCAGGTTTTTAGTAAATACTTTTGGTTTGCTCGAGTCTTTCTGGGAACTGGTGATATGGTGGGGAAGTATTTCTATTTATATTGAAAGGAGAGCTTGCCAGTTCTGATTTAGCAAAACACACCATTGCCAAGGATACAGAACAACCTGGACTCACTTTCTGTAACATGCATGCACATTGTTACCATCTGCATAAGCACTCAGCAGACATTCCAGGATATTTGTATGATATTAGGTTTCATGGAGCATGAGAGTGAGATCATGCACTGGTTCTGAAGGTGGTGAGCCACTCCTTTTCTTTCCCCTGCCTTCGACTACCCGATTTTACTTTTACTTTGGGTATAATTTGTGTATAAACAGAAAGAGCTTAGTAAATTAAACCACATAATCTAGTGCTGCTCCCCATATTTAACTTCATATATACAGACCAAAAGTTTGGACACACCTTTTAATTCAATGAGTTTCCTTTATTTTCATGACTATTGACATTGTAGATTCACACTGAAGGCATCAAAACTATGAATAACACATGTGGAAATATGCACTAAACAAAAAAGTGTAAAACAACTGAAAATACCCCTTATATTCTAGTTTCTTCAAAGTAGCAACCTTTTGCTGTGATTACTGCTTTGCACACACTCTGCATTTTCTTGATGAGCTTCAAGAGGTCGTCACCTGAAATGGTTTTCACTTCATAGGTCAACCTGCCCTGTCAGGTTAATAAGTGGGATTTCTTGCCTTATAGTCATGAAAATAAAGAAAACCCATTGAATTAGAAGGTGTGTCCAAACTTTTGGTCTGTACTGTATGATGACTCAAAAGCGCCCCTACCCTCTGATTAGTCACAGTCAGCCTCCTACTGCGCCTGCTGTTTTCCCAGAACTCATTCTTATTCCTCTTATTCATTATTTGGCCACAGCTTACATGTTCAAAATGTTGCAATATTACAACAGGCAGGCAAAAAGACGCACGGAGATGGACACATACACACACTTCCCAGATAAGATTCAGTCCAGCTGTTGTAGCTGGCTGAAACCAGATGTTTGGCACAATTTTCTACATCTGTGAAACATTTCTGGCAGGGCGTAGTAGTTCATTCTATTGTGAAAATGTGTGCATACGCACGTGCATTTACAGGCACGCTGTGTGAAATGTAGTGATGCGGTCAGAGGCAGAGGTGGATCGGATGACCTTCAGGTCCATAAGGTAGAAACTGTTACCAAACAAAGAGGAAAGGGTAAACAAGACGAGGCGAGTGGAGGGAAGGGTGGACTGTCAGGGGGGCTTCATCTTTTAAAGCAGAAAAAGTACTGAGGTTGTGTTGCATTAAGGAGTTTGAGAGAAAAGAAGAGAAGCAAAAACACAAATGAGTCAGAGATCATCTGTGAGGAGGGGATTATGAATGTTTTTCCTTCTGTGCTGGAAGAGAACATGTATGCATATGTAGGCCTGCCATGATAAAAAACTTTTACTGGACAATATATTGTTACAAAAAGTAATACGATAAACAATAATGTTTTTATTTTGAGACCACTTTCAAATATAATAATAATAATGATAATAATAAAAGCTTTTTAATGCAAGTATATACCAACTCAAAGATGGGGGAAAAAAAAAACACTGGAACTGAAAAGCATTTTAAATAATAAATAAAACAACCAAAACAATAAGAGACTGGTTGTCAAATGTTTCTCAAAGTGCCGGCTTTTCAACGACACTGAAGGGGAGCATCTATTTAAAAGATGTTGTCTAAATTAAAATTATTGCACTCGTTTTAAGTTATTATGCAATTAGTTAATTTGTTGCTCATTTTAATAGGCTTATGCATCTGGTTTGCTTTCAGGATTAGAGTAGAAGTGTTTTTCTCCCCCTCTGTGAAGCTTTTGGTTAGTGTCTCCTAATAACTCCATTGGACTTTATGTTGACTCTGAAACACTCCTGGACCATGAAAATCAGTCTGGTTTCAACATATAACCCAGCAGTGTAATGTGAGTTTCACTACTTTGAGTAAGCTACTTCTGTATGTGACTGACTTCCTAGATGTTTACACCCTGTTCACATCTTGCGCTAACTTGTATGCTAACTGATTCAGATAGAAGAGGAGAGTTTTATCCCAAGTGACTAGATCTCAAAGTTTGTCACTTCCCATGAAATTAAACACAACCATGAACATGTCCCAAAAAGCTTTCAGGGAGACTCAAAAGGTGCACACTGAAGCCAGAGTCAATGGCTTAATATGGTGGCCAGAACATGGCCTACTGCTGTCACATTCCTTGTGTTCAGCCACCGTCTTACCTGGAGTAAGGAGGAAAAAGGGACTGGATTGCTGTTCAGTGGCCAAAGTCCTGCCTTAAATGAGAATAAGGGTGTTTTCACACCTGATAGTCTCGTAGACTCGGTTCAGTTGGGGAGCAGAATTTGCTTTTACACTGCAACTGTGCCCAACAGAACGAAAATTTTAAAAAAAACAGTTCACTCCCTCATCTGTGGTGGCGCTGCACCAAGAACTAATGAAACAATGCTAAAACACCTGAGTGAAGTTGGGCCCCCCACCTTCTTCAAATCAGACAAAATTGGTGTCAAAAGTTTGTGCAGCAGAAATTTTCGTTTGTGCCGCTATCATTTTAAAGATATAAAGAAATGTTTCTAGAGGTCATCAAAGGTCAACCAAAAAATATAAAATTCCCTCATTAGTGACAATCTAAGGCTGCACAGCTCTTTGGTTCATGTACCTGTAGTTGTATTTCAGACCATATGAATGAAAAGGCTCAACATTGAAAACTACTGATTTACATTGAAATTTTACTGCCAAGTTTCTGTCTTCAGGATGATGGCTCATTATTTTCTGTTATTGGGTTTGGACACGGCTATTCTTTTTTTTTTTTTTTCTCCCTTCCAGGGGTTTTTTTGTGGGCTCTAGTGTCCCTTATATGAAAGTAGACTGACAGGAAAGGGGGAAGAAGAGGGAGGAAGACATGCGACGAGGACTCAAGGCCTCCAAATGTGGGTCGCGCTATCCCCTACGCCACCACAGCACGCCCCAGGACACGGCTGTTCTTAACCAAGTTTTTGTACTTCTCAGGAATTTAGAAAACTGTTTCATAAACTTGATTGCTGATGAAAAATCTTACCCCTCTGAGGCAGAGGAATGTATTTTCCACAACCACAGTAGCAGAGCGTATAGTTGCTTTATTAAATGCTTGTCATGATTTTGGTTTGTCTTGTTTTTTTGTTCTAGGTTTTGTATTATCAAATATTCTAAAAAATTGTAGTAATGCCCCCGTTTTCTGTTTTTTTTGTTACTTTTAGAAACTGATTCTGTGTATTTATCTGACTTGCCTGTTTTATATCTGGACCTGGTATTTGGTTTTAGGCATACACCTCCCATGGGCCCACGGTTGTCATGCCAACATGGTTCTGCTCAAGGAAATTGTTCATGAAAGTCGGATTGTTTGACGAAGGAGGCAAGGTGAGATTTAACTCTCACACCATTCCTTAAGCTCATTTGTTTAGCACATTTTTTTCCAACAATGTTTGGATTGTTGTTTACATTTTCTCTCAGCAGTGAGTATTCACTGAATTAGACACAGATAAAGAGGAGAAGAGAACAAGCAGATAACAACAAAAATCACACTGGCATCGACAATCTGCTCCAAGTTCAGTGGTGCTTTGTAAAAAGTAAAATGTACAGAAGCTTTTCTTTTTTTTTGTTAGTTTTATCATTTTTTAACCCACACATTACATTCTCGTGAAACGAGCGGATAAAGTTAGCTTAGAACGAACATTGTAGCAATTTAGAAGGTTCATAATGACAATATAAACAACAGAACCCATCCCAAATTCTAGTGTTTATGTTTATCTAATAGTAACTATAGTTTTTAGCTTTTGGAACAATATTTGTGACAGAAGATGTAAGTTAATGGCATCAATAATTACTGATTATAATTTTATCACTGGTGATTATATAAAGATCTGCCTACAGATGGTGGGATCTTTGTGTTGCATATGTTCACTGTGGTTGGTTGGATCAACGAAGGTATTTTTAGAGAAAACATACAAAAGAAGAGACCAATTTAAGTAATACACTGTTAAATTTACTGACAATTATATTAATAATAATACTCATCAATACCTTAAATACAATAAAACATAATTTTTGCTTATCTTTTAGAACCGTTTTTTTCTTTATGCCTAATCAAAAGTCATTGTCAGCAAAATAAACCTGTGGAGGAGCAGCAGCTCTACTCTTCTGTATGCATTGATATTAAGGACAGACATTGATGTCTATCCTTAATATCTGTCCTTGTCTGTCCTTACATTGATGTAAGGACAGACAAAGGGGTCTGTCCTTACCAGACCCTTGGTGATTTAGCTATTTAACCACTGAAGGTCACTCTTAGACCATATATGGAGTCGTTGAACCTTCAGCCCAATATGGTCAGATGATCATTAATAATAGAAAAAGAGAAAAATGAGGGCAACACCAATACACAAAGTGACATCTGTTTTTACACGCTAAAACACAGTTGATGTTTCACAAACTGTGCTTATTGCTTCACACATGGATACATGTTCAAAGTCTATTGCATCATGTCTTGACGCAAATGCTGGGTGGCAAAAATTATTTACCACCATTAAACAGGCAGTACTATGTAAAATGTACTTTTTTGCGCTTTACATCATGTTATATTGTTATTCCCTCATCAAAATCATACCTTGAATGTTGCTTTGATTCGTTCATGCAGACCTTCAATCACCCGTGGCAACCATTCAGCCCTGCAAAATGCTTGCACCACCAAAATGCTTGGGATTGAGCACCACCTTTGAGAACGAATGTCCTCTTTGGAGCAGTCCTCCCAACTCAACTCCTTCAGACTAGTCAGCAGCAATTAGCAAACTCCTGGTGGAACGGCGCATCAGCTGAGCTCATTATAGGAGCTACATTTCATTGAAACGTTGGTAAAGGCGTTGTTACAGTGTCGATAGAGCACTTTTCAGAAGGAAGAGGAGTTTTTAAAGAGACAGAGTCCCAATTTTAAGAAGTCGTATTTCTTTTATGTCATATTTAATATGTACAACATTTTTATAGCAACTGAAGGTTAACATAGTTACTTGATTGAGCTAGAAAGTGATAGTGTGCGACTGAAGAACACGTAAAAATCATTATCTCCATCACTTTTAGTTGTGTTGGAAGTGAAACAGGCTTTACTACTGACAGCACATGCTGCATCTTTACTGACAGAGATCCAATCTCTCTGTTTTCTCTCCAGGGAGTCCCGGAGGATCTGCTCTTCTTCTACCAGTTCCTTCGTCAGGGAGGCTCTCCGCTCAGGGTGGACCAGCGCCTGCTGGTTTATCGGTATCACGAGGCGGCTGCTACTCATTCTGTGACCGAGTCAGTCTCACCGTTCCCCCTCCTTCCCACTGAGTTTCTCTCACACGCACATACTTGGTCACAGTGTTGATCCTCCACCTACACCCAGCTGCCCACTGCCATCCCTGAGTTTCCCAGGGCTCTCGCATGCACTCACACACGAACCCAAATACTCCCGCTGACACACACTCATGAGATGTTTTTCGGACTTTTCAGATTTTATGACAATGTCTTTGGAATTCCAGTCACTTTCCCAGCATTCAGATCAGGAATTTTGGCCTTCTCTGCCTGGAATGTTAACCATCCGCTCGTAGAAAATCGTGTTTTGGTGTGAACAGAAGTGCTTAGGATGCTGTGTGTCAGGCTCACAGCTGCCTGAACTCCACCATGTGGAGCCTGCAGGTGTCCATGCATGCGAGCGTATCTTTAAATGTAAAATGAAAATTGAAATGAACTTCCTTTATATCCTTCCTTCCTTCCCGAGTCTAATTTATCTGCCTGGTGTTAATGCACATCCTTCTCTGTGTTTTTCATCGTCCGTCTCTTTTGGGAGGTCTATTTCAGGCATGTCTGCTTTCCGCTTCCCCCCCACTCTTGACACCCCATCCCACAGACTGCTTAACTACTTCCTCAAGTCAGCCAAATGAAACCGTAGCCCTGTTTCTGTCTGCCAAACAGTGCAGCTGATCTTATGTGAGGTGAAAAGTTTTTTTCATTTTTAAGGATAATGTCAGACAGTAACTAAAATAAAAGGCTTTTATTTTTGGTCTTTGAAAGCGAGTGGCAGCTGTGTGTTTAGTAAATCCTTCCCATATTGCTGCCATGTCTTGCAGTCGATGGTAAAGCAAAGAAAAGAAAAAGCAAAGCAAAGAAAACCTCTTGAGACCACCCAGGCTCTCCGATGGGTTTTGTTTGTCATATGAGGCCCTCTGGTACACGCAGTAAGAAGCTTCACTGCAGAAAAATTAGGAGAAAGCGCTTCGGTTGAATGTGTGCAGATAATTGCTCAGTTTCAGCGAAGGTGTAAAAAGCACAAATGCTAGTTTCATAGTTTTCGTTCTGCCTACTGTCATCAAATTTTGCATGTATGTGGCGATTCAGCGGATTTGAAGACCAGCAACCGTTTTTAGTCTCTGATATAAATGCAGTCAGTCATCGTTATGGTGTAAACACCTTCTGCTGTTATAGTTTCAGTTCTGTGTGAATGCTAGCAATCAGATAACATTGGGGTATATTTAGATTTACAGAAAACATTGGTAGAGCATCAGATGACAAGTCAAAGTACTTCCTTAGTTGTTCTTAAAAGGACTGAATTGACATTTTTACATCATGTTATAATGTTATTCTCTCCTCAAAAACATATGTGGAGTTTTGCTTTTATTCTTTCACTTGTGTTTGAAAAATCCTTCAGTCTCCAGTGGCAGCCATTCAGGGTGCATAAACGCTCGGTCTCATGCGGTGCCGCCTTTTTCTCTGAGCTCCTCCAGACTAGTGGTAGCAGCAATTAGCAAACGCCTGGTGGAATTGCACATCATAGGAACTACTTCTCTACGAAATGCTCCTAAAAACATTGTTAAAGGCTTAATGGAGAAAGTTGTGATGACTGGTTGGAAATAGTTTCTTAAAGAGACAGAGACCCAATTTCAAAGCATTCAGTTGTGACGTGAAATGTCTTTTAAGTTATATTTATACAGCATTTTTATTACAACTGAAGAAGAGATGCACCAATCCAATATTAATATCGGCATCTGTCCCGATATTGAAAACATTTCTAGATTGGGTTTTGGTGACAATGTGCCAGATCCATAAGAGCAGATCTGCTAAGTCTAATTCTGTGCTTCGTGTTCTGAACCACAGCATGTTGTGTTATTTATTTTACTATATTAAGTTTCCTATTTCCACTTTGTAAACCATTTAAATAATAAAGAAACTGTTAGTTGCAGTTTCTTTATTATTTGATTTACTTTGGCTGTTATACTCCTGATTGCACTGACGAAACAAATTAATGTTTAGTCAGTTTTTACATGTTAGACCAAGCTTGTGAAGCTATTGGTGTATTTAAGTGTCATAGCGGTACAGAGTTATCAAATACATTTGTAATTCAATACATTTATGTCTGTGTTTAAACAATTAAACATTTAAGTCAATTCAGCACTGTCTGTTTGTATAGGATTGATACAAAAACCTCAGATATGGATGGTGACTATAAAATATCACCATCCATGAGAATTGGCTATTCAAGGTCCAAACCTAAATCCACACACGTCCACATTGCAAGATTTCAAAACCAGTGTTCATAGATGCTCTTCATCTAACTGAACTATTTAAAAAGAGCGGTAAAAAGAAATGAATTTATTACAAAATTAATTTGTACTAATTGATCTAACAAAGTTGTTGTTATGTAAGTTTGAACTTGGAAAAGGCACCATGATTACAACCACTTTTCTCTTTTCTGCAATCAGGGAGACTATCTGGAAGCTGCGCGTTGACTTTCTGCAGGAGAGAGTTCTCAGCCAGTGGGAGAGCTTCACGATCTGGAATGCCGGGAAACAGGGGAGGAAGCTCTACCGAAGCCTGAGCCTGATCAATCAGAAGAAGGTGATGTGGGACACTAGCCGAATCATTTATCGATTTTTTTTTTTTTTTTTTTAAGTTTTTGATGCTTTGTTGGCACACTTCGACGTTCACTGGTTTTCTTTAGGTCAAAGCGTTCTGCGATGTGGATGAAAAAAAAATTCAGAAGCGATTCTACACACATGAGGAATCCAAGGTGAAATCACTAATTGGAAGGAAAAAAAAAATCTGCAAGGTCTTTGATTCTTAACATTTAACCAACACGTATAAACTGTTTAATGTTTACGGACGTTTCTGTTGATATGACTCCAGGAAAGACCAAAGCCTACGGTCCCCGTCCTGCACTACAAAGAGGCCACGGGCCCCTTCATTATCTGCGTTAAACTGGTGAGCCGAGATCGTGTTTGCGTGTTGTATGCTTGTTGTTTCTGACCGCGCGTCCCTCTGGCCCGTTTTCCAGCCTAACGACATAATGATTCAGGGCGTGTGCCTTGCACAGGATGTGAAACGTACAAACATACGGCGAGGCTGTCAGGAAATGGGAAGAGACGACAGCCTGATCTTTTGATCATGAGATGCTTATGCTAACATCTCATGCTTTAAATCATGCTACATAGAAGAAAGCATTTACGTTTGATTATTAAAGCTGAACAATTTTGTTGAAATTCAGATTTTTCTGCTTTTTTCACAAAGCTTCCCTTTTTATCACTGCGAAAGATTTAGATTCAGATCTGAAGACCAATTAGAAGGGGTCTTCTAATTGCTCAATTATGGAACTTAATAGAGGTACAAACTCAAAAACACAGAAGTCTGGACTCGATCTAAGACGTAAATATCTTTGTCAAACTGTTGTGTTGTATTTAATACAAGAAGCAACACAAAACGAAGCTGCTAAACAGCGTCACAACGTTTCGCCTCTACTCCATGTTCATCGTTTGATCCTTCTTCTGTTGTTTGTATTAGGCTGAGCTTCATGTTTGCTGTGGTTGCGTTCGCAGGACATGACAGGAGGCGTCCTGGAGGAAAATCTCAACTCTTTGCAGCTGAAGGAAGGAACAGATTACTACCATTTCAACTGACGGCTCAACGTGCTGCAGGAGACCACAGGAGCCCCGCAGGTTAAACAGACACAGGAATGCAGAAGACTGATTTATGAAAACATAAACACAAACTCAGAGATAGGGTGTTTATAACCGGGAGGTGAAGTGAAAGCAGCAGCACTGGATTAAAGGACAAAAGCAAGAGGAATGAAGACGTTTATATTGTGTAATAAAAAGGGCCTTTGACTGTGTAAAAAGGTAAAGAATTTCGAGTCCTGATAGTTTAACTTGGCGAGGTTAACAGGTCTGGTTTTCTGCTTCTCTCTTTTTCCACTGTTTCAAATTTGTTACTTTTGGCTCTTTTTGTGGAGATTTTACAGTAAATTCCTCTTCTTAGAGAAACCTACTTTAACGTTTTGTCTTTTCTGGTTAAGCGGAATCTGAGTGAAACTGTAAAAGCGAAGCAGGTTTCATAAGGTATATGAAATGATGCTTGATGAAACGTGAAACCGCGCAGGAACCAAGCAGCCCCTGCAGAATACTTACTCAGGTTGTTGCTCATGTAGAAAAGGTTAATTTATTATTTCTAAGAGTTCATGGAAGTAACTACAGGTGCATCTCAGTAACTAAGAACTTAATCACAAAGTTTGTTTCTCTAATTTAGTTCAACTAGATTTGTTAGATACTTTGTGGCGGATAAAATCCAGCGGACGATGCGACAAACCATCACTGACTGTGGAAACGTCACACTGGACATCCAGCAACGTGGCTCTGGACCTCTCCACTCTTCCTCCAGACTTTGTGACCTTGATTTCCAAATTAAATGCAAACTTTACTTTGAAAACTGGACTTTGAACACCTGAGCAGCATCTTTAAACCAGTTTTTAATACACAAGTTTCACTTTTTTTAATTGAACTATGTAAGTAGGTGGACTTTATGATGAAATTCTAATTTATTCAGATTCACCTGTAAAAAATATATACATATTTTGTCCAAGAGGACAATTTTTTTTGTCAGTCTTCCTCTTTTCCTCTTTTTGTCTTTTCAGAGGTAGCACTGTTAGCTGTCCTATTTAGAAATCTGGAAACTGTTTTTATGTTTCTAACGCCCAGTTTGGACTTCACAAGTTAAATACTGAAGCCCAACACATGTCCTAAAGTTAAAGGAAGTCTCATCACACAATGTGCAGCTTCTTAGGGGTGGGATTTTTTTATGACCGGATTTCGAAACAAGTCCTTTGTCTGATGCAACCATGTAAAATCAGATCCACTCATACACATCTGCTCCAAATGAAAGATGGATTTTGCTCAACTCTGTTTTTCTTTCTCTGCTTCTCTTATGAAATCTAAAGAACAATAACCTTTTTCAGAGGGCACAGTTGTCATACATAAACACAAAAAATGGTTTGTTTTGCCCCACAGAAAGAAGAGATTTTTTTTTTACCCAAAGGTAAACAGATCTTACCCTTAAAATTCTCCCCCCTCTGCTTTTTTTTCTGGGTCAGCAGCATGGTCAGAGTTACTGTAAATCTGCCCACAGAAGTTTAAAAAGAAGTCACAATCATGGTTAAAAAAGATGATAAAGTCCAGTTTTTCTTTTTTTTTGCTTTATACTTGCTTATACCTGAATGAAATCCAGATAAAAGACAAGCTGTTGTAAAAAGAAAACCATGAGAAGTCAAACCATAGAATAAGATGATCTGGCCTGCAGGGAAATCGCTACAAAGTCATATTGTTTACATATACTTCAGACATCTCCTATTAACAACTTTATTATCAATAGGTGATTAACAACACCCCAGACATTAGTTATTGTCAAGTTAAAAGTTGCTTTATAATTTGATTCAACACATTTATCGTTGTGACATCGCTCTGTATAAGCTGTGTAAGTAAAAAAAACTTTTTTTTGTCTGAGTGCCGTCTGCTTTACTCACTCGGCCCTCATGATGAATCACTTGGTGGATGACCAGAGCGAGCCCTAATGGAGAATCTATGAAAGAGACTCAAAGAGCGTAAACAGAGTTTTGCTAAGTGTTTACACTCCGTCTCCCGGCAGGCATCAGAGCCGATAACCAAACCCACCAGGCACAATGGATGACCCTGACTCTGGGGCCTGCGTGCCCTCACTGGTCAAATAAACCCACAAGTGTCTGTAGGATTAAAAAAAGACACGCAGCTGCAAGATCTCTGTGTAGTTCTGCTGATAAAGACAGATAAGAGCTGCGAGTGTCAGAGTGGAGAGGTCGCGGAGGTCAGAGAGCGGGGGCTTTTTCATTCACCAGAAACGGTGCCGCATTCCTTTGTTTCAGTATCTCTTCGCAGGGAAGATGCTTGCGCAAGTAAAGAGGAGTGGGCTGACTTGAAACCAGGAAGCTTCCACGGCCCACTTCCTGTTATTAATCTTTAGCACCTCTTCAACCGAATAAAAATGATGCTGCTGTATCGTAAAAATATATTTAGAAAACTCACAGATTCCACTGAACGATAGATTTAGCTCGACAGAACGAGAACTTATTAAAACATGTTTTTTTGTATCTGCTGAAAGCCAAACCTGCAGTTATGATCTTCATAAATAGAACCTCTCAGTCATCACTATCTACTTCAGAAAATATGGAGGGAAAATTCAGTCAGTCTGTTTTGTGTATTCGCTATAAAAGGTTACAAAACCAAACATTTATTAGCCCAATTTACCTTCCTAAGTTTTCTGGAGTCATGTAGCACCTTTCTGCTGGTGTCTTCTACCACTAAACCTCCTGTGACTGTCAGGTTCATATTCATTTTGAGCTTATTGCTGTGCCAGGTCTTCAGTGGTACCGTCACTAGTCAGAATTAAGCAGCATAACTTTCTTTTTTGTTGTTGTTGCATATTTTTTTTTGGATTGCTACGCTGCTGATAAACCTAAAATCTTCATATGGAACGAGGGCTCTAGCAGCGTGAGATGTCTTGTTATCTTCTGAGATACATTCAGCAGCTCCAGTGTCAGAGGCAACCGTGCAGCCCGCAGCATGACACAACCTCTACTCTAGAGTGGGTGTACTTAAAATGACTAAGACTGAAACATTTCTCTGTATTTCTTTGTAATGGTCTTTAATTTGCTGAGCCTACACAGTTCATGGGCCAGTCAAGAGAAAGTCCCTAATTTTTTTATTTTTATTTTTTTCATTTTTTTTATCTCTGAAGCACCTTTAACTCAAAAACTTTCATTTCAGTATGATAATATGTTTTAATAGATTACGATCTACACTTCATCACTTCTCCATAAATGTTTATGATGCCCTGGTTCTCTCAAACATGCTCCTAACAAGCTGCTACTTTAAGCGGTACATCAAGGCTGTGGTGAAATTCAAATGTTACCAGTGAAAGGAGTAGCTCAAGTTTTTAGAAGTGGGGTTGTCTTAATAGTAGTGAGTAATCAGTATCTTTCTAGCAGTGGATAACTCTGTTGGCATCTTCACTGTGATACTACAGAGCCTAATTTTTTTCAACTTGAAGCTACCAGAGCGGTAACAGAGCAGACTTCCAACCATGTTGAAACCAGTGTAATCTCAGAGGAGTCTTTGTAGTCGCTGCCATTTTCTGAACATTTAAACTGCTGCCACGTTTTAGCTGCAGTTTACTACAGGTTGGAATTTGTTGCTATGATTGTGGACCAACTGCAGGTAGTTTTGTTGTTGTTCCTTTGAGAAATGTATTTATTTATTCAAAGCTGCAGTCTGTAACTGTAAGGAGAGAAAAAGGGTTTTGCATATTTGTTTAAACTGTCACTATGTTGTGACGGTGTAGTATGAGACAGATAATGTGTGAGGTAATCAAGCTCCTCCAGCTGCTCCCAGTGGTTCCACTGTCATCTGCAGAAATGTATTACTCTTGGTGAGACACAGCCAATCAGAGCCTGGTGGAGCGCCTAAGCGCTGTCGCTCATGCTTGTGTACACGCTGCTAAATGTGCTAATGGTGGAGAAACAACTTCCAGGAAAACTGTTTAGCTGGTGAACCAGCTAAAGCATAGCAGAGAGAAAGAGGGGAGGATGTGAGCAGCGCATACATGAGCCTGACAGACAGTGCTAACACCCTCCTCCTGGTGGTGATTGGTCGTTTCTGATGGTCCGTTGTATTTCTGTAGTTAGCCCTGGGAGAAGGCAGAGGAGCTCTTCTGCAGATAATTTTGCAGGTTATCTGTACCTTAGCAAACTGTAATGATAATTTTAACAAATTAAAAAACTTTTTTATAACAGTTACATATTACTATACTTCTACATTAGAGAATTGTAAAATCTACAAAACTAAACTCATACCAGCTAAGCTTAGAAGCCGAGTTTAGATTTGTAAAAAAATACTTAAGATGAAAACAAGCAAGATAAATGTGTCTTCATTGTTTGTTTGGGTCTTCATACTGTTACAATCGTTACTACAGTTGTTGATCAACCTAAAGTTTATGCAGAGGTGGGGGGACTGCAATCTCTCTGGCAGATAGAGGTGACCGAAGACGATTTCTCTCACTTTCACTACCTCTATCTGTTGCCCTACATGCAGGGAAGTATGAAGTGGTGTACTTCCTGACTAAATGTTCTTTCTTCTCTTTCAACAGCCAACCACCACTGCTCTTGAGCAAGATACTTTGGTTCATTAAAGAGCCCATGAAGTTTCTCAGCTGCCCACTGTGGACAAATTAAGATTTCTTTCAAAGAAAGAGGAAATCAAAGGTCTCGGGGGTTGAAATAAGAGATAGAGGAATGTGAGTGCGAGGGCTTCAGGAGGGGGGCAGCTTGAGGACAGACAGGGAAGCGTTCCTTCTGTCAGGCCGCTTGAGAAGAGCCAGGTGACTGCAGACGGATGGGGGGGAGGAGGTTAGAGGCTGCGCTGCTCTGGAAATACTTCAGATGGTCAAAGGAGCGTCTGAGGTCAAAAGCATCGCGGCAGCAGACCTGTGCGGTGGGGACGTGATTGGATCAGGGCTCCGTCTTTAGCCTCTTTGGACACTGGTGTGGTGAAAGTGTTTTTATTTTCGGAGTTTCAAAAGAGGAAGAGGTTGGCATTACAAATTCTGGTGGGGTTTAGTTTCCTTTTACTGCTGAATGCAGCTCGGCTGATAGATTTCAGTCCCCGCTCTCTGTTACGAATAGAATATTTTACAACATGCCTGCTGGATAAAAGAGTTCACAAAAACAACCTAAAGTGCAATTCGAATATTAAAAAAGAAAGGTGGAATAAAAAACATTACATGCACAATGCTACAGATTGGAGCAATACCTTGAAAATGGAATTGAATTATTTTTACATAATTAGGGATTTCACATGAGACTGTGCTTATTTTTATTAAAAGCTTGGCCCTTTTGGTGCTTCTTTGTTTTCTTGTGCCTTTACTTACACCGGGACTCTAAGCCAACTCTAATCCCTTTTCCTGCAACACTTTGGCAGAAGTGTGTGTGTGTTGATGGAGTGGAGAGAGAGGGGGGAGGTGAGTGTTTGGTGGAGGACCTCACTACAGTATTTCTCTAAATGTGCTGCACAACTTTGGCAGTCGAGGGGAATGTGACGACGGAGTATCATGCTCGCCCCTCACAGTGTTTTCTCACGGGAAAACCGCTCAGGATGCAAACGGGGGCTTGGAGCGTACATGTGACTTTTTTTTTTTCTCTCTTCAGCTCTATTTAGACCTTTATTTTGTATTTTTCCAGGAAGGCTAGGTTGTGGAGCTCATGGAGCAGAGCTATAATAAGACCAGTGGAGCAATGTGAGCCACAGAGTTGGCAGTAAAACAGAGCGTAAACGATAATGTGACACCATTCAAAGCTATGTGGACTCAAGGGATTAAACTTAAATCGGTGGTTAACAACCTCAGTGAAAATGCCATTGCATCATTTTTTTTAATAATGATAATAGCTGCTATTTTCTTTCTACATTTTAACAAGACATTGTTATTGTTAATTTCTATCACCATTTTCTCAGCCAACAAAACATTCATTAACATTCAAATGAAAGTTCAGCAAAAAGAAAGACTTTGTTTCTGTTTGGTATTTTCAAAGCCTCAGATCTTCTAATGTATTCCACGTTTATAATCAAATTCCATGATAATATTGCGTTGGACGATTTAAAATGCAAGTGTCTTAAACAGCTGGCAGTTCGATTATTACACAGATACAAACATCTTCAGTTTGATTTGTTTGAATTGCTAAAACAGAGTTCGCTCTGACTGGCCGTTAGCCTCCCTAAAAAGCAACAAAACTTACTGACAAACATTCGTTGAATCACAATTCAGTGAAATATTCTTTTTATTAAGCAGGTTTTTGATTTTATTCCCAGATGCAAATTCAGAATTGAGAGGGAACTGGAATGCAGGATAAGCAGCCACAAGGTTCGTACCTGGTTACTGTCATCTGCTGTAGTTTTGACTGGGACTTCTCATAACTTTGCCCCCTGAGATCCTGGAACAACTTCTTTGTTCTGCTGTTGATTCTCAGCTCGACGCTTTGTCGTTACGTTGCAAATAAAGGAGCATCTCGACAAATTAGCGATTTATTTAAAAAGTTTGTTTCTGAAATTCATTTTAAAAGTGTAACTCACGTCTGTGTTCAATTCTGTCGGTTACACATGACTTGAACGATATTGAGGAAGGTTATCTTACTGAAAGGTATTGGAGTTTACCAGTCATTGAGTACTTTTACTTCAGTATGTGCAATACTAGGTTGATGCTTCTGCTACTCTTGGGAGTGTGTGTGGCATAGAGCTGATCTGTGATTAATGATAAAGTCCAGGCTGCTTAGCACTATAGGCCAATCAAGCACAGTGTAACCTTGGTTATTAAAGCAGGTGTTGCTGTTTTTTATTACTGTTTGTTTCATATGAAATGAAACATTTCTGCTAAACAGATGAGTTGTAGCAAAATAGCCCACAGTAAATGCTTGAAATATATTTCTCAACGTGTAAGGAAAGCTATATCAATTTAAATTGTTTGTTGCTGAAATAAATCAGTTTTGCTTCGGGATCTTTGTTTTGACGTGTATCCTTCATTTCCTCTGACAACCACCTGCGGCAGCTCAACTACCACACCTTGTGAACTGTGGGCCCACGCAAACCAAGCAATAAACCAAAGACATTTTCACAGGTTTGTGAGCATGCATTTGTTGGTCTGCGTGCTGTTTTGACTGTTGCAGAAGTTTGTCTATGAAGCGAAGCCACACTGAAACGAGCAGGTTATTCTTGTCGGGTTTTATAGAAAACCTAAAATAGCCCAGACTTCAATTACATAAAGAGTTGTTAAGCCTTTAGTAGGCAGTTTAACTGAAAACTGTGTCCGCACCTTTCCTTCCGGTCAGTCTGTGGGAGGGAGGGGTTTTAGAGAGAGCTCGCGTGTCACTGAAGCGGAGTCGGCTGCTGGCACGCGCCCCTGCTGACGCGCTCTCAGAGAAAGTTGGCTCTAATCAAGCCGCCGTTGTCCGGCCGGCTACGCCTGCGCTCTGCTCCCTTTTAAAACAACCCCGAGGTCCGATTCTTTTCCTACCTCAGACGCTCCGGGTTTGACTTCGGACCCGCGCGTCATGTAGACCCTCGCGCTCCCTGCCGATGCGTGTTGTGGATATTTTTAAAGCGGATAAGTTGCGGGGAGCGCGTGAGGTTGAACTGGTGGAGGTGGGGGGATCCGGTGAACCGCCGGGGCGGACAGACCACCATGCTCCGGCCGTGGGCTACGCACTGGGTCATGTTCGTGCTGGTGTGCCGGGCTGTGGCACAGTATTCTAGTGACCTGTGCAGCTGGAGAGGAAGGTGAGGATGACCGATTAATAATAACGTCGATAAAACGATGTGTTTTTTTTTTCCTCGGAGAAATTCAAATTTCTGTTTTGTCCGTCTGTTAATGATGAATTCTGAAAACGCATGCTGTCGATTTTTTTTCTTCCGTTAGAATAGATAAGATCTTAACTCCACCGACTTCTATTCTTGAGCAAGATGATGCGTTCAGGAAGGCCAAGCTAAGGTCGTATTAAGGCCAGGCTAATCTAACTCTAGTTTATGAGTTAAAGATCTACTGGTCCCTGTGCGTCATTGCCTGTGGTTTCTGTTGCAATGACGCCAGTCCTACTTGCATTTCTTTTCTGAATGTCACTCTTCTTAAGAAAACGACTCCCAAAGCAGGCAGACCAGAAATGATGCCTCGAGTGTGATTAACTGTCTGACCACGTTCTCCGGGCGCCTTATCCGGAGAACGTTCTCCTTCCTGAAGGCTCTCCGTTACTGGGGTGTCGGTTCTTATCTTAGGTAAATACACCCACAGGGCGCCTTTGATCGCTCCTTCAAATCCCCCGCTCATAAAAGATGTAAGCCAACACTGTGTTGTAAAGTTGACTCGCCTCTTACTTGTAACGATTTTTATCAGATCTTGCGGGTTGCCAAACAAATGAAACGATTTGTTTGGTGTTTGCCTACACCTGTTAATAGTTCAGTTTCAGTTGATCTCTTGTGGCAAAGCATTCAGACCTCCGGAAATATTTTCACATTTTGGTACATTTCAACCACAAACCACTGCTGTTTGGCTGGGGGGTATTTATAAATACAAATCTTAAAAGTGTGGTGTGCATATATATATATATACATATATACCCTGTTTACCCTTTTTACATGTGAAAGAAGGTGCTCTTGTTAGATGAGACTAAAACTGAACTTTTTGGCTTACATGCAAAATAGTAAGTGTGACAGAAAACCAGCACCCTCAACGCATCTTCCATGTTATTAAACATGGTGGTGGGAGCATCCTGCTGTGGGGAAAGGTGAGTTTCTCAAGAGTTCATAGAGAACAGAATCGTTCAGGGAAATATGCAACCAGAACTACAATTGAGAAGCTTAGATAAAAGCATTTTCCTGTCCTATAACGGCCTTCGCCTGAATCTAGTTGAGAATCTTTGTCAAGATTTAAAAATCTAAGCAGTTTTCATATTTTTAATTGTAAACTAATTATAAATGGAAGCATCTTAATCCTTCCACTTAACAATTATCCCACACTTGTCTCTCTCATAAAATGCAAATGTAATAAGTTTTAGTTTGTAGCTAGAAAACGAAGAAAATGGGAGAAAGTCAAGAGAGTGTGATTGCTTTTGTGTATGTATATATATATATATATATAACTTATGTTGTAGGATGTGTCTATAATCACACAGAGTATTCATCCTATCTTAACACTGGTCATAATTTTTAATTCTATCTCTTTGTAATAACTCTTAAGAACAGTCATCTTCTCTCTATCTGCAGCGGTTTGAGCCATGAAGCTCATCGCAGAGACGTGGAGCAGGTCTACCTCCGCTGCTCTCAGGGGTCCCTGGAGTGGCTCTACCCCACCGGGGCCATCATCGTCAACCTGCGACCCAACACGGAGTCTTCATCCAGGCGCACGGCTGACGTCTTCGTCTGCATCAAGCCTCAAACCTTCTCCCAGGTGGTTTAGAAACAAACCTGAATCTCACCTGGATGACCTGCAGCTGGCGTTTGCCTGGTTGTTTCACACTTTCTGAACGACTTCTCCTGCCCTTCCTGTTCAGGGTTCTCATGTGTACCTGGAGCACCAAGGAGACCTGAGGCTGCTGCTTTCAGACGCCGACCAGGCGCAGGGCGCGGTGCGCTGTTTCAGCCTGAAGGAGGGGGCTCTGTTTGTGGAGGCCGTCCCACAGAGAGACATCAGCAGGAAGATCACAGCTTTCCAGTATGAGCTGGTGCCCAGTCAGGGACCAGGGGCCCATATGTACCCATACCTGCATCAGGGGCCAGGTAACAGGAAGCTTATTTCTGCTTTCCCAAAGGCACTAAACACAAGTTTTTGTGTCTTCATGCTCTTTTTTTTTTGTTTTGTTTTATAAGATGCAATAAATTTCAAACTTTCAGGCTTTCATGCCGGAAATTTCCTGCCATTAAAATCGTGATATTTAGGTGTAACTAGACATGATTTTTTCTACAAACTCGATTGTTGAATCATTACAGTAGGTCTATGATGTAATTAGAGCTGTATTAGTGCTGTAATACTAGGTGCAGAATATTTAAATGTGTTACATTAAAGTTAGTTGATTGTACATTTAAATGCCTTAAAGATAATGTGCAAATTCTGATCTGCTGAACTGAGAATAATTTATGGTTTTGTATCAACACTAACACAAATCTTAATCTTAGTCTCATTTTGCTTTCATTTTAGTTGAAATATTTTCATGGAAGATTTTGTTTTGGCAACAAAAACAAAACCTCACCTCAACCACTGCGTTGGATATATTAAATGTAAACCAAACAGGATTGGCTGTAAATATAGACTTTCTATGATTGAGACCATCATAAAAAAACTGTCTTCAGACAGAAGCTTCTTTACATATGCTGTAATACAGACAGCTACCACAGATCCTTTCTGCCCACAGCCATCACCATCTACAATAAGACTTTGAAAAATCTTGAATTAATATAATTTGCAGCAACATTTAATATCCATTTCAGATCATTAAAGTATTTTGAATTGAACTGAATTGCTTTCTTGGCTCAGATATCCTGTTATTTTATACAGTTTTACCTCCGTATTTATAAAATCTTAAGAGATTTCTTTCAGTTTGATGGTTCTATCACAAATTTGCTTTAGAGAAACATTAACTTTTTTTCCAGTTCCACATGTTTGGAATTTAATCTTTACATCATTAACTTTTCTTGGTAGATTATCTACGATCTTTCTGTGGCGTCTGGCGCTCTGAAAGCAGAAACTGAGTTTGGAAGACTAGCAGCAGCGATCTAAAAAAAACATAAAATTTGTGAGCCAGAAGACATGGCGCCGTTCAATCTTTGTTTCTTCATCATAACCTTGATGGGGCCTTCCTCCCGCCCTTCCTCTCTATCTCAAGTGAGCCGCACATATGAAAACAAACAGACCAATCAAAAACAGTCTTGTCAGGGTCAAGCACAAAGGTCAGCCAGTCCTTCCTCTGCTGCCAGTCAAAACCGACACCACCCATCCCCCGACCCACCACCACCACTATGTCTTCCCCTCTCCTTAAAGGAGGATCTCTGAGCAGCCCACCCGCACGTGTGAAGAGGTGAGGTGGGGAAGGACGGAGAAGAAAGCCTCCCCAGTGAAGTTTCCTGCCAGGGTGTGCGTCTGGCGTTTTAGTGCTGTTTTTATAGCTGCCAGGGTCGAAGGTTAATCCCCCGATTCAGTCTGCTTTTTCTCAGTTCTAGTCACCTGCTTTGCTCATTCATGCACGCTTTATTTCTTTTGATCTCTTTGGATGAACACCCTCCTGCACGTAGAAGCACAGAGAGAACTGGAAGCAGACTTGCAGACCTGTTTTGCTCCGCTTTCCACTCATCTGCATGGAAAGTCGATCTTTGAAAGAGCAAGTATTGGATTTTTTGGTGTATCTGGCTGAAAGATGCAGCCAGATACACCAAAACCTCTTGGACCTCTTTAACTTTGGTCCAAGGAGAGTGAAAACAATGTTTTCTAAAATCATTGTTTTTAGAAAACGGTTAAAGCACAGGGGAGGCCTTTTAGTGTTCATTCACACCATCCCTGTTCAGTTCACTTTAGCAGAACTCTAGTTGGTTTGTCTTTAGAGTCCGGTTTGTTTGGGGAGTTGGGAATGTGCAATCGAACTCTAGTGCAGACCAAAAAAATCAAACTCTGGTCTGCCTACAAACCCAGGTCTCTGTTTGAATGCATATGTGAATTTCAAGCAAACCGGCGACAGACCCAAAAACAAGAACTGGACTATCGTTCAGGGCATTCTGGGCAAATACAAAAAAGAAGCGAAATAGAAACAAGAGTCTAGCGCTAGCAGGACAAAAAGTGAAATCTGCTCAAATCGGACACTACTGCATTTGCTTATATTTGGTAAAAAATGAAGACGACTCGTGTATAGTTTTATCTTGGTTATTAAAGCAGGCATTGCTATGACAGAGGTTTTTGTCTCGTTTCCTTCAGTAGATCGTAGCCACTACAGGGGAGGGTGGAAAATGGGCTTTTCAAAGGGTTTGCATCATGTGACGCAGTGCAGTGTGAAAGTCAACTACACCAGCTGAAAATGTAACATGTTGCAATTTTAGTCCCAAATCAAACCAATTCTAGCGCATTATCAAGTGTGGAAACACCCTTAAATTACCCAATGTGCAATGGGAACAATTTGGATCTTTATTGAAGGCTGAAATCTCAAAATTCAAAAATTTATTTAAGACTACAAATATTGTTTTGCAGGCAAACAGCAACATGACATGCTATTCAGACAGTTAAGGCTTTATCCAATTAATTGTAGATAACTGTTTAAGAATGGGGAAAAAAGAAGTTCACTGTATGTTTAGGGTGAAAAGGTAAAGTTAAGATGTAAACCCTTAACACCAGTGTGTTTTCTCTAAACACAGCCACTTCTACTTATTATTTTTAAAATCTTAAGAATGTGAGGATAGTGAAGTGTGATATTTATATTATTGTTTATATTATTTTGAATGCTGATTCTTGATTTGTGTACAACAAATATGAGCAACAGTGCACTTTTGTTTTCAGTTTCCCCAAGATTTGTCCCACTTCCAAATGTCAAACGTGTGCTGAAAAGGTTAATGATCTAGAAGAAATAGTTGTCAAAAGCAAATCCACAATGCTTCAGGGATTGTTTCTGATTTATACTTTGTGTTGTTTATGTTTTCTCGACCTGCTGATGTGGCACCGCTATTTCAGTATAGTCAATATTTTTGAGAAAATGTACCTTCTTCATATTGATGAAACCGATGAAAGAAAAATCCAGCTCTAGAGTAGTTTAGTTGGAGCCCAAGTTCTAGGTAGCTAATTTTGATGAAATAAGCTATGAAAATAGGAACTTGTGTGTTTTTCTTAAGGATACCTAATATGTCTTCCTTTCCCATTTTCTGATTTAGTCACCTGTAAGCCCTGCTCGGATCAAGAGGTCCTCATGGCTGTCTGCACGAGTGATTTCGGTAAATGCATCAACACATAAGCACACAGTGTAGAATGAAGAGTGGTCTGCTGGCAGCAGATGTAGACTTTGGAAACAGCTGTTAGTAATATTTTACAGATTATGTAACTCTTACAAGTCAAAGACAAAGGGAGAAATTTACCTCCTCTGTTTTGCTGAATGATTTTAAAATGTAACTTTTATTATACGGTAACCAGCAAAAATGAAGTTCAGTCTTGGTCGTACCTAAACCAAGCTCCTCCTGCTGGTTTTATTAACATTTCAAAGTACTAACATGAGAGCAGACTGCCTTCTTATCTGATCCTTTAGAAGAAAGATTCCTGCGGCCTAAAGAGAACAGAAACAGAGCTTTATGGTAATAGTTGTTACCTTAGACATCTTTTTTTTATTAAAATCTAATTATTTTTTATTTGTACAGTGCCAATTTACATCAGTGTAAAAAGATGTTAAATAATTAAAAATTTTATGAAGTACTCATCAAATGCAGAGAAACCTATATATTTTTTTAATAGTTTCTTAATGTTTAGCTATGCCAGGCTTTTGATGCCCAGTGATGTGGCCCAAATTGAAAATGCTTTTAACTTCCACAGCATTTAGTTCAAACCGATTTCATTTCATTTCCTTTGCCTTGTCTTCTCCTGTCCGATCTTTCAAGCTGGCTGTGGCACTTTTGGAGATGCAGCGTCGGGCTCAAACCAGCACCCCGTTGTCACGGTGACTCTGCGTCGGCTGTTCCAGCAGAAGAGCGGCCTGTTTGCGTGGGGCGGAGCCAGAGGACAGGGCTGGAGAGGACGGGTCAGCGTTCCCGCTCCGTGCGTTGTGCGTCCAGCAGAGGACGAGTACCTCCTGACCGGCTCTGTCCACTTTGGTGAGGCGTGGCTCGGCTGTGCGCCTCGCTATAGAGACTTCTTAAAGCTGTACGCTGAAGCAGTGAATGCAGGAACAAACCCCTGCCACATAGACACGAACTGAGAGATTTCTGGTGGAAGACGATTCGCCTTAAAATGAAGGAGTTATGGGTAAAAATACTGGAGCATAGATCAGAAAAGGACAAGCAGCAGTTTAGCCAAACATGATCTGGGTTTTGTTGACTGTGCTGCCTCCATTTGACAACTCTTGTGAACTACGAGTGTATTAATGTACAGAATGACTGATTTCTGTAAAGTGATATTTGTGCCCTACTAGTTGTTGCGATGATGGCCTTATTGCTATTTCTAGAAATGAAAGTTTGCTTTGTAAAAAGCTTCCTGTAAATTTTAGCCTTCTGAGAGAAGTCTATGGTATGCAGCTCTGTGAGTCTATGTGTACTGAATTTGTGTGTGGTTTGCAAATGGGTCTAAGTGGCTTATACATATTTACAGAAAAATAAACCTGGTGTCTTTTTTATGAACAAAAAGGTAAGCTGAACAGTCTGTGGTTTTGTTACTGAACTACAATGAACTCAAGAGAAGCTGTGCAATGAAAATAAAGGAAGATCCACGTTAGAGGACAAAAAGTTACCAACATCGTAATAAATGTAAACAAAAGTATATTAACCAATATGAAAAAATAATGTGAGTGACCATTAGTTAGTAGCAGAGAAGGAAAAGTCAGGGCTAATTCTTTATGTTTGGCATCTTGTCTGTGACACTCGGTGTTCATTTATTTTTTTGTGTGTGCAAAAAGAGAAACAAAGTTATTTTTTCACCTCCATCCCTCCCAAAACACATAGCCTGTTCAATAGCAAGAGCAAAAATATGTTTCTCTTGAGTTTCATGAAAGATGCTTCATTCTGCTACATCTAGCAGTAGCCAAACGGACCAAAAGAGCTGCTTTTAGATAGCTAAGTGAGATGAATGGTAACTTTGATGTTTGATATGTTGGAATGAAAGAGCTGGAGGATGTGAATGACCTTAGACGGGTGTTTGTACGCCTCTCCCTACGTCTGCTGTCAACAGCAGTGTGTGTAATGCTTTCTCTCCTTCCTCAGGAAGAGCAGGAATGGATGGAATGTCACCTTTCTGCTCTCGCCTTCACTCTCACACACACTATTAGCCTGGTGAAAACCAGTCCTTGTTCTGTGCTCCGCTGTGTACAGATGAGTCTGGACTCTCTGATACTGAAACAATTGCTTCCTGGAGGCGTGGATTCCAGGAAGTGGATGAATCATTTTAGCGATTTTACTCAATCACTGAAGTTTGGCCGTGAGGTACATAATGCACTGGTGTAATGATACAAAGCTTACCGGAAATTGCATGGACTGTAGACAACCATCCTCCACTATGAATAGAGGAGTGCTGAGTTGAACCAGATAGCTGTTCGTTTACCAGAGTCCAGAGGGAGTAGTGAAGTGAGATTAGAATTAAGCAGAATTTCATAGGAAAGCAACGACCAGGATAACACTTTATAAAAGTAAATTTTCCTACGTATAATCTCGCAGGCAATAAACTTTTAGAATTTTAGGCTAGTTAAGATTACCTTAATTATTTATTTTTGCTAAATCCATTTCAATTATGTTCTTCAAAATGATAAGTGTCCATACACTGATGTTACTTTAGCTTTAAACAGGTTGGGAAAGCCCTAATGATGATATTATGAGTTAGTGGGCCTTATATCGAGGTACATTTCTGGATCCATTTTTAGGCAACACACTTCAATTCTTGTGAGATCATAGAGAAATCACAAACAAATCATCCGTGCTTGTGCGGTTTCTCTCTGGGCACGCCAACCTCCTCCCAAAGTCCAAAAACATGACTTGGTTCTCAAGGTTCTGGTTAGTCTTTATGTGAATGCGTGTTTGCCCTGTGTGTCTTTTGTTCTGTGATAGACTGGCGACCAGGCAGTACCTCGCCTCTTGCCTAATGGCTGCTGGAGACGAGCACCAGCCCTCCAGAGACCCTGCAAAGATAAGAGAGTATAAACAATGGATGGATGAATTGTAAATTTGTCTGATTCCTCTGCTAGTCCTGGAAAATAACACCTTGCAACGGGAAGTGAAAACCTCATGGTGTTCGGATAGCTGCACACTCAGAGGAGACGCCAGTGTTGTTGCTTTTCTTCTGACTTCTTTAAGTCTCTAACTCTGTGCTGTCATAACGTATATTACAATAACCAATAACCAATATTACAAATGTTTCAGTTTTCTGTCTAACTTCATATTATATAAAACACCAAAACAATCAAAGCAGCTCTTCAGAATAATAATAAGATACTAGAATTATGTTGTCAACAAAAGTTAAATGTGAAGCATCGTTCAGTGATCACCAACGACATAAAAAATTTAAACAAGGCAAGGGCATAGCCTCAAAATTTGCAGACTGTCTTTTAAAATGCGTGTCTTTGCACAAAAATGTGATTTGTTTTTGTATATGACCTACTGATTTAACATGAAATAGTGTGAGTGGTAGTGTAACAGAAGACGAAACAGGAAGGAGACATCCAGACGTAGTAAAAAGGTCTAAGATAGATGCTATAAAACTGAGAGGGCCGTCCGTGTAACGCCTCCTGTCTTCACCGAAAGATGCGTATGCGACATGTGTGTTTATGTTGGGCTGTAGTCCGAGAAGACCTCAACACGCGTCTTGCGCGCTGCTCAGCTCCAAGCCGAGCACTCTGCAGAAACCCAACTCCCCCCTCAACAGCAACATCCATAACAACCGGCCCTGGAAACGGCCCAGCTCGGCCTGCCATCCCCGCTAATTCGGGACACACTTATCCCTCCGCACGGCGGTCTTAATGTCAACCTTTCTGAGCGAGAGCGTGTGAGATATGAAAAGAGTTTGTGCTGCAGTATGCGAGAGGCACAGCTGAGCGGTCAGCCGGACGCGACGGGAATGGCTGAGCTCGGGGAAAACACACACGCACGCTTCCGCCCACACACACCCGGTTACGGCGCTGACATTTTGCAATGCGCTGGCCAGGGGTGGGGTCAGTTGTTGAACATGGTGGAATAATATTTTAGGTTGTGTGTGTGTGGGTGGTTCTAAAAAAAGGGGCGAAAGAGGAGATGATATAAGGAGACAAATGTATTTCGTAAAGTTCCCATGCTTCTCTGTATAGACTTTAAACATCTAGATGATTTATATGGAGAACCGATACTGACATCATTAAAAATAAAAGCAGCTGAGTGAGCACTTGGCCCAATAAATACATCAATGCACTTGAAATGCACCAATTAATTTAAAATAGAAGAACTTTACAACATGTTTCTTTTTTTACTGACTCCGCCATCCATCCATTAATTTTCTTCCACTTTATTCGGGGTCAGGTCGCTTTTCTTGGTCCAGAAAAGCGATCCAGAAAAGATCCAGTAGCAGCTTCAGAAGGGAGGCCCAGACTTCCCTCTCCCGGGCCACTTGTTCCAGCTCCTCCGGGGGAATCCCAAGGCGTTCCCAGGCCAGCCGAGAGACATAGCCCCTCCAGCGTGTCCTGGGTCTTCCCCGGGGCCTGCCCGGAACACCTCACCAGGGAGGCGTCCAGGAGGCGTCCTGACCAGATGCCCGAGCCACTTCAAATGGCTCCTCTCGACGTGAAGGAGCAGCGGCTCTACTCTGAATCCCTCCCGGATGACTGAGCTTCTTACCCTATCTCTAAGGGAGAGCCCAGCCACCTTACGGAGAAAACCCATTTCGGTCGCTTGTATCCGCGATGTCGTTCTTTCGGTCATGACCCAAAGCTTCTGACCATAGATGAGGGTGGGAACTTAGATCGACCGGTGTTAGGTCTAAATACCTATTAAACAAAACACAGGAAAGACAAGAGAGTTAAATTCTTTTTGTACTCGCGAGGAGAGCAGACAGAGAGATGCTTTCAGTTACAAATCTCCAACCGCTCTGAAAACACATCTCCCGCTCCCTCTATTTTATTGCTTTTTTAGGGGACCCTCTTACACTGAGCGCTTTAACTCTCAAAGGGAGGGGAAAACAATTTATCACATTGTTGCAGCGCTAATGACATTTACTATTAGACACATGTTATCTACACTCTAAATCTTTCTGCTCCAGTCGAGTACCAGACACGGCGTCGAGTACCACAGGAGAGCAGACAGAGTTGTCTCCGCTATCTCCACGAAGGCTTCACTGCTCTCTTTCTCAAAGAGGTCACAGGAAGGAATCATAATTATTCAACACACAGAGACATTACTGCCCTGCGACGGACTGGCGACCTGTCCAGGGTGTACCCCGCCTCTCGCCCGGAACGTAGCTGGAGATGGGCACCAGCAACCCTCCCGACCCCATTAGGGACAAGGGTGAACAGAAAATGGATGGATGGATGGATGGATGGACAGAGACATTACTTAGAATAGAGGAAAAAGAGAAAAAGCATATAATTAAACATTATCTAAATGTTACTACAAAGCTACATGATACAACGAATATTTGATAATTACTAAAAATACAATTTATCCAACAACCGGTAAATCGAGAGCTTCGCTTTTTGGCTCAGCTCTCTCTTCACCACAACGGACCGGTACAGCGCCCGCTTGACAGCAGACGCTGCGCCAATCCGCCTGTTGACCTCCTGTTCCTTCTTCCCCCATTCGTAAACAAGATCCCGAGATACTTGAACTCCTCCACTTGGGGCAGGACACCCCCCCCCCCCCCGACCTGGAGAAGGCACTCTACCCTTTTCCCTTTTCCAGCTCAAGATCATGGCCTCGGATTTGGAGGCACTGATCCTCATCCTGGCCGCTTCACACTCGGCTGCGAACCGCTCCAGCGAGAGCTGCAGATCATGACCTGATGAAGCCAAAAGGACCACATTATCTGCAAAAAGCAGAGATGAGATCCTAAGGCCACCAAATCGGATCCCCTCAACACCTTGGCTGCGTCTAGAAATTCTGTCCATAAAAGAAATGAACAGAATCTGTGACAAATTGCAGCCCTGGCGGAGTCCAACTCTCACCGAAAACGAGCCCGACTTACTGCCAGAAATGTGGACCAGACTCTGACACCGGTCATACAGGGACCTGACAGCCCTTATCAAAGGGCCCGGTACCCCATACTCCCAGAGAACCCCCCACAGGGCTCCCAGAGGGACACGGTCGAACGCCTTCTCCAAGTCCACAAAACACATGTAGACCAGTTGGGCGAACTCCCATGCACCCTCCAGGACCCTGCTGAAGGTGTAGAGCTGGTCCAGTGTTCCACGACCAGGACGAAAACCACACTGCTCTTCCTGACTTACTTCCTGCTCTAACTGACCCTTATTTTAATTTTTAGTTTTTTTTCTTAGTTGTAACAAATTATATTTTTAAGCACATAATTTATGGTTAACCCAGTTCGTCCTCCTAATCATATTTAGAACATGCTCGTTTCTTTAACACACTTATCTCATGCCTATCAATCATTCAAATATGTAATAGCATCTAAGATGAACCAGTCTTGTTTACATAGCAGTTGTACACTTCTAATATTCAAATTCAAATTGTAATCATGGATTTCTTCATAGTTTTCTTTTCCCTTGTTGAATCTAAAACATTTAAGGATAACATTCTCTTAAAGGCAGAAAATAATATTCTGTTTCCTAACATGTTGCCTCCTAGAGAGCTTTTAGCCAAATCTTAACATATAGAGCCACAGAATGACACAAATGTTCCATAAATTATAAAACAATTTGCAAGTGGCAGCTGCAGGTGGCAGCATCTATACGCTGCAAAGTCCAGGGACTGATGTGACAGCCAGCTCTTTCAGAAACATGGAAACAAATATAGCATCCACGTTTGCAGAACATGAGAGATGCACTTTACATCTCACACGCTCCACACACAACATGCAGAAAAACTCTGCACCAACAGGCTGGTCTGGTGGCGTGGAGGCCTCACGATTTGCTCTTGTTTTGGAGCAAGGACGTGGACACCTGCCAGTCACCGAGGAGACTGTTAACACCTCTCTGCACCGATGTATTTTGGTGTCTGAGCCGACAGCTGGAGCTTGCTCAAAGTTGAGTCACTCAGCAGTGCAATTATTGCAAACCCAGCAGCAAATCTAGAACAAAATGATAAAAATAATTTTAAAAATCCATGTTTTCTGTCAAACTGAAGACTGTACTTTAGTTATTCCTGCTCCGTTCAGCGTTCTTAAGACTGTAAGACATTTGTTATTAACTATGCAAGAAACTAATGGCTCAATATGAGGAATCGCTCATTATGCTACAGGTGCATTTCAGTAAATTATGATTTTATCAAAAACAATTTCCATAAGTGAAAATCATTTATAAAGACTCACTTTGCACAGATTGTTTTTTAATGTTGATGTTACAGTCAGTTAAAACCGTTTATTTCAGAAAATGTTATTCAGAAAACCAAAAACATTCATAAATACATAAATTTTGTGACCACTTAATAGCTTATGCAATGATGATGCAATCATCATTGTCACAACTGCATTCAATCATATTAATGGAAAGTTGAATGGAAGGAAACAATGTGCACAAAGCAGCAAGTATTTTTAGATCCTTGAGAGGATTGTGAAGCAAAGGCCATTTTGTGCATGCAAGAGTATTTAGCCAACAACACTGACATACTTTTAGTACAATGGTATTTGTTTACATGGTTATTTTTTTTTTTGCGGAGAAACTGAAGTTTGAGTTTTATGTAAGTCATGATCATCAAAACCCATTTGAGTGAAAGAAAGAAAGAATGTGTCACCGTCCAATGAATCCTGAAAATAAATGAGACTCAGGTCACTGTTTTATGATTTTATTACAAAAAGCATTTCAATTCAACTAGGTACGACTTTATATGATCAAAATAAAGAAGACAAAATAAGGATTAGGATTTAATAGATTTTAAAAAACCCATATCAGCTTCCCTGTAGCGCCTTACTTCAGTAGAGGAAGGCAGTAGCGCCCCTCTGTGGTTGGTAAATTAAGTGCAGTAGAAAATGCAGGAAAGTGAATTCAGAGGTTTATTTCTTTTTTTGTTTTGTTTCAACCTTAAATAACCACAAGCAACACACATACTGAATTTAAAAAAAACCAAAACAACAACTTTACCGAGTTTATATATTTGTACCATAAATTTATTATAAAGATCCGAATAGATGAGACAACACTTTAGTTGTCTTTGTAGAGAGAACATTGAGGGAGAGAATATTATAGCCTCTCTGATCAAGAGTCCTCATCTGATAACCCCCAACGACTCAAAATTAGCCAGCTGAACAATGAAGAAGTGAGAATGATTATCATGCACCAGCTATGGTTTCAGAGTGGGTGTTAGTTTTATTCTGGGTTCACTTCCTGGTGAGTTTCTTTTTCTTTGAAAGAGATCAAAGATGTGGAGCTTTCAGAAACTGTTCTTCACTCTGTGCTGTAAGTTTTTAAAAACTATTTTATATAACATCTTAAATCTATGTCAGGAGGGAGGACATGACAATATGCCAAAGAATGAGAACCCCTGATGCTGTTATCTGACTTTTGATTTCAAAATGTTTTCTTATGTTGTCTTCTCTCTGCAGCCGCTCTGAGCTGTGTGCGCAGCGCTGCAGGTTTGATCCGTGTGTTTGGATATGAAGGTATACGCGTGAATATTTCCTGCTCATATCCTCAGGGTTATGAGACTTATGAAAAGTACCTGTGTAGGAACGACTGCGCGGACAGCGACGTCCTTATTACAACATTACAAACAAATAAACACAGACACTCCATCTATGATGACAAAAGTACAAGAATCTTCACAACAACAATTTCTAACCTTCAGTCAGCCGACGCTGGGAAATATTGGTGTGGAGTGTCAAGGAATGGAAAAGATCTTTACACCGAGTTAAAACTAGAAACAAAACAAGGTATGTAATTTTTTATTTTTTTACCATTTAAGTTGCTAAATAGTTTTCAAACAGGATTTGTGACTGTGTGAAGGGGCAAGGCTCTAAGTGTTTGCGATATTCAGAACGGGTGGCAGTTGACTAAAATTAACACAATGACAGGATTTCCTCCGTGCCTAATGATTAGTTTACCAAACCTTTGCGGTGCTGCTACTTTCAACATTTCAAACAAAGCATTGGGATATAAGTAACATGCAAACATAGAGCGAAAACATACACACCTTACACACAGAAGGGTGTAGCTTCATTTCATACAGAACTGAAAACCTCACTGTTCTTTATGAACTTAGTGAATTGTTTTTAAGATCAACTACTAAGGTAAAAAAAGAAAAAAAAGAATGTTTTTCTTTTGACAATAAAAAATACGCTCCTACAAATAACAAACTGCAAATAAGCAGCTTGGACTACAACGCCCAGAAAAGTATTTCCAAACGCTTTCCAGATTTTATTGTGATTTGAAGTTATAGAGCATCAATAAATATCACATGGATGTAAAGTGGAAGGAAACCAAAATCAGAAATGTTCACGGTTGAAGCTTTTACTTGGCTGAACCTAAACTAAATTCAGCTCTACCATTTGCATTTAGAAGCCAACTGATCAGTGAAACATGCGAACGAGATAAATGTATTTTTAAGTCCTTGATGGAGCTCACATAAGCAAACAACAGTGGGTGCAAAAGCACAAAGTCGTGCAGTTCTCTGCTTGTTGCATGTGTGTGCTAATCTAATAGCTCATGAAACAAAATCACAACATTATTTTCCTGTCTTGTGAAAAGTAGGCTATAGGGTTTAGCGCTTGGTTTTGTTTGGAAATCATCCTATTTCTGCTTACGGTGGTGAGCGACACACACCCGTGTGCATTTGAACGTCGCTCCTCCAGATCGGTCACAGGTCTGAGCCACCTGCATGCAACACCTGCAACACAGTGGAAGGATTTCTGCTGGATTTTATTCAGATTCATAAGGAGCGAGAGAGATGCAGTAATAAAATAAAATGCTTAATTAAAAAGCTGATCTATGGCTGTGTCCGCCCAAATGAAGAGATCAGTTGTGCTTTATCTCTGTGGAGTCTGGGGCGAATGAGGGTGGCGCTAAAATGAACTATTTCCTTCATTTTTTTTAAACTCAGGCGGCCTTTATTTGAGAGTGGTTAGACGGGAAAGTGGGTAACGAAAGATGGGGAAGACATGTGGCAAAGTCATCAGGCTGGGACTCGAACCTGTGACGTCCGAGTCGAGGACTAAGGCCTCCTTACATGGGTTGTGCTTTACCTCTGCCCCACCACAGCGCCCCCGAAATGTAGCAATTACTTTTAATATTTATTTTTGATTGGCAGTTTTAAAAAGCATAAAGAAAATTAATAGGCACTTTCTCTGACTGCAGCGAGTGATAACGTGAGAAAGCGAAAGCATTAGCTGTTGAAAGAGTCCATGCAATGTGCTATTTATGAAGCCGCTGCTTAACCGCAACATGCGACATCATCTGAGTATGTTTTTACAGACAGTTGCTGCAGCACGGTGAACAACATCCAAGGTAACGAAGGCGGCTCAGTGACCATCAGCTGTCCGTACGACTCTGAGTCTGACGACAAGCTGAAGTTCCTCTGCAGAGGAAACCGGCCCTCCACATGTCGACAGCAGGCAGTGATCACCTCTAACAACACACAAAATGGACGATTCAGACTCTCTGATGACAGGAAGTCAAGAATATTCACAGTGACCATTTCCAGTCTGACCCTGAAGGATTCTGGGTCGTATCTTTGTGGAGTCCAGAGAAACTCAGGATTTGATGTTTTCTCTGCTGTTGAGCTGGAGGTCAAAGGTGAGAGATCAAATTTATGTACTTATAATGTGTAAGAGTCAAACACTTTTCAAATAAACAGACGTTGAAGAAAAATTTATATAAAAAAAAGTGTTCATAGGCCCTTAAATAATTTTATTTTGTGTACTTTCCAGAATGGTGCTGTGTGAAGTCAAAGATAATTAGAGAAACTGCAGGACATGAAGTAACCTTGCAGTGCCCTTATCCACCTAATCACCGAAACAACAGGAAGTTCCTCTGCAAAGGAAGTCAACGCAGCAACTGCACAGACATGATGAAGGGTCAAAGCAGGTTCTTAGTGCACAGTGATTCCTCTGAGTCTTTCTCCGTTAAAATCACACAGCTGGAAGCAGGAGATAACGGAACGTACTGGTGCCGTTCAGAGCCAGAGTGGAACGTTGGAAATTATACCCAGTTTCATCTGTCTGTAGGTGAGAGGCACACAGGACAAGTAAAGGACAATTTACCTAAATATATCTAGCAAAAGATATATATTTATATCTTTTATTTGAAAAAGTGTTTTAGCAAAAGTGCAAAGCTTCTAAAGTTATTTATTGTATATGTTGATGGATAAAAATGAAACAGATGGGAACAATAATATAAAAAACAAAATTATATGATCACATTTGAAACAAGACAAGTTAGAAAATAAAAAAAATAAAAATATGGGGAAAAATTGTTTCGCATTAAAAAAATCTGCTTTGCTCCAAATCCATCCAAGTTCCATCATGAACATCGCAAAGAAAATGTAATACTGAGTCGGGCAAGCTTTGTGATCGCTTTTACAATCTGTTGTTTTTTTGACTGCTACAGTAGAAGAAGAACAGAATGTGGCCAAAAAGAAAACGCTTCAGGCATTGCCAACACAAGACACCACAACGGGTGAGAAAGTCAAAAATAACAGAAACCCAATACCACAAATGAAACTGAAAACAAAATAACTCAGAGCTTTTAACACCTCTACAGAATTCGACTGAATTTGTTTCCACTATTTCACGTGACTCTCGGTTGTTTAGAATCATCTCGTTTCCTGTGGAGGAATATTCAGTTCAAACCATAAATGAGAAAGATATTTTGTGTGTCAGTAACTCTAATTTCACTGAGATGTTTGACTCTGGGCAACACAAATCCAAACCTCTCGTGAGAATTTGTTGGTTTCTTCGACAGTATCTCGGCACCAGAGCAGCAGAGTGACAACTGCCCCGCCGGTCTCTGAGGAACTCATTGAAGGTAAGGCGAGTTTGTATTTTAGTGGAGGTTTTCTTCAGGGTGGTAGCTACAGGTACATCTGTTACTTTATAAATGTTCCAGTTAAAACCTAATGTTTTCAGTTTTGGTTTTAGTTTGACACTGGTTCTGTGGTTTTGGTTTATAGTTTGATATTGAAAACACTTCTTATGCTTGTTAAGCACAGTGATATTTATATACTCTCCTCTGATGCCTTGCTCATTTTTAGCCACTGTGAGTTAATATCTCAGTCATGCCTTTTCCAGGGAGGAAACACAGCACACATTTTTTTCATTGGGTTAAGGTACAAAAATTGAGAGGAGAGGTTTACAGTTTTTTGGATTTTATTTTCCTAATCCACACAGGGTCAAGTTGTTTTCAAGTATCTCGTTCACAAGTTTTAGTAAGATGGGCGAGAGAGATGGATGGACAGATTGAAGCTTTGTCTGCTGTAATGCAGGTTCTGCTCTGGTTTGGTGAACTATTGGTCGATCTACACTTCAGCTCTCACCTGAGATATGAATCAGAACCGATAGCTTGCCACGACAAAACCAGTGAGAATTCTAAGATTTCCAGGGACGTCAATAAAAAGAGGGGAATAAAAGCGAAGACGACGGGGCCATTTGCAACGAGATTATTGCTCCAAGTTTCAAACGAGTTGTGCTGACAAAGGCTGTTCATTTCCATTACTTTGCATCAGCTCAATCCCTCAGCATTATAAAATTCTGACAAACATTGTATTTTAGACTGTTCTGTAATGGGTTTCCAAATTGTAATAGAGCTTATAATAATAAATAAAAGCAACTGATTTATAGTTCTTGTGAACCGCAGTGAATGTTGCTAGGAAGCAACGCAGCTTTGTGTTTAATTTATTGTTTTTCTTTGTTCAGGGTTTCCAGACGTCGCTCTCTATTCACTCGTTGCCATCGTTGGTGGGCTGTTGCTGCTGACTGTCATCCTGGTCACGGTTTTCAAGAGCAAATGTTCCAAAGTACAAGGTGAATTTAGAGCTTCCTCAATTGTCCTCAGTTTGGTGAAATGCATGCGTGCACAGCTGTTTCCTCATGTTTTGTTCTGTTCCAGAAATCGGAGTCGTTGCAGACGGAAAAAAGCTCGACTTCGTGGAAGCGCAGGAAGTGTGTGGCAGAGAAGATGTAAGAAAACTAATGTCCAAAGTTTTGCGGTCAAAGTGTGATCAATCGTACAAATACGTTTACACCACATCTGTAGACGTCAAAGGTTTTTACGCTTGTGCACAACAAAGGGTGGGCGATATGAACTTAAAGTTTTATATTAGAATATTTTTGGTACTATTGGGATAATAATAACTGATAGGATTTCCCAGGATTCCCCTGTATTTTAGCTCCGTCCGTCTGTGCACAAACTATGACCCGCTTCCCCTTAACCTCCTGCATGAATACATTCCCACTGCATAATGCTGCCACTTCCATGTGTCAGTGTGGGGAACTGTGTTTTGCAGGGTTAGAACATTTTATAAAGCCCAAAGAAGTTTTACTTCAGTCTCGTCTGACCAAAGACACATAATTTGCAAAAAACATGAACCAGTTTTAGACATTTTGGAACAAAATGTCTAAAAATCTCCTCCACTCAGCTTTATATGAATATGCTGTACATTTTTCACAATATTCTAATTCTTTGAGATGTTGAATTTTGGATTTTCATCAGCTACAGCCTATAATAGACAACATTTACAAGAAATAAAGGCTTAAAATATTTCGCGGTATGAGTAATTAAGCTGTATGACTTTCACTTTCTGCAATGAGTGGTTAAAAAAATATTGAACTTTTCACATTATTCAAATGTTTTCAGATGAAAGGAAACTGAGGAAAAAACTCGAAGCATTACCATTTTTTGCACATCACGTCCATCAGTGTATTTCAAAGCGTCTTTATAAAATCCTCTTTGTTGCATCATGTACTGATGAAATGTGATCTGCTGTTTCTTTCAGGTGTATCAGAATCATGACTCTATGGTGATGAGATCACAGCAGATGGCCTCGAGGCAACAACATGCCACCTGTCCCGCCAATGATGTGGACGAAGATGAACGTGACTACGAAAACGTCACAGCAGCTGAGGACATCTACTGCAATGAGGGTTTCCATAAATTTAAGTGATGGAGAGCAGGTTTAGCGCTTAACTAATACCCAGAAAGTTGATTTTAATTTGTGGCTTCTCTGAAAATAATCAGAAAATAATATTTTCTTCTCTGAAAATATTGCAATTGTTATCCAGAATTAATTTTTCTGTCTCAAGATTTACAAAAAGTATTTTTAGTTTAAATTTGTGTTGCTTTAATGTTTCTTTTTCACTGCACACATTTGCGTGGCTTGAATTTATCGAAACAATCGTATTATTATCCATACAAAAAAAGCTACATATTGCCCACATGTAAATAAAAACATATACAAATACACAAGTAGAGATGAAAGGAACACATATCTTATTGACAGTTATATTTCATATGTTTATTATGTTTAAATGTATTATTCTGTATTAGTGACTGTTTACCATCTTTGTCATTCAATCATTTGTTTTATGCTGCATAAACGTGACACAAAAGTAAATCACAGGTTTCACATGGAATTTTTGAACTGAAAACATGACAAAGGAATAGGAACCAAAAAAAAAATCCTGCATATTAATTTAAGTAGTGAATATGTCTTTTTATTTTTCTTAAATGGATTTGTTTCTCTTAAGAACAAATCTATTGAAGCTCAACTATCGCTGATGACAAGCGAAAGATAAAAACATGCAAATATTGATGATCCCTCCAAGAATAAAATACTTTTAGTTGCGTTTAACTTCCTTCATGAACACAGAAGCAGAAGTTGTTCCTCTTTTCTGAAAAAATGTTTTATGAGAATCATTTTGCTGACATAGATGGAACTGGTATCAAAATAGAGTTTATTATTTGCTCATTTTATGACTCAGTTTGTATTTTTTTCTTTTTTAAACATCTTGGTATGTCATGTGCCAGGGTACCAAGATGTGTTTTTTTTTTTTTTTTTGTTAAGTAATTTTCAACATGAAATTAGTTTCATGTATTTAATTTCTGGCAACTTACTATTTTTTGAGAATGAAAACCTTACAGTTAAGAATAGCTTAATAGGAACTATTCGGTGTGGAGAGGCAATCAGCTGACTGTGTAAAGGAATCAGAAATGTTTTTAGTTAGCATCAGAGGGAAGGTCATATTATCCTGTAGATTTGAATGAACAATCACAATCTGTTGAAAATATATTCAGAAAGGCATTTCTACACTTGAACTAATAAGTAAATAAATAAAATAGTATCTGAATCAGATAAAAAGTATCTGAAAGTCGCGTCTTTGATAAACAGGAGAAATATCCAGCACAGGCCTTGCAGGACCTGAGAGATGCATTGTTTTCAGCTAATGGCTCTTTGGAGCCCAAACATTATGTTCTCTTTGTCCTGCTCTTCTCCTGGCATTCTTGAAGAAACAGGTCACTAATTACCACTGATGTTCCACCCCAAAGGCCCGGCGGCAGTCAGCCGGGCCCCCCTGGACTGGAAGCTGTTTGCTGTTTTTACCTCAGAGTGACCAACTCTCTGTTATTCCTATTAAGATTTGATGCAGTATAGAGGCTTCCGCACTTCCAGTATCTGTGCCTTCTGTCACTTTTTTCAGCAATTAAAACTGTTTAATCCATTGTTAACATGTCGTAACCTGTTTTTCCCAAACTAACCGACTGAGTTGATTAATGCTGTTGGATACAGGTAATGTTAGCTAATGTTAGCTTTTCTGAAACATTTTTTTAGAAAAGAGGAACAACTTCTGCTTCTGCGTTCATGAAGGAAGTTAAACGCAACTAAAAGTATTTTATTCTTGGAGGAATCATCAATATTTGCATGTTTTTATGTTTCGCTTGTAATGCAACAAGCGCCTTCAGCTTGTTAACAAGTAGCCCATAGGCTACTGGTGTTATGTTCAAAGGTGGGTAGTGCTGGTTACATACACATGAGTAACTTTTTTGGAAAAAAGGTTAAAAAAAGAGTAGTTTTACTGAACAGTACCTTTTTCTTTGACTTGAGTAATATTATTATTGCTACGTAGATTCATTCCCCCCCTTATCCCCAACTGCCATGTGTCCGATTGACCCATTGACCTGCATGTGAGTATTTTGGTGGCAGTTAAAGGGTTAAACTCTTCTGGAGGCTTGGCTCGTCATGGATTAATCGGTCAGCTTTAAAATTAATACTCAAGCAAAAAATATCATTAAGAAATGGGCTCTAAAATTTTAATCAACTTAAAAGCGTGAAAAGCAAGTGAAGTGTAAATGCAGACATTACAAAAGCGTTCAGAAAAGCCAGAGACCCATTTATCATTAAAGCCTCGCCTTCAGGGACGGGTTGAAAAACTTTGAATGTGTTGCGGTGAGCAGAAAGTAGACAGAAACAGTCAGGCCCCTAACAGGATACTTGATAACAGCAGAGAGGGTCATGGCTGTTGTGTTGTTGTTGGCTTGTATTGTAGTCCAGACCCACTTCCTCTCCGCCCCTCGACCTCCAGACAGAGCCCCTCCTCACCCACCAGCCATTAGCAAATTCATCAAACTCCGTCGACCCCCAGAGCAAAAACAAGCATTAATGCAGATAAATCCTCTGCAACAAGCTGACTGCTGAGGTTACGGCTGTGAAGGTGAGCTGCTTTATTGGGTAAAGATGTTTATTATTAGTTGGACTTTCTTCACACATGATTTTGTCATTAAGTTTGAAACAATAATTTTGCTGCAAACCTATAGTGAGATTTTTTTTTGTTTTTTTTTTTGTTTTGGTGAAATACTGATAATTCAGAACTTATTGTTTGAAACGTTCAGGTACAACGACAGAGTTACCTGCTTCAGTATTTCCGGTGTCATTAATAGGCTCGTTAATTTCAGCCGATAGTAAAAATAATAAATAAATCTTTTTTTTTTTTAAATACCGTGGTGGCCACTAGATGGTGGTGTTGCTCTGGATTGCCACCTGTGGATTCTTGACGTCTAACAGTTGAACGAGTGAAAACTACTCAATCTCTTGTTGAAATAACTCTCAAAAAGTTAAATATATTCAAACTCTGAAGTAAAATCAAATAGACTCGGCACCGCTGTTGATTTAAATCTGCCAAATTTGCTCTGAATGTTTTGTTTACTGCATTAACACACTGTTTCCTCACAATATTTCTCAAAGCTGTTTGTCCTGGTTTTTGCTTTAGTTTTATGAACGATGTGGAACTTTCAAAACCTGCAGCTCATGTTGTGCAGTAAGTTATAAAAATTTGATTTTGAGAACATTTTCTTGCCGGATGTTGATTTCTCTTCTTGTAACAAGTTTCTTTAAAACAAATAATCTTTATTTCTACCAGGTGATTAAAAAAAGAGAAAAAGAACAAGCATTTCATTGCATTTATTTCATGGGAATAGATCTGAAAATGATACTATTTGTATACGATTATACACAGTGTTAAAGAGAAAAAAATACATGCAAACTTGGTTAAAGTTGTCTTCTCTCTGCAGCAGCTCTGAGTTGTGTGAGCAGCGCTGCAGGTTTGATCTCTGTGTTTGGATATGAGGGGAGCGATGTGACGGTTTCCTGTCCATATGATCCAGGATATGAGAGATACCAGAAATACCTGTGTAAGAACAGCTGTAGTTACAGTGATTTTCTTATCAAATCAACGCAGGGAAATAAAACCAAATACTCCGTTTATGATGACAAAAGAACAAGAGTCGTTGCAGTAACCATCTCTGATCTTCATTTTGGTGATACTGGGGAATATTGGTGTGGAGTGACCAGAGCAGGAAAAGATATCTACACTGAAGTAAAGCTGGAAGTAAAAGCAGGTAAATAATCAAACTCTTAATCCTCAGAATGATAAAGTATGAGCTTAATGGTAGATGCAGAGAAAAAAGCTGAATCCAGGGAGGTCGGTGTGTGTCAAGGTGGATGGTGGAGACTAGGGAATGATAAATTTTGGTTACTTTTCCGCTAGTTTTATTTCTATATTGTAAGGGTTGTCCTTAAAAATAAGAAAAAGCAACAAATAAAAGGCAGAAGAACGAGAAGTAAGAAAAAAAAAACTATGAATGATCCACATTGATTCCTTTTTTTGTTTAAATAATTCATTGATCAGAATTATCTTGCCGAACTTAAACAAGAACATGACCACAACACCAACTAAAATATAGACATAAAGTGTTTTTGATTGAATAAAGCATTAAGATGGTGACTGGGGAGTGTTACACTTAAATTAAATCATGAGATTTCAATAGAAAATTCACATAGACTAGAAGAGAATAAGATTGATACGACTGAACACAGACTGCCTAAAACAAAACATCAAAAAAATTACCTCATATTGTTTAAAGAACATTTTTTAAACTACATTTTTTAAACTTGTCTTCATCAAATTTTTAAATGTCTTAGTATTAGATCAGCAGTCAGTTTTAGTTCAAATGCAAACAACAATACAATAAGAGGTTTGTACTTTTGGTTTGATGTTATATTATTTCAGTATTTAATTATTAAAAACTTAAAACATATGATATGAAAATTCTACTACTTCTGGCCTGGACACGTACAACAACGTTTTCAAAGATTTCTACATTTCTGTCTCTTTGCTTCTTTGAATTGCATTTTTCTGTAACTTTTGCTGTAGGAAACAGTTTTGTCTTTCTATCAGACAGATGCTGCGACCCGGTGAATAAAACCCAAAGTATTGAGGAAGGTTCAGTGACCATCAGCTGTCCGTACGACTCTCAGTCTGTCGACAAGCTGAAGTTCCTCTGCAGAGGAAACCGGCCCTCCACATGTCGACAGCAGGCAGTGATCACCTCTAACAACACACAAAATGGACGATTCAGACTCTCTGATGACAGGAAGTCAAGAATATTCACAGTGACCATTTCCAGTCTGACCCTGAAGGATTCTGGGTCGTATCTTTGTGGAGTCCAGAGAAACTCAGGATTTGATGATTTCTCTGATCTTGAACTGGAGGTCAAAGGTGAGAGATGAAACATTTACCTCAAATTCTTTAAAGTGGAACATTTCTTAATGAAAGATTCTGGGGAAAATTGACAAAAAATATGTCACCTATGGGTGACAAATATAACAAAAAAATTAGATTAGCTTGATAATTTTTTTTTTTAAAGATGTCATAAATTATGATGTACAGTACTTTATAGATCCACTAATAATAGTTTTGTATCTAAAAACATATGACTGGTACTTTTAGTGTAATTCTTTGTGGAAATATAATGCAAATATTGCAGGAATTTTTTAAATACAGCTATACCCTGCATTTGTTATTATATCTGTATTTAAAAACATTAACTGATTTATTTAACCAAAGTTATTCAGTTATTTTGGAAGGTCCGAAGAGCAACATGCGGCTCTAGAGCTGAAGGTTGAGGATCCTTGATTTTGGACTATTATGCGTATTCTACGTTCAGCCTGCTGGCAGAAAACAGTCCCCACAACTTCTAGCGCGGCATATGAAAGAATATTTACACGAGTTTACCAAACATTGATGCCACTGATGTCCTCGGCTGATTGCTGTAGACCTTGATGCTGCAGCACAAGCTGCGTTTTTATTTCTTTCTTCTTTTTTTGTGACATATTTGGCCTCATTTTACTGCTTGGTTGTCACAGAAAAAGGAGAACAAAATGCAAGTGGAGAAAAAAAGCTTGAGGATCTGCCACCAAGCCTCACGACAGAAGGTGAGAGAGACCAGGCCACACACACATGAAACAGAGAAAGCGGTTTCACTAGGCCTCCCTGTTGCAACAGGAATGCTACGTTTAGCAAATGACACGTATGACCAATGTGTTGAATTGCAAAAATGTGATTCAAGTATTTTGGTAACTACTCTGCTGTAAACCTTTAACCACTTGTGAATGAGCGGTTGAGGACGATTGTCTTTCCAGATGTCTTACTGTTGCCCGGCAACCACAAAGCGTGTGCCTTTTACTCCTTCAAGGCTCAAATCGAAACTGAAACAGAAAATTAGTCTGTGAATTGTTAGTGAGTCATGCATGATGGTTGTGGAGATGTTAGACCTTCTTTCATTGACTGGAGTTTAGTGATTCTATAGTTGCTCTCAAACAGTTTTCTATTTTGTCGCAGACGGTGAGGTTTTGAAAAACATTTGTTTCTGTGTGCAAAACATGAGGAAACGGGGGAGAGAGGGACATCAAATCCTGTTTCCAAAGGAGCTGGTTTGCTTTTACTGTGCTCCTGATTTGAAACTGTGTATGTGTATTGACATTTTTTATATTTATTTGTTTTCCTCTTTGTTTTTCTATTTTAAAAGATCATCTGATCATCTAGGGACATTTCAATGCTCAGAGTTCAGTTACTCTGAATGTGCTGAGATGTTTGGCTACTGAAGACGAAAGATCACAGTAAAAAAAACAACAACAATATGTTAAAATTGAGGGGTTTTTTTCTCTAACAGTGTATGAGCACCAGAGCAGCACAGTGAAAACTATCATTACTACCACACCACCAGCATCAGAGGAACAGGCTAAAGGTACAGTGTGTGTTAATGTCTGAATGTGTACAGATTTGATATATTGAGAGACTGTATGATCAAAACTGTGCATGCTCTCCAATTATCATCTGAATATTAAAGTCAAGGGTTTTTGAGATTGCTGCTGGCTCTTTGTGTTTCATATTTCAGGAAGTGAATATGTATCAAATTGATATCAGAAAACTTTAAAAAGTTGCTTGTGTAATCACCACAAGTGTTACAAGTGTGTAATATTTACTGACAGAATTATATTTCTATTTTATATACATCTATAAGCTACACAATGTGTAGCTACACAACAGTGATTGTGTTCATCTATAATAAACACAATCTGCCAGTGTTTATTACCATTGGCAGATTTTGATTTTAAAGCTATTTTTAAACAATCACAAAATTAGCTGCTGACAAGAAATGAAACAATGTAAACTATGTGTCAGTTTTGAACTAAATAATTTAGATGCTTTAATTTACATTCAAACAAACACACCACGTGGGAAACCTTTACTCTTCTCAATAATAAGGTTGAAAACCTTTAGCATTGTAGCAGCCAAGCTGACCTTAAAGTTGCTGACCAGCTTTTTATATGTTTCCACTGGACTTTTGATGAGCTCCATCTCTTTGGAAACCCTCCTTGCCATCATCCTAATTGTAAATTGAGACTCCAATTTCTCCATGGCACTATTACTTCTTCTTCTAAGAAGAAGCACACTTCTAAACTTTAACTATTTTCTTTAGACCTAAATCTTCAATCTACCAGGAGTATGAATCATTTTGGGCTTTACTTTAACTGTAAAAACATGTAATCTACACTGACATTTTCTTTTCTTTTTTCTGGCAGGGCATTATCATCCAAGCACCACAATGAAAACTACAACACCACTGGTTTCTGAGGAACTGACTGGAGGTCCTCTATGTATTTATCTAAACATACAGACAGATTTGGTATTTAGCTATTAAGATAGAAAACAATCTTTTAAAGTAAAAATATAAAAAAACATCTTAATGTTTTCTCTCTCCAGCACCTATGAGCAGCGCTGCAGGTTCGATCCAGGTGTTTGGATATGAGGGCGGAGACGTGAACGTTTCCTGCCCCTACGATCGGGGATTCGAGGGTCGTCAGAAATACCTGTGCAACAACGACTGTCGTTACGCTGATGTTCTTATAACAACATCACAAGGAAGTAGTGGAAAATACTCCATTCACGATGATAAAACAACCAGAGTCTTCACAGTAATCATCTCTGACCTTCATCTTGGTGACGCTGGGAAATACTGGTGTGGAGTGACAATAATAGGAAGAGATATCAACACTGAAAGAAAGCTGGAAGTAAAACCAGGTAAATATTAAAGTCGGTGTTTCAAACATGTCAGTAAAGATTAGGACAAGACAAGCTATGACCATTTTTATATGTACTTATTGACTAATACAGGTTAAATACTGTTTTATTAGTTATTTATTTAAGTTATAACTAGGCATGATCCACACACTGACTGTTCTTCAATTAGTGCTTGATACTAATAAATAAATAGAAATTAATAAATTGGAATAAATTACAGCAAACAAAGATAACATTATTCCTTGAGGACATTTTTGTTTCTTTCAATTAAGCATTGTTTTTTTACTCAAAGATGTTATTTTATATTGTTGTTCATCTTAATGTCAGACAGATGTTGTGACAAAGTGAATAAAACCCAAAGTATTGAGGAAGGTTCAGTGACCATCAGCTGTCCGTACGACTCTCAGTCTGTCAACAAGCTGAAGTTCCTCTGCAGAGGAAACCGGCCCTCCACATGTCGACAGCAGGCAGTGATCACCTCTAGCAACACACAAAATGGACGATTCAGACTCTCTGATGACAGGAAGTCAAGAATATTCACAGTGACCATTTCCAGTCTGACCCTGAAGGATTCTGGGTCGTATCTTTGTGGAGTCCAGAGAAACTCAGGATTTGATGTTTTCTCTGCTGTTGAGCTAGAGGTCAAAGGTGAGAAGCCAAGCAGGCCTCCTTTGATTTTTTGTGATCTCAGCCTGTTTTCTCTAAAAAAACCCAAATGTTGCTGTTTTTGCTCAGCAGAGTCGTGCTGCGCTAAGTCAAAAAACATGAGTGGAGTAATGGAGCGTAGTGTAACCTTCCAGTGCCCTTATGCACCCCAGCATCCCAATGACACAATGTTCCTCTGCAAGGGAAACAGAGCCAGCAACTGCACAGACATGATGGATGAAAGTAGGTTTATTCTGAGCGATGTTTCCTCCAGCTCTTTCTCTGTGACGGTCACAAAGCTGGAAGCAGGAGATGCTGGAACGTACTGGTGTGGCTCAGGCCCAGAGGCGAATGTTGGAAACTACACCCGCTTTCATCTTTCTGTAGGTGAGAGAGACGCAGAGGTAAAAACTACCTGAGTTTTCAGTGCAGTTTTGTACATCAGGTGTAGAGGTCACAAGGTTAAAACTGGGATCAAAATTCAGCATGAGTGGGATTCAAGTACTCTTGGGTTCACACAAACTTACAGAATAAGTGAATCCCCACTGTTTGCCAGCTTTATCACCAAGTGCATGAGATCATGCTGGACTATTTTGGTGTTTCTGTGTTTGCTACGCAAGCTGAGAGCAGATGCTTTCCACATGAAAACAGAAAAATAAGTTACACTATCTAGAGAAAACCATTGAGGAAAAGCATATACTGAAAACGTCCACTTTTGGCTTCAGTAGTTTGTTTATGGTACACGTTTGAAGGATTTTTATTTTTTTTGCCAATTATAAGGCTTTTATCTTGCTGTTCAAGGTTAGAATCTGGAGACAGATTGATTGGTTAATGTTAAATGAGAAGAGCCTAAACCAAAACTTCTGCTCATTATGATCCTTTTACAGTTGAAGGGTCTGTTTAATTTTTCAAAGTAGGTTTATTCTGTTAAAAGGTTATCAACCTGCAGTACATAACCCTTATAAATCCAGGTAGTTTGGTTCTGTAGAGGATGAAGCCAACCATTTCTCTGAACTGGGTCCATGTCAAAGGAGGCAATACCCTTTGTCAGTGTCTCTGGAGTTTATGTGAAGGTGTTTTTTTTTCTTCTAAAACAAATGTCTACTCATGACTACATGTTCATGTCAACCAACCTGGATTTATGCCTAATAAAGACTTATGATTTATTCCTATAAGCCTTAATTATCTCACTTCAAATACTCTAAGTAATTATTTTAATGTGTTTTACCAATAGTGTTGTATGTGCATAAATGTTTAATTTGTTTTTTTCTGTTCATGGCAGATGCGACTCTCCACCAACTTTCAGATCCAGCTTTCTATGCCCTGTTTGCTTTAGCTGCTGCTGATGGTGACATTCGTCCTAGTTAAAGTTTACAAGAATAAATGTCACAAAACATTGAAAGGTGAGCTTGTTTTCGTCTTCAACATGAGCAATAAGAGGTGTATAAATAAATTCAATTATTTATGCTTTAATTTTTTTCCAGAAAGAGAAGTTTCCAGATGAAGAATCTAAACGTCATTTTGCAGATGTTTTAGAGGACGTCTAAAACATCTGCAGACCAAAGCTTCGTCTGCAGGGGCTATGGGATCATATGAAATAATGTTCACTGGACTATTTAAGCCTAAATTAACGCAATTCATTATTTAAGTACTCAGATAAAATTTTTAGGTCTTATTTTAGAACAATTTTCATTCAAAAAGTGTGTTTGTGAGAGAAAACAAACAGAGGAAAATAAATACAAATAGTTGAACCAGCAAAATAAAATAATTATCTCACAATGTCAAACTATGTACAACTGAGGAAATGCACTTGCATATGTAATAATGAATAAAACATGACAGGAATAAACAGTGTAAAAATGTCTAAACTCTAAACTGCACACCTAAACGATAGAATAAAGTTTAAGAATAAACTGGAACTTTGAATTAAAATGTATTCATGAAGATGGCTCAGTGTCCAGTGATGACAGGAAGGCAACAATATTCACTGTGACATTTTCCAATCTGACTCTGAAGGATTCTGGGTCATTTTTTTTTGAAGCATGGCACTATGGGACATACTGCAACCTTCCAGTGTCATTGTCCACCTCATCATCGTAACAATATGATGTTCCTCTGCAAAGGAGACCAGAGCAGCATTTCTTATAAGGGTATATTCACACTGCACAATGTTCAGAGCACGGTGATACAAATGTAGACTAAAAGGAATAATACTGTAGTTTACTGATGTAGAAAATTACAATTATGTCACACCTGCTAGTTGTATTGCTATATGTTTATTCTAAGTTCTGTATATTCCCACCAAGTTAAAGCTGTTTGGGTTACATGCACAAGGTTGGACGTTGTTTTTCCCCAGCTGCATGGGAACCAGTCTGATTCCCAGGCTTTGGATCCCTTATCCCTTTGTACAAAACTCATGTGTTGGCTCTGCCTGGCAGAGCTTTCCGTTTCAGACTTGCTTCATTATTGACTGTCCTGTGAGCTCTCTGAGTTGTGCACAATTCATGAATAAACCTGATTGAGTGATTTTACCTGAACAGTGCATTAAATAGTTTTTTTTCCACCACATTTACAAAGCTGGAAATCTAACAACCAAAATGGATGTATGGTTTTTATTTTTTGTATTGAATACTCACATTTTTTTAGATTTGGCATGTTGCTTGTTCCAGAGAAAGAAAAACAGAATGCTATGTCAGAAAAGCCCAAAATGGAAGGTCAGGTGGGGAAATGAAACTGGATTGGTGGCAGTGTTTACAGAAACACATTCTGACCTCTATATTTAGCGTTTTCATATTTAATGTGTGGATATCCTCTCTACTCCAAAAATGCAATCTAAAGAGTTCCCCTTAACTTGACCAAAGTAGCCACTTAATTTGATGTCGATTTCAAGAAATATAACAGAGAACAAATATAACATAAAAAAAAAAAAACAATGTTGTTTGATGGACCTGGTGTTAAGGTTATAATTAAACAGACTGAAGTTCCTCCGATTCAAACAAACAGACTTATCAGTGAAAAGTGGACTTAAATCAACGTCAAATTAATCATTTTTATGCAGTGAGATGAAAAATCTATGTAATTAAAAGTCTGTCAGTAAGGTTCTCTCAGTGGCTCTTATGCATCTAATGTGCAGAGTTTAGTCAGAAAACACAGAATCCAGCTTGTTTTATGCTACAGTACATCTATGCTACTAGTTTCTGTTCGTCTATGTTTGTGTTTAGACAGTGCTAACAGTACATGAAGCCCACTGGTTTCCTCATTTCTATTTCTAAGAGAAGAGTAACTTTGCTTCTGCTTTAGTTTGTCTGTTGCCTTGAGGAACTGAAAGATGTGGAGCCTTTACTTGCTCCTCATGTGCAGTAAGTTGTATTATTTGATATTAAATATGTTGTTTTTCTTTCGTGATTCGATTTATTACCTCCTGATATGATGTCATATATTAGCTTAATCATTTTTGGTACATAACGAAAAAAAAGCTAAGCATTAACCATCTGAGATGACAGTTGATGATCTACAGGCATTAGGCTTTGAGTGGTTTAGAAAATAAAATTAAACATTTAATCTAATAACATATAACTGCTAACTTCTCATTTTAGCTGCTATGAGTTGCGTGACCGGTGATGTAATCTCTGTGTTCGGATATGAGGGCAGCGCTGTGAAGGTTCCCTGTCTATATGGTCGAGGATATGAGGATTATGAAAAGTACCTGTGCAAACACGACTGCAAAGTTGATGATGACGTACTTATTAAATCAAAAGGAAATAACAACAAATACTCAACCAATGATGACAAAAGAGCAAGAACCTTCACAGTGACTATCTCTGACCTTCGTCTTGATGATGCTGGAAAATACTGGTGTGGAGTGACCAAAGACTTTACAGATATATACAAGGAAGTAAAGCTGAACATAAGACCAGGTAAAAGAATAAAGTTCAAATAAAAATAATGAAATGTAATACAATCAAGCTGTTTCACCAACAGCTTTGCTTAATGTAACATTTAGTTAAATTACAGTTCCTAAAGTATTGCTTCCTTGTCCTTTGTGGTATATTGTAAATAACACAACTGGATTTCAGTGCAGCCTCTGTGCCACTTTCAGTGCATTGGCCATAGAAAATAAAGTCCAGTATATAAGAGCCCTGAAATGCTTTTGTTTATACAGAAAAAAGAAAATTGTTCAGAAAGGTGAACTATGCAAACAGGCAGCGACATTAAGACATTAAGCATATTTTCTGAAAAACATACTGTATGTGCTTTTCCTCATAACTTCTGCTAGTTTACCGTGTTATCTTCCTATCAGACAGATGCTGCGACAAAGTGAATAAAATCCAAAGTATTGAGGAAGGTTCAGTGACCATCAGCTGTCCGTACGACTCTGAGTCTGTCGACAAGCTGAAGTTCCTCTGCAGAGGAAACCGGCCTTCCACATGTCGACAGCAGGCAGTGATCACCTCTAGCAACACACAAAATGGACGATTCAGACTCTCTGATGACAGGAAGTCAAGAATATTCACAGTGACCATTTCCAGTCTGACCCTGAAGGATTCTGGGTCGTATCTTTGTGGAGTCCAGAGAAACTCAGGATTTGATGATTTATCTGCTGTTGAGCTAGAGGTCAAAGGTGAGAAGTCAAACTAGCTACCTTTGTTGAGATCAATTGTCATAGAAGAGTGTGACTTGAACCTTCAACAAATATGTTGTTGTTTTTTGTCAGAGTGGTGCTGTGTGGAGTCAAAGGACATGAGTGGGATTGTGGGTCATGCTGTAACCTTCCAGTGTCCTTATCCACGTCATCATCGTAACAATATGATGTTCCTCTGCAAAGGAGACCAGCGCAGAAACTGCACATACATCACTTATCAAGGCAGCTTCACACTGCATAATGTTAATGCCACCTTTTTTTCTGTGGTGATCACAAAACTTAAAGCAGAGGATTCTGGGACATACTGGTGTAGATCAGACCCCGAGTGGAGTGTTGGAAACTACACCCAGTTTCATCTGACTGTGGGTAAGAGCATGATGATACACTGAAGCTACCCTATTGCTTTTAAAATTTTAAACTGAATGTAATAATAATGTTTTTATTCATAAAGCAGATTATAAATCTCAGATAGTTAGAAAATTGTACAAGCATGAGCTGCTTGTACAGAACCAGATATTTTGATGTAATGATTGTAGTGGTGAACTCATAGTTTATCATTGTTGCTGTGTTACTTGTCGCAGAAGAAGAAGAACAGCGTGGTGTGTCAAAGGAGTCCATAATAGAAGGTGAGATGGTGAAAATGAAACTGAGCTTGTGGCAGAGAGCCCCACATTCATATCTGGCATGTCCATATATGTGTGAATTTATCAGAATTGGTTGCTCTCTAAACGTACCACAGCCCCTTTGACTCATATCTCAGATCCAACAGATGAATTTAACGAAAGTGCCCCCCTTCACTTTACTAAGGTATCCACTTATATTGCTGTAAATTTCTAGAATTCTCACAGAATAACCTCAAAAACATGATATGGTTTGTCTGTACTCCCGGGTGAAATATTTGTCCAAACACCCAGGACTGGACACAAAAAAGACAGGGGGGTCATTACCTCTTACCACTGCCATCTCACTGTTCCTGCACCCACACTTTTAACATTTTCTACACAAGCATTTGCTCAAGTTTCACTAACCAGTAGCCCCCATTTGCTCTGAGTAATTATTATTCTCCCTTAACAGGTAACCCCCTCAAATCTCTACGAGTAGCAGCTGTATACAGAGCCTGGAAGAAAACACTACATGCTAATTATTAAAATACTAAGTAAATGTTCAATAAATAGTTACAACTTCTTGTATGAAAGTAGTGGATGTGAAACTCCATGCTTAGAGCGTAGTGCTGCATGAAGTGCTAAAGTGCTTTTAGTAAAATGCATGTGCTCTTGCAAATTAAAGTAAAACTGGTTTCAGTAATAGAAACCTCTTCATTGGAGGGGAAGTTAAGCTTTTTGATGTTTTTGCTTTGAACCCAGTGGAGGCCCAGGAGCTCCACCCTTCAGTCTGGGTCCAGTCTGGTGCTCTATTGCTCTTCATCCATGTAGACTTTGTAAATTTATGAGACTTTCCCCATCAAGATAATCAAATCTCTCCTGATCTGATCCCTTCTTTGAGGTCAAAATGACATAGCAGAGATTACATGGAGTTAAAGCATCAGGCAACATGAGAGTGGCACACTCTGTCGGTATGTTGTTTTGCATGTGATCATATGCAAAAAGCATTTGTTATTTAAGAAGTTTCTAAATAAAACTACAACTCAAGAATTATCAGATTAAGACTAATTGTATAAAAGAAGCTTGAGTGGAGCATGTAGACCTCAGGGACTTTTTGATAGTCCTTCCTACTTGTAGCAGCGTGGCGCTCTAAGGCTAATGTGTTTGAGAAAGTCAAGTAATTTCATCTTGAATTTGTTTTACTCTTTATTTGTCACTTTCATCTGCAGCTCTGTGCTGGCTTTTCGCTGCACTCCCAGTTCTGCTGCTGATACTGATAATCATCCTGGTCAAAGTTTGCAAGCCCAAACGTCGCCAGTTGAAAGGTGAGCTTAGTGTTTTCGCTTTCAACAAAGGCAAATGTGCGTATAAGTGCATTTATTTTAATTTGCTTTGTTTCAGTTGAAGCAGCAGTCGACATGAACACAAGCAAACTGGAGGCAGCAGATGCACAAGATGTAACGAGTGGGGAAGATGTAAGAAAACCCACGTCCAAATGTTTTAGTTTTTTTTACACGACCCAGTATCAACATGAGGTGCCACTTTAGATGTTTTACATGAAAACTTTAGTTGATACAATAAGTCAAAACCTTTACATGTCTTCAAAAGCATATTTCTGCTAAAAATTCTTTTAAAATTCTTTGCTAAATTGATCAAATTTATTTGAAAAACATCTACACCTGGAAGGCTCATAGATTGTATGAACTCTGCTGCTAACACGTTTGACATTGACATGCCTTTTACCCACACTTAGTCTTCTGCTTGTGATAAGTTGCGGTGGTGAGAGGTGGTGAGGCAGACACAGATGACCCAGGTAGTTGAGAGAAAATGATTTTTAATAATGAAGTCCAAAAAGTCCACAAAACCAGGCAGCACGACTGAGCGGAAGCCAGGGCTCAACGCCGGTAGCAACTGATAAAATGAATGGACAACAAGAAGGACTGAGCGCACATAAGACAAGACGCCAAACGAGACGAGGACCCGACAAAGACACAGACACACAGGTGACACTAAATACACTGGAGGTAATTACGGGGACAAGAAACACCTGGGGACAATCAAGGGGAAGACAGGACAACATGGAAACTCAGAAACACAGAAACTTTAAATAAATACACAGGAAAAACACGGAACATGACAGTACCCCCCTCTCAAGGGCGGCTACCAGACGCCCAAAACACAACAAGGGTGGGCGGAGGGGCGCTGGACGGGGGGCCAGAGTCCAAAACAACAAAAAACTACCCAAAAGGTGGGCGGAGGCAAAGGAGGCGGGAACCGCGGCATTGGAGGCGGCGACGACGAGTCTCTGGGGCCGCCCTGAGGCGGCGACGACGACGAGCACTGAGAGGCGGGGTCTCGGGAGGAACACTGGGGGAGTCAGGTGAGGCCGAGAACCCACTAATTGGGACCCCCTGTCGGCTTGGAGCAGTCTCTGGAGCGGGAGCATGAGGCTCGGGAAAGCCGGCAGGTGTGCCAGCTGGAGCGCAGGCTGGAGCGCCGGCTGAATCGGGCTCGGGTGCGCCGGCTGGAGGTGCTGGTCCTGGAGATGCTGGAGTTACTGGTCTCGGAGCTGGGTCTGAGCTGGCGGAGAGACTGTGCGACTTGAGAGGCAGAGGGTTACCGTTCAGCACGGCGATCGCTGTCCGGCGCTCCCGCTCTGCCTCCTGCTGTAACTCCGCCAGCCCCAGGTGCGGAAGACGCGGGATCCAGTAATCCGACATAAGGACCATGCGTGTGGCTATCCCCAGGCGCTGACGGGCGGAGTAAGGCTTAGCCACCTCCTCAACATAGTCCTTTATGGTCCTCTTTAAGCCGGCTGGATCCATGTAGTTGCGTGCCTCACCGTACTTTCTGGTCGGGTCCTACTGTCATAAGTTGCGGTGGTGAGAGGTGGTGAGGCAGACGCAGATGACCCAGGTAGATGAGAGAAAATTATTTTTAATAATGAAGTCCAAAAAGTCCACAAAACCAGGCAGCCCGACTGAGCGGAAGCCAGGGCTCAACGCCGGTAGCAACTGATAAAATGAATGGACAACAAGAAGGACTGAGCGCACATAAGCAAGACGCCAAACGAGACGAGGACCCGACAAAGACACAGACACACAGGTGACAATAAATACACAGGAGGTAATTACGGGTACGAGAAACACCTGGGGACAATCAAGGGGAAGACAGGACACCATGGAAACTCAGAAACACAGAAACTCGAAATAAATACACAGGAAAAACACGGAACATGACACTGCTTGTACTTTAAATAGATCTTTACATTGCTACATCACTCTAGAGTATTTTTAAAGGGTTTGTTTGAGCTAGAGGCTTTTATTTGACAGGTGTCAGACAGGAAAGTTGGTTGTGAGAAAGAGGGAAGACATGTGGCAAAGGTCATCAAGCCAGGACTTGACCGCCGCATCGAGGACTAGGGCTCCGTACATGGGTTACATTTTAATATGAAACCAAACCTGACAGTAACCTGACTCGCCCATGCCAACCTTTGTAATCTATTCCTTCATTTTTAGACGTACAAAAATCATGATGTTGCTGCGATGTTCTCACAGCAGAATAGGACGCAGCGCACATATTTCCTCTCTGGAAATGCAGATGAAGACAAAGTAATCTACAAAAACAACCCAACTGAGCAAATCTACTGCAACTATTTCATTTAAAACAAAGGAGATGAAGGATTGGCAAATATAGCTCTTTGTTAAAAGACAAATAATTATTTCCACAGAAAACTAGACAATTGTTTTTGTTCCTGAAAAATGTTGTCTGGGTTAAATCATTATCATTTCACTTCTTGTGGTAGTTTGAGCTTCAGCTCTAAAACAGTGTGCAGTTCACTTATACCCTGGGTCTGATCTAAAACGTAATACTTTGACTTTATGGTGAAAATAAATAATAAGTGGATGTATTAATTTATGATCTGCTCCTTCTTTTGTAGCTTTACCAAAATTATGACGATCCTGCAATTCGCTCACAGCAGAAGGCCTGCAAAGAGCAGAGGTCTGTTCAGTTCTTTGAAGACTATGAAGATGAAGCTCAATATGGAAACATTTCAACAACTGAGGATATTTACCGCAATGAGTTCTTTTTAAAAACTCAGAGATAAAGAGTGAGCCAAATGTTGGGTCTGACCTACATGTGAATAACTGTATTTGTGTGAGGCTGAAGCTTTTCATTGAGTTCCTAAAAGTCTTTATTCATGTTACATCATCATCATCTTAGAGCTGCTGGTAGTGACAACTTTCATGAGCTTTAAAATTCTGCTTTTCCATTACTTCATACTAATAAAACTGCAGCTTTGTATTCTTATAAACCAAATTTTAAAGAAATAAACGACTAGTCAAAAGAAATAAACGACTAGTGTTGTGATTCTAGTGTGTCAGTGTGATTTTGTGTGAATGTAAGGCCAGGTCGACATGGAGCCTTTTTATCTTTAATGTTTTTCACAGATTTAAATAATGAAATAAGAATACATGAGATCTGCAGCTCTCACATATCACTTCTCCAACCTAAATACTCCGGCAATAATCCAATTATAATATCAGTAAAAATCACACAACACTATTCAAACTCTTTATTCACCTGACAGAGGCAATATTTCAAAGTTAAACTTAAAGGGGCAGAATATTTATTTTCCAGACACATAGTGCCATTTTAGAACCATCAAGTATTAATAACTATTAATACAGAGGCTTCAGATTATTGGCTTTGTTGGTTTGACAACTATGTGACCAATAGGTTTCAGTGTGTTCAAATAGAGAGTTTAATGTCCACTTCTCTCCTATATACCGTACTCAGTGGTGATCTGCAAAAACAAGTCACTGAACAGGACAAACTGGCCTAAGATCTAACTTATATACTGCTTTAAAGAAAGGTCGACCCACTCTCAACAGGAAACAGACAATTTCCTCTCAATATAGAACGTACGTCAGTGCAAAACCGCATGTGTTGGACGTTGTTGTGTCAAGAAGACGAAGGTCTGTATTTTCAGATTTCTGCTGCTTAAGGATGTGGAGCTTTAAAAACCTGCAGGTCTGCATCTGCTGTAAGTTTATTTGGATTGATAAAACTACATAGGATCTTTTCTAGAGACATTGGTGTTGTTAAGTTGGTAGTAGTTTATTATGTTACATATAACTAATGCAGTAAGAAGGGTCTTAGAATGAGAGAATGGTTTGGCAACTTTAAGCAAAAATGCAGAAATGCAGCTTGAATTGTCCAACTTATACATAGATTTAATGTTTTATTTCTTTTACATTTTTTATTACATTTTTTTATTTTTGTTACTTGTTGTTGTTATTATTACTACTACTGCTAATAATAATAATAATAATAATAATAATAATAATTGATAACATATTTTTGACATATTCTTAAGTTATACAATTCTTGAAGACGTTGACAAAAGCAATGAGAACCTGCTACTAAAGTTAAAGAAAAAGGCTAGAACTGTAGAATAAAATGTAAAGCAACATTATTATAGTTATTCAGTATGATCAAATTAATATTCCAATCTCTTCTTGTCTTTTGTGGCTGGTAAAAAAAGTGTTGAATTTCCAGGGTTTTTTCTTACAATCATCGATAATGGGTACGCAGGTTTATTAAATTGAAGAGATGGACACACACAGCCTTGCTCTCATAAATTACAACTATGTTTGTATGTGAACTATGTTTTCTTCTCTTCACAGTTGCTTTATCTTGTGTAAGCAGTGCAGCAGCAGTGATCCATGTATCTGGATATGAAGGCAAAACAGTGACTGTTCCCTGCCCCTATTATGCTGGTTTTGAATCCTATGAGAAATACCTGTGTAGGAGTGACTGTCGACAAGATGCAGATGTTCTGGTCAAGAGCACCGAAGCAACAAAGGGCAGATACTCCACCAGTGATGATCGAAGGAAACTTATTTTCATGACGACCATTTCAAACTTAAGTTCTAAGGATGAGGGAAGATACTGGTGTGGCGTGACAAAGGTTGGGTTTGACAAATATCCTTCAGAAGTCTCACTGAAAGTAAAGAAAGGTAAAAAAGAATGAAAATTAAATTATACATGTTGAGGGATGTAGATTGTTTTTCCTTGTGCTGAAGTTTGTGGCAAAAGGTTTCAAAGATTTTGAAGTTTTTGCTTAGAAATAAATGGCAACAACATTTGTTCACATCTTTCTATCTCTGCTTTTAAGCTAAAAAAACAATCCTAAGATATAGACTAGAAGTTTATTTATGTAGCACTATTTATGCACATTGTAATTTAAAGGGTTGTACAAGAAAAACAAAAGGAACAGATTTTTAAAAACTTTATGCAACCAAAATGTGAAACAGATATCAAAATCACTAAACCATCTCACTAAATGGTTTACTAAAACATTTCATAAAAGCTTAAGATGTTTTAACATAAATAAATGTCAAAATGACTCATTTAAGCAAATAGAAAGCATGATAGAAATGATAAAACAGGCTTTGACCTACCGTACGTAGGAAAGCTGTGATATGAAACGGTTCACTTTCTGCACATCTCAGGTTTATAGTAATTTGTTCCAAAGTAGAAGAGCACAGAAACTAAAGTTAATTATTTAATTTAATAATTCTTATTAATGGAACATTCAGTGGTTTAGATTTGTTGCAATATTGCAGAATTTCCCGATACAGATTCAAGCCATCATTTAAAATGATGTGGAAATGTTGCATACATGTTGTGCATAAACAAAGCAATCCTCAGTTGCTGATATCATCCATTTTTATTTTCTGTCTAACAGAGTGGTGCTGTGTGAAGACCAACAAGATGAGTGGGATTGTGGGAAGTCCCGTTATGTTGTCCTGTCCTTATCCACCAAAACACAGGAACAACAGGAAGTTCCTCTGTAAGGGAGACCACCGTGACAACTGCACCGATGTGGTGACAGGTGGAAGCAGGTTCACTCTGCAGGACGACGTCTCTTCAAGCTCTTTCTTGGTGATTGTCACAAAGCTGGAAGAAGGCGATACTGGGACATACTGGTGTGGTTCAGATTCTACGTGGAGTCCTGAAAAATACACCAAAATTGAGCTGTCAGCAGGTAAGATCCTAGAAAACAGGGGAAAACAAGGCAGATAGATCTTAGTTCAGTAAGGTTGTATTATGTTTTTACTTTCTAGCAGCAGAAATTTGCCATCAACTCAGTTCTTTAGTTCCATTACCACCAACAGATTATCAATCCTAACCTTGGCTGTATGAAAGTTTATTTCTAGTGTCTGCATCTCACACTGTTGCTTCCGGGCTGTAAAATAATCTCACTTTGGTGATTATTAATTATTACACAGCCCTGCTTCTGAAACTGATGCATGGTCTGCACGCTGCAAAGAAACCAAAACTATTGCAGCAAGTTTTGGTCTCTGCAGTTTGCCTTCATCTACTTTGCAGATGCTGACATTTAAAATTGTCTCATGTGTGATAACTCGTTCTAAACTTATATTGTTCATTGACTTGTCATTAACTGTGTGTGAACTGATGTCAACCATATACCAGTTTGAGTGAATGATAATATTTAAGTAAGCTTTATGAAATTCTATGTGAACTTTGTTTTTATTAACATAATCTTCTTGAAGCTGAGAAACAGAGCTGTATTGCCTTCAAGGACTTCTACTATCGTCTATTGCTTTTAGCGATACTTCTGGAACAATGCACCCACACACACACACACACACATTCTTGTTAACCTCCCACAGGAGGCCCCAAAGTAGCTTATTGACTTGTGGGGCCCACCCTTTCTAGATGTCCTAGATCTATTTAAAAAACATCAAGCAAGTCCCAAAAACAATCTTGATACTTAAGATCACTTTCAATAAGCCCAATTTGAAAATTTATTTGAAATGTTAGTTTTTCAGTCACATGTGGGGCCCGTTTCTAACATTTATGCTTTGCAGGTTCCACCTTTTACACACATGAGTTTTTCAGTCCATTATGGGACTTGCTTTTAATGTTCAAAAGCTAACAGGCCCATCTTCACACACATACTTTCTTTGGCCAGTTAAGGGGCTTGCTTTTAACATTTAACTCTTGTTACACACACTTTTTGCCTTGCATTCCAACACCTTAATGTGCGCAGACACTGGCCTGCTAACGGTATCAGCATATGGCCAATTAGATTATGATGCGTGCATGTGTCCAACCTTTTGTCAAGTCCAAGAAGATAAATATGTAATGTACTCTGATTACTTTACTCTTCCTGTGGTGTTCACACTGCATAAAGCAGCCCAGCGCTGTACAACTTTATAGGTGGTCAAGAATAAATTAGACTTTGGCTTTTGAAAACCGATTCCAGATCCGTTCCTGGAAAGATAGAAAGGTCTTGCCATGTTAGCATATCCTTTGGGGTTTAATTTTGTACTTATTTCCTGTATTATGTTCTATCTGTATTTTAAGTTCCTGTTATTAGTTTTCCCCTGTGGATTGTAATTTCCTTTGTTTCTAGCTTAAATCATCTGTGGTAATTAGTCTCCATCCCTTAATTCTCCTGTTCAGTACAGTCTTCTTCCACTGTTCCACACTCCCCTGCTTAGCTCACCTGGATCTTCTGCCATTTACCCTCCATCTTTAGCTTTTAGCTATTTTTATTTATTTACCTGTTTTTCTGTGATAATAGGTACAAAATTATTATTTTGCAAGTTAGGCAGAAAGGTATGGGGTCTTTCCTTTTGCGCCGATTGTGGACCAATTTAATATAAATCTGCACTTTCTGCCTGACAGAGTGGTGCTGTGTGCAGACACAGAACATATCAGGCAATGTGGGGTATCCTCTCACTTTTTCCTGTCCTCAATCACGCCGACGCCAAGATAGCAGGAAGTTCCTCTGCAAGGGAGATCACCGCCGCAATTGCACTGACATGTTGAGTCAACGCAGGTTCACTCTGCAAGACGATGAGTCCTCCAAAAAAACTTTTGTCATGGTCACTAAGCTTGAAGACAGCGATGCTGGGACATACTGGTGTGGTTCAGACTCGAAATGGAGTGCTGGCAATTACACAAAGATTGAGTTGTCACTGGGTAAGAGTTGTATATATTGAATAAACAATATCATTGCACCAATGCCTGTTGCATTGGATGCTGTGTATTACATACTGACTTTGGGATGGGATATTATTTAAAAATGAAACTTGAAATAGGAAAACATTTATTAATAAACCTCTCAAGTAATACTTTTTCCTCTTGAGAAAGTGATGTGTTTGATTCACAGACATGAGTTGAAAACTTTTAATCAATCTTTTGTCACATTAACAATTTTAAAAAATATTTGATAATGTATTTAATTTGCTGCATGGATAATTAACATCACAAATATTTATTTTTAGAATTTGAGGACCATTTTACAAAAATTACATCATAATTTGACATATTTGTGTTTATCAACATCCTCAGATTTTGTTTGTGTTAGACTCTCCTTTGGTCTTTTTGAATGTGATCCTTTTTCCAAGATCACTACAAAGTTTTTTTGTTCAGTTATTTATTTAATTTTTTGTCTCATTATAGCCAATTATAAACTACATATTTTGTATCATTTACAGTACTTTTTACGTTGGGGAAAAATATCAAGGTCTTTCAATTGCATTTTGCATTGCATTAAAATCCTGTTGGACCAAGTTTATATTCATATCTTTTTGACAGAGTGGTGTTGTGTGAAGACAGAAAAGATGAGAGGCATTGTGGGAAATTCCTTCATCCTGTCTTGTCCTTATCCACCACAACATTGGAATAATGACAAATTCCTCTGCAAAGGAGAGCAACGCGACAGCTGCACTGATGTGTTGAGTCAAAGCAGGTTCACTCTGCAAGATGACGAGTCCTCAGGCTTTTTCTTGGTGAAGATCACAAAGCTGGAAGAAGGTGATGCTGGGACGTACTGGTGTGGTTCTGATTCAAAATGGAGCGCTGGAAACTACACCAAGATAGAGCTGGCAGTAGGTAAGGCAGCGTCAGCTATGTATGATTAAGATTTATTTGATAAGTCATCTTTAAATGCAACTTTTCTGAAATAGAAATTTAATCAGAAAATAAGTACCATTAAAGGTCAGTGAATTTTCAACATCAAAACCATAAAACGTGTTGATAATCTGTCAACAAGTTTGATAGACTGTCCATCCAACATCATTAGGATGTCTTACAGTGGTTGAAATATTTGTTTGTGTGAAACTCTTGTTTATGTTGCAGGATAAAGTGAATGGTTCAGTTGGGAAAAGAAAGCGAGTCTAAACGCTGCAGGAATACAATGAAAATTGGACAAATTTGTGCCTGTATACCTGATCATATATTATGATTAACAGAATGTGTAAACAGCAATGCATTTAGTTTATCTGCAAGATATGGAAAGCTGTCCACACAGGTTTGATTTCAATATAATAAATCCAGGCTGCTTTCTTTGGAAATGTTGTGAAACCTCTGCACATGCGCTGAGCAAACAAGATGAAACCCCGTGTCGGTGCGCGTATCACTTTAAGCTAAACCATGTGACCGATGTTTTCGTTTGGATGTGACCGCGCCAAATTGTATTGAAGAGGCAGAAACTGTGTCGACACGTTTGTGGGTTTTGTTGGATGGAGATACTTTGTGTTCTTTGCTTTCTGTTGGTTTTGGCTCATATTTGAAAACCAGCATGGATCAACAGAGGAAGAGGAAGTTTTCTCCCATGTGGGATCATTATGATCTTAAAACAAAAAATAATTATTCCATTCTCATTTCCACTTTTGATCAATTTTCTTCCGGATTATTCAAATTCCTTTCCATGGGGTATTTGAATTAGCTTACATGGATTAACTTTTATTTATATTGTAAGTGAAAAATGTAGGATTTGCTTCCAAGTTTTGTCTCTTACTGTAACCAGAGCACTTCCCCAATGCTGAGGCATCATCGTGCCCGACATGAGGGGTTGGAACCGGTCAACACTCCCGTCTTTATTGAATTTGCCTGCAATTACTTTTTAAATCCAGCAGATGTCACTGTAAGTGACAAAGCAACACAGTCTCAGCACAGTGTTGACACAGTTTTGGGAAATGTGCCACACACCCAGTGAGGCTTCATCTGCTCATCACTACTAATGACTCTTTAAGCAACAAAACAAATAAATATCTGTTTGCAACAGCTAGTAGATTTTCACCTTTGCATGTGGCAGTAAAGACAGTTGCATTTGCTGATAATAAAACAGTGACAAAAGAATTGCATGCTACATATGGCTATTTTTACTAGTGTTTTGGTTAAAAAGACCCACACTGGCAGTAGAGCAACCATTTTCCTTTTTTTCTTTGTTTTCAGGTCCTGCCTCTCTTAAACTGCTGATTTACATTGCTCCTGCTCTTCTCTTGGCACTTTTATTTGCTGTATTTATAGCATATACATGCAAACAAAGAGGTATGCATTGCATCTATTATATGAAGCAGCTTTAGAAACAAATAAAGTTTTTAATCATTAACTAAACATCTGTGTTCCAGAAGCTGAAGCAAGGAAAGGCAAGAAAAGAAGAAAGTTTGACTCTCTTCAGATGGTGGGTGCCGACAATGTGAAAAGGGAAAAACTGAAAAATCACTCCTAACAGGGACACCAAAATATAACCAAAATGTGTGTGTTTAGATGAAACTGAGATTTGTTCTGTTTTTGCTTTTATCGTTAAACAATTGTTCAGATCTTCATGCAACGTTAATCTCAGCAAAAGCAACTTTCAAATGACTTAATAAGAAAAAAGCTTTCAGAATCAACCAGGCTCTAAAATAAAATAGTTCTTCTTGGTAAATTATAAACTAACCACCTTTCTGTTCACTGTCACCACAACCAGGCCTGATTATTATCAGACCAAAAGTATTAATAAATCCCTTTAATAGAACCTGTTTGACAACCAGCTAAAAGGTCCGAAAAACAATAAATCATGCATCCACCAATAAATTCAGAAACAAATGACAAAAAAATATCTAACAACTATCAGTCTGTAGTTGGTTAAAAGGTGTTTTCTAAAGTTTTTGGTGAGAGCCATTACTCACAAATGGAGAAAACATGAAGGAGTGGCAGTGGATTGGTCAGCTGATCAAAATGATTTCAAAAGTGCATCCGTCAGTCATTTAGGAGGAGATTCAAACAATTCTGCACAGAGGAGAGGGCCAAAGATCCTCCACAGTAATGTTAAAAGCACATTGCACATGCTTTATGGGGGATAGTTCCTGCCCAGGCTAATACAACAAATAATTAGATTTAGGGTGTGATTACATATTCTCATGGCCTTAGGTTGGCTTGTATCACATTTGTTCCTTAATTAAATTAAATCCTTACAATAAAAATGATTTTTCTGTGTACTGAACCTTTATGATAAACTGAGTTTTCTCGGTTTTCTCCTCAGATTTCTGTCAAGCCAGAAGACTTTGTTTATGAGAACTCCAGTCACGTTGATAAAGCAGAAGATGTCCAAGAACAACTTTATGAAAACCTCAAAGCAACAACAGACGCCTACTCTGTCTATATGTGAAACAGAGAACCCCAGAGTTAATCGTCACCTAATTTTTAGCAATTTGATTTCTTACTGAACCATTTTGCAACCGTATCCAGATCATATTCCATACTCAACTAAGCAACACATGTTTAACTTAGGTAAGTGTTGTATAAATAGTACACATTATTGTAACTGTACTCCAACAGTTCAAAGTTTATACTCTCAGATCAAAACGCAAACACGAGAAAACTTTATTAATAGTTTCGGCAGTTTGCAAAAAATGATGACACAAATACCAGTGTGACTCCAGAAACATTAGATCAGTAGCAACAAATAATGCTGCTATTGCAACTGAAAACAAGGGTTGTACAGTAAGGAAGTAGTCATGTCTCAGTTCAGCTGTTTCATACTTCTACCAGAGGAAGTGTAGACTATTGAACTAGAACTAAACTTACTCAAGGTTCTGGTTGTTGCCCATAGATTCACCAAGGCAACAAGCCAGTGCTCCAGTGCTCTTCCACTCCCAAATAAATCACCCACCTCATAATCCTTCCAGCAATAGCCACAAATATACGTGGAATATGACAAATTAGGGCCCTGGACACTTTGCTGTGACAAGTAAGAGCGATGCAACCACTGTCCAAATCCAGGACAAAAAGGGTAAAAATGCTTCTTTCAAAAATGCTTTTCATTGTTCCACCAAAGGTCTCATGTTTGAAGTACCTGTGTAAGGACCACTGTGGGTACAGCGATGTTCTCACAGTAAAAATTGTGAACAAATACAGAGAAATATTGTAACACAGTAGCAGTGAAAAAGTGAATAATTAACAACAATTTGAAGTTGATGTTCGTGTGAGACTTATTGTAAGATTCAAAAGGCTAGATGATGAGTATGTGTGTTATTGTTATTAAGGTGAACTGCTTCAGAGAATGACTCACTGTGGATGATTCTGTGTTGATGAAAATAAAGTAGTGCTTTACTCGTGGCACCACTAAGTGGTAGCGTTGCTTAGATAACTTCCTCTGAATTCTGCAAATGTCTGTCGTTGGTGACAAGTTTCATTTATAGATTATTGAATCTAGTTTTAAAATCCTTACGCTGCCTCCCTGTAGCTCAGAGAAAAGACTTTAAAATGCTTCTGTTAGTTTATAAATCACTGAACACCTTAGAATTAAAACATATTTTTTAAGGCTCAAGCCCTAATAGGAAAAACAATATGAAATAAATCTACTATAATTTAAGCTCCTACAGTATGTCCCATGTTCTGGGAATCATTTTGTTAGACCTTAATTAAAAATGCTTTATTTCAAGTAGGGGGGAATATTAATTACTGTGTTGTTAAAGCTTTTGACAGTGTAATAACATTTAATGACATTATTATGACTACTATTATGACTTATTTATGACATATGATGATTCTTGGTTAATGTCAGGTTGTCATAACGAAGACATTTTTATCTAGGTTAATGTAAAATTGACATAAAGACATTTTGGGAGGCAGTAAAATACAAAATTAAAAGAATATGTTAAACTATAAAAACAGGTACATGTCATAGAATCAGCCTCTAACACTTTTAGTTTTGATTTAAAATCAGTAAGCAAGATGAGTTCATTCAATCTAAAGGTTTCTTGAAACAAATTCTATGAAGAGCGAAAAATCAAAATGCCTCAGTATTTATATATGTGAACCAGCTTTTATCTATATCCATATTGCATAAATATATATATAAATTATATGTGTGAACCAAATTGTGAACAAGTATAGAAAAAGATGAAAAAGTATGTTCCAGCACAATCAAGCACAAAACATTAACACCATAACTATGCATTAAATATGCAAAAAGGCGTAATTTACCTTCAAAAACTTAACATTAAACTTTTATTAATATCTCTAAAATCATGTCAGCACAGTTTAAAATTTTTGCTGGTCATTTTTGTGAGATTTTCAATTCAATAATTTATTGGCAAGGGGCAAATAAAGCTGCAGAGAAAAAAATTGAATAATGTGCTGGTGTCAACTTCACTCAGGTAACTGAAATCCAACTCTGATAACAACAGCAAAGTTAACATCCGCCATGCTGTTTTCTTCTATTAGCTCTTACCAGCACAAAATTGAGAGTCTGTGACACGCAATGACATCAGACTTGGACAAAATACAACATGGCAATTCAAATAGCGGTTGCTGTCATGTGATTCACATATGGGCAAAAACATCCATTTTTCCTGGAGGGTGAACACGGCCTTAATTAAAACAAAATATTAAATACATCCCAAGAACATCTGTAGGGCAAAAATGTAAATTAATATAAACACATCAAACAAAAATACTAGACCACATGTGTCAAACTCAAGGCCCGGGGGCCAAATATGGCCCACCGTAGCTTTTTATGTGGCCCTTCAGACTCCAAATTAGATCGATACGTTCTTCCAGTTTTTCACAAATTTGCAAAATTCACACAAAATCTCAAAAATTTCCAAGTATTTTTTTCTGATTTTACTGAACATTTTCTCAAAATTGGTCAAAAACATTGAGTTTAAATGACTGCAGCCTCACTGATACGACAAGTAATAAAAAGTCACATTTAACATCATATATTAGCACAAATATCATAAAAATTCCTTATTCCTAATTCCTTCCTAATTTCTAAATTGGCGCCACAAAAACAAGATAACATCAGAAACAAGAATGGAGCAGAAATAGTGGTTGTGAAAGATGACAGTTTCCGTAGTGGAATAATCTTACAACTACATAAAACAAATTTTTTACACACAACCAAGAATTGAAAAAATATATACGGTGCTCTGTGTAGATTTTCAGAACCTGATATTTTTTAACCTCATTTATTTGGATGAAATAGACAAATTAGTTTTAGTTCTAAAAAACACATATTCAGATTTAATCCAAGCTCTCATTTGACAGCTTTCATGGATGGATGAATTTCTGCTGCCGTCACAAACCAATGCAGGAAGATGGTGCCGTTTCTATGCTTACAGATGTTGCTGAGGATTTGTTCTGAAAGAAAACTGGTTGGATCTGAGGTCAGTGGAAAAGTTCAGTGTGATGCGTTATGTGATGAACGGTCCAGTTAAGAGACTTCTGAAGCAGGTCTAACATTATATTATCTAATCTACTATCATGTCACTGATGAGGGGTCTTGTGATCTTTGGTGTGCAGCACCAGCTTGTCCATGAACGTCATTATTTACAACATTGACCCCTAAGAGAAAATAGGTTATTGGAGCTAAACAGGTTTTATATTCAAGTAGACTTTTGTGAAGCTGCTGGCTGGAGAGATTCATGATGACGTTCCTGTGAGGAAGACTTTTAGTGGCCTTCTAGACTGTCTAGTGGAAAACATGGACTCAAAACGTCTTTTTATACTTAATTTAATTATATTATATTGTCATGTTGATGTTGTTGAGCTTTTTTTGTTTGTATTGTTTAATTATACAATAAATTTGGTTTACACTTCAAAATGACAATCCTGTTAAACTACTGTCAACTTTTTTATTACCAAAACCTAAAGAGTTCTTAGTTTCAACATGTGTAATCTGCCACTATAATAATAATAATTATTATTATTATTATTTTCTTCACTTCACAACCTAAGTATTTACTTTTAAAGTGGTAATATGTATCAACAGATGGTGAAATATTACCCAGATGAAATAATGTTATCAATTTTTAAAGCTTCTCTCTTAATATCTTTACTGATTTTGGACCCTAAATGTTGTCAGCAGATTATCACAAAACTGATCAGTTCAGGGTTGTAATGATTAACCTCTTCATATTCTCAAAATAATCTATTTTTTTTAGTAAATCACCACGTGCACAAAACTGAAAAAACACTGAAATTATTTAATTTTAGCAGTTAGTACTGTAAATGTTTTCTTTCTTCAGATATAAGACATGAGGCAGTGAGCACCAGTGTAAGCCGGGACAAAGACATGACACAAAGTAACCACATGCACACCCACATTTTCACATCTTCAGGCGAAAAAACACCTCAAGTCCAAACATAACGTTTTGCATGAAGTTCTGCCCAGCTAAAATTAAAACCAGAAAGTTTCTTGCAATACTCCACGCCCCACTCTCTCATGGTGATAAGCTTCTATTTAAAATATTTTGTCAGTGATGTTTGTGAGCATCACAGTTGCAGAGTGACCATTTAAAGCAATGCAGAAAAAAGACGTCTCACACCTGCGTGCAAACTGAGCTCCTGCTGAGTGTTAGTATCCTTAATAGCTCTCTTGTTTCCTCTAAATGTTTTTTAGATTAACTTCTGCTTCAGAGTAGCTCTTGTCTTGATGAACAAAAAGATGCGAAGCCATCAACACCTGCTGATGACCGTCTGCAGTAAGATATATTATTTGATCTAAAACAAAAATATCTACAGCAGTTTGCTTCAACCTTATGATGAAATGTATTTAATTACAATGAAATGTATTTTTAAAGTAGAAAACATTTACTCAAGGACTCAGTAGCACTTCCTGTTTGTGTTGTAATTGAAATGTCACCGTCTTTTCTTATCTGATAAAAACTAATTAGGCTTTTTATTTGAAAAAGTAGTTTTACAAAAATTGTAAAAAAAAAAAAATAAATAAAAAAAAAGGTGTTCACATGTTGAAGCATAAAAACTAAACTGATGTTGTTTTCTATCTGCAGCAGCTCTGAGTTTTGTGATCAGTGCTGAAGGTTTGATCCAAGTGTTTGGATATGAGGGAAGAGACGTAAAGTTTTCATGCCACTATGATCAGGGATATGAAGATAGCGAAAAATACTTTTGTAAGAATGACTGTGGCTCCAGTGACGTTCTCATTACAACAAAACAGAAAAATAAAGGCAAATATTCCATCACTGATGATAAAAAGATCAGACTCGTCACAGTGACCATCTCTGGTCTTCAATCACATGATGCTGGGAAATACTGGTGTGGAGTCACTGGGTGGTTTATTGATACCTACAGTGAAGTAAAACTGCACATAAAAGAAGGTAAATAATAAGTTCATGTTTCTATATTTCACTATAGATTTCACAGCAAATTAAAATGAATTAAATGAAGCATCAATGTCTAACCATGTTAATAATACACACTTTTAATCAATGTGTGGTCTTAAATTTAGCTGTTATTAGAAGCTAAATGAATTTTCTAATTTTGCTAGTTGAATTATCATGTACTTGCAGATCTGGATCGTCTTCTATGCTGAAAATAAATACATGTTTAGACATCAATGCAGACATGTTAATACAAGACAATTGTACTATAATGTTAAATATAAATCTCTATCAAAAAAGTACAACTAGTTTTTCTTTCTTTCACATTGTTTTTTTAACCTCATGTCAGACAGATGCTGCGACAGGGTGAATAAAATCCAAAGTATTGAGGAAGGTTCAGTGACCATCAGCTGTCCGTACGACTCTCAGTCTGTCAACAAGCTGAAGTTCCTCTGCAGAGGAAACCGGCCCTCCACATGTCGACAGCAGGCAGTGATCACCTCTAGCAACACACAAAATGGACGATTCAGACTCTCTGATGACAGGAAGTCAAGAATATTCACAGTGACCATTTCCAGTCTGACCCTGAAGGATTCTGGGTCGTATCTTTGTGGAGTCCAGAGAATCTCAGGATTTGATGTTTTCTCTGCTGTTGAACTGAAGGTCAAAGGTGAGAGATCATTCTGCCTTTGCTAACTTGATATTGAATCTTAAGAAGTTTATAAATACAACAGTCATTAAAATTTCCTTCTCCAGCAAAATTGTTCTGTCTGAAGTCGTACCACATCAGTGGCATCGAGGGACGTCCAGTAACTCTGCAGTGTCCTAATTCAGGACAACAACTTGATAACAAGAAGTTCCTCTGTAAAGGAGACCAACACAACAACTGTACAGACATGATGGAGAACCAAACAAAGTTCAAGCTGCTCAATGTCTCCTCCACCTGTTTCTCTGTGATCATCACTGAACTGGAAGCAGCTGATGCAGGAACATACTACTGTGGTTCAGACTCTCATCTGAGATTCATAAAGATACAGCTGGCAGTCGGTGAGACCAACACAGAGAGAGATAGAATAATAAAAAGCAACACAAAATCTAGGTTAAGGATTTTTTACCACATTATGTTTTGTATTTTCTCTGACAGTCTCTCCAAATCAAACCAGCTCTGTGGCTCCAACCAGCTCTGCTGAACAAGTTACATCACAGCCATCGTCACATAATCCTGGTAAACTCTTTAGACTTCTTTCTAGATAGAATAATAAAAAGCAACACAAAATTCAGTTTAAGGTTGGTGGGTTATTTTTTACCACATCATGTTTTGTATTTTCTCTGACAGTCTCTTCACAGCAAACCAGCTCTGTGTCTCCAACCAGCTCTACTGAACAGGTTACATCACAGCCACCATCACATAATCCTGGTAAACTCTTAGTTTCTCTTTATTTATTACTTGTGTTTTTGCTCACTCTTTTCATTCCTGTTGTTCCAAATCTCCATATGTTCTGGTCGAACTGCTCTAAGCTGCTCTTATGACACAAAGTGAATCTCTGCATTAATAAACTGAAGGTCATTTCAGCTCCTCAATGTAGGATTTAGTTTTATCAGTAGTGGATGGGCTGAAATGATGTAGCTGTTTAAATGCACACTAAACATCCTCACTCACAAAGCGTCAACACATTCATGCACTTCACACATTCAGAGTACATCAGCACTAGAGAATGTTATGCCACCATCTTTCAGTATCTTTCTCAAGGAAACCTTAAGATGGAGAACAAAATGTAGTTCCTCTTTCATTAGATTGAGTCATGCTACTGACTTTTGAGGTGTGAACCTTTTCAGGTTTCTGAGTTTTGAGTTTGAGACAAAAATGACAACAGTTACATGACAGGTCTTGATGTTTAATTCAATTTTTTGCTGAAATCCAATCTTTAGTTGTTTTTTTGCGTGATTGTTCATACTTTTAATTAAATCGAACCGCAATCAGACTTCTGTGCAAACGGTTTACAACACAAAAGCAACCCACAATCATAGAAGAAGAACGTTGACATCACTCAGCAGTAAACTGTTTATGGAAGTAAGAGTAGATGTAGCTATTTACGGATCAAATTAAAAGTATCTTGTGACAGTATCTATCATGACAAGAACACAAGAGAAAAAAGAAAAAGAAAGCACAACTAACAGCAATGGCCTCTTGTGGTGAATTGACTGCAAACTCTGCAGAGAGGTCTGTTTGGATTGTAGTCAGAACCAGGAGTGGTGGGACTGTGATGTGATGTGCCTCAGTGTCACAGACGTTTTTCATATTTTCATAATTATAATGTTCAACCATTGTTCAAGTCCAGTTTTACCTTCTTCTGGTGCATATCTCACATCTATGGCACAAAAGTTGGGTAAAAAGCCACATGACCGTTCAGACTGCAAACCCTTCAAAAACTACCAGATACATATTCAATTTAGTTCCACATATGGAAGTGGCACAAACTGGATTTTTATTTGAAGATGAAACGATCGAAATATTGCCATTCAGACTGCCAGGAAAACGTCAGAAATAGGTCTGAGGCTTTGGGTCACATTTGCTTGTTGTGTGAATGTATCCTTAAATGACACTGAGAATTAGTGGGCTGAACTCAAATAACTTAACTTAACTCTTATTATAAATAAGAGTTAAGAAAACAATGTAAATGTGGTGGAGAGAGAAAGAGAAAACAGGAACATGTGTATCGAGTTGAACTTTAAGTGATTACAGTTTTTCCACAACATTTAAAATAAGAAACTCAGGTTCTCATTTTCTCGTGTTGTTTCTAGGGAGGATTTCTGTGAACCAGTTAAGTTCTCCATTTCCTTGTTTTCAGATGTTTCTTTATTCTACATTCTGCCTGCGGTCTTCGCTCTGCTTCTGATCCTGACATTTGTCCTTTTGCTGGTTTTAAAATACAAAACAAGGATCAAGCAAGGTACATTTATACAGATTATATACTAACACATAAATCCCCCACAGAATCACATCATGTTTACTTTGTGTTTTCAGTGGATGGAATCAATGCAAACGTGTTGTACTCTGCTGATAATAATGTGGAGATGAGAATCAATGATGTGAGTAAACAGGATTTCAGCTCTAAAATATATTTTTTTGCCTGCAAATAAAATCTTTTTTCTTTTATTTCTTTAGATCTATGAGTTACAAGAAGATGCTGTTTACATAAACTCTTCCACTCCAAACATGTTAAGTCATGACAATGATATCTACAACAACGTCCTTTAAAGGAGACCTGCAGAAATTAGGAAACACGTGACCAGAGTTTCTGCCATCTTATGTAACAGCTCAATAAAGCAACCAAATGCTGGTGTGTTTTCATTTAGACATGTTTTTAATATTTATTAAATAACGTTATCTGAACGTGAGCTATTCAATATTCACAAATGCTGTAATTTCAATGTCATTGTAATGAATATATAAGCTGCAATAAACCAACCTTTTCACCAATCCTGTGCATTTAATCAAAATGTTCTTTCAGCACTGATACTTAGAAACTTGAGTGGTGAAATCTGCATCAAGCGAATATCTTGTTGGCAAAGTCTAAACGCATGACACTTGGCACTTTTAAGCAAATAGTTGCTACAATTTAAACAGTAATATAGTGTACACCAATTCCAATATACAAACATAATCTGAACTGAAACTCTAATGGAAAAATAAGTTTTAAACATTCAGTCTAAGAAAAAAATGGGACTGTACAACTGAGGAAGAATGCAAATTCCATTCTAAAAGTAGTTAAAGAAATTGTTTCAAATTATCGAGTATTAGATGAATTTTAAAAAAATACATTTAAAAAATAGTATTAAACTATACATCTGGTTATTTTTAACTCAATTGTTGAATGTTTATGGGAATACTTTTTTTTTTGCGCAAATGTGATATAATATGGTCTTTTCATTAAATATTTGTCCACAAACATCACAACAATATGGTTCACTGGTGTGCGAGCTCATGTGCTTGTTCAAAGATACTTTAGAAGTAAATTGTTTATTCCAAAGATCACAACAAAAGGGTTTCCAACCTGGTGATTTCTCATGTGATTCTTCAACTTTGTCTTTGGAGTAAAGTGTTGTCAAAGAGAACACAGAAAGGTTTTTCTTCTGTGTGAACTCTCTTGTATTTTAAAAACACATTTCTTATGAAATGCTTATCCACAAAGATTACAACAGGATGGTTTGTCATCAGTGTGGATTCTTATGTGGTTGTTTAAATGAACTTTTTCTCTAAAGCTTTGTCCACAAAGATTTTATCTAAAAATCTTATGTCTTGTGTGTATCAAAATGTGTCTGTGTAAAGATCCAGTTTGTGTAAATTGTTTCCCACACATTCCACAAGAGTGACGCTTCCCCCCCTGTGTGGACTATCAAAAACCAGAAACGAACCGGAAAATTAATTTTATATAATCCCAGTCTCAACAAACAAAAGACATCGGGGCGGTACATGGCTGGTAGATACATTTCTGTGTGTGACGAACAAAGGTGTCCAATCCCATCGCTAACATGAAAGCAAAAGCTATGAATGGCGGGACAAGGTGAGAGTTCATCTATTAAGTTGACTGAAAATGAATACATAAACTAAAAGCTGGAGTATAGACATTTTTTATAAGCGTATTTGTGAGCCAACTCTATGGCTTTAGTTAGCAAAGCTATACATAGAGAAACGATTTTCAAATCCAGGCCTTGAGGACCGATGTCAGCAACTTAAAGTCTTCGAGTCCTGGTCTGAGGACTCCTGCTGTGGACAATAGACTTTTTTTTCACAACAACTTCTAAGTCAAGTCGACATGAAAAAATACAAACCTGATCAGTGCAACACAACTTTAGAGTTGAAAACAGCCTCCAGTGTTTTGGGTCGTCCATAATTGTCATGTAAAGGCTGGTGGTCTTTGTTATCTGCTCCAGGAATCAGTCCCACTGCCGCCTCCGCCGCCTGCTGCTTCGCTTTGTCCTGCTGTCTCCACATATCTGTTGTTTAAAAAGTTTCTTTAAAACTTCCTTAAGCTGTTAGAGCTAAGCTTTGATCTTAAATCTGACTTGCTGTAGCTCTCAATTACTGGGGTTTTCCTACCAACAACCTAACACAGGCAGAGAAGTCTGATAAGAGACACTTGATTTAAACCTAACTCGTGGGTCACAGTTACATAGACACGTAATTTCCTTCCTGTTTAAATGGCAGCGACCCCTACTGGAAGAAATGAGACATCACGGTTTGAATGGGATGTAACTTTTAGCTTTTCCAAGAGTTTAAGAGTTATTGGCTATCTCACTTATCTCAATGGCACTAATTATCCCAGCCTGACCACTTAATAATAACATCGCAGAAAAATATAGAAGACAATATTTACTGCATATAAGTTTTGATAACAAAAAATAACAGGAACATTAATAAGACGTCATTTTAAATAAAAACTGTGTGAAATTGTTGATTTTTCCAAAGGTGTAAATTCAAATTGTTTCATCATTTTGTTGCCTCTGGAAGTTGCCATCCACTCCTCTCTTCTTATCTGTCACTCGATCTCCTCCTGCAAACGTGTAACTATAGGCAACAGCAAACAAACTCTCTGGTTTCTAAAGGGTTGCTTTCACTCCTGCACCGATTGTCCTGCTGGTTGATTTTTCTTTTAACTGCACTGTCAGAAAATGAGTTCAGAAATCATTGTGTCTCGGCCGCATTATGACAGCAGAGCTGCAGCCCAAGGAGTCCACCAGAAAAGTCCGCCTTTAGAGCAGGAAGTGCCGCAGGCATCCTCGGGCTCAGCCACTGCTGGGTATCGCTCTGCTAAATACACTCCTGCTGAATGGTTCTCCAATTACCAAACCATCCTTGAACAGGCTGGTACCAACCACAGAGACGCCCAGAACATCCAGCAGGAGTCCAGAACCTTGAGCCAGGACACTGAGGCTGCAGCTTTGAAGACCCAGGCCACAGGAACACGTCTTCTTGGAGAGAGACTCCAGGAGATCCACTCCTGGAAGTCTGAGCTGCAGCGGCACATCGAGCTACTGCAGGCCGACACGAAGTCACTGCTGATGGTGAAGAAGCGGCTGGAGAGGGCGCTGGATGCCACCGAGACTCCTTATGCCATCGCCACCGATAATTTGACCTGCAGAGCAAGAAGACTGGGAGCAGAGCTGGTCAGAGACACGGTGGAGGAGGAGCTGCTGAAGGTCAGCAATGCATTCTTACATTACTGTTTGGGTTTATATTTAACAGTTTGCCTAATTAACAGTAATGAGATCATGGTTTATGATACTTTCTTTACTACTTTACTTTAAGATTACAATGAATATTGACCCTTTGCAATATTCATGGCGAGGTGCCATGGCGGATGTTGGAAGTGAGGAATGGGAGACTGAGGTTGTTTTCCCAAATTATTTTACCAATATAGCATGGGTTGTACCTGTTCAAATCAAGATGGCTGTCTGGCATACAGGCACTTCCCACTGGGCCTATGTTGATTTTGAGACAGATGAGGTTTTTTTCTAGTGATGATATGATACACAAAACTGATAGATCGGCCCATTAGTCATTAAGGATTCTGGGCTAGACCAATTACAGCAGCTGATGGCCATCCACGGCTCTCAATCAATCGATCAATCAATTAATTAGAGAGAGGAGAACAGAGAACAACATGGACAGTGGCAAAAATGAAAAGGAGGCGCAGAAAGAAATACGTCTAGAAAGAGGCAAATTCTTCAGGCAGACTGTGTAAAGGGTTAGTAGGTAAGCTGAAAATCTCCACAAAATGAATCTCACAGTAAGACAGGCACAGCAGGTTGAACATGTGGCTCTGTGTGTTTTGTAGGAGGTGGACTTGATCAGGAGTATTCAGGCTCTTCTGAAGAAAACTGCAGCTCAGGTTGGCACTCAGATCAAGTAAGTGTAAAACTGGTGACTGGCTCCATTATAATCAGGGATCCAGTTGGTTTGAAGCCTCTCACTTTAGAAAACAGCATTCCTACGAGTTGATGGTTTCTGTGGGCCAGGAGGAACCAAGATGTCCAACAAACATTAGAGATGGACTGGTCTGATAAGTGTCAGGCCTACAGCTTTGATGACGCCTGTGGAAGAAACCATAACATGAGTCCAGACACACAGCAGCACCCCAGTTCTGCTACCATGCAGGAGCAGTGAGTCTGACTCTTTAGAAACATCAGAGCTGTGTTCAACTTTTACACACAAGGTTCCCTCGTTTACTGCAGCGTTTCTACCCCCTCATCATGGACAAAGTTTACTCAAGACAACCTGTCAATGGCCCTGCAGGAGGATCATGCCACCAAGAGTCTCAGGTCAGAGTCACAATGGTATGCTTTGTTGCCAGAGTGATTTTCTTTGACTGCTGCGAACTCAGTGGCTGTGTTTTTGTTTGTCAGAATGCTTGTGGAGCAAATGCTGCAGGACACCACTGAGGATCTGAGGGTCCAATGCGGCAGCGTGGAGCGAGCCTTCAGCCTGCACTGTGAGGACCTTATTGAGGCCAAGACCCAGCTGGAGATGAAGCTAGCTCAGGTGGATGAGCTGACAGACAGAAGAAACAGACTGACAGGTGAAATGTGATTGACTGTTTAATTGTTCCTGTAGACTTTGGAGCAAATTGGTGCCCAGGAGAAGAACATTGAGGTCCTACAGCGGGCCATCCACAACAAAGAGGCTCCACTGAGGGTGGCTCAGTCCAGACTCTACCTTCGCTCTCTCAGACCAAACATGGAGCTCTGCAGGGACCAACCCCAGCTCAGGTAGATGCACACAAACAGAAACATCATTATTATGTCATGTGTCCATGTCCTCATGTATGAACTGTGTCTGCAGTTTGGAAGGAGAAGTGAGGCAGATTGATGCCTCCTTGGAGTCTCTGAAGCAGAAGCTGAGTGAAGCCAGGAGCTCCCTGTCCCATCTGGAGGAGTCAAGGATGGCTCTTGAGAAGGACATAAACTGTAAAACCAATTCACTGTTTATTGAGAGGGAAAAGTGCATGATTCACCGTAAACGATATCCAACTCTCTCAGTACTCTCAGGATACTGAACTTGACTTCATAACTTGGGATTGTTCTGCTTGACAGTTTGAATAGTATCATGTGAAAAGTTAAAATCTTGGAACATTGTTTTATAACCCAAGTCTTTTATCTCCACAACTTTATTCCTGACCTGTTTGTTGTTTTTCTAAAGGCTCAAACGTTCTCAGGCACATTGTGTCACTGTGACTCCATGCACACTGTCTGTAGAGGGTTGAAATTTCATAATCAAGGGTATTGATTTACTAAATTTCTCCCAACAAATTCCTTCATTTCTCACAATTTCAGCCATGGCATCAACAAAGAAGGAGGATGTTTGACACAGAGTATGTGTACTAAGTTGTAAAAATTGACCTTTGTTCTCTTTGAGTGGACAAAGGTGCTCTTGAGTAACTTCAACAAAATTAAGTATGCCTGAGTATGTGGGAGCCTTTAGTCTTCTTGATGCTGTTGCTCATTATTGCTCTCTAACAAACGGCTAAAGTCTTCAAATAAAACACTTTTTTTCTTCCACTTCACTATTTTTGAACTGTTCTATGAAATAAAATCACATTACAATAAAATTTTGCTTGTTTGTAACTTGACACATTGTGAAAAGGTTGATTTGGAGTGAGTACCTTTGCAAAGTGCTTTATTGAACCAGTCACTCGTTCATAGGTTAGCAAGCTAGCTGTAAGACATTAGTTTCAAAACTTCCAGTTAGAAAGTTACATCTGTTATTTACCTGAAAACTTTTCCTAAGCTGTAATTGACCAGAAAACATAAACACAATCTGTGCAGCAGAACTTTGAGATCGGCAACAGCCTCCAGGATTCATTTATTAATTTTTTATTTTCAGTCAAAATCTCTCAGGCTGCTGCTTCCTGCTGCTGGCTCCTTGTCTCTCCGGTTTGTTTCTCACCTTCAAAGTTAACTTTTTACATAAAATATCAAAAGACCTTGTAGTTTTGCTGCCTTTAATATTCCACGCCGAGGATTATCTTCTATTTAGTTCCAATTTAGAAACTGATTATTTTAATGTCTAGATGTAAATGTGAATGCAAATGGTTGCCTATCATAGTGTTAATTCTAGTTAAGGTTATAACTTGGATATGAATTTTTCGACAAACATGATCAATGACCCTACATTCCAAAAAGCTTTGGATGCATCTATAGCATCTAGATGCTATAGATCCAAAGCATTTCAGATTCTGGGGAATATTGCAAATTTGAAACCTATCTTGACTCAAAATAATAATATATGTTAAATATAAAACTGACAACTCGGTCAATCTTTAAGGAACTTTAAACATTTGTGTTGTATAGTTTGTCAAACTTCAACAAAATGAGTAAATCCCATGTTTAAATCGAGCTGTACTTTAGTCTTCTGAAGACTGCGCCAGAAATATTTCTCTCCACTAGAGGGAGCCGTCTAGCTTCAATATTTCTGCTTTTCCTGGACGTCTTCAACTTGTCTTTGTCTTTAGAAGCCGCATTAAAGTATACAACACAAACACAACTATAAGATGTGAAGGAAGATGGGAGGTTAAGTCTGATCACATTGACGTGTGCTTTACAGTGAGCAGACATTAATTACTACATTAAATACAAGTTATTTGCTAATTTGCATTTTGGGCTACAAAATGTAGATATATTTTTCTTTATTCACATTAAAGTCTACAGGTGAAATCTAGCACATTAACTGATGAAGGATCTTCTGTTTCCAAGAAGTCACTGAAAAATAATTCATCTCTATTCTTAGAAAGGTTCTGCAGTAACTCAGGAGGTGCCACGACTGAGGATGTTATGAAACTCAGCTTCAGCCACACAGGCACAGTGTAGTCATCAGTGCAGGTTGCTGCTGAGCACATCTTATGCCACCCCTAAATGTGAGTAATATGCATTGCCATGGATATACATGCAATAGTTTGTAATCGATTAAAAGGTTAAGAAACTCAAAGGTGAAATTTCACATTTATATTGAGGCTTTGTAAAAGTCTGTACAAGTAAATAAAGGGACAAAAGCCAAATTTGCAATCTTTTATCATTTAGGGTCATGTTGCACATGCGGCTGGCCCATTGGTGGTTGGTGTAAAACTTTATGCATATGCAGATAAGGTTTCCCAAGGGGTGCTCTAATTATTGTACACTCATAATAGCAACAAAAAGCAAGCCAGACTATTTTGTTTCCAGTTTTTTAACATATAGATTTCACGGTTGAGTTTCCTTTTTGCTGATTTCCTTTTAAAGAGCAGTCTGCAATGGAAAGCAGAAACGTGCAACAAAGATGAGAGCGGCAGAAGTGCTTAAGTGAATAAAAATGGGAGGGATTGATGAAGTTGCAAAATTTGAGGGAGTGACAGAAAAAGAAAGAGGGAGGGAAAAGAGAAGAACAGAAAGACAAGCAGGACCAAAGTCCCAGTTTCCTCTCCCTTCTTTCTCCCAGTGACTCCAAGGTGAGATCAGCAGATTGGTGAGTTCCACCTCAGCACTTTGTTGTCTACTTTGTTTTCTTCAACTTTTCTCAAAATGGTAGGAAGAATTATGCAGAGCAAAATAGAAATATTTAAAATTCTGCTTTTAATCAGATAGCTTAATTTCTCACTTCTCATTGACCAAAGCATTTCTTTACATTTCAAATGTTTTATCACTTCTCATTGACCAAAGCATTTCTTTACATTCCGAATGTTTGTTTAGTTTTTGTTAATGTGTGAGAACATTTTTTTATGACAGTGTTTATTTGCTTTTGTCTCTGTTGGCTAAATGTGAGCAGCTAAACTTGAGGGTTTGTGGGAAGCCAGAGTTTCCGCTGGCTGGATGAAGAGACTACTTTTAGCTTCGGTTATTACACCCTGCACCCTAACTGGTCCAGACTACGTCCAAGGCCTCTTATTGTCCTTTATTTGACCGATTATTTTTAAAATAAAAAATAAATACATTTTGAAAAAAGCACAAACCATAAATCTCTCAACTTATTGCAGAGTGTCCCATTAAAGCTTTAAGGAAAAGTTTCTAATTATGTTTGCCAGGGTGTGGAATGTGAGCTTCATGTCTGTGCATGATTTTTAGGATTTTTGTGGTGAAATGTATTTGGGGTCTCAAGCTTTTTTTCTGTCACATTTTCATCATCCCTCCTTCTCTCCCCCACCTGCGTCTCTGTCTCTGCAGCAAGCATGCTGTCCCTCAGCTCCCTGTCCATCCTCCTCGTCCTGCTTCTCCTCCACCCCTCACAGCTGTCTGCGCAGGAAGTGCTGATACGTCTCGCAGGCGTGGGTCGACGGAATGCAAACGAGGGACGTGTGGAGGTGTTCTACGGCGGATCCTGGGGCACAGTGTGCGATGACGAGGTGGATATTAAACTTGCCAACGTGCTGTGCCGGCAGCTGGGCTTCCAGCGCAGCTTCACCTGGGCACACAGTGCCAAGTTCGGCCAAGGACAAGGTAAGGGCAATCAGAAGCAAGTCAGTTCCTCACTAGCAGTGCCTTTAGAAAGTATCCACATGCAAACTTTACAGATTTGTCACATAATAAATACAGGTTTTAATGAGTTTTATTTACTTTATGCATGACAAGGTTGGGCAAATTTGTCAGGTAGAAAAGAAATGATACATGGTTTTAAAATTTCTGTACAGTTTTTGCTCATCTAGACGTCCATTCTTCTGTGAGCACAAAAGTCTTGCCATGATTGCTTGCCAACTTGCCAGTTGGATTTGGAGCTGGACTTTAACTTGGCTGTTCTAAAACATTAATGTGCTTTGATCTAAACCACTCCATTGTATCCATTGTGCCTATACAGTATGTTCATAGTCGCTGCTGGATCGTGAACCACTGGTCTATTCTAGGGTATTTTGCAGCAGTCCTCTTCCACCATATTTCTACATTTCAGTTTTCCATTGTAAATTCCTACCAGTTTCCTTTTACCTGCTCCTCCAGAGCTGTGAGCTTTTTGGCCGCTTCTTTGATTAATTCTCTCCTTACCTAGCCTGTCACTTTAGGGCGGTCATGTCTTGGTAGGTTTGCACTTGTCCAATAAAACGTCTGCTTTCAGGTTATTTGTTGAACAGAACTCCGTGAGATGTTATAGCTGAAGAAATTGTTTCATAACCTAACCCTGCTCTAAAACTGTCACGATAACACCGGTGTCCTCCTGGACCCATTTGGACGTTTTGGCAGAAATGGTTAAGAGGATAAGCTTCTCCACAACTTCCTAACAGAAAATCTTCTGCGTTCTTTGGTCTTCACTATGCCGATTGTTCTCGGACTAACCTTTGAGGCCTTCAAAGAACAAGGCATTTGAATTAGAATCGAGATTAACCTCTAATCCCCTTAGCTGTCAGCGGTCAACACTTATATTCAAGTCAATGGGTCCATGAGTACACCGGTCTCTTCATGTCATGTTTTGAAGGTGACAGTTAAATTACACAGAGTATATTATAGTCAATATGAACCACTTAATTGTTACTTTCAAAATGCTTACATGTTAAGGCTCCAACATACTTTGCCCGAAGCTGAACAGTCGATGCGCAGTCACGTGGTTTCAGACCATTCATATTAGCACACATCTTTCACACAACAGCGCAGACACCTATTCTGCTTCAGTATTTGTGCTGCTACTTCTCGACGGGTTTTTCACTCCCTCCCCGCATCTTCTCTTTTGCTTTTACAAAACGGCCATGGAGATAGCGCCACACTTTTCTGCAGACAGCCTCCTCCGTGAACAGCTGTGACAGTTAAGGAGTTAAATCCATCCTGAAACCCACAAGTTGCCTTTCATGCATTTTACAACTATATAAATCTCATACAGTCCTAATAAAATAGTGTTATAAACTGTCAAGAGGTAAGAATGTTTTAACATTGTATTTATTTTTTTATGAATGATGACCGTTTTATTTCATAGGTCATATCTGGTTAGACAATGTGCGCTGCCAGGGCTCAGAGACCTCTGTTGCACAGTGTCAGTTCAGCGGTTGGGGAATCAATGACTGCACCCACGCTGAAGACTTGGGAGTCATTTGCAGCCCAGAAAGAAGAACTGGCTTCCCCCCTGCCATTTTAGACGAGACAGCTTCATCTTCAGGTCAACAGCCAAGCCAACAGAGGCAAAGAAACTCACCGCCTTCCCCGGTGCAACCTGCAACCCCAGCAAACTCTTACTCAGCAAGAGGCCACGAGATTGCCCTTCATCGCAGCACGTCCTCCTCCCGCCGCAACAGCGTCTCGCCCCGGGAAAACGGCCATGAGATCCAGATCTCGAGGCGAAATCGAGGTGGCTCAAGAGCAAGCCAGCAGGTCAGCCCACCCCTGCCGCGAGGTCACCAGCTGCCCTCGCGCCTCGCAAACAGCGACGCCTACAGGCAGAGGCAGGAGGCGGCGAGGGCAAGTTCTCAGACCGTGAGGCACGAGCCTGGAGTGCAGGCGAACAGGCAGCCCCAACCTCAACATCCTGCCCAGCTCCACTCTGACCGGAGGAGCGACAGGCATCAGCAGCTAAGCGGAAACCATGTGGAACCAGACCCAGTTTATCCAGATGTGGACTTGGAGACTGATGTTCAATACACACAGGTGAAAACACACACTCACAGCCATGTAACACACCCAGTCTGGTTTGGTACCAATTTCAAGTGAAATGTCATTTGTGGTGCTGCAGCCTAGCAAGCATATATATAATTAGAGACATACCTAAAACCTCAAGCTTCTCTAGATACACTTCTTGGGCACCGAGATGTTCTGAAGTTTAGCCTAACCACCGGTGGCTCGTCTTCTGAAGGAAACATCTCGGATTAGAGGAAATTGAGTCGTTTGTCATTCACGCTTGCATTTTCCCCTGTCCTTTCTTCCACTTGCGGGCATAACATTTTCTCACTAGTTTGTAAGCATCCTGACACATTTCACAAACTATGCGTTCACTGTTAGTTTCCTTCCTGCTGCCCAGAGCATGGCATGTGCCTGATTAGAGAAGGTGATGACTAAGGCGTGTTATCTTTTTTGTTGTTGTCGCGATTGCGTGCCGTCTACTGCCGTTTGTTCAAACAAAGCAACAACGGCTCGCGTGAGAGGGAGTTTTATTGCCTCACCCTGGTGCCTCACTGAAAAAGTTGAGGTCAGTGTCCTAAAAATATATATATATATAGAGAGAGAGAGACAAAGTTATGTAGTACAATAAAAAAATATCTACTTATTTGCTTAAAAACCCCCACAGGGATCTGAAAGGATTTACCTGGAGGAGGCTCGTCTTCGGCCCGTGCTGTCCGGCAACCATGGTGGTCTGGTGACAGAAGGAGTCCTGGAAGTGAAGCATGCTGGGAAGTGGCGTCACGTGTGCAACAAGGGATGGGACCTGAGCAGCAGCCGTGTCGTGTGCGGCATGCTGGGGTTTCCGGCAGCTGAGTCGTTTGACCAAAATCCTTACAGGTAAGTATGTGAGAGAGGGCGGCACAGACGAGGTCATGGAAAGAAGGCATCGGCAGAAACTTTTATTTCCTAAAGGTCTATTTTATGAAGAGTGAATAGGAGGTTTACATCACCGCGCAGGTTACAGTCCGTGTCTGGTTTGCTGGTTCAGTCCCCGTGTAGTAGAGGTCAACCGAAGCAGCTGTCATTTGTCCAACCGCACTTGGCATGACATGGCCACGGTGACATTACTAAGGTCCATCTGTCCACCAGGTCTGCCTCCCTCATCAACCATGTGGGCCTCGTCTCAGACCTTTAAAATAGTTCTTCAAAGCATATAATTAATGTCAGAGTCAGACTGTAAAATTATCATCCTTCTCGTGATGCGTCTTTGTGCTGCAAAAAACCTTTTGGTTTTTACATGTTTCAGATCATCAAACAAGCTTTCTTATAAGACACACATAATGTATTTCATTTATTAAATAAATATTCAACTCAAACCAGCCCTATGTGGAAGAGTACTTGCCCCTTAAACCTAATTACCCATGGGCTGCAGCAACTACCATTTCTGAGGCTTTTAAATCCCTGTGGATGAATTTAGACCCACTCTTCTATGTAAAGTTGTTTTATTTTACATATTTATGTATTTATGGCCCACTTAAGGAGGCCTAGTCAATAGATTTTGACTAGGCCACTCCAAAACCTTCAATTGTTTTGTTATTGATCCATTCAGAGCTCAATTTGTAGGTGTGCTTCTGCTGCTGCATCTCAAAAATATGCTTAAGCTTAAGGTCACAAGCAGATAGCAAGACATTCAGCTTCAGGGGGGTGGGGGGGTCTGTTGTTTTGTTTTGTTTTTTGCTATAGAACAGAATTTATTGCTTTAATGATGATGACAAGTCAATGACATCCTGAAGAAGCAAAGCAGCCCCAGATTTAAATTGCTTTGCTTCATTGACTTGTTATCATCATTAAAGCAATAAATTCTGTTCTATATATTTAGAAACAGCAGCAACAGCATCAATGACCCTCCCCCCCCTATCCGCAGCAAATTTCTGAAGTCTTGACCGGTCCGCGGTACTAAAAAGGTTGGGGACCACTGTGCTAAGCTACAGTAGAGCCTGTCATGAAATCTAAGGTTAGTTATCATGGCCTCTGATGATGGAGGGTAAACAGTTTTCCTGCAACAGTAAGTTGTTTCTCTGCCCTTAGCACATTGAGCAGTGTGTACACAAGGGTGACTGACAGCACTAAGACCCTCCCCGTGACTCTGATTAATTGTTTTTGGTGCATTTCTTCAGACAGAAACAGTAGTACTTCCAACCTTCCAGATTATCTGTATAATATTATACCGTCAATACATAACAACATTTTGAACAAACATGTAAAAAGCATTTTTAAAAAAAAAAAAAAAAAGTTACATACCACAGCTTTAATCTTGAACAATGACCTTTTACTTAGGCATGTGAAGTAGGCAAGTATTTAAAAGTTGTCCACATGATCACTTTGCAGCAGTAGCAGAGAACAATAGCTTAGGTGAAAAGAATGTGTTTTCAGGGCAAGATTAGTCATCTGCTGGAAAACTTCAATTTACAGAGTTCATCATAAGTCATGTCTGCGAAACAGCTAACAGAAGAGACACTCGGATCAGATTAAGCCTTTGTTGGATTCAAAAGCAGTCCAACAAATCAGTTTATAGGTTTTTACGTAATAAGCATATTAAATTTCCTATTTGTTTCCTTCTATTTCACTATTCCAATATAAAAAGTTGAAAATGTGACTGAACCATCAGTGCGCAGTAAGAGCCGTGACGAGATTATTCTGCTCAGAACTCTTCTGTTATCCATCAAACCTCAATCATTTGCTCCACTAATAGCACAGAGTGGGTATGTCAATATTTTGATGTGTATAACCCTTTTTAATCTGTCTGCTTTCAAGCTTGAATACCCACTGAGCAGCTACACAAACTTTCAAAGCCCTTAAAAACATACCATCGAAAACCCTAACACCTCACTTACGCCCACATGTTAATACATCCCTAACTATTTCCAAAACCGTGCCCGAGGGCACACACAAATTTGCATGCAAACACACACAGAAGCAAACACTGCCCTCCATGAGTCTGTCTGCCCACAGAGGTCTTTTTAGGGCTCGGCTAACAGGAGGACTGCACTGACCGCCGGTCTGCAAAGTACCATATGTCTCTCCGTGTGAGAGGCCAATAATTACCCCTTGTGACCTGAGGAGCAGAAAACAAGCAGCTTCTCCTCAGCTGCCCCATAAAAACACACCATAAAGTGTCTCATAAAACTATTTGTTTGGATCCGTGCAGCCATCTTGATCAGGATTCTCTGGAAGAAGATCCCGATGGATCTTTTTTGGTATTTAAAAAAAAAAAAAAAAAGCTAAGCAAACAAACAGACGAGGATGTTGGTTGGATGGTGAGAGAAAATATGTCTGTATTTATTAAGCTTGCCGGTCTATTTGTGCAGTGCTTTTAGGTAAAATAGTAGGAACATCAGTTGTGACCTAGCTGAGTTTTGTAATAAAATTAATGTAATGCCTGCATAACGAGCACATTCCACGAATGCCTCAGAATCACCCAGAGAAACATCACAGATTGTGCCAAAAACCAATCTAGAAGCTTGTATAAAAACTGACTAAGGGAACAAATTGTGTTTGTTTTTGTGTCAACCTCCACCCCATCTGGGAAATGACTGAAGCAAATTTTCTTTTTCCAACGGTAAACATGTGAAAGGGGTTAAGAAGACTTTTTTGTTGTTGTTTTAACCACAGAAGGATCAGAAGCTTCAGGTTAATCAGATACTTGGACTGGACGTCGGAGCAGTTTAGCCAGTCTCTTTTTTCCAGTCTGGAGTCATTCATGTTTGCTTGTTAACCTTTCTTCCACAAAGACAACTTTCTTAAACAAACAAAACCCAAAAGTCATTACATATCTTAAAATCTCACTGCTGTGCTGTAATCTTGCATCAGTCTGAAAGTGACCTGGATTTTCAGGCACTTTAAGAGAGCGCCCTCAAGTGGTAGCATGTAAAATACATAAGTACAGTTGAAGCCAGATATCTACGTACACTGAATAAAAAGACACAAACACATTTTTTTCTCACTGTCTGAAGTTAAATCAGACCAAACCTTTCTAGTTTTAGCTTAGTTAGAATTACTAAAATTATTTATATTTGCTATATGCCAGAAAACTTATCGAGAAAATTCTTTAGAGGTTTTTTTTTTCTTTTGTAGTTTTTCTCAAATTCAAAAGTCTGCATACATTTGCTCAACATACAGGATAATTGTCTCTTAAAATGTATGATTGGGTCAAAGTTTTTGGTTTTCTTTCCACAAGCTTCTGATAGACGAACTGGCACAGTTGAGTTAACACACCTGTGAATGTGTTTTAAGGCCACACCTGAAACACACTGCTTTACTGTTTGACACGATGGGAAAGTGAAAAGAAAGAGAATTGTGCAGCTGCACAAGTCTGGTTCATACTTAGGAACAATTCCAGCATAGACATGATGAGAACGTCTAACCAAAAACGAGGCAGGTTTGAATGTCTTTTGGTCTGAAACGTGCAGATTGACCCCAAAACAAAAGCCAAAGACCTAGAGTAGATGCTGGTTGAAGCTGGTAAAGCAGTTCGTTACCAAAAAGATAATCATTTTTGAGACATGTCCCATGATCTGATGAAACTAAAGTGGAACTGTTTGGACATAATTATCATCATTTGGAGGGAGAACCAGAATGACAATTAGGATGGTGTGGCAAGTTAGGATGAGGGTGGCAACATCACGTTGTGGTGATGTTTTGCTGCAGGAGGAACTTGGTGCACTTCACAAAATAGATGGCATCATGAGGAAAGAATCTGATGCGGAAATATTGAAGCAACATCTAAAAATATCAACCAGAAAGTAAAAGCTTGAGCATAGATTAGTCCTCCAAATGGACAACAACCCTGAGCATCCAGCCAAAGCGGTTACAACGTGGCATAAGGACAAAGAAGTCAATGTTTTGGTGTGGCCATCACAAAGGAGACGTTGTGGGAAGATCTAAAAAGGTGTGTGTGTGAGTGAGGTGGCCTCCAAAATGGACTCAATTACACAAGTTCTGTCAGGAGAAATGGACCAGAAACTTGTGGAAGGAAACCCAAAACAATAGACCTAAGTCAAACAGTTTAAAAGACAGCTACCCCGGATACTGACCAAATGTTGGTAAACTTTTGAATTAAAAAAAAATTGCAACAAAAAAAATTTAAAATGTTCCCGCCCAATTTTCTGGCATTTAGCAAATAGAAATAATCTTGCTAATTCTAACTAAGCTAAGTCTGATTTAACAACAGAACGAGGGAAAAAAAAGATTTTTTGTCTTTTTATTCAGTGTATGTAAATATCTGGTTTCAACTGCAGATAACACAAAATAATAGCATATCTAAAAGTAACATAATTTTTATTTGTAAAGAAATCAAAATCCATTTTCATTAGCTTCAAAATTGGGTCCTGCTTTATGTTGCTCTAATACACTGAGTTTGAATAAAATACATAGACGTTTGTGGCCTTACCTTGACAACATATGAAAAAGCTCAAAAGGTACAAGATGACTTGTAAGGAGACTTTACAAGTCAGGACAGGAACCTTGAAGCCAATTATGGTTAAGGTTTATGGTGATAGTTTGGGTTAGCTGAACAGTAATTTACCTAATTTAGTTTTCAAAAGGTAGGGAAGCGGCTTTGTTGTTTATTACCTTCATTTGACCTGCAGTCACAGACAATAATGCAGTCAATATGTTTACAATGCACAAAAAAAGGTCAGAAAAATACTGCAGGTGGAGAAAAGGTTCATTTGAAATCAGAATGTTTCAGATCAGTGCATATTATCACATCTTCCTTCCCTCTGGCCAAGTGCTTAGTGCAACAAACAACTTTAATTCTGCCAGATGGATCTACTGGACACTGTGTGCTGTCTGCACTTCCCTCTCTTTTCTGGTGTAATGGATCCCTTTGTTTTTGACTGCCAACTTCTCTCATTTCTACAGATGTTTTACTGTCCCGCTTTTTGCTGTGCACACAAAAAAACACTAAATTCATTTCCCAGCTCCATTGTTTCATAACTTTCACAATCTCTTTGAAGCGTACAGTAACTTCATCAGCTTCTCCAATCCAGTTCCATTTCACCCTGATTAAAACCCCGGCCTTCCCGCCTTTTCTGTATTTTATTAAACTCTCTTCTTATGGAAAGAGCATCATTGGGACCCCTTAAAGTTTTTGCCACTCTAGAGAGGGTGGGGATGATGAAGGGTCGTTATGGAGCGAGAATGGAAATCTCCCATGAGCCGATTGTCCATGAATTTGTGCAGAGGTTTGTAATAACAGGTTATCTTCAGCTTCTTGTGAGTCAGCGTCTCGTTCCACTGTGACTTCTCGTATTGCGTTGTTAGAATTTCATTAAAACCCAATCGAGCTGACGATCCTATGAAATAAGAGAGTCTTCCCCAGACAGCTCTGTTCCCAACCTTTATACAACTCTTTATTGTTCTCCATTAAAACTCCCAGATCAAGTCAATTTCAATCTGTTCCCAACCCATCACAGAGCGTCCCACAGTTGTTTGGTTCCCAGAAGCTGAAAGACAACTGAAAACCAAAAGTGCTTACTTACTTCTCCCTTTACAAAAAAGATGGACCCTTCCAATAAAAGCTGGAGACATCCGTCTTACATCATATGCTCTGTGTTTCCCAGCATCCTCTCATGGCGTTTGGTTATAGCCTTGACTTTAAAGAGCTTTGTTTACAAGGAGGGAAGCCAGGGGGAGTAGATATGTACGTGCATATTTCCCTGTCTGCTGTGTGTGAACCAACATGCTACTGCTGGACCACAAGGCAGACACTGCCAAGCAGAGCAGGCAATTATATGGGTAGCACTCTCACCCCTCTTCCCCTGCCTCCAAACCATGAACCAACACCCCCACATAGTCTGTCTCTCTTACTTTGATTTATCGCCATGTTGTGTAAGGCTTTAAATGGTGCAAACACGCACACACGCAGAGAAATATGGCTCTCTCACATAATCACGTGCAAACAGATGCTGAAACACACCACTTACATATAGCTTCGACTCAGCGGATTTCATGTGGCACCTTCCGAGATCCACCCACAACGCTTTTTGCTTTTACTGAGGAAAAAGCAAAAATTGGAAACAACCCCCCTCAACCGCCTCTATAAAATTAATAGGCTAAACTGCAGTACTAATATCCTAAAATACCGCATCTCAAAACCCATTTTCTGACCCAATTTTACTCTTAAACTAGAAATAGATGGAAGCATCTTATCTAGCGCCTGCAGCTGTCCAGCTGTCCACACTGTGCGTGTCAGTTTACTGTTGTTAAATTGGCACTCTTTCTGCAAGCTAAATGCGACAATGTAGTGAAGCTAGCTAAAAATGAGTAGGCGAAATTTTAACCCTCCCTTAGTGGACCCCGCCTGAGCTTTTTACCGTGTGCTCTGTTCTGGCAGAGTTGCTGATTTAACAGCTTTTTTTTGTGTGTATGTGTGTGGTTTCGCAAACTGAGGAGCTGACGGGTCACCTGCTTGGTCGACCGTGACATTTGCCTCGCTCTTCCTGAGTGTCGCTCTAAGAATGCTGCAGGGTTAAACAATTTAATCGAAACTTTGCCAGAAGTATAGAAATCTAGAAAACTTGTTGCTTCACCTTTTACTCCTCTGGAAGTCAAAGACACACCACCTGAACCTGGGAATCTCCATCCTCCCGTGGATTACACGGATAGGCTGTTTTTATTATTTAGTATAATTTGTAAAAAAAAAAAAAACGATTTTAAAAAAAAGCCTGTTAGAGCCGATGTTTTTGCGGGCCATGCGCATTATGCACATGCGGCCTGTATTTGTGTGGTTTAGGTTTGTGGGTCAGGTGCAGTGTTAGTACTGTGTGTACCGTCCGATAATATCCTGCAGGCACCAATAGTCTGGACCATATCTCTGTTTCCAAGTACAACTATACTGAAATACATTTTTGAAACAGCCGTACAGCAGCATGTCAAATTAGTCTGTTTGTTGTGTTTTTCTTAAAAAGACAAATAATATAGAAATATAACTTTCTTAAGTAGTTTCTAGTTTCCTAGACGTGGTCCTAGCGTGACGCTAAGGAGAGCAGAAAATGCCTGAAACCACACAAAAACGTTTGTAAAAGTGCACATGGTGTCAGTGTGATCCCACTGGACCCCAAAACTTGTGCGGTCTAAATGACTCCATCTCTTAAGACCAGGGAAGGCTTAATTTAACATTAAGTTTTCCCTCAGAAGTCAAAATTGCTGAAGTTTAATTAAAAAAATTTTTAAATCTCAGGAATATTTAGATAGTGACCGTCATACAGTAAATCTCTTCAAGCTTTCATATACATCTGTAAATGTATTCCTGTAGCCTTTGAATACATAAAACAAAGAGAAATGAATTGTTGCTAGTTTTTGTTAGCATGCTAAAAATTAGCAAGTCAGTGACCACAAAAATTTCTTACTGATTTTCTGACTGGAAAGTGGTTACACTGAGATTTGTCAGCATCAAAGGTTTCTAACCATCTCCCAGCTCAAAATCCAATATGGCTGCCACATGTTAGACTAATAGTGAACCTATAAACTTTTTATTTGCACCTTTGATAAGATGAATCTCACAAAATCTTTCACGCAGATAATGCTGTATAACATGCTAACCTCTCATTAGCATGTATTGCTAACAGCAATTAGCTCGTCTTTGAGCACAGTTAGCTAATTATCCGACTTGCAACCAGAACATGACCATTTCCAAATGTCTGCTCTGATGTTTGAGCTAGTCACATAATTCTGAAGTGCCTAGAATATGAAAATAAATGTTATTTTTACTCATATTTTAAGTTCAGGTACGATCCTCAGAAAACCAAAAGTTTTTCCTTTTTCTGATTCTGCTATGGAATATATGACTCTATGTTTTTTGTCTCTATCTCTTTTAGCTGCTTTCATACGCACACACACTCACACACATGCTAAGTAAAGGAAATGACTTCACTTCAGGGCGAAGCTTAGATGAGTAAAGGCAGTAGAATGCTGTTTTCTGGGGCCACTCTGTGATGTCCCTTAAGGATGCATGGTAGTGCGCCAGCGCTGTAACTGTAAAATATTTCTCCGTTGTCCTGGACAATGTCATCACTTATTTGGCTTTAATAAATTGGACTGATTATTTTAACACTGTTTTCTTGGTTATCTGAAACTATTCCTCCTATAAAAAAAAACAAATACAGTCCGGGTGAAACAATTCTTAATCTGTTTTCTTCATGAACCCATCCAGCCTCAGACGTGTGCAAAATAACTAGGGAAACACTGAAACGTTTGGATTTTCCTGGAGAAGAAATGTCTCTTTCTATTTAGGTTGCTAAATATTTAATTGCATCATGAATCATGAACCAGAATCATCTGGTTGTTCAGTAAATTCTAAATTCAGCTCTCTGACTGACTTTGTTCATTCATAAAGAGTCAGTCACATGGCACCTGTCTGTGGCTACGCAGGCTGACCCGAGCGGTCAGCTACAATGTTTCTCTGCACGGGAGCAAATCCAAACGTACGGGGCCCCGTTTTGTTTAAACACTGCTGCCCCTGTTGGATGAGACCCTTGCTGAAGGAAACTAGACACAGTTTAAAGATTCCTGTTGGTTTTGGCAGGCATCTGCAAAAACTCTGCAGAGATTGACATGCAGCGGTTGGAGTCAGACAATTTTTATTAGCCCCTGTCGGCGACCCGTTTTGCTCTATTCATAACTTCTGTTTTCATTGCATGGTTTTCTCAAATCAGAAATTCACTGTGGACATATAGACAAACAGTGAGGCAAGATGACAAATAAACCCTGGAACTAGTAGGTCCAACAAAATGAAATGAAAGGAATGAAAGGAATTTTTTTTTAAAGTCTAACGGTTCAACTAAATCGAAAATCTACATTTCTGTTTCTAACATTATGTATTTCTGAGAGGTGCTCTTTGATCATGCTTTGCCTCCTTCTTGTTTGTAATTTCACCCTGTTTATTCAAAATTTAATGGACCACATTGCACAAAAGGACTGGAGAAAATGATCCCTGAGAAAGAGGGACCGTGGGAACATATTGGACTGTGGGATTGCTCAGTATGTTTAACGTAAAGCTACATTGTTACATTGTTGGTAAAAAAAAAAAAAAACTCTTTTCTCTATCCTTCAGGAAACTATGGGACTCTAAGATTGCAGATTCCTCATCAAGGTAAGATCAAAGTTTACTCCTTGAAATAAATTAGTACATTTAGCTCAATCTAGAGATTTGATTTAAACCTAGTTATTGATGCACTTCATATATCACTTTGTCTCTTTCCCAGGCTGAGATCCCAGATCACTAAGAAGGCTTACTGGGTGGAGAAGGTGCAGTGTCAGGGTCTGGAGGTGTCCTTAGCGCAGTGTCCCGCACAGCTGTCCCTCCCCAGGAGTGATGTCCCATGCAAAGGGGGCATGCACGCGGTGGTCCGCTGCGTCCCTGGATTCCCGTTCGAGCGTTTCGGCAGAGCTCCAGCTCCACCTTCTGTCGCGGTTAGTGTGGAAAACTGAAGCAAATATATGAAGGGTTGAACTTAAACATCACAGTGAGACAGTTTGGCCATCTGCGAAGCTCGTCCGTTTAATAAACATTTGGAGACAAGTAAAATTGAGGAAATTCCAGTATTTAAACTTGTTGTAATTTTTTAATAGGTTTAGCTAATTGAAATGATTTTCCAGCTTCCTTTCTTCTGCAAAAGTTAAAGTTTTACAGAATAAGCTAAGAGCGGTGTTAATGAATTTTCCATTTTATATTGAAATAATAATACGGCACCTACCATCTTCAAAGATATGTTTCACTCACCACTATGGGTTCGTCAGGTTTTAAATAATATTAACGAGGAGAATTCACTTTAAATGAACTCAAACAGCTATGTCTGAGCTTGCCTAATTTGTTGCATTTTTCTCAAAAGATAACACATTTTACATTCTTAGGTGGGGCCGGTTAACTTTTTTCAATTGTGTCCTGTTTAGAAAATGTCTCATGCCGCTATTTATGTTTGTTGTTTTAAGATAATTGATGGTTTAGGATCTAAGATTATATCCTATATGCTGTAAATCACTTTGTGCCCTCATTTAGTTTAAATCTAGATCAATTGGTCCCAGAGACAAAAGCTGAAGTCCAGTTGAAGTCAAACTGGACTTAAAATTCAGCATTTGCACTCACTGTTTTATGAACCTGTACACCGTTGTCATGCCAGCAATCAGGAGGTGATTTATTTGTATGTTAGTTTTTAATTATGAATCAGTGAAGATAGATAGATTTTTAACCAGGTAGCGACTCTGACAGTCAACAATTTTCTTGGTTGGTTCTATTCTCAAGTCATGTTTCTGACAGGAAGATTGTTGGCGTCCCGCCTCCCTCCTCTGTTTAGCATGTAAATATTCACCTTTTTGTAAAAGCAAAGCAAACATGACGCTAGCTTAAAGGTTAAAAAATGTGCATTTGCATTAACCACTTTGGTTTCGTCTTCTCTTGGTGTTGCATTTAGCCTGTGGGACAAACTGATATGGATTTATACTAAATGAATAAATTATAAGACTTGTCTCTGGCTGGTAAGATATTATCTGCTCACAATATTTCGACAGAACCCCAGGTCAAAGACTCTGACCTATCCCCTTTACTGAAACCTTATATGAAACTGTTGCGAATAAAAACGGCATAGCGGCTTGTGAAAAAAAAGTATGACAACCAAAATCTAGTTTGTCATTCGGTTTAATTGTCTGGAAATGATTTCTTCTAGCCTCTGGTCCGTCTGAAGGCCGGGCCCCGTCTCGGAGAGGGCCGTGTCGAGGTCATGAAAGAGGGAAAGTGGGGCACGGTGTGTGACCACCTGTGGGACCTGAACGCAGCCAGCGTGGTCTGCAGAGAACTGGGCTTTGGCTCGGCTAAGGAGGCGCTCACCAGGGCTCAACTCGGACAGGGTAAGCAATAACAATAGACGCTTTAACCTGTACATTCAAAATGCTGTTTGAGGTTTTTCTGATGCTTTCTGAGGTACATTTCACTCTCTTCCTCTTTTTTTGGGGCTGAGGGTTAGGCTGGCTCAGTTATCTCTTTAATGTCAAAACTGACCTACATTCCTCCTGCATCTATAGCAGGAACAGAGTAACAGACTGATTTAGACTAAACACCTCACAGTGCAACTGAGTGTTCCTTAAGCTGGATCCTCCATCTCCACGCACTTTTGAAGACAAATAAACGCGGTGGGAATGATTACAGCTTGATGTCTGCTGATTGTTGAGGAACTCTCCTCGTGACCAATTATATAAAATGTAAACTAAACTAGGAGGGTCAGGGCAGCAAAAAAAAAAAAAAACATGCGTTGTTGTCAAAACAAACTCATTGGTTGAGAAAAGCTTGCGCCGCTTTGAAACCGGGACGTCAGGCAATCAGTGGCGAGCCGGAGCAAACATTCGGACGTAATTTATTTTGGGTTGAGCTTTTGTTGTGGGTGAGAAAATGCATCCTCCGAGCCGGCTGTCGTGGAGTCGAGCTTTGCTGTTTTTTTTCTCCTGCAAACAGCAGTGAGACCCCGCTTTCTCACACTCGTTTCAAGTGGTTCTTCTTGCCGTACTTCTTGCAGTCAGTCTGTAATCACATTCATTTCCTCCCATTATCTTTCTGCCCAAACGAGCACTCAGCATGTCCTTTAATAGACTGGGTGAATTTCCTTCTGTCTACTTTCCTTAATGAAATAATTCCTGGAAAGCATGTGCGTGCTGCTTTAAATGCTGTTTTGAAACTAGGTGGCATGGTCAGGGTGTCGGAACGGAGCGACGTGGCTTCACGCGTCTCGAGCTTTTTTTCTAATCTATAAGAGTTAACGTAAAGACGGGGCTGTGCAGTCGGCAGAGACGACCTGACGCTACACACTCGATGACATCATCAGCTTTAAAAGCCTAATTACAGGGCTTTAAGGGACTCCTGCCTGGGCCTCGCACACCTACACAAACAGACTTGCTAAGAGGTTTTGCTAGTTTTTTTTTTTTTGTTTGTTTGTTTTTTTGCAATTTGGGATTTATTTTGGTTCTAAGAAGCAGAGAGTTCTAAGACTGAGAGCCACATCAGACATTCATTTGTGTTTGCAGAGCCATTTCAGGGTCTTTCATGTATGCTCCAAATGGGTCCAAGGTGTTCTGAATCACTAAAGAGAGTTTGACTTAAGGACCTTTTTGACTCCTACTAATCACCATGCTTACCCTGACATTCCCTCTATTTCATTATTTGATCATCTTAGGTTGTGCAACTCGCATAGCCAGTGATGTACAGTAGCTTGCAATATAGATAAAGTTTTTCTGTTCTAGCCAATAAATCATGCAGCTTTCATTTTTACTTTACCCTAAAACCAAACATAATTTTTGACACCATTATTTACAAGACCTCTTCTAGTTTGACAAAGTTAGTACCTTCCACAAAATCACTGCCTCATTGAAAGAGATCCTACATACAGTGCAGACCAAAAGTTTGGACACACCTTGTTATTCCATGAGTTTCCTTTATTTTCATGACTATTGCCATTGTAGATTCACACTGAAGGCATCAAAACTATGAATAACACATGTGGAAACATGCACTAAACAACTGAAAATAGCCCTTATATTCTAGTTTCTTCAAAGTAGCAACAACCTTTTGCTGTGATTACTGCTTTGCACACACTCTGCATTTTCTTGATGAGCTTCAAGAGGTAGTCACCTGAAATGGTTTTCACTTCATAGATCAACCTGCCCTGTCAGGTTAATAAGTGGGATTTATTGCCTTATAAATAGTCATGAAAATAAAGAAAACCCATTGAATTAGAAGATGTGTCCAAACTTTTGGTCTGTACTCTATATTTTACACCAGGGGTGTTCAAAGTGTGGCCCAGGGGCCATTTGTGGCCCTCTGGAAGATTTTGTTGACCCCCGCCAACCACAATTCAGGAATGAAGAGAATTTGTCCTGCAGGCTCAAGCGCTTGATGCAACTAAACAGTTATTTTTCTTTTTAGGGTGTGATTTTCACAGACAACATTAAAATTCTGAAAATATTTTCTTATGGTACAACACAAAGTATTTTGCTTTAATTTTCCCATTAAAATTTATCAAACTTGGCTAAATAGAGCAAATGCTGACCCATGTCATACAAAGGACAAAAACAAGCATAAAGAAGAAGACAGTGGACGTGAGAAAAGCTGGGAAATTATTTTTGATTGATGTTTTTGACCAGTAATAATTATTGTAGAGATAGAAATAGCAAATAGCTTAAAAAGAAATGCATTCTTTCCCGTTTTATTAATGTATACATATTGTGTCCCTTAATGATTTATGGCCCTCATAGCAAAAAAAAAAACGATTTTACAAAACAAGTTTTAGAAATAATACAATTGCTTAAGGTCTTCTGGCATTTTTTGTTTTTTAAGTCAAACAAAATGCATCTGTTTTGCTTATTATAGGTTTTTGACCATAAGCAGTTATGATTTAAAAAAAGCAGTAGATGTAGGCAGTCTAAAGCAATATTTTTTTTTCTTGTATTAGGCATTGATGTTCTCCTCCCAGGACCTCAAACACCTTCGCAAACCTAGACGTGCTGACAAACTTTCCTTTATTTTGCAATTTGGCATCTGTTTGGCTTCTAGAAAGCAGAGTCCCGAGTTTCAGAACCACATCAGAAGTCCAGAAGGCATTTGAGCTTTTAATGGACATTGTGTTTGCAAAGCTAATTTGGAGCCTTTTATGTGTGTGCTTGTGCAGGACCAAGTCTGCATGAGGTGAAGAAGAGAGTTTGATTTGGACATATTTTACCTACCACTGACTGTTCCCTTCTCACTCGTGTCCCTTTTTTCATCATCAGTGTTTGATTGTTTGTGTGTTTTGCATCAAATACAAATAAAATCTGCAGATAATTTCTTACTTTACTTGAGTTTATAACCAAATGCATGACACTTAGGAGGAAGTGTGCTTTGTTGAAATGCTTAAAATAGTGTAAGTTTGGTTTTTTGAGAAGCTGATACTTGCTGAGTAGGTGATAGGACTTATTTAAATGAATACCTTTGAATCTCCTGCTTCTTAAATTAAAAAAATAAATACTTTAAATAAAATAAGTATTGTTACTATAAGTTATTTTGCGCTTAATTCGGAGAGTGGATAAAATACTAAACTTGTTACTTAGAGGAAATAGAGTGGATATAAGAAAGTGCATACACACTGTCAAAAATGCCAAGATAAATAATTTTATAACTTTTTCCAGTTTTTATGTGACCCCATAACTTGTAACAAGTTTACTGAACATTAAACTGAAATCTCTTAGAACCAAAATAAAATAACTAAAATAATCTGGTTGCATAAGCAAACACACGCTCTTAAAAACCTGCGATGTGGCTATTTTCAGTATTGCCCACATTCAAGTTGGTGTTAAATAGAAGTCAGCATGTACTTGCCATCAGTATAAATGCCTCTAAATACTTACAAATGAAATTCAGCTTTTTGAGCTAAGCTTTTTCCTACACCGCCTCTCTCGGCAAAACAATAGTTTACGGAGTCGTCCAGAGCATCAAAGGGATTTCTTTCTGAAAAGTGCGAGTCAGCTAGACGAGCACAAAGGACATTTTAGCTGCATTATACACACCAAGGAAATAGTGAAGTGTCATCATCAATTTGAGAAAACATTGTTGCAACACAGACATTACAAAAACTGCAGCAACATTAAAGGATCTGCAGGAACGTTTGCCAAGTTCTGAGTCAGGAGGTTGGGTGGCAAAACATAAACCTTTTCTTACAAAGAAATATGGTTAGAGCTTGGTAAAATAATAAAAAAAAAATAATAATAATAATTTGCTAAAGCAAGAGAAAAGTCTACCAAAGGCTTGCTGGAAAATGTATTATGGTCTGAAGAAAACAAAGTCGAGCTTTTTGGCAATAATTTCACAAGGTTTGATGGACACAGGGGCGGGATGGGGTTGAAATTCAGCCCAGGAGTTTGGTTTGGAGAGGCCTTTTATCCAATTACACAGTGGATGAAAGTGGAACCATAATTTTAAAATAACTTTATTATAATAACACTAAGTTGTTGTTTTTTTGTTTGTTCGTGTTTTTTTTTTTTTTCAAAAATCAAAACTACTGTGTGTATGTATTTAATAACAAAATGAAAAATAAAAAAATCAGTCAGCAAAAATGTACTATGTAAGCAGCTTATAAAAATCAAAGCAAATGGCAGGGAACAAAAAGACAGCCTCCGAAGCTATTCTATTAAATTACAAGGAAAAAATTTATATATTTTTTTAGATTGCTTAGAAAGCTGTGGTTTTGGACCACAACCCTTTGATTTTAAGAGTTGAATATAATCCCCAGGAAACACGTAACGCCAGCCCAGTCCTGCACCTCTACCTGGCTCTTCTTCTGATAGATTCTGACCCACTTTCTTGATTCTTCTCCTTCTCCACCTCTTCCTACATGTACATGTACATCCGTGTCCATTTTTTTCTCCTCACTCCTTCTCTGACAGGTGTTATGGTGTCCCTCATTTACAACTCCACCAGTCATAGTGTTGTTACAACACAAATACAGTCAACTAAACACACAGGAAGTGAATTACTGACTGCATTTGTAATTTTCTTGAGCTTGTAAAAAAAAAAGAAGCTTTATATTAATGGGGGAAAAAAACACCAAAACAACTGGATATGTATTCTGTATATTTAGATATTATCCTTTTCACTTTGAACTCAGACTTTTTCTTAAAATGTTTTCTTTTGCGATAAAGCAATGTGTGCCCTTTTCTGGTCTCCTAGTATGGATTGATTTGAACTGATCAAGCAGATTAATGTATTAATGCACGTGTGTCGTAGCATTGCTGATAGGCTGCCTTTAATGTTCTGTGTTCCCTGAAGGCATCCAAAAACACAAACACATAAAGAAAATGCTTGCTAACCTGCTGTAGTCGTGCTGCTTGGTCCCTTGTTATCACTCATCTTGGTCCATCCATCAAAATGTTGGCTAATTTGCGTCCTATCATTAACGTTTTCGGATTTTTCTCTCATAAATGCTTAGTTCTTCCAATCTCTAACCAGCTCGTATCTCCAATTAGTTTGCAAAACATCAAACTCACCCAGCCTGACGTTTCACCGCCTATGAAGCGCCAGAATAGCTCCAGATGTATGGCAGGCCGTTTTATCGTAAAATCGGTTTCGTGTGACCATTCTACATATCTCAAAATGTGTATTGACTAGACACAACTACATTTTGACATTTTTATGGATGGTAATTTAAGATCTGAATTAAGAATTGTGCGTAAGTCCCCTTGTGCTGCCACTGAGCTGTCCAAACAGTTGCCTGCATAATTTTGAGGGGGGTTTTTTGCACAAAAATGTCAGAAAATGCCAGAATGTAGAAAGAGTCCAGCTGAATCGGATATGTGGACCATGCAAACTTTGTGAACTTGAAGACTGCTTCAGAAATCTTTTTTATGCAATACGTTTGTAATGTGATGGAACTATTTTATGTGTAAGGTCTTCTGACACCATGTAGTGTTATGCGGAGTCAAGGATGTCACTGGTATTGCGTTTGAACTACCCTTGAATGTCAGACAGGCCTCCTCTTGTTCTGTTTTGTTTTTAAATGTTTGGAAAACCACACCTTTATTCATTGGCACCTTAAAATACACCTGTCATGTACCTTTAGTATGTTTGTCTTGTTTTTTGTTTTTTTTTTCTTTTTTACATATTTCTGTTTTAATGTTAAGCACTTTGGCTAACCTAGTGGTTTTCTAAAATGTTCTATAGAAATAAAGGTTCAGAGCACATAAAGTTTAGACATTTTAAATTTGAGGACAAAGTTAAGCATGAAAAAAAACTCATTTTCTCATCTCAGGCATGACTTGTCATTTATTATTAGTCATTATTTCAAGTTGTGGTCACTGTCATTTTTCAACCCCATTATGGACATTATTAGTATTGTTGTTTCTACATGAATATGAACTTGTTTTCTTTGCATTATTTGAGGTCTGAAAGCGCTGCATCTTTTTTTGTTATTTTGACCGTTTCTCATTTTCTCCAAATAAATACAATTTTTTTTATTATTATTTTGGAGACATGTTATCAGTAGTTCATAGAATAAAAGAACAATGTTCATTTTACTCAAACATTTACCTGTAAGGAGTAAAATCAGAGAAATTGATCATTTCAAGTAAACTCTTATGGAAACGGCAGATTAATTGTTGTTTTCCAGAGCTGTATATTTGCACTACCCTAAGCAGCATTGCAGTTTGCATGTGAACTCTATCTTGTCTCTCTGCCTGTCCTCCTCAGGTACTGGTCCCATCCACATGAACAGCGTCCAGTGCACAGGCAGAGAGAGGTCTATCATGGATTGTGTCTACAAACAAGTACCACTTTACACCTGCAAACACACCCAAGATGTGGCTGTCCGCTGCAACGTCCCCAACACCGGCATCCAGACAACCGTGAGATGAGCGCACAAAGACACATCTCTATGTTCAAAGTACATGAGTGAGTGTCTCTGCTCTGAAACTGCGACGCTCGTTCCTCCCTGCGGATCCAGATTCGTCTGGCAGGCGGAAGGGACCGTGGAGAGGGCCGTGTGGAGGTGCTGATGGAGGTCGGAGGAGCAATGCGCTGGGGCTCGATTTGCAGCGAGAACTTTGGCCTCAGCGAGGCCATGGTGGTCTGCCGACAGCTCGGCTTGGGATTCGCCTCCAGAGCTCATGAGGTGAATTCTGGTCGTTTTCTTTTTCTGTCTGTGAACTTTTGTTCTTTGTGTGTTTCTCCTCTCTCTCTCTCTCTTTCTCTTTCTCGCCATCCTGCTGTTTGTATGACTGTGCTGTGTTATTACTGAGGCCTGCAGTAATTACAGGCTTCTCAAACGTCCACTTCCAGTGCGCTGAAAATAAAAGAGGGAAAGTGAAGTGAAGAGAGATCGGAAGAGGGGGGGGAAGAGGGGAATTCACAGAGCAAACAAACTGAAAATAGAACGGTGCATGGAAACGGCAGACTGAGTGTGTTTTTTGGGGGGGAAGCTGCTTGGAACATTTAACAAGCAGTTTTCAAATTGTGAATAAGAGTGGAAAATGTGATAATGTGTACTGATAGTGCCCATAAAAAAATGTGTTCTGGTGTTTATAGTAGAGCCTACTGTGTTGTGCTTCTCTGCAATAAATTCTTCCTAATTGTCCCACGTTGTTTTTCCAGAAGGACTTAAGCATCTAATTATTTTTGTGCTTGAATGTGCTCCGTGTTTTCAGGAGACCTGGTTCTGGCCGGGATCCTCCGACGCCAGGGATGTGCTGCTGAGTGGGACTCACTGCGTGGGCACGGAGATGTCCATCCAGCAGTGTCGCAGGAACGGTCAGGTCTACTGTCCCCGAGGGGGAGACGGCAGGGCTGCCGGAGTGACATGTGTGGAGAGTGAGTCCAAACCCAGCGACTTAATTTGTAGCAAAAAAGATGGTTAAATAAAATTCTAGCAAATGCTACACTGCAATAGTTTATTTACAGGCTTTGTGGGGATCTAGTATTATGTGAAACTGGTATTTCTGCTTCGCAGCTGTTTGTCTCCACTTGCTGGGAAAGTCTTCATTTAAAACCACACTATAAATCTATCCCACAAGTCTGCCACTTTTCTTATTTTTTGATCTTGAAAGGAGATGCACCAATCAGAATTTCGGAGCTGATTTCTGTTCTCGTGCTGATACCAATTTCAGCCATTATGCACAGTGAGAACACAAGCAATGGAGCCAGATGTGTGTGAGGGACCTGCACACACAAAACAGGGAGTAAAACAAAGTCAAAATCATATTTTAAACTCTCTCTAGCAACTTATTTGACCACCTGGCCTAGCATGGCTAGCATTACCAAAAGTGTCCCTGTGTGTACTGTAGAAAACGTCTCCCTACATTAAGTCTTGGATTTCCAAAAGGCTCCCAATGTCCAGGACAGTTCTGCAAAGTCAATCACTCGTAAGACAGAGAAACATTTCTGTACTCCATTCATATCTGCTGACAGTCTGGCTCTCGCTCATCCTCTTGCCGCCATGTTTCAACACGTCTTAAAAACATAATTTTCTTTTAAATGGCGTCTTTCTCGTCTGCGCTTTATCTGACTTCATCAGTGCCTCGGTGATTCAAAGTTGCAACCTGAGCCTGTTAGAGCTTAGTATGGTGCATTCACTGACCTGCTGTCAGTGTAAAGAGTGACCGCTCTCTAAAGAGCAGCGGTCCAAAGAGTGCATGGTCAATTAAACTTTCATGTTTGATTTTTTTTACTTTTTGGTTGACTTTGGACCCTACCACAACTCACAGTCAAACATCAACATACAATACCATTTATTTGTATTAAATCGACATCAACAATCAAAAAATAATAATTGTTCGGTGATATTAATAATGGTAACCAGTCTTGCACTGGTGCCGGTCTGATTGCTGCTGGGAGGAACTGCTAAATGACAGCTGGGTTTGCCTGTGAGCACCTTTTAAGTGGCTGAGGTGATAAGTTAATTGTACTGCCAGAATTTTAAGAGCGATCCATCTTTTAATTTTATTATCTTATTTTGAGCCGCCGTAAAGCTTTTACTGGTGTGGTCTGGCTGCCCCTTGAAAGATTTTCTGGGGGCGCTACCGGTCAGAGCCTCCAAAACTCTCCACTAACACCAGAAAAAGTCACTAATTGTGTGTTAGAAGCTATTTAAGTATAGCAACAATCTTTCTGAGATGACCACACTATGCACGCTGTTAATCCTTGCTGAAAGTTCTTCCCTCATGAAGTTTGAACGAACTGCAACCAGTTTTAATATGTCTTAGAAAGCGCAGTTTTCTTTCAAACAGCTTAATCAACATATCTGCTTTCTGTAGCTTCACCTTAAACACCAAAAACAGCCCATATTGTCGTCTTCTGATTGCAACAGCTTGGACTTTGAGCGTTGATGTTACCACAACCTGGTAGCCTTATTATGGTGCATATACTGAAATGGACATTTTTAATTTCCAACCCGCTGTTAACACTTCAGGGTCCATCAGGCTGAAAATCCTCCAGTTCCTGACACCAGCGGATTCCCAGCGGCTGGGAATTTTATTCCACGTTACTCCATCAGGTGGTGGAAATTATATTCACAACAGCGGGATAAGAATGGAAACTTTTCTTCAAATTTTGACCAATCTTAACCTCTTGAATTTGTTGAGATCATTCACAGGCAGAAAATCGGACACCACAGTCTGTCAACACATGAATGAACTTCAACTCCAATGTATCATCTGGTGTTGTGTGTCAGTGTGGCAAACTAGAAAATGGGGGGAAAAAACTGTGGATGTGGAAACTGGTTATTTTAACTTTAGAAACTCTCCTTCCTTATGTTTGCTGTAACGAAGAGCAAGGAAGCAAACACAGACTATATACTGTACATACAAATATGAACTTTTTTTTAAGCAGCTAAGCACAAGATTGAATGTCTTCTTGTTTTGAACCTGAATGATTTCCTGCAGCCGCTCCGGACCTTGTGGTGGACGCCCAGCTCGTCCAGGAGTCGGCCTACCTGGAGGACCGGCCTCTTCACCTGCTGACCTGCGCCAACGAGGAGAACTGCCTGTCCTCCTCCGCCGCCAGGATGAACTGGCCCTACGGACATCGCAGACTGTTGCGCTTCTCCTCCCGCATCATGAACATGGGACTGGCTGACTTCAGACCGCGAGCCACCAGGGAGAGTTGGGTCTGGCATCAGTGTCACAGGTGAGGATGGGAGGGAGGCTCCCAGAGTTCGTATTTTAAGAGATGCTTCAATTCTCCGACGAATATTTAGATTTGAATTAAAAAAAGGTACCGTTTAATGTGAAGGGGAGGTTTGTTGACAGGACAACCTCAAGTTGTGCACGCCACAAATCTGGTCCTTAAGCTAAAGTGGCAAGAAAACAAAAGGTTATTGTTGGAAGAAACTTTATGAAAGAACATAATGTCTGGTCGGATGAGACCAAAATGTTACCACCGTGGCCTGGTTTTGTGTGGCTGAAAACATGGCGAAACATGGTGGTGGTGGCGGCATCATGGGGGCAGGTAAACAGGTCAGAGTTAATGGGAAGATGAACAGAGCTAAAAACATGTCAATCCTGTTAGAGGCTACCAGAGGCAATGACACAGCCTGGGCTACAAGTGAATGGTTTAGATCAATACACATTCATATGTTAGAATGGCCCAGTCAAAGTCCAGACCTCAATCCAACTGAGAATCTGTGGCACAAGTTCACAATTACCGGTCTACAAAGTGATTAGTCATGGGGGCGATTGAACACGTTAAAGTCTGTGGTCTTAACCATCCAGGATAAGCAGCAGAAGTGTGTTGCTCTGAGGCTTTACGAGCTGCACACGATTCTGGACAGATTCCAAACTAAACCTCTGCCGTCTTACATGAATAGCAAACACAAGGTTTAGAAAGTGAAATGAGATCCTTGAGTGCAGCATAAAATAGACTGCTGTCTATAAATAGTAATCACCCTTTAAACGCCTGTCACTTAACAAACACAGATAAAGTTTACTATGAGCATCCTTGTTTCTGGCTAACCCTGTTGTCACAGTCGTGACCAGGACCTACGTCACAGACGCCTGGGTCCTTATCACAGCAGCTGTGGTTCTGTGTCCTAGAACAAGGAGGACGACCACAACCCAATTGCTACCTTCGCCACCAGCAAACACAGGGTTTCACTTGCAGTTTTGGTAACCTTTTGCTTTGGGTATTGCTCTACGAGGCAAAGAAACACAACTGGAAAGTGAAATCTTCCCTTTTCCCAGGAGCCTTTCCCAGCTGTTCATCACGCCCGTCTGACAGCTGCAGGGAACCGTAGCCGCATTTATGGCGGTCGTATTTCATACTAATATAAAATCAAAAGACTGAAAAAGAAACACAAGGATTGTTTTTATGAAGGCTGTTCTGAGTTCCTTTCATAACTGTGTTTTTTTTTTTTTTTTCGTGTTTGTTTCTTCCATGCATTGCTTCCAGACACTACCACAGCATCGAGGTGTTCACCCACTACGATCTGCTCACCCTCAACGGCACTAAGGTGGCTGAAGGTCACAAGGCCAGCTTCTGCCTGGAGGACACCTACTGCCCCGATGGTGAGAAAAAAAAATAACCCTTCTGTGACAGTGGTCCAGATTAAGAGTTCTTTGGTCTTTTTTTAAGCTCTCTCCGTTATTTCTGGGTCACTCCTTTTTCATTCCCTTTCTCTCCTTGTACGTCATTACATATTTTGCATTGAGAGAGGACAAGTAAAGAAGTGACAGGTCTAGGTGGTCCTCCTCTTTGTGCTGATTTTTTGGAGCAAACAGCTCTTTGGGAATTTCCAACTATTTTCTTCTGTGTTTGTCAAACTTGCAGGCTGTCTAAATATGACACAGGTATTTAGATAGAAAATGAAACAAATGCGTAATTGTGACAAATGGATCATTACAACGTGCCCCAAGATCTGCTTTAAAAACTATTCTTTGCAAAGCTGTCTGGTATTTGATGTCAAATCACTGGTTTATCCCTTGAGGCTAAAAGCTTTTTATGTGTGAAATAATTACATGTCAGAGTTAGGGAAACGGGAAAAAAAAGGACATCAAATCTTAAAAGTAAAGTTGTCTAGAGAACTATTGTTCAAAGCCACTTCAAAAGATAACGAAGGTTTGGGGGAGAAAACAATGATTAAACACAAGAGAGCTTATATAAATCATCTATACAGTAAAGACCAAATTGCTACAAAGAGAAAAAGAACAGCATTATACTCATTATGTGCCGGTAAATCTTTCATTGACTGTAGATCGTTTTTATTCTTTAAAAAGACACACCAGTTATATCCGGTATTTTCAACCCACAGTGACTACCATGAGAAATGTTGCACCACATAGATGTAACGTACATTATGTCCCATATTTGTATTTTCTACCCCTGCAGGTATCCATAAGCGATACGCTTGCTACAACTGGGGCCAGCAAGGCATCTCCGTGGGCTGCTGGGACACGTACCGCCATGACATCGACTGCCAGTGGGTGGACATCACAGATGTTCGACCTGGTGACTACATCTTTCAGGTCAGTCCGGTTAGAAAAGTACACAAAAACAGCATTCTGGGAATCACCAGTTTGGGGAAAATCTGGAGTTTTATTTTTGGTTCAAAAGAGCATGAAGGAAATCTGTATTTTCCTACATTTCCTGTTCCTTTCTCCATCCATCCATCCTCTCTGCATTCATTACCTCTGTGGAAATGAATGCAGTCGTTCAGCAGTTAATTTGCGTGTTTACACATTCAAAATGGGTGGCAAAAAAAAAACAGAAAACAGGTGTACTGGGAAAACTGTGAAAATCCTTATTTTTAATCTTCTTGCTGAAACGTCATCAGTGATTTCGGTGGCGAGGTCCCGTGTCGGGCAAGAAAGTGGTGGTGGGGGCGAAAAGTAAAGCAAGCATTTTGTGTTTCGACATCTCAAGGCACACATGAGATAAAAGCTGCGATAAAAGGCTGTAATTTTCTCTAAATGGCTCTTGGCTGGCCCTCCAGTCAGTCAGGTGTACAGCAGAAACGCAGTCTTAAGGGTGTGTGCGTGTTTAAGAAAAGTAAATTTAGTCTAGATTTATATAGAAAGCAGACCTACTGTTAGTCCGCCCTTTATAGAGAGAACAAACCTAGTGGCGGAGGAAAAGCTCAGTCAGCACATTACAGGTTGAAACGTGAGCTCGTCCACATCTGCGCCGAGACATCCGATCTGCTGCGGTGACCTACTCATCCCTCCTGCATCTCTATCATTTATTCTATTTATTCTCAGCAGGATCACCAGGACTGTGTTTACAGTTTTTTCTTTCTTTCTTTCTTTCTTTCTCTTTTATTCTGGTTGTTTGTGCTGAATTCAGATTGTTTACGTCTTGCACTTGTGAGACCTACCGTGTTTGGCCAAGCTCGACCCGGCAGAACGATTTTGTGGTCGCGAACGCAGATAAGCTCCCCGTAACCTCGCGACGGAGGGCGTGGATCCTCGTTCATCTTTCACGCAGCTGGGTGTTTCTGCATCTTTACCAGGCAGCCACTTTAAGCAGCATACATTTACGCTGATGAGTCACGTCCACCTCAGCCCCCGGTTGCACTCGCTTTCTGAAAGATCAGCAGCACAACCTTCCCAGGCTTTTTAACGCAACTTTCATTGTCCCGTAAAATGGCTTGTGGCCCCTTTGTGTCACATTATTACGAGAGCTTTTAAGAAAGCATCAACTGTCGCGAAGCTGAAGCGTTTTACACCAAAGGCTGTAAACGCGCGGCCCGAAATCGCTCTCCGGTCTCCCACACGTTATAGCAGATCCAGTTCACGTTCCCAAACGCGTTGCCTGAAAGCTGCCGAAAAGAATAACAGTTATGAATATTTTTAACCCTGAATCCTGAGGCTGTAAATATAAATAGGACCGCACCATTTAAACGGTACATAAAAAAAAAAAAATTAAAACTGGGCCGCTTTAATGAATATGCGGTCAGGTTATCTGTTTGATGTGTGCATCAGGAAAGTTCATTTTCTTATATATGGGAGGCAGACAGAGTGGAAAACAAGCCGCCATGGCAACCAACCATGACTGCAGTCTAATGATAGGCTACAAACTCCAAACCATCATCTGCATCTCTGGGCTTTTTTTTCTGCAACCCCCTTTCCCTCTGCAGAGATAACAGTGGAAAGTGATGTCATCCGTCGTCTGAGTTTATACATTCGATGCCATATAGAAAAGCAGAAAACAATAATCCTGTGGTTTCTCGGACCGGCGAGCTGTTGTTCCATAACCGTCCAGAGAACTGACACCCCCCCTGCTCTCCCCAAGGTTTTTCCCTTTGTTTTTTTAAAAGGACAAAATGTACAGTTTCGTTTTGTCCAGAGCAAAACAGGTTTTCCCATGTGACCCTGGGAGCCTTGAGGAAGCCGCTGATCTCAGAGCAGAGGCGAATTCACGAATCCATCAACCTCAGACTCCTCAGTAATCTGAAGTGCCTGGCCAATTTTTTTTTTTAAACATTTTTCTCAAGTTACAGCCACAAACTTCAGTGTGTTTGTAGTGCGGATTGTACGTGTAAAACCAAATCTTAAAAGGGTGACATGTTCTTGTACTCGTCATCTTTTAATCTGATGCCCGTAAGTGAAATCCAGCTCTATCGACCCCTTTCCAGAAGTCACCTAATTAGTAACATAATCTTACTATAAATCCAGCTATTGTACGAAGATCAAGGCACACAGAGAGAAAGTTGTGGTTGGCAGGGGCTAGCTTACAGAACAATATTCTGAAATTTGAACATCTCAAAGAGACGCTTTTAACTTAATCTTCTGAAAACTGCAAACCTACCGAATCATGACAGCATTAATCGGAGAAGCAGCCAAGGAACATGTGGTTTCTCTGGAGAGAAGAAAGTGGGGGAATCTGTTTACAAGAGAGCCATTTGGTTGCTCACTCTACAAATCTGTATTTTATGTGAGAGTGGGAAAGAAGGAAGTCAATGTTGAAAGAGAGCCATAATGACTCCTGTTAGGGCTTGCCACAGCAAACATCTGGAAGAAGGTTCCTCTGATCTTAAGGAGAATAAGCCTTAATGCTAAACAGTATGGAGTGGGAGACTAATAACGTGCAACACACCATCCCCACTTAGAAGCACGATAATGGTGGCCTCATTCTGTCGGGACTAATTCTTTAGCAGCGACGGGTAAGCTGATGAGAGTTGATGGAAATATGGATGGAGTGAAAGTCTGTTGGAGGGCTGCAAATACACACCTTAGTGCAACTGAGAAATTGTGGCAAAATTGATGTTCATGGGTGATCTTGATCACAGTTTCTTTCAAGAACATCGGGCAAAATCCTCAGTTTCTAAATGTGGTACAGGCATAACCCAAACATTCTCGCAGATGTAAATGCAACAAAATCTGGGGCCACAAAGTACTGATTCAGGGGGGAAATACATATACATACCACATGTTCATTAGTGAAACACTCTAAAAACATGCCCTTCTAAAACTGTTTGTTGTTTTTTTAGTGTGTAGTCCAAGGTAGTATTCTTAAACTATGTAAACGTCCCACATTTTTGTAACTTTGCTTGACAATCTTTCTTAACTATTTGTATTGTTTTCAAGCTTGTTAGCATATGGCTTATGATTTGCATTAGATACATATGCATGTACAAAAAAAATCTCACGCCACTCAGACAGCCGAGGTGCCCTTTTTTTCCCCCCACTTGAACACCTGGCCTCCAAAATGTCTGCGTGCGCCACTGACTACTACGCACCACTTTGTGTAAGTTTATCAGATAAATGATAACAGACAAGATGTAAAAAAAAAAAGTTCACGTTTAATAAATGCTCTCTGAATATGTGGAAGGTGATAATAAGTCATGATATTTATCTATCCTTTCGTCTCTCTTCTTGTGCAGGTTGAAGTGAACCCCAGCCTGGACATGGCCGAGTCTGATTTCCAAAACAATGCGATGCGCTGCCGGTGCAAGTACGACGGAGCACGAGTTTATCTCTTCCGCTGCCATGCAGGTAACGCAGCATGCCGCACATAAAAACCCTTCAACGTATTGAAGAATTTGTACTGATTACCGTATTTGCTTTTTATGCTTTTTTTTAAAAAAAATCTCTTGGTTTATTCGTTTCTCATCAGCTGACGCGTACAGCGCCGAGGAGGAGGACTTGTTCGACCACCAGCGTCAGCTTTCCAACAACTTCTTGTGAATTACGGAACATGTACATTTTTTGAACTGTACGGCTCTTTTCCAGGCCTCAGAAGTCAGGCGGCGAAGAGTAAACAACAGTAAATCGGAAAAGCTGAGAGAGACGGGAAGAAAGTGAACGGAAGGAAAGGACATAAATGGCTTTTTATTTTTGTTGTTTTTTAGGGTCCTGTGATAGAGCGTTGTGAGAAGATTTGGTTTTTGTTTGAACATTAAATAAGAATAAAGAATACATGTAGAAAGAGAAAGGGATGCAAAAGAAGACAAAAGCTGGACCATGATTTGTGATAAAACAGTTTACAGATTCAAAAACATGCCTTTTTTTTTAACAAATGTTAACGCCTTGTTTAAATCATAGCCACAGTTATAAGTAGTGAGACGAAGGCACATGAGGAGAACCTGTATCGTGCATCACTCAATTGTCTACATATTTACGAAAGTAAACAAAATGGACTTCCAGTACGTTCACCGTCCACGTAACAACATCCAGGATTTACTGTCAGAACTGTGTGTTTTTCTTTATTTTAGTTTTCTTTTAGATTTATTTCATCTCATGGTGCTATTTTGCTTCTGTTTTAAATAAATACTGTAATGTATTGCAAATGTATTGTCATGTACAGTCTTATATTACCTCTCTCAACTATTGTTCTTCAGGTTCTTTAATTTATGCAGAATTTTAATGTACTTTGAAGTTGAAACTTGATTGTATTGTTAATTTTATTATGACAGATACTTCCACTTTGTCTGATCTTTCCTTGTCAAACACAAGGGAGCAACATGAGATCTGGTTGTACCATTGCATCGAGCTTCAGAGTACTTGGTAACAGTAGCGAAAGAATAAAAGTCAGATTTACAAAATGTCTGATCATGTCAGTACTGGTTATTTGTGGGCAGGGCCTGAGACTGCCAGCTAAAACGAAAGAGAAATAAGAATAAAGTTAAAAGTTTTCAGTCAGGATATGGAAATTTTGCAAGCTGCCTCCAAAGACGTGTTGATTATTATTGGGGGTTTTTTTTCGTCATTTTTTAACCAATCACAATCTAACTCTATAACCTAACTCTGTGGTTACTTTGGCCGATACATGTGACTTTTCCTTCACTTCATTAACTTTCGTCACAGATTGGGCATGACTCAGGCAGTCAGAGGTGCAACATGGTGTCTGTCTCATTCCTCGCTCCATTTTTTTTATTTTTATTGTCACTGACTCAGTTCTTCAAGCCACAAGCCACTCAGAGTTTTTGCTACATCTATGTCAGATTTCTGTGAGGAAAAATAGAGCTGGAAACATAGAGTTAAAACCGAGTGGAGAATAAAACTTTGTTACTGTACTTTTTCTTGAAGAATCTGCAGGGCCGACCCAAGACTTTTGGGGTACTAAGCAGATTTTAATTTGGGGGGCCTCCATACCAACATGCCCACACCAGAAGCTTTATCGTTCCTAAGCTATTCTGCTAGAATGTGTTTAACATACGTAACATCATTAGCATCGTTTGTAATTAGGTCACATCATACCAGTGTTACGGATTTTAGTCTTAAAGGAGCAACAGACTAAAAATACTTATTTGTATTAAAAATTAAAATTTGTTAAGCTAAATGAAAAATTGATACTTTATAGTACAAAACACCAGGTGAAAATAGCAATATAAATTATCAATATATATTATTCTTGCATGACACTTCCCCTATGATATATATATATATATATATATATATATATATATATATATATATATATATATACCCCATATACATAAAAGGAGATTACTCCTTTTATGTTTATTTATTCATAAAAAATGTTTTGAACCATGTGTATTTTTTTCTACTTCTTCACAGCTGAATACCACTTTGTGTTGGTGTTTCACATAAAATTCCAATGAAATATATTTATGTTTTTTGGTTGTAATGTGACAAAATATTGAAAATTGAAAGGGGTTATGATTACTTCTGCAAGCCACTGTGATTGTATTTAAAGTGACAGAGTCCCTAAAACAGCTCATTCTGAAAGGAGCTCAAAATAGACTAAAATCTCGTCATCTAAGAATGTAATGAACATGTTCTGTATAGACCAAACACCTACCATAACCATAACCTGCTCAAGCAAGCATAATAGGTCACCTCTAATAAAGTCCTGCTTTTGTTTTCTGTGCACTTGCGCTTAAAACGGAGGACAAAGAAACACAAAATATAAAATAAATGTCTTCGCTAAAAATGCCTGTAGACACAAAGTTAGAAAATTAGAAAAGCGAATCAAATGACGTAAGACAAACTTTCTGAGTGTTTGCTGCTAGGATACACAACACCCTCCTCCTCCAGGGGTCATTTACTGTGCCGGCACATGAGATTACTCCTTTATTTAGACCCTGCTTCATTTCATTTGCTTAATGAAACCCGTTTCTACGCATGGAGCAGAGCTTGCACTTGTGCTCACCACTTGCTCAGTAGTGGTTTGTGTTTGTGTTGTAAATCTAATGATTGTGTACGAGTCTCAAAGTACGCTGCTCTGTGGTACATCACCTCCTCGTGAAGCCACAATAAAAAGCATGACATTGTGGGCAGGGCTCGGATCTCACACGATGTTGGTTAACGAAAAAAAAAAAAAAAAACACAGCTTCTTGCTCTCTGTATGTCGCTAAGCCACAGAGACAACAAACAGGGCGGTCGGCTGAAAATTTGTGCAGAAATTGAGTAAATTCTACTCTGCGCTCGAGGCGATCCAGACTGTCGTCATGTGTCGTTCTTGAAGGTGGAGCCCAGCTCTATCAGAACTGTTTCTGCCTTCCAGAAACTTTTTGAAGATCTAACTCTTTATGCCTCCTTCTAAGTAGCTCACGGTTAGTTTTGGTATTGCGTGCACTGTTACTTTCCCTGCCAAATGGACTCACACCCCCTGAACCTTTTCACTGAAATTTTTAGCAAAGGTTCACACACAAAATTGGAGAAGTGCCAACAAGCTGACACATGATTCATCTACGAATAAAAGTGTGGCGTATATTTTGCCAGGCTTTTAGTCTGGCCCAAGATTTTTCATTTAAGTAGCCGTTTACTTCATTAAGTGAGATTTAAAAAATTGCGACGGCTGATTTCACGTCTCCGTTTTCATACTTTGTTCTCTGTGTTTTTATGTAAATTACAATCAACAAAATCTGCCTTATCTGTCCACTCGATTAGAGTCCACAGATAAACCCTATTCTCAGGTGAAATACTTTTTATTTCGGTAGAAACGAGCAGAATCAGGAAATGTTATCCATTTTGAACAACTTCTAATTCAAAATACTGACCCAGATGATTCTCATATGAAAAAACTTCCCTCAACATGAATTCCCGTGAGCTCATTTAGAGTCATGTTTTTTTAAAGGAACATATAATGATGCCTTCTCAGAAGCTGCTGCTTTTAATTTAGCTCTCTAAGCGCAACGTGGCACAAAGTCTCTGTCACTCTCCGGCTGCAACCAAAATAAATTTCTCACATGAGTTTTGCGCTGACCTGATAAGAAGCTTCGCAGGGGAAGATTCAAGTCTGTGAATGACTGAAAGCAACAGGATCGGCATGTTTTCTTTTCCACTTATTTACACTCGGGACAAGATGTTAGATCGATTTGATGAACTTTCAACTACACTCAAGTTAATAATACTTGGGTTTAATAAAAAGGTGGCAGATCTACAGCTCTGAATGCACCTTTCCAGGTCAAACGTGGCGTGATTTCTGGCAGAAGACGGGAGCAAGCTGCAGTGCCACATGGTCTGTAGTCAGCTGGGTGAAACCGCAGAGGAGGTGTCAGTCTGCATCTGCCAGAATACGCTCCTGTTCATGAGGTGTGTGTGTGTGTGGCGGGGGGAGTGTGTTTGTGCACTCAGAAGGAAGCTTAGTTAAGAGAGCTTAGCCTGAATTAGAGGGCTGAATCTCAAAGTGTAACGTTAGAGAAGGCTAGGTGCTTGAAAAAAAAAGTCTAGTTAAAACTTTCCAGGAAAAAAATGTTATATAACCCTTTGTAAAAATATCTACACCCCATTAGATCTTTACCTAATCTGTCATAATATAGCCACAAAGCTTAAAGTGTCTTAATGTGATTTTCTATTTTTAATGTAACAACAAAAAGTACCAATTGCTCCTAATATTGTAGCTCAAACATACTTGCTTCAACGTTCTTTACAAATAAAATCCTAAAACAAAAGACAGGTGCATATAAAATTTAAATCCAGGCTGGTAGAGACAGCTAACATTTGCAGCTATAATTATGAAAAAATGAGGTTCTTCAAAATATAGATTCGTGGGGGTTGAATTGATTAAACAGCACACTTATAAGATTTTTACTTGTGGAAAAACATTTGAGAAGCAACTTTTCTCCTTTTAATTTAATGTATTTGATAGGGACAATGCACATTAATTAACATTTTCTGTAAATGTGCCAGAATTAGCCCAACAGGCTACTTGTCATCTGTTGTCACACTTTCCACTTTTTCTGCATTAAATTAATTTCCTCAGACAGAAAACAAAAAATGTAAAAACTCAAAAACTTGAGCCAAGATTGTGCTTTATTTTTACTTGTTTAGGCCACAACTCAAACTACTGAAACAGTTTTGTATCAGAATAAAAATGAAAAAAAAAAAAAGAAACCATTCGTTCAAACTTACAAAACAACGGAGATGAGTTCATTAAGTCTCTTACATCCTCAATCTGATCTTTACACATGAACAATCTGCACAAACTGAACCCGATGTTTATCATTTGAAATAAAATCAACAAATAAATTTCAACAGTAAGCTGGGTTTTAGCAAACAGGACAAGACTTGAACAACAATAACAACAAAAACAAAAAAAAAGATGCACGACACATGATGTCCTAACTCAAAGTCTTGAAAGTAACGCTTGTGGTTGGCAGTGGTTGGTCTGAGTCTGGTATGAGTTTAAAAATGTTAGCTATTACCGAGGAACAGTAGTAATTTAGAGTAAAAATGTGTTCTTTACTCACTAGGCTAGCATCAAATTCAACAATGTCTTAATTAAAGCAGCAATTAACCTCTTTTGAAACATTATAATGCCAAACGTAAAAGCTTTGGATCAAATAGTTTCACCTCGAGTCTCTGTACTTTAATAAAGATGAACGCGAGTCCAGATGTTTGCTCCAATCATGACTGGTTGAAAGAAAACCAGAATTGAAGTTCCAAGTAATTTTCAACAAAATAATAACAAAAAAAAAAAAAGAAAATTCTTGTGTCCATTCACTTTCCCTCCCAAGCATCTTCTCTTTGTTTTGCTGCCAGATGCTTTTGGTCTGAAAGGTAAATCAAGAAGCGCAAACATGTTACACACATGAAGATGTGGAAGCATCTACAGTACAGAAGAACAAAAAAATAACTCCCAGAAGGTGAATCAATGATCTAAATATATATCTGCTGTTACCACAAGTAGGGATGTGAGGAGCGGGTGGCAGGACAGAGGAGCCAGCTGGAAGTAATTGTTTTATATGTGGCATCACTTTCCCAGAACATACAGTTTAACACGTGATGCTGTTCTGTACTCACATTTACTGTGCATTTACAGATCTTAAATAAAGAGCCTGGTGGTGCGCCTAAGCTGAGAACAAAGAAGCTTTTTTAGTTTGCTGCAGTCCGGACCTCTGCTTCCTGGACTGACTGCTCGTTGGGCTGCAGTTGTGGTTTTCTGTGCCTATATACTTATGTTCCCTCCATGAAGGAAAATGGCTGCTATGCTGATTATAGAGCTGCAGTGATGTGCACAGCAACTGATGCGAGTTCTCTTGGCATCGGTTTGCATCGTTCCCCTCAGGTCTGTGACGATGTACAGACAGCTCCCACTTGTGGCAGAGACCATGCAGTGCACATGCAGGTAAGGAGGGAGAGGGGGGGTAACGCCACATTTCAATAAATTCTTATTTCAGGCCTTGGCTGGGCTTTCTGTCTGACACTCAGACATTCTGTTAGAAACTTTAACACCTATTTTTATGACATTAATAAAACAAAAATCTTCCATTTAAAACTTAAGCAACCCAACAGGAAGATGAACCTCATGTGTTTGTGTAAATGTACCTTTTGCCTGCTGGAGTTTTTTCTTCTCTGCCTCTCGCTGCTCCTTCGTTAAGTTGCTTTTCACACCAAGTGCTCCGATCACAAGCTTCCGAGCCAGCGCCGCGCTGGTCTGAGGTCGCTCTTTAGCAGGCAGGAGGTAGTCTTACAAGAAGAACGGGGAGGTAAAATGTTTTAGCTACTCTCTCTGGATAGATATTAATGTATTATTATAAGAAATAAATAAATTTTTAAAAATGCATAAATTTCTTTTATTTTTTGCTCATTCCAAGAATCCAGAATTAAATTATCTGGTCTTAACCAGCTGGAATTACTGATTAAACTAAACTATGCAGGAGTCCTCAAGATGTTGTGTTTTCTTTTCTTTGCTTTTTCTTTTGTTTTTATTCAATATATTTAGTGGAAATAACTAATCGAGGTATCTCCAGGTTTCAGAAGATCAGATTTAAGACTTTTAAAGACCCTTTTAAATGCCACCTTGAATGAAATTCATGATCCAACCACCGCTATATTAAAATATAGGGGTAGCTTGGAGATTCTGCTGTATTACAATAAAACGAAGCAAAAACTGAAATTTCTGGGCAGCATCACCAAGTTTGCGGCTCTTGGCAGCAGATCAAAATACTACAGAGACATTAATGTAAAGTAAAAACACAGTAACATGCAGTTGTACCTGAGCAGCTGCGGGCTTTAGCCTTGGTGGCGTTGGAGGATTTAGAAAGTGGTCTTAACTTCATCAGTGGGTGTTTGGTTCTGAGAGCTTCTCGGGCTGAAAAGTGAAAAGAAAAACAAAACAATAGAACAGCAGACCTTGTGCTCCATTTATATTACGATATTGATACACTTAATGACGTATTTACGTGTAGGCTCTGTTAATGTTCATACACACACGACCGTTTCCTCCCAACCTTCTCCAGAAACAAACCATTTCGTAGCCATGCCTTTAAAAGCTACGACCTTGGACCCACGTTAATATATTTCCTTAAAGTAGACTGTGAGTAGATGATAGAAGATTACTTTAAGTCATCTGCAGTCAAAGCAAGTATGACACTCCTCCAAGGTCACATAGGCAGGTTATGAATTGATTCAAGGTTGGTACAAAACGTCCAGTGGCAGATGACTTTTTTTTTTAATACCCAAAATACCGGGGTTAAAATGGCCGAAGCTACAGACGTACAAAACGTGGTAGAGAGAGAAGGACCAGTGACGGTGCTAAGAGCGAGGCAAAGCTTCACTCACCTGCTACGGGGCTGGAGAAGAGACCCAGGGCATGCGAGTCATCAATCCACTTGATGTCAAATCCTCTCTGTCTGAAAACCCAGCCAGCAGTCAGATGAATCCAGCACCAATCGTTTAATAAAACCTTACAACCCTCAATCAAAAATGGTTCTCGCTCAGCCAATTTAAACTCTCCAATTTGAACATGAGCAAAATCTGGAGACATTTTAAATCAAACTAGATCGAGATAGTTGTGCTGGGAATGGTTCATACTTAAAGAATGCATGTGATTGTGTCACTGCCAATAATAGCAATAATAAGCCAAAGTTTTGGTGGAGTTTAATTGGCTAACCCATGAATTTGCTCCTTTAAAAGTTTTTCTTCTGCCCAAACTATCTAATATTACTTCAGATGCATAAACACTAAAGTAAATGAAAAAAATAAAAGCTATTAGAATGATCATCCATAAATTACCAGGCAATAAAACCCATAAATGTTTGTCATGGCAGCTTGCTGAAAATAGACTGGTCTCAGATTCAGGAATGTTACTCGCAAGAAGGGAGGCAACAGAAGCACAACTGCGTTTGATTTTAGAGAAACTCAACAGAATTTGATTTAAACAGAGTAATTATCAAAATATTTACATATTTTTTCCATAAAAGGTAGACAAATGAGATGGATGTATACGTACTGGTAGCACTGAAATAACCTGAGCAGGTCTTCCGTCTTAAACTCCGCGGGGAAGTCGTAGATTTCCACAATGTGGGACAGTTCGTCCTCTGTGAGGTCAATCTCGTCTTCGTCGTCCATGTCCATATTGTAGTAGTCAAATCTAGGTTCCTGTTTCGACTTCTTCTTTCTGCCCTCGCTCAGAGCCAGCTTGAGTGGCGAGAGACACAAGATATGAATGAAAGGAGACACAAATGTGCCTCTCCAACTGTGTCAAAGTTTGAACAATCTCTGAGTTGATTGGAGGTGAAGTTGAATTTAGGAATAGTTTAGGTTTTTCTTAATTACTTCCCCCCTATTGTGGAATGCAGCAGTACCTCTAGTAGCTAAAATGATCCTCAGGGTGATGAATCGACCACTACGCTAGACAGTTGATGCAGCACTCTTGAAAGCTCAGTCTAAGACTCATCTGACCATGAAACTTTTCTCCAGAAGCCATTAAGGATTGTCCATGTGGGCAAAGCTTGAACTTCTCACTATTGGAGCAGGAGCTTCTTTCTTGGTAGGTCCAACCTGATGTTAAGCTGAATTGGTGTTTAAGTAGCTTCCACTTTAGAATGAGTGTGAGCTTTATTAGTTCCTGAACTTCCCTTCTTCTAAAGGTAACAATTTAGGTTAGATGGCTAAAGCCTGAGCACACTTTGGTGTTCCAACAGGACACCAATCACAAACACAGCAAAACTGGTTTGGGAATTGACAAGTTGGGTTTCTTAAAGCCCTGATCTCAACTCAGGGCTAGAACAAAATTGGTTGATTTTGTTCTAGAAAAAAATCAACCAATTTAAATGAGCTCCTCCATTTCTGACTAGAATAGTGGTGAAATATCAGGCGGCCAAAAGCATGTAAAAAAAAAACAAAAAAAAAAAACAATCTTGTTAATCATGTAGTCATGTTGGCAGGTTTCCCAACTCTGGTCCTCAAGGCACACATCCCTGCGTGTTTTCCTGCTTTAATACACCTGATTCTTCTGATTGTATTGGGTGTGTGCATGTTTGGGTTTTTTAGACAATAATTGATGGTTTTAGTGGCATGTCGGTAGGACTTCTTGCCAACAAGCCAACGCCTGTTAATCAGTCATCAATTGAATCAACTGGGCTGAAGCAAGAAAACACCTAAAACATGCAGGGCAGTGTGAATTCAGGACCAGGGTTGGGGAAACTCTGCTCTAAGTAACCAAATATTAGTGGGGGTTCATATATATATTTGAGGTTCCCACCAAAAACGGTAGGCAGAATATGTTGGAGAAGATGAATGTCAGAGATGCTAAAACCCACAAGCAGCTCTCACCTCTTCCAGTAGATGTGGATCTAAACAGTCTCCTTCATCATTGAACAGAGTTTCCCAGCTGTCCTCCTGCTCATCTTGGGGAGATTCTGGTTCCTGCTGTGATGAAGCTTCAGCCTCTTCCTGCCCATTCTGCAGCCTCTCCTCCTGCACATCACAGCTCTGAGCGTCTGCGCCTCCTGCAGCTGCAGCTGCTGCTGCGGTGTTGGCCTTGTCCTTCCTGTTTTTGGCGTTCTTTCGAGCCTTGTCTGTATATCGAGGTTTGGGTCTTGGTTTGTCCTCTCCCTGAGTGGGAGTTTTGTCTTTAGCGGCCTGGCGTCGCTCTTTGGGGACGTACAGAGCCTGGTTGGGCCTCTTTGACTGACACGCATCTGTCGATGTTTGCTGGTTTGAAGCGCAGTCCTCCTTTTGCTCCTCTTCTTTTGGCTTTTCCACCTCCATGTTTAAATTCAAATATCTAAAAATTGCAGTAAGCGGAGATAATTACTTTCACAGCTACGGATAAAATGACAAACATTTTCGAAATCTTAAAATCAGTGTTTTAGAGTTTACATCGCTTAAAAGGTAACCTTACTCGACACATTTGGCTAATTTCGATAAAATATACTTCTTTCATTCAAATCTGAGACACATTTTCGCTTTAGCTTACCAGTGTTGGGTTTGTTTAGCAACAGATTTTGTCGCGTTCTATGACGAGGGCGCCACCAAAAGCAAAGCATTATGGGAGACGTAGTTCTCTACGCACCTCAACCAAACTTCTTCTTCTTCTTTTCTAATATGGTAGATCGCAGGCAAATTTAAGGTGCATACCGCCACCTACTGTACACGAGTGTGTATCAGCATTACTTTCCATCTATCAAATTCTATTTTTTAATTTTGTATTCTGAAGATAAATAAATAATGCTTTCCTTAATCTGTAAATATCCATTATGTTTCCTTCATTTCCCAATATCCCTTTAAGACTCCATTCTTGAGCTGTGCTTCCAACCATTCTTCTCATTTTCTCCCTTTCAGGTTCAGATGTACAGTTCATCAATACGTGTACTACATTTTCTTCACTGCCCAGGCTGATATGACAGTACATGTCAATTTGACTTGTTCTGTCTACATATAGTTTTACCACACCTTAATAACATTTGAGATAAAAACTAATAAGTATTAAATATCCTTATCTGACATCTGTTACACAATGTTACAGCCCGACTCTGATGACCGCAACAAGAAACTGGGAGGACACGACAACAAGAACTGTTTTAAGCCCTTCAGAGGCATTTATTATTAAAATGATTGTCTAGATTTAGTGAGCGGCAGCCCAAGAACCGCTACACCGGCGTGTGCTCCTTTCGGCCTGGTCCTCCGCCTGGTGCAGATCTCCCTCAGTCATGGACTGGTTTGCCCCCACAGGCCTCAGCCTCTGCTCCCAGGTGTGGTCAAGCGACTCCTCCAACATCCTTTTGTAAATCATAGACCTAAAAATAATAATATATGACATTAATTGGATTCTCTTTGCAAGAAACATTTATATTTATACATTAATATTGAGCTAAATATAATTATTTAGTAAAAAATAAACTAGTCTGGCTGCCCTCAGTCTAATATTGACTCTTAGAGCCTCCATGTTGTTCAGACTCCGGGTCCTTGGTGAGGAGGAGGAGGATCTGTGTCCTCTAACTATCAAATTATGGGCAAGAATATTTTTTCATATAGCCTACTGGTTTGTGAATAAAAACGTAGGTCTGATGTTGACGTTAGAAAAACTGTTTCTATTTATATTTTCATAATCGTCCTTGCAATAGCGGGACAAAACCCGCCTCGCCCCTAAACACAGAAATGTTTCAGCTGCAGAGAAACTTCTGACTTTAACTTCATCATTCTGCTAAAGGCCCGGTTCGCTACAGGCAGCTTGAGTCGGTCCACCGACAGATAGAAAGAATGTCTGTCTTTATATCAGACATCCTGATATAAAGACACGGTACTGTGATATCACCGCAAGCTCGAAGCCCCGATACCACCTGGTACCACCTGGTACCACCTGGTACCACCTGGTAACTGTTCGCTCTGCTTCTCCTTAACGTTGTTGACGGGATCTGGGCTGGAGGTTCGCGGCTGTAAATAGAAGTTATTGCAGAACCTCAAGTGTTAAAGGAAGATTTGGCCCAGAGCATTTAGAGTCACAAAACAAACATCAGATAAAATAATGTAGCAATAATTAGAATCACAGCAAAAAGCCAAACATGCCGCAATGAAATTAATCAAAATGTCTCCAAAGCATCGACTGACTGACATAGGGGCCACCAGGGGATTCCAGGTAGATTCCAGAGATGCGCATCGCAGTAGCTGTTCCTCCAGGGCTGGCCCAAGGTAATATGGGGCCTTAGACAGAACCCCACTCCACCCGGAACCCGTCCTACTAAGAACCTCAGCATCACTAACATGTTTAAACATTGATAAGGTGAATCTGTGAGAGGGAGAAAACGCTTTGAAACATGAGACAAGGCTTGAAAGCTGTGACAGTGGCAACAGAAGATCTCGCACTGAGCTGGTGACAAGCAGCTGTTTAAATAGGAACCAGCTCAGTGCAGGTGAGGGCAATAAGCAATCAGCACAGCCAAGGCAGAGCTGAAGGGCTGGAATCATGACAAGAACCTAATCTCTGGCCATATATGTTTCATTCTTCATTACATTGTCCATGGCAAATGAGTTAACGAACTCAGATTGAATCAGTAGTGGTATACATAAAGGTGTTCAACAGTGCTGTGTGTATACATTTTAAGTATAAAGTGTTAGATTATAACATTTTGTCCACACAATTGTTTGAGAAAGGTTTGTGTATCAAAACCACAGTGAATCAGCAGTGTCTGACGCACTCTTTAGCAGTGTCTCTGGTACAAACGCCAAAACTACATTTGTCATGTCAATACCCCTTTATTCCTATTCTATTATTTTGAACTTAAGCAAGTCATCTGCGTCACATCTACATGCCTCAATGTATGTGATTGGTGGATTCGCTGTTTGTGCTAGTAAGCAATAGAACAGCTGTACCTATAAAAGTGGCCAGTGAGCACATATTACCCATCCACTCGCTCCGCTTTCTCATCGCTTTCAAATGAATCGTCTCCCGGCTGACTGTAAAGGAACGTACCCAGCGGCTCAACGTCCCGCCCACAAAAATACGGGACACCCATTGGACAAACATATTTTACGCTTCAGAAACGTGCTCCATGATTGGTCAGATTTGGAAACGTTACACAAGATGTTTCATAAATGTTAAATGTTGCAGTTGTGTAAGGTGCATAGCACTGAACACATTTGATGAAACACTGAGTTGTGAACACACAGCTCACTGCAGAGGCATTACATTTGTGCATCTCTATTCACTGACGCGGTAAGAGAGTAACAGAGTATTTGCTTTGTTTGCGACCGCCGTACAAACGTATCCACATATTCTATTTATGTTATTTAGCTGACTTCTAATAAAGGGGTTTAGAAGTTGGAGTAAAAAGGGCTTGAACAGAAATGCACAGCTTTATTATGACTGAATTATTTTATTTTTATTTTTTTTATTCCATTCACTCAATAATACAATTGAATAGATTATGAAACAACTAAAAGAAATCATGAATGCAAAGCTGCAGAAAGAAGTGTAAACTTATATCTGTCAATTTCATGGATGCTTTTCTTCTTTCTTCATAATTTGCACTTTTTTGCTTGAATTTATTGCATAAAATCACAAGACAATACATGGATGTTTGTGGCTGTAATGTCACAAAATGTGGAGAACCTTAAGGAATGTGGATGCATTGGCGCTCTATTACTATACTGCTAAAAATACTGTTTGACAATTAATCAAATCCAACATAATATAACTTGTTTAATTTATCCCAATAATAAATCAATAGATTCACTCATTTTAAACAGAGCTGCATTAACCGACTTCCTTCTTTCTAACAGGTTTTAGTGATGTTGGGTTCAGGAGTGCTGCTCGTCCTGCTCTTGGTGTGGCATCGGTCCGATGGCCAGAACTCTGAGTCTATGTTCCAGGTAGTAACACAGACCATGCTGCCACCTGACAGCGTGCACAACCCCACACAGCTCAACTACGGCATGGCGGTGACGGATGTGGACGGTGATGGAGACCTAGAAGTGGTGGTTGCCGGGTATGTGGCAATATTTGCAGAGGTGGGTGTGGTGATGGGAGAATGACGCGTGAGTACAAGAAACACCTGCTATGTTCTCTCTCTCTCTCAGATACAACGGTCCGAATCTGGTGCTGAAGTACGACCGCACCCAAAATAAGCTGGTAAACATCGCCCTCGACAACACAGACTCCCCATACTATGCACTTAGGGACAGGGCAGGAAATGCTATTGGAGTGACTGCCTGCGATGTGGACGGAGATGGACGTGAAGAGATCTATTTCCTCAACACCAACAACGCCTACTCTGGTAAACATGACTTCCTGAACACAATAAAACTCAGCAATGCAACATTTCTGCAAATATATTTACTCAATGCCTGTCTGTGCAGGACGGGCTACGTATTCAGACAAGCTTTTCAAGCTTCGCAACGGTCGCTATGAAGATCTGCTCAGCGACGAAGTCAATGTCCGCCGGGGTGTCGCCAATCAAATGGCTGGACGTTCAGTTGCTTGTGTCGACAGAAAGGTCTTCTGCTCAGGGATCCTCTGTGGTTTTCATCTGTTGTTTTCTATTTAAAAAAATGTTCCACTCAACCTGATGGTGTTTTCCAGGGAACAGGTCGGTACTCCATTTACGTGGCGAACTACGCCCAAGGAAGGGTCGGTCCACACGCCCTCTTAGAAATGGACGAGAGCGCCAGTGACGTGTCCAAGGGAGTCATTGCCCTCTCCGACGTCGCTGCTCAGGCTGGAGTCAACAAGTTCACAGGTCAGAGAGGAAACTGCAAAGCTGGAGCATGCCACTTCTTATAAAGTGATCCTAACCAGAGCTGAAAGCTTCACGGTGGTCTCCGCACTCTTCAGGTGGTCGCGGCGTGGTTGTTGGACCAATCCTCAACCACATGAGGTCTGACGTGTTCTGCGACAATGAGAACGGTGCCAACTTCCTGTTCAAGAACAATGGAGATGGGACTTTTGTGGACATGGCCCAACAGGCGGGTAAGAAAAAAACTTGAAAGAGAAGAAAATGAAATTTAACCTAATGGGTATAAAACAATATTTCCTGCATTTTACACTTTTCAGGTTTTGTTATCACACTTCAACCTTTTCCCCTATTAAAAAAAGGGCCAACATTCTTCAATTTCATTGTTTCCCTGAGTAAAGGTGTGGAGGACCGGGCCCAGCATGGCAGGGGAGTAGCTCTGGCTGACTTCAACGGTGACGGAAAGACAGACATCGTCTACGGCAACTGGAATGGCCCACACAGACTCTACCTTCAGACCAGCGACTTCAAGTTCCGCGTAAGTATAAAAGGGACAACATTTGGAAAAATCTTCAAGATCTTGGCTTATATAAAGTTGAGACTTTCTATATTTTTTGAGGACAGAATGTTGCCAGTAGAGATTTTGCTTCTCCGTCGCCTATCCGCACCGTCATCGCTGCAGACTTCGATAATGACAAGGAGCTAGAGGTGTTCTTTAACAACATTGCCTACAGAGGAGATGCACCAAACAGAGTGTTCAGGTTACATTTCAAGATTTTCAGAAATACAATGTATAATCATACTTATTTAGCAACTCAGAGGTAAACTCAGGCTGTTTTTTTTTTTATTTGTTGTTTTTAGCAGTTTGTGATTATCTGCAGGGTGTCAAGAAGAGTTAATGCAGACCCTTCGATCGATGAGCTTAAAGTGGGAGATGCTGCGGAGCCGCAGGGGCGAGGAACAGGTCGGTTGTCTTGGATTTCAGATTTGACGTCTGTTTCTGAGCAATACATGAGATAAACTGCAGCTACATGACAGATCAGGTCAGTACAGTAAAAAAAAAAAAAGGAGTCTGTGTGTTTGACAGGTGGAACTGTGACGGACCTGGATGGGGATGGACAGCTGGACCTGCTGCTGGCTCATGGGGAGAGCGCCCAGCAGCCAATCTCAGTCTTTAAGGTCAAACAGGTGTGTATCTCTGCACGTTTGTTCATTTCTGGCCTGAAGTGGCTCAACGTCAGGCTGATAATCGATTATCCTTGTCGTCAGGGAGCGTCCAACAATTGGCTGCGGGTCATTCCTCGTACCCAGTTTGGGGCGTTTGCTCGTGGTGCCAAGGTTACAGTCTTCACCGCTCAGAGTGGGTCTCTCACACGCATCATCGACGGAGGCTCAGGGTACCTGTGTGAGATGGAGCCTGTCGCCCACTTTGGATTAGGTACAATACTTCAACATGCTACTGAAGATGTTGACTGGAAAGATCTCAATTAAATAATTGTAGCAATTCCTGTAAACGAAATACAGTATCCAAGTAAATATGCTGGTTTTATTAGTGTAGGTGCAGAACATGTACTACATACATTCATTCTGTACTGAAGTAACTGTATTTAAAACATGCATTTCTGTTTATTTTTATGGTTAAGGTTTACAGATAATGACAGCTAAAAATTCAGCTTCTCTTCAAATAAGATCACTACAACCGTATTTCCATCAATGTGTTTTTCTAATGGGCATTTTTAAATATTGCATTAGGAAAGGTTGATGGAAATGGCAAAATTCCAGTAGAGGGAAACACGCCTAATTCGCATTTTCTCTTTCTCTTTTTTTTTTCTTTTTTTTTTACAATATTGTAAAAGTTTGTTCAAACTTTGCATGTCAATTGGATGGAAAGCCAGGTTGGCTTGTTAGCAGCCCTCAGGTCAGAGCAGCTTGCTCGCATGTCAAGCACAGTAACGGTCATTGAGCACGGTACCGATAGCGCTGCTGTTCTACCGATGCTCTCCTGTCATACACGCAAGTTTTCAACCAAACTGCTTAAACTTGCCAGAAATCAAAAGAGAAAATTGATCAATATTCCTTACTCCTGAAGTTAAAGGCCAAACATTGAGTTTCTTATGACAAAATTCAAACTGCAAGTAGCAGAACTAAAAGCTTTTTTTTGAGCTGCTGTATCCACCCGTCTTGGCATGAAGTCTGTGATCAGGCTAAAGCAGCTAGCATAACTGTTTCCTTTAACTTTGTAGTTTAATTTCTGGTTAAGTGACGCTCAACTTATTATTATTATATTTTTTTTTAAACGCATGCAACTTCCAGGAACAGACGAGGCAAAAGTCCTGGAGGTCTCCTGGCCAGGCGGCACCACCATGACTCGGGCTCTTGAGGCTGGAGAAAGGAACTCTGTGGTGGAAGTAGCCTACCCCAGAGACGGAGACGTATCTGTGCTTGCCAACGACACGCAGGTACACAGCACCGATGCACGGCATGACTTGTGAACACGTGTAGCTCTACTGTAAGTGGATTTAAGAATTTAACCAACACATCTCGGTCTTTTCCTCTTTAATTTGTCTTCACTCATAAAACTGCCTTAATAGAACAGAATGAGAAAAGGTCAATTTTGTCTTGATTTTAACGTTTTTCTCCTTTGTTTAGTGTGGGAACGGCTTTACTGTCAGGAATGGGCGTTGTGAAGGTAAGTCGAATAAACACAAAAATACTGAAAATATTTTTAGATATTAATTTGTTTTATTTTTACTTTACATTCTACTTTTTTGTTTGTGTCAGCAGGTATTTGAGGAAAATCCCATTAAAAAGCATTAAAGGGTTTCTGTGACAGACCACAGAGAGTCTGGCTTTGAATACTTTCCCTGTGGATCTGTGCTTTTCAAAAGGCCATCTTGTTTTCTTACTCTATGAGTAGTTTTATTGTTTTAGTTTCCCTTATTTTCACTAACTTCTTATTTTTACTGCGTTAAAAAGCTGTTAAATAAAGTGCTTTATTTCACTACATTGGGTCAGATTATTGTTTTGTGAAATCGCAGTGTGTATGTCTTTTTTTTTTTTTTTTTGCTTCAGGTTTCTTCTCTTGCAAAGCCTTGAAAAGCTCTTTACATCCCTTAAACCTTCCCACTTTGTCTGGTTACAACCCCAAACTTCGAAGTATTTTACGCAGTAGATCAACACAACAAACAACTTAATGGTTAAGTAGGAGCAAAATAGAAACTATTTTTCAAAATTTTGAATAAAAACAATCCGGAAAGTGCGGCAGGGCTTTAGCATTCAGTATACTTTGGTAGCAGCTGAAAACAAAAACTTAAACATTTAGTATGTTGGGTTTTTAGCTGAGAAGAAAACGAGGCCAGTGTGATTGTGGTTGATGTTTTGCTTGGAAAATTGAGTTCCTTTAGTCCACTATTTAGACCTTTGTCTCCATTCCATATTGTTGTCACCCTTTCATTGTTTTTGTTGTTCTCTGCTGTCTCTCTCCATCCATGCAGCGTTAGCATCTTTTCACTATGGCCTCCGTTCTTCGGTGGCCTCCTTTGAAGCGTCCCGTTGTGACACATTGTCAGTCTTGTGTGTCACGGTGCTGTTTGCGCTGGCAGATCTGAGGTGAGAGTTGTCTGCAGATAGCCGACAACACAGTTTTCATCAAGCGCCGCACGCCGGGACCAAAGAGCATATGGAAAGACTGAAACGGCTCACAGTCCTTGACATCCTGCTGCCCGGGTGTTACCAATTTGTTTCAGCTGAAATGACTGCATGAGGAAACTGTGATCTGTTCTTTCCTGGAGGTTTTGGTGGTGGGAGACATAAATGCACACAGTGAACTTTGCTTCAACAGTTTGCCACAAATTTAAAGTATTAGAGCATGTATTGAGGGTAAATCAATATTTAAAGATGCCCATCAACAGATCAAAGGCTCAATATAGCTAACTAATAATACTTTCAGTTCTTTACATTTGTCACTAATCTACTCATTATGATAATGTTTTTTCACCTGATTAATGCAAGACAGATTAGATGAAGAGGAAAAAATAACAGTATTGGTTAATAATGGTTGATATATTTTTTATAGGTCATAAAATGTGCCTGCAAGGCTAAAGTAGATCAAGTTGTTTTTGCACTTACTGATGGACAGAGAGTCAAAGATGACGAGGGGAAAACTCTGCTGGGTGAGCTGTTTTAGTAAAAAAAGAAAAAAAGCAACATAAATCTGTTGTGCTCAGATTTACTTAGAATTGGAAACTTATTTTTTCTGGCAGGTGAATAAGATTATGAGATTTACCTCAAGACTGTGGAATCACTGGCATCGTCATCAATTTGTGACTCAATGAACAACGTCATATGCTGTGTTTTTTAGAACCTTTTATTTTTCTTTTGATACGCGTTTGTTTTGTCTCCACTTTTACTAAGGACATTTCTTGTGTCTGGAATAAAGGTTGACAGAATAACACAAGACTGATTTTCTGTCCTTACAGCAGATTAGTAACAGCAATTACATAATCTTGCCCATTAATACTGATGCTGATTAATATTTTAAATATGCATGTTCATTTAGATCCACAAGAGGCCGCTGCAGCACCCTTCACATTTCTCTTTCCCATTCCCTTGGTTAAATTTGATTGGCTTTGTTTGCCTTCTTATTAACAATAACATTTAATTCAGACTTTTTTCAACATCGAATCCATAACACTGAATATTTTGTCCTGTGCCATTATGTGTATGATTTTTATTATTGACAGCATGTTATATTTTATTTTTATTTTGTCTACAATTGCTACTCGGTGGTGGTTGTTGTGTGTCTTGTCTCTATGCTGTAAGTGCGAAATAATTTCCCTGCTGGGATGAATAAAGTAATTCTATTCTATTCTATTAAATTTTTATTTTTACCATACTAAATTCGAAAGCAAATATTTCACTTGCAAAAATGTTATTTTTCAGAATAATGAAGGGCAAGTTAGTGTTTTAAATATGGAAGATATTCGCTATGACTTGATGTATTCATCTTTTACTGATTCTACTTTTTGCTTTTATTTTAACTGAATAGTAAAAAAGGGAATTTAAACATCCAGTGACTTTTACTTAGAAGCAGACTTGGGTACACCTATGTATTAAATCCCATCAAATACATGAAGCATTTTTGAAGAAACTGAGAAGACAAACTCAAATCGACAAATAGGGTAAAATCTTGAGGGCATTCAAACTTTATTACTTGTATTTTTACTCGCAGTGAATTTTTTTTTTTAAACAGACAGCACCGGATAGTATCTTTAAATCAGGCAGTTTGGAAAGAGCAAAAACAATGCTATTCAAATGAAAGCACAGCAAAACTAATATTAAGCTTCCTGTTGTTATTTTAGTCTTGATGATATCACATAATATAAAACTTATCAAGAAGCTGCTTGGATTCAGTGTTGACTTCTCATCCGTTGAATTATGATTTGACAAATAAAACGCAATTAAAATACAGATGAATAACAAGATCAACAACATAAGTTGTGATGAAACAGTTTATTCCACACCTTTTGGTTTGACCTTTATGCCACATGTAGTAAACAAGCAGTATGAAATCTTGTACTTTCTGAAAACATCATGAAAATAAAAGTGACATTCACATTTATGAGAATCTGTTTGTTTGTTTTCTTTTTGGCAGTTACGGTTCTTTGGAAGTTTGAATCAAGGAAGGGCAGGTGTATTTTCAAAATGACAAGGTAATATTCTGGAAGACGTTTTGACCTATTCTTTCTCTCCTTACATCCAGACATAACTCACAGTGAGCCCTTGCATAATCTACACTTAGGAAGAGTCTGCCTCTCTCGCTAAAACTGAACAGGGTAGTTCTCGTATTTTTGCAGGTGTCTTCATGTCCAGCAAAGTAAATGCAGGCGTAAGAGTGAAAAATACAGAAGGTATGCTACATTATAGAGTGGGTTGACATTCATCTGCTTTCAGGCAGTGTGGAAAACATCAGAGGTAAAACAGGAAGAAATGCTCGACCCTGGTTAACTGAGCTTTTGGCAAGTGAACTTTAGCGTGGCGTCACACTGAATACAGCTACCTCTGGAGTCAGGTTGAATAACAGAAAACCTGACGTTAAAAAAAACCCTTTCTAACGCGAAGAGTTGATTTGAATGAGTTCAGTAAAGCCTTTTAATTGGTGAGGGATCTGGGCTTTGTTGTGTACCTACTGGATGTTAGTTGAGGTATAAAGGTTTAGTGAAGCTTATGGTTCTACTTGGCTTGGCACCTCTTTCTTTCTTTCTTTCTTTTTGTTTTGAGGGCAGAAAGAAAAGATTGAGAAATTGTAGCTGTATATGTAGACAACAGATCCCATTCATAGATCGTAAATGATAGTTCTTAAAGGAACAGGAAGGTAAACGAACGGTCCCATTGAGCAAACGAGGTCACATTTCGTCTAATGTTAAAGGTACAGCATCATCTCTGAAAACCAATAGAGATTTCCCCCCCCAGGTTGGTTCCAATGCTACAACAGATCTGGTTTTTGCACAAGGAATTGTTCTTAACTGGTTCATTAAAAGCAATTAAGAATAAATTTGGTTTTCTTTAGCCAGCAAAATGCATTGGTGTCATGTCACGTGGTGCAAAAAAAGCATATGTACCTTGTTGGGACACTTGCTTTATCTTGATTCCTTACTGTTGCACTGAGTGGGTGAGTCCTGTCTGAGGTGCATTGTTACGTGTTTACATCTTTGAGACGGCTAAAGTGCGTATTTTGACTACTGTGGAACAACTGTGTGATGACAGGTCAAGGTGACAAACATTGTCATGGAGGTTGGCGAGTGCTTGGTGTGAATGTAAATGGGATGTGAAGGCCGTTGGAACGTGAGTGCTGTTATTGTCCTAAGTTTTCCTGCAGGGAGAGCTCTGTGCCCAGTCATCGAGCGGTGCTGCCAGACACCGAACTGCTGCCGGAGCTGGAGCCACTGGAACCTCGGTCTTCGTAGATGGATATCTCAATCTGGTGGACGTAGTTAGGGGCCAAAAAAATGTGACGTAGCTTGAAATTTGTTGCTAGGATGATCATCAACGGTACAACAAAATCTCTTGTGGACACATTTCTGTATTTTTATACATTTAAGTTCCTTTAAAGACTTTCATACAATTTCTCCCTGGATGTTGATTGAACATCTTACATAATTTTGTAAACCAGCAATTCTTGGATTGTTTGTTTATGTAGGTTCTCCCTACAAAAGGGAGTTCTGCAAGGTTCAGTTCTTGGCACAATACTGTTGCTATAAATAAATGACCAAAACAGAGTATTTCAACCTAAGGTTTTTACTTCCATGCAGACAGTGGGTTCTGAAGGATTTTGAGAATCTCCAACATACTTTTGACAAACTAAAAGAACATTTCTATCACCTACGCGCAGAAATGCAGAAGAAAAAAAGAAACAAATCGTATCTTTACAGGCGACCTTAACAATAACCTTAATAGCAACAACAAGCAGTTCAGTTGACTTTAAATGCTGAATAGTGCACTTCATACGACACTGAGATTTATTGCCAACTCATGAGCGCCCACTCCGTACTAACTGGAAGTCCATGCATACTTGCAAGCAAGGATACAACACGCATTCCCCTTTCGATGGGATCAGTGATAAGCAGACCTCTGGGAGCATAGATCTTCTCGTTCTGCTCTTGAATGTACTTTGCTATTTTCTTCAACACCTGACAAACAGATTGTACAAGAAAAGGCAAGAACCTGTTTGGCGTTTATGTCCGATTAACCTAAACCTTTAGAACGCATTAACCTAAAAATCTGACCTTCTCGTAGCGAGTCTCCATGCAGAGGAAGATGAGATAAGCCGTGGCACACGCCAGACAGCCCTCCAGGTAAGACTGGCCTCCAATCTTTTCTGCTTCTGCATAGAAGTTGTTCAGTGTCTTCACAGTCTCCTCAAACAGAGTCAGTTCAATCTGCAGACACATTATGACCCGCAGTTATTTAAAGAAAGATGAGAAACATTGGAAAATATGTGAGTGAGATATGCAGTCATTTGCACCCTCACTGGTCATATGTCATAAGACTAAGGAAACCCAGACACTTCAGCACACATAGAGGGTTATGTGAATCATGACAGTAATCTAGTATCAGTGCATTACAACTTATATCCAAATCCCAGTACTAGGTAATTCTGCATTATTTCTTAAAGCATCCCTTGAGTGGAGACTTTGGGTAAATACACGTCGTATCAGTCACTGTGTAAGAAAGGAAAGAAAGTTCTTATTTATCTTGCTGAATGAAAATTGGAGCTAACTTTTCTTCTTCTTTTGGGTCAGCACTGAACTGGTGTGTCAAACTGAAACTTCAGTGCCTGCTGCCATTTTTCAGTCACTAGAAAGTTTTTCACCTCCCGTGTTCTCAGAAATCTTGTGGCATCTGTTGATAGCTTCGTCTTTCTGGGCAGACTGTTCCACTGTTCCTTCAACTTTAAACCCCTAAACTATGATCCCAGGTTTAATTCTAGGGACATTTTGTAACCTTTGCTGCCTCTTTGTGTCCCGTTCCATTTGCTTTTGCAGTGCGACTATCTCTAAACTCTTTGGGCAATTCTCTCGTCTTATTTCTAACAAGCAACACAATGCTACAGTCCAGGTTTTTTTAGATGTTTTATCTTCAGCACTCTGGATGCCTTTAATGAAGTTGTTGCATCATGTGTGCATGAGACCGGACCAGATTTGGAAACGTGTCCTCTAACACAGTAGTCTCTTCAAGCGGTTGAAGAAGCTTGAAGAATCAGGGAAAAAAACAACAACATTTAAACCATTCTTGTGTAAGTTGATTATTGCAAGTGTGTGAACAAGTTAGAATTTTGCCAGTAACCCTCATTTGAAATGGGGATTGAATAATTTTAGGTACAAACTTAGGCCTTTTTTTTCCTCCAAATGCCCTGTTAACCTTGTTATAATACATGCAATTAACTGCAAAATGTCCAATTTTAAACAAAAACTATATTGATCAATGAAAATGAGTAAATGCGGAATCTGGACAGAAAACATAGCTAGTATATGCTACAAGTGATTTTGTTGTCAAAAGCAAACATTTCTTAACGTGACTTTTTTCTTCATCTGCATAAATATACTCAAATTAAAAGCAGATTTTCTCAAAATAACAATAATAATAATAATAATTTGTGGACTTTTCATACTTTTTTTTTTTTTAACCAGGATTGTCCACAAGTGTCTGTTCACATGTTCATGGATCCCTCTAAAATAATGACACCAGGCAGAAAATCCTCTCCTTACCCTGCTCTCCAGCTCAGACGGGAATTTGGTCTGAAACCTGCATGTGGTCCCTTCGCTGTAGTCCCTCTGGATGAACACCTTGTTGGCAAGAGATGCGCTGTGCCTCAACTCCTGCAGGTTATGGAACTGAGTTGGACAGAAAATAAAGACAGTGAAGCAGCAGAGCATGTCCATAAAGGGCCTGGACAGATCCGTCCCCCCGTGGAGCTCATCAAGCTTCTGTTCACTCCTGTGTGTGCAAACAGAAGCTGACGTTGGACGATCGGGTAGGAGCAAACAGGACGTGATGATCGATCAATCTGTGACTGAAGTCGTTCCTGCCTGATGAGCTGTTGGCGGAGAGCCACGCACTCCCTTATCCACACACCCACGGCTGGGTTATCTCCCATCTTCCTCTATGGGCTGGGATGAGGTGCAACATTTCACTACATCTCACAAACAGATCGAAACAAGATGAGGCAGACACACCAAAAAGGCCAGATAGACATTACAACCGACCCCACAAACAGTGGCAGCTGAAGGTCTGCGTGGCGTGGCTTCTGTCCGTGGTGCTGAACGCTTTCCCCGCGTGTTTCAGAGCAGAGCAGGCAGACAGTGGCCCGTCACCGGATTAAAAGGGAACAACGGTGGATGAAAAATAGAGCTGCTTTCACCAAAACAGCTTAACATCGCGGGGGTGGGAGACCGGGTTCACGCCGCAAGTTTCTCATAAATGTACCGACCCGCGTCACGCAGACGGAGCTCTAGCCCTCACCACGTACACAATTCCTGTCGTTTTGAATAAAAACGAAGACTATGTAGCTCAGTGTGATAATGTAGGACACAGTCCGGTCCAGAGTGAGGGGAAGTGCGGTTAAATCAGTTTGACCGTGTGCAGACCCGATGCCCTCACTGACCGCGTTAACCGCATCAACGGGTGGAGGGGGTCTGTTTGTATTTATTTTTATAGATAAATGACAAAATACCGTCTCGTTCCTGAGCGAAGAGGAAAAGAAAAGCATAGCTTTGCCCGTCTTACCTCTGTCGCCATGTTGCCATCCGTGAACGCGGGGCAGAATCCCTTCAGGAGCTGAAATCGCTTTAGTGGGACGCGGAGGAACGAGGGGCGGCGCTTAACGTGGAGGCGGGGCTAATTATAATGGGGCGGAGTCAGAGTTGAAACAGTTGAAAAGGGTGTGGCTGGTTATAGAACAGCTTCGCACAGGATTTCTGCTATTTTTATCATTTCAAAATAGGAATTTTCAGAATATTTTGTTCAATTTTGGGGGTTTCTTTTTTAAAAGCGTTCATATGTATACAATTTCTAGTGATGCTCTGATTTCGATGTTCCTGGTCATTTCCGATTCTGAATAATGTTCCTCGGTAGGGGTGAAATGTGGAAGACAGTTTTGTGCTCTCAGGGACCACTGCCCAGCATATTTTAGATGCATCTTTTCCAAAACTCTCGACTCAAATGATTACATCCTCTGCATGCCACCAAGTATTTCAAAAGCCTTGGAATCATCAACTTGTGTATGGCGTACGGGAAACACCTGTAGGGCAGCAATACCCAGGGACTGGATTTGGGAAACACTGCTCCAACAAGAACACTTTAATCTGGACTATCCTGATGGATGCAGATAACAAGATCCCACCGGTTTTCTAAGCAACACAGGAAGGAGATTCCACCAATGCCCTGAGAGCTTTTTGTCTTATGGATTTACAAAGTAATGAAACGTGAGGTTGTTTGCTGCATCAAATGGTCCTGGCTCTGAGGAGATGCTGTCGCAAACATCCCTCTAGACCAGACAAAGGTCCCTGATCTATGTGGTCCCAGGTGAGGGTCAAAACATCAGACAGGTAAACAGGGTTGCCACAGGTTTCACCAACTCAAATGTAAGGCTTTTTTAAAGATCATTATGAATTACATTTAAGACTGATATTATGAAAAAGTACAGAAGAACATTTTATATTTTGTCCAAGCTTTGTTACACAGATATTGTAAAATAATATTGCATGGGTTGGAAATGGAAGTGAGCCAGAGGCAAAGGCCAACCTTGTCTAGCCAACTGGCAATAAATTTACACTCATGATAGACTCAGAAGAGCTGCCTAGCTACTTAGCGGTAGCCACAACCGCCTCAAGTCACAGAACAGAATGTCTGAGTGCATCTGAGTTTTCATCCTGTGGGAAAAATAAACTAGATAGAATATACGAGACCAAATAGACCTGCCACAACAAAATGTAAGATCTGTGTTTAGTGCATTTAAGACCAACGTACATATTTTCTAATGAATTTAAGATATCTCAAGGCCTTAATTTTTAGATGTGAATTTAAGACTTGATAAAAAGAGCTTTTCTTTTAGGCTTAGGTCTTTCTTCACCAGGACAGACCAGAGCAGAGCATACGTTACAACAGATGACCCCATCTGTCCACAACAGGAACTGAGCATAGATGCAATTTTACATCAAACTATTTTAGTCATATCAACAATTAAAGACATGGGATCTATTTTATGACATAACAAAAGTGTTTATAGTAGTAGGAACATTTATGGGAACCATAAGCATTTACACCACTGCTTAGTACTGACATTATAGCTCAGTTAAAAGACGAATTGCCTTGAAAGATTGAACCCAAACTTTTCACAGTTACGTAAAAATACAACCTGCCAAAATTAGGCCATATAGCATTAAAGAGAGAAAGTGATTATATGTGGATACTGCTTTTAAGGAAAGAAAAGAACTCTGAGTAATAAAATTCAAAATAACGTTTAATTTTTGTGCTAAAAACTGGGAGGAATGTTATAAGAAATTCTACATCCAGTATTAAGCTGCGGTTACAACCGTTTTTCAATTAATGTTAATACCGTTTTAATGAGGAAGAAAAAAAACCAACCCTAACCTTCTCTATTCAGAGTTGATCATTTAAATTTTCTGAGTTTATTACAATAATATCATAAACGAACCTTTAAAACATGACCCCAAATTTATATATAAAAACACAAATAGTCAAGTTGTTCAAAAAAAAATCTGCACTTTCTGGAGTTTTAAGTTAAATATATTAGATATAGAACAAACAGAACATATTACAATAATGGTGTATGTATATAATTACCATAAAAGCAAAGCAAACAGTTACAATCATCTGTGTCTGATTAAAAATCGACTTTTCACCGCGACACAACGTCAGTTCTTCAAGTCAAGTCCTGCTTGCAAGAGAGAGTGAGGCTGTGGTAAATGTTTCAGGTGGATTCTGGGACTTTCATCCAGTTAGACCAGAGTCCATTCAGTTCGAAGAGAAGCTTCAGAAGTCTGGAGATTGCTATGCTGCTGCGGCACGTCGACAAGCGCATCTACCCACACGGAAGCAATAAAACCAGAAGGAGGCAACAAGTCGATAGTTATTTTGTAAAAGTCTTTGTTCTGCTTAACGTTGTGCTTTTTCCACATGTTTTTCCTCAGGTCACAGGCAGTACTCCAGCAGCAGGACCACGTCTGAAACACAACTGGGCGTTTCTTCTAAATGTTTAGGAATAAATTATCCCTGCGAGTTCAGGTTAGCCAACAAAATACGATAACTGAGCAACACTATGCAATCTCCACATTAGCTGGCCAAAGCTAGACGCGGAACTTTAATCCATCATTAATTTGAACGCACCGACTCCAGTTTTGTCCACTTTGGAAATTAATTCAACAGCATCTCACATTTACAGAACACCCTTCACTTTGTTCCTATAGAGAATTCCTCTCAGTATGACTCATCTGCCCCACAGGACAGGAAACGTAAAGCAGATTAAAAACCTAAACCAAGGTATCCATCCTATTCAGTTTTGGTATTTATACTTCTCTCAGCTTAGAGAGAAGAATAAATGTAGGTTCCTTTGATTGAGAACCCATAATGATCTGTGTCAACCCTTAAAGACTCATGAAGTCCAACTGCAATTACTGACAGATTTAGCAGGAAACATCTAAAAACACACTACAGGAGTAATCCCACAAGCCACATGAGAGGTTTACAGAGGGATGGCAGCTGGTAAACGCAGGAGGGTCCTGGAGTTCCACGTGGGAAATTATCTGGACAGCGTGTACGAGCCTTTACTACACAACCGAAGCATGTAGGTTTGGGTTTCGGCGAAGGACTCTGGAGACAAAAATCAGTTTGCCGTCTCATTGTAACTTGAGAATGGAAAAACAGGCAGCACACACAAACACGGTCTCTCTCTGCGCCTCTGGAGCTGAAACAGAAACAGGAAGCAGAAGATGAGACGCAGCAGGAAAAATAAACAGCAACTGGAATCAACTCGCATGAAGGGGTCTCTGACTGTGGTCCTCCAAACCTTTTGTCCTGCAACTTTTACATGCATACATGACTCATTAACAGACTTCTGAAGTCTGCCATTTGATTCAGGTTGTTTGGTACAGAAATGCACCTAAAAGTCGCAGTAGCTCCAGAGGACTTAAATCAGAGACAACAGCTTAAATCAGGGCATCTGCAGGCAAGACTTTTAAAGACATTTTTAACACAGAAAAAACTACAAATATGAGGCATGGTTGGGAGAACTGGCTGCATTACAATCAAGCGCAGCAAAAACAGTGAACCCGCCTTTAGCTTACTCACTCTCAACAGCTTTAACCCCACTAGTGCCTAGCTTAAACATTTTTCTGCACCTAGCATCATATAGGTTGGCAGCAGGAGCCAACCGGAACCAAACGCATGCCATCCAGTTAATTGGTGCTAAATTACCAACTGGTGATGCAAAAATGATAGCTAGCAAGTTAGAACGGATATGTATGTTAGCAGCTAGTTAGCGTTAGCCTCAACGGTCTCTAGTTACAGAATGCAATGAAGATGTTTTATGTGTGACTCAAATTTTTCCTAACAGAAAAGTCCCCAAAAAGAAATACAAAATTAAAAAATCCTGCCAGGACAAAATTTAAGACCTGTCCTCAATTTTACGTTTTTTTTTTTAAGTTGTCACAGGTTCTTTAAACCTGTGACAACTTAAACCAACTTGTGTACAAACTGGCAAACCTGTTTTTTAAACCACCACGTTAAGAACATTTTACTCCTTAAAAAATGTAATCATAATTAATGCAAACATGATTGTATGTATTGTTATTATTATGTATTCTCACCTGTTGCCCCCATGAAGGACCTCGGCACCTTGTAGGAACAGCATCGGGAGCAGAAGCTGTTGCCACAGTTGCTGCAGTTTCTCTACAACATAAAGACACGTAGTTAAATTTAGAGCCAGGGAAATGATTCAGCTAGAATAGATGATGTAAAAGCTAAAACATTTAAAAGGAAAATTTCGGTCTCACCCTCTTCTTCAATACTGAGAAGACGGCATTGCAGCTGGAACAGTTGCCTTTGGAGATAAAGAGAGAAAAATGAAAGGTTGATGCACTTTAAGGTTTTTCTTCCCTATCAATGAGGTCTAGAAGAGGGCAAAAAAAAAGACCCAGAAGAGGAGTCAGAGCAAACTGACCCATGCTGGTGGCAGGGTAGCGTTTCCGGAGTCTCTCCGTCAGTTTGGACACCTTGCTGCGGATCGGTTCATTTCGACTCAAGAAGCCGTTCTCAGAAACTGTGTCATATTCAGGAGCGCCAAGAGGTCCGTCGTCATCCTCCTTCGGAAGATGGAAAAAAGAAACAAAAAACACATAATTTATAAAACCTGAGTTTTTACGTTCTCCTTCCAGATTAAATTCAGCCAAAATTCAGCCATGCTTCAACAATAACTAATGTTTGAATGAAAAATAGAGCAGCTTCAGTATAGCTAGTAAGACCACAAATGTAATAATTAAACCTAAGAATCCATGCATTTACAGTGCAAATACACACAGCACATGCATCCGTCTTATAATGAGCTCAAAGTCATGAAGGGAATCAATATTTTGGGCCTATAAATTTTAGATTGGATTAAGGTTTTGGGATTAGTCTGATCCCGCAATAATGATAACGTTGTTCTGGAACCAGGATGCTGCTCTCTTTACTGCCGTGTTTGGACTTGTTATCTTGTTGAAACACACAATTGAAGGAAATTTACTCTGACACTGGTCAACATTAGTTTATATAGGATGTTCCACCTGCACTGAGGCTTGAAATCAGTGTTAGAAGGTCATCTGATCAACTATCTACAACCCAATATCCAATAAACAACCAGGCTTTCACCAGTTCATAAACTTTTTCTCCCAGACCAATAGATTGGTTCTTAGGCTGTGCAACAACAAAACTTCTTGCCAATTGCCTGACATTACATTAGCTTCTTCTTCACTCTGCAGCACTCTAAGGTAAGTGTTCATGTAATGCAGCTGGCAATGTAATGACTGCTGGATCCTTTGAGGTTTACTCTACTACACCTAATAGTGGATCATTTCTCATGTAGAAATGTAATATCTACAAAAATGTTTATTTTGATTAAAGTGATGACAGACTGCTATTCTTTTGACACAACTGTAAAAAAAAAAAATAATAATAAATCGTTGGTCATCAGCGGGTCAGCATAGTTCACTGAAACAGAGCAGGAAGCCATGTCAGGTTCTCAAAAATAAATATAACCATATTAGGGATGCACAATCGGCATTTACATTGCTATTGGCCGTTGTTAGTCAATTTATAAAATACAGTGAACCCGTGATAGGCGAAATCTGTGAAGTAGTTACCTTTATTTTTTACAATTATTATACAGCATAATTAAATACTCTACATTGAAACCAAAGAACAAAGCCTGTTTTCAGGCCCAAACATTTTTTGACAAATATAAAGCATTCTTACAAATAACTACAGTAAAATAATCATTGTAATCATTAATACGAAGTACAGTAGAACAAATTGTGACTCGCGTATTTCACTGTTCCTCTGACTGTGACGCTGCGGCCTGACTCCGCTCTCTAGTGGCTTTTGAGTGCGACATTGATTGGAGAGTGTTTAAGGGAAGTAGAGTAGTAATGTTTTTCATAGTGTCAAAAGGGGTAGCAAAATATATTTAATAATATGTAAAATATTGGTCAATATCAGTTATCGGCCATGACAGCAATGTTAATTTTGGCCTAAATTTACACATCAGTGCTTCCCTAAAATTTTTTGTTATGCATAGACTCATGCATACATGTTAATATGTAGAGGGGACAGGCATCTGAGCAAAACATCCCATAATATGCTTTCAGTTACAAAAGCATACTGACACTGACAATCCTTAATGAGGATGTTTTAATAAATTGGATGGAGGAGAAAAGCTGATTTCACTAAAGTGCCTCATGGGTGGATGGAATCCACTTACCAATAAGAGCAAAGGGGTTTCCTTGTTAGGAAACAGAACAACACATAAGAACAACTTGAGATAACAGCCATGCTTTTAAGGCAGAATCAACCACCACACCAGGTCACACACGGCACGTGAAGTTTTGCTTTTGGAGGAATTTCAAAAGTGGGGAAAACTCACCTGCAGAGCAACTGAACTTTCCTGAGTCAAAAGGACAGCATGAGGGGAAAACAGGGGGAATCAGAGCTTTTAATTTCCAAAACAACGAGTGGTAAATGTAGACTATTTTCAAAATGTGTGTTGGAAAATGAAGAAAATACTCCAGAATGTTGAATGTAATAAAACCGGGCTTGTTTCATTTGCTTTATCAGAACAGTTTCTGTTATCCTTACATTAAAATCTGTCTGAGTCACATCAGTCATAGACATGTATTACTGATGCACCAATCAATTAAGCCAGTGACTGATAGCAAACCAATGCTCCTTCCTGTTCAGCAGGTCAAATTTCAAAGCAAGCAAAAAAAAAAAAAAATACCATCAGCCCCTAAAAGCCTAATATTTAACATCTGATGCAGGGGTTGAATTTGTGTCACAAGACTGTAAAGACAACAAGGCTATTTAGGGCTTGTGCAAACATAAAATGTGATGCCTTTTGTCATGCATGTGCAGAAATCACAGGAACAGCGACTAAGGTTGGCCCGTGCAAACCTATTTTACTGAGATATTCAAGAATAGCAGCAGTTTTGCTTTGACTATATATATATATATATATATATTTTTTATATATATATATATGTGTGTGTGTGTGTGTGTGTGTGTGTGCATATAAATTTAAAAACATAAAAATTGAGGTGAAGCTGTGTTAAGCGTGGCTCATTCATTCGTTTATGTAACCTTACTGTAACTTTATTAACTTCTTGTTCAACTGTTAATCTTTTGCTTAAAACATTTTAATGAAGCAAGGTTCAAATTATACTAGAAAGAAATAACATGTCCTAACTGTGCAGCATGTAAACTGTGCGACTACCTGACTGATTATGTTTCTCTAAGTGCTTGGATGTCTCTTTAACTCCAGCCAGAAATGTTCAGTTCTGTGTCTGGGGATTATCTGAAAATGGGATTGTCCAGGCAAATTCTTTCCTCCGGTCATGACAGACTGTGGGATTACAGGCTCAGCAGGGGAGGGAACTGGATCTTCAAATATCAGCGAGAGGTTTGTTTTTACCTCGATTGCATCTTTAAACTCGTCATCTGGCTCAGCCTCCTCTGCTTCTTCTATGCTGCCAGGAGAGAGGTCCTGTTGAAAACACACACACACACACCCACACACAAGCAAACATGACCACTGTTATGCAGACATCTTCTAAAACCTTGTTGCCCCCAGAATCAGCCCCCTGGACAGTAGAGATTAAACAGAGATCACAATAGATAAATAAAAAAATAAGCACACAAATTAATATCAACTGTGACGCTTTGTGTTGTCTGGTGCCTTATTGTCTCTAGACTAATCTGAGGCCCTGTCCATTCGTTTAATATGAAAAAAAATAAAAAATCAACATGGATGACAAAGTACCATCTATGTCAATCTATGGATTTGCACTACATTAAATACGATGGGTTCAGTACACGTGGTAGACAGAATAAGAAGCTTACAGTTGCAGCTGGTTTTACCGTAAATCACAACATCTGAAATTGTCACATTTTTCTGTAATCTCACCTCCAGGCTGGTTGGGGTTGGAGTCTGGTCCGTCGTATTGGCAGGTTCCTGCTCCTCACTCAACCCCTCCAAGGTCTGCGTCTGACCCAAGTGAAACAGGTTCCTGAGGTCTAATAAAACTGAAAACACACATCAATGAAACATAAAAAAAAAATCAAAACCATTCCAAGAGTTATTGTCAAATATGTATGAATGAACCAACCCCTGTAGAAGTCTCTGTTCCACAGGAAGACAATACTGTTGAGTCCAGCAAGCAACCAGCCCAAAGGAGCGACATACAGCAGACACACCACTATTAGCACTGCACCATAAAACCTGGAAGGAGGAGCAATGGAAGAATCAGACAAGTTTTGGCCTCTGACTCAGTATTCAGTCAATTTTGACCTAACTTTAACGCTTAAACACAATTATTAATTTGAATATACTACAAATTTTGTTTTGAAGTAATTTGCATGTTCGCAAATAAGTTCGCAAAGAAGTAAGTTCGTCAGTAAGTTTGTAAAGAAGTGAGTTTGTGTGTTCATAAGTAAGTTTGTAAGAAAATTAATTTAGAAGTAATACGTTTGTAAAGAAGTAAGGCCATAAGCCAAGTAAGCTCATTCATAAGAAAGTTCATACATAAGTTTGTCATACGTTTGAACGTAAGTATGTTTATTATTTAAGTTCATACATAAGTAAATTTGTATATAAGTAAGATCATATATAAGAAAGGCTTAGACCATGGGACACAGAAAAAGTATGGCCATTTTTTTTCTTCCAAAAAAAAATAAAAATAATAATAATTCCAAACTCAGGTACAAATCTCCCATGAAGGGCAAGATGGGTAGTATATTACAATTACGGTACTATCTCAATATTGACGGTTCCAAGGTTCAGTCTGCTGAAGAAAAACGGCTGAATCACATGCAGTGTACATGTATTTGTGTGTGGCTGTTAGTGCACACACACACACCTTGATGATGTGGCATGATCATCCCAGTATAAGACCTTATAAATAGCTTCTGCTGACTGACAAGCAGAGGACAACAGTTCATCCAGGTGCTTTAGCCTGTTGGGGACAGTAAACACAAACAGGAATAAAAATGTAACCTGCTATTAAAAGAAGCAGTTATAACTAGATTAGATGTAAATGAATGCTGTGGCAAAAATATGCAAGGTCATTGTGTGAAGTAGTGTTGTTAGTCAAAGAACCTTCGGAGAACAGACAGGCTTCAGTTGAGAAAATATGATGAAAGTTGTTTGATGCACGAATGTTACTGTGTACACATGTGCAGGTGCATATTTTGCCTAAACTTCAACAGCATTAAATCTCCCCAATATTTACTTAAGCTATCACAACCCTACATCCAACCAACCTCTTTCTTGACTTAATGACTCTGGGATTTTCCCCAAACAATGAAAAAATATTTTCACCTTTTACAATAAAACTCCCCGGTGAGACTGCAGTGGTTACTGCAGCTCTCTTTGTGTCTGTGCACTATCCCTTCGTGTGGAGGAGATCTGTACATAAAGCAGCTGAAACTGTACTCATTAAAACATTATGATGTCCAAAGTGAAACAATAAGTTTATGCCACACGAAACCAGTGTTTTCAGTAAGTTTTGCCACAGGATTAACAGAACCTGCAGAGAAATGTACCACTGAACAATGAGTCAATACAAAATACAGAGACAAAAAGCTAGTATTAGCTTAGCCATTTAGCAAACTACCCAACATGAAAACTTTTCAGCATTTCAGCCTTCTCGAAACATTGGAGTAGTTTTCCCAACCCAGTTAACCCACTGCTGGAGTGGTTTTGACGCAGAAAGTCCAACTGGGACAAAATATCTGCTGCAGTCGAGAAAAACAGAAGAGAGCGACTTTGTAGAACGTTACTGGTGAGGGAGATCAGTGGGACAAAAATCACAATACTAATGAGGTCATCTAATATAGATCAAATGTAATCGTTTGAGGGGTTTTAAGCATATTCACAGCTTTGGTTTTGTTAACTTTGATCCTGTATTGGACTGGGACTTGCTTTTGGTAAATGAATGACCTTAAGTGACAAAGACAAATATCAGGAACCAAAAAATAATAATTTCTTAGGAGATCCTGAGCCTCAGATCTGACCAATACTTATTAAATCAATAAGCTGAAGGTTACACGGTCATTAACTACAAACCAGCACTTTGTATCTTACAGGTCTTTGATTTCCAGCATGGCCTCCTGTTTGGTGAGATTCACTGTCTGCAGGTCTTTACGATGCACAGCGTGATATCGCCTCTTCTGGAGCTCCGCTTCTGACGCTCTGCTCCCGCACCTGTCCTGCAGGTAACCCAGGGCAGCAGGCACCGAAACTGCCACCACGCTCACTGTGAACCAGCCAGCTGACACCAGAGGAGAAAAGAAAACTTGCTTTATAAATTATTAAAATGCACAACTATTTACTATTACTATTTATGTCATCATACCTTCAGTAATTGTGCAAAAGAAGACATTAAGGAATACACACACAAGAAGAGAGCACACCGGCATCTTCCATCTGAGCAATGAAAAAACAAATAAAACAACAACTATAAATAGAGATCTCTGGGAAAAACATGCTCGTTCAAGACAAAAGCACCCGTACATACCCGAGCAGATAGCGAATGAGCTCCACTGCGTCCACAACCGGTTCTAGAAACAGAGCCATTCTCTTGTAGGACACCACCGTGTTTAGGAGGTCAAAGTTCGGTGGGCAGCGAGGACTCCCCAACTCTGAGGCATCCGGAGAGCCTGGGGTCTCTTTAGATAATGAGTGCACCAACTCTCCCCGTTCCCCTGAACCCTCTCCAGTGCTGTGCATTGCCATCTCTGGGCAGTGAGTAGAAAAAAAAATAAGACAATCAGGACGGATGCAATCAATGAAACATGGTGCAAAAGTCACCCAGTCATAAAAAGTTTCTTCCTAGAGCAGTTTAGTAGGAAAGCATTTCAAAAGTTCAATATGGTCGAGGCAACGTCGTTAGCATAGCACATGTTTAAACAACAAGGCAGGTCAAAGTGATTTACACCTTGAAAACATAATACAGTAACCAAATACGAAACAGGAGTAAACATAATATTTTGTCAAAAACCATCATCAAAATCATCAAGAAAATATACATAAAATATGTTGATCAATGTTCCAGTTATTTCTGGCTGTTGAGTATTGCAACAATTTAGATTGTGATTTAGTCACATTTTAACATCATGTCCTATCTGCTCTCCCTGAGCTCTTTCTCTGTGTTACCAAGATCTAAACTAGGTATGAGCATAAAAAACAGAGAAAGTTTATCCAATGGCCAAATGTATTTTTGGCAAGCATCGTTCCTGTGTGGGTTTCTACTGCCCAGAGTCCATCGAACGAGCAGTTAGTGAAATATTATAGCCTCCTAAATTATGCATCTAAAGAGTCGTTTGAGAATGCACCTTGGACAGTAAAACCTTGATGACTAATGGGGATGGGCATTTATCGTATTGTGGATTGTTGTAAAAATCTAAAAAAAAAAAATAATAAGAGTGGCAATTTATCATAACCAACAATTAAAACATCAAAGGTTTTGTCCATGTTATTTTTTCACTGCTGATTTCAAGAGAAAAATCAATAAATAATCAATAAAGTTCATTAAAAAATACATGGTGGTGTCCTGAATAGAATATACTTTATTGATCCCCAAGGGAAAATTGCTTATTTGTTGAAAGCTACTACGTCTTATGTGATAAATACAAAGTTCGTAAAATATATATATACCCAAGAGTGAATAATAAAGAGAGAAAAGTTCAAAATGACTAGACATAAACAAATAAATAACAAGCAATCACATGCAATATATTGATCAATAAATAACCTAGAAATGAGCGCAGACAAAAATTTGAATCAATTAGCACAGACTTGGGCATTGTAAAGCCTGACGGCAACAGGCAGAAATGACTTTCTGTGGCGCTCTGTGGTACACTTTGGCAAAATGAGTCTCTGGCTGAAGGTGCTTCTGTATCCGGGCAGCACGTCATGGAGTGGATGAGACTGAAGTAGCCCTTTCCAAAATAGATGTTAGTTAAGAGTAGTGTTGGTGTTTGTGGGGCTTTGACTGCAGTTATATCCAATCATAGCCACACACAACTGCCTAAAAAAAGACTGAAGTCGTAATTTTTTAAAATCGTTTTTTGATAAATACCACAAAATTGTGTGGTAAAATTTTAAGTCCTAATTTTCCAGCGCATGCGACAATTGCAATTTGATTGTGCAGCTCTAGTTTAAAGCTGGAGAGTGGTGCATAGCTGAAAAGCAATAAGTCATCTGACTCAAAGTAACTTGAACTAACATCTGGTTAAGTTCTGGATCAATGATCTCGTTCCTGCAATGTAATCTGATTACTTTGTTTAATTAAATTGTTCATGTTTAGTTTATGATTGAGTAAGTAAAAAAAAATCACAATATTTTGGTGCTTTTAGTTCTTTTAAATCATATTTGTTTTGGCCTGACGAGCTTGGCCCACATGACAAAAGGTTTGGACACCCTGCTCATCAGGTCCATCCACCTAAACTGACAGACTGGACAAGGAGAGAATTAAGGCCGTCAAACTGAACAAAAATCTGATTTTTAAAATTACAGATCTGATTCAAGACACTAGCAGTCTGCATTTCCAGACAAAATTGAGTCCATGTCCTTTAAAAGCAAGAAATGAAATAAATCATCATGATGTTCAACAGAGCCATTTGTCAGACAAGCCAACTAAGATCTCCGTGGTAACACTGGAGTAGCTACAGCAATCCAGAGCTCAGGTAGAAGAACCAGTTGAACAGACTTGTAGAGTCCTCCACAAATCTGACCCTAATGGAAGACTGGTGAGAAGAAAGCCATTGTGTCGTCAATTGGCGCTATATAAATAAATGGAATTAATTGAATGAAAACCTTTAAAGTTTTATTTTCTTTAAAAATCCCATTTGTGCAGGGACATTCTTCTCACCGCAAACAGGAGAAGAATGTGACGCTTTAGTCAGATGAAAGCAGAATTAAACTTTTTGATTGCAAACTACGGGCTGCACAGTGGCGCAGTTGGTAGCACTGTTGCCTTGCAGCAAGAAGGTCCTGGGTTCGATTCCCGGCCGGGGTCTTTCTGCATGGAGTTTGCATGTTCTCCCTGTGCATGCGTGGGTTCTCTCCGGGTACTCCGGCTTCCTCCCATAGTCCAAAAACATGACTGTCAGGTCAATTGGTTTCTCTAAATTCTCCCTAGGTGTGAGTGTGTGTGTGCATGGTTGTTTGTCCTGTATGTCTCTGTGTTGCCCTGCGACAGACTGGCGACCTGTCCAGGGTGTACCCCGCCTCTCGCCCGGAACGTAGCTGGAGATGGGCACCAGCAACCCTCCCGACCCCATTAGGGACAAGGGTGACCAGAAAATGGATGGATGGATGGATGATTGCAAACTGCTGTGTAATTTGCAGGTATAGGGAATAAGGTCAAAGGTTTTATGTAGTTTAGACTGCTACAAAAAATTTCAGACTGAGGCAGGGGCTTGGCTTCAGCCAGCATGACGGCTGTAAGCATTTAGCCAGAGGTAAAAATGGAATAACTAGGATCAAAGCATATGTTAGAATGACCTAGTCAAAGTCTGTGAGACTTCCAAGTGAGAATCTGTGAAAAGATTAGAGTTATTATTTTAAAGAATGACCAAAACAAAAGGTCAGATGTTTAAAGCTGATATAAAAAAAAAAACTACCTACAACTTGCGGCCGATTTTGCAGAAAGGGATTACTTTCTAGTGGATGAACAAACAAAAGCAGGTCACACTTTGCCGACTTATTATTTGTCAAAAACTTTTAAAAAGGACTTAAATTTTAACATATTCACTATCTAGTTCTGGTCGATCACAACCAAGAAGCGTGACGAAAGGTGTAGAAAGGTGAAGGGATACAAATACTTTGAAAGGCAGTGAACATGACAAACGGTGGAAGTGGCTTCCGATGAGATAGAACTAGTTCAGCCTTTAAAAACTTGCTTGAGCAGTTTTTAAAAACACGAATGCTTCCAACAGAGAGTCACAACAGAATGAGCAGGCAGCTCAAACAATTGGTGCTAGTAGCTGCTGTGGCCCGAGAGAGATGTGGTCAAAACAGGAAAGTGAACTCTGGATGGAGAGCACGGAACATTGCGCAATAACACGAATGTGGGAGCATTTCATGTTTCACATAACTTCAAATATGAGGTAGGAGTAGATAATAACTCACTGTGAGCAGAGAAAGTCCAGGAGCAGCAACAGCAGCTGCGGAGGAGAAGAGAGAGAGGAGCTCAGGCGAAACTAACGAAACCCACCGACATCATGAGACCGGGGAGGGAGGAAGAGCCTCCAAACTCGACCAGCTCCGGTACCATGACTGCAGACAGTCCGTCCGAACAGTCTGGCTCATCAAAACGGCCACAGAGGGGGAAAGGCGACAAAACCGCCGGTTTTTAGTTAGTTAATGGAAGCGGCTATCTTTGTTAGCTCGGTGTTGTTCAGAGAACGTTCGCTTCCCATTCTAATCCAGGATGAATAGTCGATAACAGAAAACGGGCTGATCAGTACAGATGAGTCGATCACAGAGCAAAATGATCAATTTCAACAGATAGATAGATAGATAGATAGATAGATAGATAGATAGATAGATAGATAGATAGATAGATAGATAGATAGATAGATAGATAGATAGATAGAAAACACAGTTAAGACATTATTATCCTTACATCTAAATCTGCCAGGAAACTTAGCTGTACCTAGATTGACGCCACCAACACACACAGACACACAGCCTCACAATTCAATATTTGGGTAAATTATGTGTGGCAAGTTGCCAAGAAACCATGATAAACTTCCAGCTTAATACTCATTTTATTGTCTAAATTGGTAGAGTTCACTTGTGCTGGCTGGCATTCTTGTGTGGACATGGCATTTAAGCTTACTTTTCAAGGTCAAGGTCATTCTAGAAGCTTAAATGCTGCCTAGTGTCAGAGATTTTTTATCTCATGGGCCATCCAACAGGACGAAGACCCAGGGATGGATAAGAGCAAAACACTGGACTGTTATGAACTGGCCATCTGTAAGTCCTGATTTGAATCCCACTGCATATCTGTGGTAGGAGCTGAAACATGCCATCTGGAGAAGGTTCCCTTCAAACCTGAGAGAACCGGAGCAGTTTGCCCACTAGGTGTTAACCACAATACCTATGGACAAGTGCAGAAGTTTCATTGATAGTTACAGAAACTGATTGCTATGATTGCCTCAAAAGGTTGCACAGTTTCCATAATTTTAGTTCAGACCTTTTTTGTTTTTTTAATTCTATTGTATTCAAAACATCTGATTTTCATTGGTCAATTTTTGGTAATTTTTTTTATTTATTACTTCTGTCAGCTTTTTGTTCATTAATGGAATGTTAAACATTTTGTATTCACATGTGTGAATAATGTAACCTGTATGATTTTCACCCACCCCCTAAGTCAGGGGTGCCCAAAGTCAGTCAAGGGCCGGCATCCTGCATGTTTTGGTTTTCTCCCTGGTGGTACCAACAACCTTTTCAGCATGTCAGTTTTCTTCTTAGGCCTTCTAACGAGCCATCATTCGATCCAGATGCATTAAACCAGGGAGAGAACTAAAACATGCAAGATGCCGGCCCTCCAGGACCGACTTTGGGCACCATTGGCCTAAGTTATTAGAAGCCACTGTGAAGAAGAGGGAGGAGTGCTGAATGCTACTCTTGTTGTGCAATGTTTAGAAACAGAAGAAGTGTATATAGTTGTTGAAAAAGGAAGTTGTGTTTTTTTGAGCTCTTATCAGTTCAGTATTAGCCAAGATGGGAAGTGAGTAGAGAACTTTGTCATTTGTTACAGCTGCTTTTTCTCTAAAGCTCATCAGTACAAGAACATTTGATGCAAATAAACAGAAAGAGAAAGAACAAAAAGAAGCAACACTATGGTTTTGTCTTCAAAGCAAACATCTTATCAAGCAGTTACGCCAACAAGCAGGAAGTTTCTGACAGTGCATGATTGATTAAAATAAGTTTCAGTTGGAGAGTTGTCACATTTTACAAGAGTTGTGATGTTTTCTTAAACATGACCCACCTGAATGAATAGTGATGTGGCTGGTAAAGTGCTATATTGCTTACATATTCCTAAAATGATAATTCAGGTTATTGTCAGAAATTAAATGCCAAGTTTTTGGAATGTTTTTGACTGGATAAGCAAAGCAATTACTGTCAAACTGATGTTCTGAATGTATTTGTATGTTGGCGTTTAATATTTTGTGATTACCCAGCATGAGTTGAAAGGGAGAAATTATCTTTGTCGCCCTCTACTGTAATGGTAAAAAAGCACGCAAGTCAACAATACCAGCTCAAACTGGCTCATACAGTGAATTTATTTAAATACTAAAAATAGAATGACAAAATACAGCACTTTGAAATCAGAAGGCCCCACAAAAAAAACATAAAATGTCATTATGCACTACTATTGTCACAATACCTGTATACTGCTATTAATATAAGTTAATCTAATACATTCCACCGTTTGAAGGTTTTATTAAATGCTGACTCAGACATTACAGCTCCACCACAATTATAAAGGCTAATTTGTGAAAACACTTTGTCAAGGAAACATTTTAAAAGACCCTGTAAAAACCATGTATAAAAATATTTACCCTTAAAGCATCAGAGCATTTCAATAAATGAAAAATGTAATTGAAACCCCAATAGTAGCATTTCTTTTCTAAACGTGACACTTGCGTATTGTATTGACTCTTTACAGATTTTGACTTGCAGTTAATCGTTTTGTCTAAAATAAATAAAAAGTTATAATATTGGAATTTTTTTTTTGCCAAAATCAATCCTGGGGAAGACTGCTGACAAACTGATATTTTTAATCATCTGCTTCAGATGAATATGCTTATAATTTAATGCATTAAAGAAGTTAACACTCTCTATATCTACTGCTGGTGATCGCTGTGAGAGCGCTGGTGGAATTTGAGCCCACCACAGTTCCTGAACGACTTCCCACACTGCCCGCAGACGTACGGCTTCTCACCGGTGTGGATGCGGAAATGCCGGGTGAGGGCTCCCGAGTGGCGGAAACACTTGAGGCACACAGAGCAGGTGTACGGCCTCTCTCCGGTGTGGATGCGCAGGTGGGTCTTCAGGTTTTCCAAGCGGTTGAACTCTCGGCTGCACACGGTACAGCGGAAGGGGCTGCAGCCCGGGGGGTACAGCTGCAGCCTAGTTCGCGCACCCCCCGTTACGGGCGGCAGGCAGCGCTGCTGGAGCCTCTGGCGGCACTGGCCGTAGTGTCGCCGCAGCAGGCTGGGCAGGGGGAAGGTCTGACCGCAGAACTTGCACGTGGGAACGGTGGAAACGCTGCAGTCTGCTTCGATGTGGAATCTGTGGACCTGCGGAAGAACTTGTGATACGGAAGCTTGTTCTGCCAGGTGGAAGAAGTTTGGAAACTCTGGGGAGACAGACTGAAGATCGGAGGCAGATGGGAGGCTGCTGCTCATGTCTGGAGGACAAGCTGAGGAAATGAAAATAAACCAGATAAAACCATAACGTCATGATGAAAAATGTAAGGTTTACAATCTTTTGTTTGTCACAAATTATATATTTTTGCTTGTTTTAACAAGAAAGAGTGAATTTCTTTTTAACTGGATAGAGGGGGCAAAATGTCTCTTGTTGACCGATGGACCAAACATTTAAAACCTTAACTAGAAATGCTTCTGCACATTTCTTCAACTTTGAGCTCATCTGGTTTGCCTCTTACCTTGATCTACCCTTGCACCAAGAAGATGAGTCTCGGGATCTTGACTCTGAATATCTATCTCCTCTGGTGGCCACCCGATGCCCTCCATGCTCAAGTTTTCCTCTTTAATTAATTCCAAACAGCAGGACGCTCCACTCCTTTGCTCTTCCAGTCTTTCCTGCTTTACGATAACTTGCTCCATTGTAGATTTGACGGCAGTGCTGAGAGGTGGCGCAGACCCTGGAGCTCGTGGGTTTCGACATGTTATCGCGCCTTCGTTTTTCAATGCAATCATCTGAGATGTCATCTCAGTGGAACCTATTGGGGGAAAAAATGAAGCAAATTGTAAAAATACAAAAATGTTCAACAGAAATTTGTTGTAATGACATTGAATGTAATGCAAAATAAAAGTGTATAGACTTTTTTTTAAAGTTTATTCACCATCTGCATTTTGCTGAGCATTTTAGGAATGACTCCTTCCTGTTTAAACATGACAATGCACCAGTACACACAGAAGAGTATAAAGAAACGAATGAGCAAGTTTGGTATGGAGGAACATGACTGGCCCCCAAAGTCCTAATCTCTACTCAATAAATCACCACTGGGATGGATTAGAAAGACGACTTCAAACTAAGCCTTGTAGTCCAACATCAGCGTTTGACCTCACAAATGAGCATTTCTAAGAATAGTCATTTGTCCCCTAATTATAGAAAGCTTTTTTTTAAGAGTTGAAGCTAAATAGGCACATGAGGGTAAACGAATACTGTCAGCAATGTGGTGTAAATGAAACATCACACCTACTGTATGTGCACACAGACATGTGGGCCTACCTTTATTATGATCCTTTTCTTGTCCTGAGGCTAGCCGCTCCTCACGTCTGTTCATATATTCACCTCGAACATCCGGGCCAGGGCAGTCGTGACCTGCAGGCTCACTCCTGATCTCGGTGCTTTCTGTTGTAGCATTCGTGCAGGGAGTAGGGTGGGGCGCCTCGCCTCTTCGCATAACGCCACTGTCATTATCCTCAAGCCGCTCACATTCAGCCAGCATCTCTTCTGCCCGCTGCAGCGTCTCTTTCAGGGACTCATTCTCCCTCCGCAGCTCTACGTACATGTCGCTTGTCGCCTGACTTACGAGGGTTCGCACCTCCCGGACTGCGATCTCCACAGCCACTTCCAGAGCTCCGTGTATCGCAGCAACAAGCTCCTCTTGAATTGACCGCACAGCCTCAGATCCGCACAATGAAGGCGCAAACGCTCGCCTTTGCGCCCCGGACAGCTGCGGTTTCATGGCGCATTCAATTTTTTGTAATATTTTTCGCTGATTGACCTAGGTTTGCTGTTGATTTGTAAACAGAAACTCCACTTCCGCGCAATGCGATATGTATGACATTTCAGTCGCTCAAAAAATTGAGGTTGGGATTCTTGCATCTCCCACACATTGCGACACCTAATGGTGGGCGTGCCAAACTGCAACTTTATCCACAAAAACCCGCACACTCGTCATAATACGAGACTTTATTGCAGTATCCAACAATATTCAAATCCCATATTCAACAGCAAGCACACCGAAATGGCTCTGCGGCGTGTCCGCCATTACTCTCGGCCTTTGTAGTGGTCCAAGTTTGATAGAATCCAACCGGAAGGCCCGAGGATGGCCACAAACGTCACAGTAAGGACAAACATAGACTCCTTTAGACAAACAAAAATGAAATAAGTCAAACAAGAAACAGTCTAATTTTCTAACAAAACACATCAAAGAAGTCTACTTTGGAGCTTTGAACTTACCACACCGCCTATTTTGTCTTTGGGTGGTTTGTCGCGGATGTAAGTTGCTCTTTGCTGAACACACATTCTGGAAAGTTGAATCCGTCGAGATTTCAGCAGTACGACAAAAAGTCGACTCATATTCAGTTTTTGCAAACTCTCTCTCAAAAAATGAAGTGTTACAAATTTGCTGAAGCGGAGCCACACAGCTGCTTATGTTGCACTCACACACCTGCTGGATGATTGACGTTGCGTTCAGGTGTCACAAGGAAAATTACATACCACGAAATCAGATATTTTATAACTTTGACGATATTTTTTGGAAAAAACATTTTTTCTGTTTGTAGAACCCATTTAATAGGCTTTGCAATCAATAAAGCAAATGTTGCATCAAATGAGGCTAATCATTTTGCTGCTACCTAATGTTTACTGCTGGTTTTTGAATAATTTTCTCTAACGAAGAGGCAGCTGAGAAATATTTAAGGAGAACTGGTTACTGCAGATTTTTTAAAACCAATTTTACATTTAATGCACCAATTCGTAATTTTCTCTTGACCTTAACCCAGGCTATTCTTAATCTAATTGTCCTCTCTTATGTAGTGGTATTATATATCTCTTGCTGTGCCTTTAATTCGCAATTGGATCACTGTTTTGTTGATCCTCTTCTCTCTTAGTGAACCTCTGCGTTGTGTTCCAGCTTTTCTAATTGAGCTACTAGACAACTTGGACTACTTAATCTCAAAGTTGTTTCCTGTTTGTTTACTCTACACAATGCTTTTAATACCCATCCAACAAAAAAAAAAGATTAGAAAAACATCAAATCTAATGTCACTCAACACACTTTTAAAAAAAAACCCAAAAAAACAGAAATCTGCAATTGTCTGCTAAGCATTCATCTTGTACCAGTAAAATGCATTTGAGTCCACTCTTGGAAATAATTTTTGGGATCTTCCCCATCCACGATTTGGGCTAGTCCAGGATGATGATTTGCACATTGACCTATAAAGTAACAGTCGGGCATCTAATTAAAAAACTGGACTTTTAGATTTAAAAAGTCACTCAAGGAGTAAAAAATGCCTCAAGGTCTAATTTTGAAAGAACTGCTTGAATGGCCTCCTTGCCAGGATCCTGCTAAATAATGGCTCAAAAGTGAGAAGTGAAAGCCTTTTTATTGTCAAGCATGCTTTCCTTGCACAGGCAAGGAAAACCTCTTGTACAATCACATATCCCACAAAACAGCAAGCAAAAAGAAACAAAGTGCGATATAAAGTTAAGCTCCAAACTGTTCATGCTCCTGACGGATCTAAGTTCAAAGCAATCGTTTAATTTTACCAACACGTTTTTAACTTATCTTACTGGATGTAATATTAACATGTTGGTGTGGCCCAGCCAAAGTCCAGATCTGCATATGATAGACAATCAGTGGAAGGAGCTAAAGATTAGAGTGATGGCAGGGGGGGGGCTTCCAACTTCAGACTGTTGTGAGTTACGGCAGATATCTACGGCTGCAGGAAACGGATGTGTACTGTAGTTCAATATTCAAATAACAGAACCATTCTATTCCTGTGCTTTCTCCTTATTTTTTCCTAGGTTACTTCTCCACATAATCCCACTCAGCCTTGATATTTTTACACATTCTTTTCCTGGTTGTTAAATTCTCTCTCCTTCTTTGTTTATAGGCTGACGCTGAGGTGATCGCCTTGGGCTTGACGTCACTGCTGGATTACTCTTTGATTATTCCTTCCCCCGCGGCTCTATTTGTCTCTGACGCTGTCGTTAGAACTGGGTCAGCTCAGCATTAGGTGATGGTGAAGCCTGCAGTCTAGATGCTGGTTCAGTAATTAGGTTGTCAGTGCCTGACTGTAGTGTAGAGTCAGACCGTCTCATTCAATCTACAGAACCTAAGGTAAGCATTATGATTGGACCACGCTGCATTTGTCTTTTTCAAAATAACTTTTCAGAGTAAGCAACATTATTTCTCGGTTTAGAAAAAAGTTTTTGCCGAGTGCCATTTAGTTGGTAAACAAAAGAACCTCTGGGCTACCTCATAAAAATACTGTGAGCAAATATTGTCAATAATTATTATGTTCTTTTATATTCTGAAGAAAGATCATTATTTTCTTAATCTGTTGGGCATCTAAAATCTGAAGCAAAATTGATCAATACAATCATTTTCTATCCAAACCTTTTCTCAGAGAATAGCAAGATGGCCTAAATTTGCAAACATGGATGACTAGTTCTACAAAGTATAGATTTTTCGTAATTTATTGAAAACTGTATTCGATCAACAAAAAACATGAGATCTCTTAATGCGGGACGCTTCAGGACAGCATGCATTGCTGCAGACATGCAAAATTAAGCAGATTGATTTATTTGTTTGTGGAGTTTGTCACTAAAATGATAAATTATTGATACGTTTTAGCTGTGCAGATTTTACATTTTTCTTAGGACTCAACACGTATAGGTAAGTCCAAAAGTATTCAAACATGGATTTAAGCCAAGAAGCTCGACACAAACATCTCTCAAAAGATAGTAAAACTTCATGTAAAATATGAAATTTGAAAAAAGACAACTCATCTAAATATATTTACTCTGTATTAAAATAATGTCTCAAAATTATTAAAACTCTTGCAATAATCAATGTAAAAATCTTAATTTGCTTAATAGCAATCAATCCTTTGTTTTATGTGCTGGCCAGCTTTTTGCCTGTTTCCAATGGGGGTTTTTTTTGTTGACAATTTATATTTGATCATAAGTCCTTGAGGTCAGAAGATTGGCCTAATCCAGTAGACGTATGGATATTTGTTGTGTTAATAATAGAATATAGTGGCTTTTTTCTGCTGTGGCAGGAAGTTTCCAGATGAAGTCTCTTCTATTTAGTTTGAACAGCTTGGCTTCTTTTCTTAGATTTCCCCCCTCCTTTCAATTATTTTATTTTCCAGTTATTTTATCAAGGTTACCTTTTTTGATTCTTGTGCAGGATAAAAAAAAAACAACTAAGCTGTCTGACATAATAATATGGCAGAGGCCTTAGAAGTCAGCTCCACTGAGGACTGTCTGCCTGCGGAGTGGAAACCTTTCAGTCGACGCAGTAGGAAGTCGGGCTGTTCCAACATCTTCTCAGGGGTGAACCTGCATCAGCTGCACAAGCTGTTCAGAACGGCGGGGGACAGAAACGCGGAGCATCGGGCGAAGCTAGTGTGGCAGGACGTGGAAGGAAATCCGGAAGGAGCAGAGGAGGGAAAGCAGAGTGAAGAGGAGCAGGTAGAAGATGAAGTGGGCCTGGCCCAGGCCTTGGTGGGGCTGAGAGTTCGAGCCAGGAATAAGACCGGAACAAGAGCGGAAGGACACAGTAAACACAAGTGGCTCAGAACTTCGGGGTATCTCAGGTATGTGAAAACGTCTGATAGGAGGATTCTGAGTTTGTGTCTTGAAAGGTGTGTTTAATATCATGGACCTGACAAATCAACACTGACCTTGCAAAAAAGTTCTGATCTGCCTACAAACCATTTTGCAAAGACGCCTCATACTTCATGTTTCACATTCCTCACTGCGATGAAGCTGGCCTTCTCAGGCTAGTAATGAAGAATCACACATTGTTAAAAATATGCGTGAGATTACAGCAAGCTGATTTAATTTTCCTAAAAATCTAATAACTAGACAAACCTTGATTCAGAAGGATAAAACAAAGGAATGCAAATCAGGAAATTTCATTAGAAAGATTTGCTATGGGCCATTAGGAATATGTGACAATAGTGTCCCTAACTTATTCAAAATAGCAACTGTGGGATCTTACAGCCACAGGAGTGTAATGTTTCCTGCTGTTTGTTGTTTCATGTTTTCAATGTAAAGCACTTTGAATTGCTCAGTTGGTAAAATGGATTATGCAATGAAATGTGACTTGATTTATCTTTTCAAACTGTTGAAAACCTGATTCTTGTTGACAAATTATTGGAGCTGTGTGTGAATAAACAAAGTGCTGTTAATAAGAGCATTAAACATAGTTTAAACATATCAAACTATCAAAAAATAGTTTGAGAGATCTGCATTCACTGTTCTTTCATAGGGATAAACCCAGATTAGAAAATGTTCATGCATAAAAGCAACTTGTTGCATTTGTGATTTATTTATGGCTGTTTTTTCTTTAATTATTGTTTTTTGTGGATTTCATGGTGGTCAGATAAACTTACTGTTGCCTTTCTGTCTTCAGGGTTGAGGAGCCATTAGCCGTCTACTCTGTCGAAGATAATGCTGATCAGTCAGAAAGTCTGGAGACATTTAAACTGCCAGCAGATGAAGACATTACAGGGAATCAAAATCCCTTCAAGCCATCATCATGGAGGTTGGGCATTAGGATGGAGAGTGCCAGAGATTCTGAACGCTACCTTCACCGCATCCTCCACTGAAAACAATGCCTACTTGTAGAAGACGGAAGGACAGTAATAAGTAAAAAAGCCTGGTTCTGCATTGATGGAAATGTGTTATGTTGTGTGTTACTATAGCAAAATCTCTTCTGTGTTGCTGTATCTGCTAAAAACAGATTATAGGTGCACCATCGTGTCAAACTATGTGTGTTTAAAACAAGAGGTTGTGTGGAGCGATGATAGTATTTCACAACTGCATATAGTTGCATGTGGAATTTCTTTTAGATAAATGTGTTGTGTAGTAATAATGCTTTTTTTAAAACATTTGAGCTTGTAAAGATGTAAAATTACGATGTCCATTCAGGATGGAGTTAAAATATTACAAAGATTTCAGTGAATAATGACTTCTGATTTTGCATGAGCACACAAGAAATGTAGCTAAACAGTAAAGCAGTTATTTTTTTTAAAAAAAATCAAAGCTTCATCAATAGAAATGGTCCCTGCAGCTTTTTGTTGCATTCTGGATTAACAGACACAATCAGTCCTAGAACAACACTACCAGCAATAAGGTGGAGTCACAAAGGTTCAGAACATGTGATATGGATAAACGGTACTTTCTTACACTTCAAAAAGCAAAACTTGGATTGGTTAAATCTATTAATGGAAAGCAAAAGTGAAACATTTCCCAGTGTTTTTGTGTGAAACAAGCATCCTAAAATTTATTGGGCAAACAAATGATTATTTGTGTGATGACTTTTAAGCTTGAAAGCTTTCTGTTGCAGGTCTATGGGGTATAAGTGGTCCTTATAGTGTTTTGTACTTTTGGTACGAGTTGAGTGGCTATTAATACGGGATCTGATGACTATTAAGTCAGCAAGTGGAACATAGCAGTTCATAAAAGGAGTATTTACATAAATCACTGATGTTGAGACTGGATTGTTTTACGATGGTAAAACTCCACTTCAGTCCTGGAAATTTGGACTAGCTGCTAAGGTGAAACGGTCTGGACCTATACGGAGCTTTAATGCTTGGAAATATTTTTGCCCGCCTTCGACAAAATGTTTTTATTGAGGATATTATTTTCAGACAAGAACTGGATCTACCAGTTCCGACGGAAAGAATGCAAAAGAACACAAATCAGTATTAATTGAATATATTTCAGTTATAATCTATCATTAAATATTACATACAAATTATACAGTGCAGTGTGACAAAACAATCTCAGTTCAGCAGTATGTTACTTCTCGTTTACTTGGGTCGACCCCAAGAGCCACAAACGTCCGGGGAATCGTCATGACTGGGAAAAACGGAGGCGGGTACAAAAAACCCACCTGTTTGGTTACTGAAGCAGAACTTTGCTCTTTTTTAATTAATTTTTAATTAATTTTCAGAAAAAAAACTAATTAGGCAAACAAATAACATGGCTGCTATCTTATTCAATCTCTTTAAATGTACGTACCTCTGTTTTGTAACGTCACCTCAGACGGCTTAGACGTAGATTTTGATTACCACAGAAACGATGCATACTGTGGATCCAGTTCACATGGTCAATGTATAGAAATTCAAACAGCTTTAGTGCCCCTCCTCCTAAGTGTGTGAGAGTTAATCTCATAGTCGACGAAAAGCAAATGTATTGGCACTGCTGTTGCCAGCGTGGGAGAGGAAATCTCCATGAGTGTTGAGACGTGCGAGGAAAACAAAACGAAAGAAAAACCAATGGAATGCAAAACACCTCTCGTCCAAAAAAACGTACACGCACATGAACACGCCGGTTCTGAGTGGTGTGCAAGTGGGTGTGTGAGCAACCATAGCATGCGCCAATGAGTGCAGAGAAATGTCATTGCACAAAACCTTCTTCAATCATATTAACACAAGGCACGGATGCAGACAGGGAAGATATTCTGGGAAATCCCTCTTCTTTTGGCCTCATTCCTACATCCAAACACTTTCCTTCTGCAGCAAAAAAAAAAAGACAAAACAAGGAGAGGAGAGGTGGTAGGACCTTTTTTTCTTCCCAAAACAAAAATCTGTTTCCTCCTCCATCCATGCACAGACGCTCCCTCGGCATGGCAATCTGCTGCTGCTTTTCTTCTGCACTACCACCAGGTGAAGAAGGGTCTTCTGCTCTGGAAACTCTGTGTGTAGGATTCACTGTTTGCTCTCTGAGGTGCTCTCGCCGTTTCAACAATAACCGGGGGCATCTGGACCAACTGGAGCGGGGATTTACCGTCTTTCAGTGCTTGGCATAGGTTTAAGATCTGAAGATGTAATGATAGGAATATGAGAAAGCAAAAAAAAAAAAAAATTCTTTTTAGATTAAACATCCCTAAAAAAGTTTTTGATAAAGTTGGGGTTTCAATTTTAGATTTTAGAGCAATCATAGGGAAGAGAGGAGAGAACTCACCTGCCCCCTCATGACAGATACTTGCTTGTGAAACTGTCCCCTGTCGAAGCCCGGATCTTTCTGTAACAAAAAGAAAATATGTGCATGTTTGTTACCTTCAAGTAAACTAGCCACCTTCTAGGTCAACCGCCCATTCCTACTTCACTTTGCAGCTACAATTTACGTCAATGCTGAGGCTTTTCTTGCCTTAAATAGTTCATAGAGGTCCTCTTCCAGGTCTTTGATGAAGTTCGGATCTGATAGTTTGGGAAGCACCAACTCTTTGATTTCCATGGAGAAAGCCACTTTGGCTTGGGACAGCCATGCCCAGTAGAACGGGTCTGCAAATCAGACAGTAAAGCTGTTTCTTAACAGTGTCTTAAAACAACATAATCATCAACACTGATAATCTGTTGCTATGTCCCCAAAACAACCAGTATATTTCAACAGAGATGACAAATACACCAAATAGACTTCTTAGAATACATTTGTGTGAGACATCAGTCTACTGGTAAGCCATAAGCATGTAGAGTTTCTTACAAGCTCTCCAGGAGTCGGGGTGTTTGAGTGGAAAGGCAAGGCCGTTGTCTATAGCTGCCAACTTGATGATGGGTTCCTTGACTACAACCCAATCTGTGTCCTGGAGGGGGGAAATGCAAACATTCAAGATAAACACAGCACAAAATATGCACTTTGATCTGATCTCTCAGTTAGCCAGGGGTCAACGTAGAGTTGGGTTAGGTTCTGAGGAGCCAGCGACATTTAAAGCCCAATCACAAAATGATATTCCTGTTAAAATGCTTCCATGAAGCTTGATGAACAGATAGCAATATTTGTCCGTGTGTTTTTAAAATTTCAAAAAACACACAAACATGTCATAGGTTTTCATAAAAATACTTCTTTCTGATTACTTATAACACTTACTCCCTAAAAGGAGCTAGGAGGCAACAACAGGAGATGAAAAATGAAAGCTTCTTACTTGCAAAGAGAAAAACTTCAACATTTAACACAGGTGCATTTGTTCTTGAATTTCTCAATGGATATGTAGCAGACCGTACATTATAGTTAGGAAAACAACGGTGAATAGGTTTTTACTTAGGTCATTTTTACTGAAAGAAAGAGTCAAAATGGAACTACTGATCCCAAGTAGGTTTGTGTTTGTGTGTGCGCGCGTGTAGTTGAGCATGCTAAATATAGAGAAGCGAAAAACACATTTAACAAACAAATGGAAATCTTTTTCGGGAAGTGAGGACATTTCTCTAGTCCTCACTTTTTCCCCCCCATTGTACTGAGCTTTTATAGTTCGGTTTATAGGTCTGGTGTGAGTTAAGTATTGGTAAGGTTAGGGTCAGAGTACAGTGGTATTGGTTAGGGTAAGAGATTTGGGATGGGCATAAATGCAGTTACTAAAATGAATGGAAGTCAATGCAAAGTCTTCAGAGCAATAGAGGTACAAGAATATGTGCATGTGTGTTTGTGTGTGTGTGTGTGTGTGTGTGTGTGTGTGGGTGGGTCTGTCCTTACCCTGTTACCTCCAGAGTCCATGGGACAGTCGTATTTCAGCAGCCAGTTGTCATTTCCTCTATCTAGATTTTAAAAACGGCCAAAAGTTGTATTCAGAAGGGACATCTCAAAAAAAGCATCAAAGTTGAGTTTCTAATAAAATCTGATCCAATAACTACATTCCAATAAATACTGGAACTTGAATATCTACGTTTTGAGCACAATTACCCGTGTTCCTGATGATGTAGTCGAGGACCACGAGGCGTTCAAACTGCAGCTGTAGCTGACGGTTTGTGTTTTCCGGCAAAGGCTCCGCTTCAAACCTCCGCAGCCAGAAATCTGCATCCTTGTATCCGTCGACAAAGATTTGGAAGGACCCGACCTGTTCAAGTTTAGAGAGAGAAAAAAAAAATATCTTAACACGTGTGGGTGGGACCTTTTTTTTTTTTTCTCAACTATGCACATCAGAAGACAGTCCAGGCATATTTTGGTAACATCACTTTCTGATCAAAATCCACAGGTACTAATTTAGCTTCAATTTCTTTTCATACTTAAAATATGAAGAAAATAAAAGCGCTGGGGAAAACAAATTAGCAAATTATGCGCAGCCTCCAGAGGTACAGTAGATTTCATTACCTTACTAAATATTAAAATCCAATTATGTCTTGTGGACCGGTTTCAGTTTGCATTTAAAGTCACTTTTTTTTTTTTTGTTTCCTTTTAGATTACCGTTTGAAAACACGAAGAACAGGTTTTACTTAAAACTATTTCTGGCAGTCATGTGACGAACTGTTGATACTGATGATCACTTCCCTGCTGTTGTGCTTTTATTTTCAATGCATTTAAATTTGAGCTTATTAAAATCCAGCTTATAGAAAATCTTTACATTGGAGCAATAAATGTAAATAGCTAAAATATGAATACAATTCACTGAAAAAAATAGGCAGGTATTGACTTTGAAGACTTTTAAGATGTGAAAACCTCATAAAAAAAAGATTTCTATAATCATCAATATTTTTACCTTAGGTGGTAGTCCAATTCTGTGGAAGCGCTGACCAACTTTGGGCACCTTCGCCAGAGCCAGCCTTTTCCCTCGAGACTTGACCCTGTCTATGGCACTGTAGTTGAATGTTTCACTTGCCAAATACACCACCTAAAATGACAATAGAGACATGGTGGAGGAAAAAAAAAAAAAAAAAAAAAAAAAAAAAAAAAAAAAAAAAAAAAAAAAAAGAGTACAGGCACCGTATGGACCTGCCCAGAACTCCTCTTCTGCTGAGGGTAATTCAATTTTAAAACAAAAGCAGCAACAGCAGCTCTGTACTGCTCAACCATGGATGCATGAAGAACGATTTTAAATATCAACATAAATATAAATATGCAATTATACATCCAAAACTAGCTCTGTTTGGCAGCCAGACATAAATAGAAATGTAACACTTGGCTTTCTGGCTCTTTCAACTCTCCTTTTGGCCTGCTGCATCAGATCTGCTGAAGTTCTGCCAGCTGACATAGCGGAAATATGTAGGCAGTGGTGTGAGGGAAGATACCTTGGTCCTGGGGACAATGTTGAGTTCCAGTTTCTGATCAACCAGGCTGGCCCCGGCCTCTGAGAGGTAGCCCTGGTTTAGAACCAAACAGTCGCGGCCAAAGCAGCAAGGACAGCACAGTTTCTGGAGCCACTTCGTCCACTTGGGATTCAGCTGGCCGTACGGTTCTTCATTTTTTGGCTTGAAAACACCAATAATTTTCTGCAAAGACAACGAGAAAAAAAAAAGGCTTGTATTTTGTACCAGATGAAAAGTTTAAACTGAGGACATACGAGTCTATCATTAGTCAGAAATCCACGCTAAAATAACAAATACGGTACGCAGCGTCCGTACGCATTACAACAAACTTCAATGTGCTTTATTGGGATTTTATGTTACAGAGCAACAATGTAAAGTTTACATTTAAATTATATTTACAAAGAGATTTCTGGAGAGTGTGGCATTCAAAACCTGAAAATTGTTGTTCTCTGTCCATTCTGACTTAGCATAAACTCAGACAGAAGGATGTGATTTTACTTCCTAAATATGCACTACTTCAGTCTATCGCATAAAATCCAAGCAAGTGCATTTAAATTTGTTAATGCAATGTGACAAAATGAGAAAAAAAAAAGCTAAATGGGTCTGAATAAGTTTGTAAAACACATTTAAAGAAGGTAGTGTGAAAAGGGATAAAGCTGAACACTATGAAGACACTACAGATGTATACTATGCATGAAGACACTACAGAGAGCTTCAATGTGGGTTAAACTGTTGGAACGTACACAAATTAAAACTACAAACAGCTTCCAAATGGGCTCCCTTAAATAAAAACAGATAAGAGGATAAGAAGTTTGACAAGAGGAGGACAGATTTGGGGTGTGCCGTGATTTCACAGTTCAATACAGAAATCACATGTCTCTTGTATTACACACACTCCCACCAATTACAACAACAAAATCCTCAGAGAGAGGTAGCACATGACTACTTAGCACAGCGGTGACTAACTTAAGAAAGCGCAGTGGTGGGGGTCAATGGCAGGAGGTCGCTGCGTAGAGTAAAAACCTCCTACGGTTCGCCTACGATGGCCTTTTCTATTTTAAACTGCCTCAAGTCAAAATGAGAGGTAAATGAAAGGCTGTGGTTCTTTTTATGTCGAGTAGACTGAAACCGAGGGTCTAAATGTAAGCTTCAAAAAGAGACTTCTGCTTTTTCTTGGTTTTTTCCCTCTTTTGCGCAACATTGGACACAATGACGAGGACATATTAAGAAGGAATGCGAGTGGCTCAAGGTCCTTCATTAAATCCGGTGGCCACCAGGAAGGTTTAAAGTACTTATTTGAAGAGGAACACTGTCTAGTTTCTCCATGGTGACTTGGTTTTTATCCGAGTCACCGTGCATCAATTTGTAGAGTTCCAGTTTGTAGAGCAAAGAAGGCGCGCGAGTTCAACGTTTTTGGTCCAAATAGATAAAGAGTTAGTTTTCTATGGAGAAAGAAAAACATAGAACAAAACACCACAGAAAGCAGAAGTTGCGTTGTGAGAACGACTAAAGTAAACTAAACTCATTACAGCGTGAGTGATCAATGTGATAGAAGGATTTAAACAAACACTGACATGCGACTTTTTCCCAGCAGATGAACCTGTAATGATTAGCATCTGTCTGCACAGTCAAACTCATATGATTAAAGCATTTTAAAAAGGACTTCAGCTGTTATCAGTGTCACGGGATGCCAAAGGTAAAAAAAAAAGTTTACAGTTTCAAAACCACAAAAATGTCATCACAACGTCGCCCCGACGTGTGGCTGCATGATCCGTTTGCTGAACAACAAAATAATACTTTTTTTCTAGCTTATACGAAAGCCTAATGCGTCCGTTTAGAAAAACTTTCAGTTAAAAAAAGAAATGGACAGTCAATGCTTGGAAACAAGTTGCGCAACCGATCCCTCTTCAATCACTAACACTATCTGAAGCTACAGACAATGAGTTGCAGGTCTGTTAAGCAAGTAAGAGCAGACCCACTATCCCAGCAAATGATTGGTTTCAAACTAGTTTATACCTAAAAGACCAACACCATAATAAATTGAAATGCTGGCTTAGTCCCAGGATGCATTAGTATTGTGTCTTAAAGCCTTTTATGAGTCTGGAACCTACCTTTATAATGTTTTAACCATGAAAAAGCAAGACTTGTTTGGAAAAATGTATCAGTGAGATTTATATTTTAAAGACCAACAAAAGGAGCAGCAAAAGCAAAACAAAAGGATGAGCAGTGCTTGAAAACAGCTGATGGAGTCACCCAGGACATGTTACTGTGGAATATCGTCTCTGCTGCTCAGATATTGAGCTGCTAGCATGTCATGATAGTCATGAGACCATCATAAAGCAACAGTCTTCAGTCAGAGGCCTTTTCGGAGTAGTTGTAAGACTGAGTGCTACTGGAGATCTTTCCTGCCCGCCATCTACAATGACTCGAAGAAGATATTTGGATTACATGCGTTACCACGACATTTGATTTCCCTTTGGGTTAAATAAAGTGTTTTTGAATTGAAACTTTAAGACAGTAGATAACTTATTTTGCAACATTTTTGCTTAATGGGACAACAAGGCATTTTTGAATGGGTCTCGTTCCATCAGTAGTCTGTCATAATGTGGTCTTTGAATACTAAGCTTCTCGTCAGCATTCTCTCTATATTAAAGCTTTGTTTTCAAAGTGGATTTAGCTACCATAGTAAACTGGAGCACACTTTAGCAAGGATCTGCTCTTTGTCTATAAAATGCACATATGAGAAGAAAAAATAAACTCTCTTTACCCAATGATGCTGTCAAGGGGCTATGTGTTACAGTAGGCCTAAATGCATTGCATCTTAGATTTTGCTGTGTTAACTGGGTAAAAGTGTGTGTTGTGTTTAAATGTGTTGTAGACCATCTGCCATGTCATCACCGCATTGTTAGAGAAGGCCGTTATCAACAATCGACCACAACTATGTCCCAACACACATGTAAAGAGATCTTCAAGCTGAACCCCAACTCTGTCAGATGTGCGAGGAGAAACCTCTGGGAACCTTTAAGTAACCCGAGGATGTAGATGTGAAAGCCGCTCCTCTTACCCCCTGAGAGTCTTTGACAAAATAGCTTCCACTGGAGCCCTGGTAGATCCTCTCTGGGTAGATCCCTTCCTCTATGGCTTGCTCGGCCTTGCGGATGATCTCCCTGAACTCTGGATCTTCCGGGAACTCGTTCCTGTGACGCTCCCGAGACGCGTGTCCTCGATCCTTGTCCAAGAGCGGCTGTCTCTCCTGGCTCCCTCCGGGACTCCCGGGCGGGATGCGCACCACGGAGCCCGGCGTGCTCCCGAAGGCGCCTCGGGGGCTGTTAGGCTCCGTGTAGCTGAAATCCCCAGAGTCGCGGAGCGGAGAGACAAGCGGACTTGTCTCGTCCATGGTGCGAAGGTACCTGAGGAGTTATTTTATCCTCCGTTAAGAGACGACAAAACGGAGAAAGAGGGTGAAAAGGAAGAAAAGAAAAGGCAGGACAGTTGTTTTGCTGGTTAGCTCTGACGCTGGCTAACAAAATCAGATGACTGTCATCTTCCGGGAAGAGGCGGGACCTGTTGAGTGTGTTGATCTGCAACCAATCAGCGTTGAAATCCTTCTGTCAGTAACCTAATTACAAATGCTGATTGGATACAGTCGCCCTGCACACAAAATACACGTGAGAGTGTAGTTAATCTAATCAATTACCTCTACCAAAAGGCCTTTGTGAAACATTCTGTGATTTATTTCAACTAAATTAGATCTGAAGCATCTGGATTTCTCTAAAATTCCAACTGAGCTATATATATTCATGAAATAACTGCAAGAAGCAGTTTTATTTTATTTTTTTTCAGTGAGACATCGAAGGACATTAATCTTCTGATGAAAGCCTACTTGATTTATGATTCTTATTATCTTTTATATAGCTTACATATTGCTTGCAATGAACCATTGTAGCTTACTCGTTACCTCCACACAATACTATAAATACAGGGGAATCACTGCACAACTCTGTTGTAAAATGATTCTGTTCAACAACAGGCCTGGCTTTAAATAAATTCAATAGACTTTTATTAATTATAAAGACAAATGTACTTTCATATCAGTGTCAGTTGCATAAAATACAATGTACTTGTCCTAATTTGTATATTTTTTTTCATTTTAATTGATTCATGAGAGTAACTTCATCCTAAGTTACAGTAAATGTTTGCTGTGTGCAGACAAAATACGCTTCAGTATATTTCATGGCTGGTTGTTAGAAGATGACTGCGTGTCAATACTGACCTCTGCGGGACACTATGAGTATTGCACAAACGTTTCTCTCAAATTGTTGCCTGTTGCTCAAATAATGCTAAAGCGTCCCTCTTATTCCATACCATGTCATCCTAATAAACTGCGCCTAAAGATATGTGTCAATAAAACAAAATAAGTCCTAGTTGTTAACTAATGTGACCAGCATTTTTCAACTGGATGGATGTTATGCTGCAGAAAACCGTGTTGATCCTTTAAGTCGTCAAAGGGGTTGAGGTCAATACTGCAGATCGATTATGTCGATTGTTGCTAAATTCTGGAGGTACTCTCTGATAAAGCCCCGTCTGTGTTGTAGAAAATAATCCAGGAGACATTTCTCTGAACTGAGAATGGCCTCAATGTTAGCAAGTCTCACTTTTCCAGAGAATGTCATCTTACGCCATTACGCAATACCTCAACTTTAAGCTGTTTGGCATTGACAGATGTTCTGAGAAATTTGGTGGTTTTTATTTTAATTTTTTGTATTCTTTGCTACTCAATCCGCAAATGTATCTCCCTGACAAACGTGGCGTCATTTAAGGCTAAATACAAAGCTTAAAAAAAAAAAAAGTATGAAATTTATCATCAAAAAACATTGCCACAGGGGGAAAAAAATCAATGAAAAGCATAAATTTTTGCTTTACATTGTACATGTCCAGAATCATTTATTTGTATACTGGCTTATATTATTCATACATTTGTTTAAATGGGATTACTTCTCCATTCTCTAAAATTAAAGATTGTATTATTTTAAAATTTTCAGTGATCCGTTTGTATCCCAAAAAGATGTACATTTATTAGACTTTTAGTGTGCAGGATTCTTTGCAGTACCACGGTATTCTACAATTCATGGGCAGATAATTATATTAATAAATAAATAAACCAATTTTTTTATTTATTTATTGTTTGTTTGGGGGTGAAAATTCCAGATGTTTTGTGCCAGCCTGGAGGACGCAGAGCTGGGTTTGTGGACGTGCTGCAGAGCGCATCCTCTTGACTCGGTTCTCCGTCGCCTCACTCAGCTCGCCTTCTGATTGGCGGAAACCACCCGGAAGAGAAGAAGGGAAGCCCTTTCGTCACTCACGCTTCTCCTTCAACCCCTCTTCACTAACACGCTCTTCCTCTCCGGGTTGTGCAAAAATACTGACTCCTTTTCTTAATAAAAAACTTTGGAAGCTGCTGCGGAGTCAGAACTAATCCGCCGGCGTCGCTGCAGCGTTTTTGGAAGAACCAAAGTTACCGGAAGTACCGCGCAGAGGGCATTGGAGTGAGGATGGCTGCCTACAAGCTGGTTCTGATCCGCCACGGAGAGAGCGCCTGGAACCAGGAGAACCGCTTCTGTGGCTGGTTCGACGCCGACCTGAGCGAGGCCGGAGAGAAGGAAGCGAAAAGAGGAGGACAGGCCCTGAAAGGTAGGGTACTGCGGGCCCGGTCAGCAGGTCTGATCGGACTCTAACTGGGTCGCGGGGTTAAGCCCCTGAAAAGATGGTTCTTATGTAACTGGAGGATGAAGAAACAGGCAGGCTAGGGACTCCATTAAACAATTCAACTGCAAACACAGAGGACGTATTTCTGTGTCCTTTATATCTTCCTTTCCCCCTTTATTTTGACATTTTGTTTAAACAACAACAAAAAAAAGGAACATTTTCGGATTAGATTTATGCAGTTCAGTGAAACCTGTCAGATAAATTAAACCAGTCATGGCCTTGCTTTACTTAGATTTATTCAAATGTATATTCATTTTTTTTTTTTTTTTTTTAAACGTGTGCAGAAGTGTAGGAGCTTTCTATGCCTCACAAAGGCTCTTTCCAGAAAGAAAAAGGGGAGACTATTAAGACACAATTTCTCAATTTTTAGTATTTTGTTCTCCCTTTTGACAAGTGGAAATTTCCTATGAGTCACTGAATTTTGGACACGTGTTCATGCGTGCACCCCCTGTTAATTTGACCTCAAATTCCCCTGCAAACACATCATCCAGAGCTCACAGTCAGGCAGTACCATGTGGCCGATGACTATGAAGAAGAAAATGCTTAATTTCTTTGGAAAGTGAAATGTAGCATGAAGATAATCTTTGTTACCCTTCAGAATAATATTTCCCTTTGTATCTTAAATGGCTTAAAAATCTGTGTAACAGCACCTTGTAAAAGGGTCCCTACCTTCTAATATAAACCGTACGCTTAATTGTGAAACAGGACGATAATAAATGGTGTTTTAATTTTAATTAAGTCTGAAAAGTGTGGTGTGCACTTGCTGACCAGAGTCGATACTTTGTAGAAGTGTGTTTTTCTACAGTTACAGCTGTAAGTCTTTTTAAAATATCTTAACATATATATTTTCAAGTCCTGGCAAAGACTCGGAATTTGATTTAAGTTTGGGCTTTGACTGGACCATTCCAATGGATGAATATTTGATGAATATTGATCTTTAACCTAGCTGTTTGGTAAGGGCTGTAATGCTTAAAAGTGAACAACAGGTTTTTCCTCCAAGACAGCCCTGTAGTTAGTTCATCTTCGTTGAATGACGGTACGACTACTTGACTTTTAGGTACCTTGTGACCTAACCCTGCCTTGAACTTTTCAACAACTTTATCCCTGACCTTTCAGCTTTGCTCTTTAATCTTTGTGATGCTGTTTGTTCACTTATACTTTCTAACAAACAGCTGAGGTGCTCGCATAACATCCGTATGTAGGTGACTTCTGAAGGTTGGGGTCGAAGGTTGCACCTGATTCTAGAGGTGTAGGAGTGAAAGGGGGCTACAAATGAATGCCACACTTTTCAGATTTTTATTTATAGAGATATAATGCCATCTATCACTTTTCTGCTTTGCAATTACGCACCAGTTTTCACACGTGATCCTCATAAAACCCATATGAATTTGACAAGATGAGAAAAGGTGAATAACCTTACATAGCACCCTGTAAATTCTCCCACTGTCAAATGCTCATTAGAATGCTTCTTGTCTCATCTTTCTCATTAACCTCAGATGCTGGCTATGAGTTTGATATCTGCTACACCTCTGTCCTTAAGAGGGCCATCCGGACCCTGTGGTTTGTCCTGGACAGCGTCGACCAAATGTGGCTGCCCGTCCACCGGACCTGGCGGCTCAACGAGCGCCACTACGGTGGCCTGACGGGGCTGAATAAGGCAGAAACTGCTGAGAAACACGGGGAGGCTCAGGTGAAGATCTGGAGGCGTTCCTTCGACGTTCCTCCCCCACCTATGGACGAAGGACACAACTACTACCAGAATATCAGCAAGGTGAACAAGGAAATCTGGTGACACGTGACCTGAGTTTCTATTACAAATGTGTAATTAAAATCACTCATAAATAAGTTTGCTCACGTGATAAGTCATTTAAACACATCATCCTCCTAACACTTCCTGTCATTGTTTTCGTCTTTTTCGCCGGTAGCAACATCCGGTTGTTGATGGCGTGACTTGTGTGAGGTGAAAAAAGTTTTTGCATTGCAGTTTTGCCAAGTGAATTTATTTCAATTAAAGCCAAAAATCCACTCATCCCAGTGCAAAAACTTTATCGAGAAACAGTTTTTTTTCCAAAGTTGTTTCCATTTAGCAAATTTATTTTTGTTATTCCAGTTTGTAGTCATTATTTGGTCAATGGAAACGCATCTAATGACGCTTTTTTTCTCCTATAAAACATAAATGTGTGTAGTCTAACCCTGAATCCTCTAACGGCTGGAACTTTGTCTTTTCGTGGCAGGACCGGCGTTATGGTGACCTGACGGGGGATCAGCTTCCCAGCTGCGAAAGTCTCAAGGACACCATTGCCAGGGCACTTCCTTTCTGGAACGAGGAAATTGTTCCCCAGATCAAGAAAGGAAAACGGGTCCTTATCGCCGCTCATGGCAACAGCCTGCGGGGCATCGTCAAGCATCTCGAGGGTAAGAGAGAAAAAACTAATCATAGAGACAAAACCCAGATGTTGTAATTGTTTATCCCCTACTTAATTTTTGCTCTTTTGTTAAATACGCTGTGTTAAGGTTTTTGTGGAATTCTTCTGAATAAAAATTACAAGATTGAGTTTAATTTAAGAAATAAAACAAAAACTCAAAGAGAGGCTTGAAACTGCAACACAATTTCAAAGCAGTTCTATACTTAAGCTTTTCAAATCTATGAATAATGACCAGAGATATTTGTTATGAATTTAATCGTGTGATTAAGCCTGTGGCAATAAGCAGTTATTTAATTGAATGGTGAATTAAAATAAGCTTCATAATTTTCATTCTGATTTGGCCTTAAACCCAAGTGAGGAACATTGTTGGGTAGTTTAGCGAATGCCGTATGAAGGGGCTTAGTTTATGGAAATTAATAGGGATGCACAATATATTGATATCAGCCGATGTAATTAATTTTTTAACATATTGGTATTGGCCGGATAAGTAAAACTGGGCCAATTTAAAAACAACAGATGTTTATCTCCATTGTGTTGCCATTTGTTTCTGGAGCGTGTTGGTCATGTGATAGTGATGTAGAGCAGGATAAAAGGTCTTTACATACCGGTGCATTTCTATAAATCAGTTGATAAAGCACTGAAGTCTTAACATCAACTTTGATTTTTAATGAGATTTGCCTTGCTTAAGGTTGAGTGAATGAAGCATATTTTTTGCTTTGCATGTGTTGCTGTTTTCCAGGGATGTCAGAGGAAGCCATTATGGAGCTGAACCTGCCCACAGGCATTCCTATTGTGTACGAGCTGGACAAGAACCTGAAGCCCACGGGACCCATGCAGTTCCTGGGAGACGAGGAGACCGTCAGGAAGGCCATGGAAGCGGTGGCTGCTCAGGGCAAAGCCAAGAAATAGACTCGTCCTACCCGGCGAAGCCCAGAATGAAGACCAATCGTGTGCTGTTCCCACATTGAGTTGAAAAAAAAACCCGGTTATTTAATGTTTGTGTCACCACAAATTGAACACAATTAGACCCGAAACATGCACTTTAGAAATAATACTTTGCCTGTGTTTATTGGTCTTTATTCTGTTATACACTGAAACATGCATTTCATTATTAGACTATCAAGAATAGTTAAAGCACTGACCAAATTGGAAATTAGGGACCAGAGAGAAGAAGGGAGATTGGACCAGTGGCTGTAGATAAAGCTCAACGGGAACCGGATCACCACTGGTTGTTGTTGTTCTTAAAAGGATGAGTGCATTGTTCTGTTTTGTTGTACGATGGTGAACATTGTTTGCTGTGGCAAAAATGAATAAATGTGGAGACATAATTTAATGATTACATTTTTTTTTTTTTTTTACGTCTTTGGTCTTTTTTTCTTCCACCAGCACAACTTTCTTCTAGGATTCAGTGTTTTTACCTGCCATATGTAAATTAATTCACTGGAAAACTAAAGGCTACATAGGGGTCTATCAATACCCAATTTGTACTATTCAAAGTCAGAAGGATGAGGTTACAGGGTATATATGTTTTTGGTTGTTTTTTACAAGTACTTATCAGAAATATTATGTATTAACTCTTTATTTAAGACAATCTATGAGGAAATGTATAAAGTCTTGTTAAAAAAATGCACACCCTTTAAACTTTTCACTTTTTGTACACATATTTTATGTATCTGATAAACCAGGTTAAGTGGTGCAAAAGTTGTTGAGAAGATAAAAGCAGAGTTGGGTTATAAAACAGTTTAGTCAAAATGAACAGAGCTAAGTACGAGACAATACTGGAAGGAAACATGCTAGGTAGAGAGTTAAAGATTGGAATGGAGGTTCACTGAACATCCCTATCACACACTAAACATGAAGCCGTGGTGGAAGGATTTTGATCAAAGGTCATTTGCTCAAAAGCCTCAAAGTTCAGACCAAGATTGTATTCAGAATTTGTGGCAAGACTTGAAAAAAACTGCTATTCACTCATGTTTGCTACCTAATATAACAGACAGTGAACCTGTTTTGCAAATTATGTACGAGAAAATCAGTCTCATGATGTGTAAAACTGGTGGAGACACCCTGAAAGTATTCCAGCTGTAGTGAAAGGTATTGACTCAGGGGCTCTGCTTGCACACTGTTAAGACTTTTATTTGTTAATTGATTTAAAATAAAACAAACTTCTATTTTCCTTACACTTCACGACAAAGTACTTTGCACATTTCTGGTCTAGACAAAAACGTCTCAAAGGAAGGCTGGACAAACAGAATGGAAGATCTCGTCAGTTCCAACTCCTTGCCACTAGGTGGCTCTAATGTAGCCTACGGTTGATTGGCCAATCGCCAAAAGAGGGGACAAATGAAGAAGAAAGAAAGCCGTCCAATCAGAATCTAGACCAGCCTTCTTCATAGCCAATGAGGCGGCTCTCTGCTCTTCCCGAAAAGATGTCGCCCCTGAGATTGTGTGTCCCAGGTGAGTCCTCCGTTTAAAGTGTTTCAAATGTGTTTCACTTGGAATTTAGACCGTGTTTGTAGCGATGCTGATGTTTCGGGTGATTGAGAGGCTTTTGTGTAGCTGAAAAGTTAAATGCAGCAACAGACAGACATGTTGAAACAGCTAAGTAGCCACACGTGAACAGAGACTTGCCTCTTCTTGTAGACTTACAGCGCGTTAAACTTTTATTTATGGCCACAAAACAAGATGGGAGAGATACGTTATAGTTAAACTTACTGCTTATTTATTTATTTAAATCGACTTCGTTTAGCTGTTTTGGTCTCACCTGCCCTGCCCATCGCCCCAGGCATCGCTGCACATTCCTCTGCGCTCTTGTTTTGACACACCGACTCCACCCGCAGCTTTCCCCCCCCCATTCAGTTTCATTATGAGAATTAACGTTATTTATTTATGTATGTATTACTAAATAACGGGTTTAAATGTACACAAAAAACAGCAAACAAATTACTTACAAGTTTTAAAAATTACAAAAGTCCTACCTTTAATTGTCTGTTTTGAAGCCTCTTGTACAGTATTACATTTCTCTCAAGTTTATGTCAACACAATAAAATTTAGATTCTACCTTCAGATTCTCACCATTTAAACTGAAGCTGGTTTTACTTGAAATATTTATTTGGCCATTAATATTGAAACTCCGTGTGTAGGCATCTTGTAATTGGAAGGTCGTTGGTTCCACTCCAGCTTCCTCCTGTCCCACTTGCCCCTGTATGTGCACTTAACCCCAAGTTTCCTGCCGATCTACTCATCGGTGTATAAAAAGTTACTCAGACCCCGTCAGATTCTTAGATATACAATTATTTTATTTCAACCTTGAAATGTGTCTTATTAAATGATATGGGGAGTTTTCAATAAGACGATATTAAAGTAGTATCAATGTCGAATGCAGTATTTTATGATTACACTTTACTAAATGTCAAATAGGATTTGTAGCCTTTCTTAATAATCAACAGGCAGTTGTTTTATAAGCTTTATAAAAATACAATTCTTCATGTTTGCACTTGATGATTTAGCTTTGGTGATGAGCGCCAAGTCTTTGAGTTGGAAGTTCTCCTTGGCATCACCTTGATTTTTAGATATTACTACCAGCCAAAGAAAACATTGTGCTCAGTTTAAAAGATCACTTTAAGCCTAAAATCTACCAGAGGTACGACTAATTTTGCACATAACGGTATGTAATGTTCCCTTTACTGACTCCTTTTCTCTTTGAGTTCAGGTGAGAAACTGTGCAGCGTAGAAGACTGTAATCAAGGCACTGGAGTGTATCAGCGGCATGGCTACATCTACTCCTCCCTCGCTGGCTACGTAATGAGGAAGAACGAGGGAGAGGAGGTGAGGTTCACAAGGCAGAGGCAGTCTATTTGTGTAGCTGGTGCGGATGACAGACGTTTGGAAAGCTGCCAGCGAGGTTCACACAAAGGCCTGAATAAGAGCATTGTACAATGTGCAATTTGTGGCCGCGGCTCAAACACAAAGTAATGAAAGTGAGCTTCTCAGTGTGCAGTGTCGCTTTATTTTGAGCCGATTGAAAGCGGTCACATTTTTTGGATGAATTTCCGCAACAGAAAGTAAGCGTTTGTTTAAAGTCAGTCTGTTGCACGACAGCAACAAATTATTTTATAAGCACAACTGTTAGTTTCTTACTCTGTGAATATTTTAGCATTATAAACATATTCTTGCATCCTAGAAGAAGGAAATAAGTACAAGTGTATTTTTTTAGAAAAATGAAAATTAAAAAAAGTAATTAAATACCGATAAGTAAGGAGTTTTCTTTTTAAAATCTGAAGGTGTTTGGTTAGTCTTTCATGAAATATTTTTAGTAATTCTGCTTTGAACTTTTCAATTGTCCTGGAACATTTGTTTTCTACTATTTCTTTAAAAGTCAGAAGTGTTGTTGTCAACCAGTGTCTTGAGTGCCTTTGCTCCAACATGTTTTTAGCTCCTGTAGTTGCATACCATTACATTCTCACTCCTTGTCCAGATGTTTAGTGTGCTAAACAGCTGGACAGCAGCTGTTTAGCACACTAAACATCTTCATGTTCATGTACTGTGGCTCAGAGCTTTTTCCTGCTACTCCAGAATGCCCACTGCTCTTGGAACTGTTTCAGACAAAACAATCTTCCATTTTAAATAAGCCGTACTTTTACCCTCTAAAATATAGTTTCGTAAGACAAGATTTTTTTTTTCTTCTCTTGAAAATGGCCTGCTGTTGCCCTTGTATTGTAATGAACTGTATTATGACTGAATCCCTATTCCACAAACACAAACTGCTGGTACATTCCTGCTCTTTAGTTGGGCTTTGAAGAGTTTTAATACACACTGCGAGAGGGTTGCAGCGCTAAACAGTTGTTGCAGTTTTTGTTTCATCGTCATACGGTCCTTTTCAACAGCTGATTTAAAATCTCTTTGAAGTTCAGCCAAGCATTTAATAACTGTTAGAGAAACTTATTGTTCACATTTTGCTACTTCCACATTTCTTGTAAACTGTCTTAAAGAAATGTGTCATCTTCATGTATTCCACTGTGGCTCAGAGCTTTTTCCACAACCTCAGTGGAATAACTTGCCTCATTTTGTTAAAAGATTTTAGCTACAAATCAGCAACAGAAGAACAACCAGTATATCTGGTTGGGATGTGACTTAATCTGTAGAGGAAATGAATTCTCCGAAAATACTGATTACCATCCAGCTAATTACTAATTATGAAACATTACAAAAACAGCATAATTAACAAAGTGTCTTTGCCTGCTTCAGTCTGTTTCCATAGAAACACCAGTAGCCTCAGTTGAAACAACTTTTAATTATTTCAAATTCACTATTTTTGCTCATTCACTTTTGTTTGTATGTACTTGTTGTGCACAGGAGACATTTGGTGCACATATTTAATATGTGATGAATATTAAATATGAATTTTGTTTTTGATGGAGTTCAATGTAGGCTTGTAGCATTTAAGTTATATTGCACAGAAAGGTCCCCACATATGTTCAGAGTCAGTACTGAAATGTGAGCAATACAATTGTTTTGTAATAGAGTTGACTGAGGTGTTTGTGCTCTCCCAGCTACCGGTGATCTCAGTGGTGAGGGAAACTGAAGCCCTGCTGCTGCCCGATGTTGGAGCCATCGTCACCTGCAAGGTCTGTTATGGACAAGCTAGTTTATTTAAGCAATTCATATAAAAGAGACTTACTGTAAACAGAACTATACGTTTTAATCCTTTATTTAAAAGTTTGTTTATTTTTTTATTTAATTTTTTTTCTTCCACTCAACTTTCCATTGTTATCCTTGGACACAGCAAGCTTATTAATGCTGTGAATAATTTTTAGAAATATTTGAAATGTACTACAGCATCTGCAACTGATTTACAGCAGGTGCATCTTAAAAAAAACAAACAAACAGAATTTCATCTCAATATTGATCTATTCAGTGGTTAACCTCTGCACAGGAATGCAGTGGCTATTCCTGTCAGCATCACTTTTTTCCTTCCACTCAGCTTTCCATGAACATGCTTAGAAACCGGTGCCTTAACCTCGTTGTGGAGGGTGTAAGTGACTGTCTGCTGGACGTTTGTTACGTCAGCCGTTTTCTGTGATTGTTTCTTTGGCAAAAACATGATCACAACATTTCTCTGTTAAAACCTCTTTTTATTGGTTTTATGTAATATTTTCATTTTTTAGAGGAACTAAATGTCATTTAACTTATAATAATCAAACCATAATAATCAAAATGAACGGATACGCAGACTTAAAATGAATCACATGTTAGTGATACATCTGGAAGATGAGAGACTTTCAATTGATTAACAGAAATAAATTAATCAACAGTGATAAATAATGTAGAGCAGTGGTCCCCAACTACCGGGCCGCGGATCGGACCAATTGGTATCGGCCCGCAAGAAATAATGAACTACTTCCGGATCTTTTATTTTGAAAATCCTAAACCGGATTTTACCGGTTACGTCTTGCGCGTCAAAATTTAGCCAACTTGCAGCAGAATGAGTAACAAAACAACATCGGAGTACTGCGCCCCCGGTCTGAAGGGCTGACCGGTCCGCGCGACTAAAAAGGTTGGGGACCACTGATGTAGAGCACACTAAACCTGTTTACTTTTGGACCACGTGAAGAACTTTGACATGTAGGAGAACTATATTTTTCCTTGTTCACACACAAAAACAAAACACAAAAAGCATTTTAAGACTTTACCAATAGTTGTTGTGCAATCTCACATTAATTTTATGCTTCAATTTAAAAGGTGACTGGCATCAACTCCAGGTTTGCCAAGGTCCATATCCTCTACGTGGGGTCCACACCACTGAAAGACCGCTTCAGAGGGACCATCAGGTAAAACCTGACGTGTCTCCTGGTTGATTTATTGCATTTTCTGAGAAACCATCTCATTCTCTCTCTCTGCGTCACCAGAAAGGAAGACGTGAGAGAGTCGGAGAAAGACAAGGTGCGTGACGATTGACGCTTTCACTCAGATGATCTCCCACGTCTCTCCACACTTTTCCTTCTCTTCATGTGTGAATATATACCGAGTGTAAACATTGCCCTCTTCTTTGTGTAGGTGGACATATACAAAAGCTTCAGACCTGGTGACATCGTCCTAGCAAAAGTTGTATCCTTTACTTATTTTTAAGCAAATTACTGTCACGGTTATGTGACAGGTAAATTACTTTGTGAATGCAGAAACTATGCAGCTCATACCTCAGATACCTCTTTTGTTGTTGATTGACATTCCTAGACTGCATGCGTCTGCTTCCCACAAATTAAAACCCGCAGCTGAAACAGGTGATTAACTGTTAAGAGCAGGCGATGAGTGTCACAGTCCACACATTAATGCACAGGTGCATTGCAATAAACTTGAATAGATTTAAAAAGGTAATTGTAGCAAATAACCTAATGTGTTAGATTCATTGCACGCAGATATAAATTTCAGGTTAATTCAGTTTCTCACATGATCTTACAGTCTTGAGGAAAACTGCTGTCCAGAAGACGGTAAATGACAACAGCAACAAAAAGTCATTGTTAAAGAACCTAGCTGTTCAGAACTCTCAATTCAAGCATTTTGACGTAAAGTTTTGTGGAAGGAAAAAGCGGTTCTATATGCCTTTCAGAGGTGCAGTTATGACAATCTATCATTGTCATAACTACCAATGTAACCCATAAACTCCATATTATTTTCTCAGTTCGTTACCATGTGTTAACTACTTGTTTTACATTTTCATCTGAATGTTTCTTTTCTTACGTGAATTTTAAGTTTTTACAATTATTCTGCTGTTGTTTTTTCTGTTCCTTTATTTTCTTGTCAAACAATTTGACTTTACGTATAAACGGTGCCACACAGATAAACCTGTGAAGAGTTAAATCCTTCACCTGCGATGTCAGATTTCGCTCGGGGACGTTCAGTCTACCTACCTGTTGACAACAGCTGAGAACGAACTGGGCGTGGTGGTGGCTCACAGCGAAGCAGGTAAATCTCACCGCTCAGCTGCAGCTCTTCAACCGGATCAGGTCGACGGCATTTTTGATTACAAACACAAGGTGGCGCAAGTAAAGGCGAGATGTTTACTTTTACGTAGTTGCTTCTTGTGAAAATAAGTACAGTTTAGAATTTTGACTTGAATTTGCAAGACTCCTGTTTTCTGTTTGCAGTTACTGCCAGCCATGTCGAACTCTGTTCTTGTTTGTTGAGTATGTCACTGATGCATTTTTTTAAAAACATTATTCTACATACCAGGTGCCCAGATGATTCCCATCAGCTGGCGTGAGATGCAGTGCCCGCAGACCAACGCCAAGGAGTTTCGTAAAGTGGCCCGAGTTCAGCCCGAGTATCTGGAGGCCTGAGAGACCCTGAAAGTCTGTTACATCACCAACAAACGACTCCTTTTGTCAAGTGGACTCCCAACTCTTTTTCTCTGGGTGACATGTGGTTCCTTGGCTACTTCTCATATCGGCTCATTAAGTGTCTTGTTAACGGCTTTACTTCTGCACGTTTTTCATTGTGCTGGATTGAACCCAGAGAGCTCCAACTAATGAAATTGGTTTTTATTCCAAATAAATTGAGTTTATCTTTATCAAAGGTCCACGGGCCAGCAAGAGGCATGTTCAAAATCATCCTGAATTACTTTATAGAATTGCATCAGGTCAGGATTTTACAGTTGAGGTTGCTAAGATTTTACAGAATCCAAAAAAAAGTATCATTTTTGCACCAAGAGAGGAGAAGTTTCTGTTCCAAATGCAGGATTCAGGGTTGTATCGATAAGTATTATGGCAGCATCAGCCAGAACTGTCTTTGCCACTGTTTTGCTGGGAGATAAAACTGTGTTATTGATAAAATTCAAATTTCAGAGCCACTTCTGCAGAGGCCAGGTCTAGATTCTTATAATTAAATGAATTATCAGCCCCCTCTATTTTAACTTGGGGTGGATCTATATTTTGGATTTCTGGCCCTTGTGAGTTTGGCACATTTTAGTTGAACTGTCATAGAAAAAAATGTATAATAATCTAAGGCTAGTCATTGCTGAAAATCTGGCAATGTTCAGCATTGCCAGATGCCAGATCATTGCTAGATGCCAGACTGCCAGACAAACTAGCCAGTTTGCTGCCAGTTTGTCTGGCATTCTAGCCTGTTTCTGTCTGGCAGTTTTCCTAGTTTTTACTAGGAAAATTCCAAACCAACAACGTACCAGGGCTTTCTAAAGTAATCACACCGCTTTGAACAGTTTAAAATTTTCACTTAACAATCACAATATGTAAAGTATTTAATTAGGAATTTATGTGCTAGACCGAAACAAAGCAGTGTATTAAAGTGAAATGGAAAGAAAACGATACATGGGTTTCCAAAAATGCTTACAAATGAAACATCTGAAATGTGTGGTGCACATTTGGATTCAGCTCCCTTTACTTTGATACGACCTCCACCTAAAAATGCAGAGCAACAAGTTGCCTTCAAAATGGAGGTCATCTGTGTGTGATTTAATGTCAGTGTGAATCCAGATGTCCTGTGAAGGCTTCAGACGTTCATTAGTCAACAAACGCATCATGCAGACCAAGAAACACAGCAGACAGATGAGGAATAATGTTGTGGAGAAGTTTATAGAAAAGAGTTGGTGGTGGCGGCAGCATCATGCTATGGCGATGCTTTTCTTCAGCTGAGACAAATAAGCTGGCGGGAGGAGATGAATGGAGATAAATGGAGGGCAGTCCAGGTAGAAAATATGTTGCAATGGCCCAGTTTAAGTTGAAACCAAAATGGATTTAGAAAGGTTTAAAATTGATGTTCAGAGACTTTCAATCAAATCTGACTGAGATTTAGCTCTTTTTATTTTAATTTTTTTTTTGCAAAGAAGGGCAAAAGGCTTTCCTCCATGATTGCAGAAAAACATGGTTTTAAAAAGTATTACCGTAAGGGAAGGGAGATTCAAAAACGCGCCGCACCTTTCAGATGTTTTTGAAAACATTTTGAAACCCATGCATCATTTTTATTTCACTTAAAGAATAAGCACTACTTTGTTGGTTTATCATATTAAATGCCAATAAAATCCACTAAAGCTTGTGGTTGCAATGCGAGAAGATGTGAAAGTTCACTGTACCTGAAACCATTTTTACATAATTTTCTTTAAATCAGCGGTCTCAAGCCGCATTCCTCGAGGGCCGGTGTCCTGCAACTTTTAAACATGTCCATTGTCCTCCACGCTTGAACTAAATGGCTCAATCGCCTCGCTCACATGCAGTGAAGCTCTACAGATTAGCTGATGATCTGTAGAGCTCATCTACAGATCAGCTCTGCAGAGCTGAATATTGGAGTCAGGTGTGCTGAAGCAGAGAGCCCTCTACAAGTTGCAGGACAACCGGCCATTGAGGACCGGAGTTTGAGACCGCTGCTTCATAGGGGAAGTTCAGGTTTTATTTGGGGTCAAATGGAGTAAGAACGGTACCATTAACAATGAAATTTCTGCCATCTGAAATAAGTCAGGCTTAAAATGTGAGTGATATGTTCTGAATTTCTACGCTGCATCATTTGGTTTGTCGTAACATTGTAACACAGAACGTGTTGACATGGACCGTGGTCTGTGTTCCAACCATACGCTAATGGTTTCAACATGGACAGTGATAAAAAAACAAAGACAGTAAATTTAAAGGGCGCCTCTGTAACCTCAGTGAGGTTCTGCCGAGCGCCTTCTCTTTTACACATGCTCTCATTTTATACTGCTTTTATATGCGTATATATGAGATGTAAATAAGCATATCAAATGGGAATCAGGTGGACAGTCCTGCTCAAGGACACTTCAGCACTCTGTTCCCCCCACCTTCTAATTGGAAGAAGATTACCCCGCCGTGGGTAAATGGATGCGATGTGTTCGTTTAAAGCAGCAACACGCTCACTTGAAGCTTTCTGCTTGAGTAGACTTAGAGGATGGAAAGTTTTTCCTGAATGGGCCTTTTCTGAATATTTAGGCATGTCTTTTCTGCTGCCTATTGTTCAAATACTCCATTAAACCCCATCAAAAAATATTGAAACACCTCATTAACTTTTAATTTACAAAATTAAATGGAAACAAATTAGCCTTAAAACCTTGAAGTGGTTGGAACTTGGATATTTATAACACAGGTAGGCTTTTTGTATAAAGACATGAATTAGCAGTAAGCATCTTTCCTGCAGATTGTTGTTCTGTGGCTGGTCTGTCAATAAGAATTTACAGAAAGATGATCCATGTTGTATGGCCTGTATTTTTTGTATCCTTGCAAGACTTTTTGTATTTTTAAAGTGCAACTGGAAAGCCCAAAGCAAACTTTAACAAGGCTGCTATGCTTGGAACACAATGTACGATTCCAGCTGAATGTCTGTGAGCCATCAGTAACAAACCTGATTTTCTGTTTTCCTTAAAGTGAACTTTTTCTTTTATACTGTCCCTGATTGCTAATGTGCAGGAACAAAATTAAATGACCATCAGAGCATTTGCTTGTGACTTTTTATTGAATGTCAGCTGCTAGTCAAGTTGCTGCTCAGCCCAGTGTGTCCACATGTTCACATCTGTTTGGGCTGAGGAAAGGATTTCAAACCATTCCAGTTTTTAATCTTTTTTTTTTTTTTTTTTTTTTAAAGAAAGAAACCAATTTAGGTGTATAACACATTGTCAAATGGAAAAAAGCTCAAATCAAGCTTGCTTTTGAGAATTTATTAAAATAAACATCATCACAATGTCTTCAGAGAAATTTACAAAACCATAGCAGTCTACTATCCTAAGTCTGGTATGTAACGCTACACAACATGCAATTTGCAAATTTCTCATTCATAAAATGTCATTATATACATGTTGATGAGTTATAAACTAGTCTCCAGTTGAATCAATACTTGAAGACACTAGAAGTACAAAAACGCCGACCTCCCTAGTTAGTCATCAAAGCGGACGGATCGAGACGCATTGATGTCGATGGCGAACTTTTTATTGGAGGGTCCCGTAAACCCAAGTCCCGCCCCTCTGTTACTAAAGTCCATTTTCCGTGCGTGTGCTCGCTCAAACTCTCCCAAAAGCCCTTGCTGCAGATGCTGCTGCGCGTCCTTCCCCAGCGCCATGTTGGCTCCTCCAGCTGCGGTCCCAGTCAGCTGGGAGCCCTTCTTGAAGCCGCCCATCAGCCGCAAGAACTTCTGCTGCTGTTGGGAGTTGTCGAACTGAGCGGTACTCCACTGACCCAAAGCCTTCCAAAGACAATTAGGAAGAACATTTAGGTTCTGACGCTGGTATTGACATCTGAATCTCTATATAAGAAAGTTGCAGTGTTGTGGCATCAAAGAAATGAATGAAGCTTCCATGACAGCTCTCATTAGTGCTCTAATCTGTGAAACGTTTTAGTCAGTGGTGGGCTCACTTATGCTAATGTGCCAACAGGGGAGCTAATGTTTTGCTTAGCGTTTTAGTTTATTTTGAAAACCATTTTTACTGCACTTAGCTTCCTCTAAACTGCATTTTTTCCAGATAAATTCTGACTGTTTCCTACACTTTCACATGAATTAAGTTCAACATCTGTTGATGTTTTGGTTATCCACTGCTAAGAACTCTTCAAGCACTTTATATTCATGCTCTTATTTTGAACAGCAGCTCTGTTTCCTATCATGTTTGTTTTTTTATATCATCCATCGCGGTTGAAGTGGATGTTGTTTGTGCGTCAAAATTACAGGTGTACCAGAAATGCAAATACAAAAGGTTCTGGTTCGGCACTTTTGCATGAAGAAAAAAAAAAGTATTACAATTTTAAACGCTTTATAGTCTATAAAATAAATAAATTGAAATTAATATGCTAAAGTCCTGGCCCTAGTTGCAATATGGTTTGTCACTGACATATTCAACATTGTTGAACTTAGCGCATTAGCTTGTGTTAATGTTGGTATAGCCCTTTACGGTTAGTGTAATTAGCTTTTTAGTTAGCAGTGCCCACAACTAGGACTAGTTATAAAGATGAAAGCATTTATAGTGCAGGCTTACTGTAGATGAGCTACCATGGAAAAAAAAAAAGAAAATATCCACTAAGAATATAGCTATGAAGCTCTGCACCCTCTCATTGTTACAACCCATTCAGGCTGGTAAAATGTAGCGACGCAATAATCTGGTCTCTACTGGTTAGATGTCCTAAAACAACAACAACAAAATAAACCAAGTAAAAACTAAAAATAAACATCTAATTTGTCCCCAAAAAAGCCAGAGTATCACTTGGCTTTATCATAACTACCTGGAGACAACGTCATGAAATGGAAGCATTTAAAGTTTTAAATGAATGATCAAAGGAATTCAAGAAAAATCCTGATACTGACTGCAGATTTATCCGGTTTATGAGGTAGGGAAGCTTCCTCGATCTCCATTTGAAGAGCTTTTCTTCTCTCCTGTGACCAAAACATCGTATTAGACATCAAAATATGGAATATAGGTGTGTTATAAAGTTAAAATCCATGTCAAGAACTTGGATTTTTGGAGAGAAATTATTCATCCAGCTTAAAAGGAGAGACAGATAGTGGATCACTAAGGACCTTCCTTTTTCTTTTTCTTTTAACAAATACAAAGTTTTGCAAACCATGAATTGGGTTTTATTGAGTTTGGAATCAGTGAAAAATAATCCAGTCCAGGTTGAATCAGTCTCAATCAATTTCTTGGGATACTGATCCCAAGAAAAACGCTTGAAATGCTCCCTGTTGCATGTTTTTCTTTTTTTAAAGCAAAGGAAGGGTCTCATTCATGAACACAATCCCACAGTGGAAGTGATGTAGAGAGATGTTTTTACTGGATTAATGGAGACCTCATCGATGTTTCCAGTCTTTGCTGATAGGAAAACGACATCGCCTTCGGCAAAGTCCTGAAACACGAACCCAGGCTTTTTACTGACCACTTCAGTAATTTAAAAACAGCTAAACACTTATTTTTTGGCTCACCTGTGAGTCTTCCTGCTCTTCTTTGTTTTTTTTCTTCTTTTTTCCCGTAGCCTGGGCCTCAGTGTTCATGTCCTGATCGTCTTCAGCTAAGTTTTTCTTCTTTTTGCTCTTCTTGCTCTGCGGTTCAGCAGCCAGAGTGATGCTGTCCTCCACACCCTCATTCTCCTTTACTCTTTTCTTCTTCTTCTTCTGTGGCTCCATCTCCTCAGCTTCTATTTTCCCATCTTCCTCTATGGCTTTCTTACTCTTTTTTTTCTTTTTGATCTTTACCTCATTTAAATCTTCCTCTACAGCAATCTCTTTGTTTTTTAACTTGTTTTTTTTCTTTGGGAGAATTTCCTCTTCCTCTGTCGATCTTTTCCTCTTTGCTTTGATTTCATTTCCAAATCCCTCAGATTTACTCTCCTTCTCTTTCTTCCTTTTTAATTTCACCTTGCTAACCTCTGTCTCTTCTTTCTCTACTTTTATCCCATTTTCCAACACTTTTGCTTTCTTTTTTGCTTTTGTTTCACCAACTCCATCAGTTATTACAAAAGTTTTCTTTTTCTTTTCTACAACTATCTCTTTAGTATCAGCCGTCCTCAAAACTAAAACTTCGCCTCTTTTCTTCTTGGGTTTCTTGCTATTATTACTTCCGATCTCCATTTTCTCGTCTTCTTCTACCTTCATATTTTCTGGTGTGATTTGTACACATTTGTCCTTGAGTTTCTCCTCTTTCCTTTTCTTCTTTTCCAATTTTTCAGCCTTCAAGGTAACACTTTCTGCTTGAATTACACTGTCTCCTATCGGATTCTTCTTCCTCTTATCGTCGTTATCCGTTTCAATAGTTGAAGAAACACCATCATGTTTCTTCCTTTTCGTTTTTTTCTTGTCTTTCTTCTGATCGGTTTCATCTTCCTTTTCTTTTGCCACCGTTTCTACTTTTTTCCATTTCTTTTTAGTCTTGGCTTGGCTCCCGTTCTCAGCTGTGCAGATTTGGATTTCTGGTGAACATATTTGTCCTCTCTTCTGTTTTTTCTCCTTCTTTATTCTATTAGCCTCACCGTTCTCCCCCTTCATCTTTGCTTCAGCACTGATCGTGTGGCTTGTCTGGTTTAAACAAGATCATGCAAAAAAAATAATACTGTTAAATAAATAATAAAAACATGGCTCACAAACACATTTTGTACATGCCGGAGGAGTCAACACTGACCAGAGGTTTGGCAGGCTGTGTGGGCTGGGACTGCTCATCAATGTCTCTCTGCAGAGCCAGTAGCTTCTCCTGCAGCAGAGCCAAGCAACAGATCTGCCTTAACGTTCACTATGAGTGCATAACACGAACTACATTAAAAACAACTACCGCGTCATTTACATACATGTCGTTTACAGGCTGTGCAAAGCTGAGCCTGGAGTTACATTTACGCCATCACAGTTTAACTGTGTGCATTAAGTCACAGTGTAACGGACTGCAGAGGCGTTAAAGAAACACTGAAAATCATAACGTCTGAAAGATCTCATTTCTATGCTTTAAGGATCGCTAAGAGGGTTTTGATTTCATGCATTCACTGATTGAATAAAGAATAAAGCACTGTGTGTCTCATCTTATGCTCTTTTTTTTTTTTTGCGTTTTCTCTTATCGCAACCACAAAGCGTAATGTATTTTATTGGCATTTTAAGAGACACAAAACACAACACAAAATAGGGTGTGATATATTTTTTGCAAATAAATATCTGAAAAGTGTGGCGTGCGCTTGTTAAACCTGCTCTGCTCGTAGATGTGTAACATCCAGATTTCTCGTGTCTTCTGGGCCGGACTGTCCCACACTAAATCACGATTTTCCGGAGCGCAGTTTGTGGCGTGTCTGTTCTGTTTGTAAAAGTTCTGAAATTATTAGTGAAGGTGCTCTGTGTGGCTAGAACCACACTTGGGTTGTAATAGACCTAAAATGTAAATACACGGAAGCCAAATGACCACAACAAAAACGGTCATGTTGCACTGGGGTTTAGGTGTTGACTGGACTATTTGGACAAATGAAATGTCCTTGTGTTTCGTGGCCCTACCAACAGGTACAGCACCCTGTGGCTCCTTTACTTTTGAACGTTTTGCTGACGGGTGAGGGGCCAGATTTGTTTGTGAATGCTTTAATATATTTAGGGACAGAAGACCGACTTTGATCTAGAGAAAGATGAATGTGACATGAGTGGTAATTAATTTGATTAAGATATGAATCAACCTCAGAAGGTTTCTTAAAAGTATAGAGGAAAAAATAAGAAGTTTTATTGTAAAAAGCCTCTAACTGTGTTAATCTAAAACCCACTTGGAGGAAATGTGGGATGGATGTTAAACCAGCAACTTACATGATGAATTAGACATTTTACCAGCCAGGCTAAAAAGATACTCAATTACTCGTCAAGAGACAAAGAATAGAAGTAATACAAATGTTTTTGATTACATCTGACATTTAGACAGACTGTGCCTCTCTAAATGTCAACTATGACTATCAGATTTTTGATTTACAGATCATTTTTAAAAAGTGATCATCGTGGGAAATCTAAGTCAAAGCTACTTCATATTACCTATAACAGTGTTTTGATGTGTGACAAATACATATTATAAAGAGAGTTAGGTGTTAGAATAAACCATTACCAGGTCGATTGTGATCTCTACGGGTTTAGGCGCAGACTTTTCAGAAACAAACACCACGTCCTCACTGGAATCCGTCTGAAATGTGAACAAAAGTTCGCGTTTTCCGATCTTGAAAGTGTAACAACCACGTTTACATTCGACTCAACGCAATCTTAATTCAGTGCTGAGAAATCGACAATCGGGATAAAAGGACAATAAGAGTAAAACTGACTAAATGAACACAGTAGACTATTCTTTCATTCATAGCTGTCGTTAGCATTGTTTGTAAGCTAGCTGCAGCATGATTGAAATTATTCACAAAGAATATGAGAATGGGAAAAATCTGCTAGCTATGAGAAACTCCGATCCAACAACAGTCGAAACGTGTTTATAAAACCATAGTTAGTGAGCTGCTTACTTACTTTGTACGCTTTGATAAGTCACGTGGAGACACATTTACGCTCCAGGCGGAAGTAGCGTTTGCTCCTTCCTGTTAGCGACAACACAAGCGTCCCTAGCAACGTGCGCGCGCATAAAATACGGTCCTAGTTTTCTTTTCGATAACGTTTGGATAAATGTTGACACTGGATTTTTATTCGAAATACAGGGCTACTGAAACGTCACAAGGTGGCGATTTTTTTTTTGTATGCTTTTGGCGTCTTCGTGCGGTGCAGAAGAGCATTGAGAAGAGAAACCGAAGTCAAATTCTGTGCTTGTGTTCAGAAATTCCTGATTTCAACACAGGTGTTATGTCTAGTTTTGTTGCCCCTCCCCGAAGGATCATGTTTTCCCGATAAAACTCTCCCCCGTCGTCCTGTGCTCGAACCAGGCAGTTCCTACAGGTAAGCTGCTTAAAATAAATTGTACATCGAGAAAACCTTCAATATTTCTTTCACTTTAATTTCATAAAGTTAAACCTCATGTATTAGTTCAAATGCACATACAATGAAATACTACAATGAAATACTTCAAGAGACTTGAAATACTTCAAGTCTCTTGTAATTTTAATGTTTATTACTTACAGAAAATGATGTTCGTTCTGTGGAATACATATTTGGGTCAAGCAGATTCTGGAAAAAACTAAATATAATGGTGCTTTGGGCGCTGTACAGGGTCCAGCTGCAGTCCAGTTTTTAAATTGCAGCCCTGGGCAGCCCCTGCAGTTACACAGCAATGACTCACTCAGTATTGAATGGTTAATTTTGAAACACTCCCACAGGCAGTAAGATATTTTTTGACTATTTTGTGAGATTTGAAATGTTATGTCATGTGGCTCAATATATTCACAGGCCCATCATTGTGCTTTCAGTTGATTTTGAAGTTGGCTAAACAGTAGCTAGTTAGCCTGCAGCTTTTTTTTTTCCTGACTGTTGATATTGCAAAATCTACTTAGTTTCACAAAAATATTTCAATTACTTTGAAACGTTTATGTCATCGATACAGTTAGGATTTCTGTTTAGTCATTTTAAGAGAGCAAACTGTTAAATAATTTGCACATTTCTTATGGTAGTCCCTTTTCTGAGATTTTCTGTATTTGTGGAAATCGGTGCTGTGTGGAAACGATTTTGTTGACACCTGATATTAAAAGCAACAGATCCTGAAGGAGAAGAAAGGCAAACCAGACAGTGAACTGTGCAAAGGATGTAATAGCCACTTAGTGCAAGTCACGTTACAAACATTCATTTTAACGCTGCCAGAAAACAGTGACAGTATTGTTCTTATAAATCCATCTGAAAAGCATTCTTTCTTTACAGTAAAAGTTAAAAATCAGGTTAGACAGAGTTTTTCATATTGATCCCATAGTTTCATTGAACAATGTACAAGCACTCACCTGCACACAAAAACAAAGCCATTGACAAGTTAACTTATTTTTGATTGGAGTTACAGCAAAAAGGACTGGTCACAGTCACATACACAACGCATTAACTGGATATACTGTCTCAGCTTGAATTCACTGTCGCTCAGGAGATGAAGCTGAAAAACCTTTACTCATACGTACACAAAATGGTGTTTTGAATTACCGGTTTTGAAAAGCTGTTTCGGACTAGAGCTATCAAAGCGATAAGACTGTAATAGAAGCAACATACATAAGATTTTTTTTTATTTATTTTTTTATAAATTCACAGTTTGGGATCAATAAACATTATCTTTGTATTTCCCAGCAGTTAAAATAAAGAATAAAGATATGCCGAATTGTTTATTGAACCTTTCCAGTTATCTGCACTGACGGTATACATGAAGTTAAGAGACACCACAGCCAACAATGCAAAAGAGCGAAGTGACTCTATTAGAGCAAGCAGGACTTCCTTCACTGCTGAAGCAGGGCTGCAGGCCAGTCTCCTCCATGCCGTGTTGTACTGACGCAGTGATTCATGCTAAATACTGAGACGACAAACTGTCCAGTAGGTTATATGTTTTTATATTAAAATGCTTCTTTTATTGGTCTTATGCAATGTTCAGATTTCTGAAACTGGATTTTTGGGTTTTCATTCGCTGTATAAAGCCATAAAGTTTCCAAAAACATACCGTCTATGAGCAGTGAAAGCACATAATATGTCATTTTCAGTGTTGTACTGGAACAGCTGCTGCAAATAATTTCTTGACATTACAAACATTTCATCGAGATCCATCTATTAATAAGATTAGCATGTAAGAGTCTTCCAATTTGACTGGTGTAACTTGTGATAATAATAATCGAACAGTAAAATAAAGAAGCATAGATACATGCATGACTACCAGGACAACACAGTGGAGTATTTGGGGTTGTTCTAAGCATTGACATCTTTAATATTAAACAGAGGAAATGTAGAAAATGTAACCACCTCTTTTTTTCTTTTTCTTTTTTCTTTAGTAAAATTGCAGACCACAAATCCCGCAAATTTGGCAATAAAAAAAGTCTAGCATACTCTTTAGGTTCGTTTTGATCATTACTAATTTGTTTATGAGATCCTCTGGAGTTATGAGAAAATGTGCAATCAGTGTCATTTATCTTGAATAAGGCAGCATCCAGTTTATGTTGGTTTTAAATAGACATGACTGATTTTGATTAATTCTTTATCTATGATGATAAATTGACTATAAAAACATTGTAACAAGTAACTCCCTTTGCTATATATATACATACAGTACATATAAATGTTTGTATAAATAAAAAATACTTAAAAAAAACATCCATAAAATGCAAACATTTAGATAAAATACTGTTCCCCCCACATTGTGCTTTCACGTGCAACTTAAACAATCTTTAATCTCACAATTTCACCATGATCTCTGTACTGATGACTGTCTGTGCAGGTTAGGTATTGCAGTATCATCCATCCATCCATCCATTTTCTGTTCACCCTTGTCCCTAATGGGGTCGGGAGGGTTGCTGGTGCCCATCTCCAGCTACGTTCCGGGCGAGAGGCGGGGTACACCCTGGACAGGTCGCCAGTCTGTCGCAGTATTGCAGTATCAAATGGCTTTTATTATATGCTTCCTTAAAGCATAACACTTAAAATATACTGTAACTACTAAGTTGGGACATTTCTTTACCACTTAACAGCACCTGATAATCCAACGTTTTCAAATAAGTGTGCCAAAGTGTCCAAGCGAGTCAGAAGGTCACTAAGAAAGAACCCTGAAACACAACACAGAGGTTAAGCAAGCTTTGTAGGCATCTGCTTGTCATTTACATTAAAGTCCTAAAAGGCTGAGTTTGACAAAAGTGCAGTTTATTGAAGTAAGCGTCACTTATTAACAGACACTTATTAACTCTTATTAACAGAGACCAGATGCCATGGCACTGGTGTCGAGGTGCTTAGATAGGATGTTTACTTCAGCACATTAAGCTTGACTTTCACATGTTCAAATTCAACATGTTCGGTAATTCTCATTCAAATAAATCTTGTTCCTCATATTTATGTATTCCTCAGTGTAAATATGGCCACTATGCTCCATCCTTGTCTTATGTGGTGCTGTCAAATCGATCTGTAAAATAAGCTAAAAAGTTAGTCTGAAATACTATTTGCAGTTGGCTTTTAAATATAATATTAAAACATGTGTGCGGAAACACAAACACATTAAAATACTTTTTCTTCTTCTTAGGTAACGGGAAACTCTTCAGCATCACAAAAGTGGCTTGACTGTAATCCTGTCTTGTGTTACCATAAGCGCCTCCCAGTGTAGTTAATGGGAGCTGTGGGCATCTGCAAGAGATACAGGAATATTTAGGAACATATTTACAGATTTAAGTATGTAGAGTGTGTGTGCCTGTCGATACTTACAGTACCGCCTCCGTTCATGACCAAAGCCATCTCAGTCGGTTGGTAGACATGGCCTCTGAAGGCGATGCCTGGGCGCATGCTGCCATGGCTGCTGTGGTACGTCCCACTTCGGACAGCTGCAAGAACAGTCGATTCAAAACATGCAAAAAAAAAAGTTATCAGTGTGGCAGAGTCTACATGTTATGTTTCTAAAATCCCCTCCACCTGAACAGCAGGATGTATTTGAGTCGTACGTGTAAGGCATGACTCTTTGTGAACACACTTGGTTTGAAATGGGTGAATAAATGGAATAAAATGCTCAAGTAACAGTCACCGATTTTCCAAATTAAGTTTTTTCCTACATAAAACTTATGAAACCATAAATTTTCATAACTTGTGGTTATGAAAACCAAATTCATAACCGTAACCGCAAATGTCTTTCTAAATTTTACTACATGAGGGAAAATCAAAAAGGACTGAATAAAAGTCTTGGAATGCAGACATTTCAAAAATCTTCCTTCATAATTTGTGTCGTAATGAAATGTTGACCATTACCCTGCGAGGACCACAAAAAAAACAAAAAAAACAATTTTCACATGAAGCTTTCCTTAGGGTGGATGAGTCAGCTGAGGACCATAGATCATGGAGGAAGCCATTTTATTTTCTCATTTCCCTCTGCTAACAGCCTTTTTTTTCTTGCCCTTTTGCATTTTTATTTGTTTTTTTTTTTACTGACTAAGTAACACTTTCCTTAACATGTACTGGCAATACCAACAACAGGAATGACTAACCAGAACAAGTGTCATTTAACTAGATACCCATTAGCATAGCTATAGCGGCTAGTTTATGCTTTTTCCAATAAAAGATTAAAACAAACAAACAAAAAAGAAAATTTAACATATTAGCTGCAGTCTTTGCTAATTTTACTGTTAAACTGGTCAAAATGATGAATCGTGTGAACACAAAGATTCACTTTGCCTTTATGACCTGGGTTTTTCTGCATTTGTTCTTCAAAGCAGCTGCGCGACTCTGGGCTGTATCATCAAAATGAACTTTCAACACATTTTACATTTAAGCACATCAGTAAGACAGCACAATATCACTTTTTAAAACGACTGCCTGCTGGATGGCATGCAGCCTAAGCGGCCATTGTTTCAGCCCCTGTTTCTGAATCACTGTGCTGCTTTAAGAATAACTGCGTGAGAAACAGCTTCTTCAGAAATTCAGCAGTATTAAAATGATACAGAAGAGACGGTTGAGAGGAAACAAACAGATGGTTGCTGCTGAATCCGTTTTGCAGTAGGTCATTTGGAGCCCCTCTAAAGTCTTGTATGTTTTTCTGTTTTATCAATTCACTCTCCGTCTGGAACGGCTGCTCACTGGCAAAGCCTACAGATACAGCGGTCTCCAAGGCAACGTTGATATTTTATGTCATTACTGTAACAAAAGAAAAGTGTTTTCAGCAGAGTTGGAACGGCACCATAAAACATACCTGGCTTGAGTTTCGGATCTGTTATCACAAAGATAGAAATGAAAATTATATACAATTTGTACACATCTAAACTGTGCTGTTTTTTTTATTTTAAGAAGCTTAATCAATAATGAAAGGAAGTAAAACTCCAGTTTTACATCTTATTTTTTAAGATATGTAAAGGAGACTTTAAAACTTTGGAACAAATTAAAAAGAAAGGATTCTGCTGACAGTAAAACATTTCTATATTTTAAAATGTGCTGCATCACCTTTTAACTCTATCAGGCACTTGGTTGTATGTTGCTCCTGTAATTAACTCTGATTCCTAAATATCACTGTATGCCAGCAGCTTCCTGCAGAATGCATGTCAACTTTGCAGTCTACATTATGTCTTATCAAAGATCAACTCCTGATATGTGCAGCTGGGTTCAGAAAAATGTAGCGATTAGTTGAAAAGGAATGACTCACAAATCTCCGTCTTGTAAAGGCTGGTGGATATTCAGACATTTCATGAGACTTAATTGTTTTTTTTGTTTTGTGCAGCAGGTACTTATCCTTGCAGCCCCAGCCACACCTCCTTCCCCAACGACCCTGGCTAAATAAGCGGTTTCACAAGATGGGCGGTTTGATTTACACAAAGCCACAACAAAGGAGATATTCAAACCTTGATGTGACTCAGATTGAAATGTGTGGGGTTTTTTTTTTGCACCATTATTGAAAACTTGGATGCCGTCTAAATTATGTAAATGTACTAGATTGGGGGACTAGCCATTTATATATTCCACGTTCCCTGTATTCACACATTTACAATAAATATATTATAAATATGTATGAAGGAGGCTTTCACATCAATTTATACTCGTAGATGTTTATATTTGCAGTAAAATAAGTGATTGTCATAATGTGTGTTGATGGTGGACCCAAATGCAGTAAGGCAGAGACAGTGGGTAGTTTGAAGTGATGAATATTTAATGAAAAAAACGATGATAAAAAAACTTACAGGCAGCCAGGGTTGAACATAAAACACAGGAACTAGGAACAAAAAAGCATTATGGAGAACACAGGGATCCAGGGTAGAACAAAAAACAGAGGAGGAACAGACAAACAAAAAAGAAACCCAGCAAGATGAACAGGGAAGCAACGGGATATAATGGGAGGAATCAGCAAGGAATCGGAGCAGGAGATGTGTTTAAATACTGTGAGGCTGAATGCTCACAGTATTTAAACTGTTTCTGTTTGATAAAACAGAAACCAGGCTGATGTAATTAAAGAAAGAGACTAAGGAGCACAGAATAATAATAAAACTAGAATCAATAAATCAAATCCCAAAACAACATAGGCCCTGACAGTGATGTCAGTTTCATAATCCAATCCAAGCTGGTCCAAAGTAAGTAGATAAATTCCTTCAGAGATTCCCAATTGATTTTTGATAAATGTCTGAAGGTGGCTTTATAGGTATAATTTCACTATTTGTCATTAGCAGGGCGTACATCTTTTTTTTCTTTTTTTTTTAAACTAGATTTAAAAAAATTCACTGCCAAATGTGAAACGTCAAACAACATTGTGGCTTTGGTCATGGTTTTCCCCTGGAAGAGTTGTGAACTTACTGTAGTTTTGCCTTTCAAGATTTTACCTAATTGTTGAACTGACATATAAAAATAGCATTGTCTGTCCACTAGGTGGCACAACAGTAAGATTATTACATTATTGATGGCTAATAATTCATAATGACTTGCTAAGTTTAAACATAGGAGGAGTCTCTTCTCTGGCTGCCAGCTTTATTGATTTTCTTGAACTGTTCATTTAAGATCAAAACAAGACACACCTATGATCTAAACTTTTTACAATTAGATAAGTTATATTGACTTCACAAATATAATATACAATATACAAAACAATCTGTTTATTATTGTGTTGAACATGAGCAGCAGAGCTGACATTTCACATGCATGAACTTTTTTCCACCTCAGAGGTGTGAAACTTCAGTCCTCAGGTGATTTAACTTTTGAATGCATTTGTGGTCTAACACACCTGAAACAAATTAACAAGTTTCTTATTCATAAAACTCCCCCTCTTAGTTGTAGAAATAGTTTGTAAAGCAGCTTGTGGTAGCATCTTTATTTTAATTACATTAATGGTTAGCATTTAAAACTTGGAGCGATTACTAATAAAAATAAATGTTTGACTACAATATGCTCCTGCTGTTTTTTTTCTTAAAAAATTGAAATGTAATCAGGCAGAACTGATGCTAATGCTAATGTGACAAATACACCATAATCTCCCTGCTTCTATGAATTTACGACAGAAATGTTTAAATGGAAAGAGAAAGACATTTTTTCAGGCGAATGTTTTAGGTTCATGTACATTAATATAGTTTAATGAAGATTATGAATGCATTGCTGTTGTGTTTCTTGAACACAAACTTGAAAATAAGTAAAGATCGATGTTGTTTTCCTTCTTAATTTGATATTCTCCATTAAAATCTGGTAGATTAAATTGCTGCTCCATGTATGTATTGCTAGCAGGAACCACGCTGTTGGAAATGTTACTTGGTGTTAACATCTTCCTCCCTGTGAGGATGAGTGTTATTTTTAAGTCCATTGTGTTGGTTTGCACTTGTTGTGTAAGGTCTATTTTTAGGCAGTTTGGACCAATAATTGCTAGAGGTGTTGAACTGGATATAATTAATTTTATCCACTTAGCTTTTAATGTTTGGTTTTCACATTCTGCAAGGAAAACTGTTGACCCCACCCAATTGTCAATCTACCGATGCTATAGGTTTGATCATATAATTGTCTGAAAATGTCATACCTTTTTAAAATTACTTACTCCTGCTATTTTATAGAGAAGCTGCACTGGGTGACTGTTTTCACTGCGTTCACTTTTCTTTAGATTGCCTAGACTCAGTGGTTCCATAGCTTACTGTAAAACTTCTTTCAGATATTTTTTTATTAATTAAATGATTTCATTATTTGAATGATTCCATTACTTCCACCGAGCTCTGTAGAAATCTGTTTATGATTCACTTATTCATTTACACAAGTGGCAACAGGTACACATCTAAGATATGCTGGAAATTCCCTGGGGAGCATGACCACTGGCCACTGACATAACAAACAGAACCACAAGCACACATCGGGCTTACTTGCACTGTGCTCCTCCATTGAGAAGGCCTGGTTTTCTTGAAAAGACTGGTGAGAATGTGCGGGGTGATCATCTCCAAAATGAGGAGCAGGTGATGCGCGGCCGGTGTCGAAGAAATCTTGTGTGTCAGATTGTGTTGGATTTTGGAGACACAGGTGGGACTCTGGGATAGCGTGGAACAGCAGCAGGATCCAGCCCTGGATCACCAAGGCCACAGCCAGTGCAGGCTCATCCAATACTTTTGCATCCTTGTTTCCTCCTCTCTCCCTGCTCCCTTTCCCTCTCAACGCCTGGTTGCCATAAAGGTAAAACCCCAGCCAGGCCACCCAAAGCAATGCGGACGCCAAACTGGACAGAAAGACCCAGACGGCATTACACTTCCATCGTCGCTTTTCAGTCTCTCCTTCTCTGTCTTCTTCTCTGCCATCTCCTCCATCTTCTCCGAACTCTCCTCCGCAGAGCACCACTCCGAGAGAGAGACCCATGGCTATGAGGAGCAGGCCCAGAGTGTAACTGCACATCAGAGCAAAGTCTAAGGGAGGATACTCGCATGCTGGGTGACCCTCTCTCACGACAGTCAACAGAACCCATTCAGCAGAGATTATCCCCTGAACCAAAGCCAATGCCAGTCCCAGCGCTGCCAGCGTGCTCCCAGTGGGGCTTGACTTCCCAGCCACCAGCCTCCTGAGTCTCACACCTTGCACTAGTAAGCAGGAGAAGCAGAGGGCAAAGAGGGGTCCCCAAAAGGCCCTGCGCACCACACAGAGCACCTGGGTCTTCCCTACCAAGAAAGCCAGAGAGATGGTGAAGATCCCGAGGAGGGTCCCCAGGAGCAGGAGCAGAGGGCCGAGGCCAGAGCGCCTGGCTGGGTCAGAAACCCCACGCAGCTTGACGATGAGCAACACCGCAAGAACCAAAGAGGTGAGGCCGCCACTACAGGCCACGGCCTCAAGGACGACGCCCCAGACCGCCTCTAGGTCACACAGCACTCTGTAGGGGGCTTCCACGCCCACGCTGCATCCTCGGGGAGGTGGGGGAGTGGGCTGAGACGAGCTGCAACTGATCAAAGTCAGGAGGCAGATGACAAAAGGGCTGACGGCCATCTTGGTGACAAACAGGGAAAAGAGAGACACAGTTAGAGCTAAATAAGCAACAAGTCATTTCATCCATTCAGGTCTACGTCACGTGGTGTTACATGAGCACATCAGCTGCTCTTACATCTTCATTATGAGAAAAATGGTGAAAACAGCAATTTCTGCTTTTATTCCACAAGCCTCTTGTGTGATGTTGTTCAAACACACACACATACACACACTCGCTCCACAGAATAGCACAGGTTTCAGCACTGGGCAATAGTTTCCATGGAAATGGGAAACAGCGTGGGCTGGTTACATTGCATACTGGGCTTTTCAGGAGTCGAGTTCAGTATCTAAAAGCACAGAACAACACAACATTCTGCACACACACACATACATACACAATAATTATTCACACTTGGATTGATTTAATGAATATAATGCATTCCCCAGCCCTTACCAAAGCATTAACATGCACCTTTAAATTAACTGTCATCTTGATACAGAAAGCTTGTACCAAAAAAACCCCAACTGTAAATCAGTGCATTCTTATGGTTTCACATTTCATAGAAAGAAGTAAAACTCACCTCAGATGAATTCTTGACTTGAATTCTGGGTTACTCACAGTTCAGATATATCATCATTTCCCACAAATCATTATTTGACATGACTTAAGTCTCTGAGTGTTGTCAGATTCTCACTTAATGAAGTCCTTGAGGCAGCAGAAACAAATCGGTTTCCATTTTGTCGCTGTGTTTCCTTTCAGCTCTGACTGCTTAAAAGTACCACAGCACACTTTGAAAGACCTCGGGTGTCTTGCTGATGTAGTGACTTGTCCAGCTGCTCCGAGAAGAAGAAGAAGAAGAAGAAGCCACAATTATGATGCATGCCTCGAGACTTCACACACCCACACGGTCAAATATATCTTCAGCCTCTTTCGCTCCTTTCTCTCTCACTCCCTCTGTCCTCATCTTTCTGTTCGTGCAGTCTGCATGTCTGAGTTGCTCTCTCTCTGTCTCTCTCTCTCCCAGCTTCACGCTGAATCTGCGGAGGTGTCAACAGAGCTAGAGAGAGAGAGCGATGCAGTCCCAGCTTACCTCTGCTCGCCCACACACACGGGGCAGCGTGATTAGCTGTTGCACCTGTCTCACCAGGAAGAAAAGAGGAAATAGGCTCAGTACATAAGCATGGCAGTTCACAGCCTGTCCGGCATTAATCACTTTGTTTGCACATCTTGGTGTTATTTCATCTTGGCGTTATTTCCCGCCTTCATGCTCCCACATCTTCTACTTCTCAGTCCCTGCTAAACTGTGGGGGATATTTGCTGATGAATGATGAATTGCCGTGTTATTAAGAACTGATCTGAAATGGAGATGAAGATGGGACGCATGCTGCAGAAAATGGGCATCTCGATTGAGAAAGAGCAGATGGTCGCTCTAAACACAGGTGAGCCTTTGGCCATGTGACCATCCCAGTAGAGAGTGTTGCATAACACCCTGGAAGACATGATTCAATTAAGTCTGTTAAGAGAGACGTAATCTCCAACCCCCTACATGTGGGGATAAAGAAGGACACAGGGAATGTCATGACAAGGATGCCGTCCATAAAGGTGTGTGAGACATTTTTGCACTATTTTGTTGAGCCAGAAACCCAAAATCTGTCAATTTTAACTTTTTAACTCTTACAAGTAAGGTGTAACAATATATAAAACTCATGAGATGGGAAGAGACATGATATTGAGTTCGCAAGAACGAGATGAGTCAAAAGGGTAGGGGGTACCTTTCTATGAAGAAGGGTAGTATTTACTCGTGGAAAGATTGGGAACTGTAATTCAGCTCTCCATCCTGTGAAATAAAACTTTTTTCTGTGCAAGGAAGCCTTCATGAATAAGCACAAAAAAAGAAATTTTTTTTTTCAGATTTCTTTTGAAATATTTTAGGATTTTGTTTAATTTTACATGGAAAGAGATTCATTTAAGTTTCTGAACAACTGTGAAATGTGCTATTTACAGTCAAAGAAATCTACTTTCGAAAACAAAACCGCATCCTCACCCACATCAAAGCATAAAACACACATGATACCACATTATAAATTTAAATGAGTATATTTGGTCTAAAAATTCAAAATTACATCTTGAAACTTAGAATTTGATTTAATCATGATATTTACTATTTAAATACAATGGCAATTGAGTAATAATTACTAAGTAAATGTTCACAGAATCATACGATATAAACTAACTGAATAATTTTAAAAGATTTGAACATATTACATTTTTATTAAAAACAGACAGTCATACAAATCTTTTCAAGAAATTTGGTTTTAAATATATTTTGATATGTTTAACACATTGGCTAATGCTCCAATTGTAAAATTATAAAATTATTTGTTCGTATAAATAAAAAAAAAACCTGCTTTCAGTGTTTCAATAAAACATCAATATTTCAACAAAAGCAGTCTATTAAAGAGACATTCAATAACATGATGATGAGCAAAGCTTTGCTTTCACATTTAAATCTCCTGTATGTAATGTAACTTTCATTAAGAAGATATGTTTTTTACAATTTGCTAAAAGCGTCACTATGTTGTGATAGTAGAGTATAGCCTCCTTCCTGTGGTCCGTTTGTCATGCAGAAATACACTGTCAGAAGCAACCAATCAGAGCTAGAAGAAGCTTGTTAGCGCAGTCAATCATGCCTCTGTTCGCACTGCTCACAGCCTCCCTCTTACTCTTTGCTACACTACGGCTTCTCCCCATCAGCAGAGCCTACCATAAATGCTCAGGCTATTTAGCAAAGCCAAATATGATGACAGGTAATTAGTTTTCCTGTAACTTATTAAGGAAGAATTATTTATTAAAACTTTGAACAAAACGTTTGGCTCGTCTCTTCCTTAACACAGCCGGGTTCTTCTTGGCGAGCAGCGGCCAGCTGTAAAACGAAACTAAACAAGGCGTGTTGACGTCACAGATCACAGAGTTTAATTCATACAAAACCACACATGCATCAGTTAACAAAGCTGCAGAGATACAGAGATATGCATTTATCACAAAATAACAACAGACAAAGACAAACACGAAACACAAAGACAGACAAAGGCGCCCACGTGGAGAAAAGATGGAAAAAACTCAACTCTCTTTCTCTTTACACGTCATCTTATACAAAGGGGTGTTTCCGTATTTTAATTTATGCAACGAAGGCGTTCCGTTGTTCAACCAATCAGAGAGCCACCTTGGAAAAACGTCAACCTTCCCCTAAGTTTTAATGACCAGACTCAAGAGTCATTTTAGTTGTTAAAGTTATAAGTTAATTTCACAAAACCTATTTTACTCTTTTGGACTCAGCATCTCCCAAGATTTGAATCTTTGCCTTATCACGAACAATATTTAAAAGGTGTATCCGAAATTAAACATAGATGTTTCCCAGATTCGAAATCTGTGATCAACTCCAGATGCAGCTCAGAGCCCCTGGGAAACCCCCCAACCTTCGACCTCTAAGCAGGGGAAGATATTCTTTATGGCCTACTAATTTAAAGCCTTTCAAGAGCATAGTGTTTTATGGCTGCTCTAAGTTACAGCCTTGCCAGGAGAATGTTTATCTCTGCTTAACATTTGTCCAAATAGGAATGTTTATCTCTTAAACGCACATGTCATGAGATTAGCCATATTAAACACCCAACAATATCCATATTTCCTTAACAAACTGTAAGTTGTTTTTCCCTTCTTATCAAGGCTTACACCATGCATCTTGTACACAAGCATGATTGACAGTGCTACGACCCTCCTCCTGGCTCTGATTAGCATATTTCTAGAGATAACAATACCCCATGGTATATTAAATTGTCACAAGATAGAGACAGTTTTTAAAGTGTTAAATACATTTTGATAAGTTTCCTACTGCAGCCTTTATTGTCAGAGAAAATAAAGGCTGCATTTAACTCCTGCTCTTGAGTTAAATGATCATACCCAGTTATAAAAATAACCCTTTAGCAATGAAACATAATTCAGAGTAAATCAGTACAAGTTCATGTCACGTTTTAACAGCTTAATAAAAGACATCAGGAAAACTGAATAAATGTATTTACAGTCCATCTTAATGGATGTCCAGCATACGTGTCAGGCACTGATGGATTTCACCTCCGTTTGTAGAGGTGCAGGACGTTGTTACACTGTGGGCAGGAATGCTGGACATCCTTGCAAGAATTCACGCAGAAGGGAATGAAACTGCACGGCCAGCAGCTGATGGGAAGCATAGGATAAAAAGAATAATAATGAATCATGAGAACAATAATATTTTGGTCATTAAATATTTGGTTCACCATGAGTTGTTTGCTGAGTTGTGGGGAAAAAAGTAAAATTCATACTTGAGCTTGAAGAGTTATTTAATTTTATTTTCTAAATTAAGAGTTGATGCTGTACCAGGGCTTTATACTTAAGCGCCTCCATTTGTTCATAATTCTCTGCAAATCCGTGATTATGTGTAATGGCATATAAGTGCCTCTTGGGGGCAGTAGAATCATATGGGGATTTTTTTTTTTTATCTGTCACTCCTGAATTCTCTGGTGACGTCGTTTGACGCCGTAGCTTTTTGTTGAGTACGGAAGTATGGCAACGGAAGCGCATTTACTGACCAACAACCACACCCAATCAGTTGTGCTTGCAATCTTGATAACCTAAGGACTAGACTTCAAACGAATCTTAAACGTAGTCTGCATAATTTACAGGAATATAAAAATAAGCGACCTGTCCAGAGTGTACCCTGCTAGAGAAAGGCTCTAGCACCCCTCTTGACCTCATAGGACTAAGAGTGTAGGATAATGGATGGAAAAATAAACAGTTTTGACTCAAGCATGAATTACCCAGAAAAACTTTCCATTTTTAATATTTTCTACAAACTGCCATTCAGTTTGCTCTTGGAAGTTCTTTACATCTGGGGCTAATTGATGATAAAATGAAATACATGAACTGTGGGAGGAAGCAGTGCAACCAGTCAAACCAGCAGGAACCTAAAGCAGATTAGACTGAAGTAACTTCACTTTGTGGCAAAAAAAAAAAATGTTTTTAAAGGTGGTGATGCTCGATATTTTAAAGTTTATTAATTAGAATGTTGTTATTGTCCACATCGTATCCATGTTTATTTCAAGTTTTACAACTTTTATGTTTTATGACAGCTCAAACAGGCCCAGAATCATTCATTTTCTTGGACCATCATTAGTTTGTAAAGAACCCACCACCTGACATTGTGTGTATTTCTATGTGGTAGTTTATACTCACAAAAACAAAAACAGCACTCCAAAAATGATCCAGGTTAGCATGCCCACTTTGTATTCAACCGAAGTCACAACAGTGTTCTTGCAATGCGGACAAAGCATACTTCCAGCAACGTCAGTAGGCAAGTGTTGCACCAAGAACACCTGGTTACCTGTCAAGCACACTTTGTTAAAACACACAGTTGATATATATATGACGGATTGGACATATTGTGACTACCATTGGACCCACATGCGCCATTGCTATACATTGAGACGGGAACACTGATGGTTAGGGAGATGACACACTGCAAACAATATAACGCAAAATATTTCAAAACGGGTTTGCAGTGTTTTGCTATTAATTGTCAACTCTACGACAAGATGTGGTTTGTAGCCACAGGAAAACATTGACAGACAGAGCGGGGTTTAGCCACAGTGTCAATGATTCCTTCACAGTTTTAAGTTTTCAAGTTCTTTTAAAAAAAGCAAATCTGCTGGGTCCTTGTGGCCGGATTATTCTATCAAGGCGTATATTGTTGAGCGGATCCAAATGCAGCAGGCGTGGAACGTTGAGTTCATCTTAATGAAAAGATGAACCAACTTACAGAAAAATCTAAAAGGGCAAAAAGGAACACAAGCATGGAAATCTGGGGGGAAAACGACACCAGGGAACAGATGGGAAAAATAACCGGAGAAGACAGGAGAATCCGGCAAGGAGTGACAGAGAATAAGGTGCTTAAATACTTGGGAGGTTGAATGCTGAACAAAAGACCTGGGCTGAAAAGCTAACATATTGCAGGTGTGAGGGGAGAGAGGAGGAGGCAGACTGAGGAGAGGGAGAGAAAAAGTGCCACAGGCGACAAGGGAGAGTACACATTGACTTGGAAATAACTATAACACTAAAGAATGACTAGACCAATGAAACATAAAATAGAATCACTAAGCAAGAACTGATCTGGAAATGGAAGCAAGGCATATCTAAAAGACAAAACTAAGGGACACAAAAAATGACAAAATCCCAAACCAAACTTCCCCAGATTAAAACAAAAACATGTTTTTAAAAATCACAACATTGGAAATTTTCTCAGCTTTAATTTAAGCCATATTTGATAGAAATCAGATGGAAAATAAGGGCAATATTTTCCAGCTTGTGGCAGATTCATGGTCATCCCACATCATAACAGCATGATTTGGTTCACATGACGCAATGCAAAGTAATGTGAGCGTAATGTAGTCTGCGGGCGCACGTCACAACCAATAGACACTGTCCAATCCAGTAATATATTGTTAAGACCCATCACCATCTCTGAAACACTAGTATACATATTTTAAACTTTAATCAAATGTTCAGTAATGAGAAACAAATCTGACAAACGGTAGACTCACCTGAGTGAAGAGGCTGATTTTGTTGTATTGTGGCAATATTCTGCACAACTGGTTGCTGAGCTAGACACATAAAAACATTGAACTTGGAGTGAACAGAATGAAATTTAAACTGATCAAAAGATTACAGCATAAACATATATGAAGATACACAATAACTTAGTTTTCCCTTATGATCATGCAGGTTCAATGACACTGATATGGTCTTTGATCTCTTACCAGGTTGGGGATATTGCTGAATTCCAGGTTGGGGGTATTGTTGAGCTCCAGGTTGGGGGTATTGCTGAACTCCAGGTTGGGGGTATTGCTGAGCTCCAGGTTGGGGGTATTGCTGAACTCCAGGTTGGGGATATTGTTGAGCTCCAGGTTGGGGATATTGCTGAGCTTCAGGTTGAGGGTATTGCTGAACTCCAGGTTGGGGATATTGTTGAGCTCCAGGTTGGGGGTATTGCTGAGCTCCAGGTTGAGGGTATTGCTGAACTCCAGGTTGGGGGTATTGTTGAGCTCCAGGTTGGGGGTATTGCTGAGCTCCAGGTTCGGGGTATTGCTGAGGAACTGGCTGTGCACTTTCCTGATCAACAGGCTGAGGATTCTTCTGATTAACATCCTGGGAATGTTCCTGATGAACAAACTTGGACACTGGCTGGTTGTCGTACTGAGCATTATTCTGAGCAGCAGGATGACCAACAGGATTAGGCTGACTGGTGAGCACACTGGGGTCCAAAGGCGGGCCAGGATATGGTGGCGCTGGGATATCTGGAATTTCTGAAGTACCTTCAGTATCTGGAGGAGGTCCGTTACCTTTTTTCATTTTATCTGTCAAAAAAGTAAAGCATATATGATTGCAAAGCGTAAAATATCAAATATGTCCAGCGGTTCTTCTGATTCCTTTCATTGAAGAAGCAGAAGTAAACTGTGCCACCAAGCTTGTCAAACGCTAAAGATAAATAGAGGGCTTGACTGCAGCATGGAGGAATGCACGAAAAGTTGTCTATCAGGTTGGGGCATTTAAAAGTAATGCTTGACTTCTTTCCAAAACAAAACTCATTGTGTACGTAACACGGCATAAGGTCACATTCACTCTGTAAGAGTATCATCTGACAAAAATAGGCCATGAGACAAATATTTAAACTGAGCAGGTAAAATTATTTGCTGTGTCATTTTAATGTATTTTAACAAATGGTTTTTTGAGTCACCTACAATACAACAACAACTTTTAGTAAATCGTGTAGTGGTTTTATGTGGTAGAACAACAAAATGTAGAGGAATGAAGTGTGACATAAGGTAGCATAAATAAGTAGGAAAAAGACCTGATTGTAAACTTTTTGTAGGATAAAAAAGCGTAAAAGGCCCTTGTGTAGCTCCTCTCTCGGTCTCTCATAGAGAAAGTATGTAATATCCCTTCAAATTCCACATCAAGAAACAGAAGGAATATGGTACATGTGTAAATGTTCTCAGATCAGGCCATCCTTACAAACTGTCACTATAAGAAGGAGATTTTGAAAGAGGCCACCAGAACTCCTTTGACTAAGCTGAAGAAGTAAAAAACTTCAGCAGTCAAGATGGAAGAGATTAAGCATACATTGCCTCGGGTTGGTTCTTTACCAGTCAAAGCTTTATGGGAGTTTGGCAATGAGAATTCTCCTGTTGAGGAAAACTCACATCAAGACTCAAGGAGACTCCAAGATTAAGTGAATGAGCAGGACCTTGAAGACCTGTAGAGGTAGAAGATTTAAAGAAAACAAGTCCAGCAAAATATAGGGAAATCTTGGGGCACAATTTGTTTCCATCTGCAAGAGAACTGTGACTTCAGATAATTTTTCTTTTAAGCAAGACTACAAACTGAGGCATTCAGTTGAAGCTATACAGAAGTGATTTGAAGACAACAAGGCAGACATTCTGAAATGGCCCAGTCAAAGCCATACATAAATTATGGCAGGACTATTGCTGTTGATTGTTGACAAACAGCACCCCTTCCAATCTTTGTCACAGTGGACAGAGCCAGAATGTCGTTTTTGGATTCTTTGGGTATGAAACAGATGCTTTCCACTCGGCTTAACCAGTTCAGCAGGTGAAATGCTGACTCATCGATAGGCCCCAGCAGGATGCTTGTTAGCTGAGTCATTTTAACCATTGTTCTTTGCCACCACAGCTATTTCCGTCCATTTTGATGACGTCAACAAAAAGGGAACAGTGTGTTTTGGACACGTAAATCTTGTCACAATCAGTAGAATCCAGTCAATCCCCATCACCCTTCAGCTGGATCCGAACCCGTCAAACATTTCAATAAATATTGATTTAGTTGTGTTGGGCACTGCCTCTCAAAGCTATTCACACCGCTTGAACCGTTTTGCCTTTAAAGATTGTATTAAATCAATATTGGGTAGTGTTTCATTTTAAGGTGGAAGGAAAATGCATAATTTTAAATAGTATTTGGCGAATAAGCATATATTCAATTAATTTTACTCTGATGCACTTGGTATTTCTGTACTCTCTTGTTTTCTTTTTTCTTGATGTTTCCAGAGTTGGGCGTAACAGCGACATTGATTACAATGGTTGTCCTCTGCTTTTAATTAATGATCGCCATGTTCAGTTCATTTAACAATTTGTCAGCTTTTGTTTGGAAGTCCCTCTTGATCTTAAGTCTGGTATTTTCTACCACCTTGGGAAGTGAGTCTCTGTGCGGATAGGTTTTAATCAGGCTTGCACTTCTGGACATTGAAATTCTACAACATTCTTCCTTGTAAAGCTTGTTCATTTTTCATGTTTTTTAAAATCATATGCTATTTATTAAATTGTAAAATGTCACAGTTCCAAACTCTATCCCAGATTATATCTAGAAACACCGTTTCAATGGCAATGCAAACATTTACCATAAACAGCAGCTGTGACTGTATTAGCACTGAAGCAACGTAAAGCTTGGTAGACCCAGCTTTTATTTTGGCAGTCCACTTCCACTTAACAAAACAAGAGAATACTTAGCTGTGAGCAAAATATTTAGTCTGCAGCTGAATGTTTGGTTTGTGAACTAAATATTTATAAATGTTGGAACTGTGACATTTGGAAATATATGCATAGCATAGTGAAAATATGTCTTTGATAAAATGGAGCCCAATTTATTTTATTAGACTAAATAACCTAAAATATTGCTGTCATTTTTTTCAGTGTGTAACTTTACAAACAACATGGAGATGTTGCCAAAACTTGGATGTACATTTTTATTACGAAGTGGATGCAAAGGACGCAGGTGATTACACATAATGAAAAGGAAAGCAAGTCAAAACATCCCTAACAGCCTGAGTTTGCAGACCTTGTTTAACCTGTCCCCCACCTATTTTATGAAAAGCTTATGCACTGCAATCTGCTTTCAGACTACAACTGAATCTTCTCCACACTGAAAGGATTTTAGTCCTTCAGGATTTGTTCCATGTACAACATAGGCATTTCTCTTTCACAATGATAAATGACACGTGTTCTAGCGTTATACTTGTAGGAAATATGCGCCTGCTTTAACTTCATGTTAAGCCATGCATGGTAATTTGTCTCAGTACCTCAATTCACATTGTTACACATAGAATGATGTTTTTAAAGCTTTATTTATGTTCATTATGATGTTTTTCTGCTTACAGCTTATGAGAACATAATAAGCTAAGAATAAAACATGAAACAAATAAAACATTTACAGACATGAGAACTTATGCCCACTAGATGTTTAAAGATTAATTTCAAAAGTTACCTTTCATCTGTATGTCGTAATAAATATTAATAGAAAGGTTTTCCAGATACAACTGAGAATTTTTGACTTGTTAGAACTTGTGATTAAGTGATCGATACACAGCACTACTGGTGTATTTTTAGTACTAGAGCATTTATGTTCATGTCTTCTCTTAATCTGTATTTTCTAGGTTTTCTCACCTTTGGATGGATTTGCTGAATGTCTTGAAAGATGGTCAGGAGGAGTCACAACAACCAGAGCGTCCTATTTATCTGACACTGAGCAATGGTTAAGGCGAAACACACTCTGTTGATGTGTGCCAGCTAAAAGGTGGTGCAACGTAACAGGCATGCAGAAGTAGGTGTAGCTTCTTTAAAAATAACTTCAGCAAACATCCTGTGGCCAAGTGCAGCTTTATAAGAAGAAGTGTAGACTGACTCTTAGTTTACTTTTGATTTTTTTGTTGACAATTTGTATGGGGAAAAACAATGCTGATTAAAATTTTAAAAATGGCAAAATAGTTAGACATATTTGAACCTTGTTACAACATGTTGGATGCAATTAAAAAAAACAAGACAAAGAGACAAATATTAATAAAAGACCATTTATTTAAAGACATTTACACTTAATCAAGGTTCCCACAGATGATTTAAGGATCAGGGCAATTAGGATGGGAATGAATTAGAAAACAGAACTAAAAGTGTAAAGAACGTTCTCACCATTAGAGTTTAGAAAACTTCAGCATGGTCCAAGCCCAAAGTAAACTCTGCATATTATTGCAAAGTCAGACTTCTAACTATCAGCTTAACTTTTTTGGGAGGATTTATGGGGAAATCAGGAACCTTCATGCAGAAACTTTAGCAAAACACTCAGAAGTCTGAGTCTGTGGAAACTCAGCCTGATTAAATCTGAACCGGTTAAATCCTTTAATATAACCTTTTTTTTATATTTTTATTTTTTCTTCCTAAATATGTCGCTCAGTTGAAATCTATTCTTTATAGATATAGAAGACGGAGTTGGAAGACGTTAAACAAAAAGTTTAACGTCTTCCAACTCCGTTTTGTCGGTCCTGATCAATGTGATTGATAGGAGCCGAGCAAGTGGAAACGCATGCACAGCGGAGAAACAGTGTGCTGCGCTTACAGTATAACCTTTCTTTCTTTCTTTCATAATCAGGGTAAACTATTACTCTGCTATTTGTTATTTCTAATTGAAAGGTTAGCACAACTTTATGTAGTGCTTTTGTTTTCCTCTGTTCTCTATGTAGAATTATTAAACCACACCACTAAAGGCAAAGTCGGACCCAAACCTGGCTTTGGGAATAATCTCCAAGCCAGGAGATTTCAAACCTGAAATTCAGAACTCCTGAATTTCAGGTTGAGGTCAGATGGGACTTGAGCTGTAAATCTAAACTCTAGGTCCTTCCACTTTCAAAGACAGAACAGCTTTCTTCCTTTACCATCCTGTTGTCATGAGAGTGTGAACCACTAACAGAAAAAGGCACAAAAGCTACATTCATGTTCACTTTCGTAAATGTCCGATCAGCTGATAAACAGCCAGTTTCAGTAAGGAAGTTTTCAAATAAACATAGCTTTCCTGCCCAGTGTTTTTTTTTTTTTTTACTGCTCTACTTACTTAGTTATGAGCATCTGTAATTTCTTTTCCTGATCCTAAGATTTTGATTGCTGATTGTTGGAGGTGACCCGACCATGGGAGGAGAAAAGCTAGAAGGTGTTTTAGGAGGTTTTCGTCTGTGATGACTGTTGTTGCCATGCAGTGGTGGACAGCTTTAGTCCCGGGCTTCGATGTAGAAGACGAATCTTAACAGACTGAGTGTATTTGTGTTTTGGCTCAGCTTATGGCTTGACAATAGCAATAACTTTTGCAACTATACTACATTACTATTTTTGCCAGCTAATGTGTGCTCACTGCTATCCCTTTTACTATACCTTTTACTTTAGGTATAATACCTAAACCAAAACTTCCCATGTTTTGTGATCACTAAACTTTGTTTTATTTAGTGTTATTTTCCATATTTTCAGAGAACCTACGTGTTCAGAACAGAGCGGGTGTAATACCTGCATCTGACCACTTGATGGTGACATTCAGCCATATTGTAAAATTTTAGACGTCTCAGAAAACATCCCACTATTCATTTTCACTTGTTCATTTACTTTAAAATGTTGCAGACATGATTTTCCCCATGGTGTTAGGCTAAATATTGAATAAAATATAATACAGGTTGGCACTATTAAAGCAAAAGCTCTATACTGACCACTGATGGCAGTATAATCTATTCATCTGTTTCAACCTGGCTGCAATCTATATTCATCAATTTTACATCTTCAGTTAATCAGAGTAACCCTGTCTCCTTCCAGGGACAAAATGTAGCCCTGTGCTTCATGAGGTTCCATATTAATCTCTCTCTTTTTTTTTTTTTATCACATAACAGAATCGATCTGATGTCTGCCAGTCATGCCACAACAATTGACTGGGTAGTTGACCATTTTTCAAAGGAATCCATGGAACATTTCAGCATGAAGCTCTCTGAGGAATGTATTACGTTTTATTATGTTTATTATGTAACTATATTCAGTTGTATAAAGGAATGTAGCATTTTTTGTAAAAAAAAAAAAAAAAAAAAAGCCCAACGATGTACCAAATACAAGCCCACACACATCTCTTTCCAGATAAACTGTATTTTGGGCTGTCACAGTTTTGTCTCTTCTTCTGCTTACAGAAACACAATTGCTTATAAGATGATAAATGAGATAACCTTTAAAGAAAAACACATATAAATATATCTACCAACTGAACTGATCAAAACACTCCCTAATTCTTTTAGGAAGTTCAGAAGTGTTATTTCAATGACAGCATCAATTCTCGCAGACTTTGAGAATTGTAGTTTTACAGTGCAGCTCCCAATTAAATAACTTTGCAAGAAGACCTCAATCAACAGACAAATTAAACATTTCAGATATTTTGAAGGATATTTTTTGTAGATATTATGTTCTGATTCATGATTCGTTACAACAATAATCAAATGTTGCACTATTTAAAGTAAGAGAAATCTACTTTTGCATCCAGAACAACATTCTCATGTCAACGACTAGTATCCAAGTGAATTACTGAGTAATAATTAGTTTAGAGTAATAATTGTTAAGGAAATGGTAACAGAACAACATATACTCTAATGTTGAATGATTACAGAAAGACTTTAAATTATTAGAGTGTTAATTAAAATGTAGAATTATGTTGACCTTCATCAAGATGTGTTTTAACTATTTTTACATTACTTTAAAACATTAACTAATGTTTCCAAAAAATATTTGTATATGTTAAGGTCATTAAAAACAACTTGGATGAGCAGAGCTTCTCTTTAGGCCACAATGGGGAAAAAACTTTCTTCCGATCTTAAGTTAAAAATTTTGAAAATTATTCGTTAATGAGACACCATAAAGAGTAAAATATCAATAATTTGTTAAAAGATTTCAGGAAAACCTCATAAACGTATTTTTTCAGCAAAAATGTCAGTAACTGCAGTAACTGCATGTGAATCACTGTGGTTCACATGCGACGGTAGACGTGCAGAACGTTGTTGCACTGCGGGCAGGAATGCTGCACATCCTTGCAAGCACCCACGCAGAATGGGATCAAACAGCAAGGCCAACACCTGGACAAGGAATATGATTAAAAAAAAAGACAAAACAATAATAGTAAGACTACTCGACTCAAAAAAAGTTAACTCAATCGAAAGTGTGCAGTATTTATCTGTATTCTCCATTTAGTGCAAAAATCAGAAAATGCTCTGTTATCCCATCTTTCGTTTTGGTTTAATAAAAATAAATAAAAAAGCTAGTGTATTTTTTGGTTTGTTTGTTTTAAACAAAAAAGCAAACTGCCTGAATGTACATGGACCGAAGGTGTAAAGAAAAGTGCTAAACAAACAAGGAGTGAATCCAGGGGTGGAAATTAAACATTTTCTCCACCAGCCACAGTAGCTGGTAGAGAACATTTTTTACCAGCCACTCAGACATTTCACCAGCCACTGTTTTTTTTTCTTCCTTCGGTCACCAGCCCAACCAGTACATGCAAATTATATAAAATATATGATTTATTCTTAACCCTATAAAATCTGATTTACTGACAATAAGTCTACCATAAATATGTACATATATAGATTAATTTAACATAAAGCATGGATACCTTAACAAAGGTGAAGTACAATAAGTTCACTTGAAGTAATTACTAACAGCAAACTTTAACTACTCAACCCTAACATTCTTGCAATCATTTCCTATGTTGAACATTTTCACATTTTGGCTACAACTCCCCCAGATAGTATTTAGTTAAGATCTGTCTAGTGATTTTTTAAACATTGTTAAATGGTACCAATAGCTGTTTTCTAACTGTTCTATGTTATCAGGGGGGTAACATCAGGTTACCTCCCTGATGTTACCTATCAGGGAGGGGTAACATCTGGTATCCTGTAACCAGGTGTTTAAAAAGCCGGACACAATATCCAGAAATCTCCTTTGTGGCAAGGCTTAAACAAGATTTTTTTAAAATATAAAAATACATTCATAAAATACAGTACATGTGCAGTAATTTTACTCTTTTGACTTCCGGGTTGTTTAGTTGGGTTTTGTTTGTTTCTGTGTTTTGTAATTCCTCTATTATTATATACTGTAGATCAGTAGATTTTGTTTGACGTTGGTTTGGGGAGGGCGGGCCAAGGAGAACCAAGGGATTTCATTGGATAAACCCAGTGTCCGTCAGTAAAATCAACCAATGAGCTGTCGCAGTTTGTTAAATTATGACAGTATAGGGCCGCCAGATATGGTCTGTACTTCAGACGGTCAGTCATCCCCTGGACAGATGTTCAACCTGAATGCAGCTTCTTCTTTTTTTCTGTTCAAATTGTAAACCTGCCACAGTGGTTGGTTGGTGCGTTGCTCCAATTTACACGCCACTTCACACTAATTTCAATCCCTGGCACTGACTTTATTGGTATTCTTCTTGATGTCAGTTTGGAATAATTGGTTGCACTAATTTGTTCTTATTTTTCCTCTCAATTTTCTCCCTGCCATATGAAAGCTGTCAAACTGACCCAGTTTGAGATATCACTGTCCTCCTGTGGCTGCAAAGGCGGCAGCACTGCTAAACCGGTTGGTTAGAAAAGAATACTTCAATACTTCAACTTTTTACTCACCCAATAATAAACAGTGTTCCAACAATGATCCAGGTGAGCATGCCCAATTTGTATTCGGTTGTGCTCACAACGGTGGTCTTACAGTGTGGACACAACATGCTTCCAGGAGCCTCAGTTGGTCTCGCTTGCACCACCACCACAGGGGTTGCTGTCAATAACACTTTGTTAAAAACTCACCACCAACTCTATACATTCTTAAACTTTAGACTCATCTTCAATAAAAAGACACTAACTGAGAAAGTAACTCACCAGGTTGAGTAGTCTGATTTTGCTGTACAACTTGTTGTTGAGCTAGACGTATAAAAACATTGAACTTGGAGTTAACGGAATGAAGCATACACTGGTCAAGATTTCAGCACATATAGGAAAAGAGACAATGATTGGAGGAAAAGGGGTGAAATTATGTTGAAATGCAGAATAAATAAGATGACCTCTGATCTCTTACCAAGCTGGTTAACCGGTTGTTGATACTGTTGACCAACAGGCTGGGGATATTGCTGATACTGCTGAGCAACAGGCTGGGGATATTGCTGGTCAACAGGTTGCTGATACTGCTGGACACCGGACTGGGGATATTGCTGATCAACAGGTTGCTGATACTGCTGAGCAACAGGCTGGGGATATTGCTGGTCGACAGATTGCTGATACTGCTGAGCAACAGGCTGGGGATATTGCTGGTCGGCAGATTGCTGATACTGCTGAGCAACAGGCTGGGGATATTGCTGGTCGGCAGATTGCTGATACTGCTGAGCAACAGGCTGGGGATATTGCTGGTCGGCAGATTGCTGATACTGCTGAGGAGCAGGCTCGGGATATTTCTGGTCAACAGGTTGCTGATACTGCTGAGCAACAGGCTGAGGATATTTCTGGTCAACAGGTGTAGGTTGACTGATGACCACACTTGAGTCCAATGGCGGACCAGGATATGGCGGCGCTGGGATATCTGCGATGTCTGGAATATTTGTAATATCTGGAATATTTGTAATATCTGGGATATCTGGAATATATGGGATGTCTGGAATATATGGAATATCTGCAATGTCTGGAGAAGGTCCTTCACCTTTTTCCATTTTACCTGTCAAAAATGTAAAAGATAAAATAAAATAAAATAACCTGATATCAAAGCTGTAAATATATCATATGTCTCCATTCGTTACTCTGATGTCTTTCAGTGAGGAGCCAAAATGTGACACCAAGCTTGTAAAGTGCCTAAGAAAAGAAGACGGAAGAAAAGACTGCACGAAACGTTTTCTGTCAGATTAAAACATTTAAAAGTAATGAAAAAGGAAATAAACACCTTTTATTTACACCCTATCAGGGAGGGGTAACATCAGGTATCCTGCAACCAGATGTCTAAAAAGCCGGACAAAATATCCAGAAATCTCCTTTGTGGCAAGGCTTAAACAGGAATTAAAAAAAAAAAAAAAACATTCATAAAATACAGTACATGTACAGTCATTTTACTCTTTCGACTTTTGGATTGTTTAGTTGGGTTTTGTTTGTTTCTGTGTTCTGTAAGTCCTCTATTATTATATAGATCATCTATTTTGTTTGACCTTGGTTCAGTCCTTTATTAGTTATTTTAGTTTCATCACTATTCTGTGTTATTTCTTATTTTGATTAGATTAGTCTTGTTTTGGGCCTGTATAGTGGCACAGATGTAAGAAAGGAAGGTACTAGGTTCAATTCCCAGCCACTATTCTTTATGCATGGAGTTTGCATGCGTGGGTTCTGTGCATGCGTGGGTTCTCTCCAGGTACTCTGGCTTCCTCCCACAGTCCAATAATATGACTGTTAGGTTGATTTGTCTCTATAAATCTTCCTTAGGTGTGAGTGTGTGCGTGCATGGTTGTTTGTCCTGTCTGACCCTGTGTTGCCCTGCGATGGACTGGCGACCCCTCACCCCCTGTGCCTCTCTTTACCTCTCCTCAGTCTGCCTCTCTCCTCTCACATGTGGGATCAGTTTGCCAATCAGCCCGGTTCTTTGTGTCAGCAATCAACCTTCCAGTACCTAAGCTCGTCTCTTTCAGTCACTCCTTGCTGGTTCCTTCCATTACTCCCCTGGTTTCTCTGTACTCTCCACATGTCTCCTTGCCGGTTTCTTCCTTGGAGTTTTAATTTATGTTGCTGCCCTGGACACCTGTGACTTTGTAGTTTTAGACTTCATCATTTTTTTTCATTAAATCTTTTTCATTATCTACTGCACGCCTTCATGCTTCTGCATTTGCCACCACCATCCACCAAGACAAATAAAACATGTTGTTCCCTGCATAGTGTTGTAAAAGTAATGTTCCCCTTGAAATTGTTTTCAAATTTTCCATGTCCATAAATTTATTTAAAGCTACAATATAAACTTAGAATTGTTTTTATTAGGGTATAATGTAATAAACCACAAAGTTGTGAGCAGGATAAACCAAGCAGAAGGAAAAGAAAGAACGAATACAGAACCGAATCAGCAAAACGAAACTTATGAAGCTATTAAAATCTTCAGGAATCTTATGTTGTGTAAGATATTTCAGAAAATAACACTGAAACACTTGTGAGTTTCTTTATCTTGCTGTAATCTCTAAAATATGTTTCTTCATATTTTTAACATCAAATAACTCACCTCTTTCCCACAGTTTTCACAGTTCAACTACTGCAGAGGATTTATAGTCATTGTTAAAAGTCAGTGTTGAGCATCAAGCGATGAAGGAAATTTACGTCAACATGGAACCTGACAAGCCTGTTTACCAAATTCCTTCATCTAAGCACAAAGGGAGAATGCAGACAAATGTACTATGTATTTAATCAAATTTTTAAATTTTACGTATTCAGACTTTTTATTTTTCTGTTATTTTTCGTCCCGGTTCAAGCAGTTCCAAAAATAATTTCTACCTAGGTGTCATTGTATATCTGGCAATCCTGAATGGTTCACTGCTGGCTGCCTTCAGTTCACACTGTGAGACTTCTTCTATTCATTTTAAACATGGAAAGAGGAAACTTAATGTTGCTATAATAAAAATGTCATCAGCCTCTTCTGAAATCAAACTGACCGATATGGCAGGGTTTAAAAAGACAAAGAGCAGGCAGAAGGCTGATATTAAGGCAAACCAGATACAGCATTTGAAGCATGCTGAAGGCCAGCAAGCAAAAGACTCAGAGTAGATGTAGTAATGGTGAGTAAGCTGTCAAAGTATTGGGTACAGGGTGGAAGATTTCACTGAAACAAGATTTTGTCCTCAAGAAAGCATGGAACAGTAGGAGGGTCAGTGTTGATTCAACAACAAGGAAGAGACTGAACAAAAGTAGTATTGTTTTGCTTGTGAGTGCAAATTCTGGAAAGGAAGTGATGTTAGGGCTTATCTTTCGCTCTGACTCACAAAAGGCTCATGAGGCATTTGTATGAGGCCTAAACACGTCTATTTAAACACATGAGGGAAGGTGAAAAACTGTTATTATTCCTATTAGTATATATTTTTATTGTTGATAACGTGTATTTGACACTACTATTTTATTGTTTTCATGCTTTAGTTGTGCTGTTCTTAAACTTGTGGAGCTATAAAAACAAAACAAACAAATCCCTGATGAGATGAGGTCTACAGATATCTAAACATGTTTAACATTTTCTGGCACATTAGCAGTGGATTCACAATGTGAATGAATTGAGAACTTGCAACAATGAGCGTCACGCGCAGAAGAAAAGAGGCCAACCTGATTTTGACTACAAAGAAAGGAAAGTATTTGAAACCGAAAGAAAAATGAAAGAGGAGAATAAAAAGGGCAGATCGTTTTACAGGTGTAGATTTACTGACCACATAGATAGATGACAATGGTGACCATTTTTCTAAAATGTGTCGTACAAAAGGGATATAAGGACCAAATGTGAATGTGCTTGAACAAGATGAGTATGTATTCATTGTGAAAGACAATGATGTACCTGATGAGCTAACATTTTCTGTGGCGCTAATAAGTTGAGATGAAAATGCTAATTGATTCTGGTTCTACAAGTAATGTAATGGGAAAAATATAAGGGAAAAACTGAAACTGAAAAGGTGGTGTCATTCATATATACTCAAAGAGCAGAGGAATTTGTATTTCCTTGTTGGTAAAATGGACAACAGCTGAAAGGTGAAATATATGTACGAAACATATATTCCAGCCTGATGAGACAAATAAAAGCAAGTTTATATGACCTTTAGTCTGCACACCTTCCCATGCATTGCCTACCTGTTTTGCCAGGGAGTGGGGTTGACACAAAGTGAAAAATAATACTCTTTAGCAAAACTGACAAGTTGCTAAGCAGGTTTGTGGAGAAACTTTGCAAGCTGCTTTCTCGAAAAAATAAAGAAATAAAACAATTGACTGGAGAGAGCCAGTTGCATTTTTTCTCATTATAGAGGCATTTAGCAAACAAAAATAATTTTGGTAATTCTAACTGACCTAAAACAAGAAAAGTTTGGCCAGTTCTCTTGCTCAAGTCGCCACAGGATCTTCAACCAAGGCAGAAAAGTGAAAGTGAAAGAGCAATTTTTTTTGAAGGTGAGTACTACAATATTTAATTTGACATCACATGCATCTTACTAGCTTTATTGTGCGATCTCTCATTTCCCCTGCATGCTTCTTGGAGCACTTCTGGGGTTCGCAGCTGCGCAGAGCTGCGCAGAGCTGCGCAGAGCTGCGCAGAGCTGCGCAGAGCTGCGCAGAGCTGCGCAGAGCTGCGCAGAGCTGCGCAGAGCTGCGCAGAGCTGCGCAGAGCTGCGCAGAGCTGCGCAGAGCTGCTTGTTGTGTAAATAGTGGTGATCAGGAATGCCTTGGAACAGAGATGCATGCAGACTAAATCCGTGTTTAGATGTTCTGATTTTGCAGAACAGTGTTCAAGATGTGGGGTTAGAATTACCCAGCTGAAACGAACACCTTGCTGCGGTACGTCCACAACCTCAGCATCTCGCCTCTCGAGGTGTTTTGACCGAGCAAAAGCATCTGCTTTCCCCGAAATATCCTGGAATTACACTCTGACTCTAATGTGAAAGAGGCAAAGCTGCTGCCAACGTGTAAAGCAGTGAGTCAGTTTCATTACAATGTGGTGAATGCAAGGATTGTTGACGGGTACTAATTATAAAAAGGAATTCAAACAAGAAAAAAATCCAAAGCAGTCTAAGATTGTGGATCTTGTTGAACCTGTCAAGCTATTTTTATAAGATAAGTCCTCCTGTTTGCACATTGTGATCTGTTTGAAAACTACAACAAATGCTTCTCCAGACTGAAAAGCTTTTTTTTTGCCACATAGAGTTTGTTTATTTGTAGAGCAAATTCATGGCCACTGCTCTTTCAAAACGACATAAAATAACTGAGACACATATGCAAGCATTATAGTTGTAAGAAACATATACTTGCTTTTGCTTTATGTTAAGTGATGACATGCAAAACTGCATTTACAGATGCATCTCTTTGAATTTGAATGTCATTTAAAAGGTAAATTGCTTCCATATCTCAATTCAAGGGAAACTGTTGCACACAATGATAAGTACGAATAATACTTGCTTAAAGATTATCTTCAGATACTTTTAATCTGACAAAAAATATCAAAATATATATATGTATAATAAAATGTTGATAGAAAGATTCTAGAGGTATTTTTAAATTAAGAAGCCAAAACACAAGACTATTAATTAATGTTCATTTCATTCTTAATCTCTATGTTTTAGATTTTCTCACCTACAGATGGATTTGTTGAATGTCTTGAAAAGTAGTAAGGAGGAAGCACGACGACCAGAACGACCTATTTATCCGTCACTAGGTAATGAATAAATGTGAAACAAACTGTGTTGACGTGTAGGTGGAGCAAGATAGAAAGTAGGTAGAAGTAGGTGGGAAACATAACTTCATTAAAAAACTGCAATAAAACATCTGCTGGATGCCAGTTGAATTTAAAATTCAACTAGAAGAAACAGGAGCAAGAGACAAAACAAAAATAATTTATTGAAAAAGACTTTTAAACCTAAACAGACTACACACAACTGGTAAACAATTTGAGGTGATAAAAAAAAAAAAAAAGAAACAGAAAGGGAAACTTTGTTGTTTTTTTCAGAACTAAAAATGTCAAAAACGTCTCACTATTATAGATGGGACCTTCAAAAAATTTAACATTGCCAGAGCCCATTGACATTGTGTCCGAGTCAAAGTAAACCCTACATACTATTTTAAACTGAAACCAGTAGGTACTTCAAAACGTCTGACTTTGCACCCAGGTTGATTAGATCTGTTTTTTCTTTGTTCATTTAATGCTAGTGAAGTGGAGGCAAGCAGTCTGTAGCTAAGCTAACTATGCTAAATGGTTGATAATGTCACACAATCTACCCAACTCTCCTGCAGAAAAACTGGGCTACAAATTGACACTCTTGTCTTTTTTCTCTCTCTCCTTTTGAAAACCTAATTTTCTTGATTTTCTTGACAGCATTGTCTTGTTCTGACTGCTGCTGAACATCGTCACCATCAAGCGTGCTAAGCAGGAACGAACCAAAGAGGGTGGGGGGCAGGTTCAGTGCAAATATGGATGTGTGCTCTTTGGTATGGGAGTGATAATCAGGGCCGGATTTAGGAGGATGGCGGCCCCTGGGCTGGAGTCAGGATGGGGGCCCCTGGGCTAGAGTAAAAAAAAAAATATATAAATATATATATATATATATATATATTTTGTATGTGTTTTGTTTTAGAGTATGAGCAGAAAATGACCGAACAGTAAGTTTTGACAACTTACAACTTTAATAAGCCAGTTGTCACAAACTACAAACAACTCTGAACTCTTTTCTAGAAAGACTAAACCACATGTTGGGGTTGAAACTAGAATATGATGCTTGCATCACAAAATAAAATCACTGAATAGTTATTGTTGCCTGGACTTCAACACAAACTATAAAACAGATTGAGTGCAAGAAAGTGCAATGCTCAAATATACTTTTACAAAGCAAAGCGAGTAAAACAATATTTATACAAATATCCCCAGCATTTACAAGTCCATATAAGTACAAGTGGAATATATCAAAACTCAAACTTTTTCTTTGGTTTTAAAGTTCTTGGTAAATAGTGGAGGAAATAAATGTCAAAAAAGTGCTACTCTGCCAGTCAGACAGAACATGGATATAAACAATATCTTCTGGAAAAAAGAGATCAGGCATACTGTAGTTTTCAGAAAATATCCTGACCCAGGTAAGTCCAAAGTGCTGCCCTCTGAAGGATTTTTTACAGCCCCCGGTTCTCAATAAAAGCAGAGGTGGGTGCAAATGAACAATTTTCATCTTCTAGACCAGCGTTTCCCAATTCCGGTCCTCAGGCCTCCCTGCCCTGCATGTTTTAGGTGTTTCCCTTCTGCTACACACCTGGATTGAATCTATGGGTGATCAACAGGTTTCTGCAGCACTTGATGGTCATGCAATCATTTGAATCAGCTGTTCTGGAATAGAGGCACATCTAAAACATGCAGAGCAGGGAGGCCTGAGGACTGGAATTGGGAAACGCTGTTCTAGACCAAGGTTTTTACAGAGAACATCTTGAAAAATATGAAGAACAAAATACAGATTTCCATTTATTAATGACACTTTTGCATTCAACTTCTTTGTAGGAACTCGAACCACAAACACAACCTACATTTACTCAAACCAAATAAGAAAACAATACTCAACCTTGAAAAGTTTGAAACTTTGCCATTTTTACTTCACTCACTATTTCTGATAGAACACGATCACCCATCAGCTGAATAAATTCCTCACATGTTTGGGAAGAAAGATATGAGGGTTTCCCTGAACCTGCATTTCCATATTTCTCTATGTGAGACTTCAGAAAAGGATCAAACTCGCTGATTAACTCCAGTATTCCCAGATAATTCCCATGATCAGTTCTTCCAAATTTGTCACTGGCTCCTCTTAGAGCCAGTCCCTTCTCTGCTAAAAACAACAGACACAACTCTTCTCAACACTTCAGTCCAATATGAACACTCAGATTCAAATTGTTTCTGCAGTTCTGTGTCTATCCTCCCGCTGGCTGCTGCAAGTGAAACATATGTCAGCATTGCTTTTCTATGATGTTCGCTGTTTTCGTGCTCTCTCATGCGTTCAGTTGCGTGCTTCCAGTCACTGAAACCAGTTTCAAAGTTTGACTGAGTATTAGCATTGCTGAAAATGCGGCATGCAAAACAAAATGCAGCTCCGGTGGATGGAGAGTAGAGCAGCCACGGTCTTTCGATGTACTCACCATTTAACATCTTGCGTTTAAAGTGAGATTTGGAGAAGTGACGCTTTTGATGCTTGTACACCCGGTTCTGATGCTTGAAAGCCAACACTCATATTTTGACAGCTCTCCGGTCCTCGCTCAGCCCAGTAAGCTCGCACGGACTCGTCAATTTCCCCCCAATGCGCCGGATCGGTACTGTACGGATCCACAGTCGTCTTTCCATCTGCGGAAGAAGATCCCGCTTCCACCGACTCTGACTCCACAGACGCCAAGGTTCTGGCTGGATCTTAGTGCCGGTGTTAGCATAGCTAAGGGTTCGAGGAGCGGCGGATAACGATGTTTCTGCTCCATCTCCGCTAACAGGTTGAAAAAAGCCTGTCAGTTTAGGCATTTTGTTTGGCGCGATGCTCTTTTTTTCTCTTCCTTCGTTTCTGCTCTCCGCTGTCATATTTTCTGTTGTCCGCCATTGTAAAATAATATTCCCTTGACGCTCCTCCTCCCCAATGCGTAAGATGCGTCAAAAGTGGACCAATAACAAGCAAGCATTCAAGATGGACGTTTGCCAGAACAAATTGGAACATTTTTCATCGGTGCTGTCAAAATCATCGTAGTCATTGATTAAATTCTGACACTATCCATTCACAAAAATATAAAACATCCTTCGGGGCCCCCGAAATGCCGGGGCCCCGGGCTGCAGCCCCGGTAAGCCCCTGCTAAAATCCGGCCCAGCCGACAGGACTCGCTATGAAGCCCTGGAGGTCAGCCGGGAGACCAACGGGACTTGCCACGAACCCCTGGAGGCAGGCTGCGAGACCGACAGGACTCGCTATGAAGCCCTGGAGGTCAGCTGGGAGACCAACGGGACTTGCCACGAAACCCTGGAGGCAGGCTGCGAGACCGACAGGACTCGCTATGAAGCCCTGGAGGTCAGCTGGGAGACCAACGGGACTTGCCACGAAACCCTGGAGGCAGGCTGCGAGACCGACAGGACTCGCTATGAAGCCCTGGAGGTCAGCCTGGAGACCAACGGGACTTGCCACAAACCCCTGGAGGCAGGCTGCGAGACCGACAGGACTCGCTATGAAGCCCTGGAGGTCAGCCTGGAGACCAACGGGACTTGCCACAAACCCCTGGAGGCAGGCTGCGAGACCGACAGGACTCGCTATGAAGCCCTGGAGGTCAGCTGGGAGACCAACGGGACTTGCCACAAACCCCTGGAGGCAGGCTGCGAGACCGACAGGACTCGCTATGAAGCCCTGGAGGTCAGCCTGGAGACCAACGGGACTTGCCACGAAACCCTGGAGGCAGGCTGCGAGACCGACAGGACTCGCTATGAAGCCCTGGAGGTCAGCTGGGAGACCAACGGGACTTGCCACGAAACCCTGGAGGCAGGCTGCGAGACCGACAGGACTCGCTATGAAGCCCTGGAGGTCAGCTGGGAGACCAACGGGACTTGCCACGAAACCCTGGAGGCAGGCTGCGAGACCGACAGGACTCGCTATGAAGCCCTGGAGGTCAGCCTGGAGACCAACGGGACTTGCCACAAACCCCTGGAGGCAGGCTGCGAGACCGACAGGACTCGCTATGAAGCCCTGGAGGTCAGCCTGGAGACCAACGGGACTTGCCACAAACCCCTGGAGGCAGGCTGCGAGACCGACAGGACTCGCTATGAAGCCCTGGAGGTCAGCCTGGAGACCAACGGGACTTGCCACGAAACCCTGGAGGCAGGCTGTGAGACCGACAGGACTCGCTATGAAGCCCTGGAGATCAGCCTGGAGACCGACAGGACTCGCTATGACTGCCCCGGACTGCCTTCGGGGCGAAGGCAGTCTGGGAGACCGACAGGACTCGTTACGAAGCCCTGGAGGTCAGCCTGGAGACCAACGGGGCTCGCTACAAAGCCCTGGAGGCAGGCCAGGAGACACTGCTGGCCCCAAGCATCTCATCTGACGCCTAACTAAAATAAAAACAAAACTAGAGTTCATAATATAACTCTATGATCTGGCGACAAAGGAGACCAGAATTCGATGGCCTCAAGTTCCCGTGGCACCGCAGTCCTGCGGGCCTCAAACTCTCCTGCCAACATCTTTCAAGCGTTAAGCTCTTCCGCCATCAGCCCCCAAGTGTCAAGCTTCCCCTGACACCGCAGTCCTGTTGTCCTCAAGCTTTTCTGCCATCGATAAAAGCTTGGAGCCCTCATGACTCTTCTTTATTTAGAACTTCAATCTTTCATACCAATACCTGAGAGTGTCAATACACATTTTCAGAAGTTTATTGGAGAAGCCTCCGATCACACGACTCAATACAGGCGGCTGCACCTGTGGCTGGTTTGAAACTGATTGGATGTCTTCGTGGGTTTCCTCTGATGGCTGCTGGTTCAGCTGTTCCATTCTGACCCTCAGGCAATGGCTCAGCTCTACCACTTTAAGCTGCAGGTCAGTGCTCATATTCTCGAAGACGGTGCTTTTCTCCTCCAGGGCGGCTTTTTCCTTCTCCAAGGCTGTGATTATATCCTCCAATGCAGTGCTTTTTTGATTCAGAGCTGTGATCTTCTGCTTCAGGTTGGTGTTTACCTTCTCTAAGTAGGTGCATCTCTCCTCAAGGGAGGTTTTTTTCTGCTCATTGAGAATGTTTTCCGACTCCAAGATGGTGTTTACCTGTTTGAAAACTGAGTTTTCCTGCTTCAGGACTTTTTTTCGCCTTTCCAAGGCTGTGTTTTTCTGCATCAGGGTGGTGTTTTCCTGCTTCAGGGCGATGTTGTCCTGCTCCAGGGTGTTCATTTTCGTCTCAAACGAGGGTCTTTCCTGCTTGAATAAGGTGTTTTCCTTCTCCAAGATGGTGTTTACCTGGTTGAAAAAGAAGTTTTCCTCCTTCAGGTCATCTTTTTCCTTTGCCAAGGCAGTGTATTTCTGCCCCAGGGTGGTGATTTTCTGCTCCAAGGAGGTACTGTTTTGCTCCAGAGCAGTCTTTTCCTTCTCCAGGGTATTTTTTTCCTTTTCCAAGGTGATGATTTTCTGCTGCAGAGCAGTCTTTTCCGTCTCCAGGGTGGTGTTCTCCTGCTTCAGGTTATTTTTTTCCTTTTCTAAGGCGGTCTTTTCCTTCTCCAGGACAACGTTTTTCAGATCCAAGTCGGTGGTTTTCTGCTCCAGTATGTTGTTATCCTCCTTTAAAGCTCTGTTTATGTCGAGCAGTTTTTTTAATTTCTCATCTTTCTCCTGAAGCAGCTTGTCTTTTTCATGTGTAGCTTTTTCCATGTTAACAACTTTTATCTTCAGCTCCTCGTTGGCGTTAACCAGAGACTGTTTTTCAATTGACATCAAGCTAACCTCTTTCAAGATGCCATGGAGCTTCTGAGTCTCTCTAGCTAAAGTCTGTTGGTCAGAATCAGAACACGACGCTTTACTGCTCTGATTCATTGTTAATCTGTTTAGTCTGAACAAATCCAAAAGCTGTTCCTTTATTATTATCTTGAAATGCTTTCGTTGTCAGTCTCTTGTTCGGATACAATCCTTCTACTTCCTCTCTCTCTTTCTTCTGCAATGGTTATGACCGTAGAGTTCAAGAGTGCAGCGTTGTGATGCAAAGTGTGCATCACTCTTTGTGACATCAATTTGTGTGATGTCACAAATTGATGTCACAAATTGATGTCACTACCTCAGCAGAACAACTAGAAAACTGCTGAAGTTTGAATAAAAACAAACTTTATGGCTGAATGCAGCTCAGCTTAGCTGATGGCTATAGAAGACAGTTGAGCTGGTAACATATCACCAAGGCTTAAATCCACACTTGGGAGACAGCGGCTCTTGAGGACAATGGACTGGCACAGCAGGGTGCGAGGGCCAGCGGTCAAAAGGAAACATTGTGCCCAAAAACAGAAAAAGGGGAAACGGGCTGACTGGTTGACCCAGCTGATGCATATAGGAAGCCACCAAGTCCGACTCTCTTTCTGGCCATTATCCGCTCACTGGATAAGAAAATGGACAACCTCTCTCTAGCTAAGCAAGGTTGGTGGAATCAAATAATGTTCTCACTCTTTGGTTACCTAGCAACTCACTCATTCTTTGGTTACCTAGCAACAGCCTGTTGAGTCACTTTCGCAGCTTTCAGCCTTACCATAATTAGACTATTTCTGTGTTTAAAAGCCGTTTTAATTAGTTATTATTTAGGATTATTTTCTGAGAAATTGAGTTTGATTAGTTTGAATGTAATCACTGAAATTCGTGGTTTGGGTAATGTTATCATTAGCCGAATCTATATGAGTTACAACAACATTTAATTTCCCTTTGGGATCAGTAAAGTTGAATTTTGAAGGCAAAATTTTACCACGTATTTTTTTTGTCCAGTTTCTGGTGAAAATATCTTAGTACACTTAAAATAAGACAAAACTGACCAATAAGCAACTTTTAAGCAAGACATAGAAGCTTGTTTAAGTAAATAATTCCTTAAAATTGCTGAAGAATTATTAGTTCCATTGACAGAATATGATACTTAAAACAAAACATTTTTCTCCAGTTATAAGTGAAATAATCTGCCAATGGAACTAATATTTTTTCCATCCATATTAAGGAATTAAAACAAGCTCCTATATCTTCCTGAAAAGTTACTCATAATTTAGTTGTGTCTTATCTTAAATGTACTAAGATGTTTGCACAACAAACTGGACCAAAACTACTTGGTGATGTTGAGGAAAAATGATTCTTTTTAGTGCTTAATACAGTTAATCTTACGGCATGTGTAAAAGGTATATTGAACATTCTTATTTTGAACAAATTTCTTTATTTTGAACAGGTTTGTGTTAAGGATTTAAAATTAAACCAGATGAGCAAGCATTCAGACAATAGGAACCAAATGCAGATCTCTCAATGGGGCCTCCTGCTGTGTTATCAGAGCACAGGAGGCCATAAAATTAGCATCTGCTGAAAGGCAGTATCACTTGAGCCTGGAGGAGAGAAGTCTGTTTGGTTCACAGCAGATCAAAGGTCTTCCAGAAACCAACATCTGGGATGGTGTAAAACTGAATACAACATAGAAGGTTGAAACCACTAACATTTAATTTCTAAGACATTTTTCTAAGTATTAATACCATGTTTTTATTGAAGATTGTATTATCTCATTTTAAAACTACTAATCCAGTAAATGATGGATGTATTTGAAAATTGTACTATCTGTGACTATATCAGAATCAAATGGAAATTGTTTGAATGAAAATGTTTTGTTTAGTATTAGAAAATTGCTCAGGAATTATAGCTCATTTTGTTCTGTTGATTTTATGTTATTTTTGGCAGGACTCAATCTTTTGAGGTGCTGACTGCAGAGGAGCAAAACTGGGGTTTGTAAAGATAACCTTTCCTTGAACCAAAATTACTGGATTTAAGTTTTTTCTGAGAATTTATGTAAGGAGAGATAACGGGAGAGACTTCGGATTTCACAGGTATCTGTGAAATCTTATCTCATGTTTCTCTGCACCCAAAATGACCATAGAACCCAGGAGGCCAGGACGCAGCTGTTGGCTCTTTTGTTTTTACCAGAGAGCAAATGGCCTTTGATCTTTGGCGTAAATTAGGGGGAGTTTCTAAGTTTCTCTGAGTGTCCAAGGTAGCTTCCAGTTGGCCAACTAGAGGTACGCCTTAAGTGAATATATTAAAAAGCGAAGACACACCTTCAGTATAAGACTTCGTGTACAGGAGTAAAAATTCAGAAAGCTGCCACTATTTTGCTTTTTTGCATCAGCTCTCTCCAAAGACGCGTCTTTGCCTTTTCTTTGTTTTTTTCTTTCTCTATTTTTTCCTGTCTCAGGTAAAATGTATATCTCTGTTCCTCTGCAGTTTTGTTGTTAATTAATGCGTTGCCTTGTATGGGATTAAACTCTGTGATTCTGTGACGTCAACGCGCAGTGTTGTTTTCCCTGTGGCTGCACGTCGCCCGCTGAGAGGACCCGGTTTAAGGAAGAGAGAGAGCCAAACTTTTTCCCAAAGTTAATTTATAAATTATTCTTCCTTAATAGTGAGATTTTGTGTTTGAGCAGTGAGGGAGCTGAAAACAATCGGAACTCATTTTTATTTCCAAAAGATGTGAAAAATGATGCGAATTTCTGCACTAAAATAGAGCATACTGAAGTTCATAGTTATAATGTGTTTAGATTTGTATTAATATGATTAATATGTCAGTTATTAATTGGAAGAACAAACACCCGAACAACCATGTCTTATTGACGAAGAGAGGAATCAACATAGTTAAAGAGTTTGTGAAAAAACAATTAAGTCCCATGTCATGGAGGGGGAACACATTTTGTCAAGTGGCTAAAATATATGGTTCCCCCCCAAGTAAGTTTGATAAATAAAGAGTAAATATTACTAAATTCACAGGATTTGTTGCAGATGAAGAGAGGACTAAGAACAGTTAAAGAGATTGTGAGAAAAATAATGATCTCCCATGCTATGTATGGGGAACAGGCGATTTCAGGCAGCTAAAATATGTGGTAAAATAGCGTAAACAGAGAAAATAGCACTTTCATTGTGATAAGTTTTAGTTGTTGCTTAATGTAAGTGGTGTCTGAATAACAGTCAGTAAATGGATACATTTTAATTTACAATTGTTTTTCAGAGCAGTTTATGTGTCTGAGGGGTTTTGATGGCATGCAATGATAAAAAGTATATATTTTTTTATATTTTGTGATAACTGCTATGAAATGGCATTAAAGTATTTTTTATTTGCATAAGACTTTAATTTTCATTGGAACTTCCAATAAAAAGTATCTTTAATACAGAAATGTCATGTCGAAAATTAAAAGACGAATAAGGATGGGAAACCTTTTTATTGTAGTTACTTCCACCCTGTGACCAGCAGGTGGCATTATCAGTCGAAAATCAAATCCCAAAGCATCACTTCAAGAAATGTGCAGAAAATGATAAGCAATGACAATTGTTTTTTTGTTGAAAAAAAAATATACATTTTATTAAAGAAGTAGGGTGGATTATTCCCAACATTTACGTTACTTTACGAGCTACCCAATAAATTTACAGAACCAGCTGGCGTTCAAGTCCTGACCCCAATTCAGTCAGGTTACACTCATCAGAGAAATGTCCGCACCTTACCAAAGTTTACCTGCTCTGATGGGGGGGGGGGAGAGGATGTGACTATTACCAAAAACCTGAAATATGTCCTCCACCTGCAGAAGTAAAAGATTTGTCACCGAACGGCAGTGCTGTCGAACACGTACCGATCGGCACCAAATGAACTGTTACTTTTGAAATATTGAAGAGAAACATGAGTCGTTGAAGCAGGTTTTTAAACCATCCCTGATGTTGGATCACGGCTCCCTCACTTCGTGATCTACATCCGAGACTCATCTTGAGTAAATGTAGCGGACCCAACTTAAATGCTCGATCATCACACCTGGAGCAGACGTGCTTCTGAAAAATAAGCTGTAAAAGTAAACATCTTCTGACAAATACTTATGTAGACATTGATTTTTTTTTATTTTTTTTTTTAAATGTAAAAATATGTACAATTTAGAAATAGGAAATAGTCCCTGTGGTGACGAGATGCGAGGTTGTTTTTGTTTTGACGATTGTATTTAATGATAAGTCTCTGAGAAGGAAGGAACATTTACAGTTTAGAATGAAAAGGAAAGAAACACATTTAAAATACTAATTAAGTCATTTCAGATTCCTTATTTTTTTGAAAACTATAAATAAATAAGTTATGAAGACTATTCAATGGATTAATTCTGCGCTTAGGTTCTCTGTAAATCCGAGGGTGCATCACTTGTGTGTCTTAGATCTCATATGATTGTGAACAAGCTAAACTGGCAGAGTAATCAGCTTTTAAAAGGGCATACATCACTTTTTTTTAATTGACAAGAATTTCATTGTTCGGCTGTTTACTTCCATGTTTTGTGCACAGATCAAATTCTTCCGTCAGTACAGACACTATGCTATCATCCACATAGACAATCGGTTCCTATTTTGAACGAATTATTCAAAAGACTGTTAACTTGAGAAAAACATTCGTAAAGGACCAATCTGTCTTGAAAAAGGAAAAAAAACATTAGAAGAGCTGATTGTAATTGATGTTTCACACTTTATATATCTTATTTGCTTTAACTCTGTAAATATGATATACGCCCTTTTGAGAGAAAGCGAAACATGCACTGCCTGGCCAAAAAAAAAGTCGCCACCAAAAAATGGTCACACTCTCTAATATTTTGTTGGACCGCCTTTAGCTTTGATTACAGCCTGCATTTGCTGTGGCATTGTTTCAATAAGCTTCTGCAGTGTCACAAGATTTATTTCCATCCAGTGTTGCATTAATCTTTCACCAAGATCTTGTACTGACCACTGCACAAAGCCTTCTCCAGCACATCCCAAAGATTCTCAATGGGGTTAAGGTCTGGACTCTGTGGTGGCCAATCCATGTGTGAAAAAGATGTCTCATGCTCCCTGAACCACTCTTTCACAATGTGAGCCTGATGAATCCTGGCATTGTCATCTTGGAATATGCCCGTTCCATTTGGGAAGACAAAATCCATTGATGGAATAACCTGGTCATTCAGTATATTCAGGTAGTCAGCTGACCTCATTCTTTGGGCACACAATGTTGCTGAACCTAGACCTGACCAACTGCAGCAACCCCAGATCATAGCACTGCCCCCACAGGCTTGTACAGTAGGCACTAGGCATGATGGGTGCATCACTTCACCTGCCTCTCTTCTTACCCTGATGCGCCCATCACTCTGAAACAGGGTAAATCTGGACTCATCAGACCACATGACCCTCTTCCATTCCTCCAGAGTCCAATCTTTATGCTCCCTAGAAAACTGAAGCCTTTTTTTCTGGTTAGCCTTACTGATTAGAGGTTTTCTTATGGCTACACAGCTGTTCAATCCCAACGCCTGGAGTTCCCTTCGCATTGTGCGTGTGGAAATGCTTTTGCGTTCACAATTAAACATACTCCTGAGTTCTGCTGTTGTTTTTCTTCGATTTGATTTGACCAAACGTTTAAGTAATCGCCGATAACGATCATTCAGGATTTTTTTCAGACCACATTTCTTCCTGGAAGACGATGGTTCCCCACCATCCTTCCAGTTTTTAATGATGCATTGGACAGTTCTTAACCCAATTCTAGTAGTTTCTGCAATCTCCTTAGATGTTTTCTCTGCTTGATGCATGCCAAGGATTTGACCCTTCTTAAACAGACTAACGTCTTTTCCACGACCACAGGATGTGTCTTTTGCCATGGTTGTTTAAGAAATGAGGAGTTACTCATTGCAACAACAAAAACAACAAAAAGAGAACACAATGCTTCACCTGAAAAATGACGGTGGCAGCATCAAGATCTGGGGTTACTTTTATTCTGAAGGAGTTCAGAATAAATTGAATGAAATCATGAGCAGTCCTAAACACTAATCAGCTTTGACCCTTGACCTTCAGCTGCCTAACAGGAACCTGGAGATGAGGAGGAAGTTTGGTTTTAGTCCTAACTTCATAAATCCAAAAGGTGACTCCACCAGACGTGCTGTTAGGCTTTGGACTGGCCTAACCAAAGTTCAGAGTTAAATCTGACAGAACAGCTGTGGAGCTCAGAGTTTCTCTCAATCTGGTAGATTTTGGGGAACATTTGCTGTTGGGACTTGGGAGATATTGGTGAGTCAAGATGCTAGGTAGCCTCCTGAGCAAAGAAAACTGCTGGAAGTGATTCGAAAAGGTGCTTCAGCAAAGAGTCCCTTGATGTGCACAATTACGCAGCCAGGCTTCTGCAGCTTTTTAATTTTTCATATTCTCCCCCTAGAACGGTGGTTTTTCAGCTAAAAAGAACAGGAGACATGTCACAAAATGATTTATTATTATTATCTATTGTATATCATAGCAATTTTACAGGGTTACTTTGATTTTTTTAATTATTATCATTTTAGAAATCTTTTGTTAAAGTAAACAAAAGTAAGACATGTTTCAGACTTAGCAGGCAGATATGAAAACATTCAAAAGGCTGTCATTTGATGGCTTAAAATAACTTTCCACTTTGTCCACTTTGGAAAGGCGGTGGCTGTAAATAATGCAGTTTGCACCAGCAGAGCTTTCTTCATCCCCATATCTACAGGCCCAGCATTAGACTAACATTTTGTTGTTTCAAGCGGCTAGCTCTCCTTCCATCTGCATATGTTTTCAAATCTGCTGTTTTCTTTTCTTTTTTTTTTTTTTTTTAATTAAAATGGTCTTTTTTTTCCCCCTTCTGCTCGTGTTGACACCATGTTTGCTCCTCTCTCGCTCACCGACAGCATCTTTTCCCGTCCGTCGCATCTTCTATTTTTGGTCCGAGACGCATAAATTATTCACAATTTTTGCACGGACTTCCCGGCCGGAAAGCTATTAACGCGAGCTTTTGTGGGTCATCGCATTACACCTGAACGTCCACCCCTGGCACTCACCAGGCTCACACGGAGATAAGAAACAGCTCCAGTGGAATCGCGTGCCAGGAAGGCGCCGTAGTCACGTTGGTCACCGCACGGATGAAACAAAATGAAAATCCGGACGGTTTGATAAGCTTGTTATCATACATTAATTTACATCACCTTAAAGACAGTACACCCCAATGCAGTTCTCGTCACCTGGTTTTCACCTGCTACGTTAATTACACAAATTCACACACTGCGGATTCCACCTTTTCACTATTTGGTGAAAAAACAAATCTGAAGTGAAAATGGAAAGTGTCGGGTTAAATTAAGCGCGCCACTAAAACGACAAAAGATGCTTATAAAATGAGTGAAATGTTTGAATTTGAAAGAGATGTGCTGAAGCTACACGCTAACTGTAAACCTTTTTAAAAAAATTAATTAAATGTTTATGAGTGCTTTTAGGCATGAAAAACTGGGAATGTCAGCCATCATTCCGATTAAAGTAAAACTCTCTAACTAGCTAGCTACCTAGCTACAAGATCCATCTGTTAAGTAGCCAACTGCAGGCTGGGCAGGAGCAGACAGCCTGATTATTTAGCTAGCTGAAGTAAACTTGTTAGCTTGTTTGTTGCTCTTTAAAGAGCAGAGCGGCAAAAAGGTTTGCGCTCTAAGATTTTTAAAACTGCAAAAGTTAGTATAGCTAGTGTTAAAGAATTTGAACGATTAGCCATGACTTGTGGAGCCACGAAAAATGGCAAATTCTGTCATGACCTCAAACATACGTCGATGCACAGAGCGGCCTAGCTAGAGTTTAGGGCTTCACGTAGAGCCAGGCTAGCTTGCTTAGCTTCTTCACGTTTGCAAACTGCCTTTTTGGATGTTCTTTCATAAGATTATGTCAGGATTGTATTTGGAAACAGAAACTGACTCAGACTTTTCAACCACAAACACCTCATGTTAAGTGGCTTTCAGCTGCTGTTTTCATTGTCAAACCTGCTTCCACCAAGTGAGATTGCGCCTTCAGGTTGCTGTTGAGGAAGCTAACATCTTCTCAGTCTGCAATCTTCCCTTACAAGCGGCAGTCTGCACTCGGCTCTGAGAAACAGGTTTCAAGGGTAGACAAGGGACCAGGAATATCTGGACTTAAGGCTGCATGAGTTACAGCTCAGCAAATGAGTTTGTTACACAACAGCTCAGTCAGCCCAGCTGGAGACTGTTGAGGAAAAATGATTATTTTTAGTGCTTAATACAGTTAATCTTACGGCATGTGTAAAAGGTATATTGAACATTCTTATTTTGAGCAAATTTCTTAATTTTGAACAGGTTTGTGTCAAGGATTTAAAACTAAACCAGATGGGCAAGTATTTAAAGAACAGTAACCAAATGCAGATCAAAGGAGATCTCTCAATGAGGCTCCTGCTGTGTTATCAGAGCACAGGAGGCCATAAAATTAGCATCTGCTGAAGGGCAGTATCACTTGAGCCTGGAGGAGAGAAGCCTGTTTGGTTCACAGAAGATCAAAAGTCTTCCAGAAACCAACATCTGGGATGGTGTAAAACTGAATACAACATAGAATGTTGAAACCACTAATATTTAATTTCTAAGACATTTTTCTAAGTACTAATAACATGTTTTTATTGAAGATTGTATTATCTAATTTTAGAACTACTAATCTAGTAAATGATGAATGTATTTGAAAATTGTACTATCTGTGACTATATCAGAATCAAATGGAAATTGTTTGAATGAAAATGTTTTGTTTAGTATGAGAAAATTGCTCAGGATTTATGCTAAATGGGGTTTTGTGAAGATAACCTTTCTTTGAACCAAATTCCTGGATTTAAGTTTGTCCTGAGAATTTATGTAAGGAGAGATAACGGGAGAGACTCCAGATTTCACAGGTATCTGTGAAATCTTATCTCATGTTTTTCTTTGCCCAAATGACTGTAGAACCCAGGAGGCCAGGACGCAGCTGTTGGCTCTTTTGTTCTACCAGAGAGCAAATGGCCTTTGATCTTTGGCGTAAATTAGGGGGAGTTTCTAAGTTTCTCTGAGTGTCCAAGGTAGCTTCCAGTTGGTCAACCAGAGGTACGCCTTAATTGAATATATTAAAAAGGAAAGACACACCTTCAGTATAAGACTTTGTGCACAGGAGTAAAAATTCAGAGAGCTGCCACTATTTTGCTTTTTTTGCATCAGCTCTCTCCAAAGACGCATCTTTGTCTTTGTTTGTCTGTCTTGTCTGTCTTTGTCTGTATAAGGTAATGAATGTATATCTCTGTTCCTCTGCAGTTTTGTTGTTGATTCATACGTTGCTTTGTATGGGATTAAACTCTGTGACTCTGTGACGTCAACGCGCAGTGTTGTTTCCTTGTGGCTGCACGTCGCCCGCTGAGAGTACCTGGGATCTAGAGGAAGAGAGAGCCAAACTATTTTCCAAAGTTAATTTATAAATATTCTTCCTTAATAAGACCAGGGGGAGAGAGTAAGTCAGCTGAGTGAATGAGTGAGCCCAGGGACAGAGAGTAGAAGGCTGGAGAGAGAATAACAGCAAGTGAGCAGAGAGCGAGGCAGAATACAGCTGGATGCGGCTCGTACGCGGACGTGCTTCCGTCTCTCACATCCCTTCTCTCTCTGTCATGTAGTGTGACGAGATGATGAGGGGAAACACAGTTTGCTTCTGTCCACAAAGGGTTTGAAGTGAAGGACATCAAGAAAAATAAAGAAAAAGAGGATAAGAAGAAAGCAACCAACATCCCCAGTGAAGGATTTTCCCTTTTTGTTTGCAGCCAGACTATGAGGCTGTGAGTTCGGGTCCTTGTCCCGCTTGCAGAGTTCTTCTTCTTCACCACCTGACACCATGCCACTGAGGGACAGATGGAGGAGTGGAGGCAGCTGCCTCTGGATGCTGCTGCTCCTGCCCAGGCTCTGCTGTCTGGTTCTGGCACAGGGCTCCACGCTGAGCCCAGAGGACAGTCGGTCCATCACTGCCGCGATGCTGCCGGAGGACTGGACCAACACCATGGTGCCACTGCAGCCGGACCTGCAGACCGTAGCCCAAACGCCCACAGAGGAGCCGGCGGAGGCGCCGACGGAAGACCAGACGGAGGCGCCGACGGAGATGCAGACTCAGGTCTTCACCAACAACTACACAGGTTGGGTCTTCCACTAGTCAGCCACTTGTGTAGTGTTTTCTGGGGTTGTGTGAAGCTATTTCTTCTTCTTCTTCTTCAAACTTGGTTTAAGTTTATTTTAAAATGGGTTGTGACTTTTGACTCTCACACTAAAACGATGGTCTTGGTGTGGCAAAGCCCGGCGTTAACCTGAAGCAGTCCGCAGTCACAGTGATGCCACCTGGGAAAATCAAGTTCTCATTAGGGAGTTCAGCAAATGCAAAACTTTCCACAACTGAAAAAAAACACTACATGAAATATAAATACACATTTATACATTTGGCTGAAACATTTAAACTAATTCTCATCAGAACAACACTGACTGTTTCCAGTTACTTTCCACTCTAGTTCGTTTGTCTTGAATTCGGGTTTGTTTGGTGAGGTGTGAATGTGCAATCCAACTCTGGTGTGGACCAAAAAAGCTAACTGGTCCGCCTGCAAATGTAAGTTTCTGTTTGGTTGAAGTGAACTCTGGTGCGGTTTGAATGCGCAATGTGAACGTCAAGCTGACCAGAGACCGCTTCAAAAGCAGGAAGCTATAGTGCAGGGCATTCTGGGTAAATACAACCGAAACAAATGCGCAAGTCTAGCGCTACATGGAGAAATGACTTGTGGTCTTTTGCCAAAGACGAATGAGAAATCCTACAGCCACTAAAATTTGACGCCACTCTTATTTTTAGTTTGTATTTTGTGAAGAAGGAAGTTGCGTTCGGCGTCTTCTTCAGAGGTTTTAGTGTTGTTTCCTTCAGTGGTTCTTGGTGCAGCGCCACCACAGCCCAGGGGGTGAACAGATTTTTTTATAGGGTTTGGTTCATTTGACAGTGCAGTGTGAAATTGAACAAATATTACAATTTTTGTCCCCAATCGAACCGAATCTACCGACTATCATGTGCAAAAAAACACCCCAACAACCAACTTCCACCATAAACCTGAAAAGCCGAGCTACTCTCTAACATCTGGTTAATGCTAGCCATTTCTGGAATTAAGAACGATTACAACCCCCCAAACCTCCCCCACACACACATATGTAATCCTGTCATCTTAATTTTGACCCTGAAAACAGATGACGAATAAAGACGTATCAAAATTATTATAAAGGGAAACACAAATCAAAGTTTTATATGAAACCCGAACATTTTTTAGAACCAAACAGTGAATCTAACTTGAAACGGTACTCCACAAACACTGATATCTTTAAAAACTACACAAAAAATGTCTCAGAAGTACTGTATATACCGGCTAATACAACTTTTGTCCGTGCAAAAAAAAAACAAACAAGTGTAACTGACTATTTTAAGAGAGTTAAACATCTATTCTGCTTTTTAATGCCATGATGATGTTTTTAGAGAATCGAACAGCTTTTAATCAAAACCCAACAGCTAAGTGAGTTTAAATTTCACCATCAGGTTGATATTTCACATGTAAGGACACTTGCTGATCTGCTAACTGGGACAGCAATGAGTGGGAATAAGTTGGCGTGCCATCAGACCGGAGTGCTTCTTACTTCTTAATGAGGTTCTTTCTTGGTTTTAGAGCTGGATGTGTGTACAGCTGACGGTGTTCAGGAGGTACGTTGGAGGAGGCGCCGGAGTTCGCGTGCTTGTTGTCGGCGGCGGTGTGCTTCAGGTGTCGCCGCCGTGGAAAACAATTCATTAAAACTGGAGCTGTTCAGGCTGAAGGGAACGCTGCAGCGCCGCTCGCATGACTTCACTTCCACTGGAGCATGAGCTTCCACTCTCCTTCCTTCCTTCCTTCCTTCCTTCCTTCCTTCCTTCCTTCCTTCCTTCCTTCCTTCCTTCCTTCCTTCCTTCCTTCCTTCCTTCCTTCCTTCCTTCCTTCCTTCTCGCAACGCGCGTCTCTCTTTCTCTGTCAATGCGTCACCTTCTCGTTTTTCCTCCTTTTCCGTCATTTCGTCTTCTGTCCTGCTTTTTTTTTTCCCCGCGGCCACGTCGTCACGTGTTTAAGTGAACTGCCCAAAGCGGATACTTTTAAAAAAAATTTTTAAAGCGGGGACCCTCACGTGCTCGGTACACACTCGTTCACTCACAAACACAAGAAACGGACGCTCAGACCGCAGAAATCTTCTTAAAGGTTTAGAGAGTAAATATTTATTTTTTTTACTGCTACAAACACAATATGATTAATTTTGTAGTTGACAGGGCCCCAATTTGTTTCTATTTCTATGAAGAAAAAAAATATCTTGTGTGGTCAGGGGTCCTTGGAATTATCCTAACTGGTTTTCAGACACTGTGACTCGGATGATGGGCGAAATTCAGCTGGAGGTCTGGAAGTGGATTTCTCCAGCTCAAAAGAGGGCGAAATGGATCACAACGAGTATGTTAATACCCTAAATAGGCTGGAACAGACTAGGTATCTTGAAAACATCTCTAAGATGAAGATATCTCTAATTATATCTGTCTTAAATTTATTTTTAGATAGTTGTTTAATAGATTTGACTTGTGCAAATTAAATTACAGATATCTTGAAAGCACATAATGACTAGGCAAAAATAAAATTAGAAATATTTGGAATTATAAGTTTTGCTTGTCCAAAATCCTTATAGGATATTTCCAAATGAAAAGAAATCTTTAATTAAACAGATTGTCTATGTGAGATATGAATTAGCATTTTGACTCGTCAGAATGACATTATTGGTATCTTGAATTTGTACTCTGTCAAGTCAAAACATCTTTTGTAGCATTTTGGAAGTTCAATAAAAAATAAAAATAAAATAAATGTTTTGAAAGTGCTTTATTTTCAGCTTAGGAATGGGTTGACAATGGCACTTTTAGTCTTTCAAAGCGTTAAGCCTTTGTCTTCATCGGAAGTGAATAAAGAGGAAATTCTTTGCAGATTTCTGAAGCTGTCTTAAATTGCATGAAATTTTGCATTCTCGTTATATCCAATACTTCCACACTCCTGAGCCGAGTATTGGAGTTTAGTACTTTGTAAACCACTTTTTTTTCTTCATATATCCATTTTCTTTGCAAACATGGGACCCACGTATTCTGAACACAAAAAGAGTGGGTGTAATACTTGTATCTGGCCACTTGATGGCGACATCCAGCCATAATGTAAAATTTTAGATATCTGAAAAAACTACAACTATTCATTTTCTCTTGTTGACATGATTTTTCTCATGGTGTTAGGCTAAATATTAAATGAAGTAAATTGTAGTTTGGGGCTACTAAAATAAAAGCTCTATACTGATCACTGATGACAGGATTATCTATTTAACCTGGCTGCAATCTTACATGCATCAGTTTTACATATTCAGTTAATCAGAGTAACCCTGTCTCCTTCCAGGGACAAAATGTAGCCCTGTGCTTCATGAGGCTCCATATGAATATCTTTTTTTTAATCACATAACAGAATCGATCTGATGTCTGCCAGTCATGCCACAACAATTGACTGAGTATTTGATCATTTTTCAAAGGAATGCATGGAACATTTCAGCATAAAGCTCTCTGAGGAATGTATTATGTTTCATTATGTTTATTATGTCATTGCATTTAGTCGTATAAAGTAATGTAATATTTTTCTGGTATAACATGTATCCAATACAAGCCCACATACACACACACAGGTCTTTCCAGGCAAACACTACAGTTTACAAGTTTTTGGCTGTCACAGTTTTGGCTCTTCTACTTAAAGAAACAAAATTTCTAATGAGATGATGAATAATATTATCTTTAAACAAAATCACACAAGGCAAGAGTCTTTAGTTAACTTGACAAAGGCGGAGCCTAGTTTTGGACTATAAGGGGTGATATGTCAGTCACTCTATGTAAATGTATTTACCAATGATGAACTGATCAAAACACTCCCTAAAATTTTTTTTAGGAAGTTCAGAAGTGTTATTTCTATGACAGCATCAATTCTTGCAGATTTGGGGAATTGTAGTTTTACAGTGCAGCTCTCCACTAGGCTCAAAAAGAACTTTGTACAGTGTAGGAAGACCTTAATGAATAGAGTCAAAAAAATTTCAGTAGTTGCACGATTGACCACTATGGTTCACATGCGACGGTAGACGTGCAGAACGTTGTTGCACTGCGGGCAGGAATGCTGCACATCCTTGCAAGCACCCACGCAGAATGGGATCAAACAGCAAGGCCAACACCTGGACAAGGAATATGATTAAAAAAAAAAGACAAAACAATAATAGTAAGACCACTTGACTCAAAAAAAGTTAACTCAATCGAAAGTGTGCAGTATTTATCTGTATTCTCCATTTAGTGCAAAAATCAGAAAATGCTCTGTTATCCCATCTTTCGTTTTGGTTTAATAAAAATAAATAAAAAAGCTAGTGTATTTTTTGGTTTGTTTGTTTTAAACAAAAAAGCAAACTGCCTGAATGTACATGGACCGAAGGTGTAAAGAAAAGTGCTAAACAAACAAGGAGTGAATCCAGGGGTGGAAATTAAACATTTTCTCCACCAGCCACAGTAGCTGGTAGAGAACATTTTTTACCAGCCACTCAGACATTTCACCAGCCACTGTTTTTTTTTTTTTTCTTCCTTCGGTCACCAGCCCAACCAGTACAAGCAAATTATATAAAATATGTGATTTATTCTTAACCTTATAAAATCTAATTTACTGACAATAAGTCTACCATAAATATGTACATATATAGATTAATTTAACATAAAGCATGGATACCTTAACAAAGGTGAAGTACAATAAGTTCACTTGAAGTAATTACTAACAGCAAACTTTAACTACTCAACCCTAACATTCTTGCAATCATTTCCTATGTTGAACATTTTCACATTTTGGCTACAACTCCCCCAGATAGTGATCTAGTAATTTTTTTAAACATTTTTAAATGGTACCAAAAGCTGTTTTTCTAACTGTTCTACGTGTTTCCCCTTACTTATTACGTTTTCTATTGAAATTCACAATTATTCTTATTACTAAAATATCTCAGAACGTCTTCATTTTTAACCATCATTATTTCTGTCATTCAAGTATTTTTCTGACTGCCTGCTAGCTTAGTGTAGCTTCCCCCTCCCAGACACACACCTGCCCTCCTCCCTGCATGAATATTTTCACTCCTAACTGGGCAGCTAATCTGAACTCTTCCTCATTGTGTCCGGTCACAATCTCTCTCATCATCCTCCTTCGACAACGAAGATAATGAATCCCCTGATTAGCTAATTCTCCTCCTTCTCTGCTCCTCAATCTGCTCCAGTAGGTGAGGTTTGTGTTCTAAACTTATCGGTTAGTTTGACACATTTTTTTGAATGTGCTTATGCGCTTTTTAGCTTTTGTTGTCGTAGCTTCTCTTACCCGCCCCTTCTCGTATCCGCTCACTTTTCTCGGACTCCGGTTAGCTGAAATAGCGGTATTTATAACCGTAGAAGGGAGGGACGGGCCAAGGAGAACCAAGGGATTTCATTGGATAAACCCAGTGTCCGTCAATAAAATCAACCAATAAGCTGTCGCCAGATATGGTCTGTACTTCAGACGGTCAGTCCTCCCCTGGACAGACGTTCAACCTGAATGCAGCTTCTTTTTTTTTCTGTTCAAATTGTAAACCTGCCACAGTGGTTGGTTGGTGCGTTGCTCCAATTTACACGCCACTTCACACTAATTTCAATCCCTGGCACTGACTTTATTGGTATTCTTCTTGATGTCAGTTTGGAATAATTGGTTGCACTAATTTATTCTTATTTTTCCTCTCAATTTTCTCCCTGCCATATGAAAGCTGTCAAACTGACCCAGTTTGAGATATCACTGTCCTCCTGTGGCTGCAAAGGCGGCAGCACTGCTAAACCGGTTGGTTAGAAAAGAATACTTCAATACTTCAACTTTTTACTCACCCAATAATAAACAGTGCTCCAACAATGATCCAGGTGAGCATGCCCAATTTGTATTCGGTTGTGCTCACAACGGTGGTCTTACAGTGTGGACACAACATGCTTCCAGGAGCCTCAGTTGGTCTCGCTTGCACCACCACCACAGGGGTTGCTGTCAATAACACTTTGTTAAAAACTCACCACCAACTCTATACATTCTTAAACTTTAGACTCATCTTCAATAAAAAGACACTAACTGAGAAAGTAACTCACCAGGTTGAGTAGTCTGATTTTGCTGTACAGCTTGTTGTTGAGGAGCAGGTTGCTGATGCTGCTGAGCAACAGGTTGCTGATACTGAGGAACAGCAAGTTGTTGGGCCGCACCAGAATTCAGTGGTGGACCAGGATATGGCTGAGCTAAAATTTCTGGAGTAGCTGCAGTATATGGAGGAGGTCCATCACCTTTTTCCATTTTATCTTAAAAAAGTAACAAAAAAAATCATGATAGCAAAGTTGTAAAATATAAAATGTCTCCATCAGTTCTTCTGATGCCTTTGAGTGAGGAAGTAAAATGTGACACCAAGCCTGTCAAGGGCCGAAGATAAGAGGGAAGAAAAGAATGCATGAAACGTTGTCTGTCAGGTTGGAACATTTATAAGTAACTCTTGACTTCTTCCCTGAAAAATACTCATTGAATACATAATGCAGCATTTATACTTACTCTGTAAGAGGATGATCCGACAAAAACAGAACATGAGACACTGATTTATAGTGGGTTGGTGCTTATATATATACATATACTGTATATATATATACTGCTCAAAAAAATAAAGGGAACACTTTAAGTGTTAAACACCTGTTTAAGTGTTCCCTTTATTTTTTTGAGCAGCGTATATATATATATATATATATATATATGTATATGCACCAACATATTCCATGTTATATTCTGAGGAAATGTACAATGATGTAAAAGGTTTTAGAGCTACATACAGTAAGATTAAACCAGCATCTTGTCAGGATGCCAGCATCTTACCTCAAACTGGTTCGGAGCAGAAAAAATCTGTTTTACCCAAAGTATGCACATTGTGATAAGGGTTACTGATAATAAAGAGGAAGGCGCCTGAAAAGAAACCAAATAGCCAAAGATTGCTGACCTTTTGAACCAGTCCACATTAAAAAGAAGTCACCTTTTGTTTAAACATTGTCATCTGTTTTACACACTACTCCCAACGCTTCTCCAGACTAAAAAAGGCTTTTGTTTGCCACATTGATTTGGTTCCAGAGCTACAATATGGCCATTGCTCTTTCAATATCACACCAAAAACGACTGACACACTTTCCACCACTATATCTGTAAGAAACATTTACTTGCTTTTACTCTATATTAGCTGTAAACTCCATTTACAGGTCCTTCTGAGGGAATCTAAATATTATAGAAAAGTTACATTTTTTCAGTATTTCTTTCAAGTGAAACTGATAAATGTAGACTAATATTTTCAAACCTTTATTTCTGTTTATTATAATGAATTATTTTCACTTAGAGCTAATAAAAAAAGGACATTTAATCTAAGAATATTACATTAGACAAATAAACAAAAGCATTTTTGATACACCAATGTGGGTTTAATAAAAAAATTAAAAAACCTGTTTAAAGGTTGCTGTTTTTAAAAAGTACTTTAGCCTGAAAAACAATTCTCACTGGAGCACATACGAGAAGAACCTGTACTTTATAATAAACATTGAAAGAAACCAGCAAAACCGGTTTCCTTCAGCTTTACTAAGAAACTGATCAAGTCTGTGCTTTTCATAGAAATTAAAAAGGCAACATAATGTATTATTGAGATTTTAATAATACTACAAATTGTCTTCACTATCTGTACATGTTTTAGATTTTCTCACCTACAGAAGGATTTGCTGAGTGCCTTGAAATCCGATCAGGTAGATGTACAATAGCCACACCGTCTTAGTGTCATCTGACACTGGACAACGATGAGATGTGAAACCAACTCTACCGGACCAAGGCGGAGCAACAGAGCAGGCGGGAGGAAGTAAGTCAGAAACAAAACTTTTTTAAAAAGATTGTTATCCTCTGGAAACATGTTGCTGCCCAGTGTAAATTTGAAACGACGAGTAGACTGATTTACTTTAGTTTTATTTGGATTTTTCTTGGCAATCCGTAAGGTTGGGTATACTTCTTAAAATCTTAAAAACACACAAAAAAGAGGAGAGCAGGAGTTACTGGAACCTGGTCTTCAGATGTTGTTTCAACATATCTGCATAATGTTCTTTCCTTATGATGCTACTAAATGTAATGCTCCAATTCCTCCTGCATTAAAACAACTCCACAGCATGATTCTGCCACCACCATACTTTCTGATGTATTGAGGCTTGAAAGCACCCCCTTTTTTTACTCCAAATGTGAAAATGGTAATTATGGTTGTCAGATTAGAAGACTTGTCTCCAAAACTAAAGTTATTATCTTTGGACCTAAAGAGGAGCTATCTAGAGTCACTTATTACAACTAAAACCCAGCGATCAGGCCCGGAACCTCGGAGTAGCAATGAACTCTGATCTGAGCCTTCAGAGCCACATAAATACAGTTACAAAGTCGGCCTTCTATGACCTAGAGAACATTTCTAGGATTAAAGGACTAATGTCTCAGCAAGATCTAGAGAAACTCATGCATGCGTTTAGTTGCATCGATTACTGCAACAGCGTCCTCACAGGTCTGCCTAACAAGGAAATCCTCCAGCTGCAGCTGATCCAGAATGCTGCTGCTCGCGTTCTCACTAAAACTAAGAAGATGGAGTTGGAACATCAGTAAGTATATTTTATTCCTCATTTAGTTCTGAAATGAGGGATGTGCAAAGTAAAACCCACAAGTCATTTGCTGCCCTTTTATTGATTTTCTGCAACTCACAACTGCAATTAAAGAGGACAAAACTTGACCCGACAAAAATGGGTGAGTACTGCAAATGAAAACCCAAAATATCACAGTGAGATATTCTCTGTAAGACACAACCCGAACTATACTTATTATACTTTTTATTATTTTCATGAAAGTTTAAAAACAGCTGTTGAAAAAGGTGTTTCACAATTTCACCAAAAACACAACAAAATAGACAAATCCCCCAAACTTTCTATAAAAAGAAAATAAAAACAATCAACCACAGACATGAAGTTCATTGCATGCAAGATTTTATATTTTATATGATATTTTGCATCACAACTGCACAGTGGTGCAGTTGGTAGCACTGTTGCCTTGCAGCAAGAAGGTTCTGGGTTCGATTCCCGGCCGGGGTCTTTCTGCATGGAGTTTGCATGTTCTCCCTGTGCATGCGTGGGTTCTCTCCAGGTTCTCCGGCTTCCTCCCACAGTTCAAAAACATGACTGTCAGGTTAATTGGTCTATCTAAATTCTCTCTGGGTGTGTGTGTGTGTGTGTGTGCGTGTGTGTGTGTGTGTGAATGGTTGTTTGTCCTGTATGTCTTTGTGTTGCCCTGCGACAGACTGGCGACTTGTCCAGGGTGTACCCCGCCTCTCGCCTGGAACGTAGCTGGAGATGGGCACCGGCAACTCTCCCGACCCCATTAGGGACAAAGGGTGAACAGAAAATGGATGGATGGATGGATTTTGCATCACATTTGTTACTGTAAATGAAGTATCGAAGTATCAGGGTTTTGGTTTTTTTGTGGGCTTTTTCCTCTGTTCGCCTGCTGCTTCATCCTTCATCCACCAGATGATGTTAGAGGCTGCACACCTGGAGGGGCGTGCCCGCTGTTCAGCGCGCCTGTGACTCATCATCCGATCATCCTGGACCTTAAGAGGAGCTGACTGCCTGCACCTCATCGCTGTTTTTGCCAGTAATGGTACTCTGAGCCTCCCTGAGATAGCGCTCTGTGGTTTCCCGAGAAGTTAGTCTTAGTAATCAACTCTTGTTGCCTCTCTCTCTCTCTCTCTCTCAGGTGAGAGGCAACAAGATAAGAACAAGGAACCAAAACCACGAACCTGCAGTTTCCCCTCTTCTTGTTGGAAATAATCAAGTCAAGTAAGATCAATCTAACTACTCTCAAAGTTATCATTTCTGAAAACCACAAACTCACCATCTCCCTTTGCTGTTCTTTAGTGTGCAGACGACTCCGTGAGCCTGACCCAAGGATCAGATCCACTTAACCAATCTTTTCATATTGTTTAAATAAACTTTATTTAAATGATTCCTGTTCTCCTTGCTTTCTGCATATGGGTTAAGAAGCTGGAACCCAACATGATACTAAGCAGATAAAAAAATATATATATACGCAATACTTTCAGCAAATGTAATGTTTAAAAAAACTTACAAAAGCTTCATAGGGGCCCATAAAAGTTCACAGAAAGTACAGTCTTCATCTTGAGTTCTTAATTTTCTCCAATTTGCTGACATAATTGACTTCACGTGGTTCATTTCTGTGCGTCCATGCTTTCATCCACTCAAGTTGATTAAACATTCTTCAGACAACACTCTGGTTTATTTTTTGTTACCTGTGACATTTAATTTCAACTGTGCTTGATGTGTTGTCATTGTTCCCTGGAGGAGATCCAGGAAGACCCATATATTCATAATTAAACATCTGACAGCTCTAATGGACAGCCAGTGAAGACAAGTTGACAACGTGGTGATGAATGCATGGCTTTTAGCTTTTCCCTCGCCTGTATTGTGTAGATTGTAACTGTGGTACAGTTTTACAGGCTACAAGGAGAACATCAGGTCTGGTGGAGAAGATTGAGGGCTGCGAATCTGGAAGATTTTAGTTATGAAGTAATTTTTTTTATTTTTTTATTTATTTAAAAAGAATTTTATTGCAGTGACATGTTTCTTTTTACTGGAAGTGATAGCCAAAAATAGTCCAGACTTTAATCTCAGATAATCTGGGGAGGGAGCTAAAGAGTAGCCTGATAGCAAAGAAGCCTTCCTACCTGAAAAGCCTGTATCTTATCAGATGTCATTACAAATACCAGTGGAGACATTCAGAAAGCTGCTCAGCAATCACAAGAATTTAATTGCTGTACAGCCAATGAAGATTTTGTCTTGCTATATTTTGCTGAACAGTGCCGTGTAGGTGAGGGACCAGACAAAGTGCAGCCCGAAGACCCCAATGATGAAGGAAAACCTTGGACTTGGTGTTCCCTCGCCCGGACGCGGGTCACCGGGGCCCCACTCTGGAGCCAGGCCTGGAGGGGGGGCACGATGGCGAGCGTCTGGTGGCCGGGCTTTTACCCATGGAGCCCGGCCGGGCTCAGCCCGAAGAGGAAACATGGGCCCACCACCCGTGGGAGGGGCCAAAGGGGTCGGGTGCACTGTGTGATGGGTGGCGGCCAAGGGAGGGGACCCTGGCGGTCCGATCCTCGGTTGCAGAAACTGGCTCTTGGGACGTGGAATGTCACCTCTCTGGTGGGGAAGGAGCCGGAGCTAGTGCGTGAGGTCGAGAGGTTCCGGCTAGAAATAGTCGGTCTCACCTCGACGCATGGCTCAGATTACCCACCCTTTTTGGAGTCCTTAGAGGGGGTACTGGAGAGTGCTCCTCCTGGGGACTCCCTTGTTCTGCTGGGGGACTTCAACGCTCACGTGGGCAACGACAGTGAGACCTGGAGGGGCGTGGTTGGGAGGAACGGCCCACCCGACCTGAACTCGAGCGGTGTTCTGTTGCTGGACTTCTGTGCTCGCCATGGATTGTCCATAACGAACACCATGTTCAAGCATAAGGGTGTCCATATGTGCACTTGGCACCAGGACACCCTAGGCCGCAGTTCGATGATCGACTTTGTCATCGTTTCATCGGATCTGCGGCCGTATGTCTTGGACACTCGGGTGAAGAGAGGTGCGGAGCTGTCCACTGACCACTACCTGGTGGTGAGTTGGCTCCGGTGGCGGGGGCGAAAGCCGGTCAGACCTGGCAGGCCCAAACGTGTTGTGAGGGTCTGCTGGGAACGTCTGGCGGAATCCCCTGTGAGACGGAGCTTTAACTCCCATCTCCGGCAAAACTTCGAACACGTCCCGGGGGAGGTGGGGGACATGGAGTCTGAGTGGACCGTGTTCCGTGCCTCCATTGTCGAGGCGGCCGATCGGAGCTGTGGCCGCAAGGTTGTCGGTGCCTGTCGCGGCGGCAACCCTCGAACCCGTTGGTGGACACCTTCGGTGAGGGATGCCGTCAGGCTGAAGAAGGAGTCCTATCGAGCCTTTTTGGCCTGTGGGACTCCGGAAGCAGCTGATGGGTACCGGCGGGCGAAGCGGCATGCGGCTCGGGCGGTTGCTGAGGCAAAAACTCGGGTGTGGGAGGAGTTTGGAGAGGCCATGGAGAAAGACTTCCGCACGGCTTCGAGGCGATTCTGGTCCACCATCCGGCGTCTCAGGGGGGGGAAGCGGTGCAGCACCAACACTGTTTATAGTGGGGATGGTGTGCTGCTGACCTCTACTCGGGACGTTGTGGGCCGGTGGGCAGAGTACTTCGAAGACCTCCTCAATCCCACCAACATGCCTTCTACTGAGGAAGCGGAGCCTGGGGACTCTGGGTTGGGCTCTCCAATCTCTGGGGGCGAGGTCGCCGAGGTGGTTAAAAAGCTCCTCGGTGGCAAGGCCCCGGGGGTGGATGAGATCCGCCCGGAGTTCCTTAAGGCTCTGGATGTTGTAGGGTTGTGTTGGTTGACGCGACTCTGCAATATCGCATGGACATCGGGGGCAGTTCCCCTGGATTGGCAGACTGGGGTGGTGGTCCCCCTGTTCAAAAAGGGGGACCGGAGGGTGTGCTCCAATTATAGAGGGGTCACACTCTTAAGCCTCCCTGGCAAGGTCTATTCAGGGGTCCTGGAGAGGAGGGTCCGTCGGATAGTCGAACCTCGGATTCAGGAAGAGCAGTGTGGTTTTCGTCCTGGTCGTGGAACACTGGACCAGCTCTACACCCTCAGCAGGGTCCTGGAGGGTGCATGGGAGTTCGCCCAACCAGTCTACATGTGTTTTGTGGATTTGGAGAAGGCGTTCGACCGTGTCCCTCGGGGAGCCCTGTGGGGGGTTCTCCGGGAGTATGGGGTACCGGGCCCTTTGATACGGGCTGTCAGGTCCCTGTATGACCGGTGTCAGAGTCTGGTCCGCATTGCCGGCAGTAAGTCGGGCTCGTTTCCGGTGAGAGTTGGACTCCGCCAGGGCTGCCCTTTGTCACCGATTCTGTTCATCACTTTCATGGACAGAATTTCTAGGCGCAGCCAAGGTGTTGAGGGGATCCGATTTGGTGGCCTCAGGATCTCATCTCTGCTTTTCGCAGACGATGTGGTCCTTTTGGCTTCATCAGATCGTGATCTGCAGCTCTCGCTGGATCGGTTCGCAGCCGAGTGTGAAGCGGCCGGGATGGGGATCAGTGCCTCCAAATCCGAGGCCATGGTCTTGAGCCGGAAAAGGGTAGAGTGCCTTCTCCGGGTCAGGGGGGGTGTCCTGCCCCAAGTGGAGGAGTTTAAGTATCTCGGGATCTTGTTCACGAATGGGGGAAGAAGGGAGCGGGAGATCGACAGGCGGATTGGCGCAGCGTCTGCTGTCAAGCGGGCGCTGTACCGGTCCGTCGTGGTGAAGAGAGAGCTGAGCCAAAAAGCGAAGCTCTCGATTTACCGGTCGATCTACGTTCCCACCCTCATCTATGGTCATGAGCTTTGGGTCATGACCGAAAGAACGAGATCGCGGATACAAGCGGCCGAAATGGGTTTTCTCCGTAGGGTGGCTGGGCTCTCCCTTAGAGATAGGGTGAGAAGCTCAGTCATCCGGGAGGGACTCAGAGTAGAGCCGCTGCTCCTTCACATCGAGAGGAGCCAGTTGAGGTGGCTTGGGCATCTGGTCAGGATGCCTCCTGGACGCCTCCCTGGTGAGGTGTTCCGGGCACGTCCCACCGGGAGGAGGCCCCGGGGAAGACCCAGGACACGCTGGAGGGACTATGTCTCTCGGCTGGCCTGGGAACGCCTCGGGATTCCCCCGGAGGAGCTGGAAGAAGTGGCTGGGGAGAGGGAAGTCTGGGCCTCCCTTCTGAAGCTGCTACCCCCGCGACCCGACCTCGGATAAGCGGAAGAAGATGGATGGATGGATGGAGTGCCGTGTTGACAGCTTGTTGACTGTCTACCCCACTGCCTCTCATTCCTTGTGGATTATTGAAAACGGTAACAAGCTTCTTTGAGATGGCAGCTATTCCAAACTAAATAATTTCCTCCTAATTAACCATCAATAATAAAAATAATAATAATTTGGTTATCATATATTTCAAAACATGACAAGATTTTTTTATGAACGGAGATATTTTTGTAAGCTATTACATGGCAAAAAAAAATAGCAAAACATAAAATCTAGAGAATTTCATCTTGAAACCAAAAACTGACATCAATTAAAGGGGAGATGAAGTGAAAAGGGAATCTAACCTCAGATGAAGTCCTGAGGGACCAAATATCTAATCTTTGAAGCTGCTAATATGACAAGACCAGCCATGACTGGAAAAAATCTTCGTGCTCCAAAAGATGGGAAGGCAATTACCAGTCTTCAACCCCGTCCCTGTTGCCCGCACGGTATGCTAACCTTTCATGTCCAAATGTCAACTTTGAATAATCTTGACAGGAGATCCAAACAAAACAAAACTTTTTCTCTTTCAGATTACAAAAAAACAACCTAGGAATTCCCAAAAGTCTGAAGAGTTCTTGATGAAATCATTTGAAAACGTAACAGGAAGAGTCGATCTTTGTTTTATGTCTTGCGTACCTCTTCAAAACACAGATTGCTACTTATGTTTACTTCATGTCAGAAAAATCTGCTGAAACATGAAATTATTATTTACAGTACCATTACTTTTTAGGGGCTGCATGTACACCTCAGCAGGTTTCATCAAGCCCATTGTTGACACTACCAACTGGGAATATCCCAACACACAGCTATGTGGTGATGTCTCAGTGGGTTCCTCACTTAGACTTTGGAATTGAGCTTTAAGAAATTATGAAAAGCAATTTTGTTCTTTACTGGGTTCTGGTCTCTACCACAGAGGCGCATGGAGGCAAAACATCAGTGAAGCTGCCAGGAGCTTTAAAGCTTCGACATCTGGAACAAAAATGTGACAGTGAGTAAAAACTATTTTACAATATTTAGTCAAGTGGACCAGGTTTGGTGAATTTGATGATTTTGTGGATTTTTCTGCTGGACTGTCCTGAGTTTACCACATCTCTTAAAGGGGCAGGATTATGTAAAATAGACTTCTGAGAGCTTTAATTAATGTTATAATGTTATGCTCTGTTGAAAATCCTACCTGGAGTGTTGTCTTGATTCTTTCATGCATGTTTGACATATCCTTGAATCTCCCGTGGCAACCATTCAGCTGCTCAAAACGACCCAGGTGGACCTAGCGCTGCCTTCGAGATGCAGCTCCTTCTTGGAGCTGCAGTTTTCAAGCTTCCGCATCACAGAGCAGCCCTCCCCTACGACTTCCTCACTCACCTATTACAGGAATGGAGCTAGTGAAAGTGAATCAGAAATATTTAAGATAAGTTAAGTTAAGATAAGTTAACAAACAACAAACAATATTGGGGTGGGTTGGCTTGGATAGCGTTTATTCCTTAATAAAATCCCCATTTGAAAACTTCTTTTTATTTTTACTCAGGTTATTTTTGTCTGATATTAAAACATGAAACATATACAGTAAGTGTGACAAAGCAACAGAAACAGAAGAACTCTCTAAGGCGATAATACTAATACTCTTTCACAATACTTCCTGGTTCTTCCACACCATGGAAAAGCAATTTTTCTAGGTGCAAGTTAAAGGAAGGTGGCCCTCACTACAGTGGAGTCAGACGTAAACAGAGTAAAAAAACATTGGGCCTAACACACATCCCTGAGGCCTACCTGTGTTCACAGTGAGAGTTAAGGAGGTGTGGCACTCCATGTGCTGCGGTCAAGCTGACCTGAAGTCTGTAACTCATTTATTGCTGGGTGACCGCAGTTAATGCCGAGCTTAAATCTACAAATAACACCCTGACATACATAACAGCTCTGTTCGGTATGTGAGTGCAATGGGAAGCGTTCTGGAAATGTGGAAGTATTTACGACACAATCGACAAACCGCCTTAGTCCTTTTGTGTTCCTTTCCACAGAGGACAGATTTGTTCTGTTTTGGGCGATTGCTGTTTTTTGTGTGACGCATGGTTGCTCTGCATGAACACGACTGCCAACTGAGAAATTGGAGACAAGTTCACCAAAGTAAAAAGCAAACGACTGCTAAAAGATAAAGCATGACGACTGACGAAGCTTTGAAAGGACCAAGAGCTGTGGAGTTGGAGCAGATGCTGCGGATGTGTGTGACGGGTGACTGAGTGAAGCCTCTTTGATAAACTGACTCAACAGAGGGTAAACACAGAAGCAATAATCTGGAGCGAGAGGCTGCCAAACAATCCTGACTGCAGCCTCCTTTCTACCTCTCTCTATTTACATGAATACATTTCTGTTCTTCCCATGCGACAATGCCAGAAATGTCATTCAGTATCTCTCACTGTTGCGTCTCTTGAAGGTCATATGTACTTCATTGTCGTTTACATATCTCTGTGTAACTCAACATGCTTGTAAAAGGGATTTATGGTAAGAAAAAAAGAGAGATGCAAAGAGCGATTTGTTGTGATTTCTTCTATTTGCCGTCTGCCTTTTCTTCGCATGAACACTCTTCAGAGCACAAATGCTTGCAAAAGTGCAATCTATACTTCCATGACAACTGAGAAGCACCATGTTCCTGAGGAAACAGTTTGATTGAACCAGGAGCTCTCAAACAGCAGCTTAATAAACAGGAGAAAGATCCAATTTACCGCATGCTTGTTTCTGTGTCATTTTTCCTGGTCAGGAAATTATTCAAGAAGTGCTCAAATGTGAACAGTGAACTGTAGATTCAAATTATGGCAAGCTGTCATTTTTTAAAGGTTTCTAATTGTTCCAACTAGTTCAATGTACATGACACTGTGGGGTAAGATTAAACATTAAAGTCTTTGAGAAATATCTGAAAATATAATTTAAAAACATTGTGAGTTTTTTCTCCTCTAAAGTTGCCGTTCACAAACCTTAATCCAGATTCAGTGATCTTTCTGTCAATAAAACTTAACGCATAGCAGCGATATCAGCCGCCTCCCTTCATCCTTTTTATTTTCTCTGCCAAAGGTCCGCTGCCTCAGTGGAGCGATCAACTGTCCTTTAAATCTTTTAGACAGGTGAACTGACAATCAAAACAAAAAGTGACTCATTTAAGGCCTGATCCAAATAAGGAAACCTGTCTGAAACTGAGTGAAAATTTATTACTTGACTGGCGTGTCTTAAAGCCAGTCAAAATGAAATGTGTTAAAATTACAGAGAAAATTACAGAGAAGAGATGTGGACATTGTGTGGGTGGGAATTACAGCTGCAAACTGCAGCTCATGACAGAAATTCATCTGAACTGAAAGGTAGGAGCTCGTGTCAGGAGCGTCAGTGAAACTCAGTTAAGATATCTGCTACTTTGTAGTTGGCTGAGGGCTTGTATTGATGTTAAAACCCTACATTACGAACCACATCACCTGCTTTCGGATGAAGTCAAACTTGAATTAAGTTACTTCCCTTATTATGCAAAGGGTGAACATATTGATACAATTATTTCTGAGACCTCAGTTTAACAAAGCCAGTTGTTTTCTAAGAACAAAACAAAACGGATCAAGTGATTATGTTGCTAAATTTTACGCGTCCTTTATGAAAATTTAAAACTGCCTGTGGTTGTTTCTCATTAGTTTTAGGCACAGAGGTAAGCATATCCATCAAATGCCACATTAAATTCTTTTTCTACAAAGTTATTTATTTGTTTGGCAAAAAGTTCCTCTGATGGACGGAAACAAGATGAAGGCTGTTGCCCGCTGGCAGTGCTTCTGTTCTCACAGCTGTGAGTTTGAGATAATGAAATGCAGGCTGGAAAAAGAAAAAAATCTCTTCCCAGCATTCAGATTACACCCGATCATGTTCACTTTCAAGTTGTGTTAGTGGTATTGGATAAAATATTCAAATTTGCAAATGCACCATTACCCCTGACAGCTTAAGCTCCGGCTGTCAGTCATTTTGAAGATGTTCTTTCTTGTCAGTGGCCATTTTGGAGAAATAATACTTTGACAATTCTGGGTGGGTTTTTTTCCCCCATCTGTGTTCATATTTTTGATTATTTGCTTGTTTATTTAATTATGCTAGATGTTGCCATTTCAGTCCATTCCTTCATATTTAGGTCCCTTGCTTTGTGTTCTCTATCATTTTTGAGCGTATTATTGGTGTTGAGTGTTTTTCCCTCTGGTCATTGTTGACTTTTTCCTCAGCTTCATTCATGTTAACCTGTTAACCTGTTTGCCCCCTGCTTTTCCTTCACACCTGCAACCAGTTCCAATCAGCCACCTGTTTCTTATCCAGTAATCAGGACTCCCAGTATTTAAGCTCCTCTCCTTTTCTTGCTCTAACTCTGTTCTGTTGATGTTAATTGACCTACATATACACTCTTCTTCCACTCTGACTAAGCTTGAGATATTTGGGAGGGAATATTGGGGAAGGATCTGTCGTTAGATGTGCAAAGCTAGTAGAGACATAGCTTAAATACTTAGGCGTGTTATACCAACGAAAGACGGTACAACAAAACATTGACTCACGGGGGAATAAATGCAAATAGACACTACATTTTCTGTTTTTAATCTAAAAGTATATTTGAATTCTGGTTTTCCCCTTTGTTTTAAAAATGATGCACTACTTTGTGTCACTAAATAAAAAGTTTGTAATCTGACAAAATGAAAAAGAACCAGGAGCGCTTTGTGTGGTGATAAATAAAATCCCAACAGTTGATGAAAGATGGCATAGTCCTTCTTATTAAAGTAGAGAGAGAACAAAAATTGAACTTAATTGCTTCATTGCGGAGTCTCTCTGAATCCCCCTCTTTCGCTTTCTCTCTCTGCTCAAATCCTACGAAGGAGAAAAGCTTTGAGCTCAAAGTTAAAAGAGAAGCGGCGGAGCTGCAGCTCAGCACCACGGACAGCGAACGATGCCGTCATTTTCTATCCGTTCTGGTCAAGCAGTGGAAAAATCCTAAGAATGTGTCGAAGATAAAAGAGGCTTTTTCTTGGACTTACGAAGAATTTTTAAAAATTTTTTATTTTTGCCTCTGTTCAAAGTAAGACGAACCCTCACTGTATATTTTTACTCTATGTGCGTTAAATGTCTCCAAATTCCTTAAATATCGTATTCCGCCATTATCAAAAAAAAAGGAGTAGCTTTAGCAAGGGTTTATAATTTATCCTGTGAAACTCCTTTTGCAGAATCCAGATATATAAATGTAAATCCAAGCAGATGCGCTGTGCGTAAAAGCGGTGACACCGCTCGGTGCAATTCAGCTTTGGTGCGCGGCGCACTGTTCCGCTCGTCTTATTTGGAAATCAGATTTTAATATATGTATTTATTTATCGTTAATGAGGCTGACGTGAAGCTTCTCCAACTACACCAACCTCTCATGTGAGATCTAACTGTCTCTTGTTTAAGCTTAGTTATATTTGAGTGAAAACCTCTTTTTTACATAAGAAAAGCAGAAAGTAGCACTTCACTGTCGCAGCTGTTTTACTTCTTTCTTTGCTCTAAAGTAAGATCAGTACAGTATATTTTCGGAATTAGGGGAATCACATCTGCATGTGGATTGTACACGATGGACCCTCCGGACCCGTACTGGTATCCACTCCCTCCAGAGCCCAACTCCTCTGCAGCCGCTGGCTCCCCCTTTTTCTTTCCCTCCCCTCGTCTCCTGAACGTCTCCTCCAACATGTCCACGCAGAGTGTCCCCTTCCAGGGCAGCAGCACCCCGGTGACCGCTATTATCTACTTCACTGTCTTCTTGGTGGGTCTGACCGGCAACACACTGGCCATTTACGTGGTGTTGCGCTACGCCAAGATGAAGACCGTCACCAACATCTACATCCTGAACCTGGCTGTGGCCGATGAGCTCTACATCATCGGACTGCCCTTCCTCACCACTCAGAACGTTCTCTCGTACTGGCCCTTTGGATCGTTCCTCTGTCGTGTGGTGATGACTGCGGACTCCATGAACCAGTTCACGTCCATCTTCTGTCTCACGGTCATGTCCATGGATCGTTATCTGGCTGTGGTCCATCCGATCCGTAGCACCAAATGGAGACACCCTCGCGTGGCCAAGGTGGTGAGCGCAGCGGTCTGGGCTGTGTCCTTTATCGTGGTCCTGCCAGTGGTCATCTTCTCTGATGTGCAGGTATATCTTTAGGCCATATGTTCATTTTATTTGTAGTAAGTTATCATTATTATTAAATATCAACATTCAGTTGGAAGACAACATTTATTGAACCCCAAAAGTGCAACAAATTAAAAAAAAATAAATAGATTGAAGATACTTTATTGTGTCAGTAACTACTGAAAGGTTGAACATAAAACATAAATTATTTATAAAGTATCTCGTTAAATAATTATAGAGTTAATTGTTATGGTTTTTATATTTACAAAAACATGTCATTATCTATCTAAAGGGGGCGCTACGGCGCATCAGGAGTTATTTTCTGCCAACCTTGCAGATCAAAGTTAGTGGGTGGGGCCAATGTTGAAGTCGAGATGATTAGTCTGTGGTAGACTTGCTCTGCGGGTTGCTGAAGTGGACCCAAATACAGTCAGGATTAAGACATAATCAAAGTGTCAAAAAATTGTAGAACCCGTAAATAAGTAAGTGTATATATGCCAATTTTTTAGCCTGAAAATCTACAGCTAAGAGTGATAAGACCACAGTCTCCATTTGTATTGTGTTTTAAAACCAGATCAATTTTGAGCTATGTTAAAATGAGTTGTTTTTAAGTTAGTTTTTGTGCTATATCTGATATTATTTTTGTATAGGGCTGTGTGTTTCAATGTGTTTATAACTTCCTTTATGGAAAAAAACACACATGGGTGATAAGATGTTAGCAAAACAGGCGACCTCCTGTGTTTTGCACACATTTCTCCATGGTAATAAAGTGTGAAACCTATGGAAGTTCACATGTCTGTCTTGTCCAAGAACACAATGACAAAGTGACACAGATAGACCAGGGATTTGAACCAGCAACCCCTGCTCAGTTACAGATCAAACCTTTTACCTGCTGAGCCCACAACGAACTGCATGAAAAGCTGAGGTGTTCAGAAACTGCTGGTTCCTTTAAATCCAGAATGAAACATTTATTGTTTACTGAAGCTTCTCCATCAGCATAAAAATTACTTTGAAATTCAATTTCCACAGTTTCTTTTTTCCAACTTGCACTTTAACGCACATTTTGTGTGATTTTACAAATTCATCCAGCTATTAACTTCTGTTGTATAATCATATCTTCAATATCCTTCTGTTTTTCTGAATAGTTGCATCAATGTCCTCCTGAATAAATGAAGATGTGGAAACTAATCAGGATTTTTAGCTGACGGTCAATAATTTTCTCCTGTGCTGTTGGTTTGCTGTTCTGCTGCATCTCTGTTGTCCAAATTGTTGATGTAGTTTTATATAAAGTTAACCTTGAGTTGTTTGACTTTAGTTTTTCATGGAGAAATAAATCTTATTTCATGCTCAGCACTTAATGATCAGCTGACCTGTTAAAGAGGAATAAAATAGTCAATATAAAAGTTTCTTGACTTCTGGGTTTAGGTGTTTAATATTATTATTTTTTAAATCCCATTTATTTAACCAGTTCTTATCCGAGTTACATCTCAATCAGTTGTGGAACGTGTTTTACTTTGTACTTTAACGTGGGTTTCACATGTTTTCCACTTGTATTTCATTGGTGTTTCACATGTGTGTTTTTCCTTTTTCTAACATATGAAACACATGGGGCACATGGTTGATGCTCCACATGTGAAGACAATGTTGGTTGTTTAAAGTGTTTTACGCAGCGAATAAGGTTTTATTGGAATGCAAATCCTTTTAAATGGCGTCTTTGCAATAAATACTGATGTGTCACTTCACATGTGATGATATGTGATGACACAGCAATGCTTGCACTGACCTAGAACCTGTGGTAATTAGAAAACTGGTTGTGCTTATGTTTCATTGGGGAAACATAAGCACAAAGTTTCAAGAAAGTTATTTTTTCTTACACTGGTTTTTGCCTTTCATGTGTCAGTTTAGTCGAAATATCTGCTGATGACTCAGCAAGCTCATTTTCCAAATGTTCCTCCTGCATGGTTATGGATGATTAAGGAAGGTAGCAGATCTTTCTCAGTGTCTGATCATATAAGGGGAGAAACTTTTTTAAATATGAAGAGCATGTTGATATTTTCACTTGTGTACCATCAGACTTAACATCTACCTGTGTGGGTAGATGGCGGACTTAAGAAAAAAGTTTGACAGTTTGCGCCCTTCGAATAATATTTTAACAGCTAATTTGCAGTAACGTTACAAAATACTGGCTAATTATGAGGAGAAAAAAGAGACTTGCACAACTATTTAGTGGCTGTAAGAAAAAGTATAGTATTCTGCTCATACAGTTGTTGAGAGGAACATGTTAATCTGTGCTTGTGCACAGCAAAGCAACGATGCCATTCAAAAATGGTGCAAATACCATATTTTATTGTATCTTTCTAACTAATGCGTAAAATTTATGGTTTGAAATGTAACATCCGAACTGGTGGTAAGATACTAATCGCCAATAAAATCTAACAATAAAAGCTGCAAAGGCAGAATAATCAAATAACTGCAACTAAAACAAAAAGAAAATCTAAGACAAGGCATAAATAATAAGAAAACTCACATTGGCTTAAAAGACAGAACCAATGTTATAAGACAGTGGTGCCTAAAGTCGGTCCTGGAGGACCGGCATCCTGCATGTTTTAGTTCTCTCCCTGGTGGTAGTAACAACCTTTTCAGCATGTCAATGTTCTTCTTAGGCCTTCTAACGAGCCATCATTGGATCCGGGTGTGTTAAACCAGGGAGAGAACTAAACCATGCAGGATGCCGGCCCTCCAGGACCCACTTTGGGCACCCCTGTTATAAGAAAAAACAGTGGCTTATTACTAATAAGCAGTTAATGGAGAGGAGGAACAGGTGTGCTGATTACCACACCCTGTTCAGGTGTGACAGAGACAGGAACGCCTGCCAAGGAGGCTGATTTAACACGATGAAATGGGAACATCTGTGATAATGTACAAAACAGAAGTGACAAAGAAAGAGCAAAATATTAGTTCTAAATTTAATCTCAAAATGCTAAAAAAAAACAAAACAAAAAAAGTGAAAATGCATACTTCTTGTTAAAACAAGAACAACCTTCTGTAATAATAAACTGATTCTTCAATCTTCTACTTACTCATACCAATCTGTTTTAAAAAGATCTTTTTTCCCTCTAATGTCACTCAGGACATGTTTAACTCCTGCAATATGAACTGGCCGGAGCCAAAGGATGTGTGGTCGACGGCCTTCATTATTTACACTGCCACAGTGGGTTTCTTTGGGCCACTGCTCGTCATTTGCCTCTGTTACCTGCTCATTGTTATTAAGGTGCGTTTATATCACCTATCTGTCATACGTCCCTTCTGGCGTTAAAGATGTATTAAATATTATGCAGGTGAAGTCATCTGGGGCCAGGGTGGGCTTCATTAACCGCCGCCGTTCAGAGCGAAAGGTGACGCGCATGGTGGTGGTCATCGTGGTGGTGTTCGTGCTCTGCTGGCTGCCGTTCTACATCATCAACATGGTCAACCTGGTGGTCATCATCCCCGAGTCCAGTGTCACTGCCGGCATCTACTTCTTCGCTGTCATCCTGTCCTACGCCAACTCCTGTGCAAACCCGCTGCTCTATGGCTTTTTGTCGGATAACTTCAAGCAAAGCTTCAGAAAGGTCGGCTGAAAATCCTCCAGCCTTAAAACGAAACCACAGAATTGATGAAGTTCTCGAAGTTGCCACGCCATGTTGTGCAACAGTCAGACTTTTTTTTTCTTCTTGTTTATGTTGTTTCCATTACTCGCCTCGTTTCCTGCTTTACTTTGTTGGTCTTTGTGCTCTTTCTTTGGTTAAGGTCCTGGTTTTCCAATCACACCTCACTCTCAGTATTGTCACTCCTGCCTTTATTTATTCCTTACCATCTTCAGATGATTCACGTGTTTCTTCTTTTGGCAAGTTCCACTTTCAGTTGGTTTGAATAATAAAAGAAATGCAGCACATTTTGTGACATTAATGATTCCTGACCTACTTATAAAGTATCTATGACACTTTTGAGGTTGTGTGGTGGATGTGGATCGGGACGGGGCCTTAAATTTCACGGTGTGCCTCTTCGTCAACATGCCATTAGTTACATTTTGCAGATACCACATTTTCTGTTTTATAACATAGGGATTTAGGTGAGGACACAGATATTGCAAAAGTGCAATATTTCTCAAACGGTCATTTTATTGTGATTCATTACACGTAGACAGTGTATCTCAAGCTTTTGTTTTAATTTTTATATATATTTAATGATTATGGATTTCAGCACATCTGTCAATGCCCACGGCCCAAACCCAGCCAGTCCCTGGACTGTAGAGGTTTCCATTTGAGCTGTAAATTTTGATGAGTATATCAGAAAGCAATAACCCTGACACCATGCCACGGAATTGAGAAAAAAAAAAAATTGCCCCATACAGATTCAAGGTTTCAATTCCTAGAGAGCTCTCATGTGGCTGTATAACCTTTCTAGACAACCTTTAAAGCTGCTCTTTTGACCCTACAGGTGCTCTGTGTTAAGGGTATGAGGTGTGCCGCCAATGGTGTCGATGACGGTGACCCCAGCGCTCCACGCACAGAGAAAACTACGGCACAGGACTGCATCCTGCTCTCCCCTCGTAACGAGGTCTACCACGACGCACAGAGCAGCCAGGTAACCTCGCTATGTAGGTCGTGTTGTGTGGGAGATAATGTGAAAATGATGATGTTTGGTGCATATAAAGGAGAAGCAGGAAAATAAATGGGTCCTTTATGTACAGCTTGTGAATGTCGTCTGGTATCATGCAGGAAAATTACATTATTAGCCTTTAAGGACGAAGAACTGACAGGAAACACTTTGGCTCAGGCAGCTTCATCAAGTCCAATAAGAAGAGCTGTAAATCTGCCATAATGGCTCTGAGACTCCCTTTATGCTATACCAGCTGGTTCAGTGTTATGAAAACATAAGTCACAAATTCAGACATTTAGCTGCTGATGTTTAGATTTGTGTGAAAGTACTTTAGCTTCTCAAACTTTCCCACTTTTTTGCACTTGACTACAAAACTACAAACTGTATTGTGTTCAATTAGGATTTTATGAGATAGACCAACACAAAACACTGCATAACTATGAAGCTGAAGGAAACTGACCCATGGTTTTTTGCAATGTTTACTAAAAATCTGAAAAGTGTGCCAGGTAAAAGAAAAATCATCATGAAGACTAAGAAACACAGCAGACAAGTCAGAGAGAAAGTAATGGAGAAGTTAATGTAAGTTTGGATTATAAAACAATATCTTGCTGCGCATTATGTGTTTAATCCATCATCTGAAAACTGAGGGAGTGCAACACAATCAAAACTGGCAAGTTGGGTGCGCTCTCAAACTGGTATGACTGAACATGAGCTAATCTGCTAAGAATGAGCTGAGA